>NC_137084.1:37976864-39176864 GCF_951640355.1 Cnephaeus nilssonii | reverse complement strand
GGAGGAAATATTACATTCTAGACTAAAATAAGGGGAGTAAAACTTTATCATCTGATTTTTACTGTGCTCCTCTGCAAGGTCATTCAGATTTCTTCTTGGGTGAGCTTTTCAGAAGAGGGAAGAAAGGACCAGAAAGGTATATACTAATTTACCTTTTTTCTCTTCCTCTCTCTTTTTTCCCATCCCTGTTTCCTTTTCTGTTTTTGAGTGTGGAAAGTTGAGAGGGAATTTAAACTTGTATCCATAGTCTATTTGTTTCTATATGATTCTCCCTTCTCTCCTTGCAGGAGAATGCTCTCATGACAAGAAGGTTTATAATAAATACCCCATTCAGCAACCCTTTACTAAAGATTCTGAAAGGGGATATAAGACATTTTTTTTTTTTTGGGGGGGGGGAGGGTTAGCATTCTGAATCGTTGCCAGTAACCTGCCTTCTAATGCATAATTAACTCCAATGATACCTGTCTTGCCTTGCAGAACCTGTGTCCTAGAATACTCCCATTTTACAGAGGCTATAAACCATGAACCATACACAACCCCCCGGAGGGGGTTATCAGCACTGGCACCAGGCCAGGCCTTTGGGTGTAATCTCACATCCCCTATCCCAACACAAAGGGCTTTTTCACAAAGCCTGCAAAAGTTCTGGAAGCCTGCCATATTTGGGGGACAAAGAAACCAAGGGTATAAAGGGAAAGCTTCGTCCATATTCACTCGCTCAGGCTTTGGAGAAACAGACTCTCCCGAATCACTGTACTAATACATCTGAAAATAAAACGTTCTTCCTGAATCTCTGAGTACTCCCTGTTTTGTTTTGTTTTCCGGTCACCTGGTAAATTCTGTAAAAATTCAGTTCATATGAGGCCCTATGATAAATACAGGGCATATGAAGAAGGAAAGGTTGGCCTTCACCTACACACAGAGTGCAGGAGAAATAGGCACTTAAATAAATGGTCGTTATATAATAACTATTAAAAAAAAAAAAAAAGGAGCAGAGACTAACTTTTATACTGATTCTTCCAAGGCCTATGTCTGTAAAGCCATCCCTGACCCCCAATCAGTTACATTCTCTTTATCTTTGGCTAACAGTCTACTTTGTATTTCTATGCCATTCACCATACTTTTTTTTGATCCTGTGTTCATTTTTCCTACCAGCCTGTGTACATCTTAGGAACGAGATCTATCTGTAATTCACTTCATAAAGCTCTGGGTCCTGGCAAAATTCTAGATACACAGAAATTTTGAGTGTGAAACAGTGTCATTCTCAGCCTGTGCAAAGATATATATTCAAAGATGTGAATTGCAATGCAATTTATAATAGTGGAAATTTAGGAACCTGGTTGTCACCTGATGGATATCTGTTTAGGTACAAATAAATGTACATTATTCAGGCTTTAAAATTATCTAATAGACCAAAATTGTTGATATCAAAAGATGTCCTTAGGAAATTTTGAGTGGAAAGGAGATTATAGGATAGTAGATTATTATATGTGCATAATTATACATATTTAACTATGTGTCATATGCCTAGGATTGTCATTAAACTATTCACAGAAGAGGAGTGGGATTTTGTGTGTTTTTAATTTCTTTTTGTATGTTTTTCCACATTAAAATATTTTTAATGAATAAATATTATTTAAAGCAATGGGCACACCATGCAGTGTGCAGATGATATTTTACTGAGTTGTACACTTGAAACCTGTACCCCAATAAATTCAATAAAAAATAAAACAACGAAGATTTTTAAAAATTCCATCAACATCTGATCGCACAGACATTCCTGTAGATGGCCAAGCCTTAGTTTTGTCAGTGCTCATTGATAGGCAGGTCTGCAGAAGGGGACAGCCACGCCCCATGTTGGAACCAAGTTTTGCAACCTGCATGACAATGATGTCAATGTTTGGAGCCCTCAGGGCAGGATTAATCAAATTGAATATGCAATGGAAGCTGTCAATCAATGTTTAGTCACAGTTGGTCTGAAATAGGAAACTCCATGCAGTGTTGGTTACACTGAAGAAAGCACACTCAGAACTTGCAGCTCACCAGAAAAAAATTCTCCATGTTGACATATTGGTATCTCAATTGTGAGACTTACTGCTGGGGCTAGACTGTTATGTAATTTTATGTGCCAGGAGTGTTTGGATTCCATATTTGTATTTGACAGACCTCCTCCTGTGTCTCCTCTTGTATCTATAATTGGAAGCAAGACCCAGATACCAACACAAAGATATGGCTAAAGACCGAATGCTGTTGGGCTGCTTATTCCTGGTTATGATGATATGGGCCCTCTTGTATTCCACATCTGTCTATCTGCTAACTATTTTGACAGCAGATTTGTGTCCATTGGAGCTCGTTCTCAATCAGCTCATACTTATTTGGACAGACATATGTCTGAGTTTATGAAATGCAATTTGAATGAACTGGTTAAGCATAATCTGCGTGCTTTAAGAGAGACACTTCTTACAGAACAGGACCTAACTACAAAGAATGTTTCCATTGGAATTGTTGGTAAAGACTTGGAGTTTATGATTTATAATGATTGTTAACGGAAAAAAACCATTGAAACCTGTAAAGAATTTTGTGAGTTTATTTGAGCCAAACTGTCGACATATGCCGGGAAGCAGAACCTCAATGAATTGAGATAATGCTCTGGAGAATGCAGGGTTACATCTATATTTATACATTGAAATCAAAGGAAAGGGATGTAGGTGAGTTACATGAAATCCATTGGTGACAGATTAGGGAGGTGGGACAAAGCAAAGCGGGGAAACCTCTGGGATAGGGTGAAAAGTGAAATGATGGACATGTGCTTCTCTTACAGAGATGGATACAGGATACTTTAATGTAATTAACAGTTGACAATTAATTTGATAACAATAACAATGAGGGAATGTCCCGGTGCCATTCATTTGTTGTGCCCTGAGGGGTCCGGGGTAAAAAGGAAGTTACAAGTTACCCAGACATCTCACAGATATGTTATCTGAGAGGCAAAAAGGCAAATGGGCTCAGTAAAGAAGATCTAAGTTGATCTTTGTCAGGGAAGATATCGGACTAGGACATGACTACCCACTATAACCTGTTTATAGTAAAATATTTAATTTTCAAACCATCCTTTGTGGTTATTCCAGGTCTCTGAGTTTGCAAGACTGCCACGCAGGCCTCCCCTGAGCTTGTCAGGTTAGCATGTGGCTCCTTTCGTCCACATGATGATGATAATGTGTCTCCATTCCTGGAAGGCCTTGAAAAAAGGCCACAGAGAAAAGCACAGCCTGCTCAACCTGCTGATGAACCTGCAGAAAAGGCTGATGAACCAATAGAGCATTAAGTGATAAACCTCCATTCTATATGTGTATTATCAATGTGTAAGAACACAGGAACATGTACTGATGATAATAATCTATACTTTGAACCAAAAGATGCAGTGGTGAAATGGTATGTTTTAGGAATCAAACCAGATGTGAATTCTTTCCAAGCACCTTCACTGAAACCATATTAATGGGATGCATTTTTTTCTGAGAGGGTCTATATAATAATTTTCTAGAAAATATAGTTTTACGTACTTATGTTTTTATATGAAGAACATAATGTCTTGTGGTTTTAAAGACAACTGTGAAATAAAATTATTTCATCTGCTGGGAAAATATATGGATGACCCTTTCTTATTATGCATAAGACAGTCTCCCACAAAAAAGAATGATCTGGCCTCAAGTGTCAACAGTGAATGAAAACATCTATCAGAATTAACCTCATAAGGTTCTTTACTGCCATCTGGTGGCTAGTGTAGGGCCTACAAGTTCCATGTAGCTCCAGAGGAATTTCAGATGATTGAAGTAGGGCCTCAGAAATAAGATGAAAGGCCATAAGTTGGATAGCTGTAATTCGAATGGGAGGCAAGGGAAGAGCAAGGGAAATTTGTGGTTGGCAGTGTCTGTGGTGATATTACGAAGACCAGTATTTATTAGTTGTGAGGCTCACATTCTGTATTTGTAAACCATACATTAAAATGTCCAGTTTCATTGTGACTCTAGAGACCAGAATAACTAAGTACTGAGGCAAGAAGGGCATCATTTGCAGGGCCTAGGCTTTCATTTTGACCCCTCCCTTCTTACCCTCACCCTGAAGGCCATGCAGAAACAAGTTTATTTTTGATCTGCTCCTTGGTTTTACCTATCTTTTCTACCATCCAGTTTTCTTTTTCTAATTATCTCTTACTACTGAGTTACCCATCTGGCAGCCATGTCTTATGCTCCTCTTCACTGCTCTCAACTGAATGTGGACCAGTGCTTACTTTCTTACCTGCTGGTCACCTCTAGAAGGTCTATGTTCTCTCACCTCACCTCTCAAAAAAAATGCATCCCTTTTCCAACAAGTGTAGGAATCTTATGCAACCCTTATTTACTTTTTTGCACTTTCTTTTTTAAAAAGATGTATTTATTGATTTTAGAGAGAGATGAAGGGAGAGAGAAACATGGATTGGTTACCTCCTGCACCCACTTTCACCTGGGATCAAACCTGAAACCCGAGTATGTGCCCTGACCTGAAATCGAATTGGTGACCTTTCAGTGCATAAGGCAATGATCAACCAATTGAACCAAACTGGCCAGAGCATGATGCCTCTTTATTTTCTTCGATCCCATTGTTCAAATCCATTTAGATGATAGCAATGTTTACCAAGGCCATGCACTACTGACCATCTTCACAACCTCTGTGGGTAGTGAACTTTTGGTTGCCTATCTGTTTCTCTTGTTACGGTAATTGCATCCTCCTGGTTTCTAGTAGTTAAGTGCTTGCATATTATTTTAATTACTTCTGAGCTCCATCATCACCATATGTGTTAATGAGTGAGAGCTGCCACTGAACATTCCTAATGCCTTGGTGAATATTGTTTCCTTTGGGCTTTCCCATGAAAGGTAACGGTCCTGCGCATCATCTGACTTTACCTCATTTAACCATTCCAGCATGCCCATCACACTGTTATCTTTTTTAAATTATTTCACAAACTCAAGTATTTCTATTGTTCTCAGTGTGGGCTTTTGATCTAAGTTTTTAAGAGCCTTCCTACTTTTAGTGAGTTTCTTTAGACAGGGAACTTTTCCAATGCTCTGAGGTCCTAGACGATACATTAAATTTTATAATCCAAGAATGTGTCCCCAAAACAATGAATATGTGCATATCCAGTCTTATGTTCTAGCTTCCTTTCCCCTCAGCCCCTGGACAAAGGATAAGGTGTCTTTCTGGGAGGGTCAGGCAGCCAAAAGCACTCATCCCTACCAGCTCTGCTTTGCAGAGGCTAAGTTGCAGGAGAGTGTTGCAGAGAGGTCGGGGCTCATTCTTTTCTCCCATTCCTATTTCTTGGGGTGGAAATCCTAGCACAGCAATGGCAGGATGAAAATACTGGGACCTCAATTGTCCTTGCCTTGGCTCTCTTGTAGGGCAGAGCTTCCATGCTGGGAAAGACAAGCCAAGAAGGCTAGAGGCTACTGCTCTCCCCCTTGGCTATAGCACTGCCTCGGAGATTTTTTTTCTGGGAGAAAAGGAAGATCCCAGTAACAGAGAGCCCAGAATATCTACCCTAAAGGAGCTGACTTTATTTGAAACAGTGTGGGGAAGTTCAAGCCTAAGTATGTTATTGAAAATAATGGAGATTTTGGTGGTAAGCATTTAAGTCTTATAGGGGTGGGGAATCTTTTTCTGCCAAGGTCCATTTGGATATTTGTAACATCATTGGCAGGCCATACAAAATTCTCCAGCCTTATAAGGCCCACAGGTCAAAAAGGTTCTACATTCCCCTCCCCTGATTTAAGAGGAGACCAATAACTCCTTAAGAGCCACACAATGAATTGAAACAATGATTTAATTTTACATTAGATGAGGAAGGTTGTCAGTAGTGCAGGGTTTGTGTAATGGTATGTTTAGAATCCAGTTTTGAGCATGTCAAGCTTGATGTTTTTAAGAACTCCTAATGGAGGTGTTAAGTAGGCAGGTGTTTGATAGTTGGACAGAAATGTGGGTGAGACATATGTATTAGGAGTCATCAGTATGCAGGTGGTGTTTAATGCCATGGGGACTGATGACACATTAAGAGAATCTAGATATAGAAGGAAGATGGAAGATTGAGCCCTTGAAGTATGCTTGCATTATGAAAGAGTTCTAACAGAAAGGAAGAACCAGTAAAGCAGAGTGATATAGGAAGTAAAGCAAGAGTATAATATTCTCAGGTCCAAGTGAAGAAAGTGTTTCAAGGAGGAAAGAGTGATAAAATGATGCTGGTAAGGCAAGGAAGATGATTGAGAAGAAAAAAATTGGATTTAGTAGAGGCCATTGGTAAATTCTATTTAGTTAACATCAGCTGCATTATCTATTTGAAATATCAGAACCAGCTGTCATTTCTTTCTTTCCCACCTCCAATTCTAGTAAACCTGTCCTGTCAATTGTATTCCATAACCATTACTCATCACCTACACTGGGGTAAATACCATTTTAGATGGTTGCATATGGAAATGAACAAGACTCAGACCCTCTTCTTCAAGAGCTTACAGTTGAGAATGTGGTGCAGGCATAACTACCTTTCATATAGTAGCAATGATAATGTTAATAATTATTAGAATTTCTTCTATTAATAAGACTTTTTCTGTTCTTGCTGCTGCTGCTACTACTACTCCTAGCACTCTCTAAGATATTAGGACACATACTTTATGCAAAGGATATATATATATATATATATATATATATATATATATATATATATATATATATAGTAATCCCCACATTTTTTATGAGGCAGCATCATTTTATAGAGGAAAAATTATGAAGGAGAGAGAGATTGAGTAACCCATCCCAGGTCATACAGCAGGTAAATGGTGGAAGCTCTATACTTGCCCTAAATTACAAAACTTAACTTATATCTACTAATTTATTCCCTCACTTTAAATTACTTTCCCCTTCTTGCTTCCCCTTTTTAATGTTTACTGGAATAACTTTTCTAATAAATCCCTTGTGAATCTATGTCTTAGACCTACTTCTGAGAAACCTAAAACATATTATCTTCCATATTGTTAAAGAATTATAATAGTGCCCTAGCTGGTCTTGCTCAGTGAATAGAGTGTAGGCCTGTCAATTGGAGGGTACCGGGTTTGATTGTGGTCAAGGGCACGTCAGGGTTTTGGGCTTGATCCCCAGTAGGGGGTGTGCAGGAGGCAGCTAATCAGTGATTCTCTATTCCTCATTGGGGTTTCCATCTCTCTATTCCTCTCCCTTCCTTTCTGAAATCAATAAAAATATATATTTTTTTAAAAAAGAATTGTGATAGTGACATCTTTACATCTTTGATTGATTAATTAGTGTTTGTAATAGTTGTAACAACTGATGAAGTACCAAGGGTCTCAATATCTTGAGATGCATTTTGAGTTATAAATTAAAATCACATTTATTTTGTTCTTAACTGTGATTTGCCAAAAGGTCCTTGTTGAATATTTCTGCCAGTGAAGCCCAGATGAGACTATCTCAGCCTATCAATGTGGTTATAATGAAATTTTACTCAAAAACAAAGGAATAAGCAATTTGGAAAAGGCACTATCTATCCATCCATATATATAAAAAGCCAGGGGCTGTCACAACCGAAACAACCAGACAGACGACTGAACAGGCTGCGTGGGCAACCAGGCCTACAGGGGGTTAGTGAGGGACAACCAAACAACCAAACAGCAGGCTGCATGGGGCGACCGGGCCATCAGGGGCGGGCAGTGAGGGGCGACCAGGCCGGTGTGGGGGGCAGTTGAGGGTGACCAGGCCAGCAGCGGGGGGGGGGGGGGCAGTGAGGGCTGATCAAACTACTGAACAACAGGCTGTGTGGGGTGACCAAGCTGCAGGGGTGGTAGTGAGGGGCAACCAGGCCAGTGGGTGGGGGCAGTTGGGGGTAACCAGGCCAGCAGGAGGTGCAGTTGGAGGTGACCAGGCGGGCAGGCAGAGGCAGTTAGGGGTGATCAGGCAGGCAGGCAGGCAGGTGAGCAATTAGGAGCCAGCTGTCCAGGATTACGAGAGGAATGTCCGACTGCCAGTTTAGGCCCACAGGATTTGGGCCCAAACTGGCAGTAGGACATTCTCCAAGGGGTCCCTGATTGGAGTGGATGCAGGCTGGGCTAAGGGACACCCCTCCCATGCACGAATTTTGTGCTTGGGCCACTAGTGTATGTATGTATGTATATATATATCAGGGTCCGTAACATCAAAAACGACCGAAGGTATGACCGAAGGCCAGTCTGCATGCTCAGCAGGCTCGGGTGGGCGGGGACTGGCGAGCAGGCTGAACTGCTGACCACTCTGTCCCACCGCCCTGGCTCCCACGGGTGCTGCAGTGACCCATCACTGACTGCTCCACCATTGGTGCCACGGTGACCCAACACTGACTGCTGAGGCAGCTGTGGGCCTTGGGAAGCCATTGCGCCATGGCGGGCGGGAGCTGTGGGCCCTGACTGGCCAGGGCACAGTGGAACTCTGGGTCTTGTGCAATTGAGGTCGTGGCCAGCCTTCAAACCAGACCCTGACAGGAGGGAGGAGGGAGCCCCATTCCACGCAGGATCGACCATTGGATAACTTGCTGTCAGCGGTCTGCCAGCCATGAATCTGATTCACCTGCATCCCGGACCCCAGTGATCAAGCAGGCAGAGGCAGTTAAGGCAAGATCAAGCCGGCAGGGGTGAGCAGTTAGGGGCGATCAGGCAGGCAGGCAGGTGAGCAATTAGAAGCCAGCAGTCCCAGGTTGCGAGAGGGATATCCCACAGGGATCGGGCCTAAACGGGCAGTCGGATATCCCCCAAAGGGTCCACAATTGGAAAGGGTGCAGGCTGGGCTAAGAGACCCGCCCACCCCCCATGCATGAATGTCATGCACTAGGCCACTAGTAACATTATAATAACTTAAGAGAATACTTACTCAGTATGTGGCACTAAATGCTTCTAGATAGCAATTATTTTCCCCAACTATTTGAGAGATAGGGCACTTGAGTAGAGAGAGATTAAATTGCATCCCCAAGGTTTCTCAGGCACTACTACTACTGCAAAGACAGCAGATTAGTAATAATCATGACAGGGTCAGTGATAGTATGAAAGCTTTTCTTCGCTCCTTGTCTACTTATGTAGCACAGCTCTACTCTAAATGGCTGAATGGCTTTCTGAGACCTTAGTGAAGGGCTAACATGATTAAGGAGAATTACAATTTTGAGGCAATAGGAAAAATGGTATATTTATGGCTTTCCACGTAGTTCAATGGAAGAGCATGCCAAAGCTTAAGGAGGTCTTCTTTAAACACACCTTGTTGTAGTCAGCTCAGGCTATCATAACATAATACCATAGACTGGGTGTCTTAGACAATAGGGTCTTATTTCTCATAGTTTTAGAGCATCTAAGCTCAAGATGCTGGCTGATTCAGTCCCTGGTGAGAGCTTTCTTCTTGGCTTCCAGATGGCTAGCTTCTTGCTGTATGCTTGCATGTTCTTTCCTTGGCTTATGCATGTTTGTGTGGGGTGGAGGGAGAGGGAGAGAGAGAGATCTGGTGTCTCTTCTTATAAGGGTACTGATCACTGATCCTACTGGGGACACAAAGATTTAATCTATAGCACACCCATTCACTGGACTTTCTCATATTTTTGTCCTCTGGGAAAGAGAGAGAGAAAGATCTACTTCAAAACTTCTCAGTGCAAACAGACCACTTCCAGTGTTGCTATGGTGGCTAAGGCTACCACTTACCCAATGCAGCTGCTGCCTCTACTGAAGTCACACCAGAAGGAAGAAGGATCACTAAATTAGACCAGATTGTGCTGAATGGAAATAATATAACAATGCTGGTTCCTGGAGAAGAAGAATCTGAATATGAATGGATTCCCTTAATTTATGCTAGTTTCTCTTTTGTCTTATAATGACAACAAAATATAAATTTATTTTTTTAAACTTTTCAAGCCCAACCAGGGTGGTTCAGTAATTACGCATTGAGCCAAGAGGTTGCCTGTTTGATTATCGGTCAGGGCACATACCAGGGTTGTGGGCTGAATCACCAGTAGTAGATGTGCAGGAGGCAGTTGATTGATGATGTTTCTCCTAAATCCATGTTCTATTCCTCTATCCCTCTCCCTTCCTCTCTCTAGAAAAAACAACAACAATAACACACCTTTCCATGTCTGGATTATATGAAACTAAATTTCTCTTTAAAGGGGAATGCTTTGAAGAGGCAATATATAGGCCATTTTTGTAAATTAACCATGTTTATCATGGGGAAAAAAAGAACAGTTCTTTGAAGATGAAAATAAAGGTGTTTTTTGTTAAAATAAAAACATTGCAGTGCAAGTTTTCATCTTCATTTAAGAAGCTTACATCTTATTCGTGAGGTCTGATTTTGTCTTAAAATCCATCACCCTTCTAGCCTCATATCTAAAGGCCTTCTGACTCCTTCTTTTCCTCTGCACTTGGGATCTTTTGCTTAACATACTCTGGAAATCCCCAAAATCTATGGATGTGGTAACCCCAATTCCTGTTTTTATGTTTCCTGCTTTCAATGATTTCTTTTTAGAGTCCCAATCCATTGACCTTGTCTCTACTGACCCGCAAGTCTGACCACCTCTAATCCTGTGAATACACCTGGACCCAGTGCCTCCTACTCATGGTGATCCTGTGATTCTCCTTCCTACTAATGCCTACTCCTACTCCACTGGTTTTGAGGGCTTCTCCCTCAGTGACCCCAACCCAATGATATTGTAATCTCCTTAATTTTGATCCCTCCTTGATGGCAGAAAACCCAGTTCTTACCTACTCTTTCCTCTGTTTCCATTTATTTGGTGTGAGTTTTTTGTTTTTTTTTTTAAATCTCTTCAGCACAGCAGCACAGCCTCTGAATCTCTTTTGTGTGTGTGTGTGTGTGTGTGTGTGTGTGTGTGTGTGTGTGTGTGTAAAAGACATTTAGCTATAAGTTTGAGGTGGCAGGAAGAATTGGGTGGGAGACAAGTGGTCACATTTTGGGCCTCTTCTCCTCTCTTTGCCCTCCTGGGCCTAGACTGTAACCTCCTCTTGGAGGTGCACCTTTGCTGGGACCACTTTCAATTACAGGTGAAGGAGCTGCCCACAGATTTAGTGTTCATCTTGAATAGGTGCTTTTAGTTATTTTGGATCTCCTCAGGGTTCAGCTTGAGGACACTGACAATCTGCTGTGCATCCTGGAGGCTGTCTGGAGAGGTTAGTGAGGGCTGCAGACTGGGGTCAGGCATGTCCCGGGGCATCAGCTGCTGCCCAGCTGACTGCTCACTTTTGGTTCAGGATTCTACAAAGGCCCTGCTCACCACCTTGGGCCCCAATCACAGTGGTCTGGGTCAAGCATGTGGCTGATCCTTACAGGGAAATCCTTGGTGGCGGTGCCACACAGCTTTTTTTTCCCTGAAGACCACATAGTTCCATGCACAATAGAGGCAAGGTGGGCATCTCCTTAAGTGTGTGTGACCAGAGGTTTTGAGAGTGATGGAGAGAAACCCAGGAATGAGTTGGAGACGTATGGTGACCACTCTGTCTCAGAGGCACAGGCTCTGGACTAAATCTGATTTAATAATCACACTGCTTAAATGTCTGAGGAATTTATCTGAGGTGATTTCTATTTATAGACAACAATTGTAGATTGAAAATCAAAGTTAATATATGACACATGGTACCTCTTAAAGGCCATTCTAGATTCATTAAACAAATAATAAAAGAATTCTTCAGATGTTAATTGAACATTGCAGTGTTTAGGGGTGCTGTTATGTGAGAACTATGCACCATACTAGGCAAGAGGTTCTATTTTTGTCACCATTTGAATATGATCATATGAGGAGGTCCTTCCAATTCTTACTGAGACTATTTTCCAGAGAACAAAAGGGAAACTATACTGCTCCAGAACACCTGTTTCCTTTATAATTTTTCTGTTCAAGGATTTCTCTTGGAGACTGGGTCACTTGACCTCAAACTGAGAGTATGATTGAAGTTCTTTGGGGATTCAAAGCAGAATCAGCACCATCTCCCAGCTCTGAAGATGCAAGTTTTTGACTGCTGTTCACCGTCTGTTTACACTGGCTATGAAGGGATAGAGTGTGCCTGTAAAGGGAAGACATGGATGCTCTTATGTCCAACATGAAGACATTTTCTTTGTACCAAGATTATTTTAAGTCATTAGCTTTGAGAACCTAGCATAAGTCATTGTTTCAGAAGGTGTAGGTTTGCAGATTGGTGATTGTTTTCCCCTCTCAGATTCTTGGTTACCATCAGAGTTTTTCATTTGTATTCTGATCAGGATCCTGTGACTCATACAGTGTGAAAAGACACAAAGGTGCCTATTTTGGGGATCAGCATTTCCTTACATTTTAGTATATAAAAGAATATCTTATTGAAATAATCAGAATCTAAAAACTATATATTCTTTACTATTTTATTCTTAAAGAAATAGTTTTTAAAATTATTAATGGCATAATGAAATCTGACCCTTGTTGACAGCCATGATTAAAGTGGCCCTTCTTGCCTGTTCATAAGCCTTATTCCAAAAGCCAGGTCTGCTTAGGCTTTTACAAATACCAGGCTTTGAATACCTAAGCTCTTATGAACCTTTTTTTTTTTTAATTTAAGCGTGGCATGGGGAACTGCCAAGGTGACCAAGAAGATGAGGGTGATACTTACATGAGAAAAACAATAATTTAATTTATATTTTCTATATTTGCTTAGTAGTGTTTCCTGAATTGATATAGGCCCTGGTCAAGTCAAGTCTGTGTTATTATTTCCTAGAACAGGATATGTTTAAAAACCAGTATGCTTGGGAATCATCTTTCCATTAATATTTTTCCATTCAAGGGTTCGTAACTTTTTCTGAAGATTTCAGAGGCAATTTTAGCGTCCAGCCAAGAACTGTATATGCATTTGAAATGTTTAGATAGTTAATCTATAGAAATTTGTAACTATGTATAAAGTTTTTGATTTCCCTCTAGGCAGACAACTTTGTCTGGAACTTTATAAAACATTATATATTTTCAAATAAAAAGCATTCTGAATAATAGCTTAAATATGAAGTAGGAATTTTAAATAGATATTATTAGACTTTATTATATATTCATATATTTTAGCAATTTGTTTTTCAACCAGAAGGAACTGAGATAAAGAAAAAGGAAGTCCTTTTAACAACAAATCTTAAATTCTTTTTTAAATTCTTTATTGCTTAAAATATTACATATAGTATTACATATGTCTCCTTTTTCCCCTCATTGACCAGTCCCTGACCTCCCGCATTCCCAAGCACATGCCCTCATCCCTCCCCCCTGGTGTCTGTGTCTATTGGTTATGCTTATATGCATGCATACAAGTACTTTGGTTGATCTCTTATCTGACCTCCACCTCCCCAAGGCCTTCCCCTGCCTTTCCTCTGAAGTTTGACAGTCTGTTCAATGCTTCTGTGTCTTACATTATTGAAATGTTAATTGATTTATTCTTAGCCGTCTCATTTGAAAAAATGGAAATAAAGTTTCTCATTGTGAGGAGGAGGTATTTTCAGTTTGTTCAGGTACTGTGACTCTTGTTTAGATTCTGGTATTCTTTTGTGGGCATTGAGTATTATTGCTTTTTCAAGTCATCAAGCACATTTTGCTTTGTGATTTTGGTCCATGCCCGAGGGATTTTAGCTTTACCTGTAAATTTTTTCTGGTATTTTTCTTCTAGGTTTGATCTGAAGTGACAGACAAACCATTGCCAATATGTCTGGGTGGATGTGTCTGGGGTAATGCTCCACGTGGCATATTCCCCTCCTGCCTCTCGGTATTTCTTATATGGGATTTTACGACCATCCTTCAAAATAAATAAACAATCACTTGAAACCAAACTAGTACAGGAGTCAATAACAAAATCGTCTGTGTTAACCCATTGGCCTCCACGGATAGCCGAAGGACGGTGGAAAGGAACACTGTGGTCTCCGTCATGCTTAGGGATTGTGTTTGTACAAATTGCTCCACAGAAGGGACACTGTTTCCAGCAGCCACAGAGATGTTCAAAGAGCATTTTCTGGATTTCAGGAACCTTGTCTTCTATAGGCTTAGCCAAATATATCATTTCTACTGTGATCATTAATTCATCCAAAGGTTCACTCATGGCTTCTTTGAGAAACTCAATATCTTCTAATTCCTGGTGTTCAATGCTTATCAAGTCTTTTCGTGGAAAGTTCAAGTTACTCCCCAGGTGATCACAGAACAAATCCAACCACCCAGACACAGTGCTGCTTTTATCTTTGGCTATTGCTGTGGATTCATGAATAGCTGAGAGGATGGCATTCTTGATATCACCAATACTTATTTTTAAAATAGTCTTTATTTGGTTATTTTGTTTTGAATAATATCTTTTAATATGGGTTTGAATGTAATTCCTAAAAAATGATTCTGGGTTATGAAGGTAATTCCAATAATCATCAAAATTTTCATTTTCTGCCAGGGAGATAAGAATGTGTTTCTCAAGGTTAGCCCTGTTTGCATTGAATTCTGGGCATGTAGCTCGCATGTTGCCAGCAATATTAAGGGTCATTTTTCCCAAAATCATGTCAGAGACAGCAGGAGTGAGTTTTTCCCACAGAAAATCAACAAATGCTGTGACTGAGGTTGCTCCTTGACAAGAGATCTTAAAACTCCTGAGGAAATCATCTTTCTTGCTTTCCAAATAACTTACAGGATCATTTGCTCTTTGGAATGCCCTATGCATCTCCTTAAAAGTCTCAGATGCTCTTTGAAATAAACACAAAGATAAGTCAATTTTGTACTTACTTGTAAATGTGTATCTGTCTTCAGTGGGTGCAGATTTCACCTCATCTTCTATTATTCTCAGGATTTCATGGAAATAATTTCTATCGTAATCACATTGTTGCCTCTGAAGGGTTTTAATAGTTTCAGTATATATTGAAACAATGTGGTCAGTAGTCCTATTTATGGACTCTTGATCATGTACTTCTAAGTTCCTTGTTAATACGTACAACCTTTTGCTCATTTTGACATGTTCTTCATAATTGACTTCAAACACCTTTCTAGACTTTTCCTTCACTCTATTCACCACATCTTTCTCCTTCTTAAAATATTCCAAAAGGATGTCTTCATAATCCACATCAATGTTTGGCTCAGAGACTGGAGGGACAGTCAAGGACACACCATAGACCCATTTTTCCCAAACTTCATTGAATTTGAAATGCAGCTCTTCCTCACTCAATTCTTTGTCCTTTAGAGTTAAAGCCAATTCTCGGCTTCTTTCCAAT
Organism: Cnephaeus nilssonii; assembly: GCF_951640355.1. Lineage (NCBI taxonomy): Eukaryota > Metazoa > Chordata > Mammalia > Chiroptera > Vespertilionidae > Cnephaeus > Cnephaeus nilssonii. The sequence continues at coordinate 39,161,585 of NC_137084.1, read as the reverse complement.
AATTCCTTTTCATAACTTGACTTTTTGTTATCCAGTATTTCTTGATTCTTTTTATAACTGATAAGTCCCTCAGCTTTATTTTTGCTCTCAAAAATAAGTGCCTCTTTAAGGTTTATTAGTTTATTTTCAAAACTTGCTTTCCACTGAATCATTATTTCACTCTCTGGATCTTCATTAAAATATTTTTCCAGTTCTTGATTGATGGCTTTATATTTTTCAGTAACTGGAGCCTCAAGTGTGCTTATTGTCAGTTCCTGGATTTTGCCATTCTTAATCTGGTTGATGAGTTGGTTCTGCAAGGCTAGCATATGACTCCTTAGCTCCCAGGTCCAGTGGTTATACATGGTTTCCAATTTGCTCATGGCCATGACCTCTCTAGTGTTCCGAAAACTGAAAATAAAGTTCTCACTCACTAGGGCTCTCCACAAATCTTGGACTCCCAATTTCACATCTGATATCTTCATGATGCTGCCCCTAGACTCCTGTTTGGCAGCCCTAAGAATTCTGCTTTTCAGTTCCTGGACATTGTGGCTGTAGCGAGGATTGGGAGGGGCCATTGGGGGATTGCCATCCCAGAGGTGAGCAAAGTAGTAGACATGAGTATTGACATCAAATTTAATGACATCACCAAAGCGGGTTACATCTGAGCACTGTTCTTGCTCAGCTGCTGTTGCTGCCATTTCATCTAGCCTCTGCTCTAGCCTCCTCCTTCCTTCCATTGTTTGGTCTTTAGCTGTGACTTCCCCCACATTCTGATGGACAAAAAGGCAACTTGGGGAGATTTTTACTTGTTTCATCCTCATAAAGGCTTGAACCACTATTTCTAGAATATCTTGCATTTCTGATGGATTTTCTCCAAAAATATTGATCAGAGTCAAGTTTCCAAGTCCAATGACAAAGGTTGCCAACTCATTGTCACGATTTTTGGATTTATTGCTGAGTTGTGGGGCCCGAAGGCCTTCTGTGTCCACAACAAGCACAAAGTCAAAGCCCAGTTCCTCTCTGAATGTCTCCTCTACCTTTAGGAGCTGCATGTAGGCCCCCCGGGTACACCTCCCAGCACTGACAGTGAACTGCAGCCCAAAAAGTGCATTCAGCAGGGTGGACTTCCCTGAGCTCTGTAGGCCAAGGATAGAGAGAACAAACAGCCGTTTGTTTCCAAGTTTCTCAGAGACCTTGTCAAAAACAGCTCCCACCCATTTTACAGGCACATATGAAGCATCCCCATCCATCAGCTCAATGGGAATACCAGATATCATCAGATCTGCAGCAATCTGGGGAAGGGAGAGATAAAGGATATTTTTAGTGGGGGAAGCTTCGTCCAGAGCTTCATAGATCTGGCCAACTTCTCTGAGAAGTTGCTCAATTCCCAATGTACACTCATTAATCTCTTTGGAGATAGCTTCTATCTGTTTTTTCCATCGTTGGAGGTCAGTGCTCTTTGGTGCCTTTTGCTTTTCTGTTTGTATCAGTGACCACAAATTGTTTTTCTTTTCATTCAGTTGTTCCAAGTGTTCTGCAGTCAGTTTGTCCAAAAATACACTCAGCCACTGCAAAAAGTAGTGTGTGGTTTGAGTTTCAGAATGATTTTGGAGAATTTCAAGGACAGACTGCATCAAGTCATTGAGAGGAAAGGCTCTGGTCAACTGTTGACTCCGTATTCTTTGCTTTTCTGTCTCAATCTCACTCTTGTGTTGTTCAATGCTTCGATTCCCTTTTTCTCTTAGATGATAGAGTTCTTTGTCCATTTTACACCAAAGATGCCATAGGTGTCCCTGAAGGGGTAATAAGTTTTCCTTTACTTGAGATATATTAAGTTCTCTCAGTAGAGCTATTAGGACCTCTGCCTTTTCTTTGGCTTCCTTGCAGTTTCTCTGGTCTTCATCAATAAGGAATCCTTGCTTACGAGCTATTGGGGTACAGTCCTCTAAGCTGAGAACAGTGTCTGAGAGCTCCAGCAAGCGTCTGATTGTAGTAACAAGCTCCTCTGTTAATTCTGCTTCATTTCTGTTCCTGATTCCAATTACGACTTTTTGGCTAGAATTATTGTCCATGTTTTTCTCTTTGTTATCAACTAAACAGATCAAAGGTTTTGGAGACTGACACAGATCACTAATAATTTTTTGGTTTTCTTTATTGTTGTCAGAAGTTGACATGAGGACGACAATGAGAGAAGAGACCTCCTGCAAAAAGGTGAGTTGCTTCTTATGTTCCTTTGCATCTCCATGGAGATTGGTGAAGGTCACACAGTTGTAAAATCTGTCCTCGTCTTCCCCCCCAGGGCAGAACCAGCAGATTTCCACCACTCCCCCCATCAAGAGACAGTCTTTGGTGCTCCCTCGGCAATGGCGGTGGAAAAAGACATCATGTTTACGTTTACTGAGAAGACAGTTCATGATCTGAGATTTGGAAGCAGAGAAGCCATTTCCAACTCTTATAAAGGACACAATGGGGGTAGAGACATGACACATCTGCTTATTCTTATAATTGATCTTCTCCTCTCTTGGTGATTTCCTTGCTTCCTGCCAGCTCCTTCTAATTTGACTGAGAGACCAGAGAGAGAATTCAATTTGAGAATTGCAGGGATTAGGTATGAGAAGAGGGAGTGCAAACTGGCAAATGGAAAGTTTGGACAAAATATACTGTCTGGCAAAATCATCTGCACAGTGAAGAATTGCCATCTGAATATCCATAGGGTGAATATGGGGCCTAGGATTAGAGGGTGAAGGGTTAATTGGAGTATCCCTGTCTTCAAACAAGTATTTATATGGGTTAAAAGCCTCATTGTCCTTATTGGAGGCACTTGGATTGACTTGATTCTGTATGTTTCCATCATCTCTGAAGACCAGGTATCTCACCCCATAATCCAGAACTTGTAGCTTCTGAAGGAAATATAAGGGAAACTCCCTTTCAGATCTGGGCTGGCTGTTGTACACAGAAGTCTTGTTGATCAGATGGAAGTTAGTTTTGCTCATCTTTTTTGGGTAGAAATGTTCTAAGCCTAGATTATGGAGTAAATCTAGGAAGGCTGTATCTTTAATGACTTCCCCTTTGATATTATCATTATCATGTGGTTCATGAGGTTCTTTCCTTTCATCGAAAATACTTTGCAGGTTTTTACTTATACCATCCATTTGTAATGAAGAGATGGTGGCATCATAGTTACCATCAATCAGCAATCTCAAGTCTTTCTCTAGGTTTTCCCAATCATAGTCTGCTCCAGGTTTGGAGAGGACATGGACAAGTTCTTTTGACAAAGATTGGCCCAGGAGACACTTTATTAATGCCAAGCGTTGTGTTTTCTCCTCTGGAGAAACAGCCATGACTCCAACAGTAGCTGTCAGACCTGTGAGCACCAGGAATGCCTGAGCTCTGTACGTGCAAATATTTTTGAGCTCCTGGTATTTATCTTGGGCAGTTTGCATTTCATGCAGTAGGAAATCTAATTCCTCACACCCCAGGAGATGCTGAAACTTATTGTTTACCACATGATACCCTGCACCAGCTGCAATGGAAAGTAGCAATAGCTGTGTGTCTGGCTGCTCTATTTTTTGGAGGTAATTCAAGAAGTAGCCAAGCGATAAACCGACCTCATAAGTGGCCTTTCTCTGAGCTTCCTCCACTTTTTCGGCAGGCCCAGATTTCGCCTTCACTTCCATGAGGTCATTCTTGGTTTCCTTTAAGATTTTAATTAGTTCAGAAAATTGGGAGATGTTGATGTGCTCTTGCACTGACTTTGGCTGGAAGACCCACTGCATGATAGAATGAGCCTGAGGAAAGTTATTCACTTGGTAGATGTGAGGATCCAAAAGGCTTAGCAACTGAGATTTAATAAACTTCGTTTCATAGATGGAAGAATTTTTGTAAAAGTTAACAGTGTTTACCAGAAAGTTCTGCAGACCCCAATCTGTGAGGCATATGTTAACCCAAGTGTCATAACTGTTTGTTTTTTTACACAATATTTGCATGAAATTGATCAGTTTTTTAAGCTGCTCTTCAGGGTCAGATACCTCCCAGGATTTCACATCCTCTAGGGAAACACCAGCCTCCTTCTCAGAACTCAGTAATTCTTCTGCATATTGGATCTGGGCAGTGATGCATGTCAGAGCTTTGTAGCTATCATTCAGTAAGCTAGCTACCTGACATGGATCCTTAAAATCACTTCTGTGGTTGGAGAGGATGATGTCCCAAATGGGCACCAGCTGAAGTCCCCGGTCGATGACACTCCAGGTTTGATTACTAGCAACTAGGCCAGCTTTCCATTGGAGGAAGCCACTTGCTTCTGGTGGGCCACCTGTCTGGGCCACAGATAATTGAACTTTGGTTTGGAGATTTTGGAAGGTTGTGCTTTGGGTGGAAGTTTCTGAACTAGAGTCTGACCCATCCACACCTGCAGCAACGTTCACTCCAAAGCCGCTGTAGCTGCCCCTTATGTAACCATTCAGGGCCTTTGCTGACTGCTGTTTTACTTCCTCCAGCTGCTCACTCCGGAAACCCTCTGTTATGGCTTTCCACCAGTAGATTCCTCCAAGGTGCAGAGGGCCCTGGTTGGCATGAGAGCCAAACCTGTGGAAGAATGCTTCAGTTCTGTGCCTCAGCAAGGGGATTTTGTCTGGGCCTGCAGGCTGACTCAGAAGGTCTTCAATGCATCTCAGTTCCTGGAGAGCAGCCTTGGAGAACTGGAGCTGATCCATGGGAAAGTGGCAGGAGGCAAGTGGGACATAGCTGAACTTGGTAGAGCAGAAATAGGAGTGCTCAGAACGTGATTGTTGGACTTCCTTGGATTCTGAATGTTTGATGTGGTCTGTACCAGCTTCCATGCTAAATCCCCAACCTCTGCCCTTGGCTGAGGAAATTACACTGAAGCCCAGCTTCTCTGTCATCTGAGTGAACTTGGATTCTTCTTGAGAAGATGTAAATTCCCTGGTTTCCATCCGTGTGCTGTGCTGAGGGCCAAAGAGTAAGAACTCCTTGGGAACACTGAGTAGCTCTTCTCTCATCTCTAGAAGGCTGCTGTGGGAGCTGGTTTTGTAAATTCCCTGCAGGGCCAGCCCTCCAGATGCCCATCTCACGAGTTCTCTATCTGGGAGGTTTTGCCTGTGAGACAGTGTCCCCTCCATGAGGTTGAGTTGTTCCTGCATGTGTTCCATCACCTCTCTTAAGGATTTTTTGGGGGATGGCCAGTACTCTTTTGGAATCTCCATTTCCTGTCTCAGTTCTGCCTCTTTTTTCTTCACTGCCTCTTCTTGTCGTTGCCTGCCTTCTGATTGCAAGACTCTTAGCTCCTGCAATGCCTGTTCTGCCTTCTTGTGCCGTTCCTTTATTATTTTTACCTGAGACTCCTGTAACTTTGAAAGGCTATTTGAGTTAAGTAGCTTCTCCAGGGCCCTTTTCTCCCAGGGATATTGTGCCTGGGATTTCAGCTTCTGGAGGTCTTCTTCTTCTATGTGTTGTAAGGCCTGTGCACTGGTCACACCCAGCTGTTCCTGCAGCTTTGGCAACCAGTACTCATCTGCCAGTCCTACTTCTACCAGCATCTCTTGGAGATCTTTCCCCCTTTTTCCTCTGATAAGGAGCTCATGAGAGAAGGAGTCTGCTGTGTCCATCACTGCAGAAAGAAAAGTCAGTTAGCCTCTGTCATGATCTTTAGAAGTGTCAGCCACCACAAAAAAAGGTAAGAGTACTAAAAATGTAAGTCTCCCCCCTGGCTGATGTGTTTAATGGTTAGAGCATTAGCCTGCACACCAAAGGTTCATAGGTTTGATTCATAAACCAGGGCTATACCAGGGTTGTGGGTTTGATCAATGCTCCCATTTGGGGTGGGAGGGGTGGTAGGCAACTGGTGGATGTGTCTATCTCACAGTGATGTTTCTCTCATTCTCTCTTTCTCTAACTCCCTTCTTTCCTCCCTCTTCTCTCTGTCCTTTCCTCTTCCTCTCTCCTTTCCTCCTTCCCTCCCTCTCTTTCACACTCTCAGAAAAGCAATGGAAATAATATCCTCAGTTGAAATTTAACAACAACAAAAGTATGCAAATCTTTAAGGCTTTCTCATCCTTTCATTTCATTGTTTTATAAAATATACTAGAAGCCTGAGGAGAAACCAAGATGGCAGCATAGGTAAACACATGAACTTGCTGCCTCGCAACAACCAGTTCAAAACTATAACTGAAAGACAAAACAGACATCATCCAGAACTACAGGAAGGCTGGCTGAGTGGAAATTCTACAACTAGAAGGAAAGGCTTTGCTGAAAGAAATTGAAAAAGTCACAAACAAGTGGAAGATATCTCATACTTGTGGATTAGAAGAATTAATACTGTTAAAATGTCCAGATCACTCAAAACCATCTATAGATTAAACACAATCCTTATCCTAAATCCAATGTCATTTTTTCACAGAAATATAAAATACAACTTTAAAATTTGTGTGGCCTCATAAAAACCCCCAAATGGTTAAACCATCCTGAGAAAGAAGAGCAAAGCCTGCTTACAATTCCTACTTTCAAATTATATTACAAAGCTATAGTAATTAAAACAGTATGGTATTGGTATAAAAATAGACACCCAGTCCAATGAAACAGCATAGAGAGCCAAGAATTAAACTTGTGCATAAGTGGTCAACTAACATTAGACATAGGAGTCAAGAACACTCAATAGAGAAAGGATTGTCTCTTCAATAAATGGTGTTGGAAAACTGGATAACAACATGTAGAAAAATGAATTGGGCCCCGATCTTACACCACTCACAAAAATGAACTCTAAATGGTGTAAGTTTTTAACATAAGACCTGATACTGTAAAACTTACAGAAGTAAACATGGAAAAGAAGCTCCTTGACATTGTTTGTCATAAATTTTTTTTTGATATAACTCCAAAACACAAGTAACAAAAGCAAAAATCAAGTGGAAGCCCAGCAAACTAAAAAGTTTCTGCACAGCAAGAGAAACAAACAAACAAAAAAGTTAGGGTAACATGCAGAATGGGAAAAATATTTGCAAACCTTAGATTGCATAAGGGGTTAATATACAAAATACAAAAATATAAAACTCCAAAATACAAAAATATGAAACTCCAAAAAATTAATTAAAAAATGGGCAGAGAAACAAAATAGACATTTTTCCAAAGAAGACATCCAAATGACCGAAGGTACATGAAAAGATGCTGAACATCACTGTTCATCAGGAAAATGCCAATGAAACCACAATGAGATATCACTTATTCCTGTCAGAATGGCTATTATTCAGAAGATGAGAGAACAAGTGCTGGCAAAGATGTTGAGAAAAGGGAACCCCGGTGTAATGCTGGTGGCAATAGAAATTCATTGGGCTCCTATGGAAAAGATTGTGGAGATCTTTCCAAAGAATTAAAATTGAACTACCATATGATCCAGCAACTTTACTTCTGGGTATATATCCTAGGAAGTGAACAGGATATTGAAGAGATGTATGCACTCCCATGTTCATTGCAGCATTATTCACAATAGCCAAGATTTTACACACACACACACACACACACACACACACACACACACACACGAATATTCTTAGTCTGTTGTGATATATTGCATTGCTTTTTAAATGTTGAACCATCTTTACATACCTGAGATAAATCCCACTTGGTTGTGGAAAATAATTCTCTTATAAGCATGATTAATTTCAATTTTCTAATATTTTCTTCATCATAGAAGAAAACCCCACCATTTGGAGAGCCAATCTAGGCTCAGTGATCTTGGCAAACACTGTTAGGTCCTCAGTTACCATCTATTCCAGTGGTATGCTGGAACCAGTCTGTACTGGCTCATGAGAACCATTTGCTAAATTTTCATGAATTTTGTAAGGCAATTATTAAGCACAGCCATTATGAAAAATAAACTATCTAAGAGTCACATCAGCAAATATAAACAGTAAATAGCTCTGAGGGCCCTTCCTTCCACTGCAACTACAAACAAGCAAATAAAACACACACACACACACACACATCAGATTCAACCTCATTGGAACTCTACAAAATTGTCAAAGGTGTATAGCAGCCAAATGACTATCAAGTGAAGAAAAAGGCAACTTAAAAGTGGTAGGGGAGTGTTGTGGCATTTTTACTTGCCCTTGGTGCCCATCCCCCCTCTTCCCCCGCCCTTTCCTTCTAGAGGTCTTGAAGATATCAACCCACATTTCCATTATGAAACTCTGGTTCTTGCTTCAAAAGGGAGAAGAGTCATCTTGTTCTATAAGAATTATATTTATCTATTTGTATATGATTGAGGCTGTCTGAGGACTGATATAAGGCACTTTGGCTTTGTTTTGCCTAACACAAAGCTTTCTTAGGGGAAAGCAGCCAAGTGAGGGCATTTCTTAAAAACAATGAAAGAGAAATGAACAACCCTTAGAGATTGAGGTTGAGACAAAGAATAGACTTGCTGGAAACCTGGGAGGAAAAACTGGGGAGAGAGATTTTGTGTGGAAGTAAGACATTAAAACTCTCCCTGTGTATAGTAATTTAGACAGTATTGTGCAAACTCAGAGCAGGATATGTACTTAGAACCATAAACTCTTCTCTCTAATAATCTTTAGGCTCAAGTGAAGGCTAAGGCAGAGTTGTAAATGGCTCCACTAAACATTGAAGGAATGCTGAACACTGAGCCGACAAGCAAAGGGTGTGTGTGTGTGTGTGTGTGTGTGTGTGTGTGTGTGTGGCAGGAGGGGAGGTGGGTGGGGGCGAAGGGAGCGATGGTGGGGGGCGGGGGGGTTGGTCTAGGCACTAAAAAAAAAATCTCTATCAACATGTGAACTTAGCATAAGTTAAAGAAAACACTTCAGAGATCACAAATAGTCTTTATAGAAAAAAGTAGAAAAGTCCCTAAACAAATAACCACACACACAGCAACCAAGATAAACAAACCTTGAGCATGAAGAAGAATATAACTTCCAGAGTTACCATATTATAGTTATTGAAAATCTTTATTTTTCCATAAGAAAATGAAAAGCATGTAAAAAAAAAACACACCACTAAAAATATGGCCCATTCCTGGAAAAAAATAACAGGAACTGTCCATGAGGAAGCAATTTACAGGAATGGAATTGTTTGGCATAGACTTTAGATTAACTGGCCTAAATAGAGCTCAAGGAAACCACTGACAGAGAGTTGGAGGACACCAGGGGAATGATGTCTCCAAATTAGTGACCATCAATAAAGAGATACAGTATGTAATAGCCAAGACCTGGAAATAGCCAAAGTGCCCATCAGTAAATGAGTGTTTAAAAAAGTAATGGTACATTTAAGCAATGGAGTACTAGGTGCCTGTAAAAAAAGGAGGAATTCGTATCCTTTGTGACAGCATGGATCCACCAAGAAATTATTATGCTAAGCAAAATAAGCCAGTCAGAGAAAGACAAATATCACGTGATCTCACTTATGAACAAAATAAACTGACAAACAAAATAGGACCAGAGGTATGGGTACCTGGAACAGTCTGACAGATCTCAGAGGGGAGAGGGGTGGTGGGTGGGAGAATGACTAGAAGAAATTCACTAAAGAACATATATGCATATATGCATAGCCCATGAGCACAGACAATAAAGTGAGGAAGACCTGTGGAGGGGGGTAGGGGATGGGTGGAGGTAGGCAAAGTGGGGGAAAAGGGAACATATCTGTAATAGTGTCAATAACAAAAATAGATTAATTAAAAAATGATAGTAGAAGAATATTATTTAGAAATATGATGTTAATCTTCAGAAAAAAATAGCTGAAAGAGAAATGGTTACTTCTGAGAAATAGTAAAGCAGTAGGTCAAAGGGACTCTGGCTTATTAAAATCATGAATCACTCAGGAAGAAAAAAGAAGCACCAAACAAATTCTGAATTTAAAAATTACAATAACTGAAATGAAGAATTTCAACATGTCAATGTAGAAACGTCCAAACTTGTAGAAAAATTTTATAAGAGTTTATTTGAGCCAAACTAATGACATGCAGGAAAGGAATATCTCAGTGCTCCCTTGAGAGCGGTTATGCTTCCAAGGGAATGAAAAAAGGGATTACTCTCACATTTATTTTTTAAATATACATTTTATTGATTTTCAGAGAGGAAGAGAGAGGTAGAAACATCAATGATGAGAGAGAATCATTGATTGCTGCCTCCTGCACACCCTCTACTGGGGATCTAGCCCACAACCCAGGCATGTGCCCTTGACTGGAATCGAACAGGGGACCTTTAATTCAAAGGCTGATGCTCTGTCCACTGAGCAAAACTGGCTAGGGCTACTCTGGCATTTCAAAGGTATGTTAACCTAGGTGCGCAAGAACAATGGATAGGGCTTGCCTTTTACTAAAGAAATTATAGGCTTGGGGCATGATTTCCCACCATGACCTGCTCAGGTAGGAATTTATGATCAGATCACCTTGTGAGGATACTTTCAGTGTCTGGTTTATTACAGACCTCTTTTTCACTCAAAAATATCAGAGCAGGCAGAATTGAAAACCATAAACGCTGATGATAGGTGAATTGAAATTATTTAGTCTGAGGAACAGAAAGACAAAAGAATGAAGAAAAGTGAAGAGAGCGCATGACACCTGTGGGATACTGTGACTCTTACAACATACATAATGGGAGGACCGTAAGGAGAGGAGAGGGATAAAGGGATGTGGAACAATTTTCAAGAAGCAATGGCCAAAAAGTCATAATTTGATAAAATACATGAATCTATACATTCAAGAATGTCAGTGAACTCTAGCAAGAACAAACACAACAAATCCACACTGTCTCACATTATAATAAAACTTTTGAAACAAGGAGAGACAAGAGAGAATTTTGAAAGCAGCAGAATAGATGTGACTTGTCATGTACAAGGGAAAAGCCTCAAAAGAAAAAAAAAGCAGGTTTGTAAGCAGATACCATAGAGACCAAAAGATAGTGAAATGACATATTTACAGTACTGAAAAAAAAGACTCTTAGCTAATAATCCTATATCTGGCAAAAATGAAGGAGAAATAAAGACTTTCTCAGGTAAGCAAATGCTGATGGACTCCATAATTAATAGATAGATCCTACAGAAAATGCTAAAGGTAGTCCTTCTGTTGAAATAAATGGACACGAGATAGTAACTAGAAGCCATAAGAAGAAATAACACAAGTAAAGGTAACCATTTAGGAAAATATAAGCCAATATTACTGCATTTTTGGTTTGTGACCCCCTTTTCTTTCCAATTTGATTGAAAAAACAAATACATAAAGAAATAATTATAAATCTATATTAAATGGGCACATAACTTATAAAGATGTAATTTTTGGCACAACACAAAAGGGGAAGGATGGAGCAGTGTAGCATCAGAATTTTTGTATACCTATGAGAGCTAATGTGGTGTTAATTCAAAAGTAGATTATTATAAGGTTAAGAGGTTAATATGTAAACTCCAGGGCAACTGATACTAAAATAAGTAAAAAATATACAGAAAAAGAAATTAAAAAGGAATCAAAATGATATTTCATTTAAAAAACTAAGAAGGCTGTAATAGAAGAATTGGGGGGGGGGTGGCGCGGAATATGTGATGTAAAAAAGCCAAACAAAATGCCAGAAATAAGTCCTTCTTTTATAGTATTTGCTTTCATGTAAATGGATTAAACTCTCCTATTAAAAGGTAAAGATTATCATAATGGATTAATATGATTACCTTTTATAATGAACAACATAAACTGATGAACAAAAACAGATCCAGAGACAGAGAATCATTGATCAAACCGTCAAAGCTCAGAGGGAAGGTAGGGGAGGGTGGGGTAATGGGGAGAGATCAATCAAAGGGCTTATATGCATGCATATAAACCTGACCAATGGACATAGACACCAGGGGGGTGAGGGCATGAGCAGGGGTGGGGGGGGGGAATGGACAATGGGGGGATAAGGACACATATGTAATACCTTAATCAATAAAGAAAAAAACACCAACGATTACCTTTTGATCTTTCTGAGGTTTTAGCAAAAGACTCTAAAGTTATACCCAGAAGAGATTTATCATAGTGAATCTCTTAATTCTGTTGTATTTTTCTTTTATAGGGAGCCTGAGAAAGTTCATAATTATGAGGCTTTGGTTTCTTTTCTTCAATAATTCTTTCTTCAAATTATCTTCCTCCTGTCAAATGTTATCAAAAGCAGCAAGAAGAAACCAGGAGGCACTTTTAACACTTCCCTTGGAAGTTTACTCATATATACCACCAATTTGTAAGTTTTGCTTTGTACATAACTCCAGCACATAATTTGGTAAGCTTTCTGCCACTACATAACAAGAATCATTTTCTTTCTCTTTCCTATAACTCTCACTGTAGCATTCTTGAAGTCAAGTTTTCTTCTAACTGCCTATTCAAGGCAATTTGGGCTTTCTCTGTCATGCTCTTTAAAGTTCTTCTAGTCTCTGCTCACTTGCCTGATTCTAAAGCTGTTCTCATGTTTTTAGGTATTCCTTATAGCACCCTACTTCTAAGTACCAAATCTGTGTTATTCTAATATTGTTATACTAGTGTTCCCGTTGCAGGAAAAATCCTGCAATAGGGTTTCCTGCTGCACTCTACCCCACCCTGCTTGCTCTCCTCCCTTGTCCCCCGCCCCGCGTTCTCCGCCAGCCACCCTGCTTTTCTAACTTCTCCGCCAGCCCGCTCTCCTTCCTTCTTCCCTGGCCCCGCCTCCGCTCCTCCCTTCTCCTCCCCCCGGCTTGCTTGCTTCTCTGCAGCTTTGCTCCCTTCTGCAGCTCTTGGCTTCTTTCTAGGCTGTCTCGATATGCAAATTAGCCGCCATATTTGTTGGGATAATTTGCATATTCATCCTGATTGGTTGGTGGGCGTGGCTTGGTTGGTGGGCGTGGCTTGGGTGTAGCTAAGGTGCGGTCAATTTGCATATTTGTCTATTATTAGATAGGATAACAGAATGCCAGGAAGTTAGCATTTTAACACACATATCACAGTTTCTGTCAGGAGTCTGGCATGGCTTAGCTGCATCCTCTGCTTAAGGCCGCAGAAGGCTGCAATGCAGGTGTTGACTTCTCATCCAGTCTCAACTGGAGAAAGGCTGCTTCCAAGCTTATAGATGTTGGCAGAATTCATTTCCTTGTGGTTTTCTTCTGGCTGTCATCTGGGGCTGCTCTCAGGAATTGTCTACAGTTCCTTGCTCCATATGCCTTCTCCAACAGGGCAGCTTACATCTTCAAGCCAGCAGGAGAGAAAATTATTGGACCTAGGAAGGGCCCAGTCTATCTTTAAGATCTCTAACTTATTAAGTCAAAGCCCAACAAGTGGTTAATTGGTTAATTCAAAATCAACTGACTTGGGAAAAGTATTGCATATGAAAAAAAAAAAAATCCCTTTACCTATTGGCTAGAAGCAAGGGGAGGGCATTATATTGGCTTGAATCCTGGAGCTACCATCATCTGTGTGCCAAGTTATAAAACACATAAAGTATTTTTCCCAGTGTTTTATCTTTTGTAAGAGCTCAAGAAATGTTAGCTCCTTCTATCTATTAACCTTTCTAAAGTCCCTGATGGAACCACAATCTCAGTTCTCAGTGTGATGTGGGACTTGGTGAGGTAAATCCCATTGAAGGGAAGGAGTACCTTAAGGAAGTTACCACCATGAAGCCATGGGAGAGTCTCATTCTAGGGATCACAGAATGTCTCACAATTTAGGAAAATCGGGATATAGGAGCTGTTATTGGGGACCTAGAAGAACTAAACAAAGAATTTATAAGTCATGAGTATTCAGATTGGGTTTCAGGGAGTTTTTCAGTGTAAAAGGGTAGAGTACAGAAAGTAATTAACAGATAACTATAGCTCTAAGAAGTATATCCCACTGAACCAAGTAGGTATGGCTATTATCTGGGAATACAAATAAACTTCAATCTATGTTTTGTCACCCCTATTTCAATGTTGAACTAGTATAAAGGACTTGAGGTTTAGGTGGCTAAGAAATAGTAGCTTGGTTATTCAAGACATGAAATTAATTTGGTGCCTCCACCTCTTTTCAGTGAGTGGAGATAAATTTGCTGAGATGATTTCTGTTTAAGATTGGCCTTGAAACCAAAGTAACCAAGAGAATGGCAAGTGTTTCTTGGAAAACATCAGAAAAGGGGACAAAGGGTGCTTGAATGGGATGAGTAAGGCCTGAGGACCAGAGGATTCTATAGGACTGGGAATGGAAATGTAAGAAAAACAGAAACTCCCAAGATAGAGTGGCTTTCTCCAATCTCCAGGAGACCATGAATATTGAAAGTGAAATGGCCGACTTGCCTCTGCAGGGAGCATAAATACTAGATTTTGGATTCCCAAATGTCAAATTATGATAAGGATTGGAAAGTTTGTAGTGGGAATAAAAGAAATGATCAAGACAGAATGACCTGAATTAAGGCCTTGCCTGCTTCCTTTAAACTTTATCTTGAAATGACATGCCACAGTTGCAGCCAAGGACCCCAATTCTGCAGGTTAACTATCTGAGCTAGTTTTCCATCTCCTGGTAATTGTGCCATGAATTAATAAGAAATATTAGTCATGAAGATTGCTGAAATCTGGAGAGTGACTTTTATCATGTTGGTATACACTTTTTTCTTCTAAGATTTAGGACTAAACCTTTTGAGCTAGAATTCTTAGGACTAAACCTTTTGAGCTAGAATTCTCAAGGGCATAGACAAAGACATATATGGAGGAAGGTAGACTTCATAATAATGATCTCCACTGGACAGCTGGGGAATCAGTGTGTGTTCCATTACACTATCAGGCTCTTCTCACTCTGCACTGTGCATGAATAAGCTCTCCGAGCACTGTGTAAGAGTTGGATGGATCCAAAGACATCCTTCAAGATCTTCTCTGGAGGTAGCTGGTAGACCTTTGATATGACCCAAGGAAAAAGATGATCCAGTAGTGATTTGGGAGCTCCAATTTTTACCCTAATGGACACCACTTTAGATCACCAAGCACACTGGAACAAGTTAGATTCTATGTTGACTAGAAAAAGTGTAATGCGGAAATCAATACATATATGTAGTCCTTCCTAAGAACTGAGCCCCCGGTAGTTATGGAGACTATTCAGATGATCTCTACTGAAGAATAAGGCAAAGGCCTTTGCTAGGTGTAGGTAGTTCCAGAAGACACTAATATTCTCCTCAGGAGGAAGTTACTTTTACAGTTAAGGAATATATTAGGAATCTTCCTCCCCACCCTCAGCAAGAGTGGGAAGAAATCCTTCGTGGTCCCATAAAAAGTCAACTTTGTCAGTTCCAGTAAGGATCTAATATCAGTCACAGAATTCCATCCTTGTTTAAGACTATGTTTTCTCTTTTTTATTGACTTACTAGAGGCCCAGTAAATGAAAATCCATGCATTCGGGGGGCAGAGAGGTCCCTCAGCCTGGCCTGTGCCCTCTTGCAGTCTGGGACCCATCGGGGGATGTCCACCTGCTGACTTAGGCCTGCTCCCTGGGGGATTGGGCCTAAGCTGGCAGTCAGACATCCCTCTGGCAGCCAGGGAGCCCTCAGGGTATGCCCAACTAAAAATTTAGGCCCACAGGGAGTGGGCCTAAGCCTTTAGTTGAATATCCTTAGTGCTGCAGAGGAGGTGGGAGAAGCTCCAGCCACCATGGCTGCACTTGCAGCCCTCAGCCCAGCTTGTGGCTGAGTGGAGCTTCCCCTGTGGAAGCACACTAACCAGTGCACATCATAATGACTGGTCATTCCCAGTTGTTCCACTGTTAGGGTCAATTTGCATATTACCCTTTCATTATATAGGATTCTCTAAGATAAATACATATAATAGTGTGTTTATCTAAGATCTATGTACCAGGCACTTGTTCTGATAGTTTCTAAAGGCAATAAACCATTCTTTGTAGTCTTGTGCACTTCAGAGCAATTGCAGGGGTTGTGTAAATGAAGAAGTAGAGAAGTGGGTGGTAGGAAGAAGGAAGAGGCAATGCAAAAAAAGGGCCCTTAATTCTTATGAACTTTACTGTTACCTATAGAGAATGACTTGTGTCCTGGAGGTAGATTATTTCCCCATACTTTAAAATGTTTGCAAGACTTATACAATGTTTTTTTTTTCCTCATAGCTTATCATTAAGTTTTATTCTATTTGACTGCCAAATTATGGAGTTAGATTCACAGCAGGCAGCAATTTATTCAAAGAAGGCAAAATTGCAGGAAATTAATGGAGGTGTTAAGTATTGTAATGTCTTCACTCTTCTGCCTGATATGACTAGATTTGGATTTAAGCCAATTTAAATTAAAAGTATTGGTAGGGTCAGAAATAGAATATATTGGGATGTGCTACAATTATAAGAAATATTAATCATGCTCTGCTAACCATGATGGTTCTGTTCTGGTTAGAGAAAGCACATTCTAACCTCATTGAGCATTGTATGTCCTGGGACATGGGAGCTAACATTGGAATGCAGTCTGTCCTCCTTCTGAGAACTGCCTATCATTATGGAAAGGTTTACAACCTCATGGCACCTAGTCCTGGAGGCCTCTGCTCTTTACACCCCCCAGCCCCTATTACCTGTAATCTGGTCCCAGGGTGCCCAGAGACACCTGCTCTCTGTGACTTACCCCCGCCCCCCAGCCTCCATGATTTGTAGCCTGTAATGATTATCCATGCCCACTTTTTCATAACTGTAATTCCTACTTTCCCATTGAATCTTGTCCTTCTATCCAATATAAGCAGCTGGCTTATGGTGGGGTGCAGACCAGATTTTTGTGGATGACCTGCTGCTCTCCCATAATTCTGGCAATATTGAAATAAATGCTCATATATGATTCAACCCCATCTCTGCTTAATTGGCTGAAGTAGTGACAGGCAGCCTGGACCCCTTGGTAGTCCAGTTACAGAATGAGTTAATATTTCCAAGTGTTTGTTCTTAGTCTTTATTTTGCATAATTATCTCCTGAGGACACCTTACAAATGTGGATTTCCAGCCCCACTCACAGAGATTCTGAGATGAGAAATCTAGCTCATTGCTAAGGAATTGTCATTTTTGTAAATACACCAAATTTCATTTTATAAATTGAGTCAAGTGGTCAATTACATTAAAGGAAACCCCACTAACTCTAAGAAGACATATTTAATGGAGAAAATGTGGGAGTGAAAAAAATAAGTTTGGCTGACATAACATTACTGTGTTTCTTTATTGTTTCCAGTAGTCTTTTGGTGGAGTATTTAGGGTTCTCTATATACAGAATCATGTCATCTGCAAACAGTGACAGGTTTACTTCTTTATTCCCAACATGGATGCCTTTTATTTCTTTTTCTTGCCAGATTGCTCTGGCTAAGACTTCTATTACTATGTTGAATATTATTTGTGAGAGTGGGCATGCTTGTCCTGCTCCTGATATTAGAGCAGTGGTCGGCAAACTCATTAGTCAACAGAGCGGCAAACTGCGGCTCGCGAGCCACATGCAGCTCGCGAGCCACAGTTTGCTGACCACTGTATTAGAGAAAGAGATTTCAGTTTTTCACCATTGAGTATGGTTTGTCATATATGACCTTTATTATGTTAAGGCACTTTTCTTCTATAACATTTTATTGAGTGTTTTAATCATAAAATGGATGTATTTTGTCAAATGCTATTTCTATATTGATGTGATCCTATGATTTTTATCTTTTGTTTTGCTAATGTGGTATATAATAATGATTGATTTGGGGAATCCATTTTTGACAAAGAAGCAAAAAACATACAATTGAAGTTTCATCAATAAATGCTGTTGGGAAAACTGAAAAGCCACATGTAAAAGAATGAAATGAGACCACTATCTGATACCATACAAAAATTAACTCAAAAGAGAATTCAATGTAATACCTAAAACAATAAAATACATAGAAAAAAACATAGGCATATAGATCAATGGAACAGAACAAAAAAATACAGAGATTGACCCACATCATTATGGTAATTAATATTTGACAAAGGAGGCAAGAACATACAATAGAGTAAAGACAGTCTCTTAAAATAATGGTATTGGGAAAATCTGACAGGTACATGCAAAATGTGAAATTGAATCAACATCTTACATCATGCACAAGAATAAACTCAAATAAAATAATGTAACTTGTGAAACCATAAAAATCTAAATAAAACATAGGCAGCAAAATATTAGACATCCCACACAGCAGAATTTTCAGAAACATCTCCTAGGGCAAGAAAAACAAAGCAAAAAATAAACAAGTGGGACTACATCAAATTAAAAGTTTCTGCATGGCAAAAGAAACCATTTTCAAAATATAAAGGGAACCCACTGTATGGGAGAACATATTTGCCAATGATACATTGGATAAGGGGTTAATTTCCAAAATACATATAGAATTCATACAACTCAACAAAAGGAAGATATACAATTAAACAATAGGCAAAGGACCTAAATAGACACTTCTCCAAAGAGACATGAAAACGTGCTTACTGTCACTAATCATTAGAGAGATGCAAATTAAAATGACAATGAGGGATCACTTCACACCTGCCAGAATGGCTACTATCAACATATCAACAAACAACATGTGTGGCAAGAATGTGAGAAAAACGGAACCTTAGTACACTGCTGGTGGGAATGCAGATGAGTGCAGCCACTATGGAAAACAGTATAGAGGTGTCTGAAAAAATTAAAAAATTGAACTGCCATTTGACCCAGAGATCCCACTTTTAGGAATATATAAAAAAAATCATGAAACATCAGTCAGAACAAATACATATGCACCCCTATGTTCATAGCAGCATTATTTACAATACCTAAGATTTGGAAACAACCCAAGTACCCATCAGCAGATGTGTGGATAAAAAAACTGTGGTACATTTACACCAGGAAATACTATGCAGCAGTAAAAAAGGTTTTCTTACCCTTTCACAGATAGCATAGATGGACCTGGAGATTATTATGCTTAGTGAAATAAGCCAGTCAGAGGAAGACAAATACCACATGATCTCAGTAATATGTGGAATCTAATGAACAAAATAAACAGACATGCAAAAAAGAACCAACAGAGGTCAGAGGGGATGAGAGTGAGGGTGGGTACTGTATAAAAGATAGGAAAGATAGTAGCCAAAGAATATATATACATAGCCCGTCGACACAGATAACAGAGTGGTGAAGGCCAGGATACGGGTGGCTGGGCCTGGGTAGAGGAGAAAAAGGAGGAGAAAATGGAGGACATCTGTAATAGTGTCAACAATTAAAAAACACAAAACAAAAAACAAAAAAACTGATCATTAAAAGCCAAACTAAAGAATAAAATATAATATCTGTGATGCTTTTCTCATCTGTGTCTTTTTTTCCCTAGCTCCCTGCCTCCTCAAATTCATCTGCTCCCTGATCGCAGATATGTCTCGGGTGACTGTAAACCAGCTCCTGCTCCATCCCTACACTCGGCTGCCCCTCAGCCAGCCTCTGCCTGACCCTGGCTTTTAACATCCCCCACCCTCTTCGCCCCTGGTCAGCAGGAAGTAGCCAGGATGATTTCGGCGCCCCCTATCACCAAAAAGGCTGGGGATATTAGGTCGAGGCAGGGGGGAAGTCCACAGCCATGCAAGCATCTGCAAGGTAGATGGTGACAAAGATAACTGGCACCTTCCCAGACCCTTGCCAGCCTTCCCAGACCCCTGCCTGAGGCAGGAATTCCACACCTCTCATGCTCTCCACCCTCCCCTCACTAAACAGCTGTATAAAGGAAATACCTAAGCCCCCTTTTTGGAGAGAACTCCCCTGGCCCACTCTCAGACCAGTGAGTTTCGCCCGGGAGCGCAAGATTAAAACCTCCCCCGCCTTTCCATGGCCTGGACTCTGTGTCTTGTTTCCTGCATCGCAAACCTTTCACAAACATTTGCTCTTATCATTCTATGCATTGTTTTTCTCCCCTTTGAAGCTCCAGACTCCTACACCCTTCTCCTTAGCTCAAGATGGTGTATGAGCTTCAATTGCCTGACTGCCTTTGAGTTCTCAGGTGTTTTGAGGGCCTCTGTATATATGTAATTATATTTGGTTTTCTCCTGTTAATGTGTTTTATATCAATTTAATTATTAGACCAGTCAATAAAACTGGAAGGGAAGAAGGGAGTGTAATATGTCTCCAGCAGTAAAGGATCTGGAACATGTTGGACTCTCTTTTTAACCCTCTGTCACTGTTTAACTCTGTAACCTCAGGTTTGCTGATGACCCAGAAATCTGGAAAGCCATCCAAAGTCATGTCTCCAGGAAGGAGGTTAATGAAGGTACAGAGTGTGGTTGTTACCTGTTAACATGGAAATGCACTGTTCTTTTTGGTGATCTATGTGACTACCCACCATATGCTTTCACTGTTAACCCCCATAGAGAAGAGATCCTGTCCTTGGAGGGTGTGGATTTATTCTCTGCCAGCCACCACTGGGAGCAAGCAACTGCTTTGCCTGTGTATGTACGATTCTCCTATTAAAACTCTAATGAATTTGAATAAGGCTACAGGTCAGTTCTTCAGAATCAAACCTGAATTTTGACTTTGGGGATTTCCCCTAACACATGGCTTACTGCACAGAAGCACCCTGACCCATATGACTTAGAGATAAGCCTCACCCATGTCCCTTTTCACTTATAATGAGGCCAGACCTTTTAATTATTATTTTTTGTCTCAATAAAGATGAACTGAGCTGTTTGCTTCCACTAATCAATCACAATAAAATGCTGTAAGAAACCTTAATTCAGCTTCCCTCCTTTCTCCTGTCCTCTGAACTTTGACCCACCTTCCTGCTGATCCAGTCAACCACTCTTCCTTATAGATCCTGCCTAACAGTCAGCAAACCTCAGGGGAAAACGTTCCCTGATTACCCCACTCCCTCCACACCTGTTCTTCCCAGCAAAACCTTTTTGATCCTTCCCTGTGAAGACAATTCCTTTCTTCGTGGCCTGTGAGATGCTTGCAGCTCCATGGCTAGGTTGTTTTCCAATCACAATCATCTCCTTCCCTTACTGCAATAATCCTGTCAAATGAAATCTCTTTTTACTGGTCTAGATTTATTTTTATTTGATTATATAGATTGCCAAATTGTTTCACTGTCTGTTTTATCATTTACTTCCTTTTACCCAGATTGGGAGCTGTTTTCTGTGTGTTTGTTTTGGAACAATGACTATGCCAGATTCATGTATTGTTCCTAGCATGTCTTAATCTGTGGTTTCTCTGACTGTTCTCTATGGCTATTTCCATAAATTTTTGTTTCTATTTTAGTTCTTGAGTGTGTCTTTGTCCACCCCATTTTCCTCCTTCTTCACTTACTTGTCTCCTTGAGATCAATCTCCGGTCTTCAGATCATTCCAGAGAACCCTGCATGGAGAGAAGGTTCCTTCCCAGAGTCTGGTAAACTGCTGACTCTGACCTCCAGCTGAGAGAGGCTGTGGCTGTGGTGGAGGTGCCTGAATTTATATACCAAGAAGGAAGTAAAAAAAGTGGTTTCACTTTTGGTTTTGCTGGTTGTTATTTTTGTGAAAAGCCAAGGCCAGCGTGGCTTTCGGGTTCAAAGGCTTGGAGAAAGAGCTGATGAACAAATTGATACACAAGACAAGAGATATTAATTTTGAAATTATGGGGGAGGCCAGGGCAAACTCAACTCTAGCAGTCAAGTTCCACTGAGTCTCTGATCCCAGCTGCTTTTATTTACTAGAATACACAATTGCCTTTTAGGAATGCAAACAGACATATCAATGGTAATGTTCAGTAAACAGTAAGATTCTCAGGTTGTGGGGAGTTTGCTTTAGGCCACTGAGTCAGCAGTAGGGAATAAAATGTAAATTCACTCTGTGAATATCAACGGAGTCCAAAGAGCTTTCTGCTGGACTTATCACATTTATATTAATTACTGTTTATCTTGGTTTCCAGCATATTTTTTTTTCTAAAAAATCAGCTGACTAAAAGGAATTCTATTTATTTTTATTGCAATTTTTGTGTTTTAAAATTATTGTAACTAAAAGACTAATTAATTGTGTGTGTGTGTGTGTGTGTGTGTGTGTGTGTGTGTGTGTGAACCAAGAAGGTTAGGGTGAACACAAGATTAAAAAAACACACATCACAAACAAGATAGAGATAGAATTTGGGAGGAGACATGGGCACAATTTGCAGATCAGTGATTTCCTCAGGAAAGTGTTTTAACTGCTTTGCTGTTCTAATTCTCATGTAACCTAAGGACAAAGGGAGAAGCATGCTCCCAGTGCTAATGAAATCTGTTAGCTTTTATTTCCAGGAAAGAACTTTTATGCTAGAATTAGTTTCAAGTCTTGAAGCTCTGTATAGTTTGAAAATGAACAAACCTTCCAATATTTTATTACCTGATTTGGATGATCCAACTCAAAGGTTTGCTAAGCTCTTAAAGGTGTGTTGTGTAAAAATCTAAAGAACACATTCTGTGTTTATGGAGAGAAAGGGAGAATTTTACTCTTCTGTATCCTTCATATTAGAGTTTTCTAGTAATATTATTTCTGACAGTTGGCCCTCAAACTTAAACCCATGTAAAGCATTTTGCTTTATCATGTTTCTCTGAATATAATGCATAACCAGTGGCCCCTGTCCTAATGTTCTTTTATTTCAAACTTTCATGATTTGATGCACAGGTATTCTTCAGGTGAACTTCATACTCATTCTTTTCAGTTCCTCCAGAAATCCTACCCACATCTCTTTTCCTACTGTTTCCCTGAGATAGGAGCATTGGTGTTTTCTTTCTTTAATTTTCAGTTACAGTTGACATTAAATATTATTTTAGTTTGAGCTATACAGCATTGTGGTTAGACAATTACATAATTTAGGAAATGATCCCCCTGATAATTTAAGTACCCACCTGGCACCATAAATCTTTATTATAATACTAGAAGCCCGGTGCACAAAATTCGTGCACGGCGGGGGGTTGTCCCTCAACCCAGCCTGTACCCTCTCCAATCTGGGACTCCTGGAGGGATGTCCGACTGCCCGTTTAGGCCCGATCCCACCAGGGATCCTAAACGGGCAGTCGGACATCCCTCTAACAATCCAGGACTGCTGGCTCCCAACTGCTTGCCTGCCTGCCTTCCTGATTGCCCCTAACCGCTTCTGCCTGCCAGCCTGATCACCCCCTAACCACTCCGCTGCCATCCTGGTTGATGCTTAACTGCTTCCCTGCCAGCCTGTTTGCCCCCAACTTCCCTCCTCTGCCGGCCTGGTCACCCCTAACTGCCCTCTCCTGCAGGGTTGATCACCTCCAACTGCCCTCCCTTGCAAGCCTGGTCCCTCTCAACTGCCCTCCCTTGCAGGCCGGGTGCCTCCCAACTGCCCTCCCCTGCTGGCCATCTTGTAGTGGCCATCTTGTGTCCACATGGGGGCAGGATCTTTGACCACATGGGGGCAGCTATATTGTGTGTTGCAGTGATGACCAATCTGCATATTACTCTTTTATTAGATAGGATAGAGGCCTGGTGCATGGGTGGGGGCCAGCTGGTTTGCCCTGAAGGGTGTCCCGGATCAGGGTGGGGTTGCCTTGGGGCGTGGGGCGGCCTGAGTGAGGGGCCTGTGGTGGTTTGCAGGCCGGCCATGCCCCCTGGCAACCCAAGCAGAGGCCCTGGTATCTGGGATTTATTTTCCTTCTACAATTGAAACTTTGTAGCCTGGAGCGGAGCCAAGCCTGCTGCTCCCTCCGAGGGCCTCAGCCATTTCTGTGGCAGTTAATTCACCTTCTACAATTGAAACTTTGTAGCCTTAAGCGGGTGAGCCCGGCCAGGGTGTGCAGAAAGCTTTGCTTCCCCTGTTGCTGCCGGCAACCCTGGCCTGCTCTCTCAAGCTCCATTCTGCCACCATTTGTTTGAATTTGTTTACCTTCTATAATTGAAACTTTGTAGCTTGAGTGAAGGCTTAGGCCTGCAACAGCTATGGAAAGCTTGGCTTGCTCTGTTACCTGGGAAACCTTGCTCTCTGTGGCTGTAGCCATCTTGGTTTGGGTTAATTTGCATACTCGCCCTGATTGGCTGGTGGGCGTGGCTTATGTAGCAGAGTGATGGTTAATTTGCATATTACCATTTTATTAGAGAGGATTGTAGATTCTATTCCCTAGAGGCATTGGTGTTTTCTAATAGGCAAGAGTTGTAATGCCAGTCAGGACAGATTTGAATCCATCATCCAAGAGTTACTAGTTATATTTACTTAAGTGAATGGGGCATGCAACCCATGTAATGAGAACAGCTGAGTAGTGGAATGAATTTTTTCTAGTAGTACTATCTACCTCACATAACATTAAAGGGAATAAAATGCATAGCCTGAAATAATGATTCAAATTCAGATTTTTCTTCCTGGCACATAATTGGTTTGAAGTTCAAATCTATCAAAAGAAGAGGCATCAGGGGAATGTTTACAAGTGCAATATTCCATGAGTTGTTTAATTAAAATCTTTGAGGTTTTCTATATGAGAGCTACCATCTTACAGTTCTTGGGGCCTTTATTTTCCCACTCAGATGCTGTGCCTTATATCAGTGTCTATATCTTGTCTATTGCAATGCTATTGTAACAGATTATAAAGCATAAAATATTTATACAATATTGTACT
Source organism: Cnephaeus nilssonii (assembly GCF_951640355.1). NCBI lineage: Eukaryota > Metazoa > Chordata > Mammalia > Chiroptera > Vespertilionidae > Cnephaeus > Cnephaeus nilssonii. Next base: position 39,137,060 of record NC_137084.1, on the reverse strand, counting down.
AACCAGAATTAAATATGAACTAACAAATTAACAAGTCTGTTGGAACAAAAAGAGGAAGCAGATTATTTTTGCTAGCAATCTATATTTTAGCTTTTATTTTAGTACATTGCAAGAACCAATAGTTTCCATTCCTGTCCAGATAGGAGATAACTGATGACTGAAATTAGACTGATGCAGATCTATTCAACTTGCTGACACTAAGAGCTTTACCATAACCAGGAAGAACACTGCCTGCATGCTCCCACTTCCCTTCCCTCTCCTTATGAAAGCCACCAGCTTGACCAGAGATGTGAAACTCGTTTTTCGGACAGGAATCAGCCATCTTCTCAGGAAGCCAGCACCTGAATAACCCCTCTCCTTTTTACCAACACCTGTTTCATGAGTATTGGCTTTCATCACAGCAGGCAGCCAAACCTGCCTTTGGTAACACCAGGAGTCTACAGATGATATCGTCTGTGCCTGAACCACCTCAGAGTCTGTCAGATTTGAACACATTTTCTGTATATGATAAGACAGCAAACGTTGTTTGAATTACCTATAGCCTCAAAATCAGATTCACAAAAGAGTTCAGTATATCACTATGCCTCCACTTACTAAGGACAATGCCCAATACAGACAAAAAACTTTTTGTTTCATTTCTCATTCTTACCTCAATTCTTGGAAATGTTGGTTTTTGTCAGGAGTGCTTGTTAAGAACACATGTCCTTTTCTTTTTAATGTTTATCAATTTTAGAGAGAGATGAAGTAAGAGAGGGAGGAAGGGAGAGAGGGAGGGAGGGAGGAAGGGAGAGAGGGAGAGAGATTTGATTTGTTGTCCCACTTATTTATGAATTCATTGGCTGATTTTTGAATCCCAAACCTTGGCATATAGGGACGATGCTCTAACCAACTGAAGTAGCTAGCTAGGGCCCTAAAGAATTTTCACTGTAAGCTGTTATCTTTAGGCTTTCCTGCCAGTTTCCTAACTTATGTTCTATTTGGAAAATTCTAGCCTTATTCTGAATAAACTGAGAAAAAATGAATTCACACATCTCCTTAGAGAAGCCAGAGAGAGCCAATGACCCACAGGTCCCACCAGAGCTGGGAAGAGGCTGAGACCAGAGAGGCACTTAGGATGTAAGTGTACTTGAGAGTGAGGGAGTCCTTACATTCTTTCACTCTAGGGGCCTCATATTCCCCACCTAGTTCAACCCTAATCCCGCCTTTGAACATCTGTAGAGTGGGGCAATCCATCTCTAATCCATTGATTAGAGAGAGAAGGGCAGCTGAGATCACTAAGTCTATCCTGCCTGGCATTTCCCCCAGATCATTCCTTCCAGCTGCCTCTTCTAAAATCTGGTGGGAGATCCTAGTACTTGCAAAGAAGAATGAGAGGGAGAAGAGGATGACATTTCAGACAACCCAGGTGTATTAATAACAATCCAGTCTTCTTTGTTTCAACACCAGTTGTGTGGGTGTTTTCCCTTCAACAAGCAAGTCCACAACACCAGCAGGGTGGCCTACCATAGAACTCATTCTGACACTGTCCACCTGAATATAGTCCTATCCCACTGGTAAAGGGCTCAGTCCCACCTTCAGATTCCAGTCCCAAGGTGCAGGTCCCCAGGGTACCCACAACTTCTGTCCATCTTGACTACAAATCAGAAATTGCCACAACCCTCTTCTCAGGTTCTATTAGGTATCAAGAGTGGTTCACAGAACTCAAGGAAATACCTATGATTACCAGTTTATTAAAGAATATGATGAAGGATACAGATGAAGAGATACATAAGGTGGAGTCTGTGAGGGTCCTGAGGGCAGGAGCCTTTGCCCTCGTGGGGTTGTGGTACATCTTCCTCCCAGTATAAGGTTGTATTCACCAACCTAGAATCTATCTGAAACACACAATGCTGAGATGTTATGGTGGCTTTCTTCCAAGATAGTTATTTCATCCTTAAGGTGACAAATAAGCTCAACACAGATGAATAGGAAAATATCTGAGGCAAGTAGAAACCAAAATAAAGTGGTGGTGCCTATACTTATTTCAGATTAAAATGGACTGTAATCCAAAAAGAGTTATAAGAGACAAATAAGGTCAATATAAAATGCTAAAGAGGTCAATTTATTAAGAAGATATAACAGCTGTAAATACATATGCATCCAACATCAGAGAACCTAAATATATTAAGCAAATACTAACAATCTAAGTGAGAAGTAGACAACAATGTAGTAATAGTGAGACTTCAATAACCCATTGTAAGTAATGGATAAGTCATCCTGACAGAAAAATCAACAAAAACATTGGGTTTGAAACATACATGATATAAAATGGACCAAATAGACAGTTATAGAACATTGCATGCAGCTGCATGCATATTCCTAATAAGTGCACTTAAAATATTTTCCAGGATAGATCATAGGATAGAACACAAATCTAAACAACATACTCCTGAACAACCAATTGGTCAAAGAAAAATCAAAAGGAGATAAAAGAAATAATTTGAAACAAATGAAAATGAAAACTCAACCAAAATCTCTTGGATGCTTCAAAGGCAGTTCTGAGAGGAGAGTTTGTAGTGATAAGTACAACCATTAGGAAAATAGAAAAATCTTAAACAACCTAACTTAACACTTCCCTCCAATAACTAGAAAAATAAGAAGAAACTAAGTCCAAACATAGCAGAAGGAAGAAAGCAAAGATCAGAGTTTAAATAATTTAAATAGAAAAAAAACACACAAATAGCTGGCTTTTTAAAAAAATAAACAAAATGGACAAACTTTTAGCTAGAATCACTAAGGAAAATAAAGATTCAAATAAATAAAAGCAGAATTAAAAGAGGAGACATTTAAACTACTACCACAGAAATACAAAGAATTAAAAAACGTAAGTGGGGAAATTATAACTCAATGTTTATTAACTGTACTATCAATAAATTCAAGTTGTATAGTCAAGAGACAGCAAGTATATTAGTGTGTTTTTTAATTTAAAAAAGAAATACAAAGAATCAGGAGATACTTCTATGAATATTGGGTAACCTAGAAAAAAAAGGATATATTTTTAGAAACATATAACCTCCCATAAATGATAACAAAGAAATATAAAATGTGAACAGATCTATAATAAGTAAGGAGATTGAGTTGATACGCAAAATTCCTAAACACAGAAAACCATGGGACCAGATGTCTTCAAATGCAAATTCTGCCAAACATTTAAAGAATTAACACCAACTCTTTCGAAACTTTTCTTAAAAAATGAGGAGGAGGGAACACTTGCAAACTCATTTATTTAGGCCAGAATTACCCTAAAAACAAAGGCAGATACATACATTACAAGGAAAGAAAACTATCGCAAATGAAAAAGGCAACCAACCTAATGGAAGAAGATATTTACAAACAACAGCTCCAACACGGGCTTAATATCTAAAATATATAAAGAACATATACAAATCAAGACCCAACAAAAAACAATTGAATTAGAAAATGAAGAGAACAGACATTTCTCCCAAGAAGACATACAAATGGCCAACAGATGTGTCCTATATGGCAGTTGGCAGCTTCTTTTATGCATTTTGAATAAAGGAGGAAATGTAAGGAAAATTGCATGAAGGTCTGAGAAAGCAAGGTGGGGATTGACTTAGACCATAGTTAAGATTATGTGCTCACTTTCAGGTGGTTTCTAGGTAGTTTTGCTTTTGAGGAGCCTGAAAAAAGCCATTTCAAAAGGTGTGTTAACTTAGATGCACAGAAACAATGGACAAGGCTGGACATAGGCATAGCTACTCCTTTTTTTTTATTTCTTTATTGATTAAGGTGTCAGATATTTGTCTTCATCCCCCCATTCCCATCCCACACCCCTCCCCACGGATGCCCCCACCCCCCTGTTGTCCTTAACCATTGGTTAGACTCATATGCATGCACACAAGTCCTTTGGTTGATCTCTCTCCCCTACCCTCCCTCTGAAGCCCGACAGTCCGATCGATGCCTCCTTGTTTCTGGGTCTGTTCTTGTTCATCAGTCTATGTTGTTCATCATTTCCCCTAGATGAGTGAGATCATGTGTTACTAGAAATATACTTATAAGAACCGAATGTGAGACGAGCAATAATAGTTCTGCTGACAGGTAAATGAATCAGTCTGTAGTGAGTTTCTTTCTGGACCAACAGTTCTTTTGAAACCCAATTTCAATGTCCACATGTCGGCACTGACTTTTCAGCTCTGGATGGTGGACAAATGGTGGTAATGCAGGTCCGACTCCCTCTGGTTTGGTCTCACCCAGGGGCGCGGCTTCACCCAGACTCAGGGGCGCACGGCCTCACCTGGATCTGGGACCCAGCATCACCCGGACCCAGGGGTGCGGCCTCACCCGGACCTGGGAACCCGCTTCACCCAGACCCAGGGGTGCGTGGCCTCACCCGGACCCAGGAGTGCGTGGCCTCTCCCGGACCCGGGGGTGTGGCCTCACCCGGACACGGGACCCAGCCTCACCCAGATCCAAGGGCGCACAGCCTCACCCGGACCTGGGATCCAGCTTCACGCAGATCCAGGGGCGCGTGGCCTCACCCGGACCCAGGGGCGCGTGGCCTCTCCCGGACCCAGGGGCGCGGCCTCACCCGGACCCGGGGCCCAGCCTCACCCAGATCCAAGGGCGCACAGCCTCACCCAGACCCGGGATCCAGCTTCACCTGGACCCAGAGGCGCGCGACCTCGCTCAGACCCAGGGGCGCGTGGCTTCACCTGGTCCCAGGGGCGCAGCCTCACCTGGACCTGGGATCCAGCTACACCCAGACCTAGGGGCGCGTGGCCTCACCCGGACCCAGGGGCGCGTGGCCTCTCCCAGACCCAGGGTCACGGCCTCACCCGGACATGGGACCCAGCCTCAACCGGATCCAGGGGCGCACGGCCTCACCCGGACCTGGGATCCAGCTTCACCCGGACCCAGGGGAGCGCGGCCTCGCCCGGACCCGGGAGTGCGCAGCCTCACCTGGACCTGGGGGCACACGGCCTCTCCTGGGCCCAGGGGCGCGGCCTCACCCGGACCCGGGACCCAGCCTCACCCGGACCCAGGGGCGCGTGGCCTCTCCTGGACCCAGGGCGCAGCCTCACCCGGACCTGGGACCGAGCCTCACCCGGACCCAGGGGTGCGTGGCCTCCCCCGGACCCAGGGGCACGAGGCCTCGCCTGGACCCTGGGTTCGGGGCCTCACCCGGACCCGGGACCCAGCGGGGCTTTGTCTTCTTGATCCCAATTCCTGTCGGTCAATTCCCTCTCAGCAATTCCTTCGGCCATTTCTCAAAGCTCTGGGGTTACTCGCTGGGGGGTGGGCTCGGCGAAGCTCCGGTGCGCCCGGTGCACGGCGGCGGGCTGGTCCGAGGTCACTGCGGCGGCACTCGGGTCTGCAGCAGCAACCAGTCGCCGGGTGAGCTCACCTGGATCCGGGACCCAGCGGAGCCTCGTCTTCCCGATCCCAACTCCCATTGGTCAATTCCTTCTCAGCAATTCCTCCAGCCATTTTCTCAAAGTTCCGGGGCGGCTGCCGCGGAACTCGCTGGGCAGTGGGCTCGGCGAGGCTCCGGTGCGCCTGGTGCATGGCGGCGGGCTGGTCCGAGGTAGCTGCGACGGCGCTCAGGTCTGCAGTGGCGGCCGGTCGCCGGGCGTGTGCACCTGGCCGCTTCTGGGGCGCAGAGATTCTCGAATGACTTGGAGGTCAGCAAGCACGGAGTCTCCCACCCCATGACCCCCAGGGGCTCGTCTGTCCGTGCTCGGCAGCGAGCGGAGCCGTCCCCTCAGCCGGAGACCGCCGGGGGAACCGCGCTGAGCACGTTCCAGGCCGCCATTGTGTCTCCAGAGCCGTAGTTCTTAAAGTGTGATCTTTGGCTCATCGGCATCAGCATCATCCCGCGTCCCACTCTCTTTTATTCTAGCCGTAGAGCATCTGCCCAGCCAGCCCTCCGGTGGTTCTGGATGGTGTCTGCTCTGTTCTCCAGCCGCAGTTTCAAAATTGTTGTGGTAGGCAACAATCAGGCGTCTGCCCTATGCCGCCATCTTGGTCCTCCAGAAGATTCTTAAGTAACCTTATAAATGTGGTTCTGAACACTGTGACGTCCATTAGTTTACTTTCCTTCATCCCTTCTATTCGTGACCTGCTTCGGTGTCTCCATCTTTTGGCTGCCTCCCTATGTTGATGGAGTGGCTTTGTGTGGTCAGTGACCTATAGGGGCCGGTAGCTCAGCTTCCCCAATCTCCCTAGGTGATCGCTCTTGGTACCCCCTTTGTGGGCTGAGTGCAATGTCTTGGTGTTGTTAAGCCTTGATTGCTCTTGGTACACTGGGAGGATTTGACCTCCAGTCCAATTGGCTGTGAGGATCAGCTGTGTCTACGCTGGGAGACAGCCTTATTCAACTAGACTTGCAAAATTGTAAAAGCCTCTGTGCTCAGCTTGGATGGGGCAGAGTTCAGGGTTGAGCCTACAGCCTTGGCTTCCTGTCAGCCCCGCCCTATGAGGTTCCTGGGTCTCAGTGTCCCTCTGTAATCCCTGCAAACACCTCTGAGAGAAAAGCACCCTGGAGCTTCTCCCGCTGCCAAACAGTCTAGTCTCTCCCCCAATGAATCTGGATTCCCAGATTCTCGCCCGGAACTGGGTTTCAGTGTAGTCGGAACTGGGGCTCGGCGCAGTCTGGCGCTTTTGTCTCCTTCCCACCAGGGCAATTCAGCAGTACAGTCAACAGACCATCCTCTGCGCGCATTCCTGTGCGCGCCTCCGGTACTCTGCCTTTCGCCGCTCCTTTGCGTTTCCGCCTTACAGCCCAGATTCCCCCAGTATGAGCCTGGCTTCCCAGGGTCTCGCCCGGAACTGGGGTTCAGTGCAGTCGGAACTGGGGTTCAGCACGGTCCGGAGCTTTTGTCTCCTTCCCGCTAGGGCAATTCAGCGGCACAGGCAACAGTCCATCCTCTGCGCGCATTCACGTGTGCGCCTCTGGAGCTCTGCCTTTCGACGCTCCTCTGTGTTTCTGCCTTACAGCCCAGATTCCCCCAGTATGAGCCTGGCTTCCCAGGGTCTCGCTCGGAACTGGGGTTCAGTGCAGTCGGAGCTGGGGTTCAGCACAATCTGGAGCTTTTATCTCCTTCCCGCTAGAGAACGCCGGCCAGGCAGTCAGCCATCCCGTCCTCTCCGGCTCCGTCCTCCCCGCACGCGCGCATGCTCGTGTCTCCGCCCATGTCTCCATACCTCAGGCTTTTACAGTTCCTCTGATTTTCCTTGTGGTTTTCTCCTTCCTTCTAGTTGTGGGCATTTCAGTCAGCCAGCTTTCCTGTGCTTCTGGATGATGTCCGTTTTGACTTTTAGTTGTATTTTTGAAATTGTTGTGCCAGGCTGTAGGTTAGGTGTTTAACCTATGCCATCATCTTGGTTTCTCTCCATAGCTACTCTTTTATTAAATAAGCTATATGCCTGGGCTGTGACTACCCACCATGACCTGCCCAGTTAGGCAGTTATGGTCAGAGCACACTTTAGTATTTATATTTGCACAACCACTCTTTTTCTTTTTGTATTTATACTTGCACAACCACCTTCTAGTTCACTTTCTTCCATTAGAAACCACATTGTGCCATCTTTCCTCAGCCTCATAGTTTCCTTAATGTTGTACACTAAGAGGGAGGAGAATATGCCACCCCAATATGTTCTGTAGTGGCATGTGGATTGTTGAGTTGAAGACAATGAAGACAAATGTGCCTCAGGAAAAGCTTTTTACTGCTCCCTTAACTGCCTGAAAGAATTTAGATGGGCCCGTACCTGGAAGAGAGCTATTACCAGAAATACCTTTTTATGTTAGACTTATCTACCTGGCCTGGCAAACTTTGTTTAGCAAACATTTGCTCTTCTCATCTCATGTGAATTGTCTTTCTTCCCTTTGAAGTCCCAGACCCCACCCTCTTCTCCTTAGCTCAGGATGGAACATGCGCCTCCATTGCCTCACTCCCTTGAGTCTTCATGTCTTTCTGGGGCTCCTATATGTATGTAATTATATGTGGTTTTCTCCTGTTAATCTCTCCTAAGTCAGTTTAATTATTAGACCAGCCGATGCACACAGAAGGGCAGTAGGGAAACTTTCCTCCCCTCCAATATTGTGTTACCTCAGCCTTCCCCATCTTCCTTGCTCAGGTTTCAATACTCCTGACCACTCAGTTCAAGTTTCTCATTGGGGAAGCCTTCCTTTTACTTCCGGATTTAGTTCGTGCCTCTCTTTTCTGTGCTTACAATAGCACCTGTTACCTACATGAGCCATAATAACAATGTTAAACTTCTCCTGGAGCCCTTTCCTCCAGGTGAACAGCAATGGTAAAAGAAATCTATCCTCCTTTTTGTGTTCTAATAAACAGCTGACTGCAAAGAACCGCTCTTTCCCTTATGACTTAGAGAGATAAGACTCACCAATGTCTCCCCTTATAATGAGGGCAGACACAGACTCTTTAAATTCCCATGCTTTGCCTCTTAAATAAGGTTAGCTGAGCTGTTTGTCCTTACTGATCAATTGAAGCAAGGTTTCTTATGGAACTAAAATTCATAATGGAACTTAAACAGGAGTTAAGCTTCTCACCTTACTCCAGGCTCCTGAACTCTGAATTAAGCACCTCTTGACCCAGCATACAACCCATCCTTAATGATATCTCCTAAGAATCAGCAGACTCTCTTACTATCCCGCTCCCTTAATACCCTGTTCTTTCTAGAAGAACCTTCTTGTCCCGTTCCCTATAAAATAAAATTCTCTTCTGCAGAGAAAAGCTTAACTCATGTTTAAGTTGCATTCTTTCAGACACTTGCAGCTCTATGTATGTTTCTCTCCCCACCCCCATTACAATAGTCTCCTTCCCCTTATTGTAATCATTCTTTCAAATAAAGTATTTTACCAAGTTTAGATTTTATTTTTATTTGATAATCCAAATTACTAAATTGTTTCATTATCAGTTTAGATATTGTATTCCCTTTCCTTCAGATTTGGAGTTTTTTGTTTGTTTGTTTATTTTTTTTAAGAATGACAATGCCAGTTTTATGCCATGTTCTTAGCATGTCTTAACCTGCCTGTGTCTCTGACTGTTCCCTATGACTAGGTCCATCAATTGCTGTTTTTGTTTTAGTCTCAGAGTCTGTTGTTGTATATTTCTGTCTCCCTCATATTCCTCCTTCTTCACCTACTTGTCTCTTTGAGGCCAATCTCCTGTTTTCAGATTATTCCAGAGAGACCTGCGTGTAGAGTAGGTTCCTTCCCAGAGTCTGGCAAGCTGCTGACTTTGGTCTCCAGCCCAGACTTAGGTTCCTGCTATGGTGGTGGAGGTGTCTGAGGTCACCCACCAAGTAGGAAGGGAAAAACTGCTTCCACCCCCAAGTAGGAAGGGAAAAAAGTTCTTGTTGGTTGTTTTTATCTTTTTAAAAATTCAGCTGATTAAAAGGAATTCCTTGTTTGCTTGTTCATTTTTTTAATTGTGACTCCTGGATTTTAAAATTACTCCAAATAGAAGATTAATGTTGATATGGGAAATGTGTGTGTGTGTGTGTGTGTGTGTGTGTGTACCATAGTTGGAGGTGGGTGAGCACAAGGGAGAAGCATGCTTTCAATATTAATTAAAATTGTTAGTTTTTATTTTCCATAAAAGACTTTTTGCTAAAAGTAACTGTGTTTTTTGATTTTTTTTTCTTCTGTGGTTGATTTAAAAATTAGCAAAAAATTTTAATGTCATATTAGCTCATTTGGATGATTCAATTCAACACTAAAGTGAGCTAAACTCTAAAAGCATATTGTGTGCTTATGGTGAGGAGAGAATTTACTGTTCTCTTTTACATTAGAGCTTTTTAGTGATGTTATTTCTGACTGCTTTCCCCTGTGAAATGGAGTCTCTAATGTGAAGGGGCCCTAAAGTGGAACTGAGAGGCCCCTGGGAAGTTGGTTTTATTCATGTTCACACCAGATAGAACATGAACTTTTAAACTGCCAACCACAAGTGGCTACATCCTGTTGCAGTTCTCAGAATGAGGCTCATCTCCCCGAAATCCAACCTAGCAACTAGCTTGTAACCTAGTCTCTATAGACTAACGTTATTTTTGCCTACACCAATCATAATTCTTTCAAAACAAGGTATGTAAGCTTGTGGTTTTGCCTTTTAAAGTCTTTCTCCTTCCTCTCACATTCCGCTCCACTTAGAGCACTTTCCAGGTTCCTACTGAATCTATTCTCCAGGGTAAAACCCCTAAGATCCCAAATAAACTTTTGATTTGATTCGTAGCCTCAGTTCTTTCTTGTTTGACACCATCAAACCTAAATTCCATGTAAGCATTTTGTTTTGTTGAGTATTCTCTTTGTCCAGGGTCTAATCCATGGTAGTATTGCTTGTAGATAAGTACCTCCTGCCCCACTGTTCTTCTTCTATTTCAAACTTTATATGTCTGTCACACACATATTCTTTTCGATGGACCTCATAATCATTTTCTCCATTCCTCCATTAATCCTACCCACATAGTCTCATATTACCTCTACCCACTCCCAGTATACCTGCACCATTCCACCTTCATGGACTATATTGAGTTCTTCTGTGCTGTTCTCTCATAGCATTTAGTATACACTTACAATTCTCTTATCTCATGGTGCTGCACTGTATCTGTTTGCTTGTTTATATGATGTCTCCCAAACATCAAACATCCCACCTCTCTGTGCTCCACTTGGTTTGGGGGTGGGGATCTGTCTTTTTCATTTTTATATCCTAGTTCCAACAAAGTGCATGACATACATAGATAATAAAGAAAAGTGTGATGATTGAATAAGAAAAGTAGCCTATCTCTCTGAGCTTGTTTTTTCATGTATGTGTGAATATATTAATAGCTATTTCAGTGAGTTGACATTAGGAACAAAAAGGATATAAGAGGGCTGGCATATTATCTTACCAATAAGACTTATCTTTTCCTACTCTTTTTGCTTAGTGTAGGAGCACAGGTGTTTTCTAATAGGCAAGGTTTTTTCCACTTTCCCCCGTTTTATTGAGAAACAATTGACATACATCACTGTATAAGTTTAAGTCATATGACATGATCATTGGATTTACATATATTATGAAATGATTACCACAAAAGTTTCAGCTAACATCCATCATATTTTAAAAAAATGTTTCAGATTTCAGAAAGGAAGGGAGAAGGAGAGAGAGATAGAAACATCAATGATGGAAAAAACATTGATTGGCTGCCTCCAGCACAACCCACACTGGGGATGGAGCCCGAAACTCAGGCGTGTGCCCTGACCAGGAATTGAACAGTGACCTCCTGATTCATAGGTCCATGCTCAACCACTGAGGTACGCCAGCTGGGCCATCCATCATCTCTCTCTATATAAAAGCCCAGCGTCCAAGCAGCGGAACAACTGGAATGACCAGAATGACAAGTCGCTATGATGCACACTGCAGTGGCCAACCAGCCCAGTACAGCCCAATTGCCCCCCCCCAACCATCCACATCCCCTCCCCCCCATTGTCCCCACCCCCAATGGGCCCCCATTGGTGTGGGCCGGCTGGACCTCATCAGTGCATGAATTTGTGCACCAGGCCTCTGGTATTACATAGATACAAGAAAAAAAAAGGAAAGATATAAAATAAGAAAAATGTTCTCCTTGTGATGAGAACCCTTAGGATTTACTTTCACAACAACTCTCCTCTATATCACACAGCAATCAGTGTTGGCTATAGTCATCATGTTGTACATTACATTTCCAGTACTTACTTGCCTTATAACTGGAAGTTTGTACCTTTTAGCCAGCTTCCTTCAATTTCTCCTCCCCACCTCCAATTCTTGTAGCTACAAGTATGATCTCTTTTTACTGACTTTTTTTTCTTTTTCTTTCTTTTAGATTCCACATGTAAGTGTGATCAAGAGCTTTCAGATTCATTCATGTTGTCACAAATGGTAGGGTTTCCCTTTTGTTTTATGGATGAATAGGATTCAATTGTATATTTATACTACAACTTCTTTATGCACTCATCCATCGATGGATCTTTAGGTTGTTTCCACATCTTGTGTATTGGAAATAAGGCTGCTATGATCATGGAGGTACAGATATCTTTCAACTTAGTGTTTCATTTCCTTTGAATATATTCCCAGAAATGGAATGGCTGGATCATATAGCATTTTTGTTTTTTATTTATTTATTTTTATTGTAGACAGTATTATATATGTACCCCCTGTTTCTCCCCATTTCCCCTCCCACTCAACCTCCACCTCACCCCAGGCCTTCAACATACTGTTGTCTGTGTCCATGGGCTATTCATCTATACATACATGTTCTATGATTAATCTCTTCCAATCCTCTCTACCCGCATCCCCTCTGAGATCTGTCAGTCCATGCCCCTGGTCCTATTTTTATCATCAGTTTATTTTGTTTATTAAGTTCCACATATAAGTGAGATCACGTGATATTTGTCTTTCTCTGACTGGGTTATTTCACTTAGCATATACATCTTCAGGTCTATCCAGGCTGTTGCAAAGGGTAAGAGTTCTTTCTCTTTTTTATAGCCACATAGTATTCCACAGTATTCCATAGGAGATGTAGCATAGCTTTTTTATCCACTCATCTACTGATAGGCAGTTGGCCTGCTTCCAGATCTTAGCTATTGTAAGTAATACTGCTATGAAAGAGGGGTACATGTATTCTTTCTGATGGGTGTTTCAGTATTCTTAGGATATATTCCCAGAACTGGAATCACTAGGTCAAACAACAGTTCCATTTTTAAGTTTTTGAGGAAACGCCATACTGTTTTCCACAGTGGCTGCACCAGTCTGCATTCCTAGGGGTTCCTTTTCTCCACATTCTTGCCAGCACTTGTTGTTTGTGGATTTATTGATGATAGCATTTCCAGCAGGTATGAGAGGATACCTCATTGTAGTTTTAACTTGCACCTCTCTGATGCTTAGTGACATTGAACATTTTTTTCATTTGTCTCTTTGCCATCTGTATGTCCTCTTTGGGGAGGTGTCTATTCAGGTGCTTTACCTATTTTTTAATCAGATTGTTTGTCTTCTTGGAGTTGAGTTGTATATGTTCTTTATATATTTTGGAAATTAACCCCTTATCAGATGTATCATTGGCAAATATGGTCTCTCATGCAGTGGGTTCCCTTTGCATTTGGATGATGGTTTTCCTTTTCATTCTTTTGCTGTGCAGAAGGTTTTTAATTTGTTGTAGTCTTATTGTTTATTTTATTCCTTTGTTTCTCTTGCCCTAAGAGATGTATTGGTGAAAATTCTGCTATGTGAGATGTCTGAGATTTTGCTGCTTATGTTTTCTTCTAGGATTTTCATGGTTTCGTGACTTATATTGTCCATTTTGAGTTTAGTCTTGTATATGGTATAAGTTGGTGGTCAAGTTTCATATGGCATTTTTTAAACACTGTATCTTCTTTATTTCACACTCTTTAATTTCAGAACAAAATAAACAAACATATCACAATACACACTATCCAAATTCAATATCAAATGTGGGTTCATTAAAATTTTATAAGCAGTGTTTTGAACTCTGCATCTAGTTAATTTGTCTCTGTTTTGTTTAGTTCTTTGTTTGAAGGACAGATTATTTACTTTTTTTCAATAATTTAACTACGTCATCCCATAGTGTGCACTAATTTCCCTGGGTAGGTGAGGCCACCAATTTTACTCTGAGGATGGGGGAAGGCACATGTGCCTTCTTTTCGTGTGCCGTGGTAAGTTGGATTGTGAAGTGGGCTATGCTCACTGTGTGCTCTGGTTATATTCCTTTGTCACATAGGCTGAAGGCTGTATTCAGTAGGAGTATGAGTTAAATAACATGCTGAGATGCAGTGGGAGAAGCAAATATACAGCCAGTAAAGCTCTTTGTGTCTTAACTCAAGGTGACCCTCACCCCTGGCCAAACAGGTCCATTGGCTTTGCTATGCAAACTATCCTGCCTGCCCTTCCATGGGCTTCACAGTTCCCTGGATGGAAATGGGAGGCACTGCTCCAGGCAATTCTCAATTTTCCAAATAGGCTCTCTGAGCCAAGAGCTACCATCAGCCTCAGCTGTGAATTGATCATCTGCCTGTGCACAGTAGGGGAACTCCTCACACCCAGTACTAGCTTTGCTCTTGGGGTGATCAGAGAGTATCTTCCTAACTCTCAGCTCAAGCATTGTTGGGCTGAGATTTAGAAAGCATCTACTTTCTCTTGTAGCCCCTCTGTCAGATGTGGCCTGGATACAATCTCCACAGTGGGTGGGGCTGTGACTTAGCTCCTTGTCTGGGCTCAGGCTCTGAAGCAGGCCACACTCTTCATTTGAGTATCTGGATCAGGCAGATCTGTACCCTATAAAGTCCTTGGTCAGAGCACACCACCAGCTTGATTCTGCTAGTTGGGATTAATATTGGGCACAGCAGATATGAACTCAGTCTATCAAGATCTGCATGCTGGTTATTGCCAGCCCCTCCCCACTTCTCTGATACCATCAGATTCTCAGTGGTTGAGCCCCAGATTCCGCTGTAGTTCCTATTATGTAAGATCAGAGTAGGGGCTTGCTCCCATAAAGTGATCCACAGTGTATGGGGCTGGGCTGGTGTGGGAGCCACACCAGAGATGCAGGATAGTCCAGGCTAATTAGAGTGTGGAAGCCCTATCTAGACTACGCCAGATTCCTCTGAACATAGGAATTTTTTTTATTTTTTTAAGGGAGAGTGGGAGAGAGATGGAAAGACAGAGAGAAACCTTGAGAAACACATCAATGGGTTGCCTCCTGCATGAGCCCTGACCAGGGCTTGAACCAGGGAGGAGCCTGCAACCGAGGTACGTGCCATTGACTAGAATCAAACCTTGGGACCCTTTGGTCCACAGGCTGATGCTCTATCCACTGAGCAAAACCAGCCAGAGCTGAACATAGGAATCTTAATCAAGATGTCCCAGTACTACACACAGATGCAGGTGCACAACAAGGTCACTACTTGGAAAGAAGCCTTTGTCTGTGTATCATAATACGTTGCTGACCAGCCAGTGTGCAGGGCAGAAAAGGGAGGCTCAGAGGTAGCTACAATGTGAGGCTAGAGAAGAGGAGAGGCTGGAGAGGCTACTGAGGCTCCAGCTCTAAGAGAGACCTCAGGTACTATTGCTATATGAGGCTGTGCGTACAGAGGCAGTGTGCAGCTGCTCAGATAACAGCTGTGGGTACAGAGGCTAATGTGGCTTTGTGGGAAAGATTTATCAGCCAGTGTAGGGTTGCCTATATGAGAATGTTGTGCCACTTGCTCCTATAATAAAGACTCATTCTCATATACCTACAACTTCTCATGGCTTCTCCATCTAAGACCCGGCGTCCCAGGACGTCTGGACCCAGGCAGAGGGGCTCAGACCCAACACATAATTAGTGAGCAGAGGATAGAGGAGGAACTTGGACTAAGTTCCCAACAGTAAGTGTAGCGAGCAGGGTTCAAGAAGGAACCTTCTCTGACACTTGGCACAGTTGGGAAGAATTTAGAGTACGCACTCAGAGAGCACCTGTACTCCAGCTGTGCCAGAGCAGTGCTCCCTCACAGCCGGTTACCCTCCCTTGGTTCCCTTTCCCGCTGGAGGAACCAACAGCTCAGGGGAAAGCTCTCTATGTGGTGTGGTACTTGCCTGAGGAAAGGCCATGCGGTCAATAGGCAGCTGCCTCTCTTACCTCCTAATGCAGTGTTTCTTGGTCTCTGTGATGCAGGGGTTGTTTCAGGTTTTCCCTCTTGTTCTAGGATTCCTTCTGTGGTGGCTTGTTTTTGAATCATTGTTAATTGTTTTTCTTGTCGGGGGGGGGGGGGGGATGAAGACAGGATTGACCTACTGCTCCTGTTGACATATCTCTAAGCAAGAGTTTTAAAGTCAGTCAGAGACAGGTTTGAGTCCAGGATTCAAAGTTACTAGTTATATTTACATAAACCTTGGATGTGAGGAGGGTGAACTAAGGAATGAGGAGCAGCTGAGTAGTGGAGTGAATTTGTGCCATTAGTACTATCTGCCTCACCGAATGTTAATAGGTGTAAAATGCTTGGCTTAAAGCAGTTGTTCCAGCGTGAATTTTTTTCTCCCTGGCACAGGTGATTTGAAGACCTAATTGATCAAAACAAGAGGCATAAACGGGAATGTCTCCAGCAGCAATGTTCCATCAAGTGCTTAATTCAAACTTGTACGTTTTTCTCTGAGTGCCACCTTGTTGCAGTTCTTGGGGAGTTATTTTCCCTCTTTTGCTGGGTCTGGTGTCTTTGCCTATGTCTTGTCTAGTGCTATGCTATGATCCATCTCAGACTCCCCCACAGTGTGAGCACTTTCTCAGGATATGGTATGATCTTAGTAAATGTCGCCTAAATAAATGAAGCACGGTAAGCAATCCCTGGGCCTAAGGAGTTCTTTCTACCACAGCTGCTTCCTGTTACTCAGGTCAACCCTCAATACTGAGAAGAGACTGTTTCACTTTCAGGTCTCATCTCAATTCTCAGAAACTTCTGTTTTTCACAGGCTCTTTGTTAACCAATAACTGAAATTTATTTGCAAGATGTTTTCTGTAGGTTTCATGTTTGCCAACCAGTTTTCCAATTTAAGTTACATTTGAAAAATTCTAACCTTATTCTGAATAAACAAAGGGAAAAGGAATCCACTGAGACCTCCCTAGCGATACTAGAGCAAGTCAGTGACCCAGGGGCCCATCCAGGGCCAGAACTAGAGTGAGGCCAGAGAGGCACCTGGGGCACAAGGGACCTTGAGAATGAAGAAGTCCATGAGTTTTCCACCCTAGTTCCAGCCCTCCCCCCAGCTTTGACTAAAAGTCATGTGGAGTGAGACAATCCATCTCTAAAACACTGATTAGAGAGAAAAGAGCAGCTGAGATTACCAAGTCTCTGCTGCCTATCGTTTCCCCATGATCCTTTCTTTTTAGCTGGCTCATCTTTGGCTAAGAGAACATATCTTTTAAAGGACTCTATTATTCTCTTTTGAAATCTCTTGGGAGATACTTGCCAATAAGAAAGAGAAGGAGAAAAGGAAGGAAAATCAGATAACTCAGGCAAATTAGCAACAATCCAGTCTTCCTTTGTTTCAACATCAGAGGTGTGGGTGTTTTCCCTTCACCAAGCAAATCTGCAACACCAACCAGGTGTCCTACAATGCAACTCATTCTGACACTATCTACCTCCATGTAGTGTCAGATCCCACAGTTTAAGGGCTCAGCCCCACCTTCAGATACCAATCTCAGGCAGCAAGTCCCCAAGGTACTTACTCACTTCTGTCAAACTTGGCTACAAATCAGAAGTTCTCATACTTCTTCTCAGGTTCCATTAATTTTCTATAGTGGTTCACAGAACTCAGGGAAACATTTTCCTTATGTTTACAGGTTTATTAAAGGATAGGATAAAGAATGCAGATTAAGAGATACAGAGGGTGGGGTCTCTGAGGGTCCTGAGTACAGGAGCTTCTGTTTCCACGCAGTTGTGGTACATCAGTCTCCCAGTATCCTCCTTTATAATAAAAGGCTAATATGCAAATTGTCCCTACAGGCGGGAGTTCGACCAACTGGGAGTTAGACGTGCGCTGACCACCAGGGGGTGGCGAGGAACATGGCAGACTTTGGTGATGTGGAGCTGGCAGCGGGTGGCAGTGGAGGCACTGCTGGCCCTGATGGGCCCCAACAAGAGCAGGACCGAGGCAGGATGGTGGAGCAGGTGAGTGGGTTGTACCAGGCCAACGTGGGTGGGAAGGGAGACCCTGGCCAGCAGCTGGGGGAAGAGAGGCCCCGGGCCAGCAGCCAGCAGCTGCTAGAGACCCTACCCGTGCACGAATTTCTTGCACTGGCCCTCTAGTATGGTTATATTCACCAACAGAAAACTCTTTGAAACCCATGCTATTGGGATTTTATGGAGGCTTTCTCTCATAGGCAAAATTTACTATGAATTCCATTTCCAGCCCCTCCCCTCTCTGGAGATGGGATGGGGGTGCGGCTCAAGATACAAAGCTTATAATCATGATTTTGACTTTCTGGTGACCAGTCTCATCCAGGAACCATCCAGGAGCTCAACTAGAGTCACCTCAGTAGATTAAAAGATGCTCCTAGTGATCTTATAACTTGGAAATTTTTACAAGGGTTTGAGGAGCCCTATGTCAGGAACTGGGATGAAGACCAAATATATATTCCTTATTATATCACAATATCACATCAGGGAAAGACACAGAGGCATCAGATCCTACCTTTGGTGGACTTTTCTTCCTATCTCTCAGTGCAGTGCCCAGGTGTAACAAGTAGAGCATTGCTTGCAGAGGAGGTGGAAAAGAAGACCATCCCCTTCTCTCCTGTGAACTCTGAGTTTTTCGTGTTTCTTCTGTCTGATCATACCTCCATCCTACTCACTTCAGAAGCCATGAATTTCTGAGCAAGTTATCAGGCACATTATCCTTGCAGATGACAGGGATATGAGAATTTAGGATGATTTGTTTTGTTAAGAGGGAGCTATTGTCACTAGTCCCCTTAATGTTATGTGTTAACAAGGAAAGTGGACTCAGAGTCCTTTCTCACTACTTTCTAACTATGTAATCTTGGGTCACTCATTTAATTCCTCAGTCTTCCATTTTTACCAATATTCATGTTATTGATCAAATGAGATAATCCTAGTGCCTAGCCTGGAGTAGGGGCTCAATAAATTTATTCTTCCCAGTCAAGTCCTGCTTAAAGGAACCTCTAGTGTAAACTCTATCTCAACCTCATGTGGGGATGTTGAAACCAATTATGAAGAAGAGAATACGAAGTTTAAGGAAACTTCCACCACCAAGCACAGGGGAAATCACTTGTAACTTTATAGACATTATTATATGTAAATAATGGTATTGAGCATATAGGGTCCTGGATAAATTTCCAATGGAATTAGTTAGAGTAAATGCAGATAATTTGTTGTAGATTGGGATTTGGGTTAGCCGGCATTGCAGAGAGTCCTGAGGGATATTCAGCTCCAGGGAAGTGGTAGGAGTGGGCTCAAGGAAGAGCTACCAGCAATATGTCAGCAATTGTGCACTTCATTGGACCTTTTGGGTACCACTGGCGAATATTGAGAGCATTAGAGAGATTACTAATCACTAAAAGTGCCTCTGGGTTTGGGGTCATGTTTGAGGAGGAAGCTTATTCAGGATTTTTGTTAGTTTGGTTAAACAGAAACTTAGAGTTGATGTAATTTGGGATGCCATTTTAGGAAAATATTCTTGAACCCTCAAACTGATTAACCCAGGCATACTCTTTACATATCCAATTTAAGCAAATCCTGTTGGTTATATGACACAATATATCATGAATCAGGCAACTTTTGACTATGCAAGGCACTAACCACAATCATCCTAATTCAAGCTACGATCATCTCTTTTTTTGGATTGTTGCAATAGTCTCCTAACTCATTTCTCTGTGCTGTCATTGTCATTGTTCTCTTCTCCACTCCTCTCTCAGTCTGTTCTCTACACAGTATTGAGAATGATCTTTTAAAATTGAAAATATGATACCACTCCTTTGCTAGAAAATCTCCAAGACTTCCCCAACTCACTCTTAGCAAAAGTGACAACCCTTATAATATCCCACAAGGCTCCACATGAACTTCATCTCTGTCCACTCTCCCTTGCGCAGTGTGATACAATCATACTGGCTTCCTTGATGGTCCTCAGTCACCCCAGGCATACTTGCACTTTGGGGTCTTTGCTCTTGTTCCCTTTCTTCAAAAAACTATTTTCCCAGCTCTACCCTCACTTTCTCCAGAATTCTGCTCAAATTTCACTCTACCTGGAAAAGTCTTCCCTGAGGACCCTGTAATAAATAGCAGTATTTTTTATCTAGGACAGTGATGCCGAACCTATGACACGCGTGTCAGCACTGACACACGTAGCCATTTCTGATGACACGAGGCTGCTGAGGCGGCCGCATGCCGAGGATGAAACATTTGCTGCTCCTGAGGATGAAACATTTGTGAAATAATGTTTTTTCCTCAAAGTGACACACTACCCGAGTTATGCTCAGTTTTTTGGCGAAGTTTGACACACCAAGCTCAAAAGGTTGCCCATCACTGATCTAGTACTTGCTATTCTCTTTTATGTGCAATTCTATGTTTTGTTTTGTTTTTCTTGACACCAGCCACCATTGGATATAGTATTCACTTTCTTATTTATTTACTAGAGGCCCAGTGCACAAAATTGTGCATGGGGGGGGGCGGGTCCCTCAGCCAGGCCTGCACCCTCTTCAATCCGGGACCCCTCAGGGGATATCCTACTGCCTCTCACAATCTGGGACTACTGGTTGCTAACAGCTCGCCTGCCTGCCTGATTGCCCCTAACTGCTCCCCTACTAGCCTGATAACCCCTAACTGCTCCCCTGCTGATCTGATTGCCCCTAACTGCCTCTTCCTCACCCCACACCCGGGACCCAGGATTCCCTCCTCTGGCCAGTCGCAGGCACCTGGGACCCGGGCTTCCCTCCCTCTAGCCAGCCACAGGCACCTAGGACCCAAGGCTGGCTTCGCCCAGGCTGGCAGCAGCCGCAGGGGACCCTGGGCAGGTGGCTTGTCCCTCTCCCAGGCTGCAGCCCCAGCCACTGGCGCTGGGGACCATGGGGGGGGGGGGGCTTGTCCCTCTCCCAGGCCGCAGCCTGGATGGTTCCCATACCTCTCTCCCAGGTGTTGAGTGTCTGAGCAGTTCCAGGGTGAGGGCACAAGGGCCCGAGGGCACAAGGGCGTGACAACCATTTGCATATTAGCTCTTTATTATATAGGATTGTTTCATTCCACTAAATGTAACTTTTATGAAAATAGAGACTTTAAATGTTTTTTTAACTCTTTGATCATGAACTTTTAGAATATTAGCTAGAACATAGCTGGGGCTCAATAAATATCTTTTGAAAAATTAAATGAATTTCTAAAATAGTATTTTCTCTATTTTAACAAAATTGGATCATATTGCATAAGGTGGGGCACAAGTAGATTTATAGTTGTATGTGAAGCACAGAATTAATACATTTATTGTAATAATCATAACCTCTGTGTCTTTTTCCAGATGTACAGCTATAAAGCTACTTTTGCCCCACCCTGTATATACTTTGTAACTTTTGTTTTTACATAATATATTTACACATTCTTCTATGTAGATATATAAGGAATTGCCTCATTTTTCTTAATTTCTGTATTAAATTCTATTCAGAACCACTTATCTTCTTAGCAACCTCCAAGTAATGGACATTTAAATGGTTTCTAAAATTTCTTTCATGTGCAATTCTGTGATGAATATCTTTCCATAATTGTCTTGTATGTAGTTATACATTTAGGATAATTTCGAGAAGTAGAATTGTTAGGTCATGTCCTTTACTAAGGTTTTTGATTCACATAACAAAATAGCCCTCCTGTGTCCCAGCAATATATTATCCTTTCCATTTCTACATATGCTGGCTAACATTTACTTTATTATTTATTTTAATTATTGTCAACTTTGTTTTCATTGTGTTTCAATTTACATTTATTTGAATATTATTGACATTGACATTTATTTTACTAAGATTAGCTTCATGGTATATGATGCAAAGTGTTAAATGTAGAAAGTTGAGAATGATCCCAAAGAGACAAAAGGAAATTGCCCAGCATCTTAAAAAATTCCCACCCATGATAAAATATTTTTATGAGAGTCCAAGAGACCTATGTAACATGGCACCTGCCTTCCTATCTAATTTAACCTCCTACCAGGCCCCATATACAACTTGTGTTCTAACCACATCTCAGTGGACTTCTAATTCCTCAGAGTGTTCAAGCTCTTCCTCCTGCTTGAATTTCTTTTTCCTTTGGTTGACAGTCCTCATTCTTCTAGATTGGGCTCAGGCTTCATCTGCCTTATCTTAAAAGCATTTCCTGATGGTTTTTCTGAACCTAGGCTAAGCTTTAATTACATCCTTGTAATTTATCATAGATACTGATATTTGCTTCTTCCTCTCAGGCACTCCTTGAATAAAACATGTGGGCTCCAGCATAGGAGGTTTGAAGGATTTCAGGGCTAAGCAAGGTAAAAGGCAGGACTACAAGATAGCAGCAGAACTTTAACTTTATTTGGGTGACTTGACAGGTTTGTACCTTGGAGGAGGGGGGAGTCCCTCGCAGCATGAGACCATCCAGAGGTGGCAGCCACTTAGAAGGGGAAAAGGACAGAGGAACTCCCAGGGGATCAAAGAGGGACCTACAGTTCAGTAGTGAGTCTTTAAATCATAGAGCTCTAAAGGACAGCCACAGCTTGGGATCTATATAGCCCTGAAGTTTTTCTTTCAATGAGATCAGTTTTGCAAAGTGTACCAAGCAGGGAAGCATGGTATGTGCTTATTTGGGTTATCTTAAAAACTATTGGCTGTGTAAAATGTTGAATTTGGCACCAGCGGGCTTTTGCTCTAATGGGTGCCAGGCTGCTGTGGAGAAATAGACAACCTAAGGGACAATATAAAGAGACTGTCTCTGTTCATTTATGCAATACCCAGAAGCCATGTCTTATATTGCTCTATATGCCCAACACTTGGCATAATTCCTAGCAAATAGCAAGGAATCAATTGATAATTAAGCACTATAAGAAGGAATATGTCAAGGAAAGAAGGGAGAGGGGGCGGAAAAAGAAAAGATGTCCAATATAGTCTTGATTTTTAAATTTTTCTTTGCTATGTAATTTTGTATTACTTGAGATAATAAAAAATGAATTATATGTTTTGTGTTATTTCTGATAATTATTCAATTTCAACTTTTAAAAAATATCAGTTTGGAAACTTGTTTACACAGGCACATAGTAATTATAAAACTCCCAGAGGAGATGTAAAATATAGTGTTTAATTGGTTGAGTTTAATTATCTGGGTTACAAAAAACAAAACAAAACACAAAAATGCTCATTACAGAAAGCAATGCAACAGAGGAAGAGAAAAGCTAAGTGAGGATCTGACAAGCTTTTTGAGTATTTACCCCCTTTTACTAGGTAGCAGAAACTATGCACCAAAGGAAACAAGTCAATGTTTCAATGGTTTTTCTAGGGCAACTTAAAATTAGTAAAAAATTCCTCCCTTTTACTTTCTAGGTACAGGACAGGGTTGTTTGCTTTCTTGAATGTGATGCACATCTTTTTAAAACTGTTTGCTGCCTCTTGAAATAGCTCTAGGGCAAGTTCTAGTTTATATCTGTTTGTCAGCATGAATCTGGCTCCTTGAGATGCAGCCTCAGCCTCCTGATGAATCACTTGCAGAATTTCATGGAAATAACTAGAACTATAACCCTCATTCAGTTGTTCTCTT
Source organism: Cnephaeus nilssonii (assembly GCF_951640355.1). Lineage (NCBI taxonomy): Eukaryota > Metazoa > Chordata > Mammalia > Chiroptera > Vespertilionidae > Cnephaeus > Cnephaeus nilssonii. The sequence continues at coordinate 39,113,764 of NC_137084.1, read as the reverse complement.
TTATGCATCATTTCTTTAACCAATTTTACAATTTGAGCTGTTGTCTTGTTTATGATATCTTTTTCAAACTCTTCCACAGAGGGTCCATATACTTGCAACTTTGGAAAGGTGATAACGTGTTTAGAGTAATTGATACGAAATGTCTTCTTTGTATCACGATACCTAATTTTGTTCACAATATTGGGAAGCTGTTTAAAATGCTCCAGGAGGATGTTCTCTAGCTCAATATCGATATCAGGATCCTCAGCAGATGGCAGTGTAGCAGGCAATAAAATAGAGACATTCTCAGACCAAATCTTGTTGAAAAGATCTCTCAGCTTCTTATCATGCAGCTCTTTCCCAATGGTGGGCACAGCCATCCCTTCGATTTTTTCTAATAACGTATGTTCAAAGTTTAATTGATGCTCTTTCCAAAGGTCTTGTATTTTCTTTCCGCTAACTAGATCCTCACATTTTCTCATAGTTTCTACTGTAAGCTCCTCTTTAAGATTCTTCAAATCATCTTCAAATCTTACTTTCCACTGAGCTAAGATATTTCTATCTCTGTCTTCTCGAAAATACCTTTGGAGTTCTTGCTTAATGGCTTCATGTTTATCCACAATTTTATTGTCGATCAAACTTCTCTTGATCTCCTCAGCTTCTCCATTCCGAATCTGGCTGGACAGCTGATTATTTAAGTCCAGCACATGACTTCTCAGCTCCCAGGTCCACCTGTTGTACATGGTCTCCAGTTTACTCATAGCCAAGACCTCCCGGGTGTTCTTGAACTTGAAAATGAAGTTCTCATTCACTAAGGCCCTCCATAAATCCCGTATTCGGACTTTAAGTTCTGATATCTTCAAAATGCTTCCCCTGGATTCTTCTTTGGCATGCTTAAGAATCCTGCTCTTCAGCTTTTGAACATTGTGACTATAGCAGGGATTAGGAGGGGCCATTGGGGGAGAACCTTCCCACAGGTGCACAAAGTAATGGATGTGGGTCTTGGGATCAAACTTAATGACATCGTTGAAGGTAGATACATCTGAGCATTGTTCATATTTGGCTGCAGCAAGTGTCATTTCATCCAGTCTCTCTTCCAGCCACCTTCGCCTTTCCATGTTTTGATTTGTATCTATAATTTCTTCTATGTTCTGATGAACAAACAGGCATCTTAGGGAGATATTCAGTTGTTTCATCCTGAGAAAGGCATGGATGGCTATTTGCAGAATATCTTGTATTTCTGATAGATCCTTCCCAAAAATATTGATTAGAGTTAAGTTTCCAAGCCCAATGACAAAGGTTGCCAACTCATTTTCCTCATTCTGTGCTTTGTTAATGAGTGCTGAGGCCCGAAGTCCTTCTGTGTCTACAACAAGCACAAAATCATAGCCCAGCTCCTCCCTGAGCGTCTCTTCCACCTTCAGGAGCTGCATGTAGGCACCCCGGGTACACCTCCCAGCACTGAAACTGAACTGCAGCCCAAACATTGCATTCAGTAGAGTAGACTTCCCTGAGCCCTGCAGGCCCAGGACAGAGAGAACAAATACCCGTTTGTCTCCAAGTTTCTCAGAGACCTTATCAAAAACAGCTGCTACCCATTTCAGCGGCACATAAGATGCATCCCCATCCATCAGCTCAATGGGAATCCCAGATATCATCAGGTCAGCAGCCATCTGGGGAAGGGAGACAAACAGTGTATGTGTTTGGGAGGAAGCTTCTTCTAGAGCTTCATAGATCTGGCCAACTTCTCTCATGAGATGTTCAATTCCCAGGGTGGAGTCCCTGATCTCTTTGGTAAGAGCATCTAGCTCAGCCTCCCAGTCTCGGAGGGATTCTCTCTTTGAGTGCTTGTCCTTCTCTGTTCTCACCTGAGCCAATAGGAAACTGTGCTTCTGGTGGAGGTTTTCTAACTCTCTGGTGGTTAGTTGGTCTATTAACATACTCAGACCCCGCAGAAAGTAGAGCTCTGTATGGGTCTCTGGGTGTGACTGAAGACTTTCAAGGAAGGAATTTATCAGGTCACTAAGGTTAATAACTTTGTGATACTGTTCACAGCGTATTTTCTGCTTTTCCTTCTCAATCTCATGTGTGTATTTCTCAATGCTCCTATTTCCTTTTTCTCTCAGCTGATGGAGTTCCTTATCCTTCTTACACCAATCATGCCATAGACTTCCCTGAAGTGGGAGTAACTTTTCCTTTATCTCAGATAATTTCACTTTTCTCAAGATGTCCATAAGGATATTAGTTCTTTTTTCTGCTTCTTGGCAAGCTCCTTGGTTCTCGTCAATAATAAATTTATGCTTCCTAGCAATGTTGGCCCAGTCACTCAAACTGTGAGGAGATCCAGACTTCTTCAGCAATTGTGATAATGTAGCTGTAATTTTATCAGCTAATTCTACCTTATTTAGATCCTTGATTCCAATTCTCACTTTGTGAACAGAATTCTCATCCATAATATTTTCTACATCTTCAAACAAACAGATGAGAGGCTTGGATGAATTCCAAAATTCAAGTAAAAGGAAACTATTCATTTTGTCAAAAGCAGAAGTTGACAGGAGAATGATAGTGACTGAGGATACCTCTTGTAGGAACCTAACCTGCCTCTCATGAATTTCAGCATTTCCATGGAGATTGGTGAAGGCAATACAGTTTTCAAATCTGTCCTCAGCTCTCCCACCTGGGAAAAACCAGCAGATTTCCACCATACCTTCTATCAATAGACACCTATTATTGCCTTCCCTAGGATGATGGTAGAAAAAATGGTCATGTTTGCCTTTACTCAGAAGTGAATTTAAAATCTGTGATTTAGAAGTAGAGACACAATTTCCAAAGCTTATAAAGGATACAGTGTGTATAGGCTGCCAACTGATCAGCTGGTTATTATAATTCTTAATTTTTTTTCCCATCCTATTTGTTCCACCTCTTTCCAGCTTCTCCTTATTTGCCTGAGAGACCAAAGAGGAAACTCGATTTGGGGACTGCAAGGACTGGGCACCAAAAGTGGGAGAGCAAATTGACAAATGGAAAGTTTGGTTAAAACATACTGTCTTGTAAAGTCATCTGCACAGTGAAAAATTGCCATTTGTATGTCCATTGGGTGGATGTAAGTTTGTGTTGTAGTTGATTTTGTTTTTTTTTATAATGAAAAAGTCCTCAAATGTTCTTCCTAGTTCTGTGGGTTTAAGTGTCTGGGGCCCAGGAGATACTGTATCTATATTGCCTCTGTAAACCAGGTACCGCAAATGATAATCTAATACCAAAAGTTTCTCTAGAAAACAAACTGGTAGCTCCCCCTCAGCATTTGGTTGAGTGTCACAGAGGGAAGTCTTATTTATCAAAAGAGTATTGACTTTGGTCATTTTCTTGGGATAATAACTTGCCAGGTTAAGCTGTCTGAGTAAGTGAAGAAAGTGTTGATTTGGAGCTGTTTCTTTTTTATCATTGCTTGATTGAAGATCTCTGGAACTAGAAGCAGATTCGTTGGGTGTCTTCTTTTTGTTACTAGTAAATATATTTCTAATTTTCTAGAAAGAAATATAGACAATGATAATGACTATTGTCTCTCTATAATAAAGGCTTAAGTTTATCAAGTATGAAGTTTATCAAGTATGAGTGCATAAATATATTCATTCATTTTCAAATAATAGAGTACTTCTAAGTTTTAGGTAATGGGTTGACCAACAGATGAAGCATAAAAAGGCTGAAGAGCTTAAAACTTAACTATGAGAGACATAAAATAAGTAGCTAATTATACTGTGCTATAATAGAATACTGAAGACATAAATAAATGGTGACAAGCTCAAAATGCATTGGCAACATATTTGAAGAAGTGATTAGATGGTCTAGGGATGCAAAGCCAAGAAAGGCTTTACCAAACTGATGTAACATATACTCATGGAAGGGGTAAAGGAGGAGAAGATAATTTAAAAAGAAACAGCAAAACAATTACCACAAGGTAGTTATTGTGTTCACTATATTATTGACTGAATAAGATTTTCTTAGGCAAAGTAAGTGGGTGGATATAACCTAGATAGTGAGAACAGGAAGCACAGGAAAAGATGTCTGAAGGTTGAGTATAAATAGGAAACAGAAAGCAATCTAGTATGTATGGGCAGAAGCAAAAAATGAAGGTGGTGAGGAAAGCTGAAAGGAAAACGAATTTGACCCATTTAGTAGCCATCAAATTTTTTAAAATATATTTTTATTGATTTCAGAGAGGAAGGGAGAGAAAGGGAGAGATAGATACATCAATGATGAGAGAGACTCATTGATTTGCTGCCTCCTGCACACCCTCCACCTGTGATCGAGCCTGCAACCCAGGCATGTGCCCTGACTTGGAATCAAACCTTGACCTCCTAGTTCATAGGTTGACACTCAACCACTGAGCCATGCCAGCCAGGCGGTAACCATCAATTTTAATAATGCCTTATTATTATTATTATTATTATTATTATTACCATTTTGGAGAAGAAAAGCTCATTAAAAGGTCAAGCAAATGCCTGGTTACACAGAAGTGACAGGATTCATAACCAGGCCTGTCTGGGATCCTGCTCTTCTTCAAGACACCTTGTAGGCACATTGTTTCTAATGTCAAATGACTCTGCTATATCAAAGGATATGGAAGCCAGTAAGCCTCTGAGATTGTGAGCATTCTATGGCCTGGAAACCCCTCTCTCTTCCTAAATAAAAGTATCTGGGGTGATTACAAACCTTTTGCAATCCATCTGGTCCTGTTTCTTTATCTTGCTTCCTCTTCTTTGGAGCTTTATTATCAGCGGAAGATCCAGCTTTGGAGGGAAAACAAGGTTTATTATTCTCATGGTTATTAAAACATGGAGTCAGAATTGTCGTGTTGCTAAAGCTTAGCCTCTTCCCTACCCGCTAATGACCAAGAGTAGAGGGTCAGAATGACAGGTTTGTGGGCATATTTTGTAGCTAAGTAGATTAGTTTGTGGCTAGGACTGTGAAATTTCACTATCACTGGTGATAGAGCTAAAGGACATTAGTCTTCATAGCAAAAAGGCTTGTGAAGTTTCCAGCATAAGAAATAGGAAAAAATATTCTACACCACTACACATTTTAGAACATCAAACATAAAGACCCTAATATCATTTGTGGCAGGGGTGGGGTGGTCCATAGACCACTGATGAAAAAGTGATAATCAGGTTGGCGTCAGACTCATTATCAGTAATTACCTATTTCTTTCAAAAACAATAAGGTAAAAGGATTTTCTACCTCCAACCAGTTACCTTTCTAGTTTGAGAAGAGGTTAAAGTTATTTCCAGAAAGTAACACCCTTGAAAGTTTACTGTCTACATACCCTTTCTTAGGAAGGCTCCAGGAGGAAATTAAGAAACAAATGGGTGAATAGAAGAGCACATTAACTTGATAGGATAGTTGAGATATTGGAAGAATATAAGGAGGTGATGAATATGCACAATGCAAAAAATATGGTAATGAGAAATTTTCATGAAAGCAAAAACAAAAATTATAATAATTAAACTATACTTGGTTTTGTTATGACTGGAATTTACATATGTATAATAGTATAAGTGATTTGCAACTTTTAGAAATAAACTATAAATAAAAGTTGAAAGACTTTCATTATGATTCTAAGAAAGTGAAAATTTTCAACTTGATCATTTAAAAGTAAAAGTATTTGGGTGAGTTTTGAGCTATTGCCTCTCATAATGGACCAAATTTAAAAGTTAAAAAAAGTAAAATTCAAAAGAAACCTGTATATAAACTAAAAATACTGCCATAAATCTATCTGGAAGAGAATGAATGGGGAAGCGAGAGGTGGCATAACTGAGCCAAAAGGCTTGACTATTATTGTGGGATAGCAATGAGTTATATTGAAATTGTATTGGTATTGGTAAACTAATGGAACTAATGGATGTGATATTGATAAACCAATGATGAGTGGTAAAAGGATGCTAGTTAGAGATATCGCAGTCACCACCATAAAAAAAAAAAAAAAGTTGATCTTTGCAAGTAATGTTTTTAAATTTTTGGGATAGGTACCCAGAAGATGGGCTTCAGAAAGATATATGTACCCATATGTTATTGCCACATTATTCGTGATGGCCAAGACATGGAAACAACTGAAGTGTCATTCAATAGATGATTGAATAGAAAAGATGTGGTACATATATACAATAGAATACTATTCAGCGATAAGAAAAGATGAAATTCTGCCATTTTATAAAAAAACTTTAAAAAATGTTTAATCTTCACCTGAGGACATGCTTTTATTGACTTTTTTTTTGGGGGGGGGGGGAGAGAAAGGAAGGGAGAGGGTGAGAGAAAAACATCAATGTGAGAGTGAAACATCTATCAGTTGCCTTACACACATGCCCTGACCTGGGATTCTTGCCACTCGGGTATGTGCCCTGACCAGGAATCAAACCTGCCACCTTTCAGTGTATGGGATGATGCACCAACCTACTGAGCCATACCAGTCAGGGTGATGAATGGATCTTGAGAATATCATGCTAAGTGAAATAAGTCAGACAGAAAAAGTTAAGAACCATATAACTTTTGCTGAAAGCAAATTAACTGAAAGCATATAAAACTGAAAGCAACAATGAGCAAACAAGAAATACAAACAGAAATTTATAGACACAGACAATAGTAGGGTGGTTACCAGAGGAAAGGGTGTGGGGATAGTAAAGGGTAAAGGGGATCAAATGTATGGTGATGGAAGATTTGACTCTGGGTGGTGGGTACACAGTGCAATATACAGATCATGTATTGTAGAAATGTATCCTTGAAACTTATATGATCTTATTAACATTGTCACCCCAATAAATTTAATTTATATGAAAACAATGGGTGGCTCAGTTGGTTGGAGCACTGGCCCATACACCAAAAGGTTGTAGGCTCCATTCCCAGTCAGGGCACGTTACGTAGGTTGTGGGTTTGATCCTCAGTTGGGGTGCATACAGGAGGCAATCAATCAATGTTTCTTTCTCACATCTATGTTTCTCTCTCTCTAAAATCAATAAAAACATATTCTCAGGTAAGGATTAAAAAGAAGGAAAAAAAGAAAAATTGAGTTCAGAGGGGTTATTTTGTGAGAAAAGGGTTAAGGTTATGTTTTAATTTTTAACTATATTCATGAATAACATTTTGAACAAAATAAAAATAAGTATTTAAAATATATTTTTAAAGTGATAAAACTCTCCCCATAAATTAATATTTTAAAATGACCATACTTCATGCACTGTATATGACTAAGCTGGTACAGTAATTTTAGAAAATTATTTGACTGCTTTCAACTTTTAGGAATTTAAGGGAATGAAATAACACGAGCACCATGATCTATTATGAAGGTAATTTTCACAACATTCTGCATTATGTTGATATTTTGGAAACACTAAAATGTCTGACATGGCATTTTGGCAAAATTATTTAAGAGCACAAACAGGATGGAGAATATGCAGCCATTCAAAATAGAACCAGGAGCTAGTGACCAGAGAAGAAGGGACCTCATAGAGTCCACTGTGGCAATAGTATTAGCAGGGACAGAAGCTACATTCATTTTCCAGTGGCAGCAGGCATAGGGGTTCTAGTGGCCATCTCTATTGCCAGCATCAGGCTGGAGGTCGGACAAGCTGTGATGTCTATAGCTATCAACAGGGACATTGACATCTTCCTGGGCTACTTCTGTGGTGTGCTGTTGGGCATGGTGCCTGGCGCAATAGCCTCCAAGCCTGGTTTTCAAGTACTTCTAGAGCTTATGTCAAATATCCAATATTCTTTAGTAAATTCTATTGTATGAGAGCAGAAAATATAAAAGAGTACTTAAGAATTATTGATTAAAACTACAGGAAATGCTTATTATGTTTTAAGCCAAAAACCCCACTAAGGATATAAAACTGTATAGTCATTGGACTTTAGAATACTTCCTTCCTCCCTGCCTTACCACCACATTGATAGGGTTCTTGTATAATAACTAGAGAATATGAAAGGACTATGTATAAGCTTCTTATTCAAGATGCTCCCAGAAAGACCCAAAGACAACAGAGAAACTAAAACAAGGACAATAGAGGCATTTTTAGCCTGTGACACCACAGCTATAGCAAACAGTAAGCAGAGCCTAACTCCTAGCCAGATAAGCATAAAACCTCACACTAAAGGGCTATTTACCTCAGTTTCTTTTCCTAGTATATTATGTACAATTTCGATAAGTTACAAGGCATACTAAAAGCAAAAAAGCACAGTTTGAAGATACAGAACAAGCATCAGAATCAAACTCAAGCATGGCTGAGATGTTGGAATTACATTGGAATTTTAGATGTGAAATTTATCTCAATAAATAAATTTTAAAAGCACCTCGACACACAGTTCTTTTTATATTTTATGCTGTCTCTGTGTATATTCAATTAATTAAGATATGAAGATTTCAGAAAAAGTCTTGAGTCATGTCCAGCAAACAGAGGTGTAGGTTACGTGTAGACTCACGTTTTTCTATACCCTGACATAACTTCTCTGCTAGGTTGCGCTGGTCTATGGTTATCAGGACCTCCTTGGTCACAATCCTGGAGTATTCATCCCCGTAGAACTGTATCAGTAGGTCAGCAAGTTTCACTCGGGATGCCTGATGGAGAGTGCTCCGAGGTATGCGGCGGTATTCCTCAGAAATAGCTATGTTTGTGAGTTGAAACTTGAACTTTGTGAACTCCTCCTCTAAGAGGTCCTCAAGGATGTAAAGAAGAGTTGTCTTCGAGTTGCTTTCCATTCTGTGCGGCTAAATGCTGGGAAACTGATGATATGGCAGTTACTGACATGTAATAGAGAGTCGGTTATGGATAATGATAGGAATGATGGGAAACTCATATGAACCCAGTGGTTTGAGAGAAGTGAGGCAAAGAAGTGGAAAATATGAACTGATAATACATGTCCTTTTTTTGTTGTTAACCCTTGCACAAGGATATTTTTCCATTGATTTGTAGAGAGCCTGGAAGGGAAGAGAAGAAGAAGGAGAAGGAGGAGGAGGAGGAGGAGGAGGGGGAGAAGAAGGAGGAGGAGGGGGAGAAGGAGGAGGAGGAGGGAGAGAAGGAGGAAGAGGAGGGGGAGGAGGAGGAGAAGGAGGGAGAGAAGGAGGAAGAGGAGGGGGAGGAGGAGGAGGAGGAGGAGGAGGAGGAGGAGGAGGAGGAGGAGGAGGAGGAGAAGAGAAGAAAATGGATCTGAGAGACACATTGATTGGTTGCTTCCCACGTGTACCCGATCAGGGTGGGGATGGAAGCTGCAACCCAGTCATGTGCCCTTGACCAGGAATTGAACCCATGACCCATTGGTGCATGGGTTAATGCTCTAATCACTGAGCAACCCTGGCCAAGGCTGGTAATACATATAGTATATTTCCTCAAAGCTTTGGGGCTACTCACCTTGCCCTCTTACTCTCCACAATTGTGCTACATTGCTGGAATTCTCAAGATTCTCTATTAGATGATGGCTGTTTGTGGGGAAGAGACTGAAATAGGGGTCTTATGGAGGTTTGTGTTATGCAGAAAAAGGAAAGAAAATGTAGCCATGTTATTATTCAGTAGGTAGGGAAAAAAATAAATGCAGCCCTGGCCGGGTAGCTCAGTTGGTTAGAGCATCAGCCTGCTATGCCAATGTTATGGGTTCAATGCCCAATCAGTGCACAGGGCACATACAAGAATCAACCAATAAATACATAAACAAGTGGAACAATAAATTCATGTTTCTCTCTCTCTCTCTCTCTCTCTCTCTCTCTCTCTCTCTCTCTTTCTCTCTCTCTCTCTCTCTCTCTCTCTGAATTGATAAATTTAAAAAAATGTTTTTAAGTTAAAAACATTTTTTTTAAAAAGCAAGTGCATTATGGATAAGGATAGTGAATGAAAATTTTAAAGAGAATTGAAAATATTTATACTTCCATTACTTGTATACGTTGGGTAGATTAGAAGGGATTTTAGGAGATTAAATTTGCATGTGAAAATTGGTATAAATAATAGGGGCATGGAAAATCACTTTCCTGATTCCTTTGTAACTATAGGATCCTCAACCTTTTGCTATGCTTCTTACTCCTAAAATATAACTTTTATAGGTACCTAAGTATTTGATGATAATGCTATTATTATCACCACCACCTATTATATCAGTAATACTACTGTCTTCACCAATCTATCTCTTTTCTCTCCATCAAAACCCTGGCTATTCTTGAAGTTAATATAAAATGTTATTTCTTTTCCAAGGACTATTTTTTTTTCTCTCCAAAAGATGTAATGCTACCTAACTTTCAACTTTCAACAATACTTATGACACTCCTATTTTGTCTTATAATTATACTTATATATGTACTTCAATTATTTTCCTCTATTAGTAACACTATGAATTAAATGGGCAACTAGTATGTATTGAACATCGTTCACATCGTGGGCAGGTTGCTTTGCACACTTCATCTCATTTATTTTTAACAAAATTCCAATTAGAGAATTTTAACATTGAAGCATGAGAATGACATTATCTGGTTGAACTTTAGTAAGATTTCTGTGTCACTTGGATGAGAATGGGAGAATAGAAATTACCAGGAAGGAGGCAGTGGTAAAAGTTAAGAGACTGTTATAATGGTCTAAAGAAAATGGTGACTTGGACTAATAGTTTAGGAAGGAAGATAATGAGCAATGGTCAAATTCAGGCTTTATCTAATAGGCATAGCTAACTAGAATTATTGATGAATGTGTTATGGGTGAAGGAAAGTGAAAACTCAAGGATGTCATAGTAGGCAGGATTCTCTGGGAGGTTATTCTAGATGGGCTTAATTTAATCAGGTAAACTCTTAAAAGCGGTATTAATTGAGCATAGTGGCTTGGGTCAATTTTTGGGTTCCCTGTTCTGTTTCATTGATCTATATGCCTGTTCTTGTGTCAGTACCAGGCTATTTTGAGTACAGTGGCTTTGTAGTATAACTTGATATCTGGTATTGTTCTTCTTTCTCAAGATTACTGCAGCTATTCGGGGTCTTTTTTGGTTTCATATAAATTTTTGGAGTGTTTGTTCTAGGTCTGTGAAATATGCCATTGGTATTTTAATGGGATTGTATTGAATCTAGAGATTGCTTTAAGTAGTATGGACATTTTAATGATGTTGATTCTACCAATCCATGAACATGGTATATTCTTCTACTTGTTTATATTTTCCTCTATCTTTTTTCAATGTCCTATAGTTTTCTGAGTACAGGTCTCTTACCTCTTTGGTTAAGTTTATTCCTAAGTATCTTGATTTTTTTTGTTGCAATGGTAAATGGTATTGGTTTTTTAGTTTCCCTTTCTTAGAGTTCACTATTGGTGTATAAAAATGTTATGGAATTGTGGGTGTTAATTTTGTATCCTGCTACGTTTCTGAATTCATTTATTAAATCTAGCAGTTTTTTTTATTGCATCTTAGGGTTTTCTATGTGCAGTATCATGTCATCTGTGAATGATGATGAGAGTTTTGTTTCCTCCTTTCCAATTTGGATTCCTTTTATTTCTTCTTCTTGTCTGATCACCATGGCCAGGACTTCCAGAACTACATTGACAAAGGAGATAAGAGCATACATTGGAGCAGAGATAGTCTCTTTAATAAATGGTGTTGGGGAAATTGGACAGGTACATGAGAAGAAAAAAGAAAGAAACTAGACCACTAACTTATACTATACACAAGAATAAACTCAAAATGGATAAAAGACTTAAATGTAAGACATGAAACTATAAAAGTCCTAGAAGAAACCATAGGCATCAAAATCTCAGACATTTCTCATAGTAATATGTTTACTGATACATCTCCTAGGACAAGGGAAATTAAGGAGAAAATAAACAAATGGGACTACATGAAAATAAAAAGCTTCTGCACAGTAAAAGAAAACATCATCAAAATAACAAGAGAGCCCCCTACATGGGAGAACATATTTGTCAATAATACATCTCATAAGGGGTTAATCTCCAAAATATATAGGGAACTCATACAACTTAACAAAAAGAAGACAAATTTCCAATTAAAAATTGGGCAAAGGACCTAAATAGACACTTCTCCAAAGTGGACATACAGAAAGCCAAGAGACACATGAAAAAAATACTCAAAGTCACTATGCGAGAGATGCAAATCAAAACCATAATGAGATGTCACCTCACACCTGTCCGAATGGCTATCATCAACAAATCAAGCAACAACAAGTATTGGTGAGATTGTGGAGAAAAGGAAACCCAATACACTGCTGGTGCGAATGCAAACTGATGCATCCACTGTCGAAAACAATATGTAGTTCCCTCAAGAAATTAAAGATGGAACTCCCATTTGACCCAGTCATCCCACTTCTAGAAATATGTCCTAAGAAACCTGAAACACTCATCAGAAGGAATATATGCACCCCTATGTTCATAGCAGCACAATTTACAATAGCTAAGACTTAGAAACAGCCTAAGTGCCCATCAGCAGATGAGTGGATAAAACAACTATGGTACATTTACACAATGGAATACTATGCACCAATAAAAAAGAAAAACTCTTACCATTTACAACAGCCTGGATGGACCTGGAGAGTATTGTGCTGAACAAAACAAGCCAGTCAGAGAAAGATAAGTATCAAATGATCTCACTCACATGTGGAATCTAATAAACCAAATAAACTGATGATCAAAAATAGACCCAGAGTCATAGAAGCATGACCAGATTGTTGAACCTCAGAGGGAAGGCAGGGGAGGTTGGTGATAAGAGATCAACCAATGACCTTGTATTCAATATGCATAACCCATGGACACAGACGATGGGGTGGTGAGGGCCTGTGGGGGGGGGGGGGTGAGTGAAGGACAGGAGAGGGCTGGAAGAGGTTAATGGGGAAAAAAGGAGGACCTATGTAATACTTTCAACAATAAAAATTAAAAGAAAAGTAAAGAGGCAAGAAGCAGCAGATGTGCTCCTACTGATCCCAAGAGAGTGTGTGGCAAACTGCTTGTGTGGGCTATGTGCCTAGAGCAGTGGTTCTCAACCTGTGGGTCACAACCCCTTTGGGGATTGAATGACCCTTTCACAGGGGTCACCTAAGACCATCGGAAAACACAGATATTTACATTATGATTCATAACAGTAGCAAGATTACAGTTATGAAGTAGCAACAAAAATAATTTTATGGGGTCGCGGCATTAGGAAGGTTGAGAACCACTGGCCTAGAGGCTGGGAATGTTCCTGACTGATAGCTAGTAAGAAAATGGGAACCTCCTTCCTACATCTGCAAGAAGTTGAAGTCTGCTAACAACTTGGAAGAGGACCAGAGCCCCAGATGAGAATTTCAGTTTGTCAGTTGATTGCAACCTTTTGAAATCTTGAGCAAAAGATCTAACTAATTCAAACCTGACTCATGACCCATGAAAACTGTGAAGTAATAAATTGGTCTTATTTTAAGCTGCTAAATTTTATGGTAATCTGTTATGCAGAGATAGAAAATTAATACAGCTGATTTCTAGGATTTTGACCTGAGCAAATAGGTTATGATGGGGTCATACTTTAATATGGTCAAAGTTTATAACATAGGCTTATTGGAGTTCATATTTAATTTGTAATGCCAATTAGGCAGGTAAGTGGCAATAGTAAGTAGACTAAAGTGGGGAATATCTTTTAACGGATGAGTCCTGTTTAGAGATATCGATTAGAGAGTCATCTGTACATAGTATTTAAAGGCATGGGACTGGTAAGCTTGGCTATGGATAAAGGATAAATAGAGAAGAAAGAAGGACCCCGGAAGAGAGCAACATTTGGAACAGAGGTAAAGGAGACTAAAAAGAAGCATCCACAGAGGAGGAGGTAGGGAATGAGACATACTTGGGATTCCTGAAGCCTGGAGAAGGAAGTGTGTTATAAAGGAAAGTGTAGTAACCATGTTAAATGCTTCTGAGAGGTCAGGAGGATAAGGATAGAAAACTGATCATATGTCTTTTAAGATGAAAGCCACTGATGACCTTGATAAAAGCCATTTCCATGGATGGAGAAAAAAAGCCCAATAGAAGTGGGTAATATTTAATATTTTTTGCTCTTAATATAGCAGAGGAAAGAGGCTATCACAGGAATAGACAATGTGCTTAAAGAAGTTTAGTTTATGTGTTTGTTTTAGGTATTGGCAATATCAAGACATTTGATAGGAATGACCCAGCCAGGGGGGGATGAAGGAGATTGTATTAGTTTTCCATTGATGCTATAAAAATTATCATAAATGTAATGGCTTAAAACAACAAAAAGTTATTTTATATAGTTCTGGAAGCCGGAAGTCTGCAATAAGTTGTATGGGGCTAACATTGAGGTGCTAGCAGGGAAGAATCCAATCCATTTCTTACCTCTTTTAGCTTCTGCTGGCACTTCTTGGCCTGTAGCCTCATCATTCCAGTTTCTATTTCTATGTCACATTACTATCTCTTCTTTCATAATAAAAACTCTGTCTGTATTTCTCTTGTGTGATCACCTTTAGATCCTTCTTGGATAATTCAGGATAATCTCCCCATCCCAAATTCCTTAACTTAATTACCCTTGCCAAGTCTCTTTTGCCATATAAGGCAAAGTTTACAGGTTCTAGGGATTAGAACATACATATATTTGGGGGAGGATCATTATTCAGCTTATCATAGAGGTAAAGAAAAAATTGCAAGGGACAGAGAGAGAGAGAGACAAAGAGAATGAGAATTAATGTTGTGATCCACATAGGAAATGGTGTGGGTCAGAGGTAGAACTCTGTTAGAAAGACAGAGAAAAAGATATAGAATCAAAACCTTGTTTAAGGATTCTAAAAAAGTAGGACTTTTTGTTTGTTCATTTATAGTCTATTGACGGAGGAAAAGAAAATTTACATATAAGAATGTGCATAAATGTTAAGAATACAATTAGATGGGTTTTGAGAAGTGTATATACTTCAGTGAGCGGATTTTTTTTATTGTTTGTAGAAATGGGGGTCTTGAAGTTGTCTCCTAGGTTTATACCTAATTGGGTACTTTACTGAGACTGGGACACTACAACGTATAGGGCAGGTCTGGGGGTGGAGGAAGATGATTGATTCTGTTGTGATACATTGAGCTTGAGATTAACATGGGTGCTTTGTATTTTCCAGGCACTCTTTTAATTAATTTACACGTATTGTTTAATTTGTTACTTATAACAATCCTAGGAGGCAAGTATTATTGTATCTGTATTTTATAGATAATAAATCAGAGATGTAACTTGTTCAAGGTTCTATGACAGCCTTAACTACCACACCAACATCCTACTGGAGATGCTTACTATTAAGCTAGTTACACAGTCCAACATTTCAGAAACCTATCTGGACTGAAGATTTAGATTAAGGAATAATCAGCATATAGATAATAATAAAAACCATAAAAATAGATAAAATCACTCAGGGAAAATATGTTAAGTGAGGATTAGTAGGACAATGGCCCTATTCATGCAGAGCAGATATTCAGCTGTTAGGTTGTGGTATGATCTTATCAGCTATTAAATATTGAAATACGGTGCTTGCATACTGGTGACATAGATTCTTCCCTGACCCCCATTTACCCCATACCACCTAAGTTTCCCAGGCTCTGAGGAGCCCTGGGTAGGCTCTGCCAAGGAGGAATAATCACAATTTTATTTTTAAATAACCATTTATTGAGTATATTTTGTGGTGCTATGGCAGCTGATGGGGCAAAAAAGAGAAATGGGATAGCTTTTCCAACCTTAGGAGATTTTGAAAAATGGCAGACACAATGATGGCACAAATATTATTAAACTTAATACAGTTATTTTTAAGGTGTAGTGTGGTGTAGGAGTCCAGAAGATATAGCAATTGTTGCCATTCATTCAATTTATTTAATTAATTTATTCAATATGTATTCAAAGCTATTTTTAAGCATCTGGCATAGGCCAGGCAATATATGTTGGGGTGTCAAAGACTAGTAAGGCAAATTACCATTCCCCAAGTGCTCAGTGTCTGATGGAGGACCTGAGCACAGATCTGTTTTACTATTGTTCTTTAGGGCAAAGATAGGTACAGGCAGAAGACATGATTTTGCCCAGTTCCCATGACAATGACAACAAAAAATGGGCCCAGGCTTCAGTGAGTTGATAGAAAACATTCTTATATATAATCAGTAGGAGTTTCTGACTGCCATGGGAAATTACCTTGGGTATTGTCTAGGCAACCCTTCCACTTCACAGATAAACCTAGAGGTTCTAGATTTCACACAACATGTTTTACACAACATATTAGTTAGTGGCTGAGGCATGTGTCCAACCCAGTCTCTGAATCTTAGAGACCTTCCCTAAGCTGCACACTGTCAATTCCCTGTTGAGTTCAGTCTGACCCAAGTTGTAGTTGCACTTTATGCATTCATATTATCAGGGATAGTTCAGCCTTGGAGTTCTTGATAAGGATTCCCTCCCTGGGTTCCTAAATTTGAGCAAAGAGCCCTAAACCATGTACTTAAAGCAGGACCTTACCGAATTATAAGACAAAGAAGGCAGAGAAAAAAAGACAGAGAGTGACATGGGGGACCCAGAGAGAGATCACAGTAGAGCCATAGAAGATCATGGAGGGGTAGTGGTGGGGGGGGAGGGGACCAGGCAGAAAGGAAAGACACAGGAAGGAGAGGAGGGGAGACAAATGGAAAAGGAAAGCAAAGACAAGAAACATGATAACTTCCTTACCTACTACAGGAGAAAAAGAGGACTGGGGCCTCCCTGGTCTCTCAGTCACATGTCCCATTTAAGGGAAAGAGACTCTTACTCCAACATGGGCCCCTGCAGAAAGAGCATACTCACCAGTATGAATCCTAGATCTTTCTTCCAATTCTGTCCTACCCGGGGATGGAAATTTGCTCCGGCAAATAGTAGAAGTCTACCTGTCTTTATGGATTCCAGTTGTACACTAAAAAACTAGTTTCATTTTTTTAAAAGTGATTGAGTAATGTGGGAAATTCCAGCTGAATAGGAAATTCCAGCCCACACCTAATCACTTGCAGATGAGAGAAAAATGGGAACCAGGAAAAGGCTATAAGTGTTATCTTATCCCTGATTTAAAACTTTTTCAAGTGTATCTCATTATTTATTGAATCAAATCCAAATTTTTGGAATTTAAGATCTTCACCACCTAGCTAGTGGCAAGAGCATGGATTGGATACAGACTGATCTAAGTGTTTTTAATTACAATTTGTATTCAACATTATTTTGTACTAGAGGCCTGGTGCACAAAATTCGTGCATGGGGGGTATGTCCCTCAGCCCAGCCTGCTCCCTCTTCAATCTGGGACATCCCTCTCACAATCCAAGACTGCTGGCTCCCAATTGCTAGCCTGCCTGCCTTCCTGATTGCTCCTAACTGCTTCTGCCTGCCAGCCTGATCAACCCCTAACCACTCCCCTGCCAGCCCAATTGCCCCTAACTGCCCTCCCCTACAGGCCTGGTCACCCCTATCTGCCCTCCCCTGCAGGCAAGGTCCCCCCTCAACTGCCCTCCCCTGCCAGCCTCATTGCCCCTAACTGCTCTCCCCTGCTGGTCTGGTCCCACCCCCCACACCCCAACTGCTCTCCCTTGTAGACCTGGGTCCCCCCAAAGTGTTCTCCCCTGCAGGCCTGGTCACCCCCAACTGCCCTCCGCTGCAGGCTTGATCGCCCCCAACTGCCCTTCCTTGCAGGCCTGTGGTCCTCCCCAACTGCTCTTCCCTAAAGGGCCGGTCACCCCCAACTTCCCTCCCCTGCAGGCCTGGTCACCCCCAACTGCCCTCTCCTGCAGGCCTGATCCTCCCTCCCAACTGCTCTCCCCTGCAGGCTTGATCACCCCCAACTGCCCTCCCTTGAAGGCCTGGTCCCTCCCAACTGACCTCCCCTGCTGGCCATCTTGTGGCAGCCATCTTGTGTCCACATGGGGGCAGCCATCTTTGACCACATGGGAACAGCCATCTTGTGTGTTGGAGTGATAGTCAATTTGCATATTACTCTTTTATTAGATAGAATTAGTTTCAGGTGCACAGCATAATGGTTAAACAATCATTTACTTTACAAAATGTTTCCACCCCGATATTTCAAGTGCCCACCTAGCACCTGGCAGTTAACTAGTATTACAACATTGTTGATGATATTTTCTATGCTGTACTTTATATCCCAGTGACTATTTTGTGACTACCAATTAGTACTTTTGAATCCCTTCACCCTTTTCATCCAGCCCCCTAACCCCTATCCCCTCTGTCAGCCATCAGTCTGTTCTTTGTATCTGTAAGTCTGTTTCTCTTTTGTTTGTTTTTTTCTTTAGATTACACATATAAGTGAAATCACATGGTATTTATCTTTCTCTATCTGGCTTATTTCACTTAGTATAATATCTTCTACATTCAGCCATGCTGTCACAAATGGTAATATTTCATTTTTTATGGTTAATATTCTACTGTATGTATGTACCACAGCTTTTTTATCCACTTGTCTGCTGATGGGCACTTGGGTTGTTTCCATAGCTTGCCTATTGTAACTAATGCTGCAATGAACATGGAGGTGAATATATTCTTTCAAATTACTGTTTTGGGTTTCTTTGGATTTATACCCAGAAGTGGAATCTCTGGATCAAAAGGCAATTCCATTTTTTTAATATTTTGAGGAAACACCATACTGTTTTCCATAGTGGTATTACCAGTTTGTATTCCCACCAACAATGCACAAGGGTTCCCTTTTCTGTAAATCCTGGCCAACATTTTTTGTTTGTTAACTTATTGATGATAGCCATTCTGGCATGTGTGAGATGATGTCTTATTGCAGTTTTAATTTGCATTTCTCTGATAATTAATGATGTTGAGCATCTTTTAATATAACTATTGGCCATCTGCATGTTCTCTTTGTAGAAGTGTCTATTCAGGCCTTCTGCCCACTTTTTAATTGGGTTGTTTGTTTTTTTGGTGTTGAGTTGTCTGAGTTATTTATAAATTTTGGATATTAATCAGACTGGCCTAAGTTTAAATCCCTGTGTGATCACTGCTAATTGAACTAGGACATGTGGCTTGGCTTTTTAAAGTTTTTGTCTTCTCGTTTGTGAAATGGGAATAATAACAGTACTTATATCCTAAAGTTGCTTTGAAAATTAAATAAAATAACCATGTCAATCACATAACATAGTATTTGGCTTTTAATTACTGCTCAACAAAGATTAGCTATTATTTTCTTACTAGCATTCCCGTTGCAGGAAAAATCCTGCAATAGGGTTTCCTGCTGCACTCTACCCCACCCTGCCTGCTCTCCTCCCTTGTCCCCCGCCCCGCAATCTCTGCCAGCCCCCCTGCTTTTGTAACTTCTCCGCCAGCCTGCGCTCCTTCCTTCTTCCCTGGCCCCGCCTCCACTCCTCCCTTCTCCCCCTGCCCGCCTTCTCTGCCAGCCCGCCTGTTTTTCCCTTCTGCCCCGGCCCGCCTCCGCTCTTCCCTTTTCCCCTGTCCCCGCCTCCGCTCCTTCCTTCTCCCCCGCCCCGCCTGCTCAACTTCCTTCTCCCCCGGCCCCGCCTCCGCTCCTCCCTTCTCCCCTGGCCCCGCCTCTGCTCCTCCCTTCTCCCCCGGCCCTGCCTGCTCAACTTCCTTCTCCCCCGGCCCCGCCTCCGCTCCTCCCTTCTTTCTCCCCCCCCCCCCCCCCCCCGCTTGCTTGCTTCTCTGCAGCTTTGCTCCCTTCTGCTCCCTTCTTGGCTTCTTTCTATGCTGTCGCGATATGCAAATTAGCCGCCATCTTTGTTTTGATAATTTGCATATTCATCCTGATTGGTTGGTGGGCGTGGCTTGGCTGGTGGGCGTGGCTTGGACGTAGCGAAGGTGCGGTCAATTTGCATATTTGTCTATTATTAGATTAGATAGTAGGGAGACCTACTGAAGGGTTCCTTAAGAGGGAGAGAGATGTCAGAAGGTTACCTTGAATTTGTTGATACTGGCTGGCCTCATTAGGAATTGTAGCTATCAGCACCATTTATCCTCAGATGGGTAATATCATTCTGGTTTTGAGAGCTTAAAAGAAAACCTTCACCATTCCTTACCTCAGGGCAAAAAAGAAAATTAGTTTCATTAATGATGATATTTCTGGACCCTTGAGACAGTGGATGCCAGGAACAGAATGGGCCTAGCAATCTTGAGCAGTAATCCTACATAATAAAACAGTAATATGCAAATTGACTGCACCTTCTCTGTGCCCAAGCCACGCCCACCAGCCAAGAAGGGCGAGTATGCAAATTAACCACACAAGATGGTGGTTAATTTGCATATCAAGACAGTGTACAAAGAAGCCAAGTGTTGCAGAAGAGAGCAGGAGTGAAGCTGCGGAGAAGCAAGCAGGTTGGGCGGGGAGAAGGGAGGCAAGCAGGCGGGGCAGGGAGAAGGGAGGCAAGCAGGCTGGGTGGGGAGAAGGGAGGCAAGCAGGCAGGGTGGGCAGAGAAGGGAGGCAAGCAGGCAGGGCGGGGGAGAAAGGAGGCAAGCAGGCGGGGCAGGGAGAAGGGAGGCAAGCAGGCTGGGTGGGGAGAAGGGAGGCAAGCAGGCAGGGTGGGCAGAGAGGGAGGCAAGCAGGCGGGGCCAGTGGAGAGTGCAGCAGGAAGCCCTATTGCAGGAATCTTCCTGCAATGGGCTACTAGTAGTACATATTAACTGACAAAGCTAGCCATGTAAAGAAACACATTGTAGGGTTTTGGCTGCACACTTGCTAAGCAGCAGTCTGCCCCACAGACCCATTATGAAAGGGCCCAGTGCCGGCAGATGCCACTGCCTTCCACTACCCAGCAAGGAGAATCTCACAGGCATGGCCAGTGCTTCACCTTCCTGGAAACTGAGAAACCCAACTCACTGCTGACCTGGCCTTGAGAAATCCTTTTCTTCCTGCCTGTTCTGGAGTCATCTTGTACCCATCTCTTCAGTCTTCAGTTCCCAGCAGCATTAGACGACTGTGGCTGAACCCCTCTCTCCCTGCCCTGCCCCTGCCCCCAATATCAAGGTAGTTAAAGAGTGTTAATTGGAAGGGCCCTGGCCAGTTTTCCTGGAAGCCCTTCCTCTGAGCTTATGATTTGATAATAATTTGAGATGTTAACTTATTTGCTCCAGGTATTTCCTTCCAATTCATTTCTTAACTCCCTTCAAAGATTTCATTGCATCTATGAATAGCAATCTCAGGAAAAGCATGACACTGCATTAAAAAAATACAGTTGACCCTTGAACAACACAAGTTTGAACTGCCTGGGTCCACTTATATATGAATTTTTCCCCAATAAATACTGTAAATATATTTTCTCTTCTTTATGATTTTCTTAACATTTTTCTCTAGCTTACATTATTATAGGAAGATACTACTAGTATACAGTATATAATACATACATGTGTTAATCAATTGGTTATATTATAGGTTATATTATCTGATCAACAGTATACTATTAGTAGTTAAACTTGGGGGGGAATCAAAAGTTATATGCAGATTTTTTACTGCATTGAGGGTTGGCACCCCTAACTCCCACATCATTCAATGGTCAACTGTACATTTTCATATAAATTTAGGACATTGATTGCCATAAATTAAAGAATCTTAGAGAGATATTATGTATTTCTCCCAAGCTAAAGAAAGATTCACCTAGAGGAAAGCAGAGGGAAGGAAAGATGAAGAGGTGTGATGGTCCCATAAAAGAGGAAATAGGTACCCTGATTTTTGTCATCCTGGCTGTAAGACTCTGAAGAGAAATGACTGTGTGATGCATCTGATTATAAAGGATTACAAGTAGCCTTGTAAAAGATTCCTTCCATCTTTCCAACATGTTACAATGGAAGCGTCATAGAGATTAATATCTCACTGGAAATCTGTGGGACCAAAAATCCAGGCATACTTTCCCCTCCTCCTGATGTAGTGGCCTGGTGTTAGAACTAGGGACAGTGGCATAAACTTGGGTGAAAGAGAGATATCCCAGGATGAACTAAATATAAAATTGTTTTTTTTTCGGTTCATTAAACTTAAGACTGGAATTCATAACTATATTGTATACAGAAAAATTCAGAATCTTTGACTCATGTATCCCTCAATGGAACCATTCATTCCTAATCAAACTGTCTATCTTATTGCCCAGAGCAACTCCACATTTATTTCTCAGAGTATTATAAAATGAAAACTTTCCTACTTAAAACGCTCCAATTATTTCCCATTATCTCCAAAGTAATACAAGACCCTCCATGATCTATCCATTGCAGATTCTACTCTCATGTCTTACCATTCCCATTTACCTTCCACCATTTTTTCTCATTCCAAAGATACTTCTTGCAGTTCTTTGGTTTGTTTTACAATTCTGCATTTTTTACTTTCCCTTTTCTGAATTGTCCTTCTCCCATTTTCCATATGGCTAATTCCCAATCAAGAACTCAACCAAACACTACCTCCTCTAGGAAGTCCCCCAGTTCCTTCTCAGTGGGTTGGGTACTTCTTAGAACTGCAAAGTCCACTGTGCTTGTTCTATAGAGGGCTTATCACACTGTAGCGACTGCTCACCCATGTCTGTTTCCCCCCACTAGATTATGAGTTCTTTAAGAATAAGGATTATATTCTATTTATTATAGTATTTCTAGCATAGCAGTGTCTTACTCATAACAGACCCTCAATATATGTGTATTGATTGAATCATTACAGGATTTTTATTAAATATTTTTGTCTATCTTGGCTGATGCCTCAAGCAATGAGTATCATATTTCAGTGATATGCAAGATTACCAAACAAGACCTGTAGCTTAAGCACAAGCTCTAGCTTGTTTCTCCTGTTCTTATTTGTGGATGAGGAATATCAATCCCTCTTCAACATCTCCTGTGGAATCTTTCATTATAAAACTGCCAAGATTTTTCATTTTCCCAAGCTAATGTTGCTCCTGTTCAGAGGGTAAAAGATCCTGGGTTAGATAGCCCATAGAAGTCAGCTTCCTATAACTTAGAGAACAAAATAGAGAGGCTGAGAATGGATATGGAGTGGCCAACAGGGAAAACCCAGAAAAACAGAGATACTATCTGACCAAATGAAGGAGTTAAAATAACAGAGCCTCATTGGCAGACAGAGGAAGAGCAGGCCTGGACAGAACAGAACAGAAATTGTCATGATCAGCAAGCAAGATTTGGCTCCTGAAGTGAGATAACAGATCTAATAAACAGGGAGGGAGGGAAAATTTGAGGGAGCATATGAAAGGACTTATGGAGAAGACACAAGCACCTCTTGAGTAAATCTTACCTGTTTTCTGCTTCTGAAATCTTAAGTTCAGAGTAGCTTCAGTGAAGCTCATGACCATCAGTTGGTACACTGATGAAGTAGGCCGCACAGAAAAACAAATTCTAAAAAGTCTGGCCACACTCCCTAATTTTACATCAAAGAACAGATATATGGCATTTGTGACACAATTTCATGGTTATTCAATCAACTGAGTGAGACAGAGTGTGTGGTGTGGATGAGATGGGAACCAAAAGCCTTATTTTAAACACCTAATATTTGTTTATACCTTTCCATTTATTTTTTTATAGATGCTATGCTTCTCCATGGGGAATTTAAAAGAATTTTATCTACAAGACCACATCAATTAAAGGTAAAATAAAAAAAGGAAAGCAAATGGGCACAGGAGAAAATGGTGCTTCTGTTATTTATTTCTGCATAAGAAAACCAACCCAGAACTACAATCATTTATTTGGCTTGTGAATCTATAATTTGTGTGAGGGTAGCTTCATGATGTTTGGGGACATAGGTTATATACGACTTGAATATCTGAGGGGACTCAACAAGAGTTGTAACAGTGGGGATTGGCTGGTCATCCCTCTTTCCCTTCATGAGGCTTCTCAACACGAGTTAACCTGACTGCTTCTTAGCATGATAACCTCAGGATAGTTGGACTTTTTCACGGCATCTCAGGGTTGAAGATAGAATCTTAATTTTTTTAAAAAGTCCAATTCTATCCATGCTGCTGCAAATGGTAAGAATTCCTTCTTTTTTAAAGCAGCATAGTATTCCATTGTGTAGATGTACCATAGTTTTCTAATCCACTCATCTGCTGATGGGCACTTAGGCTGTTTCCAAATCTTAGCTATTGTAAATTGTGCAAGCTTTATGCCAAGTGAAATAAGCCAGTCAGTGAAAGAAAAACACCACATGATCTCACTCATTTATAGATAAGAAAGAACATTATAACCTGATGAACAAAAAAATAGATATAGAGGCAGAGAAGCATCGAACAGACTGTCAAATTACAGCAGGAAGGCTGTCGGGGGGAGGTAAGAGATCAACTGAAGGACTTGTATGCATGCACATAAGCATAACCAATGGACGCAAGACACTGGGGGGTGAGGGCATGTATGGGAGTGAGGTGGGGGGCAATGAGGGGATATGGACACATATGTAATGCCTTAATCAATAAAATAAAAATAAGAAGAAAGAAAGAAAGAAAGAAAGAAAGAAAGGAAGGAAGGAAGGAAGGAAGGAAGGAAGGAAGGAAGGAAGGAAGAAGAAAGAAAGAAAGAAAGAAAGAAAGAAAGAAAGAAAGAAAGAAAGAAAGAAAGAAAGAAAGAAAGAAAGGATAAAATAAAATAACCACATAATAAAAAATAATTTTAAAAGTCCAGGTGAAAGCTGTAGGGCCTTTTATGATCTAGTCTCAGAAGTCATCCACTGTCACTTCCCGCAATGCTCTACTATTCACACAGGTTCAATCACAGTTCATTGTGGGAGACTGCATATGGCATGAATACTGAGAGACATGGATCACAGGAAGGGGCATTCTAGAGGCTAGATACCTTAATTGGTTTCAAAAGTGAGACTAAAAATACATGGAATAATGGCATGTCTGCTTGCTCTGAGTAGGACACAAACTCATTCAAATTATGAGAATAATCATTGTAATAATATTATATTAGCCACCACTTTCTAGCAATTTTTAATATAACTCACTGTTATAAGGACTTTGTATAGACAATTTATTTTATCCTCACAATAGCCCCATGAAATAGGTATTATTACTATCACCATTTGGGAGATGAGGAAACTAAGGTATGGAAAGCTGAAGTAACTTGCCTAAATTCAAAAGGCCAGGACATGGCAGAACTGGGATTCACAATGAGGCGGTCTGGCTTCTGAACCCAGGTTCTTAATCACTGAATTTTCTAGCAGCCAAAGAAAAATAAGAAAGGCTTACACTTCTACAATTTAGTGTCCTTGAAAAATTGTAAAGTGCTCAGGAGAGTCACAACTATTGAAGTACTAGGACCAGTTAACTGTGGAGCAAATAACATGACTGACTCACAGGTGAGTTTTGGGGTGCTGTCTTGTAAGATACGTTTTACAGTATCAGGGAGAGCAGATGGAGTGTGTTTCCTTTAAACAAAACTCCAAGAACATTGTTTCTTTGACCCAAACATTTGATAAATTGGAATAGTCATGATCTTGACGTTGATTTAGTGCCTGTGATACAGCACCTGACTTGATGGGTTACTAAAGACCTCTCTGTCTGAACAGACTAATGATCTTGGGGAAACTTAATATGAGGTTCAGATTATTCAATAATTGTAGTGATATCTCCCACCTCTGCATCCTCAACCATTGCTTATTCAGACAAGGCATAAAGGGGAGTCTCTCTCATTTCCATAGCTTCTCCCCCTACATGGAGCTTCTTTAGGAAAGGCATGAAAGTAGGGATATTTGTAAATGGTTCTGGATAAATGTGTTGTGTGCCTGCAGGCTTCCCTGCATATTCCTCGATCCCAATTCCACTTAGTCACTCCTTTCCCAGCAGCTATGGTGTGAGTATATATATGTGTGTGTGTGTGTGTGTGTGTGTGTGTGTGTGTGTGTGTGTGTGTGAGCTACCTCAACTTGGCCCACATTAATGCCAAAGCTGCAACTGCTCCTTGGCATCAGTGATTTCCAGGGAAAGCTTCTTGCCAAAACTTGCTAGGAAATGAAGGCTAGGAGATATGCTCACTCTGATAATTAGAATTCAGAACCTTCTGGCAACTTAAGAATTCAGGAGGGCTTGTTGTTTCTTGTTTACAATTACCTCCACTTTTCTTCATTGCAAAATTTTTCACTCTCAGAACTTGATGCACCAGCATTACTCCTGCCAGACTCTCTTCTGAGATTAGGGCTTTAGTGGTCTCCAAAACCCAACATACAAAGTTGGACTGTTTGTGGCCTGAAATGAACCTGTGAGAAATTTTCTGTCTTGCTCATAATAATGTTTTATTTCACAGAGAAAAGCTTTAACTTTTTCCCCTGAGTATTATTTTGCTATCAGAGAAATACTTTTCCTTCTTCCTCTTATCTTTTCCTTATTTTTTAAAAAACTCATTTTCTTTCCTCCTCTTTTTCTAGATTTTAAACCCCACTTTTCTGGATTCCCTCTCTATTTAAATTTCAACCTTGAAGAAAAGGATGGAAAAAACATGCCACCTTGAATAAAACCAGGATGCAGAGACCAGATTCTTTAGGGAGCTGTGACAGCATCAATGCAAGGATGCCTGAGGAATTCAAGTGCTCATTCTACTTGGGCTAAATGTAAACTTATACTTCAGTTTTAAAAGTTTTATAAGCATAGGATTAGAGGAACCAATGACTTGATATTAGTTAATAATAATTGTTAAAAGATCCTATGATTTCAATAGAAAACCAGCTCCACGTGAGCCAAAGTCAGATGGTCCTATTGCGTGTTGAACTTAGACAGACAGGTAGGTATTTCTCCAGCAAAAAATGAGTTTATTCAGAAGCAACAAAAATTTGCAATTCAGGACATGTGATCTAATGGGGAACCACAGGCAAGTCCAAAGAAACAAAGAAGAGGAACCCCTGTTTTATGAACTTAGAAGGGAATGTTGTATACAAAGTTTACATTGGAGGTAACTGGGTTTTGGAATGTACTAGTATAGTGGCTTTTCATTGGCTGGGTTTTTGCCTGGGCAGGCAACAGCTCTGTTGGAGATGCAAGGCAGGGTCTCTTTCTATTTGGGGCAACAAACTATGAGTGCTAGGGCATGAGAGCTCCCCCTACAGGACCAGTCTTGGTTGAGGTGTCTTTTATTATTATTATTTTTTAATCCTCACCCGAGGATATTTTTCCATTGATTTTTAGAGTGGAAGGGAGAGGGGAAGACAGAGAGAAACATCGATGTGAAAGAAACACATCGATTGGTTGCCTCCTGCATGAGCCCTGACTAGGGCCCGGGCTGGGGAGGAGGCTGCAACTGAATACCCTTGACTGGAATTGAACCCAGGACCCTTTGGCCCACAGACCAATGATCTATCCATTGAACCAAACAGGCTAGGGCTGAGGTCTCCTTTATTGATTTTCACTGGAGTAAAGCTCGTTTTTCTATTCCAGCTTTATTTGAGATATATCATTGTGTAAATTTAAGGTGTACAAGATATTGATTTGATATGTTTATATATTGCAAAATGATTACCACCATAGCATTTACTAACACCTCCATCCTGGCCTCATTTGATCTTAAACTTCAATATTGCTGGCCAAGTGTTCAGAAAAATGAAATAATATACTTATACACTGATCAGACTATAACTCAAGTGCTGTGGTCAGTGCTGAAAGTAATAACACTATTTGGCTCTGATGGATTTCTTAGGGGCCAATTTCTTCAGTCACTGGGGTGGGCATGAATATGTATGAGCATAAAGACAAGTTCCTTTCCAGGTCAGTCAGATGTTTTTGGTACCATTGGACAGTAGGGGACAGCCTAAAGGCATTACATTAGGGATGAGGAAACTAGGGTAGCAAAGAGTCTTGACAAAGAAGTGAAAGAACTTTTCAGAGATAGCCTTGTATGTAACTGAGAGTTATAAGGATTGGTACAAGGCTAGGAAATGCTATCTCTAATAGTTCCTAAAAAAAAAAGCAAAAATAAACAAAAAACAAGGAAATAATGACCTTTGTAGGTTATTTTCTAATTGACATATCTGAAAACTAACCTTAGCCAGCTTCATTTATGAACATGTTTGATATCGAGGATAATTTCCTCTATCTCTTGAGCATTGCTTGGTTTTCCCTGGGCCAAATCCATCAGCATGAACGAATTTTTCACTACTGGCTGCTGCTATTAGAATTAAGACTGAAATTAAATTGAAGATTTAAAAGCTTAGGGCTTTGAATTCTACCTTGACAATTGATATCTGTGTGACTAGCAAGTTACTTAACATCTTTACCCTTTAATTTCCTCAACTGTAAAATA
Organism: Cnephaeus nilssonii; assembly: GCF_951640355.1. NCBI lineage: Eukaryota > Metazoa > Chordata > Mammalia > Chiroptera > Vespertilionidae > Cnephaeus > Cnephaeus nilssonii. The sequence continues at coordinate 39,085,585 of NC_137084.1, read as the reverse complement.
GAGATTTGAAAATATACTTTATAGGATTGTTGTTAAGATTAAATAAGTTAATACACATAGACTATTTAGGACAGTGCCAGGCAAGTAAGCACTGAATAAGTGTTGGTCATTATTGTTTTTTAAATGCTTTTATTGATTTTTGGAGAGAGAGGAAGGGAGAGATAAAAACATTGATGAGAGAGGAACATCATGGATCAGCTGCTTCCTGCACAGCCCTATGTCTTCTGGATGACCTTCTGGATGTCCTTCCTGACAAAGCCAGGACCCAGTGAAGCTGCTCGGAGTCCCAGGCACCTACGGCTGTGGCCAGCCCCAGACGAAGTTGGCCCAGGTCCCAGGTGCCTGTGGCCGGCCAGAGGGAGGGAAGCCTGGGTTCCAGATGTGGAGGCCAAGGAAGAAGCAGTTAGGGGCAATCAGGCTGGCAGGGGAACAGTTAGGGGTGATCAGGCAGGCAGGCAAGCAGTTAGGAGCCAGTAGTCCCAGATTGCGAGAGGGATGTCCGACTGCCAGTTTAGGCTCGATGCCACACTGGGCCTCTAGTCAGAAAATAAAAACTTATTTTTAATTTTCTTAAAGTTGAAAGAAAAAAGATGCAACTTCAGCAGCAGTTTCAGCATTCACTGGCAAAATGCATGATTAAAGAGAGACTGGAGAATGAGGACCACCTGGCAAAATATTGGGGCGAGATGAGAATGGCTTGACTAAAGCAGTGATGGGTAGAGGCAGTGTTGTGTCATCATCCCAGAGCCCGAAGCAGCTGAACCCACTGGACACAGAGCAGGGACCTATTACACATTCATGCACCTGAATGAGAGGGAGTAGGAAAAAGAAACAACTAACCTAAAGCATAGAAGGTTTAACATGTCACTGCTTTGATGCTAATTAAAGGTCAATGAAGGAAGATCCTATATAGACACACTGAAGAGTTCAGTTCCCTCTAGCTTGTAATAGCCAAGTCTAGAGGCACAAAGAGTGATATGGGGAGTGGCAGCATTTACAGACATACTTTATAATTTGAACAGAGGGCTAGCCAGGGGGGTGGGCCTCAATTCTTGGGTCTGTATATATAGTTAGGGTTTTGGAAACAGCCTTAGCAAATGCATATGGGACAAAACAAGCCCTCGGGCCTCAGAGTTCATTTAGTGGGTGAAGTTTGCAGGCATGGGAGGCCAGGAGACTTGCCCAGGGAATTCATTAAAATCTTGTTTCCTAGAGCAGCATTTTCAGGGAAGGTTATGTCAGCTGAGGGGATGAGACCAAATGGCTCCCCCTGGACAGGGTCCTAGCTCACTGTTGCCCGAGGGACAGTGAGGCTGGGCACCAGAGGGCCTCCTTTGGGCAGCTCCTCCCCATACCCTTTTTACCAAATCTCCACTGTGTTCATCTTTGATTAAGAACCCCACCAGAATGGGAACACATGAAAATCTGAGAACCTCAAGTGAGAACTCAGCCAGAACCACACCAAGGCTGTGAGGCTTTCACACAGGCAGAGTAGATGAGAGAAGTCTGCAGCGATTCCACTCCTTGCTTCCCCAGGAAGCTGCTCTAGGTTTTCAGCTTCCTGTCTGCATCCATCTCTACCCTGCAAGAGAATGTGCCATACTATTAACTGAAGGAATTGCTGACCTCTGATCTCAGATGCAGCCATATGCACACCTACACTCCATTCTGCCAGAAGAGCCACCTCCTCTTCCTCTGACTTTTATAAAACGTCTTCATCCCTCAAGTAAATCACAGGGCAGAGGTGTGGTCTGGCAGCTGAGCCCTTGCTCCTCTCAGGTAAGGACTCTGTCTCTGTTCCAATGAAATTATGGTGGAGTCTGGAAGTCTTGAGAAACCTCACTGCTTTGCTTCTCAGACTTTCTAGCCCCTCAGGGTGTATAGCTCACCCACTCCCTTCTGCACTCTAGGCCCCCTGTCCATGTGGGTACATCTACAATCCATCTGTTCCACTGACCAGACCTGGGTTCCTATGCATCCTGGTAAAAGTCTCAGTACTTACTTTTGGACCTGAATTATCCTGGCCTCTAAGAGTCTGAGGTGTGCCCTTAAAAAAAAAAAAAAAAAAAAAAGGATCATTTAGAATCAGTTAAAGTGGCTCTTCCCTATATGTCTGTGTGACACTAAAGTCCGAAGTCACAGAAAGAAAAAAAAAAGCCAATTGAAATAATAAAAATTTAAAAACATACTGAGCAATGATACAGAAAAAATAACATTAAAATATGCTTACAAATTCTTAGCTCTGTCTGGTTAATTGGCTGGGTCTGACCACTTCCTATGAAGTATAACAGTACCCCATCTGTTAATCTTAGTCTCTGCTGACTTTACTGATCTGAGGTTCCCACCACCAGCAATTTTCCAGGGAGCTCTTCCTCTGTAGACCCAGTGTGTGTCCTCTGGCCTTTATTTGTAGGTGTCCCTAAAGGAGAGGAACCGAGAACAGGAAAAGAGAGAGCAGGAGTCAAATTCAAGGAGAGGAAGGGAGAAAGGTAGAACCCAGAGTTCTAAGGCTCACCACGTCACCTAAGCCCTTTTCTCTGCTCTTTAAAACTCTGTCTACACTCCAGGTGCAGAAATCAGGATAAATGTGCCCACCTAATTCTTTTCTTCCCTTTATTACTCTATCCATTTATCTTTTTAATTAAACAAAAGCAAAAGTATTTCAAGGCAAATATTTACCAGGAACAGTGCTAGCACTTATCTTCGAATTTGTCTTTTTGTTGATGTCAATAGGCAAAGAAAGTAGTCCAACCAATGTTTTTTAGCTTAAACCTACCGTTTTGGCTTTGTGATGCAAAGGAAAGATCTCAGACCCTAAGAAATGAAAGGACAGATTTACAGAGGGAGTTTTTCTGGCTGGCTTCTTGCCCAGACTTTATTGTAGCAAAAGGGCAGGCAGGATATTCTTGAATTGATTCAGTGTCCTGGCCTTTACAATGTTATTCCCTTTCTCTATTACACCCTGACCCTTTCTTTCTTAGCAACCTTCTATTCATCCTCAGCCCGTAGTTTATATGTCACTTCCTCAGGGAATCTTTTTCTGAAATCTCACTTATATGGACTCAGAGTATGTTTTCTTTTCCTTCACATATTAATCACCACCAGTGGATGTGTGTTGGTGCTTAAATAACTGTTTTTCACAGTTATAGTGCCTGATACATTATAGGTCCTTTGTAAATATTTTTGGAATGAATAAAAAGAGGTACATCAGATGGGGCTTCTTATTTTAGGATTTTATCATCCTATTACTTAAAAAGGTCCCAACTCTAAGATGATCAGGATGATGACTTAATAGAAGATAAGAAGATTAAGGGCAGATGATACAAGGGAAAAATGAAGAATTTGGTCCTGAATTTTTCTCTTTTAGAGTGACTCCTAAATCCTTCATCCAACTGTGAAAGATCTATAATCATAAAGAGTAAGCTAAGTGAACACTATCCTACAAACCCCACTCATTCCATTTTCTCTCCGTCTTAATCCCTCCCACCAGCACTATCATATGGTTCAGGGTTCAGCAGGACCAGCATCCTTCACCATTTAGTCAGATTTGTAAGATAGAGGAATCTGATTTTCCTGATCAGTGTCTTGCTTTTACTCTCAGGTGATGGGAAGGTTTGGGGCCTTCTCTATAAAGTCTCCTCTTCTATCAGATGCCCTAAACACAAACACTTTGCCACACCTTTGCAAATAGCATCTATTACATTTTCCCCTGATACGTCCTGAGGAAATATCTTGTTACTATCTGCAAAGAAGCAAACACCTTCTGTACTTTTTCTGCAGATTTCCTTCCAAAATCTATACCAACCTGACCATTCAACTCAGCCCAGAATTCTTTTTCCCTCCAGAAGGGTAGCAGTGTGCTCACCAAAGATGTGAGCACAGTTCAAGAACACAAGAGAGCAAGTTTTCCAAGAGATGAGAGGCCCCTGTTCAGGAAGCTATCAATGACAGTGAGACTGGAAAGTGAAGGCAGATGTCACATCTGTAAAGTAGATGTCACATGTGAGGAGAAGACGTCATAGAGCTTTATTATAAGAAAACTTCAACACTGAATTGGAATCCAAGTATATTTTAAGCGGAAAACCAGCTAGATTTTAAAGCAATGCCCACTGGATTTCTTTATTATGAAGACAGATATATTTTTATCTATCTACAAAGAATGCTTGTCTGAGCTCATCCTTTTGGATATCTTATTTAAAGGGAATTCTTAGTGATTAGCTATTAGCAACATGCTTTACCATAATTCAATAAGAATATTCAAAAAGACAGAAGTCATAAAGCAAACATAGGTACAAAGAGGAAGAGGTACCACGTCATGGGATTCCTGTTGGCCACCCCATAGAGACAGGAGATAATAGATAACTAGGGTGAACTCCCTGAGAAAGGGTTTCACTGAGAATCCATTTGGTTCTAGGCAACTGAAGAGAATGGAGCATGGGAACTCCACCCTGGGAAGTGGCTTCATGTTGATGGGGATTCTGAAGGACAGTGAGTCTCCTGAGCTGCTCTGTGCCATAATCACAATTCTGTACATGTTGGCTCTGATCAGCAATGGCCTGCTGCTCCTGGTCATCACAATGGACACCCGGCTCCACGTGCCCATGTACATCCTGCTTGGGCAGCTCTCACTCATGGACCTCCTCTTCACGTCTGTTGTCACTCCCAAGGCCCTAGTGGATTTTCTTCGCAGTGAAAACACCATCTCTTTTGGGGGCTGTGCCCTTCAGATGTTTCTGGCACTGACTCTGGGTGGTGCAGAGGACCTCCTACTGGCCTTCATGGCCTATGACAGGTATGTGGCCATTTGTCATCCTCTGAACTACATGGTCCTCATGAGTACAAGGGTCTGCTGGCTCATGGTGGCCACATCCTGGATCCTTGCATCCCTGAGTGCTCTAGGGCATACCTTGTATAACATGCACTTCCCCTTCTGCATGTCCCGGAAAATAAGTCATCTGCTTTGTGAGATCCCTCCTTTGCTGAAGTTGGCCTGTGCAGATACCTCCAGATATGAGCTCATGGTGTATGTGACAGGTGTGACTTTCCTTTTGCTCCCTCTTTCTGTCATTGTTGCCTCCTACACACTAATCCTATTTACAGTACTCCACATGCCCTCAAATGAGAGGAGGCAGAAGGCCCTAGTCACCTGTTCTTCCCACCTGACTGTGGTCGGGATGTTCTATGGAGCTGCCACGTTCATGTATGTCTTGCCCAGTTCCCTGCACAGCACCAAGCAGGACAACATCATCTCCGTTTTCTACACAATTGTCACTCCAGCCCTGAACCCCCTCATCTACAGCCTGAGGAATAAGGAGGTCATGGGGGCCTTGAGAAGGATCATGGGAAAATATATGCTGCGGACACACCCCACCTTCTAAGGAGGGATCAAGGCTTGTCTCTCTAACTTACCTTCTCCAACTCAAAATTTTATACACAGCTAGTCTTTATATGATACTCTGTGTGAGATGATACAAATACTTAAAATATTTTTCATTTCCATTCTACTGTGTAGCTGGTCAGTATAGAAACTTAAACTGCACTCAGATGGGATATGTACCCTGATCTTGGAAGCCCATGTCTTACAAGGAGTAAAAGAAGAAAAGCATGGGATGGATATCCTAGACTCCCTCTGTGGTCGGACTTTTCTGACATAATATCCATGTTTATGACAGGGAACTACATTTAAAATTCAGTGTCATGTAGCAGTGACAAGCAGTAATAGTTTTAGGCTGCCTAAACTCCAATAGCCTGTTAACTTCAGAGGAGGACTGCAGCAACCTGCATGGCGAGGTTTAGGATCTGAAGGAGGAGCCAACGCACAAATGAAAATGCTATACAAGAAATATGAATTTGGAAGGCATGGGGGGGCCAGGTGGAAACCTCTTTTCCTGAAGAGGCACTTCGAGACTGGATCCCGTCTACTTTTTATTCACTGTGAATACACATATTCCCTTTAGCAATGCATACAGGCAGATAAAAGGTAAAGTTTGGTAAACAATGTAAGGATTATCAAGTCAGGAAATTGCCTCGAGCCATTAAAATCACAGTAGGAGCAAAACTCTTGTTGATATTCAGTCTTGCTGAATACCAAAGTACATTGGCCTTCCAATGTCTCTTTTTGATGCTAACTGCTGTTTGCTTTAGCCTCTGGCAGAGAACTGCTTTCCTTTGAATTAGATTCTAGGACAATCAATAAAGAGAAGTATCCTAAGAAGATATAATGGGCTTCTTGGTTACTAGGTAAATGGTTGTTTTAGCAATTACTTAGAAAGAATAATAGATTTATACTCCAGATTTAAGTAGAAATACATATTGAATACACAAATTTAGAAATATAGGTAATATTTATGTTGAAATAGAGAAAAAGGCTAACTGGGCCATTTGTATACTGCCTAAACCTAAAAATTAAATTTAAAGAGAATTTTATATTCTTGAGGTGAGTATATGTACAGATCTGTATCCACAGGAAAGGAGGAGTGAGATATATAAATCACTTTTTAATTAACTTAAATGTGGTTTATTTTACCATTTGATTTACTGGTGTTGGAAATTTTAGAACAAAAACTGGGAACTTAAATCTGTTCAGAAGCTCCAAAATATCCTAGCTTACATAGTAGGAATCATTGTTAAGATAGAGCTCTGTTAAATCTCAAATACTCTTTTCTTGACAGAAGTCATCTTAATTGCTTTAACTATAAAGCTAAACCATTATGTATAAGCTAAAGCTATTCTATAAAATTAAACCAAGTTCATTATCAAAACTAAGAAAATTCAGAAATTTAGACAGAAGCAAAAATCACCTGTAAAGTTTTCCTTTCTTTCTTTCTTTTTTTTTTTTTTTGCAGGGGAGGGTATCCATATATGTATTTTACAGAATTTTTATGTACATGTTGATTAAAGTCTTGCTTTTTTATTATTTAAAATCTGGTGAACCTTTTTCTTTGTTAAGAGGGACCACTATAGTTTGGGTTAGGGAGTCAGTGGTGGGGCAGGGGTGGGGAGTGGGGGTGTCCAAGAGTGCTGAGTGTGAATCTCTGCTCCCCCTTTATCATCTGTGTGTCTTTGGATATTAGACTGAACTTTGTGCTTTAGTTGCTCATCTTAAAAGTGGTGATAATAATAGGACTCTTGATGATGTCATAATGTTTTTAGGATAGCTGAGTAAGATAATAAACGTCAGGTGCATAGATGAGAGCCTGGCAAATAATGCTTAAAACATGCTGACTATTATATTAATAAATACTAAATAGTTTTAAAAACTTAATTTTTAAAGTTGAGATATAATTTACATATCCTATATAATAAAAGGCTAATATACAAAGTGACCAAATGGTGGAACAACCAGTCACTATGACAAGCACTGACCACCAGGGGGCAGATGCTTAACTCAGGAGCTGTCCCCTGGTGGTCAGTGTGCTCCCACAGGGGAACACTGCTCAGCCATAAGCCAGGCTCACAGCTGGCAAATGCAGCAGCAGTGGCGGGAGCCTCTCCTGCCTCCACGGCAGTGCTAAGGATGTCCAACTGACGGCTTAGGCCCACTGCCCTTGGAGAGTGGGCCTAAGCCGTCAGTCAGACATACCCGAGGGCTCCCGGACTGCAAGAGGGTGCAAGCTGGGCTGAGGATTCCCCCCCACACCCCCCGCACAAGTGTACAAATTTCATGCACCAGGCTTCTAGTAACATTATATTAGTTTCAATATAATGATTCTATATTTGTATATATTACAAAATGATCACCACAGTAAGTCTAATCAGTTTCTATACCATACAGATTTACAATTTTTTTCTTGTGATAAGAACTTAAGATTTACTTTCTTAACAACTCCAAATATATAACACATTATTACTAACTATAGTCACCTTGCTGTCCATTACATCCCCATGATTTAATTATTTTATAACTCGAAGTAAAGAACAATTTTAAATGATTGCATGATATGTCATTATATGAGTTCTCTGTACTATATTTAGGCATTTATTAAACTTAGTACCCCCTCAATTTTCTTATATGAGTGTTTGATTTTATCTTAGGTCAGATTTCTAGAACTGATTTTGCTGATTGTGATTGTGTTTAACTCATAGGCAAAGAAACTATTTAAAATTCTTGTCACAAGCCCTAGCTGGTTTGGCTCAGTGAATAGAGCATTGGCCTGCAGACTGAGGGGTCCCAGGTTTGATTCCACTCAAGGGCACATGCCTGCATTGCACGCTTGATCCCCAGTAGGGGGCGTGCAGGAGGCAGCCGATCAATGATTCTCTCATCATTGATGTTTCTATCTTTCTCTCCCTCTCCTTTCCTCTCTGAAATCAATAAAATAAAATAAAAAAGATTTTAAAAAATTCTCGTCATAAAGAGCCAAATTGCTTATCACAAAGTTAAAAACACTTTAATGTATGTGGGTGTTCCTGCCTCACTGTACTCTTTCTAGTGCTGACTAATCTTATGAACTCTCTTTGCTAATTTATTAATGTATTAATAAAATATAACAGATGTTTTCATTTATATTACTTATTTTTTCTGATCCTAATGATTTTTTTGTAGATCTCATAGACAAGAGACATAATTTGACAGTTATATATGTAGCAACATTTATTTTCAGTTATTATTAGCTATGTGACAGGATTTGTTGGCTAGGGAAGTGTTTCCATATTTATGTAGTTACATCTATCCATCTTTTCCTTTGAATTTTTCAGGCAATTCTACCCTTATAATTCCCATTCTAGTTCAGAAAATATCTACATATATTTATTTTAGATTTGCTTAGTTATTTAGCAATAAGTGATATTTAATTTTAAATAAGTGTTTAAACATAACTTGTTAATCTCCCTGCAAATTATTATGGTATAATATATATCTGTTAAGACTTTAAGTTGTGTTTCCAAATAGCGGACTTTCCTATTAGAATCCTTAATAATCCTTCTATATTATTTATTATTGTTATTTTTACATTTCTTGACTATATACTATGTTCTTATAACTATAGCAATAAGGAGTATTTCTGGGCTAGTTCTCTAGTTCCAGCAGTCTATTAGGGCTCTTCTCTCCCCTTTTTTCTCACCAACTTCTTCTTAACTTTTATCATCTGCTTATTTTTTCTGATGAACTTTTGAATCATCTGCTAAGTGAACAAAACAAACCCCATTGGTATATTTATTGTGATTTTGTTTAACTCATAGACTAATTTGGAGTCATATAAGACTTCCTCATCTTCCACTACCAATTTACTAGCATATTTGCACATAGTTTTTTCATTTTTTAAAATACCCCATCAGAGGCCAAACCCTCCACTAGTGTTCTTAATACCTAGCTCTCTTATTGCTCCAAGAAAGTGGTCTTGAATTACCTGCTTCTCCTGTCTACTGGAACATTTGCTATAGGTTACAGACATGCTCTAGTATCTCCATTCTTAAAGAGCCATTCCACAAACCACATTTCCTCTCCTGGTAGACATTTCTCAGAGCAAATTGTCTATACCCATAGCTTCCACACCATTTTCTACCATCATGACACATGCCCATGTAATCAGGCTCCCTGCTCACTCCAACCCTGATCACTCCACCTGCACCACAGTTGTGCTTGTGAAAATGAGCAATAATATTCATGTTGCAAATACAGTATCACTTCTCAGTCTTTATCCTGCTCAAACTTTCAGCCACATTTGACACAATTGACCACTCTCTCCTTGAACCACCTTCTTTTTCCAATTTCCCCACTGGACTCAGGCTTCACTTAGCCCACTGTTCCTCTTCAACATGACACCTAAATATTGAAGGGCCTCATGGCTTCATTGCAAGCCTCCTTTCTTCTGACCCAACACTCTCGGCTGTGGTAAGGTCATTTCATGGGTTTAAATTCCATCTACATTCACTCCAAGTGACACGATCTCTTCTGAAGCCCAAACTCATTTAGCTAGCTGCTGGTGTAACCTCTTTGCCTTGATGCCTTAAGCATTTTCCATTTAATCCAAAATGGAATGCTTGATCCATCCCCCTAAAATTTGTTCTTCCCACAATTTCTCTTGTTACAAAAAGACAGCATTATTATTTTCACACTTGATCAAGCTAAAAATCAATATATAATCCTGGTTTTCTCTTCTTATCTTACAACTCCCAAACAAGAAGGTCCTTGCCTCCACAACAGTTCAAATCTTTTTATTTCTACCTTAATTACTACTGAGCAAAACTGTTAAGTCTACCTACCAGATTGAACTTTTGGTGCAAACTTCTAGACTAGGAATAAAACAAACACTAGAATATGGTCATGATTTTGGAGCCAGACTACCTGGATTTTATTCCCAGCTCTACCACTTACTAACTAAAATGTTGATGAGCTACTTTAACTCTTTCTTACTCAAATTTTCATCTGTAAATTGGGGTTAAAAGTAGTACCTAATTTATAGAGTTGTTGTGAGGATTAAAAGAGTTTATACATAGAAAGTGCTTAGAAAATTGCCTGGAACACAAGAAGCTCTCAATAAGTGTTTTCTATCATAATCATCAGTTTTTTGTTTGTTTGTTTAATTGATTTGAGAGAGGAAGAGAGAGGGAGAGAGAGAAACCTTGATGTGAGAGAGAAACATTGATTGGTTGCCTCCTGTTCACACCCTAACAGAGGATCAAACCCACAACTTGGGCATGTGCCCTGACAGGGAATCGACCTTTGGGTGCATGGGTCAAAGCTCTGACCAACTGAGCCACACTGGCCAGGGCGTAATCATCAGTTTTGCTGGATCTTTTGAGTGGCAAAATCCAGGCCAGTCATATTGAAACATAGCTTGTCACAAGTTGATTCTTCAGAAGCATACACTGAGATAGGATTTGCGGTATGTGTGAGATGTTTATTAGGAATTAATATCTATCTAATAAAGGGGAGGAAACAGGATTGGGCATATAGAAAATTAAGCATTGCAATGTAAGCTTAGCAAAGCTTGGCCAACTTGGTGGAACAATCTAGAAGGAGAATTGTCAGTCAGAATTTTTATAATGCACCAGGCAGAATTTTTACAATGTCATCACCTAGTGTGGTTATGGGATACTGACTGACCCAGGGGAGATGCTCTCTGCAGCTAAGACACACCCTAAGAGTTGGAAGTTGTCTGTTGACTACATTCCCATTAATTGGGTCGCAAGTGCTTCCTTAGAGGAGGAGCTGGGAATGCATCATTGTGTCTGCTACTCAGCAATAAATGGGAACAAAATTTGGTGAGCTCACCCATGGTTTTGTAATTTTCTAGGAGAATGTACCATTATTTTGCCTTACTGCTTACTATTCATTAAAGCTGCAGACTTTTGAAGTCACTTGTTAATGTGTGGCTCTGTGTCTTATAGACTTGCAAATTATTTCTCAATGGTAAGAAACATAAACCATTAACCACAAGATTGGCAATTAATTGTCCTCTAGAACCTCAACCAACTTTGCATTTAACCTAATGATCTTCCTTTTTTTCAACTTGATGGTCTTATTTCTAGCATTTAAAAATAAATTTTCTAATGAAATATATAAATTCTTATTTCTCAAATGCTTTTTGAATCAGTTTTCCCATCTTATGAAGTTAATAAATATATCATTTTATATTTCTATGAATCATATTTTTAGCTTTTGAAAATTGTACTTTGACATGAACAAATGAAGAAGAAACAAAACAAAGGGTTATGACTCATCTATCTGAAAAAAATGGTTTATATATTTTATAACATAACAAATGTGAATCTTAATAGCATTGCCTCTGATGACCAAAGAGCATAAAGTTCTTGGTACATTCCATAGGAGATACAATAAATCTTTATGAGCCATGCATCTCAAAAATATTTTAAACAATTTTGTAAAAATACTTTCAGCATTGCTAACTAGACAGGATTTAGTTGTCATTAATATTTTTAATATCCAAGTGTAAGCATGAGTGCGTGTATGTCCCTGTATAACATTTTGTCTGGAATTGCACCTCCTTCATTACTTGCATAAATGATCTTGCTCATTTACCAAAAGTCCTATTTTTTACTTAAATGCTAATTGTGAAGACTTGAAACTTAGGGCTTCAGGCAATACTTCATTCATTTTGAACCAGCATTAAAGAGACTATATCTTACAGCTTATTAAAATGCAAAATGAGAATGAAATTGGAAAAGAAAAATGGTTTAGTCACTATGGAAACGTTTGGCAATTTCAATCATCTTAAACATACACTTACCATACAACTGAGCAAGTCCATTCTGAGGTATTTACCTAAGTGAATGGACAATTTATGTTCACTTAAAAACTTCCACATGAATGTTTATAATGGCTTTTTTCATAATCAACAAAAACTGGAAAAAACACAAATGTCCTTCAACTGGTGAGTGGATAAACAAACTACCATACAGCCATACAATTGGATACTACTCAGCAATAAATGGGAACAGACTACTAATAGACACCAGAATGTGGATGAATCTCAAAAATATTATTCTAAAGTGAAAGAATCTAGACTCAAAATGTATGATACCATTTATATGGCATCCTGGAAAAGACCAAAATAACCGTGACAATAAACAGATCCTCTTGGTTGAGGACAGGAGATGATTACAAAAAGACACCAGAGAAATTTTGGGTTTGATGAAACTTCTATATATTAATTTTGGTGGTGGTTACATGACTAGATACATTTGTCATAACTCGAACTGTAATCTTAAAAAGTTGGTTTTGATATGTGTGTATTATTCCTTAATAAATAATAAAAATATAGGAAATTATCATTTTAGATAAATGAACATGAAGACTTTAATATTATTTTTCTGAAGCCTTCTTTAAATACCCAGAGGAAAATCACATTTCCACATTGTTATTTTTTTCAAGAATTTAATTTTAATATTTACAGTGCAAATATGTTTATTCTTTCTCAATTAAACTTGTCAACTTATTCACTGAACCAATTTCTCTATCATTGCTCCCTGTATTATATACATCCCCTAGGCATACTTTTCTTCTTGCTGAAATATTTACCCAGGGTTGTTAGCAATAAATTCTTTCAGTTTTTATTTTTAATATATCCTCACTTTTTGTTGTTGTTCCTCCCCTGAAGATATTTTTTTCTCACTGATTTTTAGAGAGTGGAAGTAAAGGAGGGAGAGGGAGAGAGAAAAAACATTGATGTGAGAGAAACACATCGATTGATTGCCTCCTGCACATGCCCTGACTGGGGCCAGGATTGAACCTGCAACTCAGGTATGTGCCCTGGACTAGGAATCAAACCTGAGACCCGTCAATGTGTGGGCCAATGCTCTAACCACTTAGCAACACCACCCAGGGCTGTCCTCACTTTTTAATGATGATTACCAGCGCATAAAATTCTAGGTGTGCAATTATATTACCTCAGCACTTTTGAAGATTTTTTCTCTTATCTTATTACTACCATTGAAAAGTGCACTAATATCTAATTGTCTTTATTAGTGGTTAATCTTTCTTTCATCTCTAGGAAGATTTAAAATATTTTCTTTAATGTTGACATTCTAAAGCTTCAGTATTGTGTGTATTTCTTTTTATTTTTTCCTGCTCAATACTCATAAAATTGTCCACTCTCTCTTCAAGTATCTATCACTGGTGGCAGACAACAATAGCACCAGGAACCCATACTCATGTACAGGCCACACTGGGTTATGAAAGGTCAATGAAGGGAAGATCTTGTAATTACAGATTCCATAGAGTGCAGGCATATTGAACTGGAACTAGTGTAGACTAAAAGGATCACAAAGGAGGCCATGGGAAGGGGAGGAGGTGGAAAGCATGTTTCACAGGTGCCACAAAATCTAGTTTAAGGTCTGGGGTGGAAGGCAGATCATGAAAGGGGCCCTTGCTTCCTGGTTTGTTGTCAGCAATTTAGAAATGGGCCCTCAGTGCCTCCCCTAAGGTGGGTTAGAAATGTAGGGCCTCCGAGGTAATTTAGTGAGAGGACGTTACCTGACTTAAAAACTAGAGCATTGACAATGCCATTGTTTTTTAATGATTGTCTTCATCTTATTCTTTAGTCATTCCACTATCATGAATTATATGTTCATTATTCCCCTGCTTTAAAATAATTAGTCTTAACCTATATGCATATGTCCCTAAATACTACATTATTAATTATATTTTATTTTTATTATTTATAAAAATGATATAGTGTGAATAAAGTTCTTTATAATTTGACATTATCAATAAATATGTTTCTTATGATTCATTCCCTTGTGGGATGTAGTTGTTGTTTATTCATTTTTGTTGCTGTATAATGTTCGATTCATCTATACTAACAAAAGCCTATGTGGTCATCACACCCTCACACCATGATGCCTTCACACCCTAACAATCCATCACCAGGAGGCTGTGTGTGCAGCGGGCATGCATGGGTGGGCAGAGGCGAATCCTGGCGGCACCACTCCAGAGCCCCGGAGACGGGTCCTGGCAGCACTGTGCAGAGCCACAGAGTCAGGTAAGCCCGACTCCGACCTACCTCTTTGGGCTATCTATCAAGGAGCTTCCACACTGTCAGAGGGCACAGGCCAGGCTGGGGACACCCACTCCCCTCCCCTGAGTGCATGAATTTCATGCACTGGGCCTCTAGTGTGTGTGTGTGTGTGTGTGTGTGTGTGTGTGTGTGTGTGTGTGTGTGTACATATATATATATATATATACACACACACACATACATACATATATAATCACAAATGGTTTATGCATTAGTCTGCTTGGGCTGCCATACAACATACCATAGACCAGGGTGCTTAAACAACAGAAACTTATCTTCTAACAGTTCTGAAAGCTGAATGTTCAAGATCAAGGTGCTAGTAGGGTTGGTTCCCGGTGAAACCTTTCCTCCTGGCAAACAGATGGCTGTCTTCTCACTCTCTGCCTTCACTAGGGTTTTGACTGTGTAAGCACACCCCAATAGCTCTTCCTCTTCTTATAAGGACAGCAGTCCTGCAGGATTAGAGCCCCATACTCATAACCTTATTTAACAATAATATCCTCCTAAAGACCCTATCTCCAAATATAGACATATTGAGGGTTAAGGTTTCAACATACAGATTTTGCTGGGACACAATTTAGTCTATAACATATATTTTCCTGTTGAAGGACACTGGATTTGTTCCTAGGTTTTTATTTTTATATTCAATGCTTCAAATATATATATATATATATATATATATATATATATATATATATATATAGACTCATGAGCAAGAGTTTCTCTAAATCAACATAAATAGAAGTGGAACTGCTGGCCCATGAGAATCCAAATGTTCAGATTCAGAAACTGGCACCAAAGTATTTCACAACATGGTTGCATCAAGTTTTACTCCCATCAGAAGTGTCTATGTATTCCCAAGACTCCACATCCTTACTACCAGTAGTTATTATCAAACACCTTCATTTTTACCAATCTGGTGAGCAGAAATGCTATCTTACCAAGGACTTTAACATTATTTCATTAATTGTAAAGAATTTTAATCATTTTATTCACAATTTGGTCCTATTTTCTGTAAAATTTCTATTTCATGCTATTCTCCATTTTTCTGTTGCTTTGTATCTTTTAAAAATCTATTTACAGGCATTTTATGTGCATTTTTGATACAAAATCTTTGTTGATTATACATGTTGCAAATATATTCTTGTAGCTTATATCTTGTCATTTCACTTACTTTTTGATAGACAAACATTTCAAATGTTAATGTAGTCTAATTCATCAATTTTCCCTTTCAATTTAGTATTTTTTGTGTCTTGTTCAAGATTCTTCTCTGCCCAAAGATCATAAAGATATTTTTCATTTATTGCTGTATTCCCTAAGCCCTTTATTTCAACCCCTCTGTAAAATAAATAAATACAAATAACTTGGTTTTAAACTTTACAAAGGTTTTACAAAATCCTTTATTAACTTATATTTTAAATGTCTTAGATAAAGCACATAAATTGGTGATTTGGATAAAGACAAATTTAGTGAGAGAAAAATGCAGGGATACTAGTCCAGGAAACATGCCCAAGAGGACTCATTAATATTCTGTTTCTTGGACCAGCATTTCCAGGGGAGGCCATTTCGCCTGAGAAAATAAGTCCCTCTGAAGGTAGGGGTAGAATAGAGTAGAGGAGGTTGGGTCATGGGATAAGGAAAAAAAGTAGCCTCCCCCAGGGCAGGGCTCAGGCTCCCTGTTGGCCCCAGGGACAAGTAGGCCAGGCATGGCAGCGTCTCCCTTAGGCAGTTCCCAATCTGTACTTCCTCCAGATTCCTGCTGCCTTCATCTTTGCACTCAGATTGTAGCACCAGTAAATGAACATCTGAGCATCTGGACCCAAGAACTCAGTCTGACAACCCAAAGCTGGATGGGTTCTTTACCTGGGAAACTGCATGACAGGTATGAGAGCAGGAAAGCCATCTTCTTGCTCCATAGAAACTACTCGAGGACTGTATCAGCTCTCTCTCTGTGTCTACTGCATCACTAGAGAAGACCTGCCGAGGAACAGAAGGCACAGAAAGGCCTGATGATACCTACATTGGTCAGATTCCTCAGATCTTATGAAAACTTAGCAAAAATGAAACCAATTGGATACTGATAGAAAATCCCTATCTTCCTTTCCCATTTCTACAGGAACATTCCTGATTAAAACAACCACAGGGCAGTCTGCATGGTCAGCCAGCTGGGTTTCTCACAGCCTGAGGTAAGAGCAATGATTCTTTTCTCAGGAAAGTGTGCTGTTGCAAAACAAAGCCCAAGAACTAAGCTATTCTGTCTTTCATTTTCCCTAGTGCTTTGGGCTCTATAGTCCTTTCCATTATCCTCTATTCTTGGTGTTCTAACCAGGAAGTGGAATCAGTGAGGATGATGAGTCTGTGCTACATGCCAGGCTTGGGTATCTGTTTCCTGACAAAGTATCAGGACCTGTCTTTAGATCCCATGGTCTTTGCTTGCCTCTGATAAGGTATACTTGCACCTATCTAATAACACATGCCTCCAGAGGTCCATCTAAGTGCAGATGATATGCCTGTCATATGCCCCAATACTTTTACCATTAAAATCTTGTGGACTCAGAAGAGGCAAATAGAAACAAGCAAAATGTCAAAATACATATATACTCTCTTGTTGCCTATACCTTTCACCAGTTTTTCCAACATAAACACTCTGATATTCCTTGGCAGGGCCTCATCTGTTATATTTCTGAGTTCTCCCAGGCCACATTTTATCATGACTTGTTTTTAAAAAGCACCTATGTTTGCATTGATCCTAAAGGATTACCTCTAAAAGCTGCAGCAACTCAAACACACCATCTCCTAGTCTGGGATAGTCTTAAAGTCTTCTCTCTCAGTCAGGAGAGGTGACTAAAGTAGACACACATTAGCTCTTCCAGTGAGGTTTGTACCTACAGCCTTGAGTGCTGAAAACAAATGGACATAAATTATATGCAAAAAAAAGAAGTGAAAGTGCTTTATTCAAACTTATTTTTGTACCTGTTTTAGAATTTCATAGCAGGTCTAGACAGAACACTAACTGGGTACTTAAATCATTAATCTGACCTTATAAGATAGGTCCAAGGATAATCAAGGCCATGGGGGGACAGAATATAGCTTTCTATTAAGAGGGAGATGATTTAATCTTTCTGGAAATACATATGTTCATGTTTGGTGGCTGAATAATATATTTATGTAGTGATCTCTTAATGTTTGGCTATTGCTGATATACCCATTAGGTGGTTCTTTATCAAAATACAATGAAAAGAGTCAGAAACTGAGAGATCACGCGGTAAAGTCAGTTACCAGTGGGAAAGGTATCATCTCATTGGATTCATGTTGGCCATCTAAGAAGCCTTTGATATTACAAAACTAAGGGATAAATAAATAAAAATAAAAATAAAAATAAGGGATCATTTTAGCAAAATTTCTCCAAGAATCTATTTGGTTCCAGGAAACTGAAGAAACGGCACAGAATGGAGCACTGGAACTCCACCCTGGGAAGTGGCTTCATGTTGATGGGGATTCTGAAGGACAGTGAGTCTCCTGAGCTGCTCTGTGCCATAATCACAATTCTGTACATGTTGGCTCTGATCAGCAATGGCCTGCTGCTCCTGGTCATCACAATGGACACCCGGCTCCATGTGCCCATGTACCTCCTGCTTGGGCAGCTCTCACTCATGGACCTCCTCTTCACGTCTGTTGTCACTCCCAAGGCCCTAGTGGATTTTCTTCGCAGTGAAAACACCATCTCTTTTGGGGGCTGTGCCCTTCAGATGTTTCTGGCACTGACTCTGGGTGGTGCCGAGGACCTCCTACTGGCCTTCATGGCCTATGACAGGTATGTGGCCATTTGTCATCCTCTGAACTACATGGTCCTCATGAGTACAAGGGTCTGCGGGCTCATGGTGGCCACATCCTGGATCCTTGCATCCCTGAGTGCCTTTGTATATACCATGTATACCATGCACTATCCCTTCTGCAAAGCCAGGACGATCAGGCACCTGCTTTGTGAGATCCCACCTCTGCTGAAGTTGGCCTGTGCAGATACCTCCAGATATGAGCTCATGGTGTATGTGATGGGTGTGACCTTCCTGATTCCCCCTCTTGTTGCTATCCTTGCCTCCTACACACTAATCCTATTTACTGTACTCCACATGCCCTCAAATGAGGGGAGGCAGAAAGCCCTAGTCACCTGTTCTTCCCACCTGACTGTGGTCGGGATGTTCTATGGAGCTGCCACGTTCATGTATGTCTTGCCCAGTTCCCTGCACAGCACCAACCAGGACAACATCATCTCCGTTTTCTACACAATTGTCACTCCAGCCCTGAACCCCCTCATCTACAGCCTGAGGAATAAGGAGGTCATGGGGGCCTTGAGGAGGGTCATGGGAAAATACATGCTGCGGACACACCCCACCTTCTAGGGAGGGATCAAGGCTTGATTCTGAAATTTATTCATCCTCAAACTCAGAAGATTTCTGAGAGAGTCAGATAATCAGGATAGAAACACCACAGTGCAGAGTATAACTTGACTTGTCAACTGCTCTTTTAAATCTTCTTTCCATGAGGCTACTTAGAAGGTATGAGACACACCCTATTAAAAATGCACTCGGCATTTTCCCTGTTAACTACTGTGTTTAAAAGATCTAGGGGCCTTTGCCAACTGGGACGTGACATCTAACCTTGGGAGTCCAAACAGACCAACATTAGCCCCAAAGAAAAGGAAGTTTCAAGTGGAGGCCTAAGCAAGACCCATACATCAGGGGAGGGAACCTTAAGATTTATGCAAATTTTAGACTAACTGACCTTGTTAAAGATCATGTAGGCAGCCTTGTTTAATGCCCAAACTAGTAGTAGTTTGCATGTATTTGCTTCATGTCACTCCCTTTTCCAAACATCAGCTATTATGGAAACTTCCCCACCTGGGCACTCCAACAGGTGATTTTTGTTTGTCTTTTTGTTTGTTTTTGGCATGGAAATGTTTTTATATTGCTCTAAATCCAAATATTACTGAAATGAATAAAATAAAAAGTTAAGGCAGCTCATCAGCAAGGTCCATGGTAAATAACTATGCTTTCACACAGACACAAAACAAAACTGCTTTTCCATTTTCTTAAGGTTGTCTTGAAATGTCCCTACAATTGCAAAGGGCTCATATGCTTAATGTGTGTGGATGTGTCCGTGTGTTCTGAAAAACAAGGGGTCAACATAATGAATTCATATTCATTTCCTAGTAGCTTAAGTATGCCTGCTACTACCATTTGTTTATAGGTTTGAAAACATTTAAACAAAAGCTGTGAGTTGTTTTGAAGCTTCAAAATAACATGGCTCATGTGAGTGGCAGAATTTTTTAGAATACTGCATTTTTCTTTTGCAAATTTGCTAACATTTTCTTTTTTTCAATTATAAAACATTAGTCTATCTTTAACACTAAAAGAAGTTCTTTTTTCAAATATTAATAACATGAAGGATACTAGAAGTAGGCAAAAGCCAACTAAAATCTCCTTACGGAGAGATAATCTCTACACATATTTAGATGCATTTCCTTCCCTTTTCAATGCTGGCATACATTTTACTGAGTTGATTTGTGCGTGTAAAATATTTTTTCGCTTATTAGTATCTAGTGATTTCTCCCTCTACATTACCTGGTGGCAGCATAGAGCAGTGACAAAGAACCCCGGGGTCAGAGGTCAGAGTACCGAGCTTTGAATTCAGTACACCCCACACTTATACAGTGGTCCCCCCACCCCTTATCTGCAGTTTGGCTTTCTGCGGTTTCAGTTTCCCAGGGTCAATCATGGCCTGAAAATATTTAAACGGAAAACCCCAGGAATAATTCATAAGTTTTAAATGGCACCCCATGGAGAGGAGCATGATGAGAAGCGTGCCTTCCCCCAGCGCCTCCTCTGCAGCCGCTCCACCAATTCCCTGAGTAGCCCTCGCGGTGGTCAGATCGACCTCGCGATATCGCGATGCTTGTGCTCAAGTAATCCTCATTTTACTCGTTATGGCCCCGAAGCGCAGAGGAGCGATGCTGGCCGTTTGGATATGCTAGAGAGAAGCTGTAAAATGCTTCCTCTAAGAGACAAGGTGGGAGTTCTCCAGGTAAGGCATATTATCCCCTCTCATCATCACAGGAAGCAGGGTGAGTACAGTACAACGTGTTTGGAAAGAGAGACCATATCCCGTAACTTTGATTATAGGTCATTGTTGTCTTTCATTATTAGTTGTTGTGAATCTCTGACGGTGCCTAATTTACAGGGTTTGGTATTATCCACAGCTTCAGACATCCACTGGGGGTCTTTTCCCCTGAGAATAAGGGGGGACCACTGAATATCATTTTGAGCAGGTTACTTAAGCTCTCTGGACCTTAGTCCGCGCATCTACGTACTGTAATTGGGCAGTAATAGTAAGACCGTCTTCATAGTTGTGAGGATTAAATAAATTCGTAGACATAAATGTAAGGCTTTTTAGAACCTGGTGCCCTGGCTGAATGGCTCAGTTGATTGGAACGGGGTCCTGTACACCGAAAGGTTTCAGGTTCGATTCCTGGTGAGGGCACATATCTACATTGTGCTTAGATCCCTGGTCAGGGCCCATCCAGGAGGCAACTGATTAATGTTGCTCTCTCACACCTCTCCCTCCCCTCCCTCCCTTTCCTCTCTCTCTATCCTGGGGTAAGGATAGAAAAAAATAGAACAGCAGATGGCATATAATGAGTATTTAATAAATCTTAACTCCTACATGAATAAATAGCCTTGAGAACACTTTTATGTGTAAACAAAATATTACATCATATAGATGTTTTATAATAGAATTGGCTATTTCACTGTTGTAAATTTAATAGTGATGGTGTGTGTGTGTATGTGTATGTATAAAAACAATGTTAATCTCTTAGGTGTATAAGTAATATTTTCTTAGAATAAATTTTTGAGTAGAATTATTAAAATGAAGGTCAAATCTATGTAATATTCTTAATATAAAAAGATATTGATTTTTTAAAAATGTTAAACATTTTGCATTTTTACCAGCAATATGTAAGTGTACTTTAACCCACCACACCCTTCCCATGTTAAATTTAACAAGTAACTAGTCTTTACTATTTTATTTGGTTTAACATTTAAATCTATTGTTTTAATTTGCATAATTCATTTATTTAGATATTTCTTATTGAGTTGTTGTTGTTCTTTACAGATACACTTTGTTATATTTATGGTAAGAACTTTTTTCAAATTTATTTGTTATTTGATTTTTTAGTATCTCCATGATAAGGATTTTTGGACAGAAAAGTATTAAAAATATTTGTGTTGTGAAATCTACCCACCTTATCTTGTGTTCTTTCCGAGATTTTACTGCAAGGATGTAATTTTCTATTCTACCTTTTGATGACAATTTATATATTTTATTTTTCTTAATCATTTTACAATTTGCATTTAACTTTTATAATAAATTTCTCATTTATCTTGTTATGGTGAGTTTTTAACTTTGTTTTCAAAGTTGCCCCTTTTCTATTGATATTTTAAAATAATCCTTCCCTTTTAATTTCTTCTATTTCTTTCATCACATATTATATTCTCATAAACATAGTATTAAGCTACATTTCTTGGCTATTCAGTTCTAGCTCCTTTCTCTTTACTCTTTCTGAAGATATTTGATTCTATTATCTACTTCATAAAAGCTCACAGGTAATTTGATTGTGAATATATTTGAAAATAATAAATTAATGTGTAATGTGGGCGTTTTTTCCCCCAATATTCAGCCATGCCTTCCAGAACACAGCACACTACTGCACTTGTTGAACACAGTCTCAGTTCCTTTCTTAAAGTGACTATTGCACACCTTTGGTCTCAGCTGATGACCTTACTCCATACTTCACTTGGAATAGAAAGTAAAGTATGGGGTGGGGAGGGAGCGGAAGGGAAATAAGAAAGAGCAGCCTCCTACCTTCACCTCTTGAAACCTCCCCTCTATGTACTGCACATTCATGCCCTGCTCTCCCCCTCTACAACTGTCTACCAAAGGCTGGTCCTCCACTCGTGATATCATTGACAAATATGCCTTTATGTACGTTGAAATTTAGTATATATTAACGCATCATTTGAAATTAGTGGAGAAAATGACAAGCCGTGGTATTAGAACAAATAGCTAAATGTTTAGGGGGAAATGTACTATACTAACTCATGTGTGTAAATTCTCCTAAAATAAATTCCAGATATTTTAATGATCTAATGGTTAAAAACAAAGTCCTAACGTCGGGCTCCCCACTCCAGATTTATGTCCCTCTTGTTCCCCTGTATTTATGTGGGGCCATATGATTGAGTTTTAATAAATGGCATGTGAGCACGTGTGATGTTTGTGGATCCAACTAGAATTTATGTAAATGAGACAAACTTCTACCTGTTAAGCCACCAGATTTGAGATTTATCTGTGAGAGCAGGTGTCAGCAAACATGTCCCTGAGGCTATGCTTTTTTTTTTTTCAAATGAAGTTTTGTCGGAACACATTTATTTTGGTATTGCCTATTTCCCCACTGCAGTGATAGAGTTGAGTAGTTGTGATGGAGACAGTATGGCCACAAAGCCAAAAGTATTTATTACCTGGCCCTTTAAAGAAAAAGTTTGCTGATCCCTATATTATAGCAATTAGCATTACCTTATATAAAGGAAAACTAAAACTAGAAATAGAAAATAACATAGGAGAACAAATATTATGGTCGGGGTGAGGAAAGCCTCTCTTAGTAAAAAACAAAACAAACAAAAACCCCTCTAGGTAGTCCTCCCTGCTTAATCTGCTTTCCTGCGTCTTACCCCCAGCACACCTTTACCTGGTTAGCTCTATCACCCTTTGGTTTTCAACTTAGAAGTCACTTCCTTAGGAATGCATTCTGTATGCTTTCTAAAAGGCTGTAACTGTCATTCCATTATTCTGCTGTAATAATCTCTCAAAGGTTAAAAAAAAAAAAAGACTGAATTGACAAGTTCAGTAGTCCTTTATCAATACATAAAACTCTGAGACATTTGAGAAATCTTTCCTGGAAGGCTTCGCCTTTCACCACTCTGACACATCTTTATTCAATTCTCCTCTGCTTCTCTAATTCTTACAGCTCCAACCTTGATTGGCTACTCTTCATCCACCTTGAAATACTCGTAACTCCAAGGTTCTGGCATAGATTCTTTCCCACTATCTTTCTCCAACATCACCTCTCATCTAGGATTGCACTTCAGAATTACCCTAGAATATTTTTACAAAACATATTTATTGCCTCCATCTTTGCCACCCTTTTGCTCTGCAACAGGACCAGGCACTTGCATTTTAGTAGAATTATTTCAAGATTGCAATGCATGCACTTAGTTTCCTGGATAAAAATTTTGGCACGCATCCTTAGGCTTGTCAAACTCCACTTGAAGTAAACTTCTAAATATATGTCTCCAGTCAATATCTCTCTTCTAAACTCTAGGTTTTTTCATTTATTCAAAATTATATTTCTTGAGCTATTACAGTGGCTGGCACTTTCCTACAAGTGGTAATACAGATGTCAACAAAGCAGTCAGTCTTGGAATTATAGTCTAGTGGAGGAGGCAGACATTAAGCAAGTAATTACATAATTAGTTTACATAAAAGCCGTTCCATTGCCTAAAAAGCAGTGTAACATTTTTAATGTGCTTAAGAAACATGTGGGTCTTGTTACAAATGTAGATTCCTGAGATCAACTGCCCTACCCCATCTTGTCTTGAGAAATATTTTCAACAAAGCAATCCAAGAATCATTTCAAGTCATGATGTGCAAAACTATGGTCTTTATCATAAATGCTTTACTACAGCACAAAACAGTGTCCCATCCCTCCTTTTCTGAAAATATGCCCTCATTTTCCATCATTGTCCTATAAATTAATCAATCTTCAGCATTTTCAGGATTATATGCTGGGCCAATTCTTTAGAATTCAATTCAAAGCATTTCTCAATTTAGACTCTAACTTTTCAGCTTTATTTTTTTAAATTTTTAATAATTTTTTATTTTTCAATTACAGTTAACATACATTATGTTACAGTTAATATACATTATATTAGTTTCAGGTGTACAACCAATTGATTAGACATTTATATGCCTTATGAAATGATTACCCCAATAATCCTACTGCCTACCTGACACCATACAAGTAATTACAATATTATTGACTATATTTCCTATGCTGTACTTTACGTCCCTATAACTATTATGTAACTACCGATTTGGACTTCTTAATCCCTTCACCTTTTTCACCCATCCTCCTAATTCCCCTCCTCTCTGGCAACTACCAAAATGTCTCTGTATCTATGAGTCTGTTTCTGTTCTGCTTGTTTGTTTATTCTGTTTTTTATATTCCACATATGGCATTTGTCTTTCCCTGCCTGACTTATTTCACTCAGCATAAAACCTTCTAAGTTTATCCATATTGTTGCAGATAGCAAGATTTCATTCTTTTATATGGCTGAGTTATATTCCATTGTATATATGTACCACTTCTTCTTTATCCATTCACCTATTGACACTTAGGTTGCTTCCATATCCTGGCTATTGTAAATAATATTGCAGTGAGCATATGGATGCATATGTGTTTTCATTTTAGTGTTTTGGCTTTCTTTGGATAAATACTCAGAGGTGAAATTGCTGGGTCCTTTTTTGTCTCTTGTTATAACCTTTGTTTTAAAGTCTATTTTGTCTGGTATAAGTATTGCTACCCCAGTGTTTTTTGCTTGTTTCCATTTTCATGAAATGTTTTATTTCCATTCCTTTACTTTCAGTCTGTGTCTCTTTAAATCTGATGTGAGTCTCTTGGAGACAGCATATGTAAATGTCTTGTTTTGTTATCCATTCAGCCACTGTATGTCTTTTGATCAGAAAATTTAATCTACTTGCATTTAAAGCAATTGTTAATAGATATTTATTCCATTTTATTTTATCATTTTTCTTGTTGTAATAAAAGAAGACAATTTAATATTTTGTAATACTGGTTTGATGATGATAAACTCCTTTAGTTTTTTCTTATCTGGGAAGCTCTTTATATGCCCTTCTATTCTAAATGATAACTTTGCTGGCTAGAGTAATCTTGGTTGTAGGTCCTTGTTTTCATCATTTATTTCTTGCCAGTCCTTCTGGCGTGCAAAGTTTCTGTTGAGAAATTAGCTGAAAGTCTTATGGGAGCTCCCTTGTGGGTAACTAACTGCTTTTCTCTTGCTGCTTTTAAAATTCTCTCTTTGTCTTTAACCTTTGGCATTATAATTATGATGTGTCTGGTTTAAGCCTCTTTGGGTTCATCTTGTTTGTGTCTCTGCACTTCCTGGACTTGTATATCTATTTCCTTGACCAGGTTAGGGAAGTTTTTGTTATTATTTTTTTCAAATTGGTTTTCAATTCCTTATTCTCTCTCTCCTCCCTCTGCTATCCCCATGATGTGAATCTTGGTAAATTTCATGCTGTAATAGAGGCTTTATACATTATCCTCATTTTCTTAAATTCTTTTTCTTTTGGTGTTCAATTGAGTGTTTTCTGCTACCTTATTTTCCAAATTGCTGATTTGATCCTCTGTTAATCTACTCTATTGTTGATTCCCTGTAATGTATTCTTCATTTCATTTCTTTATTTCTTACTGTTTTTTTTCTTGTTTTCTAGTTCTGTTTCTATGTTTTCTAGCCCTTTGTTGAAGTACTTACTAAGTTCATCTACTCTTCCCCTAAGTTCATTAAGCATCCTGGTGATTACTTGTCTCCATTTTGTTTATTTTTTTTTCTAGAGTTTTGATCTGTTCTTTCATTTGGGACATGTTTTCTTTTTTGGCTCCTCAGTTTGGCAGCCTCCTTGTATCTGTTTCTATATATTAGGTAGAGCTGCTATGTCTCCCAGTCTTGGTAGAGTGGCCTTATATAGTAAGTGTCCTGTAGGGCTCAGTCACTTGAGCTGGGTGCTCCAGGTGCACCCCCACTCCCCACCAGTATGGGCTGCAAGCATTCTCCTATAGTAGTTGAGCCCTAATTGTTGTTGGTATATCAATGGATGGATTTATCCCCAGGCCAATCATCTGAGAGACAACTGTGAAGGATTTGCTGTATGGGGGCCAACCCCATAGAACAGGACTTACTTTAGCAGGGCTCTGGTGCCCACCATGTCTCCCCATTGAGTATGTTTCTTGTGGAGTTGCTTCAGCAATAGGGGCACTCCCAGGAGGTGCAGGCCAAGGTCAGCCACCACTTGTGCCCTGCTTGGGGACACCCACCATGAGTTACAGAGCAACTTCTACTTATGCTGGGCTTAGAAGTGCCCAGGAGAGGCCAAAATGTGAACCAAGGCCACCTGCTACTAGTGCTGAGACTGGAGCCACTCATCAAGAAGTATGGGCACAGGAAGGCCAGATGCTGCTTGTTTGAGAGATTTTAGGAAAGTCCAAAGCATGAGCTAAGACAGGCTGTTTGTATGGAAAAGCCACTGAAAACAGCTTGGGTAGGCCTGCAAGTTGAGTGGGGTGGAGTTTCAGTTCAAGGATGGGGCAAACAGCATTAGCCAGGTTGATGGAGACTCAGATATGGCATCCACCTGTACCTTAAGGGTTGGTCTCAGCAAATTAACAATGGCTTCTACCAGCACTTCTCTCTGGGAGAAAGATGCTCTCTCCAGCCCTTGCTCTTTGATGCCACACAATTAAGTTCCTTTCTGTATGACCTTGGCATCTTTTGAGCTGCTGCCCCAGTGCTGGAACTCAGAGTGCATGAGTCTGTGAGGGCCTTTTAAGTGGAACACCTGGGACTCTGGCAGCATTTTGTCTCACTCAGCCAAAATCTCTGCTGGTGTTTGCAGCCAGAAGTTATGAAGACTTCTCTCATGCAGAGGCTGGAAACCTGGGCTGGAGGCCTGGTGTGGGGCTGGGACCACTTGCTTATCAGGGGGCATCTAGACCACTGATATATTCCTCCAAGTTTTTAGCTACTACACATGGGTATTTGACCAGCCTAGTCTGCAACTCTGCCCTTCCTACCAATCTCCACGTGGCTGCTTCTTTATTTTTTAGTTATAAGACTTCATGCAGTTCTCAGTGATGATTGTTTTGTACTTTAGTTGTAATTTTTATATGGTTGTGGGAGGATGTGAGCACCACATTTACTTATGTTGCCATCTTGATTGGACCCTTTTCAGCTTGTATTTCACAATTTTCCTAATGTTATGCATACTCTTAGAACAATTCTACCATTTGTTATTCCTTAAATGTGTTTTATTTAAAATTTCATAAATTATTAAATTTCTGAAATATAATAACATGTTAGAAACATAATACCATGAAGACTTTTTAATTCATGTTTCAAGTTTCTAGAAATATACCTGGGATATATAATAAGCATTCAAAATATGTTTCATGAGTTCATGCAAGAATGCAGGAAATGACTCCATTTGCCAGAAATGCATTATCATATTTGTGATACTTTTATTTGTTTATTTGGTTCTTTGTTTTTATATATAGTTGTATGTCTACTTGTTTTAATTTGCTTATTAGCTTATATGGGCTTGGAGAGTAGTGACTGTTTGCTTATCTGCATTTTATTTCCTTCCATCCTTCCTTCCTTTGTTTTTATCTCCTTTCCTTCCTTCCTTCCCCTCCTTTTTTTCCCTTTTTATATTTCTTTCCTATGTCTATCAAGACACCTTGTTTTGAATAGCTAATTTGTTGAATTTATCTAAGAAGAGATAGGAGAAGAAAGAAAAAAGGGGAGGGATGGAATGAAATGGGACAAGTTCACAACAAAATCATTTTTCTCCATATTTCTAAAATTGTTATCAGAACCAGAGATCCCCACCTTCAAAAAGACTATTTTGCAGTCACTCTCCTGAGAGCCCCTTTGACATCCTTGTTCCTCAGACTGTAAATGATGGGGTTCAGCATGGGTGTCACTGCAGAATAGAAGACAGAGATCATTTTATCCCTGTCATTCATTATCTTGGAGTTTGGCCTCATATAGGCAAATATTGCTGAGCCATAGAATAGGACAACAACAATGAGATGGGAGCCACAGGTAGAGAAAGCCTTGAGCCTCCCCTCCCCAGACTGCATCTGGACCACAGTGGAGATAATATTCCAGTAGGAGACAAGGATCAGAGAGACAGGAGCTAGGAGGATGACCACACCCATTGCAAAGATGGCCATTTCTGTGCTGTAGGTATCTGCTGAAGCAAGCTTTAGGAGTGCAGGAGGCTCACAAAAAAAATGGTTAATGATATTGTTCCCTCGGTAGGGAAGACGCAATGTGAATGTGGTGTCCACCAGAGACACAAATGCTCCACTGGCCCAGGACCCTGTAGCCAGCTGGACACATACCCAATGTGTCATGATGGTGGAGTAGTGCAGGGGCTTGCAGACAGCCACATACCGGTCATAGGACATCACTGCCAGCAGAGCACACTCTGTACACCCAACCAGAAGTAAAACAGCTATTTGTGTTGAGCACCCAACAAAGGAAATGGTTTTCCTCTTTACCAGGAAGTGGATTAGCACCTGGGGGACTGTAGTAGTGGAAAAACAGAGATCAGCAAAAGACAAGTTTCTAAGGAAAAAGTACATGGGTGTGTGGAGTCTGGAGTCCAGGTGAGTGAGCACAATGATGAGCAGGTTTCCCAGCACAGTCAGCAGGTAGATGATCAGAAAAAGGAAGAAGAGTAGGACTTGTGTCTGTGGATCCTGTGAAAGGCCCAGGAAGATAAATTCAGTCACATAGGTTTGGTTTTCTTCTCCCATGAATATTTATATTACTGTTTATAGGAAGCACCGAGAAAAGAAACATTTCAGTTATTTTTTAAAAATCTGTGTAACTTAGGTATTTTATAAACAGTATGTAAAACTAGGCTATTGGTCTTCAATTTTAACAGCTACCATATGTTAGAAAACAGAGTTCTCTTTTTTCTCAGTAGTTCTGACAATTGAAATATAATTTTTATTTTCTCTCTTCCTGAATTTTTTATTAGCACCAGAGGGGCTAAATTATCCTGCATATGCTATAGGACCAAACCTTGGCTGGACTACACATAGTCCTGAGAAGACTATATTGCGTTCACAGTGCCTCCTTCCTTTCATGTAGATTTGAGAATCACACAAATTGATGTTGCTTTAAGCCAGTGAGATTTTTGTGCATTAAACTGTCTGATAGCATTTATGAAGGCTGATTTTTTTCATCATATTTACAAAATAATTCTACAGAAATACTCTGAGCAAGGAATGAGAATTTAAAGGAAGTTATAGTAGTCTATAATATTGGTCCTTAACCAAATTATTCTGTCATTTGTTTTCAATGTGAAGAGGGTGCTGAGAAACATCAATAAAAACAACTGCTTCATTGGTCATTGCATTTAGTAGCATCCTTTAAATATGCCCTTCTTTTAAATATGCCCTGTTCTTCACACTTGTATAAGGCCCTTGGCAATAATAGTACTAAATATCATGTATTGGACACTTTTCTTGTGCCAATAATTATTAATATTTATTTTACATTCTTTACTTTTTATTTTACATCCTCTTTAAGTTCATATGAGGTAGTTATTATTACTCACAGTATACAGATGATGAAACAAAGACTTGGAGAAATTTTCAAACTGTTTCCTCTAAGCCTTCCTCACCTGTTCTGTATCCTGCAATTCTTTTTCTTTCTTATTCAAAAACTGGTTGTAGAGGAGGTTAAACTTTCACCTAATTCTCTATACCCTCACTCCTTGAAGACAAGCCCACAGACGTTCTCAATTTTAAGGGTTTTCAAGCTAATCTGCTATGACAGAGCTCGCTGTAGGCATAAAAATAACAGTCAGGCATATTTTAACAGATATTTTAAAACTTTTTTGAGGGGTCTTGTCCCATCAGAATAGAAAAAAAACAAATATTAAGAAAGGTGATAAAGATTATTTGAAGACAATCTGGTTGTATATCTTTTTAAAAATTAAAAAGAGCCAATTTCAAGCCTATGAAAACCGATAAGAAATGTGATCTGGTGTAAGATGAAGTAATTGACAAATAAAAAATAAGACTTCTATTTAGTGAATACCACCATAAACAAAATTAAAAAAAAATAAATCTAAGAAAATATCTAACGGGAAAAAAAGTTATTCGTAACATATAAAGACCTCTTAAAATAAATAATGAAAGACATATAACACATTCCAAAAAGTGGGCAAAGGATTTAAGTATCCAATTCACACAAAAATAAGTAAAAGGAAAAAAAAGTAAAACTGAATAATAAACACGAAACAAAAACATGCACATTAAAACAACAAGTGAGATTTATTTGCCTTTTAGGTGAAACTTAAAATGCTATTCACCCAAGTTTGATGACTTAGCAAGTTTGATGACAGGTTAGTAAGTGAAAAGCTAACCATCAGACTCTATGTGTGATTTGTTACTGTAGTCTTTTAAATGGAGTGTGAATGGGTGTGTGTTTATGTGTACATGTGTATTTGGAGTGTCTGTGTATTTCCAGAGACACTTCTCCTGTAGTGAGAGTCCACTGAGCATGGACTGCCTCATTTGTAAGGAGAGAGCATACATAGCTCACTGATTGGAACTCTGCAGCTAAACTGAAGGTCTTGAATCCTGGTTTCTAATCAATGGGCAACCAACAGCAAATTACTTAGCTTTTCTGTGGCTAGCTTTCCTCATCTGTAAAATGGTGACATAAGTAATACATGTCCTATAGTGTTTATCTAGAGATTAACTAAAATGTTAATGCACTTAAAGAATTTAGGACAGTAAAGGCTAGCTCATAATATTATATAATATTTCATATGATAATGAGATCATGATCTAGAAGTTACTGCAAGATTAGGAAAATAGTTGTTAAGGACAAAGCATGGTAATACATGGCTGCTGGGTTTGGCTTAGGAAAATGCTTATTCTCACTATTTTTACCCTTTGCGTTCTTTTGCTCTTTGTTCATTCTTGGGTACTAGCACTGTGTTGCTAGGAAAATTCAATGTGAAGACCAAATGTGATAGGTAATTAAATATGGGATTAAATATTTGTCTCCCTGGACTGAATTGCTTCTTCAGGCAGTAAATTGTATATCACTTACCTCTAGTGTCTGGTATAGCAATATCACCTGATACATAGAAGGGGTTTCCAAGTGAGTTGAATAAATAGACTCATGCCAACACTTCACATCAACACATTCACTCTCTCAAGAGAAATGTAAGTGAGAAAAGGGTACTGTGCTGGCTATTGAGAGATGAATTCTGATCTGAGGTTGGAAGGATCTTGTTTTAGAAAATCCCAGGATTGAGACTTTATTTGTAGGTGCTCTCACTCCTGGGAGCATGCTCATACCTTTCCCCTCCCTTCTCCTTCCCCTTCCACCTCCCTGCCCCAGGCACATTACCATTACCTTCCTCACTCCCAAGCTCAAGGGCCCTTCCTTTACTTCTATAGCTTGTTTCCTAAGCCCATTTCTTCTGGAAATTACTTTTTCTACCTCTGTGATTTACCAAATAAGTGATCTCTTACAAACTAACAAACAAATCCCAGTATCAATCACCAGGTTAAAGAGAGTGAATGATCTGACTATCAGTGGCATCCAAATGAAGAAGGGTGAGTTCAGTGTGACAAGGGGCAGATACCAGGATCTGGGCATGCCTGCACACACAGGTTAGCATGCTCACACAGCCTTGTGTGGCCATCCAGGGATGTCTGACCACAAGAAGATCCTCTGTGAACCCTGGGGCAGAAAGTTCAGGTTTTATCCATTCCAGCCTATTTTCTGTGTCCAAACCCAAGTGACTAAAAGGAATGAGGAAGAAATCCCTGAATGGAGAGCATTTGAGACAGCAAGAGGCAGAAGAGAATCTGGCAGATTAGTTTTTAATGCAAAAGAAAAGGCAGTAGTTGTCCAGAGTCCTTGCAGGTACTCTACTATCCCTGATCAATAGCTTACTCCTCCCCAGAGGAACCGCAGAACAGGATTCATGAGGCTATTACCTCAGAAGCAACAAAAACAAAAACACACACACATTTTCTCTGTAGAAGCCAAATGGAAAATGAAAGGCAAAGCCTACTCCAAATGAACAGAATCAAGATTTCCGACTCTCTCAAAAGATTAATCCCCCCCTAATCATCCTACCCACTCACCTGGTGGGCTGGCAGGAGACAAACACAGGACAATGGGGTCAGTGATGAAGAGGTAAGTTAATGGATGAAGGAAGGTGTGGTTTCTGCAGTTTGCTTATTCATATCCTAATAGGCAAACTCTACTGCAGTTTAACAAATAAACTGATGGTTGGGACATCATCTGGGTTGAGTCTTATTTTATCCCAAGCCAAGGAGCACCATTTTATTAAAATCCCCAACTCACCAAGGAACCAGGCTGGAGGATTTTCCTAGAAAGAAGTCTTTAAACCTGAGGTCCTAAGAGCCATTGTTAACAGGGTATTCCCTGGAGCAATCAGTGCTATTAACTTTTTCTAAATATTTCTACAATGAGAGATACCCTGGGGCCTTTTTTATTTCTATCACAAACTAAAATACTTGAATGTTATCTGATGCCAGATATTACACTACTATTTCTCAAATCATTCTAAGGATCTCTGGAGTCTCCAAGTACTCTGTCAAAAATTTTTTTAAATAGTGTTTCAATAATGATGCTAACACAAAAGGCAGCTGACATCAGTATATTCTGCATTGTCTGGATAAAGCCAGGGGATTTCAAAACTCTTGTCTGCAATTGTACTCAAAATGCTTTAATTGCTAATGGGGAAAATCAAACAAACAAAGCAAGAAATCTATGATGCTGTTCAAGATACACAGGCAGTTTAAATGTGGGCTTTATTGTAGTGAGTCAAATACTAAGTGTTGTGTGAACTAAGGGCCACATGAACAAGTCCAAAAGAGAATTCTTGATTTTCCCACCAAACTACCCCCTTTTTGAGTCTTTCCCATTATCCACAGAATTGCTCAGGTCAAAGACTTAGCAGGAATATTTCTTTCTCTCTTTTTTTCATCTTGTACATGCTATCAACCCACATGTCTTACCATCTTCTCTGCTTCTCCACTTCTACACCTAGTTTAGATGGTCATCTCTCTCCCCTGGGCTACTACCCAGTCCTTCTGATTGCTTTTCTTGATTCCATGCTTTTCTACCTACTATCCATTCTCCATACAATGACTCAAAGTGACCTTTTAAAAGTATAATATCAGGATGGCTTTCTATTGAACATAAAATAGAACCAATCACCTTTTTAGTATTTCCAAGGCCTTAGGTTGAATTGTATCATCCAAAAATATATGTCCACTTGGAACCTCAGAATGTGACCTTATTTGGAATAAAGGTCTGTGGAGATGTAATTAAGGGAAATATCAAGACAAGATCATCCTGGATGAGGGTGGACCCTCAACCCAGTGACAGATGTCCTTTTAAGATGAGGGGAAGACACAGGGACAGAGGAAAGAAGGCACTGTGAAGAAAGAGGTGGAGATTGGACTTGTACTGCCATAGCCAAGGAATACGAAGGTGCAAGGAAGGCTTAGAGAGCACAGACTACAGATACCTTGATGTTAGACTTTTGGCCTCTAGAACTATGAATTTCTGTTGTTTTGAGCGACAGAGTTTGTGATAATTTATTATGGCAGTCCTAGGAAATGGATGCAAAGATCCCACTTTGGCCTTTTCCTGTTTCTGTGATCTCATTCATTGCCACTCTCCCAGTCACTCATCAGCTTCCAATCACTCTGACCTTTCTCTGTCTTGATCTCAAAAAGCTCATTCTGATCCAAGCCATTTAGACTCTCTTCTCTCTGCCTGGACCCTCTTCCCCCAAATCTCTCCTTGGTTGTTTTTTTCTTTTCAACTTTCTTGTCACAGAACAAACAATTTCTCCTTTAATTGAAATGTCAACTTTGCAGAAAGGACCACATGCTTAAAATGCCAACCACCCTTTCTTGCTTTTATTTTCTCATAGCACTTATTACTATCAGATATATTATGTGATTTATTTATTTATCACCTTCGTCTAAAGTGTAAGTCTATGGGGATAGGAATTTTGAACTTCTTTCATTGCAATATATATTCAGCATCTAGAAGAGTTCTCAGTAAATATTTAGTTAATAAATGAACTCAAATTGTGCTATTGAAATCAATGTCCTATGAGTAGATCTAATACAAAGTAATAGTAATACAACATGCGGCATAAAAAAAGAAAATTTATTTCCTTTGAAAACTGAAAACTATTTGCTTTAGAAAACAAGGTAGTTCCCACAATATGGTGACTTCAGTAGCTTGTTAGTTTCTCTATTGATGTAATTCATCTAGCCTCTACTGCACAGTAATTAATATAGTGTGGCATCCAGTCATTTACAAATATCTGTCAGTATCTGTGTTTTCTTACTCTGTTGACTCCACTGTTTTCCGATTGAGGTTAGTTATATTGTTTTTATATAAATCAAAGGTCATTCCAATTATATGATATGACTTCCCTGTTACTTAAATGCAAGGAAAGAGGAAGTGGAAAGGTGAGCTTCTGTTTGGATGGTCATGATGAGGCAGGATAGTTAGATGTTAGGAAATTTTTTGACTAGTGGGAAAAGGGAAAACAGATGGTTAGACAAATAGGGCCAAACAATTCAAGCAATTTCCAGCCAGCTAGTGAATCACAAGACCTTATCTTCCTTAACCAAGAACACCAGAGAGCAAATGGATTACACCTCTTCTCCTTAAATCACCCTAGTCAGGGAGATAGATAACAGAGAGCCAATTAGTGTCATTAGTGCCAGCCAAACTGAAGGATGGATGAAGTCAGGGAGATAAGTAACAACAACAAAACAATTAGAACCAAACAAATCCAAGGTAGAGGCAAAGCTTTCCAGAAAATGACCTTTGTTCCTTTATGTGCTCATTTTGGTACATCAACATATTAAAAAATGCACCTGGAAAGCTGATGGATGTTCTGCTGAAACCCTCCCCTGAGATCTCCTCTAAGATTTCCATCTGCAAAAGAGAAAAAAAAAAAAGCCTCAAGACAAAAACAAAAACAGTTTCTCCTACACTCTAAGTGTCCCCAAAATACTTGCAACCAGGGGAGCAATAGGCCTCAGCAGCTTGTTCCTGAACCTTGTGGCTAACCTCCAAGGCCCCTTTTTTCTGACTTTTCAATGAGGTTACCACAGCCCCACCTTGGCTCGCCCCTGTCACTGTGACTTTTACTTCTCAGTGAGCTAACCACAGCCCTGCCTTAGCTCACTTAATATTTGTAGAAAGCCAAAGCAGCCCCACCTAGATTCTCTCCTGTTGCTTTTCCATCCTAAGCCCTTCCTTGTTTCACTGTCCCCAGCTTTAATAAACATCTATTCAAAATCATCTGGACAGCTGTTGTGCAATCTTTCCTGCACGAAGAACCCACACACTACAGGCCCGCCCCTCTCTGGTGACAATGAGCAGCAGCATGTCTAAAAGAAGTTGCTGTTACTTATAATATAGCTTCTTAAAGAAGCTTTAGTGCATGACCAGTTTTTTTTTTCTTGTATAAATGTAGCATACTAGTCCACATAATCTGAAAACAATACACATCACATGTACATAGTGAATCTAGTTTTGCCCACAGTTATTCTCCCATGCAGAATCATTCTATACATGATGCATACAGTTCGGCAAGGATATCATCATAGAATTAATAGCATTAGCTCCTCAGAACAGGCCATGGACATTGAAGCTGCAGCAGCCAGAAGTCAACATGGCAAGCCTGACTTTCCTCAGGACCTTCTCATTTTCTCTGGCTCATGCCTTCACCCACAATCTGTTTGCAGATGCCTTAAGAGAAGGTCATGAAGTAAGAGTAGAATTTCAAGTTGAGATGGTTCCCAGGAAAAAAATAAATTGCTCCCATACTCTTTTCACTTTGGGGAAGGAGGGTTTGGCTATGGTAAACATCACTATCTTTATATGGCAGAATCCCTACAAAAAGCTCCATGGCAGATGAGGTGAGGCGAGTCAGGGGATATATGTAATGAAGCACAAAATAATGGAATATGTTTGTGTCATTAGACTTCTGCTAGGAAAAATGAAGAGTGGGCAGAAATGGGCAAGACAATGATGGTCCCAGTTATTCTTTTCATGCTTACAGGCCCTGCAACCAGGAATTGGAATTAGTAGTATTTCTAAACACTAATAAAATATTGGGCTAGTTTCACTTAATACCTGGAGTTAGACTTTTAGTTGAGGGTTGGGGAGGGGCAGTATATATGCTGAATGTTGGTGAAAAGCTACAGGTAGGTGACTGGTGGTGGTGCTTCTACTGTAACAAAGGGTTATATCGGTAATTAGAAAAGAACAAAGGGGCCATTTCACCCCACAGAACAACACCCAACTTCTGGGCTTACTTCTCATATGTCAGCCATTCTCTTTCACTTCCCCCAAAAGAGAACTTAATGAGTACTGGCATAAGCAAGCCTGCGGAAGAGGGGAGAACATGTCTGAGGGGAAACAGCTATGTCACAGGAGTTTCTGACCTGAAAGTTCTGATGTAGGCAGGTTGCTTCTCAATTCTTGTTTCCTCAAGCTTTCAGTTGTCCTCGGAATGAAGCAGTGTGTGATGTATGAAACATTATTGTCTATGCTGACAGCTCTCCCATGTGTGGCTGAATTGGCAACAGCAGTATTTTGTGACTCTACAGAATAAAAAATAAGATTCCATATCAGAGCTTCAAGGTATCTTTGATATTTTCTCATAGGAAATGTAGCATCTAGCATATTGACATCAGTTAGAATTCCAAGATCTGTGGATGGCTAGAGGTAATATTGACATAGGATGAGTTTGACAAGCAGATGTGGAGTTTAGAACTCAAAGGTAATGTCTCTGGGTGAAAATCAATTAATGAATATAAAACACAATGTAAATGAAGACTGTTAAATATTTTAAAATATTTATATATTATTCAAATATGATTTATAATATATCAAAAAAACCTTTTTTTTTTGAGACAGGCGAGCTACAACTACAAAGAAGGAATTTGAGAAAAGTGCAGTAATCAAACTTAAAAACATCTTAGATGTACCAGGGTACTTTCATGACCCCTATTGATGTATCACCTTAGAAATAATTCAGAGAGAAAGTTGTTAAAGATGTCAAACCACTTTGGAACGTCTTCATCTCTACAATTCTCTATCAATATAAATATAACTAGAGGCCCAATGCATGAAATTTGTGCACTCAGGGGATGAGGGGGCCCTCAGACTGGATTGTGAGAGGCACAGGCCAGGCCGAAGGATCCCACCAGTGCACTATTGGGGCCAGGGAGGGACACGGGAGGTTGGCCAGCCAGGAGGGACCGTGGGAGGGCTCCAAGGCATATCCAGCCCGTCTCACTCAGTCCCAATCAGCAGACCCCAGCAGCAAGCTAACCTACTGGTCAGAGCATCTGCCCTCTGGTGGTTAGTGTACATCATAGCGACTGGTCAGTTGTCTGCCCCCTGGTGGTCAGTTCACATCATAGCGAGCAGTTGAGTAGCCTTAGCATATTACACTTTGATTGGTTGAACTGACGACCAGACACTTAGCATATAAGGCTTTTATTATATAGGATTGTCTCTGAGAGGCTCTATCTTCCAACTATTTTCTAAAAATGCTTCTTCCTGTTCCTCAGGCTGTAAATAAATGGATCCATAATGGATGTTATGACTGAATAAAACATGCAGACCACTGTATCCCTCCATTCATTTTCTTGGAATTTGGATGCATGTAGGTAAATGTGGTCAAGCCTTAGGAGAAGTAAATAAGGAAATGAGAACCACAGGTAGAAAAGGCCTTGAGCCTTCTCTCACCTGACTGTATCTGAATCACAGTGGAGATAATATTCCGGTAGAAGATAAGGATACGGGAGAGGGGACCTAGGAGGATTACAACACCCATTGCAAAGAGGGCCATTTCAGCTTAGTAGGTTTCTAATGAAGCCAACTTCAAGACTGCAGGAGGTTCACAAAAATAATGATTAATTACATTCTATTCCCATTATGTGAGACATAAAGTAAAAGCTGTGTCTACTAGAGACAAAAATGAGCCACTGGCCTAAGACCTT
The DNA here is from genome assembly GCF_951640355.1 of Cnephaeus nilssonii. Lineage (NCBI taxonomy): Eukaryota > Metazoa > Chordata > Mammalia > Chiroptera > Vespertilionidae > Cnephaeus > Cnephaeus nilssonii. The sequence continues at coordinate 39,047,074 of NC_137084.1, read as the reverse complement.
ATGACCAGCTGGAGAAAAACCCTCTGGCTCATGAGGGTGGAATAGTGAAGGGGCTTGCAGACATTCACATAATGGTCATAGGCCACACTACTAGGAGGGAACTCTCTGTACCTCCAGCTACTAGGGAAAAAGTCATCTGAATTGAGTACCCAGCAAAGGAAATGTTCTTTCTCATTACCAGCAAATGGAATAGCATTTGGGGGACAATTACCGTAGAGAAACAGAGAGAGTTAAATTATATGTTTTTTAAGGAAAACGTACATGGGGCATGAAATTGAGAATCATGGTGCATTAGCACAGTGATGAGAAGATTTACAAACACAGCCATCAGGTAGATGTGAAATACCACACACAACATGATCTGGGTCTGCTGATCTGAAGAAAGGCACAGCAAGATGAATTCAGTAAGATAGGTTTGGTCTTTTGTGCCCATTGATGTTTATTCCTGTCTACAATAAATGCAGCAATTAAACATTGATGATAAAGCACCCAATCCTGAAAATGACGGTCTCCTTGGAAAAAGCAAATGAATTTGCTTAAAAAAACTTCTTGTAAACATTTAAGACACTTGAATGTCTAAAATGTCCATTCTTATGTTCCTACTGAAGCTATCTTACATTTTGTATGGATTTGAAAAAATATAGAGTTCTCCTGGGTTGTCCTCCTCCCGCCCCCCATTTTTCTAGTTTACTTTTCAATCAGCGGACTTTCACTTTCATCAAGAAGCAGAACCAACACTTAACTTTTCTTTTATGTTTTCAGGAGATTATTCCAAGCAGGAAGAAAAATTTAAGAAAACATTTTAGATCATACTATAGCCACAATCCTGGTCCTTTCCTAAATTCTTCATTGGATCAGAGAATCAAGACTTGACAGTAGTGCTCAAGAGTAAGGCATGATGAAGCCCCATGATCATAGAGCCAAGATAGTTGAGATGAGGACAAACTTAGGCAACACCACCAACTGTGGAAATAGGGAGGGCCACTTTACGGAGAGCAAATGCAGCCCTAATAGCTTCCTGCATAAAGTGTCTTATCTGGCATAACATTGTTCAAGCTCATTCATGCTACAGAATATCAGTAGGAAATCAGTCTCTGGTCCAATGCTGTGAAACCAGGCAGGAAACACCATTCAAAGTCTTTACATTGCTGTATATCAGGAACAAGTGAGGAATAGCATGGCTGGATCCAAGCTAATAGGGAAGGATATCAGAAAGAGTTGGGGAAAGTAGCAGGGTCATGGGAAAATGCCTGATATCCCTGAGAAGGATTGAGGGACTAGTTCTAAAACTTCCCATTAAAACAAAGATGTCAGAACAGACATGAAGGGAAATTTTTACCTAAAAATGGTTGAGATGTGTATGAGTGTCAAGTTGTCAAGGGATGGACTGTGGTGGTCAGTTTTGTGTTTTTGTGGGGTTTTTTTAATCTTTATTGTTGAAATTATTATATATATTCCTTTTTCCCCCCATTGACCCCCTCTAGCCCACTCCCATACTCCCCACCCCAGCCCTTCACCACCCTATTATCTGTGTCCATGGGTTATGCATATATGCATACAAGTTCTTTGATTGATTACCTTCCACCCACCCTCCCCCCACCTTCCCTCTGAGATTCTGCAATCTGTTCCATGCTTCCATGTCTCTGGATCTATTCCATCCCGTGATGGTCAGTTTTATGTATCAACTCAACTAGGCTTTAGCCTTAATTTTTCAATGAAACACTAATCTAGGTGTTGTTGTGAAGGTATATTCTTAATATGATAAAAGTTTGTAATAAATTGATTAAGTATTGGAGATTATTCTAGACTAGAGGCCCGGTGCACAAAATTCGTGCACTGAGGGGGGAGGTGTCCCTCAGCCCAGCCTGCACCCTCTCCAATCTGGGACCACTCGAGGGATGTCAGACTGCCTGTTTAGGCCCGATCCTACCGGGCAGTCTGACATCCCTCTCACAATCTGGCTCCCAACTGCTTGCCTGCCTGTTTTCCTGATTGCCCCTAACCACTTCTGCCTGCCAGCCTGATCACCCCCTAACCACTCCGTTGCCAGCCTGATTGATGCCTAACTGCTCCCCTGCCAGCCTGTTTGCCCCCAACTTCCCTCCTCTGCCGGCCTAGTCACCCCTAACTGCCCTCCCCTGCAGGGTTGATCACCTCCAACTGCCCTCCCTTGCAGGCCTGGTGCCTCCCAACTGCCCTCCCCTGCTGGCCATCTTGTGGTGGCCATCTTGTGTCCACATGGGGGCAGGATCTTTGACCACATGGGGGCAGCCATATTGTGTGTTGGAGTGATGGTCAATCTGCATATTACTCGTTTATTAGATAGGATAGAGGCCTGGTACACAGGTGGGGGCCAGCTGGTTTGCCCTGAAGGGTGTCCCGGATCAGGGTGGGGGTTCCCTTGGGGCGTGGGGTGGCTGAGCGAGGGGCCTGTGGTGGTTTGCAGGCCAGCCATGCCCCTGGCAACCCAAGTAGAGGCCCTGGTATCTGGCATTTATTTACCTTCTACAGTTGAAACTTTGTAGCCTGGAGTGGATCCAAACCTCCTGCTTGCTCCATGGCTGGCAGCCATTTTTGTTGGGGTTAATTCACCTTCTATAATTGAAACTTTGTAGCCTAGAGTGGAGGCCTAGGCTGGCCAGGGAAGGTGGAAAGCTAGGCTTCCTCCATTGCTGGGGGCAACCCTGGCCTGCTCTCTCCAGCTCCGTGGCTGCCGCCATTTCTGTTTGGATTTGTTTACCTTTTATAATTGAAACTTTGTAGCTTGAGTGGAGGCTTAGGCCGGTAAGGGCAGGTGGAAAGCTTGGCTTCCTCCTTTGCCTGGGAAACCTTGCTCTCTGTGGCTGTAGCCATCTTGGTTGGGTTTATTTGCATACTCACTCTGATTGGCTGTGGGCGTGGCTGGTGGGTGTGGCTTTTGGTGTAGTGAAGGTATGGTCAATTTGCATATTACTCTTTTATTAGGTAGGATAATCCAGAGGAGGCTGATTCTATCCTTGGCAACATTCTATCATCTTAACAGCAGAACTAAGGTTCTTTCAGAAAGGAGAAATTCCACAACTGGGAAGCAGCTTTAGTTCATGCCTGAGAGTTCTAGGCTACCTTTCCTGAAATTCAGAATTCAGCCCTATGAATTTCAGATTTACCTTGCCAACCCCCACAATTGCATAAGCCAGTTCCATGTAATATATATCTTAATATACACTGAGTGGCCAGACCATTATGATCTCTGAACGCATAATAATCTGGCCACTCAGTGTATATATATACTAGGGGCCCAGTGCATGAAATTCATGCATATTAAAAGGGGATTAATTAGAGGAAATAATTTAATATTTCTATTTGCTCTTTCTCTATAATAGAAGTGTCAGAGATGAAAGAAAATTAGTAAAATGTATATGAAAACCTTTCTCCTGTCAGAGTCTGGGGCCAGCCAGGAGGGATTGTGAGAGGACTCCAGGGCTCAGGGACCCAGAGTCAAGTCCCTGCCCACCCACATATGCCTCAAAATCTTGTGAGACCCAGACCAGGCCGGCCCCTGCCCCCACTGGGCTAGATCCAGACCTGGCCAGTCCCACCCTTGTCAAGCCCTGGGCAGGGGATGTAGCCTCAGGTCCCCTGGACCAGCACCAGGACAAGGGTCATGGCCTGAGGTCCCTCAGCCCAGATCGGGGTGGGGGGTGTGCCTTGAGGTCCTCCATCAAGCCCCGCCAGGTGGGAGACATAGCCTGAGATCCACTGTCAAGCCCCGCTGGGTGGGGGGCATGGCCTGAGGTCTACTGTCAAGCCCCACCAGGCTGGGGGGGCATAACCTCAGGTCGCCTGGCCCAGCACCAGGAGGGGGCACAGCCTAAGGTCCCCCGTCAAGCCCCACCAGCAGGGGGGTGCAGCCTCAGGTCCCCCATCAAGCCCTGCTGTGCGGGGGGCATTGCCTGAGTTCCCCTGACCCAGCACTGGGGGTGTACCTTGAGGTCCCCTGTCAAGCCCCACTGGGTGGGGAGCATGTCCTGAGGTCCCCCGACCCAGGACTGGGGGTGCACCTTGAGGTCCCCCGTCAAGCCCCACTGGGTGGGGAGCACTGCCTGAGTTCCCCTGTCAAGCCCCGCCAGGCAGGGGGGCAAAGTCTCAGGTCCCCTGGCCCAGTGCTGGTGCAGGGGGTGCAGCCTGAGGTCCCCCGGCCTGGTGCTGGGGTGGGGGATGTGGCCTGAAGTCCCCTGTTAAGCCCCACCTGGTGGGGGACACAGCCTGAGGTCCCCTAGCCCAGCACCAGGACGGAAAGCACACCTTGAGGTGCCCCATGAAGCCCTGCCAGGGGGGGCGTGGCCTGAGGTCCCCCAGGCTGATGCCCGGATGGGGGGCGTGGCCTGAGGTCCCCTGTCAAGCCCTATGGGGGCTTGGGAGGGCGTAGCCTCAGGTCCCTGCTGATTGCTCATAAGGCTCCTTATGGGAACTTGGCTTCAGCTGTGGGTGCAGCCATCTTTGTGATGGAGTGATGATCAATTAGCATATTCCATCTTTATTAGATAGGATATTAGAGGCCCAGTGCATGAATTCGTGCATGTGTGGGGTCCAGCCAGCCTGGCCAGGGGTAGGGGACATGGGTGGTTGGCCGGCCTGCCCGCTGGTCGAACTCCTGGTTGAGGGGACAATTTGTGTATTAGCCTTTTATTATATAGGATATACACTGAATGGCCAGATTATTATTCGTTCAGAGATCATAATAATCTGGCCACTCAGTGTATATATTCAACAGGCTTCATTTCTCTGGTTGTATTTTTACTTATACAGCCAATACATTTTTTGCTGATATGAAGGTAAATTTTACCTAAAGATGGTTTCTAACCAAATTAATTACCTGGGAAACTTTCTGCTATTCTCAGGTTGTTGCTTTAATTTTTTTTTGTTAGCCCTTACCTGAGGATATATATATTTCCCCCCCCCCCCCCATTTATTTTTAGAGAGAGTGGGAGAGAGGAGGAGAGACACAGAGAGAGAGAAACATCTTTGTAAGACAGAAACATCTATTGGTTGCCTCCCTCATGCATCCTTCCAGGGCCGGAAATAGAGTCTGCAACCAAGGTATATGCCCTTGACCAGAATTAAACCCACAGCCTTTCAGTCTGTGGACCAATGCTCTAACCACTGAGAAAAACTGGCAAAGGCTATTTTCAGTTTTGAAAATTTATCTATTACTTTTTTCTGGTTCACTGGTACAGGAAAACCTTTACCTATTCATTCCCTTTTTAAAGATTTCTATACATCTAAAGGTGATTTCATCTTTCCTTCTTGAATGCCACTCCTCTGATGATGAATAAAATGACATACTTATAATTGAAGTACAATATTAAATATGTAACATAATTATAAAATCAAATTATGTACAGGTTTTAATCTTCAATTTTTAAAATTTGAGTTGTGGACAATGTTGTCACACTCTTTTCTCTACGTTTCTGTGTGTTTTAAACATTTAAGAGTAAAATATTTTAAGTATTAAGGTAAAGACATAAAAATAAAACTCATCAATGGACACAGACAGTAGGGGGGTGAGGGCATGTGCTGGGGGGTGGGGGGTTGGAGTGGCTGGGGAGAGGTCAATGGGGGAAAAAGGAGACATATGTAATAGTTTAAACAATAAAGAATTTAAAAAATAAAAATAAAAAAACCCATAACAATAAAAGGAGAGATAAAATGCATGGTTATAGAAACAATAAGATAAACCTCTCAGAATTTAAATTTATCAAGAAAAATAGAAGATAAGTAGGACACAGAGGATTTGTATAACAAACAATCTAATGGCTATATTAAAAAAAAAAAACTTTAAAAATCAGATGGTTTAGACCAGAAAAGGATTGTCAGGTTATAATATAGTTGATATTTGATGTTCTGATTTTAAATGACTCCAGACAGCTTACCTAAAATTAAAAAGCATTTGAATATTAAAAACTAATATTGTAAAATAGTAATAATTGTCCATTAGTGATTAATAAAGGTTTCAAAGTATATATCTAATAACACTGCTATTTTTTACAAAAAGACTAGAAAAGTCTAACATTGGGGTAAGAAATTACATGATTCAAGGTAAAGCATTTTTGTTGTTGTTGTTGTTTTGTTTTGTTTTTAGCCTTAGGCACGATCTTTATTCACTTGGACACTGTATAAATATTACAATTTCCTTTTGTTGCAAAAACATATAAAATAATCCTTATATAAGAATCCCAAGGTGTAAAACATTTGTATTATTTTTACCTATGTGAGGGTCATAACCCATAACACTACTTTTTGATTAAAGAAAAATGCTACATATCATTGAAAACATACAGTGTTTAGGCTAAAAGTAGTTAAGGCCAGGAGATATAATAGGTTTAGATAAATTGGAAACTACCAGTTTATAAATTATCTTAATCTATGCAAAGCCAAATTAAAACAATCTCTTCTGCATATATAAAAATAATACAAAATGGAAAGACCATGTAGTTACAAGGTAAATAAAGTCAAAATATGGTAGATAAATCAATAACCCAATTAAACCTTATGAAAAGTGGTTTCCAAAGTGTTGGGGTAAATTAGTATGTCCGTCATCTTTAAATTCTTGGTAGAACGTATTTCTTTAATTGACTCATCCAAAAGGGAAACTAAAGGAAAGCATATACTACTTCTTAGAATAATGCATCACCTTTCCAAAAATAAAAATAACAAGTGAAAAGGGGGAATCTTCTGGGAAACCCAGGAAAATCCTGTATATCTAGACTAAGTACCATCCAAGAAAAAAAAAAATTGGTTCCTTACTAATATCAATGCTTTCCTTACCTGAGAAGGAGTGGACTTTGACAAATTGTCACTAGCTTTGCTTAGGGTCTAGCCTCTGAGTATTACATCCAAAATATCATATATGTAGAAATCTCAACAAAGGAAGAGAACTAAAGCCATGACAAATTTTCCATAAAGAATACTGCAAAGTGCCCGGCTGATGTGGTTCAGTGGTTGAGCATTGACCTATGAACCAGAAGGTCACAGTTTTATTCCAGTCATGTCACATGCCTGAGTTGCGGGCTTAATTCCTAGTGGGAGGCAAGTCCCTGCTCCTGGGCCGGCTGGAGCCGGCAAGTCCTCAGTTGTGTCTGGAGCACCACTCCAGTAGCTCCCTCCGCCACTGCCCCCCTTCCCCTCATAGCAGGCTTCATGCCACTCTGCGCCTGCATATGCAAATTAACCTCCATCTTTGTTGGGTTAATTTGCATACTCACTCTGATTGGCTGTGGGCATAGCGGAGTGATGGTTAATTTGCATGTTTCTCTTTTATTAGGTAAGATATATATATATGTGTGTGTGTGTGTGTGTGTGTGTGTGTGTGTACACACACACACACACACACATATATATATATATATATATATATATATATATATATATATATATAACTTGGAGTTCTGATTATTTCACTCACTGTGTTATAAAAGAAAGCACTAATTAAGGCCTGACAGAAAAGGGGATTTCCCTAAATTATTGTACTATATCACTATTTTTGTAATTGCTGACTTTCACCAAATGAAGGTGTTTTTTGAGGTTAAGTCAAACAGTGAGAAAAGAAGGAATATCTGAGTCTCTTCAGCAAAGAGAATCTCTCAAGAAAAGGCCTTGACCATTTGCCATGGTTTTTCTGATGGCATCTTTGACCTCCTTGTTCCTCAGGCAGTAGATGATAGGGTTGAGCATGGGAGTGAAGACTGTGTATATGGCTGATATCAATTTGTTAGAATTGAATGAAGCAATGGCCCGAGGTCTAACATACATGAAGATCACAGCTGTGTAGAAGATGACCACCGCTATAAGGTGAGAGGCACAGGTGGAGAAGGCCTTTCGCTGTCCATTGGCTGAGGGAATGTGCAGGATGGTAGATAAAATGAAAACATAAGAAATGACAGTGGCTGAGAGAGGAAACACAAGGATGACTATGGCTAGCACGAAGTCTACCATCTCAGTCATAGAAAAGTCCACACAGGCCAGATTGAGGATGGGGGACACATCACAGAAAAAATGGTTCAAGATATTATTACCACAAAAGGCAACTTGGGAGATGAAGTATACTTTTACCATGGAAATGGTGAATCCAATCACCCAGGAACTCATGATTAGTTGAACACAAAATCCTGTGGTCATCAGGACTGGATATCGAAGAGGCCAACGTATAGCCACAAAACGGTCATAGGCCATGGCAGCCAACAGCACACATTCAGTACAGGCAAGTGAGATGAAGAAATAGAGCTGTGTCATGCATCCCAGGAAGGATATGGTATTGGGACAAAGTAGGAATCCAGCCAGCATCTTGGGGACTGTGACAGATATATACCAGGTCTCCAGAAAGGACAGGGTACCCAGAAAATAGTACATGGGCTTATGCAGAAACCCAGTGACCCATACAGTGATGATGATGAATAAATTCTCCAACAGCACAAACAAGTAGGTGATGAGGAAGAGGAGGAAAAGCAGAACTTGAAGCCAAAGGGAAGTAGGGAAACCCAGCAGGATGAACTCACTAATATAAGTGGTGTTTTTCTTCCACATGGTTACGACACCAAAAGACAAAGTAGTTATTGATAGTAACACCAAATTGAAGAGTGAGATCAACATTAGCAGAAAGGAGTCCTTAGGCTACAGGTCTTTTATTATTAACTTAACCCTAGTGCCATAATCTGGTCCTCTGGTATGGCTCTGGGGTCACAAGATGCCACAAGATCTCTCCGAAAATCAGCTGTCAGAACAGGAACTGAAAATAAACCCATCACAGATACAAAGTTAAGAATGACTGTGTTGTACACCTGAAACTAATATATTTTATTAGAGGCCCAGTGCACAAAATTCGTGCACAGGGGAGGGTCCCTCAGCCTGGCCTGCACCCTCTCCAATCCAGGACCCCTTGGGCGATGTCCGACTGCTGGTTTAGGCCCTAACTGCTACCCTACCTGCCAGATCACCCCTAACTGCCTCTGCCTTCCCCTCTGATCGCCCCTAACCACTCTGCCTGCTGGCCTGATTGCCCCTTAACCGCTCCCCTGCTGGCCTGATCACCTCCTAACCGCTCCCCTGCCAGCCTGATCACCCCTAACTGCTACCCTGCCAGCCTGATCACCCCTAACTGCTCTCCCCTGCTGGCCTGATCACCCCTTACTGCTCTCCCCTGCCTACCAGATCGCCCCAAACTGCCTATGCCTGCCAGCCTGATTGCCCCTAACCACCTCTGCCTGCCAACCTGATTGCCTCCTAACTGCTTCTCTGCTGGCCTGATCACCCCCTAACTGCTCTCCCCTGCCATCCTGATTGCCCCTAACTGCCCTCCCCTGCTGGCCTGATTGCCCCCTTACTGCTCGCCCCTGCTGGCCTGATCACCCCTAACCACCTCTGCCTCGGCCCCCGCCACCGTGGCTTTGTCTAGAAGACGTCCAGTCTAATTAGCAAATTCCCTTTTATTAGTATAGATGTCACTTGTAATTGAAAAATAAATTTTAAAAAAGAATCTCAAAACAATCATGATGTCAGATTCAGGGTTCAGGCCTTCAGATCTAGGTCAGAAAGGGGTCTTCAGTCGAACTAGCAGTAAATACTTTCCTTACCAGCATATGCCAAGATTTCAGGGGAAGCAGGGGATTGTGATGACTGAAATAAATATCAAGGATGGTCCAGGAAGCAGGGAAGTTCAAAATCTGGAGAAAATAAAAACAGAACATTACCTGGAAGAGACCCTCCTGGCTAGGAGAATTGCTGACTTTGGCCTACTCCTCCACTATGTTGTAAGCCTTTTGAAGTCTTTGGAAGAATATGGCAAAGGAGGTTAATAATTCTCTGCCTATTTTCAGGGCCACAGCTTAAAAATTGAATAAAGAAATATCTTCCCTTTTAGAATAATTAAACACATTTTAACTTTTCAGATGGCTCCTAATAATGCTAATAATATATTTATACATAAGTATCTGTAACTAATACATATAATATTATAGATACATATACTATGTATGTAAAATATATATATATATACATATATAATAGCTATATATATATATATCTAAAGGATAGGGCAAAGTAGGTTTATAGTTATGAGTACATAAAACAGAATTTATTCTTATATTATTATTTATTAACTAGTAGCCCATTTGCAGGAAGAATCCTGCAAGCGGCTGTTGCGGCCTTGTGCGCTGCCACTGCCTTTGCGGCCGCCGCACCTGCACCCGCTCGCCACTGCCGCCCGCCCCGCCCCACCCCGCTCCACCCCGTTCCGCTCCGCCCTGTTCCGCCCCGCTCTACCCCGACCGGGCTTTCCCTCTGGCAGCCACCTTGCTTTCTGCTTTTCCTCCCTCTTCGTTCTAAGTTGTCTTCAGTCTTCACTCCTCCCTCCCTCAGCGTATGCAAATTAACCGCCATCTTTGTTGGGTTATTTGCATACTCACCCTGATTGGCTGGTGGGCGTGGCTTTGGCTGGTGGTCGTGGGTTGGGTGTAGCGAAGGTGCGGTCAATTTGCATATTACTATTTTATTAGGTAGGATATTGTATTATTTTTCATATGAACAATTGCAAACTCACTTTTGCCCCACCCTGTGGATATAGTATATATACATATAGAAGTTTTTATTGGATTCTAAATTAACTTGTGCATTCATCTATATTCTCTTCAAAGATATTCTACTGCAAAGAAAGAAGTGTACTTGATTACTTCTACCTACTTCTTGACTTTGAAACTCCTCCTTATTATGGATACTGCTTGAAGACAAGTTACATTAAGAATCTAAGGGTCCTGGGCTTCCCAGGGCACAATATGAACCTAAGGAGAGAATTGAAATTAAAAGACACTTTCTTCACAAGTGGGGATAGAAGAAAAAGAAAAGTAGGAATAAAAGTTAGCTTGAGATTATAAATAAAATTGATCTAAAAAAGAGAAACATTCTTTTCAAGGAGACCAAGACAGATGACCTGGAAAGGGAAATGCAGAATCCAGGAACTGTGAAGAAGAATAAGATGTGGACTTTCCTCAATGTTTAGTTATTATTTCTGATTTATACATACATTATGGCCTAAACTCCCAGGTCTACAATATAGTACTTGGTTATATGTGCTGGAGAAATAGCCACAGTGATATAGAACTCAAAGTTGACTTATTTTTCCACTAAATGGAATTATCATTTAATTAATTTTAACATCTCTCTTAGGTCATTTTTTCCCAAGAGGTGTATGGAAGCACATAGCATAAATCTGAACCATTATAGAACAAGTTTGTGAAGGAATTTTTAAGAATGTACTATCTGCTTTACATCTTATTTCTCAGGAAATTCCTCTATCAGAAATCCCATCTCTTTATGTATATTAAACTCATTCTTTTCATAAATATTCATTGAGCACTTACTATGTGACAGACACTATTCCAGATGCTTGAAATAGCTCATTGAACAAAGGATACAAAAACAGACCAAAAGTCCTAATCTTAAGACGTTACATCTCAATGGAGGGATACAAGTAAATACAATCCTTCTCAAGACTTTGAATAAACACAATAAATATATAGATGTAGGAATTGGTAAGTTCTTTGGAGAAAATAGAGTAAGTTAAGGAAAATGAGGACATGGAGTAGTGGCTGGCTCATATTTTAAATAGCTCTTAGGGATAAACCTCATTGAGCGGAGTCACGAAGAAGGCATTAGCTATCTGGCTATTGAGTGGAAGAGCTTTCCAGACAAAGGGAATAGGTAGTCCAAAGACCCTAAGTTGAGGCATAGCATGAGGAACAGCAAGGAGTTCAGTCTGGTTGGAGCAGGGTAAGCGGAAGGGAGAAATGAAATCAGGGAAGGAAGCAGTGGAGGAGAAGATGGTGAGCAGATCACCATGTCCTTTTAAGCAGCTGTAATCATGTTGGCTTTTTAAGAATTCCCCTACCAGATTCTTTTGAGTCATTTTCTGTAACTTCCAAAGATGGCCAATCAATTTAATCACTTTTCCTGAAAATATTCTTTTACTTTGTATCTGCTTTAGAACACTGTACAATCTATCAACCACTTTCTTTGCTTACCTTTGACTGCTTACTTTCTACTGCTGCTACCTTTCTGGTAATAGACAGGTCTTTCTCATCTTTAAAATGTTCGTTTTAGTTTGCCACTCCCTGACCCCTCCCTCACATCAGCCCCCATACCTTTAACCCTAGCAAGAAAACACCACAACAAACAGACATTGGAACTATCTAGTAAAGGAGACAGAGAAGGGATCAGAGAATTGGAATATAACATAATAAGCATTGCAAAGGGAATATTGAGTACCGGAAGCCGAGAGTAGAGAATAATTCTTTCTGTCAGAGTAGCCCAGAATCCTTTCACCAAGGAGGTGCCATTTGAACTGAAATGAAGCATTTCAAGTTTTGGAGGGGGAGAAATAATCAAGAAGAGAAAATAGCAAATGCACAGGTACAGAGTAAAGAGATAAAAGCTAATGATGGAATGAATGATTTGCATTTTGATTAGGAAGAATGGGTGGTGTGAATGGATTGAGACAAGGCTGAAGGATGTTATATAATTAGCCCTCTTACTTCTCACCTTTTCCTAATTCTCCCCATTTCCAACACAATATGTCCTGCAATATCTCTTATCACACTGACCACATGTGGAAAACAAGATTATCTAATTTAACCAAGCTTCCTTTTAGATTAAGATTCTTACTTTGTTCTTCAAACTTTAAGTTGTTAGTACTTTGTAACTTGAGGGCTACTTAGGACTACTGTCCTACACTTTCTCCCTTTTGAACACTCACCCAGTTTTCCTACGTCGCTTTCATCATCTTTGCTCCTCATCTCTGCCTTTGTCTATAATCTGTTCAATAATAAAATATTCATCATTTACTGAGTACCTAGCATATGGCAGAATTTGCTTACCATACTTTATCTCACTTAATTCTCACAACAACAAAATAAAACATATTATTGGTCCCATATTACAGATAATAAGATAAATAATTTGGCTATACTTATACAAGTAAAAATTGGCAGAGATGGTATTATAACCTAAGACTGTCAGTCTCTACTATGCTATAATCCTCCGTCTTTAAGGATTGCTTTCCTCCTCTCTCTCTGCTCATTGCCACTGTGAATTCGTAGTCTGCTCTTTCTGTTTCTTTACTGTCTTGCCTTCTCTCCTGATCCCTGGTTCTCATCCTCATACTAAAATCATTTTTTCTTTTAATTCCAGTCTTTTATATCCAAACTCCTCACTTCTGAATTTAGCCTTTACACCCCATCTGAGCCTTTGTGATTAGTCTAAAGTTCCAAAACCTGGTTTGTGTAGTTTTCCATGAGCAACTTGCTTCCCAAGTCTATAATCAAGACTTCCTGATATTTGTGATGCTTTTTACACTCGTCTGTGTCTAAAGTCTGACTTTACATGACCTCCCCCACTGTACATTGACCTCTGATCCAGCCACTGATGTGGTGTGTTCCACCCCGTTGCTGCCCACGTCACTACTTTGAAGGTCTTTATTATGATGAGCCTGTTGGCTCAGCCAGAGGAGGGTCTCACCTGCTGAACTGATGTGTATTCCCCGGAAGATGCTACAGGAGGGAGATAGGTTTTATCATGAAGGAAGAGGAAGTTTCAAGAGAGCAAAGAGAGTAGTGCAAATAATGGGAGTGGTTTTGTATAATTAGGGTGGAAAGAAGATGCAAAGGAAAATCAAAAGCTAAAGTCTCAGTAAAGATACTAGTAGTGTAAGTATGCACTGCAAGAGGCTGGGACCTGTATAGAGACTGGCAAAAGGCCTGCTGTCCATTTAAGACAATAAGTAGAGATACGAAATAGTATTCCTGTCTCTAGACTGAGTAATTTTGCTAAAATATAAAGATGAACCTTTGACTATCCAGTTCAAATCCTTCAGTGGTTACTGTTCATCTAAACTCCTTACTTACATTTCATAGCTGGTGCCTGGTGATCACATTCCTCATGCTAATATTTTTCTCCTGTCAGATACTCAACCCAAGCTCAAGTCACACTGAAGAATTTGAAGTTCTTCATTACAACATCCTTATTCAAGATTCTATCTATGCAGTTACACATACTCTGTCTCCTACCTGAAATTCTTTCTAATGCTTGTCACGTGGCAGATGCCTACTCAGACTTATCCTCTCTATCAAACTATCTCTAATCAGCCCCACTATCACACTCTCCAGCCTATCACCCCTGGCTATCTGATCTTATAAAATTTTAGACCTTGGAGAGCATCATTTTATGCTAACATGTATCGTTTCCTTACCTGTCACCACTCCTAGATTTGTGAATTCCTTGAAAAATACCAACTTTATCCTATTTTCAGCTTGTCTGTCTTATATCAAATGTCTAGCCCAGTTCCTGATGCATGGTTGGCACTCAATAAACAAATTATTTGTGACATTTAAATAATATCAGATGTCTCACCTGTTTATTTCTCTTTAGTCACCTGAGTGAAGTAGGTCATCTTGGTTGAGTCTGGCTTAGAGACCTTGTTACAGTTGTCCAGTGGTCAGATCTATGGAGAGTGTTCGAAAGAATATGCCCTTTGTTGCACCATGAGTCTTTGTAGCTCCACCTGAGAGGAGTTGCAGATATGTGACAGAAAGCAATAGGGAAAAGGGGGAAAGGAGAGACATTAAAATAGCCTGATCTAAGTCTTGGAAAATTGCTTCTCTGTGAAACTCAAGAGTTCCATGATTTTGTGATTCTCATCATCTGGGAAAGAGTCTGGGGTCCAGATGGCTTATAGGAAAATGAAAAATGATTTTGCTATTGATTAAAGGGAACATCACCTCAATTTATATATATGGTTACACTATTAAATCCAATATTCAAAAGTTACTTTTTGGCTTGTTGGATGCCCCTGTTGGATGATAAAAGCCCAAGATGGGATAAATTTTTCTTTTTTAATTTTTTTCTCTGTATTTATTTAATGTTATCTCTTCCTACTCCCTTCTCTCTTGCTCTCGTTCTCTGTTTTTCTGCCACTGATTTTATGTTGACTCCTCACAAGAGTCCTCAACCAGGAATAACAAGAGAGCTGGAGAGGTCCAAGATGCAATGAGCCCACTGCTCAGTAGAGATAACTCCTGTTCTTTAAATGACACATCCTTGGGGATCTTGTTCTAGGATTTTGAATAGTAACAATGACAAAGAAGTTAGAGACATTTCCCTAGTGATCTCCAAGGGTCAACAGAAATGATACTATATCATTATCAGATGGAGAAACAGAACAGCAGTGGTTTCATGGCAAATCACCCTGGTGATTGATTCTAATTCTAGTCTCACGTCTTGATTTTCCTTCTTATTTGTGGTCATTTGGGAAGTAACTATAACTCATAACCTATTACTTTAAAGCATTAATGTTATTCAGAGGGCTTGCTGGTAAGAGGATTAAAATACACAAAAAGATGAGTTAGCAGTGTTAATAGTACATACTAATTTCTAGGGAAAAGCACAGCTTTCGCTTCACTCCCTCCACCCAAGAGAAGTGTACTCCTAAGCATCGAAGGTAGACAATTGCACATAGACCTAAGAAGTTGAACTTTGGCCGATAAAGTTTAATGTAGCCAATTTTGGCTCTTTTATCTTTTAAGGGAACTTGTCTCTTCCTTTTGGGTCATTCTGCATGGCTCTTCTCTTTTGCATGTCATGTGAATAGTTGTTGAGAATAACCTGAGAAAGAGGTTTAGAAGGAGGAGTGTTCATGCTTAGCAATCCAAGAAGAAAATACGCGCAAGGATCAAAAGCAAAGGAAGGCAGGAGACAAGGCAAAGGAGAGGTAGCTGATGGCTAAGCCTCAGATTGAAAGTTTCTCTTACTTCTAATTTAATCTTTCCATGTCTCCTGTCATAGTTTTATCATCAGAGTGATGAGGCTGTGAGGGCCATAATTAGACTGTAGGTTGGGGGAAAGTATAAGGAGACTGCTCAGATTTTTCAAAAGTCAAAGAGTTGGGCCAGTGGAACAAGAAATGACCTTGTGTCTCAAATATGATTCAGGTCTGCTCACCGATTAAGAGATTGATGACACAAATCAATGTGTGACAGAATGTGTCTGTGCCTGCAACATCTCCTCTGTATATATTTCTTCTGAAAACAGCAGGAGTGGTGTCAGCAGCTGAAGGTTATTGTACAATATTTGGAGATTTTCCTTTGTACCCTGTTAAATACCTTTCTTTTATAAATAAGATTAACAAACATAAGTACATTGACAGGTAGAGTGTTTTAAAGCATTTATGTGAGCTTATTTTCTGGACTAAAATTCATGAGTAAGAACAAAGATAATTTTTTATTTGTGAATTTATTTTTATAAAAATACATAAGAGAGTTATAAATAGTACATCAATTTATTCATTCAATTCATATCCTTTATTAAAAATAAAATTAGATGAAATACTTATAAAATTTAACAGAAAAAATAGTTATTACTATATTTACCTGGTTTTCCATCATTCATCTAATGTAGGGGTTTATGTGATATTTTTTTATGTACACTTATAAAGAGCTCTGCTTTTCAATATTAATAAGATTTACTGATTTTATAATTATACTAGAGGCCTGGTGCACAAAATTCATGCACAGGGTGGGGGGGTCCCTCAGCCCGGCCTGCACCCTCTCCAATCTGGGACCCCTCAGGGGATGTCTGACTACTGGTTTAGGCCCAATCCCTCTCACAATCCCACAGGTTTCTAACCACTCACCTGCTTGCTTGCCTAATCACCCCTAACCACTCTGCCTGCCTGCCTGATTGCCCCTAACCGCTCTCCCCTGCCGTCCTGATTGCCCCTAACCTCTCTCCCCTGCTGGCCTGATTGCCCCTAACCGCTCTCCCCTGCCGTCCTGATTGCCCCTAACCTCTCTCCCCTGCTGGCCTGATTGCCCCTAACTGCTCTCCCCTGCCAGCCTGATTGCCCCCTAACTGCTCCCCTGCCTGTCTGATTGCCCCTAACCACCTCTGCTTCGCCCCCCCCCCTCCCCACCGTGGCATTGTCCAGAAGGACTTCTGGAAGATATCCGGTCTAATTAGCATATTACCTTTTTATTAGTATAAATTATCAGTAGCTGAAACACTGGAATTCTAGGTTAATTCCAGATACTTTAAGGACTAGTTAAACTATCCATTCAATCTCTCATGCCTGAAACCTTTGAATTATTATTAACTTTAAATTTTTTTAATCCCCAAACACCCCAATCATTCAAATGACTAAGGTAATTTCTATTTTAAAAATGTGAGGACTGCTATCCTTAGAGCCATAAAGACATCTGTGAATACATAAGAGCAATTCCTTGCAGAAGACAGAGAATAACAATCAGTTGTGTGCCTGTTATGTGTGAAAGACTTCACATGTTATCTAATTTAATGCTTCCAACAGCTCTATAAAATGTTATTAATATTCCCAGTTTTTAAACAAGAAAACGGAGATTCAGGATGAATAATAATTTTCCCACAGTGATTGCATCAGTCTGTTCTGTTTCAAATAACGGAATTCACCTTAGTTTAAGCAGAAAGAGAATTGGTTTTTATAAAATCATGGCTGAAGTAGGAGGCTTTATTCAGGCTGACCCCCAGGAACAATCCCTCAAACCCCCTTGTTTCAATAATAATAGAAAAAGCAGCTGTGGCTACTGCTTTCTCTCAGAGCTAATGAACTAGAATCTGCTGGCTTCCCAACTTTGGCCATAATCCACATCAACTAAATGAACATTCCACACTCAGCCTTCCTCTGCATGAGACTTATGTTTGAATCAAAGTCTCATAAAAGTGCATGATATAGGAACCTAAGCATAAGTGAAAGCCTGAGAACCATAGTGTTTAGCTCTCCAGCCTCAGCATGTTATAAATTATTGAAATGGATGTGAAGAACTAATCATATTTGTCTCAGTCTAAAAAGTGGAAGAAATAGAATAAAATAAAATGGGAACTATGCCAAAAGAGATAGGAAGGTATGGGTACTGTGGCTATCAATTGAAAGTATGGCATCCACTCAGACAGGGATTTATTCATCAAATATCTATTGACCATTGAATGCATAATAAGTAGAAATAATTTTTAGTAAATGAAAGTCATAAAGATATATCTATGATCCGAGAAACTTACAATCTAGTATGAGAAATTCTGTGTGTATTTGAATAATTATAAGGTGGAGTCTGGAAGAGTATTATACCAAAACATTGTCACACTAAACAGGAGCTAAGCACAGCAAGAGATCACTTCTTCCAGATAGGCATGGGGGTAGATCTGCACAAGCTGGAGCTTGGAAAAAATGAAAAGCATCATGGAAAACTTGAAACTCCAGTTGAGTTTTAAAGATCTTATGATCAATCCTGTTTATCTTGTATTTTGTTGAATAATTTAGAATTGTATGTGTTAAATGCCGTGCCAGATGCATATATTCATTTTCATTTAACATATATATTTCATTACACATATATTCATTTTCATTTAACCTTCATATCAACTTTTGAAGGTAGATATTTCACAAATTTGGAAACTGAAGCTCAAAAAACTGAAATTCTAATATCCTATGAAAAACGTAAGTTAATAGTTAATAATGCCAGGGTCTTATGCAAAATATTTGTATCCCAAGAACATCTCCTTTTTCATAATTTTCCCACTTGCCAGTGAAGCTGTTTAGAAGTCTGATTATATTATTTATTAGATGATAGTCACATGGGTGAGTGTATTAGAACTCCCTGGGAAAATTATTCTACAGATCATAAAATATAAGAGAATAAATGCAACCTAATAGGGAAAAAGTAAAGAGATAGTAAACTTACACTGGTTCTGAGAGGAACTAAGGCTTTCTAGTGGCATGTAGAGTCTTACATTAAATGGCAGAAAAGTTGGGCACAATATCTTCAACACCTGAGTTTAAAATTGTTCAGTGTGTTAGCTCAGACATCTCAGAATCAATTCAATTTGGCAGTGGCATGTGGATGAAAGAAAAGAGGAAGTTATTTATGGAGAAATAGTTGAAAAATTAAATGTGGAATAAATGATTTTGTATTTTAATTCAAGTTCTATATCATACTTAAGTAGAAAATGAGGTTTACTTAGGTGATGTTACTTATTTCAAAATCTAAACCCATGTCAGTTGTTAAAGTGGCATACTTATTATAAGCATTCCTACTGAGGTTTACTTCAATTTGACTAATATTTATTAAAGTCCATATACGATCAGAATCCTAGTACAAAACAGCAGGCAATTTCTGCTGAAATTTTTAGTTTTTAAATATATTTTTATTGATTTCAGAGAGGAGGGAGAGGGAGAGAGAGATAGAAACATCAATGTTGAGAGAGAATCACTGATTGTCTGTCTCCTGCACACACACCCCCACTGGAGATAGAGCCCGCAACCCAGGCATGTGCCCTGACTGGGAATGGAGCTATGACCTCCCGGTTCATAGCTCAACACTCAACCACTGAGATACTGGCTGGGATGAAAGATGTAAGTAGAATTAAATGTCACAGCTATTCACCGAAGTTGGGTGAGGTGAAGATAACAAACAAGGGTGTCAGGCCACAGAAGGACTGACAGTGCTGGTACCGGAGACACCTGCAGCACCCCTGTTGCAGGAGTTGTAATCACTGCCAGAATCACAGTACCCAGGGAAACAGGGAGTAATTCCTTGTCACCTCTCTCCTGGCATCCTTCAGTTTTCTGCCTCCCATTGACCCAACCAAAGTGGAAGCCGGAGACCCACAGAGCCAGAGTGATACAGTCCATAGGTTCCTTTGCTCTCACTCCCTGGGAGATTGGGTTCACCAAGGGGAACAGGAGGGCAGAGAATAGAGAACTGGGGAGTGGGAAGTAAAGGATAACCTGTCACGGGTGCCTCCAGTGTCAGGAACTTTGGCTGATGTTGTAGATTCAAGAATAGATTAGTTTCTGCCCTAGGGGAATGCACCGGGCAGGGAGTCAAGAACAAGCTGACATTTGTCACTCAATAAAAAGCTGCTGTAGTTAAGGGTATCAAAGAGGACATGTCAGTGCATTTCCTTTATGATAACAAGAACACAGAAATATGCGAAACTTCTACAAATAAAAAATTGTTTAGATGATTTACAGCTAATGCATTGTATAACTACCTATAAAAATCTTTCTGAGTCAGAATGTTTTCAATATTTTTAGTGTTTGTGGTAATATTTTGCCAAGTTTCTTTCCAGCAAGGCTGAGCCAATTTGTACCTCCCCGTGATCCAGTGAAGCTGGAAGGGTTTAGTTCCTGCACCTGCCAATCCTATCTGTAGGTGTGACTCACATGCCTTTCCTCCAGGGCTCCAAATTATATTCATTGATTATGTTTCTTCACAACCACCAGGCACTAGAACAGTATCCTGGGTCATGGTAATAAAATGATGAATAGGAAAAAGTGATCCTTGACTCCATGGAGCTTACAATCTCTTTAGGGAGACAGATCATTAAATAAATAACTACACTCAACCACTCTGTGTACTCTGACCTCAGTCAGTCAGGAAAGGAAGCTAGACCCCTGTTGCCCAGGAGGCGATAGGTGGCCAACACAACAGTTCTCAGTTTCCTGACTCCTTGACTTGTAATTCACACTACGTTGATCACTTCCTGGGCCCCATTACCTCATAGGCTGCACTAGAGAGACCTCATCCATTCTCCTGATGCTTTTCCATCCTGAAGACTGTGCTTCCCTAAATGGCTTCCTCCTTCTGCTTCTCTTTCCTACACCTTCTGTCTCAGAACCAAAACCAAGAACAAACCCAGGAAAGGGCATGTAGAGAGATGCCAGTGCTACATTGGCTTGTTTGTTTAAATATACCGTGTCTCACAAAAGAGTATGCAAACATGTTGAATAATTATAAAGGCAGAGTTTATTAAAATATATTTTATTTTCAAAACTGAGCAATCATCTGTTAAAGTGTGTATACATTTTAGGGGGACTCCCTGTATTAACATTCAGCCATGTCTTCTGTTCAGTCAAACCTTCCAACCCCACCAGGATGAATAATTCATAATCTTGCTTTATGTAAATTACATAAAAATCCAGCTGCTACCTGCTAGCTGCTAGTTTGCAAACCATCCTTCTTCCTTCTCTTTGACTAGCACATTGGTGGTACCTTTGAAATCCTAGTCCCTAACTTAGGCCCCAGAATCTCTTCTGGACTTAATAGAAGACATAGATCCCAAGTTTAAGAACATTTTCTAAGACTTAACATCTCCCTTCTATCCATCTCTATTAGCTTTCCCAAACTCAGTATCCTTGCCCTGGTACAAGTGCAGAGTATGGCGTAGGGCTCTCTTGACCTCCTGGTTGCGCAAGCAGTAAATTATAGGGTTGAGCAATGGTACAATGACAGCATAGAGTACAGAGACCAGCTTGTTGGTGTCAAAAGCTGAGAGTGCCTTTGGCCGGGCATAGATGAAGATACTGGCTGCATAGAAGATGACCACAACAGTCAGGTGAGAGGCACAGGTGGAAAAGGCTTTATGGCGCCCAGCAGCCGAGGGGATGCGCATCACCGCACCAGTGATGGCCATGTAGGAGGCCCCAGTGACAGAGAGCGGTCCCAGCAGGATAAAAATGGCCAGGACAAAGTCTGTAAGCTCTGCTGTGGACGTGTCCGTGCATGAAAGGTTGAGCAATGGGGAGACATCACAGAAAAAGTGGTTGATGAGGTTGGGACCACAGTAAGAGAGGCGACAAATGAGAAGAACTTTGACCATGGCGATGCCAAACCCGCCGGCCCAGGAGACAGCTGACAGCTGCACACACAGTCGGCCAGTGACAATGACAGAGTAGTGGAGAGGATGGCAGATGGCCACGTAGCGATCATAGGCCATAACGGCAAGAAGGACACACTCAGAGCAGGCCAGACCCAGGAAAAAGTAGAGCTGTGTCATGCAGCCCTCAAAGGAGATCAGCTGTCCAGGGCCCTGCTCAGACCCAACAAAGCCAGCTAGCATCTTGGGAATAGTGACAGTAACATACCAGATCTCCAGGAAGGACATATTAGCCAGAAAGAAGTACATGGGTTTGTGGAGGGTGGGGTGGTTACTAATTGCCATGATGATGAGTGTGTTCTCAGTCAGCACCAACACATAGGCCAGCAGAGAAAAGGCAAACAGTAGTGCCCGCAGTGGCACAGGAGCTGGAAAGCCCAGCAACACGAACTCACTGACTCTCCCACTCTGGTTCCTCTGTTCCATGGGGTTGGTCTTGCCCACTGTTCTTCAGGAGGGAGAATAGAGTGTCTTCAGGAGGCATCAGCAAGAACCCAGACTTTCTCCTGGTGGGTTTATGTTGGTAGAAAGCAATGCATGTGGTGCATATAAATTATCCCTGAGCTGAGGCCGCTGCTCTCTTCTGTAATCCGGACAAAAGAAGACAAGAATTAATTGCTTTGTATTGGGGATAGGATAGGAGTCTGTTTTGGCTTGTGGAGAAGCATGTATTGATAAGCACCAGGTAAAGATGACTCTAGCTGGTCCCTGGAGAACATAGATAAAAACAAGAATAGTAAGAGTCTGAGATGCCCTAATATGAAAGTTTGTAAACTGTATTGCAATTTTGTTTTGATGAAATACATTACATAGTGGAAGAATAACAATAATATGTAACACAATTGGGTATTTGCTATGTAGTATAGTCATTTTCCTAAAATTTTTGCAGATAGCAATTCACTTAATCTTCAGAAGAACCTTGAGTTGTACCCCACTTAATATCTAAGGAAACTGAGACATAGTTAAGTGACTTATTCCAGGTCACACAGATAGCAAGAGGTGGAACCAGGAAGTCAGGACCTCAGAGCTCCCAAAATATTCAGGCAAATGGAAGAGGAACTATAAGATACCTCCTGGATTTATACCCAAGAGAGGGAGTCTTTGAGGCTCAGCTAGGGAAGCTGGTCATTTCCTGCAAGGGAACAAAGTTCCAAAAGGTCAGCACCTCTAGAGTGAAAGTCATACATAACATAATATTTAAGAGGAGGATCTGGGATGCACCTAGAAATCATATTATGAAGCAGATTCTGGATGGCAACAGATCTGAGATTCCCAATGGTTCTGAAAGTTGTGCTGTCTTGGAATGAGACTAGACTTTCCTTTAGTTTTGTTAAAAGCTAACAGAGGCACATTAAATTTTTTAAGAGTTTATTTGAGCAAACATGAATTCAACTCAGGCAGTGCCAAACTGAAAGTGCTTAGGTGCCCTCCTCTGACAGAAGTTAGGGGCAAGGCTTCTATAGAGCAGATGTGGAAGCAAAGCAAGGACATTATGTGACTGGTCAAAGCTTAAATGGTTGCCTTATCTGGGAAGACCTAGTTGGCTGTTTATGATTGGATGTTTTAAAATATGGTTTTCTTGGTTATGATTGCATTTACAATTGACTCCTGCTTAAGTGTTGCATTGTTTACCTTTGTTGGCTACCAAGGCATTAAAGCCACCTAATCTAATATCTTGTTTAATTATTTGACAGTATCAAGACCAATATAAAAGCTTACATTTAGTAGAGTACTCTCTCTGTTTACCTTGGTGTCAAAAATAAAATTTGCTCTTTTCAAACTTCAAGCCTCTTGTGGATCTAATGTTGACATTTCCATGTGGGAGTTGACATGAAGAAAAGATTGGTGTCCCCACTATTGCCTCTGTGTGCTTGAAGCATTGGAAGGGAGTATGGAAATCAGAAAGGAGAATTGGGAGAGGAGATAATCACCTGAACCTGTGTGCTATTTCCCCTCAAGAAATTCTTTACTTTTTAGTTTTGGGCCTGTTTCTATGAGGTTAGCAGGGGCCAAATGTGCTCACACTTCAAACTGCAAATGGTTTTTTCCCTGCTTTATTGAAATATAATTGGCATATAATGCTATATAAACTTAAATTATACAATGCGACGATTTCATAAAACTATATCATGTGAAATGGTACCACATAGGTTTAGATACTTCATGTAATCACCATTTCATTATTGTTATGGTGAGAACACTAAAGCTCTACTCTCATTGCAAACTTCAAGTATACAATTGAGTATTGTATACTTATAATATACTGCTGTACAATATTATTCACCCATAAAAGGAAGGAAATCCTGCCATTTGTAATGACATGGGTAGATCTTAAGGACATTCCACTAAGTAAAATAAGTCAGACAGAGAAAGACAAATATTGTATATCTCACTTATATGTGGAATATAAAAACATCAAACCAGCTAATGGTTTTATAACTGAGTTTTTCTTCTCTTTATGCTCTGTGATTAATACTTGAGTGTTATTCAGTATTAGAGTCCTTGGCATGTCTCTCAATACGAGAGTACTTCAATGCATCTACAAAATACCCATATCCCTGGCTAATATTTGCCATCACTCCCATCCTTTCCAAATATATTCACACTTTATTTATTTAAAATTTTATGGTGGATCAACTATGTTCCAGACCACAGGCTAAGAGTTGTGTTACATAAAAGGTAAATAAGACATATACACAATCTTTAGGGAGCTCATAATCTAGTGGTAAGGACACATCTTCATTTTCTCATCCCTGAAAGTTTAAGCTACCATACTTACCCCTACATTATATACTAGCTTCATAAGTAACAATCTCAAAAGTACAATTGCCATTGGTACCTTAACCTTGATTCTTTCTCTGCAATACCTGCCTTAATGCTGTTCATTGTGCATTTAACCGTCTTGGCCCCATGTTGGTTTTCTTATCCTTTAATTTTTTCTACTTTCACATTTGATGTTCTGCACACTTTAACAAAAGATTAGCCTCTCACTTCTGGACTCCTAATTGGTATCACTGCCTATATAGTCTCTCCCCTAAAGATAAAATCTGACCACTTTAATCCTCTACTTAAAACCCTTTCACAGCACCCCATTGCCTACATGATTTTGTTCAAGTTATATAACAGGGTGTGTAAGTACTTCATGACCTGCCACTGCTATCACCACAATCTTAACTCTTGCTACAGCCTACATTGTATTTTATACTCCTTAGCTCTTGGCATACAGCATGTGTATTATCTCTGTAGCTTTGCTCATGCGGCAATCTCCATGAGCATGACTAACCCCTAGTTGGCCTTAACGTCTTAGCTCATGTGGCATCTCCTTATAGAGACATTAACTGTCCTTTCTTTCCTTTCATCTTCACTGTTGGTGAGTTCTATATATATAAATATGCTCTCTCTATATATTTCTACAGATATGGGTTAGTTACTGGTATTTCTCCTTTTCACAAGAGTTCCTATTATAGGTCTGCTTTAATAACAGGTTAGTAAAGATATTATAACAATTTTATGGACACATGTATAGATGGAAAACAGATAAAGGTATATTATGGGCAGAAAAGATTAATAGATTATAGGAATGGAATATAAAGAAGGCAGAATATAAAAAGGAATTGTGTGGAAATGATCAGGAGTATATAATTTAAATGGTTTACAAAGAAAATTGACAGAGTTGGAATAATATGTGAGGAACATAGACATCAAATATGGAAGAGTGAATAGATGTATGGGGACCAGTCAGATTCTATGAAGAGAGAGTGGATCTTCTGTGGATAATATGGGTGATATTTGGTAGGCTAAATATCAACAGATACAATGAGGGAAGATTAGGTCAAGATAACTATAATATAGAAAGGACAGACTAAGAATTGGAGATCATAGAAGTTGTAGGGAAGACAGGCAGAGTATGAATAAACAATGAGACCACCTGTAAATAGAAAACATGAAGAAAGTGACATTGGTCTACATATATCAATAGATGAGGTCAGATGTGGAAAATGTTTATAGGGTTTGGATTTTATTGGGTGTAGAGAAGAATAGAAAGATGAATGTATTGGACAGAAAGTAAACATGAGAAATTTGACCACTTGAAGAAGAATGCAGCAGATAACAGAATCTACTTACTTTATTCAGATGTATTGACTCAGGGTCCTCCTGAGATGACCAGGTTGGTTAGAAAAGGCTTAGGGAGTGTATGTAAGAAAGTTGAAGCATCAGGACAAAGAAAGTTGCTGCAGAGACTTTGCCTCCGCTTCCTCCCATATTCAGAGAACCCTGCCAAACCAGGAAAGATTCATTTATCTTGCACCTCCCTCTGATAGTCCCCATTTCCCCCTCCTTCTTTCTGATGCTTTGGGATGGCTCTGAGGCAGGAGCCCGAGAGACCAAAAGAGATACAACAGAAAAGAAAAAAAGACGGGGCAGAGTCTTTGGGAAAGGGCATGTTTGGGAAATTTAGGAAACAGAAGTTTATTAGGAAACTTATATTAAGGAGAGGATGTCACAATGTCCTTAGGACCTCCCCTTGCCTTCTCCTTCCTTGTTTTTCTGCATTTCTTTCCATCATGCCACATTCCTGCTCAAAGGGAAGCCTTTGGCTTTGGGCCAGGCCAATATGGTCTATAGCCTAGCTCAGTCATGCAATCTTGGGCAATTTACTTAACCTCTTTGACCCTTAGATTCATAATCTATCAAATAGGATTAATATACCTCACAGAGTTGCTGAAAGGAGTAAATGTTCTGAGATAGATGGAATGCTTAGAACCTGAAAGGGGTTCAACAATTCTAGACTGTTTTTTTCCTTTATCATCTGAATCCATGTTTTTTCCTTTATCATCTGAATCCATATCATCTGAATCCCTTAATTCCATGATGTCATCGAAGAATGACTGAATTGAGAGTTAGGGGTTGGAGTTTTAGTTCCATGTTTGTAATTTATATTTTGTTTAATTTAGGGTTTTTGTTATATATCAGATTATGTTCCATAAAATATATTACAGGTGTTTTGAGGATTAAACAAAATAAAGTTTGCAAAAGGTTTGGCACTGTACTCAGTCCATCATAAGCAGTGTAAGTAGAGGTTAATAATGTGGGCTGCATAATCACACTGCTTGTGTTCAACCGTGTAACCTTCGGAAAACTATTTAACCTCTGTGTGCCTCCCTTTTCTTACCTGTAAAATGGGAATAATTCTAATACCTATCTCACAGAGTTAAAGAGTAAATGAATATGTGGATGAAAGTTTCTTATAACAGCATCTGCTACAGTGTTTTTCTCAATAAACAATTCGCTGGTGTTCAAGAAATATTTCTTGAATCTGAACCTGTTGAGACTGGACAGGAATTATTTGTGGGAATATTTGGAGATGTAAGAGAAGGATCTTTGATATTCTGAGTTTAAGAGGGCTTCTCATAAGTAATTGGGAGGAAACAGTTCTTAATTTAAATGATCAGAACTAAATAAGTATGATTGGGCAGTTATCATTGTCTGGATCATTGTGCTGTTTATAAGCCTCACTGATCTGATGATAGGAACTCAGTGCTTAGGAATGGAAAATATACATAATATACTTAAGAAGTCATGTGGAAGTAACCACACCAAAGAAAATGATGTAACAATAAGGAGGGACAGAGTTTAAAAGAATATCTAAAAAGGATCTTAAAGAACATCTACTGGTGTAAAGGAACGACCGTTCGCTATGATGCGCACTGACCACAGGGGGCAGACTCTTAATGTAGGAGCTGCCCCCAGCCCACAGGCCCCAGGCCAGCCAAGGCAGGTGCCAGCGGCCCCCCACCCCCACAATCACCCCTCTGGTTGCTCGCAGATTGGCCCTGATCACCGGCTAGGCCTAGGGACTCTATCCATCATGAATTTTGTGCAACGGGCCTCTAGTTTTGAATGAAATCATATGCTATAGACATTGTAGTAAACCCTATTTTGAATAAAGAAATATATGTACATACATAAATATTATTGACATATTGTACTGTTCGTTGAAAAACTACCAAAACAAGCAGCTTGTTGAATTAGCATTGCTTTGGCTGGTGTGGTAGTATTACTTAAATAAGTAATGTCTGAAAAAGTTGGGACTTATTGAGGCTGATGACAGTTTGCTTTTGGTGATTGTTATCAGTCAAAAGATCATATCAACAGGCTAAAGAAAATAAGCCATAGTCATTTCAATATACATATTGTTTAATCCATTTGATAAACTCAACACCCTTGAGGATAGAGGGGATACATCTAAAAAAAAAAAAAGTACAAATTCCTTTATCCAAAACAAGTGGGACACTTGGAATTTTCAGGTTTTAGAAGGTGACATGCTGCATGCATCAGGTATTTCAACACCTCCAGAGAGTTCAGAAGCAGATTCTATAATCTAACATGTGAATGTCTCTACAGCAAAGCTATGCAAATGGAATCATTTGCAATTGGCTTTTTTCCACTTAGCATAATTCTCTGGAGATTTATGTAGATTTTTGTGGGTATCGTTCATTTTTTAATTGCTGAATAGTATTACATGCTATGAATGTACCTCAGTTTGTTTTAAACATGCACCAGCTGAAGGACATCTGAGTTGTTTCTAGTTTAGGCTATCTATCTATCTATCTATCTATCTATCTATCTATCTATCTATCTAAAAGGCTAAGCAACCGAATGACCAAATGACTGTTTGACTGGTAGCTATGATGCGCACATTCGTGTATAGGTTTTCATGTGAACATAAGTTTTCATTTCTCTTGGATAAAGGCACAGGAGTGCAATTACCACATCTTGTGTTAACTGAATGCTCAATTTCAAATATATAAATATATATATTATTGATTTCAGAGAGAGGAAGGGAGAGAGAGAGATAGAAACATCAATGACAAGAGAGAATCATTGATCAGTTGCTGCCTGCATGCCCCACACTGGGGATCGAGCCCAGAACCCGGGCATGTGCCCTGATTGGAATTGAACCATGACTTCTTGGTTCATAGGTGGACATTCAATCACTGAGCCATGCTGGCTGGGCTACATGCTCAGTTTTTCAAAGAAACTGCCAAACTCTTTCCCAGAGTGGATATACTGTTTTACATTAGTACCACAAATGTATGTGATATAGTTTCTTCCTATCCTTGCCATCATTTGGTGTTTTCATTATTTTTTTTATTTTAGTGTTTTTGATAGAGTAGAGGTATCTTATTGTGGCTTAAATTGCATTAATAGATGTCCCTATTTTTACCACCATTGCCCACCTCCACCCATCCCCACCCCTTCCTTCTGGCCATCACCATACTCTTATCTGTGTCTATGGGTTATGCATATATGTTCTTTGGCTAATCCCTTCACCTACTTTCATCCAGTGCTCCTATCCTCTCTCCCCTGTAAGTGTGTCTTCTGGTAACATATTCTTTCCCTTTCCCTTCGTCTGAGAACAGCTAAATTTCTTTCTCATTCCTGAAAGATATTTTCACTGGATATTTGACTTAGAGTTGACTGTTTTCTTCGGTGTTTGAAAACTAGCTCCAAGGTTTCTAATTTATCTTCAATTTTCAGAAGTTTGTCTTGTGGATTTTATTACTTACTCTGTTTAGGATCCACTCAGTTTCTTGAATCTGTAGATCTCTGTGTTGTTTTTTTTGTTTGTTTTTTTGCCAAATTTGGGGATTTTCCACCATTACTTTTTTGAGTACTTTTTCAGCCCCACTATCTTACTCCTCTCCTTACTGAACTCTCCTCTCTATTCTTTCCTCTGTTCCCTCCATTCTGCTGTTGAGCCCATCAACTTAACATTTTTATTTCTTTATTATTATTATTATTATTATTATTATTATTATTATTATTTTAATCCTATCCGGAGGATATTTTTTGCATTGATTTCTAGAGAGAGTAGAAGGGAGGGGGGAGGGAAATTTGGACTGTAGGGAGGAGGGGGAGAGAGAGATAAACATGCCTCTGTGAACTTTTTATGTAGCCATAAACCTGTATAATAAGAAAATAGTCACAGATTGGTTAGATGTGGATTGGTAAACATGAATCTACTTCCTCATTTGACCCCTTCTTTATGTCACCTTGTGCTAATCATCTTTTAGGTCTTGGCTTTTCTTATTTCTGCAACCCTGACCTTCACTACTGCCCATCATTTTACATCTGTCTGATTCCTTCAAGTGTTAGCCTAAATATTACTTCTGCTGGTACATTTTCTCTGCTCACCCTAGGTCTACCTACCATTTGCTCCCATAGTATCCTGTACTTGCTTTATGACACTTATAACTCTGAAGCTAATTGTCCCTTTATCTTCCCTACTCATTATAGTTGTTTGCAGGAGGAATCTGTATATATTCTGTTGTTGTTGACCATTGTATTCTTATAGGCTATTACAGTGCTTGGCAAGGAATAAGGGCACACAAAAAATATTAAATGAATGAATGAAGCAAGATAAAAATTAGTATAATGTAATCATTGAGTACATTAAGGTGACTAATATCAGAATGGATGTTTCATATTGAGGATAAGTAAAAAAAACCAAAATTTAAATGGTATATATGGGGCTCCTAAATGCTAGAATAATTCCAGAATAACAATAAATCATATGAGTAGGTCTTGTTTAATTCAAATTGAGAATTCTTAAGTAGTAGAGTAGCAATATATAAGAAAGATTAGTCCAGTAATGTTGAATAATGTTGAGAGTGGCTTAGGTCAAGAATAGGAGACTAATTTTAGGCTTCCACTTAAAATGAGCAGGATATAGAATCAAGGTAGCTCTTTTAGGTTATTTCTTTCACATTTTAGTCTCAATTTGATCAATTCTGTAGAATTCTCCCTGATATACTACATTTCCTTATCTAGCTAGTAGGTCCCCCAATGATACCAACACTGACATTAGTATTAAAAAATTTTGTATTTGCCTTTCACTTAATTTGTATGTGGCACATGCATTATATTGATGTGTTGAGGGTTTCAACTCAGACATACTGATGGAAAAATATTCCATTAGTTTGCTTACAATAGTCACAATATAGCATGGAAGGTCACAAGAATTCAAGAGCCCAAAAGAAAGTGTCTTAAGGAACACATATCATTTGCAAAAGTTGCAGTAATGCTGCTTCTTTCATCTCTCGTGAAACTATTTGTTCCATTCCTGTGGATTCCATCCAGGTTGGCTCAGTTGGTTGAAGTGTCAAAAAGGTTGTGGATTCTATTCTTGGTTGAGGCCCATACCTAGGTTGCAGGTTTGATCCTGGTCTGGGCACATATGGGAGGCAACTGATCCATTTTTCTCTTTCACATCAATATTTCTCTCTCTCTCTCTCTCTCTCTCTCTCTCTCTCTCTCTCCCTCCCTCCCTCCCTCCCTCCCTCCCTCCCTCCTTCCCTCCCTCCCTCCCTCCATCCCTCTCTTTCTCCCTTCCTCTCTCTCTAAAATCAATAAACATATCCTCTGGTGATGATTTAAAAAGAGAGAGAGCGAAATGAGCTCTTATAGTCCTGGAAGGAGAGGATTGGGAAATGCTCAGTACTCTATTTAATAGCAATGGTAGCCCATCAAATATAGTCACAAATAACACTGTTACTACCACCATACCATTATAATGGTAGTAATCTAATATAGTCACAAACAGCACTGTTACCACCACCACATCACTATCACTTATCATCACACATACTCATAACTTACTGACTGGATTTCTGGTTCCTTCCAGGCATCAGTGTATGTTAGCTACTATCACAGACCTTAGATATACAGAGATTCTAATACACTGCATTATAAAGCTAGACTCCCTTGGTGAAAACAATGGCTTTCATATTTATTAAGGGTGCATCTTGGACAATTTGTTTCACCTCCCTTTGTGTGAATCAGTTTCCTGATCTGTAAAATCAGGTAATTAATCATAACTCATAGAGGTATTACGAGAATAAAAGTTTATTAGATGTAAAGGGTTAATAATACCACTCTTAAATATGTTAACATTTATTACTACTCTGTCATTTCAAAGTACTTTTTAAATATATACAATGTATATTAAACATAGTCCAAGATTAAAGCAATAGATAATGTCATATTTCAATATTTTTTCTCTTTTCCCATACTGTGATTACTTTAAGAATCTATATCTGCACAGCAAGGTAAAATACAGACTCATGATAAGTGTAATGGGAATGTTATCCTTGCTGGGACACTGTTTCCTCTTCAAGGCAGCTGGCCAACCCCACGGCTTTTTGATAGCATTCTCGCCTTCCTAGTTTCTATTACAGTAGACGAAGGGATCTGGCATGTGTGTGAGACTGCACACACAATTGAAATTAGTTTATTGGAATTAAATGATGCAGTAGCTCTGGACTGAACAGACATGACAATCATGGAATAAGTGATAATTTGTGACTCTAGTGAGGTGGGATGCATGTGTGGAAAAGGCTTTCTCCCTTCCCTGAGTGGGGAGTATACACAAAATGGTGGAGACTATGTAGACATAGGAGAAGATGGTGATGGTGAGAAGGAAGTTGAGAATGACAATAGCCCAAAGTAAAGTCCACTAGCTCAGTTGTGGGCATGTCTTTGCAGGCCAGTTTTGGAACTGATTATATGTTACAGTAAAAGTGGTTCATGACATTGGAGCCACAGAAGGTGACCTGAAATGAAATAGACCTTGATCTCAGTGATCATGAAACCAGACATATAGGAGGAAGCCACCAGCTTCACACATTAACCTGTGGTCGTGATGACCAGGTATCAAAGAGGACATGTCAGTGCATTTCCTTTATGATAACGAGAACACAGAAATATGCTAAACTTCTACAAATAAAGAATTACTTGAATAATTTATAGCTAATGCATTGTATATCTACCTATAAAAATATTTCTGAGTCAGAATATTTTCAATATTTTTAGTGTTTGTGGTAATATTTTGCCAAGTTTTTTTCCAGCAAGGCTGAGCCAATTTGTACCTCCACGTGATCCATTGTAGCTGGAAGGGTTTAGTTCCTGCACATACCAATCCTAACTGTAGGTGTGACTCACATGCCTTTCCTCCATGGCTCCAAATTATATTCATTGATTTTTTTCTTCACAACCACCAGACACTAGAATAGTATCCTGGGTCATGGTAATAAAATGATGAATAGGAAAAAGTGATCCTTGACTCCATGGAGCTTACAATCTCTTTAGGGAGACAGATGATTAAATAAATAACTACACTCAGCCACTAGTTCAATGTGTACTCTGACCTCAGTCAGTCAGGAAAGGAAGCTAGACCCCTGTTGCCCAGGAGGCGATAGGTGGCCAACACAACAGTTCTCAGTTTCCTGACTCCTTGACTTGTAATTCACACTACGTTGATCACTTCCTGGGCCCCATTACCTCATAGGCTGCACTAGAGAGACCTCATCCATTCTCCTGATGCTTTTCCATCCTGAAGACTGTGCTTCCCTAAATGGCTTCCTCCTTCTGCTTCTCTTTCCTACACCTTCTGTCTCAGAACCAAAACCGAGAGCAAACCCAGGAAAGGGCATGTAGAGAGATGCCAGTTCTACATTTGCTTGTTTGTTTATTTGTTTGTTTGTTTAAATATAGGGTGTCCCGCAAAAGAGTACACAAACATGTTGAATAATTATAAAGGCAGAGTTTATTAAAATACATTTTATTTTCAAAACTGAGCAATCAGCTGTTAAAGTGTGTATACATTTTGGGGGGACACCCTGTATTAATGTTCAGTTATATCTTTCCACCCCACCAGGATGAATAATTCATAAACCTGCTTTATGTATATATCATGAAAATCCAGCTTCTAGCTGCTAGTTTGCAATCCATCCTTCTTCCTTCTCTTGGACTAGTTTTTTGGTAGTACCTTTGCAACTCTAGTCCCTAACTTAGGCCTCAGAAGCTCCTCTGGACTTCATAGAAGACATAGATCCCAAGGTTAAGAATGTTTTCTAAGACTTAAAACCTCCCTTCTACCCATTTCTGTTAGCTTTCCCAGACTCAGTATCCTGGCCCTGGTACAAGTGCAGAGTATGGCGTAGGGCTCTCTTGACCTCCTGGTTGCGCAAGCAGTAAATTATAGGGTTGAGCAATGGTACAATGACAGCATAGAGTACAGAGACCAGCTTGTTGGTGTCAAAAGCTGAGAGTGCCTTTGGCCGGGCATAGATGAAGATACTGGCTGCATAGAAGATGACCACAACAGTCAGGTGAGAGGCACAGGTGGAAAAGGCTTTATGGCGCCCAGCAGCCGAGGGGATGCGCATTACCGCACCAGTGATGGCCATGTAGGAGGCCCCAGTGACAGAGAGCGGTCCCAGCAGGATAAAAATGGCCAGGACAAAGTCTGTAAGCTCTGCTGTGGACATGTCCGTGCATGAAAGGTTGAGCAATGGGGAGACATCACAGAAAAAGTGGTTGATGAGGTTGGGACCACAGTAAGAGAGGCGAGAAATGAGAAGAACTTTGACCATGGAGATGCCAAAACCTCCTGCCCAGGAGACAGCTGACAGCTGCACACACAGTCGGCCAGTGACAATGACAGAGTAGTGGAGAGGATGGCAAATGGCCACGTAGCGATCATAGGCCATAACGGCAAGAAGGACACACTCAGAGCAGCCCAGACCCAAGAAAAAGTAGAGCTGTGTCATGCAGCCCTCAAAGGAGATCAGCTGTCCATGGCCCTGCTCGGACCCAACAAAGCCAGCTAGCATCTTGGGAATAGTGACAGTAACATACCAGATCTCCAGGAAGGACATATTAGCCAGAAAGAAGTACATGGGTTTGTGGAGGGTGGGGTGGTTCCTAATTGCCATGATGATGAGTGTGTTCTCAGTCAGCACCAACACATAGGCCAGCAGAGAAAAGGCAAACAGTAGTGCCCGCAGTGGCACAGGAGCTGGAAAGCCCAGCAGCACAAACTCACTGACTCTCCCACTCTGGTTCCTCTGTTCCATGGGGCCGGTCTTGCCCACTGTTCTTCAGGAGGGAGAATAGAGTGTCTTCAGGAGGCATCAGCAAGAACCCAGACTTTCTCCTGGTGGGTTTATGTTGGTAGAAAGCAATGCATGTGGTGCATATAAATTATCCCTGAGCTGAGGCCGCTGCTCTCTTCTGTAATCTGGACAAAAGCAGACAAGAATTAATTGCTTTGTATTGGGGATAGGATAGGAGTCTGTTTTGGCTTGTGGAGTAGCATGTATTGATAAGCACCAGGTAAAGATGACTCTAGCTGGTCCCTGGAGAACATAGATAAAAACAAAAATAGTAAGAGTCTGAGATGCCCTAATATGCAAATTTGTCTGTGAGCTGGATTGCAACTCTGTTTTGATGAAATACATTACATGGTGGAGGAATAACAATAACATGTAACACAATTGGGTATTTGCTATGTATTATTTGTATAGTCAGTGTTCTGAAAATTTTGCAGATAGCAATTCACTTAATCTTCAGAATAACCTTGAGTTGTACCCCACTTAATATCTAAGGAAACTGAGACATATTTAAGTGACATCTTCTAGGTCACACAGATAGCAGTAGGTGGAACCAGGAAGTCAGGAACTCAGAGCTTCCAAAATATTCAGACAAATGGAAGAGGAACTATAAGATACCTCCTGGATTTATATCTAAGAGAGGGAATATTTTAGGCTCAGCTAGGGAAGCTGGTCATTGCCTGTAAGGGAACAAAGTAAAATTGTAAAAGGTCAGTGCCTGTAGAATGGAAGTCATACCAAACATAATATTTAAGAGGAGGATCTGAGATCTACGTAGAAATCATATTAGGAAGCTGTTTCTGGATGGCAGAAGAACTGAGATTCCCAATGGTTCTGAAAGCTGTGCTGTCTTGGAATCAGAGTGTAACACCTTTCTTTAGTTTTGTTAAAAGCTAACGGAGGCACATTAAATTTTTTAAGAGTTTATTTAAGCAAACATGAATTCAACTCAGGCAGTGCCAACCTGAAAGTGCTTAGGTGCCCTCCTCTGACAGAAGTTAGGGGCAAGGCTTCTATAGAGCAGATGTGGAAGCAAAGCAAGGACATTATGTGACTGGTCAAAGCTTAAATGGTTGCCTTATTGGGGAAGACCTAGTTGGCTGTTTATGATTGGATGTTTTAAAATATGGTTTTCTTGGTTATGATTGCATTTACAATTGACTCCTGCTTAAGTGTTGCGTTGTTTACCTTTGTTGGCTACCAAGGCATTAAAGCCACCTAATCTAATATCTTGTTTAATTATTTAGACAGTATCAAGACCAATATAAAAGCTTACATTTAGTAGAGTACTCTCTCTGTTTACCTTGGTGTCAAAAATAAAATTTGCTCTTTTAAAACTTCAAGCCTCTTCTGGATCTAATGTTGACATTTCCATGTGGGAGTTGACATGAAGAAAAGATTGGTGTCCCCACTATTGCCTCTGTGTGCTTGAAGCATTGGAAGGGAGTATGGAAATCAGAAAGGGGAATTGGGAGGGAGAGAATCAGCTGAACACCTGTGTGCTATTTCCCCTCAAGAAATTCTTTACTTTTTAATTTTGGGCCTGTTTCTATGAGGTTAGCAGGGCCCAAATGTGCTCATACTTCAACCTGCAAATGGTTTTTTCCCAGCTTTATTGAGATATAATTGGCATATAATACTATATAAACTTAAATTCTACAATGCAACAATTTCATAAAACTATATCATGTACACATAGGTTTAGTTACCTCACATAATTAGTATTTCATTATTGTTATGGTGAGAACACTAAAGCTCTACTCTCATTGCAAACTTCAAGTATACAATTGAGTATTGTATACTTATAATATACTGCTGTACATTATATCCCCAGAAATTATTAATTCTATAACCAATATATATATATATATAATGCAATATTATTCACTCATAAAAGGAAGGAAATTTTGCTATTTGTAATGACATGAGTGGATCCTAAGAACATTCCACTAAGTAAAATAAGTCAGACTGAAAAAGACAAATATTCTATATCTCATGGAATATAAAAACATCAAACCAGCTAATGGTTTTATAACTGAGTTTTTCTTCTCTTTATGCTCTGTGATTAATACTTGAGTGTTATTTAGTATTAGAGTCCTTGGCATGTCTCTCAATACCAGAGTACTTCAATGCATCTACAAAATACCCATATCCCTGGCTAATATTTACCATCACTTCCATCCTTTTCAAATATATTCACACTTTATTTATTTAAAAATTTATGGTGGATCAACTATGTTCCAGACCACAGGCTAAGAGCTGTGTTACATAAAAGGTAAATAAGACATATACTCAGTCTTCAGGGAGCTCATACCTAGTGAAATGCACATATCTCCATTTTCTCATCCCTGAAAGTTTAAGCTACCATACTTACCCCTACATTATATACTAGTTTCATAAATAACAATCTCAAAAGTACAATTGCCATTTGTACGTCTTGGCTCATGTGGCATCTCTTTATAGAGACATTAGCTGTCGGTGAGTTCTATATATATTGAGTAGCCATATTATTATGATCTCTGAACGCATAATAATCTGGCCACTCAGTGTGTGTGTGTGTGTGTGTGTGTGTGTGTGTGTGTGTGTGTGTGTGTGTGTGTATAGTCATGCACCGAGCCTCATATATATATATATGAGGCTCGGTGCATGAATTCATGCATGGGTGGGGTCCAGCCAGCCTGGCCAGGGACAGGTGACATGGGCAGTTGGCCGGCCTGCCTGCTGTTGAACTCCTGGTCGAGGGGACAATTTGCATATTAGCCTTTTATTATATGGGATATACACTGAGTGGCCAGATTATTATGGGTTCAGAGATCATAATAATCTGGCCACTCAGTGTGTGTGTGTGTGTGTGTTTCCACAGATATAAGTTAGTTACTGGTATTTCTCGTTTTGACAATAGTTCCTATTATAGGATCTACTTTAATAACTGATTAGTAAAGATATTATAACAATTTTATGGACACATGTATAGATGGAAAACAGAGAAAGGCACATTATGGGCAGAATGAAATAATAGATTATAGGAATGGAATATAAAGAAAGCAGAATGTGAAAAGTAATTGTGTGGAAATGATCAGGAGTATATAATTTAGATGGATTACAAAGAAAATTGACAGCGTTGGAATAATATGTGAGGAACATAGAAATCAAACATAGAAGAGTGAGTAAATCTGTGGGGACCAGTCAGATTCCATGAAGAAAGAATGGATCTTCTGTGGATAAGATGGATGATATTTGGTAGGCTGAATATCAATAGATTCAATGAGGCAAGATTAGCTCAAGATAACTATAACATAGAAAGGACAGACTAAGAATGGGAAATCATAGAAGGTGTAGGGAGGACAGGCAGAATATGAATAAATAATGAAACCACTTACAAGTAGAAAACATGAAGAAAGTGATATTCATCTACATATCAATAGACGAGGTCAGATGTAGAAAATGTTTATAGGGTTTGGATTTTATTGGGTGTAGAGAGGAATAGAAAGATGAATGTATTGGACAGAAAGTAAACATGAGAAATTTGACCACTTGAAGAAGAATGCAGCAGATAACAGAATCTACTCACTTTATTCAGATGTATTGACTCAGGGTCCTCCTGAGATGACCAGGTTGGTTAGAAAAGGCTTAGGAAGTGTATGTAAGAAAGTTGAAGCATCAGGACAAAGAAAGTTGCTGCAGAGACTTTGCCTCCGCTTCCTCCCATATTCAGAGAACCCTGCCAAACCAGGAAAGATTCTTTTATCTTGCACCTCCCTCTGATAGTCCCCATTTCCCCCTCCTTCTTTCTGATGCTTTGGGATGGCTCTGAGGCAGGAGCCCGAGAGACCAAAAGAGATACAACAGAAAAGAAAAAGACTGGGCAGAGTCTTTGGGAAAGGGCATGTTTGGGAAATTTAGGAAACAGAAGTTTATTAGGAAACTTATATGAAGGAGAGGATGTCACAATGTCCTTAGGACCTCCCCTTGCCTTCTCCTTCCTTGTTTTTCTGCATTTCTTTCCATCATGCCACATTCCTGCTCAAAGGGAAGCCTTTGGCTTTGGGCCAGGCCAATATGGTCTATAGCCTAGCTCAGTCATGCAATCTTGGGCAATTTACTTAACCTCTTTGACCCTTAGATTCATAATCTATCAAATAGGATTAATATACCTCACAGAGTTGCTGAAAGGAGTAAATGTTCTGAGATAGATGGAGTGCTTAGAACCTGAAAGGGGTTCAACAATTCTAGACTGTTTTTTCCTTTATCATCTGAATCCATATCATCTGAATCCCTTAATTCCATGATGTCATCGAAGAATCACTGAATTGAGAGTTAGGGGTTGGGGTTTTAGTTCCATGTTTGTAATTTATATTTTGTTTAATTTAGGGTTTTTGTTTTATATCAGTTTATGTTCCATAAAATATATTACAAGTGTTTTGAGGATTAAACAAAATAAAGTTTGCAAAAGGTTTGGCACTCTACTCATTCCATCATAAGCAGTGTAAGTAGAGGTTAATAATGTGGGCTGCACAGTCACACTGCTTGTGTTCAGCCATGTAATCTTGGGAAAACTATTTAACCTCTGTGTGCCTCCCTTTTCTTACCTGTAAAATGGGAATTATTCTAATATCTATCTCAGAGAGTTTAAAGAGTAAATGAATATGTGGATGAAAGTTTCTTATAACAGCATCTGCAACAGAGTATTTCTCAGTAAATATTAGCTGGTATTCAAGAAATATTTCTTGAATCTGAGTCTGTTGAGACCGGACAGGAATTATTTGTGGGAATATTTGGAGATGTAAGAAGAAGGATCTTTGATATTCTGAGTTTAAGAGGGCTTCTCATAAGTAATTGGTAGGAAACAGTTCTGATTTTACATAATCAGAACTAAATAAGTATGATTGGGCAGTTATCATTGTCTGGATCATTGTGCTATTTATAAGCCTCACTGATCTGATGATAGGAACTCAGTACTTCAGGAATGGAAATTATACATAATATACTTAAGAAGTCATGCAGAAGTAACCACACCAGAGAAAATGATGTAGCAATATGGAGAGATAGAGCTTAAAAGAATATCTATAAAGGACCTTAATGAATATCTATAAAGAAACAACTGATCGCTAGGACGTGCACTGACCACCAGGGGGCAGACGCTCAATGTAGGAGCTGCCCCCAGCCCGCAGGCCCCAGGCCAGCCAAGGCGGGTGCCAGCAGGGCCCCCCAGATTGCCCCGCCAGTCACCCTGCAGAGGGAGGCATCCAGTGGCAGCAGTGGCGGGGGGCAGGGCTGGCGAGCGGGTGGCGCCAGACCAGCTAAGGCAGTTGTCAGCCGGGCCCCTCCCAGATCGCCTCACTGGTCACCCCACTGATAGCCGACCAGGCTGAGGGACTCTACCCGTGCATGAATTTTGTACACCAGCCCTCTCGTTTTGAATAAAATCATATGCCATAGACATTGTAGTACACCCTATTTTGAAAAAAGAAATTCTATATAATAAAGAGGTAATATGCAAATTGACCATCACACCCTCGTACAAGATGGACGCCCCCATGTGGGCAGTTGGGGGCAAATGTATGTGATATAGTTTCTCCCCATCCTTGCCATCATTTGGTGTTTTCACTGTTTTTTAGTGTTTTTGATAGAGTAGAGGTATCTTATTGTGGCTTAACTTGCATTAATAGATGTCCCTATTTTTACCACCATTGCCCACCTCCACCCAGCCCCCACCCCTTCCTTCTGGCCATCACCACACTCTTACCTGTGTCTATGGGTTATGCATATATGTTCTTTGGCTAATCCCTTCACCTGCTTTCATCCAGTACTCCTCTCCTCTCTCCCTTCTGACAACTGTCAGTGTGTCTTCTGGTAACATATTCTCTCCCTTTCCTTTCATCTGAGAACATCTAAATTTCTTTCTCATTCCTGAAAGATATTTTCACTGGATATTTGATTCAGAGTTGACTGTTTTTCTACAGTGCTTGAAAACTAGTGTGTCCCTACTTTGTGCTCCAAGGTTTGTAATTTATCTTCAGTTTTCAGAAGCTTGTCTCTGAAATGTCTTGTGGGTTTCATTGGACTTATCCTGTTTAGGATCCACTCAGTTTCTTGAATCTGTTGATCTATGTTGTGTGTTGTTGTTTTTTGCCAAATTTGAGTATTTTCCACCATTACTTTTTTGAGTACTTTTTCAGCCCCACTATCTTGCTCCTCTCCTTACTGAACTCCCTTCTCTATTCTTTCCGCTGTATGTTCCATTCTGCTGTTGAGCCCATCAACTTAACATTTTTATTTCCTTATTATTATTATTTTTTAATCCTCACCCAAGGATATTTTTTCCCATTGATTTCTAGAGAGAATAGAAGGGGAGGGAAAGATGGAAGGGAGAGAGGATGGGGAGAGAGAGAGAAATATGAACATGAGAGGGACACATCGATTGGTTGCCTCCCACATGGGCCCCGGATGGGCAGGGCACCTGCAACTGAGGTATGTGCCCTTGACTGGGAATTGAACCCGGGACCCTTTGGTCCACGGGCTGATGCTCTGACCACAGAGCCAAGCTGGCCAGGGCAATTTCTTACTTTGTTTTTAACTTCTAAAATTTTTATTTGTATCTTCGTTATATGTTCTATTTCTTTGCTGAGACTTTCTATTTTTATTTTAAGTGTGTTTATAATTTCTTTTTAAGCTATCTACTTTAAAATCTTTACTCATAATTCTGACATTTCTATCATCTCAGTATTGGCATCTCTTAGTTGCTTTTATCATTCAATTTGAGATCTTCCTTGGTATGATGGGTAATGTTTTTATTGAAACCAGAATATATTGGATATTCTCTTATGAGACTTGTATGTTATTTAAACCTTCTGCTTTAGCTGGTTTTCTTTGACATTTCTCCTATTTTAAGGGAGGACCACAGCCTTGTTACTGCCAGATGCAGGTATAACTCTAGGTTTATTATTAACCTTCCATTGGCATCCAAACATGGAATTTCTCGTTATAACTGGGTAGGAATCAACTCCAGCTCCCTGTTGCTCTACTGATACCTTCCTGGAGAGAGTCAGAGTGCTTAATTAACTGCTCATTATGTGGCCTGTACTGACACCACTGTGGGTGACCTCTTACTGCTGGATGGTGGTGAAAGTCATGACTCTCCACTAGGCATATTCTGATACAACTTTAGCATAAAGGGAGAGGGCACCTTATTACTGCTGGCTGGGGGTAGAAATTCAAGCTCTTTACTGACACCTGGTGGTAGTGAGGCAGTGGAGCTCACCACCTCCCAGCTGGGATAAAATTCTTACCCAGCCTGGTGAGGGTGGAAGTCTAAACTCCCCACTCAGCCTTTGCTAGCATGAGTAGGGATAAGTCCACAGTTTTGTTCTTTTTTCTTTTTTAATTTGGTTCAGATGAAATAAAGCAGTTATTACCTAAATATTCTAATTTCTTAGGTTGCCCCTTTCCTGGTAGTTTGGCAAAAGAGAGCACTCTTAGCTTGGAGCTTTTTTGTTTGTATCTATAGTTAGCATATCCAGATTTCTGGCTTTTTCAGTATCAGGTATGGGATATATGAAGCCAAAAGCAAACTCAAGTTACTACCATTTCATTACTTTGGCCATTAGGAACCTAGTTAGATTCTTTCCTCCACCTTTTAAAGTCTTACTGTATATATATATTCCAGGGTTTTTAGGTGTTCATGGACAGAATCAGTAAAAGAGGCCAACCAACTTTTATAGCAAAATAATAACATGTTGTAAAATTTATAGACTATCCTGTATAATAAAGAGGTAATATGCAAATTGATGATCACGCCCTCACACATGATGGCTGCCCCCATGTGGTAAAAGATGGCTGCCCCCATGTGGTCATAAGATGACCAGCAGGGGAGGGCAGTTGGGGGAGACCATGCCTGCAGGGAAGGGCAGTTGGGGGCAACCAGGCCTGCAGGGGAGGGCAGTTAGGGGTGACCAGGCCTGCAGGGGAGAGCATTTGGGGGCAACCAGGCTGGCAGGGGAGGGCAGTTGGGGGTGACCGGGCCGGCAGGGGAGGGCAGTTGGGGGCAGTCAGGCCAGCAGGGGAGCAGTTAGGCATTGATCAGGCCAGCAGGGGATTGGTTAGCGGGTGATCAGGCTGGCAGGCAGAAGTGGTTAGGGACAATCAGGCAGGCAGGCGAGCAGTTGGGACCCAAGGGGTCCCAGATTGGAGAGGGTGCAGGCTGGGCTGAGGGACACCTGCCCCCCCAGTGCACAAATTTCATGCATCAGGCCTCTAGTGTATAAACAAAATGTATGACAACAGCACAACAGAAAGAGTAAATGGATGTTTACTTTTATAAAAATGTTATATTATACATAAACAGTTATATTACTTTAGGGTAGATTGGTACATGTTAAGGATGCATGTGGTAATCGCTAGAGCAAACACATAAGCAATTTATAGGCATAGTTAAAATACCAAGAGAGAAGAAAAAATACTCAGTAAAAAAAAAGGCAGAGAAGGATGGTAGAGACAGACGCACCCGCATCAAAATTAATTGTAAGTTTAGTCTATTTTTACAGAGGTTGATTTTTATACGGGCAAATTTCATAACAATAAGCACTTACTTTATTGTAATTAGAAAATAATTATGTAGTGATCTTTATGTCCACAAAATTTACTCTATGGATTATTAATGATAAATGTAACAGCATTACATTATGATGCCTATCATGATAAAAATACTTGTTGATTAAAACTGGGAACTAAATAGTTAATAAGAATAGACTAAATATTCCTATTAAGAGGCAGAGATTATCACTCTGGATTAAAAAGCATGACCCACATATGTGCTGTCAACAAGAGATGCTTTTAAAATATAAAAATACAAATAGGCTACCCTATGTAATAAAAGCCTGTCCGTTCAACCAATCAAAGCTAAATATGCTAATGATATGCTAAGGCCTCTCAAACACTCGCTGTGACATGCATTGACCACCAGGGGGCAGACGCTCCAACCAGTAGGTCAGCTTGCTGCTGGGTCTGGCAGATCAGCACTGAGGGAGACAGGCCGGACATGCCCTGGAGCCCTCTCACGCTCCCTCCCCGGCTGGCCAACCTCCCATGTCCCTCCCCGGCCCTGATGGTGCACCAGTGGGGTCCCTCAGCCTGGCCTGTGCCCTCTCGCAATCCAGGACCCCTCGAGGGATGTCGGAAAGCTGGTTTCAGCCCGATCCTGCAGGCCAGGCTGAGGGACCCCACTGGTGCACAAATACACTAATAAGAATGGAGGCCCTGGCCAGGTAATCCAGTTGGTTAGAGCATCGTCTTGATATGCCAAGGTTGTGGGTTCAATTCCCAGTCATGGCATATACAAGAGTCAACCAATAAATGCATAAATAAGTGGAACAACAAATCAATGTCTGTCTGTCTGTCAGTTTCTCTTTCTATTCCCCTCTCTCTCTAAAATCAATCAATAGGAATACTGGGGTGTGTGGGTGTGTGGGTGTGTGGGTGGGAAGATATCAACCAAAGAACTTGTATGCATATATGCACAATCCATGGACACAGACAATAGTGTAGTGAAGGCCTGGGGCTTGGGGCAGGAATGGGCTAGAATAGGTCAATAGGGGGGAAAAAGGGGACATATGTAATACTTACAACAATAAAGATTTAAAAAAGTAAATCAACAAAAAATTTAAAAAGAAGGAAATGTGGTATATAAAGCAAACACTAATCATAAGGAAATAAAAGCAACTGAGTTAATAGAAGGTATAAAGAATTTTGAGAAAAATAAATATTACCAATGAAAAAAAGAAAGTAAAGAAGATCAATTCATCACATTAACCCATTAACCCTAAATTTGATTACCTTTGATAACAGAGCTTTAAAATACATGAAACTAAAAGATCATTACATGTAACATTATTATATTAAAAATCATTTTTCTTGAAATATATATATATATGTGTATATATATATATATATATATATATATATATATATATATATATAGACAAGTCTAGCCCTAGCAAGTTTAGCTCAGTGGATAGAGCATCGGCCTATGGACTGAAGGGTCTCAGGTTTGATTCCAGTCAAGGGCACATGCCCGGGTTGTG
The DNA here is from genome assembly GCF_951640355.1 of Cnephaeus nilssonii. Classification (NCBI taxonomy): domain Eukaryota; kingdom Metazoa; phylum Chordata; class Mammalia; order Chiroptera; family Vespertilionidae; genus Cnephaeus; species Cnephaeus nilssonii. The sequence goes on along the minus strand of NC_137084.1, from coordinate 39,002,274 downwards.
GGCTCAATCCCCAGTAGGGGGCGTGTAGGAGGCAGCCAATCAATGATTCTTTCTTATAATTGATCTCTCTCTCTCTCTCTCTCTCTCTCTCTCTCTCTCTCTCCCCCTCTCCCTTCCTCTCAGAAATCAATAAAAATATAATAAGTAAATAAATCTATAATTATAGTAGGAGCTTTCATTAATCCTGTCTCCGTAATTTATATGATGAGTATACAAAAATGCAGTAAGGATGTAAGAGACTGAGCATAAGGGCTGCTTTTCTGATCTATGTACAAGTAAATAAATGTACTAACATTAAAAATCTCTAATAGTATTACTTGACTAGCCAAATATGGTATTTTATGTTATAGCTCATATTATTTTCCTTTTGTTTAAGAATGGAATTGCTCAGTTTCCAATTTTAATCTACAAGTATTTCTTAAAGTGTTTTTTATTGATTTTTAAAGAGAGAGGAAGAATGGAGAGAGAGATAGAAACATCTATGAGAGAGAAACATCAATTGGCTGCCTACTGCACACGCCATGTGCCCTGACCGGAAATTGAACCAGTGACCTCTTGGTGCATGGGTTAATGCTCAACCACTGAGCAACACCAGCTGGGCTTAATCTACAAGCATTTTTGTCATGATAGGCATCATAATGTGAAACTACTCATTTATAATAAATTTATAATAAAAACTCATTTATAATCCACAGAGTAAATTTTATAGACATAAAGACCACTATATAATGATTCCCTGATTACATTAAATTATAAAAGTTAAAAATCAACTTCTGTTAAAATTTGTGACTTTGTCACATACATATATAATGTTATAAATTAAAAAATAAAATACTAACATATACTTATTTCTAGAGGTTAGAAGTAAATTTTATAAAAGTATCAGTGTTTGGGGGAAAAATAAATTTTTATAGAAAAAAAGAAAAATTGAATTATCAAATATATTTTTGGAAAAATAGGTAGAATGTTTTAAAAAAGAAAAAAAGTAAGATTTCCTTCTGTTTAATTGCTGAGTAGTATTCCATTATGAAAATGTACCACAGCTTTTTTTTTTTTCTATTCATCTACTGATGGGCACGTGGGCTGCTTCCAAATCTTGACTATTGTAACTAGCACTGCAATGAACATAGGGTGCATACATTCTTACAAATCAGTGTTTTAGGTTTGAGACAGCATGGATGGACCTAGAGGATATTATGCTAAGTGAAATACGCCAATCAGAGAAAGACAAATACCATATGGTTTTGCTTATATATGGAATCTAATGAACAAAATATAACAAACAAATGGAATAGAAACAGACTCATGGATACTATACAGAGAACACCTGACAACTGTTGTTGGGGGAAGGGCTGGGGACTGGTTTAAATAGGTGAAGGGATTAAGAAAAAAATGCTCATAGACACAGACATCAGTATGGTGATTACTAAAGGGTAGTGGGAATGGTAGCAGGCAGAAGAGGGTAAAGGGGAAATAAATGATGACAGAAAGAGACTAGACTATGGGTCCTGAATACACAGCACCATATACAGATGATGTATTATAGAATTGTACACTTGAAACTTATTTAATTAACCAATGTAACTCCAATAATTTCAATTAGAAAAAGTCATCCTAGTTTGAACAGAATGTAGCACAAGATGTAATTCATTTGGACAAAATGGCTCAGAGAGAACATAAAGATGCTGCTCTTCAATAGATGAGGAATACCTCCACCTAAAGGAATACCTCCACCTAAAACTAACGAAAGAGAAGCATGGGCAGTCCAGTTTAAGATGGCGACATGGGAAGATCCTGAACTCACCTTCTTCCACAGAGACACCAAATCTATAATTACTTATGAAAAAATCTCCTCTGAAAGAAACCCAAAAGCTAGATGAGCAACTCCTATACATTGGGGGGATGGAGGGGAAAACCCCATATTAAAATGTGTGAGAGAGGCTGAGACACAATCTCACCATAATTCCCCACATGACAATGCACAATTGGGAGGAATCTCACAGCCCTGAGCTTCTCCCTGGGGGAGTGAAGGGTTTGAACCCCACATCTGGCATCCCAATTTTAAGATCTGCACCTGAGAGATATGCCACATACACACTCACTCACACACACACACACACACACAATCTAGCTTTGACAGCCAGTGGGACTTGTGTTCACAAGACCCACTAGAGTATAGCTATCAGAGAAACAGTTCTTAAAGGTCTCCTAAAGACTCACCAACCCCAGGGCCCAGCACAGAGGCAGCTGACTGTAAAGGGCTCAGACTTTCTGTAAAACAGACCAATTTGCTTAGCTTAAAGCATCAGCCGAGGGGCAGGCATCCATTTTTACACACTTCTAGGAACTTGCCGAAATACTCTCCAAAGACAGAAGCCAGCAGGCACCATCATTTCACTCTTCCTCTTCCTTGCTCAAGGTCACAGGTATCATCTCCCAGAAAGGAGCTTAAGGAGCTTGTGTTCTCAGCTGGCACTGCAATTTGCATGGCTGCCACCAGGGGACACCTCTTAATCACCAGCCCTGATAGCCAGTGAGGCTTATGCTGGCAGGTCCACAGGACTAGAACAGATGGAGAAACAGTTCTTGGTTGCCTACACCTCAGGACGCAGCAGAAAGGCAACAGACTTGAGGCACCCAGTCTTTCTGCAAATAAAAAGATAAGCCTTTTGGTTTATTTTCACAGCTATGGACTGAGGGGCAGGTTTCTAATTAAACACACATCTAAGGGCTGACTATTGTCTTCTCCAGGGATCGGGGAGGTCAGTGGGTGTTGTTTGAGTCCTCTCTTTGCTCTACCTCAGTCACCATTGCCTCTGATGAAGAAACTTGAGTACATGTTCAGTGCACCTACTTTTGTGACTGCCACCAGAGGACACATCTCCCAATAGCCTGACTCTGGTGGCTGATGGGATTTGTGTTCATGAATTTAACAGAGAGGTGGCAAACAAAGAAATGGTTCTAGACTGGCCACACCTAGGCTCAGTGCAGAGGGAGCCGAATGAAACACTCATCTCCCAGTCTTCCCCTGAAAGAGCTGTATTTGTTTACTTAAAAAGCTATTACCCAAAGATCTGGCTTCATATGACCTTAAATCTACCAAGACTAAATCACAAGATCTAGAAAATGTGGACAGATTGATTAGTAATAAGGAGATTGAATCAGCAACCAAAAACCTCTTAACTAACCAAAGTTCAGACCCAAATAGCTTCACTGGTCAATTCTACCAAACATTTAAAGAATAATTAATGCAAGTTCTCCTCAAATCATTCCAAAAATATATAAAGAAAAACATTTCACAACTTACTTTGTGAGGTCAGTATTACCCTGATATCAAAAACAAAGATCTATTAGGTTGAGATATTGTAAATAAGGACAAGAGAGGTAAAATTTGGTTGTACAGATAAGAAAAGAAAGAAAGAAATGTCTCAAATGTCCTAATATTCCACCTTAAGAAATCAGAAATAAAAGAGCAAAAGAAACACAAAGTGAACAGAAGGAAAGAAATAATAAAGATTTATATAAAAATAATTAAAATTTTATAGCAAAATTAATTACCGTATTTTCCGGCATATAAGACGACTTTTTAACCCAGGAAAATCTTCTCAAAAGTCGGGGGTCGTCTTATACGCCAGTGTCGTCTTATAGGGCGGGTGCTGAAACTTCCGAGCCGGACTAGAGAATCTGCGGTCGCCGCATATGGTGGGGAGAGCTCAAAAACGGCCGCACTCCATTCATTTCCATGGAGCCAGTTGGAGACCGCAAGTGTCTCCAGTTGGCTCCTTTTTGTGCCACATACAGTCTCCGTCCGGCTCCATTGAAATGAATGGAGTGCGGCTGGGTGCTCGCCACATACGGCGGGGATGCAGCCGCGGCTGTTTTTGAGCTCCCCCACACCATATGCAGTGACCGACCGACCGACCGTATGAAATCAGCAAGGGCAGCGCTGTACAAGTATGGTAGAAGAAAATCCACTCACCAGGATTTGTGGAAAGAAGTGACTTAACGCGGTCCTGATGACAAGGTGAGAGGGAGCCTCACCAGGAAAGTATAAGTGAAGGGTGGAGCAAGCTGCAGGCGTCCGGGACACCGGGGGTATGGAAAAAAAGAGATAGAGCTGTGCCCAGAAAAACACGCCTCTTTCACCCTTGTATCCTATTACCGTACCTCCTTCTCTGCCTCTCAGATCTCGCTCCTGAGGACTGCAGTGAAGCGGCATTGCTAACTCGCCAGGGACTTGCCCGGCACTTGCTCTCTCTCTATTGTTTGTTATTTTCCTCCTATCATCATCAGTTCCAGTTTGGTTGACAGTGTAGAAAACAAACAGCATGGCAGCTCCCATGGGTTTATTGTCTTATCCTTCCTTTCAGCTTTAGAGTGAATTAGGAAAAGTTTAATCCACTTGCACTGTTTTATGTTTACATGTTTGATGACAAACAGCCTTATGTTTATAAGTGACAGTTTTCCTGCTAAGTACCTGCATGTCATAAGCATTTGAATTAAAATTACCATATTGAAATCAAATCTGATGTTTTTTTAAATTTTTATTTGGTGTGCATTGGAAGAGGGGTAGTCTTATACGGTGAGTATATCCCAAACTCTATATTTTAACTGGAAAAGTTGGGGGTCGTCTTATACGCCGGAAAATACAGTAAATATCCTATCTAATAAAAGAATAATATGCAAATTGACCATACCTCTGCTACACCCTCAAGCCATGCCCACCAGCCAATCGGGAGCAAATATGCAAATAAACCCAACCAAGATGGCTGTGGCCACGAAGAACAGGAGGGAGGCTTGGGTTTCCCAAGCAATGGAGGAAGCCAAGCTTTCCGCCTGCCCTTGATGGCCTAGGCCTCCACTCAATGCTACAAAGTTTCAATGATAGAAGATAAATAAATCGCAACAAAAATGGCGGCAGACACGGATCTGGAGAGAGCAGGAGGCTAGTGTTGCCCCGGCGATGGAGGAAGCAAAGCTTCTGCAGCCCTGGCCAGCCTAGGCCTCCACTCCAGGCTACAAAGTTTCAATTATAGAAGATAAATAAATCCCAACAGAAATGGCTGCCACCACGGAGCAAGCAGAAGGCTTGGCTCCGCTTAAGGCTACAAAGTTTCAATTGTAGAAGATAAATAAATCCCAGATACCAGGGCCTCCTCTTGGGTCACTGGGGGGCGTGACCGGCCTGCAAACCACCACAGGCCCCTTGCCCAGGCCGCCCATGCCCCAAGGGAACCCCCACCCTGATCCGGGACACTCTTCAGGGCAAACCAGCTGGCCCGCACCCGTGCACCAGGCCTCTATCCTATCTAATAAAAGAGTAATTATGCAAATTGACCATCACTCCAACAAACAAGATGGCTGCTCCCATGTGGTCAAAGATCCTGCCCCCATGTGGATACAAGGTGGCCACCACAAGATGACCAGCAGGGGAGGGCAGTTGGGAGGCACCAGGCCTGCAAGGAAGGGCAGTTGGGGTGATCAAGCCTGCAGGGGAGGGCAGTTAGGGGTGACCAGGCCTGCAGGGGAGGGCAGTTAGGGGCAAACAGGCTGGCAGGGGAGCATTTAGGCATCAATCAGGCTGGCAGGGGAGTGATTAGGAGGTGATCAGGTTGGCAGGCAGAAGCAGTTAGGGGCAATCAGGAAGGCAGGCAGGTGAGCAGTTGGGAGCCAGCAGTCCTGGATTGTGAGAGGGATGTCCGGCTGCCCGTTTAGGTCCGATCCCACCAGGATCGAGCCTAAATGGGCAGTTGGACATCCCTCGAGGGGTTCCAGATTGGAGAGGGTGCAGGCTGGGCTGAGGGACACCCCCTCCCATGCACGAATTTTGTGCACCGGGCCTCTAGTAGAATAATAAAAGAAAAACCAATTTAATCAGAAGTTGGTTCTTGGAAAACAGTCACAAAATTGACAGACATTTAGCTAGATTGTCAAGAAAAAAAGAGAAGACTCAAATTACTAAAATCAGAAATAAAAGAGTTCTCATTACAATTGACCTTACCAAAGTAAAACGATTATAAGGGATGCTATGAATAACTACATGCCAGCAAATTAGATAACCTAGGTGAGATGGGAAAATCTGTGAAAAGACACAAACCAATACTGGCAAAAGAGAAATAGAAAATGTCAATAAACCTATAACAAGTAAAAAACTGGAATAATAAAAAACCTTTCCACAAACAAAAGTTCTGGACTAGATGGCTTCACTGGTCAATTCTACCATATTATTTATTTCCCATATTTACCAAGTTTATCATATTTTTCTATCAAAAATGTTCAGAAAAATTGAAGAGGAGGGAACACTTTCCAGTTCACTCTCTGAGGTCAGGATTACACCAAAACCAGAAAAAAAAATTTTTATTAAAATGTTGTGAATAAGGATGAGAGGTAAACATTGGTTGTATATAAAAGAAGAAGACCACTCAGAATTTCTTTTGGACCATGTTATAGATTTTAGGTATTAATCTAAATGTAATGGACAACCATTGAAGCATTTTGAGCAAAGTGTGTTAAAAAATAAAGATAACTATGCCTTCTAGATAGATAACGTATTGTAGATGGCAAGACTGTAAAGAGAAAGACTAGTGTAGGAATGGTAGTAGGCCAGAAGAAAGCTGACTTTTTGGTTTTGAAAAGGCATCAACAACTACAGTCATTTCTGGCATAAGCAACCATGTTGATAGAGGGTCCTTTTATTGAGATGGGAAAATAAGGAGGATGAGCATATATGGCAGCAAAGGCATGGCAGCAAGAGAAAGGTTCAGAATTTAGTTTCTCAAAGAGAATACAGTATTTTGTATGTTTAAACTAATATAATAAACTAGGGGCCCGGTGCACAAAATTCGTGCACGGAGGGGGGTTGTCCCTCAGCCCAGCCTGTACCCTCTCCAATCTGGGACCCCTCGAGGGATGTCCGACTGCCCTCTCACAATCCAGGACTGCTGGCTCCCAATTGCTTGCCTGCCTGCCTTCCTGATTGCCCCTAACCGCTTCTGCCTGCCAGCCTGATCACCCCCTAACCACTCTGTTGCCAGCCTGTTTGCCCCCAACTTCCCTCCTCTGCCAGCCTGGTTACCCCTAACTGTCCTCTCCTGCAGGGTTGATCACCTCCAACTGCCCTCCCTTGCAGGCCTGGTCCTTCTCAACTGCCCTCCCTTGCAGGCCGGGTGCCTCCCAACTGCCCTCTCCTGCTGGTCATCTTGTGGTGGCCATCTTGTGTCCACATGGGGGCAGGATCTTTGACCACATGGGGGCAGCTGTATTTTGTGTTGCAGTGATGATCAATCTGCATATTACTCTTTTATTAGATGATAGAGGCCTGGTACAGGGGTGGGGGCCAGCTGGTTTGCCCTGAAGGGCGTCTGGGATCAGGTGGGGGTTCCCTTGGGGTGTGGGGCAGCCTGAGCGAGGGGCCTGTGGTGGTTTGCAGGTGGGCCATGCCCCCTGGCAACGCAAGCGGAGGCCCTGGTATCTGGAATTTATTTTCCTTCTACAATTGAAACTTTGTAGCCTGGAGCAGAGCCAAGCCTAGGGCTCCCTCCGAGGCCGGTAGCCATTTGTGTTGGGGTTATAATTGAAACTTTGTTGCCTTAAGCGGGTGGGCCCGGCCAGGGTATGTGGAAAGCTTTGCTTCCCCTGTTGCCGCCGGCAACCCTGGCCTGCTTTCTCAAGCTCCATTCTGCCGCCATTTGTTTGAATTTGTTTACCTTCTATAATTGAAACTTTGTAGCTTGAGTGGAGGCTTAGGTCTGGCAAGGGCAGGCAGAAAGCTTGGCTTCCTCTGTTACCTAGGAAACCTTGCTCTCTGTGGCTGTAGCCATCTTGGTTTGGGTTAATTTGCATACTCGCTCTGATTGGATGGTGGGCGTGGCTTGTGGGTGTGTCGGAAGTGTGGTCAATTTGCATATTTGTCTATTATTAGATAGGATTTGTCTATTATTAGATAGGATTATTAGATAGGATACTGAAAGATCCAGTAAAGCCACAATAACAGTTACTGAACCCAACTCAATCTCTGATGGGCAAGAAGTCTCAGTCCAGTAGGGAGATATCTATGACATAAGAAATGTTAGGACCCTAGGCCTGTGGTCGGCAAACTGCTGCTTGTGAGCCACATGCGGCTCTTTGGCCCCTTGAGTTTGGCTCTTCCACAAAATACCACGGCCTGGGTGAGTCTATTTTGAAGAAGTGGTGTTAGGGGAAGTTTAAGTTTTAAAAATTTGGCTCTCAGAAGAAATTTCAATCATTGTACTGTTGATATTTGGCTCTGTTGACTAATGTGTTTGCCGACCACTACCCTAGGCAATAATATATGCATAATGATTGGAAGTCGTTGCAAAGCAGTACGTATAAAAAGGAATGGAAGCCAAAGTTTAAGACTGGATATGAGATAGGTATCCCAAGACAATTAAATAGTAAATGCCAAAAATGCAGAAGCCTAAATCTTCCTAATTTGTAGGAACATAAACTCTGAAGCCAAAATGCCTATGTTGTAATTCTGGCTCTGTCTTTCTATAAGATATTGGACAAGTTTTACCATATCTTGACTCAGTGTCATCTATAAAATGAAGATAATTAGAGCATCTATTACATCATGCTGATGTGAGGTTTAAATAATTAATATATGTAAGATACTACCAGATGCATAAGAAGCACTATAGAAATGTTGCTGCTGATGATGATGATGGTGATAGTAATGGTAATAATGATGAAAATGGTAACCTGGGAGAGATATCTGGCTGGACTAATAAATTAACATGAGACAGATTAACAGGGTAGAATGACCAAATTTATTACATATGTACATACAGAGATTCCATAAGAATATGAGACCCTAGGATAGATAGGGCAGGTGAGGTTTTTATGCCATCTTGAACTAAGGAAAAGGCGGGGGCGGGGGGGCGGGGTTGGAACTTCAAAGAGCAAAAAGGCAATTCACATGGAGATAGATAAACAAATGTTTGCTAAATAAATGTTTGCTGGCCATCTTTAACAATGGGACACAGAGAGGATTCGATCAAATAGGCCTTGCTAGGTTCTTTCCTGTCTATCACTTAGGTCATATTAAACTATACTTATCTATGATGATTGCTTCCTTCCTGGAGCAGGTCCTCTATCTAAATTGTTTTAGGCAGTTAGGGGTAATGTCAAAGGTTCTGAGTCTTTTGTTTCTTAAAAATAATCATCTTAAAATAATCAATATCCCAAAGGGCATATTTTGGGGTGTCAAACTCTGTTCCCCTCAGCATGCAGTAACAACCAGCTATGGGTGTAGAGACTGAGTGGCAATGGGACAAAACCTGTGGGATAGAAATCCGTCAAAAGGCTTATACAGCCCAGCCAGTGTTGCTGAGTGGTTGAGCGTCGACCCATGGACCAGGAGGTCACAGTTCAATTCCTGATCAGGGCACATGCTGGGGTTGCGGAGCTTGATTCCCAGTAGAGGGCATGCAGGCAGAAGCCAATCAGTGATTCTATCTCATCATTGATGTTTCTATTCCTCTCCCCCTCTCCCTTCCATAGTGATTGGCAATAGTTGCAAAGCAGTACGTATAAGAAGGAATGGAAGCCAAAGTTTAAGACTGGATATGAGATAGACATCCCAAGAAAAATAAGAAGTAAATGCAAAAAGTGCAGAGGCCTAAATCTTCATAATTTATAGGAGCATAAACTCTCTCTCTGAAATAAATGAAAAACATATTTAAATTTTTTAAAAAGATTTATGCAATTGTTCATGAGCCACAACTCAGTGCAACAAGGAATTACTTTTTTATTGCAGGATTGGAAGTCCTCCATCAAAATGGGTCAGAATAAAAGGCATTAACCTGAGCCGAAAGCTCAGAGGAAGATTGAAGCTGCTCTGGACTGCACACACTCCTGTGAACCTGCAGGCCAGCAGGGACTTGGGTTTCAAAGCTGGCCTGTTTGCCAAGATGAGTTCATTCAGAGTTATGGCTCTGCAGCCAGAGTTCATTAGCCCTCTCCCTAGATCTGATTCTGTCTATTCACCTAAGCTATCCCTCAAGGCCTCAGGCGATGCCACTGGGAGCCTCAGTCATCTGTGCTCCCTGATCAGCAGTGTGCCTCATTAACAACTTTTTAATGAGGTCATAGTCTCTGACTGCTCACTAATAAGCTGGTTAGCCTGCAACCCCAGGGGTGGAGGAAACTGTGAATTGAAGCCAGTGAGAACAGAGCTCAATCTGCGTATAGCTGCCTCAGAGGCTAGAAGAACCAACTCTCCTTAGTAGACTCCTAGGCTTTTACTCTGAGGTCTCCAGAGCCCCTCCCAGATCTGAGACTTTGATTCTGCAGATGGAGGTCTAGAGGGGCCAGAGCCGTGGGTAGGAGGAATTACAACAGTTGAACTATCTCAGGCTTGGACCAGCCCTTGGTTTCGAGATATTCCTGAGGAAATCAAATGTTCTTCGGGCTTTTATTTTTTTATTTATTTATTTTTTGATGCTTGTGTAAATGGAATATTGCTCTTGAAGATTTCTGTCATCTTGTCATTTGTAACCGTGAATTCCCTTGCTATTCCCCATACATGTCCAAATGCAGATTTTTTTGTATTATTTTTTTCAAGTCTTTCAAAACTATATTTGTCCTGGGTGTTCAATGGTTGGCACTATTCTCTCCTCCTGGTGTACTATCTCTTAGAGATCTCACCCATTATCAGGGTTTCAACCAATTATTTCTATGAGGATGTGGGTATTGACTTGTACCCCACCAGGATTATTGCTAGTCTTCTAATTCCTCTCCCAGCCTTCAGTAATGCTGTAGACTTTCATATACTCCTCATTCCAATGAAATCTCCTTAGCCTCTCTAAAGTCCTTTCTAAATAGACATCTGATCATCTATAATTGTCATGCTTAAAATCCTTAAAAATCACTCCTATCTTCAGAATGAAACTACTGTTTTAGCATGTTATACAAGCCTCCTTATAATTAAGTTCTAGTTTATCTTTCCCATTTCAGTTCTTACCATACCCCAAGAGTATAGGAATATTAAACTACTGTCATAGAAACTATTTTTCCCCCTATACCATGCAGTCCTAGTTTCTCTAATTATAGTAGTTTTTTTTTAATTAGACTCAACAATTTGGAGTCTGAAAAACCAGTGTTCAAATCCTTTTCTTCTATTTATCAGCTATGGAAGTTTACACAAATTACTCTAAATTTCTACTCCTCCATTTTCTTATCTGTGAATGAGTTGGTAATATCTGCCTCATGGGTTGCTTACTTTATGATTTTTTCTATTCTTTAGTATTTCTTGCAATTTAAAGTAGGATATCAGTTATGTAAAATTCTCAATTAGTTTGCTATTAATTATAACATAGGTAAATTATTAGGTTCCCTCTTTTTCCCAGAGGTCAAGGTAAAGAAAAGAATTAACACATATTTGTTGTCAAGTAGAGTTATCTATCCTATATAATAAAAGCCTAATATGCTAAGTGTCCAACCATTCCTTTGACCATTTGATCAGTCGCTATGATGTGCACTCACCACCAGGGGGCAGATGCTCTAACCAGTAGGTTAGCTTGCTGCTGGGGTCCAACCGATCGGGACTGGGTGAGACAGGATGGACACACCCTGGATCCCTCTCGGTCCCTCCCCAACCCCGATCATGCACCAGCAGGGTCCCTCGGCCTAGCCTGTGCCCTCTAGCAATCCGGGACCCCTTGGGGGATGTCAGAGAGCCAGTTTCAGCCCAATCCCCACAGGCCAGGCAGAGGGACCCTACTGGTGCACGAATCCGTGCACCAGACCTCTAGTTTATAAATAAAGTATCATTTACTCATCACAGGTATTATCAGGATGTATAGAACAGAACAATGGAACAAACAGTGTCAGAGCTTACATCTAAATCCAGGTCTATTTGACTCCAAAATATGTCCTTTCAGTATAGCATAAGCCATCTCTAAAATATGAAGGTAGGAGTCTGGCTGGCCTGGCTCAGATGTTGAGCATTGACCTATGAACCAGGAGGTTGTGGTTCAATTCCCAGTCAAGGCACATGCCTGGGTTGAAGGATTCTCTCTTATCATTGGTGTTTCTAACTCTCTCTCTATCTCCCTTCTTCTCTGAAATCAATAAAAATAATTTTTAAATATGAAAGCAGGAACTATAAAGAAGTTAGAAGGAATGAATGATATGTAACATGGAAGACCAAGAGGTCTCAAGAGGATCATAGGAGAAAAAGAACTTTGAGACCAATATGTAAAGAGAGGCTCTACATAATACACAGTTATATATATATATATATATATATATATATATATATATATATTAGAGGCCGTGTGCATGAAATTCATGCATGGGGGAGAGGGGTGTGTGTCCTCAGTCCAGCCTGCAACCTCTCCAATCTGGGTCCCCTCGAGGGATGTCGTGGACATCCCTCTCACAATCCAGGACTGCTGGCTCCCAACTGCTCTCCTGCCTGCCTTCCTGATTGCCCCTAACTGCTTCTGCCTGCCAGCCTGATCACCTCCTAATTACTCCCCTGCCAGCCTGATTGACCCTAACTGCCCTCCCCTGCAGGTCTGGGTCCCCTCCATTGCCCTTCCTTGCAGGCCCGGTCACCCCCAACTTCCCTCCTCTGCTGGCCTGGTCACCCCTAACTGCCCTCCCCTGCAGGCTTGATTGTCCCAACTGTCTTCCCTTGCAGGCCTGGTCCCTCCCAACTACCCTCCCCTGCTGTCCATCTTGTGGTGGCCATCTTGTGGCAGCCATCTTGTGTCCACATGGGGGCAGCCATCTTTGACCACATGGGGCAGCCATCTTGTGTGTTGGAGTGACAGTCAATTTGCATATTACTCTTTTATTAGATAGGAAGGATAGAGGCCTGGTGTACAGGTGGGGGGCCAGCTGGTTTGCCCTGAAGGGTGTCCCAGATCAGGGTGGGGGTTCCCTTGGGGTATGGGGTGGCCTGGGCAAGGGGCCTGTGTGGTTTGCAGGCTGGCCATGCCCTCCGACGACCCAAGCAGAGGCCCTAGTATCTGGGATTTATTTATCTTCTATAATTGAAACTTTGTAGCCTTGAGCGGAGGCCAGGGCAGGCCAGGGCTGCGGGAGACTTGGCTTCCTCCATCACCGGGGGCAACTCAAACCTCCTGCTCTCTCCAGCTCCATGGCTGCCACCATTTTTGTTGGGATTTATTTATCTTCTATAATTGAAACTTTGTAGCCTTAAGTGGAGTCCAGGGCAGTCCAGAGCTGTGGGAGGCTTGGTTTCCTCCATTGCCAGGGAAACCCAAGCCTCCTGCTCGTTCCATGGCCACAGCCATCTTGGTTGGGTTAATTTGCATACTCGCTCCTGATTGGCTGGTGGGCGTGGCTTGTGGGCGTAGCAGAGGTATGGTCAATTTGCATGTTTTGCTTTTATTGGTGTAGATAGTTTTATATATATATATATATTAGAGGCCCAGTGCATGAAATTTGTGCACTCGGATTGGGGGCCCCTCAGCCTGGCCTGCATCTTCTCGCAGTCTGGGAGCCCTCGGGGGATGTCCGACTGACAGTTTAGACCCACTCCCCATGGGGAGCAGCATCCTTAGTGCTGCCATAGAGGCGGGACAGGCTCCCGCCACCACTGCTGTGCTCGCCAGCCGTGAGCCTGGCTTCTGGCTGAGCAGCACTCCCCCTGTGGGAGCGCATTGACCACCAAGGGGCAGCTCCTGCATTGAGTGTCTGCCCCCTAATGGTAGTGCACATCATAGCAACCGGTTGTTCCACCATTTGGTCGATTTGCATATTGGCCTTTTATTATATAGGATATATATATATATATATATATATATATATATATATATATATAGAGAGAGAGAGAGAGAGAGAGAGAGTTATATATATAGTTATATATATTTATATATAGTTATTTCTTTGGATAATTGAAAGGACTAATAAAGTTAATTTTATTTTCTAAATAAAGCAACATGAAGCAAGTCTTCAAAAAAAGGTAGACATTATTATTAAATATTTATATCTTTATTCATTTCTTCTGTCTAGAATTCCTGCCTCTCACCCCATACTCCCCATACATACCAAATTAACTCCTACGCATTAAGATTAAACTCTAATATTTTCCTTCTATTAATCTCTCACTGATTCCTCTAGTTCCAAGTTCACTCTCCTTGCACATATATGGTATCATGTATGTATCACTGTTAAGCATTAAAGACATTATACTTGTATGTTTATATGCATAAAGAACACAGTAAGGAGAGTTTAGTTTGCCATTCATGTTTATATTTGTGAGGCCTAGTCCAGTGCCTGGTGTAGAGTAAGTGCCCAATAAATGGATTCATAATCCCCAAATTATTTTCCTAAGCCTGACTTTTCACTGAAATGTGTATTTCATACTTCCAACTGTCACCAAGATATTTCTGCATAAATGTCAAGAAGCTTCTGTTTCTGTGAGTGAGACAGGTAAGAACACAAATAGTTATAGAACAAAAAGACAGTGCCATGTGAAGTGCTATATTATTTATAATTCTACACTTCGATAAATGCTATTTTAAACATGTTCACCCAATCTTCTAATCCTGCTCATTCTTCCTTGGCAATATTCTTGTTACTCTAACCTTGGGTCAATTCCAATTTCCATTGCCACTGCCATTATACATCTTTATATGACACTGCCCAACCCTTTATTTCTAAATCCTATATAATAAAAGGCTAATATGCAAATCAACTGAACAGTGGAACAACCAGTCCATATGATGTGCACTGACCACCAGGGGGCAGATGCTCAATGCAGGAGCTATCCCCTGGTGGTCAGTGCACTCCCACAGGGGCAGTACTGCTCAACCAGAAGCTGGGCTCATGGCTGGCAAGTGCAGCCGTGGTGGTGGGAGCCTCTCCCACCTCCACAACTGTGCTAAAGATGTCCAACTGATAGCTTAGGCCTGCTCCCCATGGGGAATGGGCCTACACCGGCAGGCAGACATCCCTCGAGGGCTCCCAGACTGCGAGACGGTGCAGGCCAGGCTGAGGGACACCTCCCCCCAGTGCACGAATTTCATGCACCAGGCCTCTAGTTACTATTATAAGTGCTTCCTCACTGTTCTCGTTGCTTCCATACTCACTGCCCAATTCTCCTTTACCCTTATTACTAAGTACTGTATTTACAGGAATAAGCAAAACAGAGTCCCCTACCCTCAGGGACATAGTTCAAAGGAGAGACAAGATATTAAACAACTACACAAATAAATATAAAATTACAAATTTATATCATCACTATGAAGGAAAAGAACATAATGCACTGAGAAAGAATAGAGGAGAAAGTCTTAATTTGCATTCAGATCAGAAAAGACTTCACTGAGGACGTGGAATTTAAAGTGGTATCAGAAGAGTGTATAGGAGTTAACCAGGTAAAAACAAAGAGGAATAATATACAAAGCAAAAGGATTAGTATATACAAAGATTCCAAGTCAGTTATTGTAGAAATGGTGTTGATGGCAGTAATAGTAGTGATGTTGATCATTCTATAGTCAATAGAATGCCCCTTCCCCTTCTTGATGGCAACCTTCAAGTTCCAGGCCAAATACTAGTAGTATCTTGGTGGAATCTTATCATAAATGACATTTTTCTATAGTTTATATTTCATTTCCTTCTCACAACAGGTATTGGGCATTTTATACATGAGAAACTGGATCATTAAATAATTTTCTCCTAGTCATGAGGTTAGAAATCAGCAGAGGAAACCAGAAGATTATTTTTGTTTTGTTTGAAATATCTGTGTTTTAAATTAAAAATTCAAATACTTGCACATGATAAAAATTCAACCAGACTCCACTCCTTCCTCCTGGAGGCAGAGATTAATTCCTCTCTTTTGCATGTAGGTTAGACTTAGTAACTTGCTCCTAAGGAATAGCATGTGTAAAGGGAATAGTAATGTAATGTTAATATCATTCACACCCTAATGTGGTGTGATGAGAAGCACAATGCACCCTAATGGTATTATTTCCCCATCTTAAAAAAAAACAACAGAATCATGAAAAAACAACATACAAACCTTAACTGAGTGACAATCTACAAAATACTTGACCAGTCTTCCAGAGTGCCACTTAGTGTCATACTGTGAAAATATCACAAATTGGAGAAAAGTAAAGGTATATAATAACTAAATGCAATATGTTATCTTGGATTGAATCCTGGTACAGAAAACAGGTAAGTGTGGGAAAACTGATCAAATTAAAATAAGGCCTATCATTTAGTTAATAGTGTTGTACCAATATTAATTTTTTAGTTCTGAAAAATGAACAATGTTTATGTAAGATGTTAATATCAAGGGAATTTGGATGGAGTGTTAAAATGAATTCTCACCATCTTTGTAACTCTTTTATACATCTAAAATAATTTCTAAATGAGCAATGTTTTAAATATACTTTTATTGATTTCAGAGAGGAAGGGAGATGGAAAGAGAGTTAGAAACATCAGTGATGAGAGAATCATTGATTGGCTGCCTCCTGCTAGCCTCCTACTGGGGATCGAGCCTGCAATCCAGGCATGTGCCCCAACCAGAAATCTAATCATGACCTCCTGACTTACAGATTGACACTCATCCACTGAGCCACACTAGCTGAGCTGAAAAATGTTTTTAAGTAAAAAATCCAATCAGTATAAAATTATATACAATCAAAAGTACATTTCCCTCTCACGGTGACCTCTCTACCCCATTTCCTTGCCCAGAAGCAACTATTCTCAATTTCTTATATATGCTTATAGAAATGTTTTAATAGTAAACTTTACATATATATTTGAAATTTTCTCTTTATAAAATAGATGCAGCTAATGTTGTGTGATATGCATATGGTGTTCATCCTGATTTTTAAGTAAACTTTAAAATTGTTAAGCATCATATACCTGAGAGATCTAGTGCTGGTATTAAATTTACATAACTCCGACTTCAAATTTAATGCTTTATTCTACACAATACTGTTTCCTCTAGCCTTGAATTTGCTTCTCTTTTCTTGAACTTTAATGTTGGCATCTGAAGTTTATCGTGCTCTCTCAAAGGACAATAGACTCAAGAAAGGTCAGGTCCCCATGACGAAAGGAAGGAAGAGGAGCTAAGGTGAGCCCAATAACACCTGGGGGAAAATACAAGTGCCAGCTCTTCAACTGGCCCCAGGTCAAAAGAAGCACTGCTGGAAATAACTCTCTTAATCAGACTGGGAGTATGGCTACTATGTAGTCTACTCACACCTGAGGGAAGGTAGCAGGGACCTGGTTTCAGGTCCAGCCATTAATGGCCTATCCAGGACAGGGTAAGACTTCCTTGTTCCTCTGATAACAGAGCTGGAGCTCTTCAAATACTCAAGGACATGAATGCAACATGGGTGTTAGGCAGAGCTGAACAAAGAAGATCTCCCTACTGAGCATAGGTAAGGCTCCTTACCGTGGGCCAGATCAGCCAAGGGTCCCTCTCTGGGTTCAGTTGCTAGACTGAACAAAGTTTGAGCAGGGTTTGGTGGGACACCTAATTCTATTCCTATGTCCATACTGGAAAGATCTCATCAGTTTCTTTCTCCCCTGGGCTTCATTTTCTTCTTTCTGTGTCATAAGATAAGTGAGAGCTGAGACCACAAAAAGATTGAGATTATCAAGATTATTTTCCAGCTCTGTCCTCTAAAGTTTTCTAGATCCTGCAGCCTCAACAGAATATAAATTTCCTCCATTTTTTACTTCCCTCTAATTAACTTAGGGAAGATTGCCTCAGTGGAACATTCGTGAGGCAAAGGATATCAGAATACTCTATTTCTTTAGGAAAATTCTATGGGTGTAGAAGGCCTAGAAGTGTGGGTCCCTGCTCCTGGGACAGTCAGTCAAATAATTAACAGAGGGATGTTCCAGTGAAAGTTCTGGAGGAACTGGTAAGGAGCCTCGGGCCTGCCATGAGCCAGCAGGTTCTGTGATGTCTTCCACCCTCGAGCCAGGTGCCATCTCTTCTTCCCCAGTAGTTTCCAGCAGTTCCGTGGAAAATCTCAACAGGCTCTATCATTTCTCCTCCCTCCTCCCCAATCCTTCTCCACCAACAACAAACACTACAATTTGTCCTGACATGGAACTTCTAATGAAAGTGGAATTCTGACTAAAGGAAGAGCAGTTATGGGAAAAAGTAAGAACTTTAATGATGAATGGAAGCACTGGGAAGAATGAACTTTGTCAAATTCATGTATTCCTTCATTCAATTAGTTATCCCAAAGCACATATTAACAGCTTATCAGGATGGACACTGAGCTTCCTCTATAAATATAACTAAGACAGGTCATGCTCTGAAGGAGTTTATAGATTGAGATGTAAATAAGTAATTATAATATCAGATAAATAAAATTTTTTTTAAAGAATAGGAAGACAGAGAAGATGATTAATTGTATCTGGAAACATCACATGAGAGACAGAGCTGAGTTTTGAGGATCGGAAAGAAAAAGTCAGCCAGGTGGAAGAGAGGGTATGTATAGATAGAGACAATGCTACATGCAAAGGTATAGACACACAAAAGTACTGCATCCAATAAATGGTAAGAAGCTCAACACTGGAGCAGAGGAGGAAGAGATGGATGTGGGAGACCAAAGATAACACTTATGGTGTAGGTTATGTCCATTTTATATGCCTTGTTTAAAACCTTAGTGTTTTTAAAATTATATTTCTGATTATGGTTTTAAGTTCAGGCTCTGTCGTTTACTCTTTATATAATTACAAAATTTAACTAAAAATTTATATATCTGCCTTAAATTTCAATGTATTCATCTCTAATGCAAGGAGGATACTGATGGTGTGGGAAGAAAATGAGAATGAAAAAAGCACAAAGCATAAATGTATTATATACTTGGTACATATTGCAGCTTCATCAACAGTGTGAACATCATCATTCTCATTTTAATGTTTTTATTGCTATCTATAACAAATGTAGCTCACTGTAGAAAATTTGGAAATCCAGGAAAGTAAAAATAAGAAAATAAATCCTCTCCTTTTACCACCTGAAGTAGATCACTCTAAATTTTGCATATACCCTTTCAGTCTTTTTACACAAGCATACGTTTACAAAATTGGAAATGTATGTGTGTGCAGTGTTGCTTTTTATGTTTTATTTAATATTATAAAATAGTTATTATACTACACTATTAAATATTCTTCAAAATTACTTAAATGATTATATAGTTTCTTAAATACATACTTTTTATTTATTTTTATTGAATTTTATTGGGATGACATTAGTTAATAAAATTATATAGGTTTTAGTACAGGCAATCCTCAGGTTACATCGGACTCCACATAGGTTGTTTGGTAGTTACGTCGCTATCTCCCATTTATTTATTAAAAAAAAAAAGTTTCCGTCATTTCAACATATGTACATATGTGCTTTATGTTTTTTATTATTTATTTACCACAAGTAAAGGTCAGGAATTGTTGCTTTTCTTTTAAATTGTTTTTACTGTTTCACTTCATAACTACTGTGCATGTGCTCCATGTGAATGATGTAGGTGCTTATGTAGATGGGTTCCGACTTACAGCAAAAATCACATTACGTCATGACATAGGAACAGATCTCCAACATAACCTGAGGACCTACTGTATACAACTCTATAATACATCATCTGTATATTGTATTGTGTGTTTACCACCCAGTCAAGTCTCCTTCCATCACCATTTATCCTCCCTTTAACCCCTTTTATATTCCTCTTCCCCTCTGGTAATTCCCATACTGTTGTCTGTCTATGAGTTTTTTTGCATTATCTATCATTGAATCGTTAGCTTATCTATCTATTAATGATCATTATCAAGTTATAACTATAACAGCACTGAACAAAGTTATATGTAAAATCATTGCCTCCATCTCTTCCACCAGAAGGAGTTCTTGTATCAAAATGTGTGAACGTTAAAGGATCCTCACACAATTGTATCAAATTGATTTTCAGAGAAAAAAATTATATTAATTTACACAGCCTTAAGCAATTAAGATATTGCTTAGTATACCACCCCTTACTAGCACTGAATATTATTCAGTATTTCAAATTTGCTAAAGAAATTGAATTTCAATGTTGACAATTTTTTATTTTATTACTAGCAAAATAGAGTAATTTTCATATGCTTACTAGCCATTGGCACGTTTTGATGGAATAAATCTTTGTGTCTTCTCTTTTTTTGGGGGGGGGGTGATCATGTCTTTGTGAAAGTTGTTTATATGGTTCACTATACATTAGTAAGATATGTTTTATTATTTGTTGTCATTATTGCAAATATCTTCTCCAGTTTGTCATTTACATTTCCCTTTTGTTATGAATTGTTTTATGATATATTTTATTCTTACTAATATTCAAGTAGTTGTTCAAATAAAAAGCAACATATTTTCACTGTGGCTAATATAAAAAATATAAAATGCAATGAAAATTTTAAACACTTGCAACTGTACCACTAAGATATTACAAAGAAATAGAACTGAAATAGAACTTTCTATCTGTATATATATGTATATGTAAATCTTACATTAAACCTACTATGTTGTAACCTACTTTATCAACATAGCAGAACTTAGTAAATAGTTTCTCATGCTGTTTTATTTTTTTATACTTTTAAATTATTCACTGTATTTCATAGTATAAATATAACACAGCTTATTTCACCAATCTGCTATTTTTATGTATTTATATTATCCTTAATTGTTTATTTCTTTCAATGATCTATTATAAAGTTAAGAGGCTCATTCTGATAGATAAAACCTGCACTAATATAAAATGGAATACATAGAATTGCTAGTTCAAAATCTCTTGAATATATTTTGTGCAATCCACTTATCATTTGGAAATACACTGTTTAAATGTTTATATTCTTTCACTTTTACACAAAATAAATATCCTATTTTAAAATTTTAAAGAAAAATTAATCTCCTTTTAAAAATTGTTTGATTTCTTATAACTTTGAACTTTTTTCTCTTCTTTGACATTTGATTTCTGATTATGTGAATTCAACAATTATAGATTTACCTAATTTTCTCTTGGTTAATCTGTAACACTCTCTTAACACTTATCTTGTAATTATTGTCTCCATTTGGAATTTTTACCTGGAATTTTTGCATCTATACTCAGAAGTGAGATTAATCTATGGGGATTTTTATATGTATTATATTTTTAAATTCTGGGAAAAATGTTATTGTCACAATTACAAAGTATAAATAATTGAATGACCATTTTAAAATTGATATTTGCATGATAATGTCTGTTTTCAAATATTACTTTCAAACTACATATCTAATTACATTTGCTGTGAGTTCCTTGTAAGCAACATATAGTTGGGTCATATTTTTCAATCTACTTTGCCAATCTCTGTCCTTTAGTTGTATATTTGGAATATTTGCACTTAATATAATTATAGATATGTTAGAGCTTAATCTGCCATTTTTATTTTTTGTTTTCTGTTTGTTCTCTCATTTCTGTTTTCTTTTATTTTCCTTTTCTTTCTTTAAATTACTTGAACATTTTTATTATTCCATTTTGATTTATCTGGAGTGTTTTTTAATAGATCTCTTTGTATCAGTTCTTTAGTGACTGCTGTAGACATTGCATTATATGTACATAATTTATCACAGTCTACCAGTGTGGTCATTTTATCAGTTTAAGGGAATTGCAGAAACCTAACCTTCTTTTACATCCCTTTGACCATCCTATTTATAATACAATTCTCAGAAATATTTCTTCTAAATAAATTTAGAACTATAATCGGATAGTATTACACATTTGCTTCAACCACCAATCATAATTTTGAAACATCAAGAGAAGAAAAGTCTATTATACCCATTCATGTTTTTGGTTTGGGTACCATGTTACCAGGACGTTTTGAGTGTGTAGCATTATAAGACTCCGAATTTTATTTAAGCCTTCTGCTTTAGCTGGCTTCCTTTAACATCGCTCTTGCAGAGAAAGGAGGTGGGAGTGCCACTGCAGTGCTGCCAGGATGGGGAGGAAGTCCAGGCTTCCCACATTGTCTTCACTGTCAGCGGGATAGTGGGCTTTGTTTTTACTTGGCAGGGATGAAAGTCCTGGCTTCCCAGGACTTCTCTAATACCACCGCAGCAGATGTGTTGGGGCATCTATACAGCTGCAAAGGGTAGAAGTCTAAGTTTCTCACTCAAACTTTTCTGTTGTGAGTCAGAATGGGGCCACAGTTACTATTTTGTTTTTTCATATACAGTATATATATGTGTTTAAATAGTGTTTAGCTGGAGTAGATGGGTTATTATTTTAAAATCTTGCTATACTGGTTATTTTTTGGTCCTTAGAATAAATGAGAACAGACTTTTGTTCAAGTATTTTTTTCTGTGCCTCTTGGCATTTTAATGTTGCTGATATGTTCAGCCCCAAGTCTGGGACATAATGAGGCAAAAACAAAACAAAACAAAACAAAACAAAACAAAACAAAACAAAAACCACCAGGAAACTAATCACCATGACTTTCCTTGGGTTCTGAAGTGCCTAGCTGGTCTACCTTCTTCTCTCCACCTTTCAGAATCTTATATTTCTTTCATATATAATGTCTAGAGATTTTAGTTATACTAGTGGGGAAAATAAGGAAACGTGTATCTACCGCATTTTCCTAGAAACAGAAGTTTCCTGGTTTATTTTTTTCCTCTGTAGTTGGGCTAGAGTTTTTGTTTGGTTGTAGTTTATAGAGAGGTTTTCAATTTTGATTTGTTTTGCTTTTATCATTTCCTAGGCTTGTTACTAAATTTTCTAGGCTTGTTACTAAATTTCCTAGGCTTGTCACTATCCTCAAAATGAAAAACAAAATCTTTCATTAGTGTAAAGACATATGTTTGTGTGAATCTTTAAAAAGAAATTTGTTTTGTGTTTAGGAATTCCTTCAGTTCAAAAAGTCACATCTTCCTGTAGCTCAGAGATGTTTATTCTTCCCCTGGTACTTCTTTAAATATTGTCTTTCTTCTCTCACCTTTGTTATGTCATTCTGGAATACCTATTAGATTAATTTTATTTCCTGTATTTTACTTCACTATTCTCCTCATTGTTTTTATCTTTTTATAATTTTTCTCAGTAATGTGGTTATAGTTTCTCAAACTTCTTTTCTAATTTACTGATTCAGTTTTTTACATTTCCAGCAATATATTTTACAGCCTTTAATTCAATAATCATGATCCCACACCACCATCTCAGGTGGTCTTTTCTGAGCCTTTTATTATTGATCCTTTTATTGATCCTTTTATTATTCTTTTCTTAAACTTGTATTTGGTTTTTCTGAAGTTGGGCTCAAAACTTTAGATATGCTTCATTTAGTTTTTAGTGCTTCAAAGACATCTTAGATCAGTTTGACTATTATTGTTGGATACGATTCTATTTCCTTATGTGAATATTTTGGAGTTTTAAACATAATGTTGAAATTTAAATCATTCACCACAAGCTGATAAATATGTAGCTTCTCTTCATTATTTATCCTCTTTACTTCTTGAAAATGGATTACAAGTGAAAACCGAACTGGAGAATAAGCATACCACTGGTCTTCTTGACCCCAGGCATTCAGCTTGAATCCCTCCCTAACTCCTCCCTATTCCATCCATTCTCACAACAGTATCAGAGTGATCTTTCTGTATGACATATATGACAATGCCACTCCTCCACTTCAAATATTCAGATGGCTCTCTCTATCTATAGAATAAGGTCAAAATTCCTTCACAAAAATTAAAATTCTATTGATATACTCAAAACACATACAGCATACTTGTTTCTCTTCTACTTTGTGTCAATTATCATTTTATCTATTCCTAATAATGTTTTTATTTCTATTATTAAACTTTTAATTTTCTCATAATAGTTCCTAACCATATATAATTCCTTTTTAATTTATTTCAGCTTCTCAGTCAATATCATTTTTCAACTTTATCTCATAATTTCTTCATTAGAACTCAACATTTTAAATTACCAAAATAACAAAACAAGAAGAGCTTCTTGATAATTGTTCAGATATTAGAAACAAATAATACAGAATGGGGATCCAGTTGATTCTTGGGAGCCTCCTGAACATTTTTACAGTTTTATTGATATATATATTTAAGGTGTATAGCATAATGGTTTAACTTGTGAAATGATTACTACAATTGGGGTAGTTAACATCTATCACCTCATATAGATACAATAAAATGAAAGAAAAAATTTCTCCTTGTGTTGAGAACTCTTAGGATCTACTCTCCTAACAATTTTCATATACATATATGTATATGTATATATGTATCTTATAGCAGTGTAAACTATAGTCATTATGTAGTGCATTACATTCCTAGTACTTATTTATCCTTTATCTTGAACTTTATATATTTTGACCACCTTCCTCCAATTCTCCCACCCCTTAGCTCCCACTTCTGGTAACCACAAATTGATCTCTTTTTCTTTGAGTTGTATTTGTCTGTTTTTGTTTTGTTTTGTTCAGATCCCACATATACAGTATTTGTCTTTCTCTGTCTGACTTATTTTACTTAGCATAATGTCCTCATGGTTCATTTATGTTGTTTGAAATGGCAGAATTTCCTTATTTTTATGGCTGGATAGTATTTTATTGTCTATCTGACTTCTGTATCAATTCATCTATCAATCAATTCTTAGATTGTTTTCACCTCATGAGCATCTTGATGTTAATGATGTTGATTCTCTTGGTTCTTTTTTTCACTGTGATGTGACAGAAATCCTAATTTTAATTCTCTTAAGCATTAATGAGTTAGTCCTCAGATCAAGGCAGAATAGTCAATGAAGAATGGTTCAGTAGAAAGCAGAGGACTTTAGAATCCAATAAATGTGGTTTTAATTTTAGATCTGTCACTCTAATTGCTATTCCTTAACTTCTCTGTGATCAGTTTCCTCACCTATTAAATGCACATGGAGGAGGGCAAAACACATGCAAATGTTAACTGTCCTCAATACATGCTAGCCCATCTTTATCTCTCAAATTCTAGCCAAGCAAGCAAGATTTATGACGAGTATAAAAGTTATTAGATTCATTGTTCTATATTATAATTATAAATATATTTCTAAAATCTTGATAAATTGTATGTGCTTAATGAAATCATGAATGTTGGTTTATATTCTCCAAAGTTTAGGCGTTTGCAGGAATATTAATATCTCCTAAAATGGCCACTTCGGTGGATCCTTCAGGGATTCATGGTTCTAAAAGGGTTCATATACCTTTATGTATGTGTTAATGTACAAATAAGGAAAAATCAACTCCAAAAAATAATTCAGGCCTGTCTCAGAGTTTAAGCTCTAGCCATTTTTCTTTGTGTCTTTATTCTTAGACAATGCAAGACCCTTCCTCATCTAACTGAAAACCTGACTTTGCCTCTTTCCCTGATACTAAGAAAGAATCTTAATAACAAATCCAGAATCTGAATTTTCTAATCAAGATTCTCTCTCTTTCTCTCCCTGACTCCAGCTGGGAATTCATTTCTATAATTATGGTTGGAGGAAATTGGACAAGAGTAACTGAGTTTATTCTCATGAGCTTCTCTTCCCTACCTACTGAATTACAGTTGTTACTCTTCCTGACATTTCTAATTATCTACCTGGTTACCCTGATGGGAAACAGCCTCATCATTCTGGTTACCTTGGCGGACCCCATGCTACATAGTCCCATGTACTTCTTCCTCAGGAACTTGTCCTTCTTGGAGATTGGCTTCAACCTAGTCATTGTGCCCAAAATGCTGGGAACCCTACTTGCTCAGGACACAACCATCTCTTTCCCTGGGTGTGCCATACAGATGTATTTCTTCTTCTTCTTTGGGGCTGCTGAATGCTTTCTTCTGGCCATCATGGCATATGACCGCTATGTAGCCATCTGCAATCCCTTGCACTACCCAGTCATCATGAACCAAAGGACACGTGCCAAACTGGCTGTCGCCTCCTGGTTTCCAGGCTTTCCCGTAGCTACTGTGCAGACCACATGGCTCTTCAGCTTCCCATTCTGTGGCACCAATAAGGTGAACCACTTCTTCTGTGACAGCCCACCTGTGCTGAGGCTGGTCTGTGCAGACACAGCACAGTTTGAGGTCTATGCGATTGTTGGAACCATTCTGGTCGTCATGATACCCTGCTTGCTGGTCTTATGTTCCTATTCTCAAATCGCTGCTGCCATCTTCAAGATTCCATCAGCTAAAGGGAAGCATAAAGCCTTCTCTACATGCTCCTCCCACCTCCTTGTGGTCTCCCTTTTCTATGTATCTTTAAGCCTCACCTACTTCCGGCCTAAGTCCAATAATTCTCCTGAGAGCAAGAAGCTGCTATCATTGTTCTACACTGTTGTGACTCCCATGTTGAACCCCATCATCTACAGCCTGAGAAATAATGAGGTGAAGAATGCCCTCAGCCGGACCTTCCGCAAGGCCCTGGGCCTTAGAAACTACATCCTGTAGACATTAAGAGATAAGACTAAAGTTTATTGAATGGCAAACAATCAATTTTATATTTGGGATTACTCTCTTTATATCTCTGTTGGGAAGAGACCCAGCTGTTGAAATGACTGTTGGGAAGCTCAGTAGACAGAAAACAGCACCAGCACCTGGAAAACTCCTCTGCCTGCCCACTGTATACTTACATTCTTTTTCTTATTGGTACTTCAACACTTCCGTATCAGGTAATTCCAGATATTTGCATTCCTGTGTCCTGCTTGTAATCTTAATTTAGGGACACACATAAAGAAAGAAAACCAATAAAATTTTATCTTGTCACTTTCTCTTTATTTATGAGGGCAAATATACTCCCTTTACAAGATATAAAACCCCATGATTTCCCAATGGATAACTCTCCTCACTGTGTTATTTCAGTTCTCAGGTCTATTAGCTAGTGTTAGTTCTCTTAAACTCACTTTTATGTAGTATAGATATTGGAAAGCAGATGAATAGTCCTCATATACACACCTTTATAACCCCAACAATCATTTTCTTCCCTACTCTAGTTTTCTCAGGAAGAAGGATTTGAACTTCCATGGGATCTCTCTCTATCCCATATTTACATTCAGATGCCTTGATGAAGTGATATCATAAATATCAGTAATGATGCTGCTTTCGTCAAAGCTGAAAATGGATTCAAGATGATTACAACATAGCTCTTCTTTAACCACAGAAAGATTTCTCATTCTTTTTATAACTTCACTAGAGGCCCAGTGCATGAAATTCATGCACAGGTGCAGTCATTAGGCCTGGCCAGCAATCAAAGCGCAATGTGTGGTGTGGAATGGCAGGTCCCAGCTGACCTCTGGGCCCTACCTAGTCAGCACCTGGGCCCTGGGGTCCCCACGCGCTCCCCTCTGCCTGAGTCATTGGGCCTCCGCCTGGCTCCTTCAGCACCTGGGCCCACTGCCGCTGCTGGTCACCATCTGCAGGGCAATCGGCGGGGTGATAGGGCCCTGCTTGCACCCGCCTTGGTCTGACACCACCCGCTCACCTGCTCCACCATCCTGCTGCAGTTCTGCTCTCATAATCGCCCATCGGGGCCAGCAGCACCTCCACTGCTGCCAGCGCTGCATCGCTGATGCCCACCATGTTCCACGCTGCCCCCTGGTGGTCAGTGCATGTCATAGCGAGTGGTCGAACTCCTGGTCAAACTCACTGCTGAACTCCAGGTTGAGGAGACAATTTGCACATTAAGCTTTTATTATATAGGATAGTCTCTATTTTGTAGATTTGCCATCAGTTGAGTTATTATTACAAATCATACTGTAAAAATAGCTCTATGACTATGCCTTTTAATCTTTTTGCCAGTATATCTATCTTACAGATGGAAATCTAGAAATTGGATTTCTTGAGCAAATACATATGTAATATTGCTATATATTGGCAAATTCCCTTCCAAAGTGATTTTACACTCCCAATAGCTTATTTCCACACAGTCCTGTCAACAATATTTGTCACCACACATTTGAATTTTGCTTATATAATAAGTAAAAAAGCTCAATTACATTTTAATTGGAAAAAAGTAAATTTTAAGGAATATGAAACAAATAGGTGAGTAAATTAGAGAAAAGGCATGCATTTCATTCAGACTTCTGAGTTAATAGTTTAGATTATTAGCAGTTGGTGATGTCTTGGTATTTTATTTTCTCTACTTGAAATCTTCTTTACCTTTATTTTAGCCAAATACACCTCATCTTTCAAGGTCCTTCAGTGATCGCTCTAGCAGCATAAATTATCCTCTCCTATATGTATTCATTTCAAGTTAATCTGTAGATAAGTTAAATTTTGTATACACTATACTGTACTTTTCACATGTTTGTTTTCTCTCTAATGTACCTGTAACTCTTTGAAAATGTGAGCAGCACACTTGTCTCTATTTTAATATGACACAGGCATCCCTAAAAGCTATATGTTATGCAGAACTCTGTACTAAAAAGATTATAGGTAAATGGGGTTAGGGAAGACCACTCAAAATGTATGCAACTTTGAAGCCAGAGCATTAACAGAAACAGGAGTTGGTACTTGGAGAGACAACACAGCCTCCCCAGCATGCAGCTCAGCGAAGGTGAAAGTTGCCACAGTAGATATTTAACATGCAAAATAACAGTAGAATGAAAATTGTGACAATGATTTACTTAAAACAAGATATATGGTGCTGAGACAAAGCTGATGGGTATGATGTTCTGAACCAGTGGAGGAGCCCTTAGATGGTCATGGAGTCACTGCCACTTTCCAGGAGCCAAAAACTACAAAAAGCAAGATGTAACTCTCTCCAGGGATGGAGCCTTGGGTATAGGCACACTTTCAACATTTCCTTAAAAACCATGAAGAGGAGCCCAGCTTGGGTGGCCCAGTGGTTGAGCATCAACTTATGAACCAGGAGGTCTCGTGCCCAGGTTGCAGGCTCAATCCCTAGTAGGGGGCATGCAGGAGGCAGCCAATCAATGATTCCCTTTCATCATTGATGTTTCTATCTCCCTCTCCCTTTCTGAAATCAATAGATTAAAAAAAAAAAAAAAACAGTTAAGAGGGATCCTGGCTAAGACCCAAGGACATTCATTTCAGTGTTGAAGGTTATCACTTTATTCCACCTATTCTGGTTTGCTTTGCCCAATAAAAACTTTCCTCTTACAATGAAATCATCGTCCAATTTTTCTACAGTATGAGAAAGAGGAACAAATGAATGGGTAATCCAGCTGAGAAGTGTTGGTGACTTGGAGTAGAGTGGTATCAGTAGCAAGTGATTCCAAACAATTTTCGGAGGAATAATTTCTTTTACTTGGTGGTGGACTGCATGTGGGAAAAAGCACTTCTGATGAAAGGCAGGTTGATTCTACAACAAAACCAATTCCTGTGGTAGAGAATAGGTGTTCTGAAAGGCGGGAGAACTTTCTTTTTCTTTCATATCCCTGTTATGAATCCCCTTCCACCTTTTAGAAACATCTACCTAAAACCTGAAGTAACTGGTCATTCCTTAGGGCCAAAGGCTTTTATCATAGGTCATGTCCTCCCAGAATCAGAGTTATTAAAAAGAAGCATTAAATGAGTAGGAAAAGCAGACTAGGACAAGAAACTAAGCAAGAAAAAAAGTAATTTCAGGTGAAATCCCAGACTCGGCCTGGTCCAGCAGGAAACTGCAGAGCGTAAATAAAACTCAGTTTGTTCTGCTTCAGGTCACAGAAGTAGGCTTTTGTACTCCCACTTCAGTTATCCATTGCCTACTGGTGAAACATGGGGTAGGGAAAAGGGAGAATTAAAACTCCCAGGCACTTCTCTCTCCTGGTGAGGCTCCCCAGTGCCCAGAGGCACTCTTCTGAAAGTTAGAACATTAAAAAATGACCATTAAAAAGGTAATCACCAATCCAGAGACAATAGAAGCATAGAACAGACTGTAGAATCTCAGAGGGAAGGCATGGGAGGGTGGGTGTTTAGTAGGAGATGAACCAAAGAACTTGTATGCATATAGGTATAACCTATGGACATAGACAATTGGGTGGTGAAGGCAGGGGGCAGGGGGGCTAGAAGGGGCCAATGGGGAGAAAAAGGGGACATATGTAACACTTTCAACAATACATATTTGATTTATGATTTTTAAGTGATCACCAAAATCCTAAACCTAGAACTCAATTCAGTGTATGGTGTTCTTTCCAAGTTCAACATCTACCTTCTAGTGTGAGTTGCTATTATATCTACTTTTTTCCAGATGAGTATACTAGTCCCCTTCTGTCCATGGTTTTTGCTTTCCAGTTTCAGTTACCCATAATCAACTGCAGTCTAAAAATATTAAATGGGAAATTCCAAATATCAGCAATTCATAATTTTTTAAAGGTTCTGCTTCTTTTTTTTCAATTTTTTTATTAAGGTATTATATGTGTACATATCTTACCATTGCCCCCCCACACCCCACTCCCATATATGCCCCCACCCCCCCAGAGTTTTGCATCCATTGGTTATGCTTATATGCATGCATACAAGTCCTTTGATTGATCTCTTATCTCCCCCACCTCTCCCTAACCTTCCCCTTGTAATTTGACAGTCTGTTTGATGCTTTACTGTCTCTGTATCTATCTTTTTGTTCAAGTTTATAATGTTCTTTATTATCCATAAATGAGTGAGATCATGTGGTATTTTTCTTTCATTGACTGACTTATTTCACTTAACATAATGTTCTCCAATTCCTCCCAGGTTGCTGCAAATGATGAGAATTCCTTCTTTTTTATGGCAGCATAGTATTCCATTGTGTAGATGTACCACAGTTTTCTGATCCAGTCATCTGCTGACGGGCACCTAGGCTGTTTCCAAATCTTAGCTATGGTGAATTGTGCTGCTATGAACATAGGGGTGCATATATCCTTTCTAATTGTTGTTTCTAGTTTCTTCGGATATATTCCCAGGAGTGGGATTACTGGGTCAAATGGGAGTTCCATGTTCAGTTTTTTGAGGAAACTCCATACTGTTCTCCACAGTGGCTGCACCAGTCTGCATTCCCACCAGCAGTGCACGAGGGTTCCTTTTTCTCCGCATCCTCGCCAACACTTGTCGTTTGTTGATTTGTTGATGATAGCCATTCTGACAGGTGTGAGATGGTACCGCATTGTTGTTTTGATTTGCATCTCTCGGATAATTAGTGACGTTGAGCATGTTTTCATGTGTCTCTTGGCCTTCCTTCTGTCTTCTTTTGAAAAGATTCTATTTAGGTCTGTTGCCCATTTTTTTATTGGATCATTTATCTTCCTTTTATTAAGTTGTATAAGCTGCCTGTAGATGTTGGAGATTAAACCTTTATCAGTGATGCCATTTGCAAATATGTTCTCCCATGCAGTGGGCCTTCTTGTTGTTTTGTTGATGGTTTCTTTTGCTGTGAAAAAGCTTTTTATTTTTATGTAGTCCCATTTGTTAATTTTCTCTTTAGCTTCCATTGCCCTAGGGGCAGTGTCAGTGAAGAATTTCTTTTGGCATATGTCTGACATTTTGCTGCCTGTGGATTGCTCTAGTATTTTTATGGTTTCCCGTCTTATGTTTAAGTCCTGTATCCATTTTGAGTTTATTTTTGTGTATGGCGTAAGTTGGTGATAAAGCTTCATTTTTTTGCATGTATCTGCCCAATTTTCCCAACACCATTTATTGAAGAGACTGTCTTTATTCCATTGTATGTTCATGCCTCCTTTGTCAAATATTAATTGAGCATAGTGGTTTGGGTCAATATCTGGATTCTCTATTCTGTTCCATTGATCTATATGTCTGTTCTTGTGCCAGTACCAGGCTGTTTTGAGAACAGTGGCTTTGTAATACAGCTTGAAATCTGGTATTGAGATCCCTCCTACTTTATTCTTCTTTCTCAGGATTGCTGTGGCTATTCGGGGTCTTTTTTTATTCCAGATGAATTTTTGGAGAGTTCTTTCAAGGTCTGTGAAATATGCCGTTGGTATTTTAATGGGGAGTGCATTGAATCTATAGATTGCTTTGGGTAGTATGGACATTTTAATGATGTTGATTCTACCAATCCATGAACATGGTATGTTCTTCCATCTGTTTACGTCTTCCTCTATCTTTTTTTTTTTCAGTGTCCTGTAGTTTTCCGTGTATAGGTCTTTTACCTCCTTAGTTAAGTTTATTCCTAGGTATCTTAATTTTTTTGGTGCGATGGTAAATGGGATTGCCTTTTTAGTCTCTCTGTCTGTAAGTTCACTATTGGTGTATAGAAAGGCCATAGATTTCTTGGCGTTAATTTTGTATCCTGCTACATTGCCGAATTCCTTTATTAAGTCTATTAGTTTTTTGACGGAGTCTTTCGGATTTTTTATGTACAATATCATGTCGTCTGCAAATAAAGACAGCTTTACTTGTTCTTTTCCAATTTGGATGCCTTTTATTTCTTCTTCTTGTCTAATTGCAATGGCTAATACTTCCAGTACTATGTCAAACAGGAGTGGTGAGAGTGGGCATCCCTGTCTTGTTCCTGTTCTTAGGGGAAATGTTTTTAGTTTTTGTCCATTGAGTATGATGTTTGCTGTGGGTTTATCATATATAGCTTTTATTATGTTGAGGTATGAGCCATCTATTCCCACCTTGTTGAGAGTTTTTATCAAGAAAGGGTGTTGGATTTTGTCAAATGCTTTTTCTGCATCAATTGATATGACTATGTGATTTTTATCTTTCAATTTGTTTATGTGATGTATCACGTTTATTGATTTGCAGATATTGTACCATCCTTGCATTCCTGGGATAAATCCTACTTGGTCATGGTGTATGATCTTTCTGATGTACTGCTGGAGCCAATTTGCTAGAATTTTGTTGAGGATTTTGGCATCTATGTTCATGAGGGATATTGGTCTGTAATTCTCTTTCATTGTGTTGTCTTTATCTGGTTTTGGAATTAGGGTGATGCTGGCTTCATAGAAGGAGCTTGGAAGTGTTCCTTCCACTTGAATTTTTTGGAATAGTCTGAGGAGGATAGGTTTTAGTTCTTCCTTGAATGTTTGGTAAAACTCTCCTGTGAAGCCATCAGGCCCCGGGCTTTTGTTTGCCGGAAGCTTTTTGATGACTGCTTCAATTTCGTCCATAGTTATTGGCCTATTGAGCTGTTTAGATTCTTCTTGATTGATTTTTGGAAGGTTATATTTTTCTAGGAATATGTCCATTTCCTCCAGGTTGTCCAGTTTGTTGGAATAGAGTTGTTCGTAGTATTTTGTAACAATCCTTTGTATCTCAGCGGGGTCTGTTGTTATTTCACCTCTTTCATTTCTGATTTTGTTTATTTGGGTCCTCTCTCTTTGCTTCTTGGTGAGCCTGGCTAGAGGTCCATCAATCTTGTTTATCCTTTCAAAGAACCAGTTCTTGGTTTTGTTGATCTTATGTATTGTTTCTTTGGTCTCTATGTCATTTATCTCCGCTCTGATCTTTGTTATTTCCTTCCTTCTGGTTACACTGGGCTTTTCTTGCTGCACTTTTTCTAGCTCTTTGAGTTGTAGGGTTAAGTAATTTATTACCATTGTTTCTTGTTTTTTGCAATAGGCTTGTAGAGCTATGAACTTCTCTCTCAAGACTGCTTTTGCTGTGTCCCATAGATTTTGGATTGTTGTGTTTTCATTGTCATTTGTTGCCATGAAGTTTTTTATTTCTTCCTTGATCTCTCTGGTGACCCAGTCCTTGTTTAATAGCATGCTGTTTAGTCTCCATATGTTTGATTTCTTTGGATTGTATTTATTGTAGTTGATTTCCAGTTTTATGCCACTGTGATCTGAGAAGATGCTTGATATAATTTCTATCTTCTTGAATTTGAAGAGACTTTGCTGTGACCCAGCATATGGTCTATCTTTGAAAATGACCCATGTGCACTTGAGAAGAATGTATATTCTGTGGCTTTGGGGTGAAATGTTCTGAAGATGTCAATTAATTCCATCTGGTCTAGTGAGTCATTTAGGATTGCTGTTTCTTTGCTGATTTTTTGTTTAGAGGATTTGTCCAGTGGTGATAGTGGGGTATTAAAGTCTTCTACTATGATTGTATAGCTATTAATCTCTCCCTTGATATCCTCCAGGAGTTTTTTTATGTATTTGGGTGCTCCTATATTAGGAGCATATATGTTTACCAGAATTATTTCTTCTTGTTGGATTTCTCCCTTTAGTATTATGAAGTGGCCTTCCTAATCTCTTGTTATGGCATTTACTTTGAGGTCTATTTTGTCAGATATAAGTATTGCTACCCCAGCTTTTTTTTCATTTCCATTTGCCTGAAAGATATTTTTCCATCCCTTCACTTTCAGTCTGTGTGAGTCTCTTGTTCTGAGGTGGGTCTCTTGTAGACAGCATATATATGGGTCGTGTTTTTTTATCCATTCAGCTACTCGATGTCTTTTGATTGGAGCATTTAGTCCGTTTACATTTATAGTTATTACTGAAAGGTATTTGTTTGTAGTCATATCTATTTTTGTGTCTGTATTCCTTCTTACCTGTTTATTTCTTCTTTTTACAGTATTCCCTTTAGCAATTCTTGCATTGCTGGTTTGGTGGTGATAAACTCCCTGAGCCTTTTTTTGTCTGCAAAGCTCCTGATTTCCCCTTCAATTTTGATTGATAGTCTTGCAGGATATAGTATTCTTGCATTCAGTCCTTTGCTTTGCAACACTTTGTATACCTCCTTCCATTCACTTCTAGGTTGTTGTGTTTCTGTTGAGTAATCATTTGACAATCTGATGGGTGTTCCTTTGTAGGTAACTCTCTGTCTCTCTCTTGCCGCCTTTAGGATTCTCTCTTTATCATTTATATTTGCCATTGAAATTATGACATGTCTTGGTTTTGGTCTTTTGGGGTTGATCCTGCTTGGGACTCTCTGTACTTGCGTAACTTTTATCTTTCCCATATCCGGGAAGTTTTCTGTCATTATTTCTTCGAATAGATTTTCTAATCCCTGCTGCTCTTCTTGTCCTTCTGGCAGCCCTATTATATGCATGTTACTTCGTTTCATGTTGTCCCGAAGCTCCCTTAGGCTTTCCTCCTGCTTTTTAATTTTTTTCTCCAATTGCTGTTCAGATTGAGCTTGTTTCTGTACCTGATCCTCTAACTCACTAATTTGGTCCTCTGCTTCTTGTAGTCTACTGTTGAAACTTTCCATGGTGTTTTTTATTGTAGCTATATCACTTTTCATTTCTTCCTGATTCTTGCATAAGTTGTTGATTTTCTCATCCATCCAATGTATAAATTCCATGACCATTACTCTGAACTCCTTTTCGGTCATGTTGCAAGCTTCAGTTTCACTAATTTCCTTTCTTGGCGACTCCACATTTTCTTTCCTCTGTGAGATATTTCGTTTCCCCATTCTGGCTATTACCAGAAAGCTCAAGTTTCCGTTTGCGTGGACCTGGGCCGTGTGCTGTGGGGACTTCGCTCCACCCTAGTTTCACTGAAGTGCTCTGACACTAGGACGTGTGGCTGCCTTTGGTTGGCAGGAACCAGACTTGCCCAGGATCAGTGTCCCCAGTGTTCCGTGTGGTCTCGTGTGCACATTTAGAATCAGGGGCCCTGTCTGCACCACACTGTTGGTATGTGCCGAGAATGAGATCCTTAGCATGTGCCAGGAGTCATTTCCCTGTATCTGCACCAAGACTCGAGTGTCAAAGTCTCTGTTGCCTTGTGCGGTTTCTCGTTGAGAATCAGGGTCCCTGTGTGTGCACGCACCAACAATTGGGGTCGCTGGCTCTTAGTGTGAATGCGCTGTGAGTCAGGGATCCCAGGCAGCTGTGTCCAGCATGCCAAATTCCCTGAAGTGGAGCTGCGTCCTGTGTGTGCTCTCTCTACTGAGCCAAACCGGCTAGAGCGCACATTCTTAAAATCCTGAAGGTGAGCTGGCTCAGTGCACTCTCCCAGAGTCCCGGAAGGGGGGCGGAGTCCGTCCTGCGCGCCAAATTCCCCAAAGGGAAGCCCCTCTGTGCACGCTCTCTAAGAATCCCCGAAGCGGGAGCTGTGACCCGCGAGCCAAATTCCCCCAAATTCCCCGAAGGGGAGCCCTCTGTGCGCACTGACAGATTTCCCTGACGGGGAGCTGCTTCTGTCCCGCGCACGCGCGCCAAAGTCCCTAAGGGGGAGCGCGTCCCTGCGCAAAGCTTGGCAGCTTGGGCGAGGGGCGGGTCTATCAGTTACTATGGCGCTTTCCGTGCACCTGTGGGCGCTCAGCAGCTTGGGGGAGGGGCGGGTCTATCAGTTACTATGGCGCTATCCGCGCGCCTGCGAGGAGGGGGATAGGCTCTTTGACTCACGGAAATCTGCGGGGAAGTCTGGATTCTTGTTGTTTGTTGGTCTGAAGCTGTGATAGCAGTTCTCTGTCCCCAGTGGCTGCAGGGTCCTGGTTTGTGTCAGAAGCCAGGATCCGAGTCTCAGGCAGCTCTGTTTCTCAAGATGGCGTGGTCTCCGCGTCCGCACCAGCCGCCGAGAAGTGTCCGCTTTGTGCGCGGGGCTCCGCCTTCTAAGGCTGCCCTGTTAGGGAGCCCCTTGGAAGACCTGCAGAATCTAACTGACCCTATCTCATACACACACACACACACCACACACATCTACACTCTCCTCTATGGGTTCCTCACTCACTCTCTCTCTCTCCCTACCTTCCTGCCGGTCGCCATCTTTTTTTCAGCAATTCATAATTTTTAATTACATTCCATTCTGAGTAGTATGATGAAATCTTGCACCATCCTGCTACATCCCACCTGGGATGTGAATCATTCCTTTGTCCAGAGGAACCACACTATATACACTACCCACCCATCAGTCACTTAGTGGCCATATTGGTTATCAAATCAACTGTCATGGTACCACAATTTTTATGTTCAAACTAGAGGCCCAGTGCATGAAATTCGTGTACGGGGGGGAGGGTTGTTGAGGGAGAGGGGTCCCTCTCACAATTCGGGACCACTGCACTGGCTCCTAACTGCTCACCTGCCTGCCTGATCACCCCTAACTGTCTCTGTCTGCCTGCCTGATGGCTCCTAACTGCTCTCCTGCCTGCCTGCCTAATTACCCCTAACCTCTCGCCTGCCTGTCTGATCGCCCCTAATCTCCTCTGCCTGCTTGTCTGATCACCCTTAACCAGTTGCCTGCCTGCCTGATCATCCCTAACCACTCGCCTGCCTGCCTGATGGCCCCTAACTGCTCACCTGCTTGCCTGATCGCCCCCAACCACCTCTGCCTCAGCCCCTGTGGCTTCGTCCAGAAGGTCGTCTGGAAGGACATCCGGAAGGTTGTTCAGCTGTCCGGTCTAATTAGCATATTATGCTTTTATTATTATAGATAATCATTATTTTACTTAATAATAGCCCCAAAGCCCAAGAGTAGGG
This sequence comes from Cnephaeus nilssonii, assembly GCF_951640355.1. NCBI lineage: Eukaryota > Metazoa > Chordata > Mammalia > Chiroptera > Vespertilionidae > Cnephaeus > Cnephaeus nilssonii. Next base: position 38,965,003 of record NC_137084.1, on the reverse strand, counting down.
ATGCTGGTGATTTAGGTGTGCCAAACAGAAGCCATAAAATGTATGTATGTATAGGAAATAATATATTAAGATTTGTTACTATCTGAGGTTTCCAGCATCCACTGAGGTCTTGGTAAATATCCCCCATGGATAAGGGAGGACTGCTATAATTTAAACATACAAATATTCAAATTCATATACCAAGGATACTTATTCATTATCAGAAACAATAGAGACAAACACATAACTATGAAATAAATATTTTATTATTTAATTCATCATTTTTAAGGTATCTGTTTTTTTTAACAGACTCAGAACAACACATCATTATATAGATCAGTGATAGTACTTTTTCTTCATCTTCCACTTTTATAAGGGGTCCCTTTGGGATTGCTGGGACATGTGCAGGCATCATGCTGGATACTAAACAAAGGATAGTGAACAAGTCAGTTATGGTGACGGCTTTCAGTAAGAAGTGTGCAGGCAAATGTCTGTCTCAGAGACACTGTAAGAAATGTTCAGATATGCATTAGCCTTTGGATGAAGCCCTAATTAGCTGGGGGAAATTTTATCTCAAAGCATGGACTCTATTTTACTCTCTCAACCTCAATTCCTATTCCAGAAGGATTAGGATTTTGAAACTGCTAGTCAGACTTTCTTCTCCTTCTCTTAATCAGGAGCTAATAGCCACTTCAACCAATAACATTGCCAACCGAGTGCTTACAGTTTTCATTAATATTCTCCACTTGGCTTAGATAATGATTAATAGTTTTTCTTTTTTATGCCTGAAAACTTCTCGAGTCCAGGTATGAAACACTCTTGGGAACCAGCCCAATGCGAATCAAAAGTGAGGGGAAATGTAAAAGAATACTGGCACAAAGGAAAAGAAATCACTATCTTGAAGAGATTGCTTTACTGCCATATTTTTTTAATCATTTACTATAGGCAAGACATGGAAACAACAGATGAATGAATAAAGAATGTGAGAAAAAACAGAAGTAAATGTAAGAGCCCAGCTGGTGATTGAGCATCAACCTATGAACCAGGAGGTCGTGGTTCAAATCCCGGTCGGAGCACATGCCTGGGTTGCAGGCTCAGTCCCCAGTGTGAGGCCTGCAGGAAGCAGCTGATCAATGATTCTCTTTCATCATTGATGTTTCTATATTTCTCTCTATCTCCCTCTCTGAAATAAATAAAAATATATTTAAAAATAAAGAAACTGAATATTTATCAGCCATTTGAAATAACCCTGCTATTTGCTACAACATGGATGGACCTTGAAGGCAGAAAAAGACAAATACTGTATAATCTCACTTATATGTGGAATCTGAAAAAAATAAATAAACACCACAAATTTTCAGAAACAGAGTTGAATGATGGTTGCTGGGTAGTGTGGGGGAAATTGGAAGATGTTGGCCAAAGGGTACAAACTCAGTTATAAGATGAATAAGTTCTGAGGATCTAATTTATAGCATGGTAACTATAGTTAACAAAGAATTATCTCTTAATTGTTTTCAAGACTAAAAAGTAATTATGTGAGATGATGGAGGTGTTAAATAACCCTACTGTTGTCATCATTTTGCATATATACATGAATCAAATCATTACTTCATACAACTTAAATGTACACAATGTTATAAGTCAATTATATCTTAATAAAACTGGGAAAAATTAAAACTTAAGTTTAAAGAGAATACTGGCATGCTCCTCTGATCTTTTTCAGGTGGAAACCTTGGAGGATGGGCCACTGAGTTTTGTCCCTTTGCTCTGCAGCCTCACAAGTGCAGGAAACATCGGAGCTACAATAGACCTTCCTCCAATTACGGGGCTGCAGAATCTATGTGAATTTCTGAACTCCTGGGAGCTCCTCAAAACTCACACCTGTCAGAAAGTGAACCTGTGACTTCACCTGAGAAAGAAGAAGCTTTGGGAGAAATCACTTCCCTACAGTAAACAGCAGGGACCAAAATAGTCCTGAGACCCCACCTGGAATCCTCTAGAGTGATTGACACAGGCCCTGCCCCGAGCTTCCCTGGTGTGACTTATGCTGCACAGCTCAGAGTGTCTTTACTACAAGGATTGGCCCAGCCACAGCCCAGGATTAACCTGGAATGTCTGACACAGCCTGGGGACAAAGCTTCTTCCAGAATGTGACAAGACAGACTTCAAGGTTCACCAGCAATGTGGACCAAGACAAGCACAACCAAGAGTGTCTTTGGGATGACTGGCATAGACACATTCCTGGGCCTTTCTGAGATGACTTGCACAGACACAGCATAATTTAGGAGCTCCCTTTGAGTCAGTCGTTCAGACATAGTCTAAGGCTGATCCAGAGCCACTGACACAAACCAGGGCTTCTCTGGAATTGTGATACAGACAAGTCTCACTGACAGGAGGTAAGTAAAAGGTGAAGGACAGGGCCCAGGCTTGAAATTTCTTGTAAAGAGGATAATGGTTCACCACCAAAACAATGTGTCTTCTTTTTTTAAATTTTAATTTCTTTATTGATTAAGGTATTACATATGTGTCCTTATTCCCCCATTACCCCCCACCTCCCATTCATGCCCTCACCCCCCACCCCCTATTGTCTGTGTCCATTGATTAGGCTTATATGCATGCATATAATTCCTTTGGTTGATCTCTCCTCCTTACCTGCATTGTCCCCTACCTTCTTTGACACGTTTCTGAGAAACAAGAAAGGAGATCAGTGGTCTCAAGTAAAAAACTTAAGGAGTTTTATAAGATTTGACAACTTAGGGGACCTGGAAAAGGATAGAAAACAATGGTAATGTATGTATTATGCTTTGAAATGCTCAAAGTTTTTGCACAAATGTTCTCACTTCACACCTACAACCATCCTGTCTAGTGGGTAGGGCATTTATAATAACAATCCTTTTATAGTTGAGAAAACCGTAACTCAGAAATCATCATGTCAGTAGCTCTGTGTCTCACAGCTAAAAATAATAATAACCAGAACTGTAACTACGAAGTCCTTGCCATTATAACTATGTGGTCTCAAACTATCCTGTATGTGGTAGTTTCACCGAGTTCTCTGAAATATCGTGTCTTGTTCTTCCTTGTTGAAACAAAGCTTTGAATCTCCAAGGTGTTATTCCTGATAGGAAACACTCTGGATAGAGATGTAGCTGCCAGGCCACCTCTCTGACGACTGCAAACACAACCACACTTACCAAGGCTCTGTGCTTACAAAACCAGCAGTATAACAGTGCTCGAATTATACCACACTGATAACATCCTTACAGCCCTAACTGTGCTCAGGCAGTTACAGGAAGTCAGTTCAAAGTCCTCCCAGCAATTTCCCCCTACCATCATCCCCTACTTAGTAGGGGAAAATAGATAGAATTTTTTTTTAAATGTAAAAAGAAACAGAAAAGAAAGGTGAAAGATATGAAAGGAAAGAGAGGGAAACTTAAGAAAGAAAACTGTTTCTGCTGATAATTGCAAGATGAGCAGAAAGTCATGCATGATTGCAGGAAGAGGTTTCCAAGAGTAGAGAGCCACATGCACAAATGCCAGGAGGCTGAGAGAACATGAGTGTGCACAGAACAGAAAATGTTTTCGTGTGACCAGAGCATTAACAGCGTGAGGGATTTGAAACTGGAAAATTAAGCGGGTATCAGGGAAAAAGTCCTTGTTAAAGTGTTTGTCCATAACCCAGGGACAATAGGGAGTGACTGAAAGACGTTCAGCAGGTAAGTAACTTAATCAGAGTTGCTGCTGGATCACACACAGTCAAGGATGGTCTGAAGAGAACAAACTGGAATCAGGTTTCTTCTACAATAGTCCAGGCCAGAGAAAATAAGAGCCAAAAACTAAAGGCAGTGTGGTAGGGATGGAGAAGGTGACACTAAACCAGCGTTTAGAAGGAAAAATAATCAAGTTTGGGGGATAAAGGATTTTTATCCCGGTTCCTGTGTTACAAAGTGGGTGTTGTCATTTTCTGCAATGGTGTATATATAAGGAGAAGGCTTGGGGTGGAGGGAGATAATGAATATAATTTATATTACTGTTTAAATCTGTGTATATTGCATGAGGCTGTAGTGCTGATGTATATAGTCTTTTGTATCTAAATGACTTATGCTTTGAGCTCACTGTGCTTACATTCTGTTTATACAGATATTTCCTTGATTTTTCCACATTTTCTTCATTATTTATCCATTCATTCAACAATACTTCACTGAATATCAACCTTGCTAGGAACTGGAATAAAAAGTTAAATGGTATGATTTTTACTCTCTAGGAGTATACCATCTAGAATATGAGTTAAAGCAGAAATTAATGATTACTCTAAGATAAAGATTATGCAAGTGGTATTCTAGTGTTGTTAGTATCTTGAAACTTCCTGGTCCTCTCTAGAAACTGTCTTACTCCTTGCTCTCCTACTGCCACCCAATACCAAACGCCCTAGCTTGCCCTCACCTGTGAATTCAGACTCGCTCAGGTTTTCAGAGAGTGTTGCCTGGTGGTTAGGTCTATGACTTGGAGTCAGGCTGCCCAGGATGCATATGCTGATGCCAACACTTGCTGGCTGCCTAACCTTAGAAAAACCACTCAACTTCTCTGTTCCTCGTATTCCTTGACTGTAAAGTGGGATGAGTAATAGTTTCTATACCTTTGGGTTGTTGTGAGACAAACATGACACATGCAAAACATTTGGATTAGTGCCTGGCACTTACTTGGTGCTCAATAAATGTTACTTTTTACTATGAAAATAGATAAGGTATCAAAAAACATTTTCATAGAAGAAGTGATGCCTAGCTTGATGTTTTTATTTTTTTAAATATATTTTATTGATTTTTTACAGAGAGGAAGAGAGAGGGATAGAGAGTTAGAAACATCGATGATAGAGAAACATCGATCAGCTGCCTCTTGCACAACCCCTACTGGGGATGTGCCTGCAACCAAGGTACATGCCCCTGACCGGAATCGAACCTGGGACCTTTCAGTCCGCAGGCCGACGCTCTATCCACTGAGCCAAACCGGTTTCGGCTAGCTTGATGTTTTTAAAATGAACAGGATTCAGCAAAAATTTTTAAACCGCATTTTTTTTTTTTTTTTGCTCTTTACCTCCCTCCTTCCTTCACCACCCTGACTTCACATCTTGCACCTGCTCAGGTCTTTACTCAGGTATGATCTTCTCAATGGAGCCTTCTTTGTTTAACTCCCTCCCACACCCCCAAATGCCTATTTCCTTCTCCACTGTGTTGTTCTCCATTATTCTTATTGCTATCTAACACACTATACCTTTTACTTTGTTTATAATCTGTCTTCCCTACTGGAAGGTGAGTTCTATGAGGGCAGGTATTTTTATTTGTTTTACATACTGATATATTATCTTCAATATCTAGAACAGTGTCTGGAAGACAATATCTATTGAATAAATTATTATTTTATCAGAGATAAAAAGCAAGGGCACACATTGTAATATACAGATCTTGCAACATAGAAACCCACACCTAAAACCTATATGTTCATGTTGACCAATGTCACTCCAGTCTATTTAAATTAGTAAATATTTTTTAAAGAAAAGAAAAGCAAGGGCTACAATGAGTTGGAGCAATGGGTTAGATAAGAACTGCATTTTTAAATGTAGATATAACATTATATCATAATAATTATAATGGTTAGTGTTTGTTGCATATGTATTATGCACCAGTTACCATGCTGTATGCTTTAGATTTATTCATGTAAGTGTATACTTATGAGAAAGAATTTCAGATTCCCAATTTTGAAGCTTAGTAATTGATATAATGATGAAAACTTGTTTCCTTTTTCCACAGGGGTTAATGTTATTAGCCACACCTGCATATTTTAAATTAGTCTTTATTAACATGACACTTGAGTTTCATATTTCTTGAGAATGAAGACATAAATGGACCAATAGAAAATGATGAAAGGGTTTATACATAACACTACAGTCTGATACTATCTTGAGTCTGTCTTTCCTTTGTCTGATCACATATAGCCACATGGAGAATATTTAGCCCAGAGATCAAAATAGACCACAGTTTCTATATTGTGTGTATTCTTGTTTAAACTGAAATTGTCTGAGTTTGAAATGAAGATTCCTCCAATATGCTGAAATCTTTCTGAGCATGGCTGCTGGAGACTAGGATACATGCAAGTCTCCTCCTCAGGGATAATTGGTAAATGTTGGCTCACTTCCTTTGCTTTTCTCCTTCCCACTTTTTTATTTTGTAGAAAACATATCCAGACTCATGTTAACATCTTTCATTGTGCCTCAAGACCCTTCTCTTCAGAAATGCTTGGCCTGGCTTCTTGTCAGCATCACTGACTGGTGCTAAAAAAAAATAAAACAACAACACAAGAAAACAAACAAACAAAACAGAAAAGTAGATAAAACTCAGAAGATGTATAAATATATATGGTGTTCCTCAGTTCAGTCTGAAAAGGGTTAGTATTCTTCAAAAAAAAATTGTGAAACCTATAGTCAAGACTTGGTTTTTACATTTTTGAAAGTACATCTGTTTTATCTTCAACAACTATAACAAAAGAGCTAGAGAATGAGGCCACAGGAGATTCCTTTTCCAAGGGTATAAAAGAGGTCTGTATAACAGATGGAGACTTCTTCCCAGAGTGTGGATGCCCAATGAGATCCAGGGCAGAAGAATGATGTGGGGAAACTGGACCATTGTCAATGAGTTTGTTCTTGTGAGCTTCTCAGCTTTGTCTTCCGAGCTACAAGCTCTACTGTTTCTCCTCTTTTTGATCATTTACCTGGTTACCCTAATGGGCAATGTCCTCATCATCCTGGTCACTACAGCTGACTCTGCCCTACAAAGTCCTATGTACTTCTTCCTCAGGAACTTGTCCTTCCTGGAGATAGGTTTCAACTTGGTCATTGTGCCCAAGATGCTGGGGACCCTGATCATCCAAGACACAACCATCTCCTTCCTTGGCTGTGCTACTCAGATGTATTTCTTCTTTTTCTTTGGGGCTGCTGAGTGCTGCCTCCTGGCCACAATGGCATATGACCGCTATGTGGCTATCTGTGACCCTTTGCGCTACCCAGTCATCATGGGTCGCAGGGCCTGTGCCCAGCTGGCAGCTGCTTCTTGGTTCTCAGGGTTTCCAGTAGCCACTGTGCAAACCACATGGATTTTCAGCTTCCCTTTCTGTGGCCCCAACAGGGTGAATCACTTCTTCTGCGACAGTCCCCCTGTCATTGCACTGGTCTGTGCTGATACCTCTCTGTTTGAACTGGAGGCTCTGACAGCCACTGTCCTGTTCATCCTCTTCCCTTTCTTGCTGATCCTTGGGTCCTATGTTCGCATCCTCTCCACTATCTTCAGGATGCCTTCAGCTGAAGGGAAACGCAAGGCCTTCTCTACCTGTTCCTCCCACCTCCTGGTTGTCTCCCTTTTCTACAGCACTGCCATCCTCACATACTTCCGACCTCGGTCCAGCACCTCTCCTGAGAACAAGAAGCTCTTGTCCCTCTCCTACACAGTGGTGACGCCCATGTTGAACCCCATCATCTACAGCTTAAGAAATAGTGAAGTGAAGGCTGCACTGAAGCGGGTCACCCACAGGACCCTGGGCCCTAAGAAACTGTGACTGGTTTAGATGGAAACTGAAGGGGTGGAATGCAAGGACAAAAGAAAGAAAACAGTTTGGCTCAAAGGATAGAGCATCAGCCAATTGACTGAAGGGCCCCAGGTTCAATTCCAGTCAAGAGCATGTACTTTGGTTGTAGGCTCAATCCCAGGGGCACATGCGGGATGCAACCAATCAATGTGTCTTTCTCACATCGATGTTTCTCTCTCTCTCTTTCTCCCTCTCCCTTCCACTCTCTCCAAAAATCAATGGAAAAAGTATCCTCAGGTGAGGATAAAAAAAAAGGAAGGAAAGAATGAAAGGAAGGAAGGAAAGAAGGAAGAAAGGGAGGGAGGGAAGGAGGGAGAGAGAGAGAGAAAGGGGGGGAGAGGGAGAGAGAGAGAGAGAGAGAGAGAGAGAGAGAGAGAGAGAGAGAGAGAGACACACGAAGTTCTCAAATGGGTTTTTGGACTCCATTCTTTCCAGGAGCCACAGTATACCCACTGGGATCTTAGTCTTTCCACTGGGATCCATTTCTGAAAAGAACATGAGTGGTTTAAGAACAAACTGCAGTACACCCAAGGTTCTATAGGACTGTGGTATCAATGTCTCTGAAGATGCCACCTGTTTACACAGATTAGGTGCCCATCTGAAGGTTAACAACTTCACTACAATTTGCTATTTTTCATTTTTTAAACATTTTTGGTTGTGTTTTAACTTTTTCTTGGACTTCTTCATTCATGTCATTTTATAATTTTCTGCTTTACTTTCTTCTATTTGTCCAAAAACTCTACCTGCAACTTTTAAGGACATTTTTGTTTATAAGGTAGAGTAATAATAATAAATTGTACAGTTCTGTTTCATTCTTTCTTTCTTTCTTTTTCTTTTTTTTGCAGCAAATTTTTATGCAGTACTCAGCATACATTCGACCCTGTTTAAGCCCAAAAAGCATGTTGGTGAACAAAACAGATTAAATATCTTGCCTCCTGGAACTTATAGTGAGGGAGAGAATAAAAAGATACTCTAAAACTCTGCTGGTTTATAAAGTACACATGTTTAGAGTGCTACCAATTGAGTAAGTCTTCCTCTGCTTCTGTAATTGGTCTGTGCTTCATCTGGAGAAAAACAATTCCACACTACTGCCTCAATCTCAAATTATCCACCTTGGATATGAAAGTTGCTTGATACAAAGGATTAAAGGAGTATAAGTGGACAAATTCTAGGAAACTGCTGGAAATAACCCAGAGTTTCTTTGTTTTCTATATGTTTGGGGTAATCTTATTGTGATTGAATAAAGTTAACTGTCCCTTTTAAGCTTGCATATCTCTCAACCAATGTAGCAGCCACTCTATGATTTTGTCCAGTGAACATTGCCTGACTCTATATTCTTGGCAAATAACAGACTTGAGATGTGGACACCATAGCTTTGTATAATCTATTCATAAGAATGTATTGATAATTAACAAAGTAAAATAGCACTATTGCACCGAAACCAGTTTGGCTCAGTGGATAGAGCGTCGGCCTGCGGACTGAAGGGTCCCAGGTTTGATTCTGGTTAGGGGCATGTACCTTGGTTGCGGGCACATCCCCAGTGGGGGGCATGCAGGAGGCAGCTGATCGATGTTTCTCTCTCATCAATGTTTCTAGCTATCTCTCTCCCTTCCTCTCTGTAAAAAATCAATAAAATATATTTTTTTTAAAAAAAAAAAATAAATAAATAAAATAAAATAGCACTATTGCATAGGCAAGACCTCTTCACAAACAACTCTAACTCTGTGTGCCATGGAAGTACCAGGACCAGTTTAATCTTCCACACAAGATGTCCTTTAGCTCGCATGTATTAAGGGCTCCAGGAGGGCAGAACATTCTGAATATCACCATAGGAATTTGCAAATAAAAAGGCAAATCGTGGGGTTCTATTTGCATGATGGCAATCACACAACCAAGCAGATTGGTACCATTATAAATTTGTCAACTCCAAGTTTAGCCAAGCTTTTATCACTGCCTCACATTCATTTTACTTGACCTTTATATGGTAGGTAGAATAATGGGCCCACCAAGATGTCCCTGTCCTAGTGCCCAATACATTACCTTACATGGACTTTATAGATCTCATTAAGTTAAGGGTATTCCCCTGGGGAGGTTAGCCTGCATTTTTTTTAAATACAGTAACAGGAAATCAGAAGGTGTGTAGAGAATGACCTTGAAACATTTATTCCCATCGCTTCCTCAACTCCATATACCTAAGCCCACGGGTCCTGCCTTCCATACACAGCTACCCTCTCCAAGTTCTAGTTGCCTCCTTCTGGTCCTTCAGGCCCAGGATTGGTAATAGCTTCTCGCTCTTGCTTCCCTCAGATGTCACTATTTCTTGTTGGTTTTCAAAACCCCATCTTTACCTTATAAAGGTATGTCCTAATAGATTACAGTACTCATCTCTCCAATGAGAGTATGAGAAGTAGAGCATAGCTCATAAATTCTGCTTCATTGTGCCCATGCTTTACCCACCTCAAACATATACAAAGATGGGGGAAAGTAGGTTTTTAAGTACTACAAATAAATAATACAACAAATAAATAATAATGAATAAACTCCATTTCTTGTATTCACAACTGTAATCCTACTTTTGCCCTCCCCCATGTGTACATGCACATGTAGGTATGTTGTGGAATTGGCGCAGAAGAAAGGACAGCTGAATACTCAGATGTATCAGGAAAGAGAACCTTTATTCAAAGCAGCACTGCTGGTTCAGGGGTTTCAAAGATCCAAAGCCTGCACAACTTATACAATAAGATTTCTCCTTATGTACTAGTAGATTCCTGGGTTTCTTTGTTTCCTAACTACTGGGCTTCTAATGGTGGACTTTCACAGCCCCTCCTGAGTCAGTTAGAATGGGGGCATTAGATTGTATCTGAATGCCTAACCTGGATAGCACCAGTGACCTCTCTCTAGCTAAGCTGTTACATCCTTGGTTTATGGCCCTTGTAAATTGGGAGTATTTCAGTCAATAGGTCTTGCAAGACCCAGATAATTAAGGAAGGGGCAGTGACTTGATTATAGGCTAACAAGAATGTGCATTAGGATACTAATTAGCTAGGTACAGAGTCAGGCTGCTAGCCCCCCTACATTCTTTCACAGGTACAAGTGCACGGACACATACATGTAGCACCTAGCTCATAGTAAATGATTAAGTAATGTTTGTTAATTTATTGATTATTTGATGAGGCACAGAAATATCAAAATATAAAAGTATTGGAGTAGATTCTGGGATAAGATACATCTTAATATATAGCATAATTTAATAAGATAGATTTTACAGGTTCTGTAATCAAACAATGGGTCTGTGCTGCCTGTCACTACTTGAGCCAAATAAACAGAGACAGGGTTGAATTCTATATGAGCATTTATTTCAATACTGCCAGCAGAATGGGAGAGCAGCAGATTAGCCACAAAAATCTGCTCTGCAGCTCCCCATAAGCCAACTGTTTATATAGGTAGAACTACAAAGGAAGAGTAGGCAAAAGGCAGTTTACAGATATGCAAAAGAACTAGGGGTCTTCAAAGGGCTTAGTGATATGCAAGGGCTGGGGTTACACTAGGAAATAGCCAAAAAGAGTGCCAGATGGGCAGTTAACAGGTAAGCAGGCTGGAAGTTTGCAAAGGCCTGCAGGTGTGCAAAAAGGGCTGGGATCTTCAAAGGGCTGGCAATCATGGTTTCTGCAGCATAATTGTTGATCTTTCCATGATAATAGGCAGCTCCACATGGGGAGGAAGGGCTGCATCTCCAGGTCAGCGCCAGCCAGGGTAGAATGTGCCTTCTTTAATCAGAGTAAAACAATCATGGTTAACAGAGCATGGCTAATATATCTTACAGTACTAGCTGGCTCCCCAAATTCTATTGCTGCCCCCTTTCAGTTCCATAGTTTATAAAAATGTGGATATTTCTCAGAGGAAAACTAACCAGAAGGAAGGCCCTCCTTCTTACTGCTCCATGAATTACTGTCCTTCTACTGAGGAAGTGTTGGGTGAAGGATGGAAGATGGGTCCCTGGATAAGGCCAAAGGATGAGACTCCTACCATGTTCTAGTCTTCCAAAGAGGGAGCCAGCAGGATCTCACTGCCAGTGGCAAACTCCAAGCCTGCATGGAAGATTCCTTGTGGTCATTTTCCTCAGAGCTCCCTTCACGTCCTTGTTCCTCAGGCTGTAGATGAGGGGATTAAGCATGGGGGTGACCATTGTGTAGAACACAGACACCAGTTTTTTCTGTTCTTTGGAAGACTTTGGTGTCATGTAGGTGACAATTGCCGATCCATAAAAAAGGATGACCACTGTGAGGTGGGAGCCACAGGTAGAGAATGCCTTGAGCCGCCCTGCTGCTGACTTCATCCTGACCACAGTCACTATGATGTGGCCATAGGATACCAGAATTAGGGAAACAGGTATGAGGAGAATCACAACCCCCACAAAGAAAATGGCCATCTCTGAAGTCTGGGCATCTGTGGTTGCTAGGATCAACAGTGCAGGTGCCTCACAAAAGAAATGAGCAATACTATTGCTGCCTCTGTAGGGTAACCTTAGGGTGAAGGTGGCATCCACCACAGATACCAGAATGCCACTGGCCCATGATCCCGCAGCTAGCTGGACACACACTTTCCAAGTCATGATGGTGGGGTAATGCAAAGGGTTACAGATAGCCACATACCGGTCATAGGACATCACTGCCAGAAGGGCACACTGTGTACCCCCCAAAATCAAGAAGAATAGAAGCTGAGCTGCACAACGTGCGAATGAAATGACTTTTTTTCTGGATAGCAGGTGGACTAGGGCCTGAGGAACGATGTTGGTAGAGAAACAGAGGTCAGCCAGAGATAAATTGCAGAGAAAAAAATACATGGGTGTGTGAAGCAGGGAGTCAACCTGAACAAGGGTCAGGAGAAGAACATTTCCAAGCACAGTGACCAGATAGACACCCAGGAATAAGATGAATAGCAGCTGCTGGGTGTGCGGGTTGTCAGAGAGTCCCAGAAGGAAGAATTCTGTCACCTGTGTCTGATTTGTCTGTCTCATGGTTTGTCTCCTTTTTCAGTATGAAGTCACTACATGCTAAACATAGGTGTGTGTAACCTATAAAAATATGTAATTCAGAGTTGGTGTGTGTAACCTATAACATATATAATTAAATTTGCCTCCAATCACTACCAACCATTTCAAGAATCCTCTTTATAAGGTTTTTTGATGATTGTGCTGCTTCAGTTGGAACATTTTCAATTTTGCAAGACTTAATACTTTATAAGTTGGTGCGTTCATTTTTAGTGTCATTTGACAAGTGTAGATTAGATCCAAATCATCTTCTTTATTCTGAATACCACATATCTAATAATAAAAAGACAGATTGAATTCATGTGTAAAGCCATGCCATTTAAATTCACTTTATTATTAACTAAAGCCTTTAAAGGAGTCTTGTGTTGCTCTTGCCACACCTCTCCCATCTCATGTTGGTGCAAATATCTTTAAGTCTTTGGATATACAACTGTTTCTATTGTCTCCTTCTTGCATGGGTGGTCATGAAGGCATAAGAAATCAAACAGAGCCAAAGTACCCTGCAGAACTGACTTTTGTCTTAGAGAAAATGACCTGTTTTGAAGGAGCTGGGAAACCAAGAGGTAACTCTGGATAGTGTAACCATAATTTCTTTGGAAATTCTTTCCTCACCTTCAGTTAGAGCTCCCAAATATCAGTGAACTTCCAAAATAACAGACACACCATCCTGACATAATTTCCATGCTAAGCCACCAGCATGGCTATTTCTCAGACTACATGGCACTGATCTGCAACCTCCAGCCCACCATCTCTCCCTGCCTAATATTACCGGTCTACTCCTCCCAGAAATGACAAACTCCTTTGAAAATTGTGTCTATGTCTTTCATTTTTGTGTACTTGATTAGACATAGCATAGAGCTTTGTTCAAAAAATTATCATTAGTTAAATAAAGCAAATAAAAAGTTGTTTAAAAAGCTTGCCTAATAATTAAGAATTCAGGAATAATAATAAAATATCACAGGGCACTCCAAAAAGAGTAAAAGGAAATTTAATTTAAAGTCTAAATTTTAAGGCTCTACATGAGGGCTCTTTATCTTTCTGATAAAATACTTCAAATAATGTTTTAAATATATCAAATGCATACATACATACACACACATACACATGTACATACATATAAAAATAGAATGTATAGGATTGTCAAGGAAACCATTACATCAAAATAGTCATCAAAATAATTTTAGAAAACAAATATGTGATATAATAATACATGTGTTTCTTCAAATAAAATCATTAAATTTTTTAAATGTTGTGATGGGTCTAATAACCACCGTAATTTAAAAAATGATGAACTTAAATGATATTTTGAGATATTTTCAAGAACTGCAATGTAATATAAATATACCTCTGATTTCCATTGGTGATAAAGCCATGGACACTACAATGCTGGATAAAACAAGAAGGACATTTTAGATTTACTTTAATGTAAATTGCATTCACAGCTAAATTAAAGAAATCCCTGAATTTCAAGTTAAGAACTATTGGGCTCATGGAATTGCCAGAAATTTTCTCAAAGAAAGACACAGTTACACTCTATATAATCTGATAATGGAGTCTTAGGCATTTGGATGGGTCTGTGAGTCAAAATGATGAAAGATTTCAATTTATCATTGAAATAAATGAATAAATAAAATGTTAATATGAACAATCACATCTCTGCATAGTGTTAGCATCACTTTCACTGAACATATATCACACTTTGAATATTCAGTCACCTTATTAGTTGAGTAAAGGTATTTGGCCAAGCATTTCCTTGGGATACAAACAAAAGACCTAGCTTCTGAGGCCAAAGACTCTCAGATAGGAAGGACCAAACTATAGTCACGGTTTATCCCCAGTGCCAGTGTGTTCTCTGGAACATCATAGATTCCCAGCAAATATTGGTTTAATGAATGAATGTACTGGACCAAGGGAGTCTGTATGATCTAACAATTATACATAAAAATAATGTAAAATTATTTCTAGTGGGAAATATAGTCTATTGTTAAATAGCTAATATACAAATAAATTTTTAGAGCACAAGTAATTTTAAGATAGGTACTTTTGGAATTATCATCCACCTAGCGGAAGGTACTGTCTGGTTAGTTTGTAAAGTCTCCAGGTTATGGTTCAGCTCAGGTCCCTTAGACTTACTTCTCCTGCCACAGTTCACACCCTTCCTAGAGTAGGATTTAGTGCAATAGTATCAATTATGTGTCTAGATCTCAGAGAAAATTAAATGGTAAGCAAATAATGGTTCTTGCTTTTGATGAAAAGTTCACTTAGAACTTTTGTCCCAAAGTTCTAAGTGATGCCCAAGTTATTGGTTAACTTAGTGGAAGGGCAACTATAGGATATTGCTGATTTTTAACCCTTCTTACCCTTTCCCCACTACCGCTTATCTCCAACACACATAGAATAGACACACACAAGTACACACATTCACACACACACACACAAAAAAAAACCAAATATATCCTAGATATATAAATGTATTGACAGCATGATGTACTTACCTCCATCATAGCTCTTAACAAATTACATTGAAATTATTTTCTTTCTCTGTTACTATAAGATACTCAAGAGCAGAAACCATACCTCACTCATCTTTATTCACAGCAAATATGATCAATCCTGGCATGGAATAAGTGTCCACCACATGTTTTTGAGGTGATTTAACCTAAGCCAAAATATCAGAAGACAATGAATGAGTCAGAGATGAGTGTGATTTGTGACCTGTCAGATGGTAGGAATGCTCACTGGCCCTGGGAGAACAATATTAGAAGACTACATCCCTGACTGCTCCTAATTTGTTTTTTAAAGCATGTTATTCTCCCATGCGAATGTGGAGGATAAAATGCTCCCTGGGCAAACTCAGGGTCAGGAAGCTTCTGTAAGAGAATCATGTCTGCTGTCAGTGTTTTGTGTTATTCTTTCTTCCAGATTTAACATTAAATTGTAAGTGCATTTCTCTAAAAATGGCATGTATTACTTGATGTGGAATGGGATAATACTGTCACAGAGCCAAGCATTGTCTAATTGACATTTCTTTTAGGAAGAGGATACTGAGGAAATCCATAGGAACCAAGTGAAAATATGAAATTTCTCTTCTGATTCCAAAACCTTTCATTCTCAAAATCACCTATCCCCTACCCTCTTTACCCATATACTTTACCGTCTCCCCAGCCCCACACACAGGTATAAGAATTCACACCCAGAGGATCAATAATGACTCCAGGGAAGCTCTGCTTATGTCTCCATCAGGTGAAGACCATGGTTCTTTTTCACAGAGAACCCAACATTGTAATTATGGTTTGATAAGGTAGATCTGCTGTGGAAAAAAACCTTGGCTAGATTTATTACAGAAAATTTAGCCCTAAGAATCACTTTGTTTGCACAAAATTAGTTGAATTTAAAAAATCATATCTATGAAGGGATTGAAACCAATTCACTCCCAATAATATGCCAAGTTATCCCCTTTGTTCACTCATGCCTTGTCTTGCCCTCCCTCTAACAAGCTTACCAACATTTTCTCATATAGTGGAGAAAAAAGTTCAAACCAGTAAAGACATCTCACAGTTGAGTGGCAAACTGCTGCAGGTGAAGCAAGTGCATTGGATGCAGAAGGGGCAGAGAGGAGACTGGGAACATCTTGTCATAAAGTCAAAGGGCTCAGTAACATCAAGGACAAGGCAGGAGGGGAATCCCCACATCCCCCATGTCCAGAAGTCTCAGCATTGACTTCAGGGCAACAATAGTTCCATTTAAGTGAACAGAGGAAGACATGAGCAGTCTCTGGAGCAGCTAACGTGCTCAGGAGAATTCTGCATCATTAAGGTGGATCCCGAGCTGCCTTTCCTCTCAGAAGGTTCCCAAATGGCTGTGAGGACAGATGTCAGCACTCACATCTCCATTTGGGGGAGAATGTAGATGCAAAAAAAAAAAAAATGTAGAGTTAATTCAACCCAAAGGTGTATTTTAAAATAATACAGCATGATTAAATATGACTTATCTCTGGGATGCAAATATTTTTCAAAAACAGAAACCCAACAAAGAAATTCACAAATTATTACACTGAAAAATAAAATCAGATAAAAAATCTCAGTGATGTAGAAAACACATGTGTTAAAAAAAACACCTATTTATTATTTTTTAATCTTTGTAAATCATGAATAAGATAAAGGTGTTTTTTTTTAACCTGGTTGGTTATGCACCAAAACCCAACAACACATCTCATATTTAATAGAGAAATTATTGGTGCAGTCTCTAAGATAAGGGGCAAGACAAAAATGCTGCCCTCACCATTACTATTTAGCAAAGTACTAGGAGTCATTAAGAACACAATGAAGAACGAAAAAAGATAAAAGGAAAAGATATAAGGCATAAAAAATGGAAGAGAAAAAAAATAAATCTTTACTATTTGCTGATCGTATGATTACCAACCTAAAAAAATTCAATGAACAAACTGCTAGAAGTAATAAAGATGTGCAAGTTTCCTGTATCAGAGTTCAACCTAAAAAAAAATTAAAACAGTTTTCTCTACCTCTCTACCAGCAATAACCAATTGGAATATAATTTTTAAAATGGTACAATTTCACAATAGCAACAAAAATTATGAAGTATATGGAAACAAATCAAGAATACACAAGATCTCCATGGTGGTAAAAAAAAATAGCTCTCATAAAGTAGAAGATCATTTGAATAAATGGAGAAATATTTCATCTCTTGGATCAGATGACTTTGATATTATAAAGATATAATTTCTACCTAAATGGATCTATAAGTTTAGGGTAATACCAATTACCATTCCAGTTGGATATTTTTAGTAACCCAAAAGATTTACTCTTACATTTATGTGGAGAAATAACAATCCATACTTAGTCAGAATATTGAAAGAGGTCATGTAGGAATGCCTTACCAGATATTAAGACATATTGCCAAGCCACAAAAATAAAATCCAGGTGGTACTGGTGCAAACAAGAACTAATAAACAAATGGAGCCGAACTGAGAGCTCATAGATAGATCCATATGTAAGTTTCATGTAAAACAAAGTTAATTTCAAAAATCATTAGGGAAAGGAAAAATAGTTCAGTAAATGTTGTTGGTAAAATTAGTTGACTACAATGATAAAAATAAAACTGAATTTCTACCTAACATGACAGAAGGAGGTAGTGTCTAACAGGATTAAATATCTAAAAGTTAAAATAAAACAATGACATTATAGAAGAATACAGAGCAGTACACCTCACTGACTTAAAGTAAAAAAATTCCCAAGCACAACCAATAAAGAAAAATGTGATGAATTTGATTTTATAAAATCTGAAATTTGTGTTTAATAAAGAACATTAAGAACAAAGTTAAAAGATAAATAAAAATGGATCAATTTTTTTGCTTTATCTAAAATCTAAGAAGTAAGAACTTACTATCAGGGATTCACAATGAATTATACAAATCAACAAGAAAAATAAAGAACCCCCACCCCCCAAAAAATAGCAGATAATATAAAAAGGGAATTTACCAAAAAAAAAAAGTTACTTCAAAGTGCTACATGAATATAAAGCAATGCTCAAATTCATTTGTAAAGAAAGAACTACAAAGTAAAACAACAGAGGTATTTATTTACCTGTGTTAGTAACAATGTATTGGCAAAACAGTGGAAAATAGAGGAGCAGACTTGCATTGGGATGAGGTTCAGTCATTCTGGGGGAAAATCCAGTATTACTTGGTCATCTTATGCTTATGTATATTCTATGATATAGCAGTTATTGAGCCAAAATATTCTCACACAGACTCAGTCTTGGGATATTTGTGGTTCTGTTATTTGTGTTGGTGATGTGGTGTGTAATTGGGATATTCTTCCCTGGGAGAGAATATAAATGAAGATGCGATGGATGAACACCAAGGATATTCCACAGTCAGAAGAGTTTGGATGTATATGTGGCAATATGAATGATCTTAAAGACTTAGAACTGAGTGAGAAAAGTAAGAAACAAAGAGGCATATAACACAGTACCATTTATATAAATTATAAATACATATACAAAAAATAATCATTTTGTGAGACCAGATGAAAAGCACTGCATGCATTAGAATGGTTATGAGGTCAATGGGAATGATGCATGGATATATATATGTGTGTGTGTGTGTGTGTGTATATATATATATATATATATATATATATATATATATATATATAACAAATAAAATAAATGTATAGCTAAATAAACAAGAGATGGGCTTTAAAATCACTAATCACTGTAATATGTCACTGAGGATTGTAATTAATTACAATCCCCCACACCTAAGACTCAAACAAATACACAAACAAGCAACAGGAGGAATTAAGATTGCAGGATACTTGTAACAGGAATAGAAAGTCAGAAAAAGAACAGACTAGAGACTATAAAAATGGACCAAATCTCATAGGAGTTTATGTTTTTAAATTAAATGTATTGGGGCAACATTGGCTGATAACATTATATAAGTTTCAGGTTTACAATTTTATAATACATCATCTGTGTATTCCAATGTGTGCCCACCACCCAAAGTTTAGTCTCCTCTTGTCACCATATATTAGACCCCCTTTACCCTTTTCATCCTCTCCCCAACACCTTCCCCTTTGGTAACCACCCTAGGGTTGTCTGTGTCTATGATTTTGTTGTGTTCATTTGTTGCTTTTTATTTTATATCCCACATATGAGTGAAATCATATGGTTCCTATTTTTTTCTGACTTATTTCACTTTACATGATATTCTCAAAATCCATCCATGTTGTTGTAAATGGCAATATTTCATCTTTTTAATGACTAAGTAGTATTCCATTGTATGTATGTGTTCCAGATCTTCTTTATCCAATCATTGGTGGAAGGACATTTAGGTTGTTTTCATGTCTTGGCTATTGTAAATTAATAGTTTAAGAAATTGTAGTTTAAGAAACAGTTGTATACAAAATGATCTTTTTACTGTGAATTTTCCTCACAAAAGACTTTATGTCCACTAAAAGAGTATCCTATATAATAAAAGCCTAATATGCTAAGTGTCTGGTTGTCCAGTCAGCCGTTCAACCAATCAAAGCATAATATACTAATGATATGCTAAGGCCGCTCAACTGCTCGCTATGACGTGGTGCACTGACCACCAGGGGCAGACAGTCAACCAGTCAACCAGTTGCTATGATGTGGAAAATCCTTCAGCCGGAGCTCCTCACTTATTCGACATCCAATGATTCATTCCAGAGAGAAACCATTTAAATGTAACAAATGTGAGAAAACCTTCAACAGGAATTCAAACCTTATTAAACACCAAAAACTTCATACTCAAAGAGAAGTCCTATAACAAGTAAATGTAATATTACCTTCAGTCAGAGTACAGAACTCATTCAACATCCATGAACTTATGCTGGAAGGAATCCTATGAAAATGCAAATAGAAAAAAGAAATAGTCAGAGATTATTCTTTAATTGATAATAACAGAATTAATATTGGAGGAAATCTGTTATTGGATAGAAATCTCAGGCAGATTTTCCTGGCTCCCAGATGAAGCCACAGAGTTTGGAATTAAACATATCACCATACAAGTGTTTGTCTATCATTATTCTGATGTTCATTACCATCATCTTTCTCTAGTTCATAAGTAGGACCTATTCACCTAATCTATTGAGGAAGTCCATATTAGGGAGAAGCCAAGCAATATCCTTGGAGTTGATATTTAATAAAACTCAAACTTTCAGTTCTTAATATGAAGGTCACAAGTAACCAGGAGATCATGAGAAAATAGAAGGACATTTTAAGGACTGAACTCTGAAGTAATGGCAAAGGTCACAGTGACAGCCAATTACTCCACCCCAATTAACATCCTTGGCTGCCCCTGGTGCTCAGTGGGGACTACAATTAGAAAAGAGTAATCAACTGCAATAGGAGGTGGATGTGTTGTTGTTAATCTACATGTATTTTTTTAAGATATGAATTTTTTTAAAGTACTCTTTGGGATCTAGGCTGGAGGACACCCATAGCCCTAGGTCTATCATTTATCCTAAACATTTAAAGGTCAGTAAAGTGTCCTCAAGTGGGACACAGGCCCCACCATCACCCCAGAGCAACAGCCCACCAAATCGCAGCCGAAGCTGCCATGGCGCAAAATGCAGCCCACAGCCCAACCTAGCCCGCAAAGGGTGGTTGTGGGCACCGGGTAATGACGTCACATTTTTGTTGACATTCTGAAGCTGAAATTGTCAACAGAACAGAATAGTTGGTCTGAAGACCAAGTATTGCCACAACGTACCTCTGAGGCTGAAAGAAAGCAACGTCGTCGACAAAATATATCTGAAGAACAACTATTGGCACAATGTACCTCTGAAGCCAAAAAAAAAGTGGGATGTCTTTTCTTCTACATGTCTGAAGAAAAGTCATCGACAAGTACTACCAATACTGGTAGGAGCTGCCTTCATAACGAAAATGAGGTAAATGAGGATGCGATTATCAAACACAGTTGTGGTGGAATGACTGTTACATGTCAATTTTGCCTATCCCTAAATTTCTCCAATGAAAAACCATCTGATGAAAAATTTACTCGATGTTGTAGCAAAGGCAAAGTTTGTCCAAATGATACAAATTTTCCAGAATACCTGGCATATTTTTAAAAATTAATGATAAATGAAGATACTGACAGTAAAAATTTCATGGAAAATATTTGTTGTTATATCATGATGTTGTTTTTTATTAATCTATATATTATTTTCTCTACATTTTACTAATTTTCTTTCATCTCTGACACTTCTATAGAGAAAGGGCAAATAGCAATATTAAAATATTTCTTCTAATTAATTTCCTTTCAATGTGCATGAATTCATGCACCGGGCCACTCATTTCTAGATAAAAAAGGCCATTATGGAGATGTTGAATCCTCCCACGTTAAACCATAAAAAAATTCTAATCAAATATTTCATTGAGAACATTATTTCACAAGTTGATTATAAAGTTTACTTTGTAAGTACCACTCTAGTGAGAAAATGTAAGAGATACCTCTAAGTATATATAACAATGAGTTTGGTGGCTAAAGAGCAAAGCTGAGAAGAGAAAAAGACTTTGATTTTCATTTTTTTGATGAAAATGCTTCTTATAAAACACCTACATCTACCTAAAGAAGCTTAAGATATATGGCAAATCAGACTTCTAGATTTTAATCCTGGAATTGCCAATAATTTGTCCTATAACTAGTTATTTAACTTGGGACTCTAATATTTCATCTGAGAATAGGGATACCTGGCTTACATTTTTATTGTACAGTTAAAATGAGATAATATACCAATTATTTCTTAAGTATAAGAGTCAAACATGATTCTGTGAAAGAAATCTCAGCACCAGAATTTATCATAGATACAGCAAACACTTTTAAATGGGAATAGATTCTATCCTACCCCCACCATTTAGGTTAATATATTTTCAATTGTGAAATGGTTTGAAATTTTTTTTTCAAAATGAGTCTTATTTCTACTTTTCCTACCCTTGAACTAGAAAAGAAAGGTAACAACTCTTGTAGACATAGTCAAAGATAAATTCAAACTATGGAAATTTTTATTCAAAAATCCTGTGGTAATAAATACTCTGAAAAATCTGGATATGTATGAGTGTCTGTGTTTATGCATGTGAATGCAGTCTTACTACATATAGCAGATACTAACCTGACCAAAGCAATTATTTCATAAACAACACAACCTAGCAAAAACTAAGGGTATATTCACTGGTTGCCTGAAAGTCTAAGGTAAGTACTGATTGGTATGTGCCCTATTGGGAGACAACAGGAAAGCAAAAGGGAGCTTTTTCCCGCTGGAAGGTAAAACCAAAGATATTTGATACTAATATATGCACATCCTGGAGGAAACCGTGTAATAAGAAAAGGAAAGGAGATAGAATGGTTGAGGGAAGAGGCTATCAGAATATTAAGCTTCCAAGCATAAGAATTTTCTTTACATCTTCATGGGTGGAAAATGGTAGCATCTCAGTGGTTTGACTTCTGAGTGAAAATATATAGCTTTTTGGAATCAATGAAAATCTAAATCAATAGTTTGCATCAGCTACTATTTGGTTCTTGTATTCTAAAATAATTGATGCTCCCTATTTAGTGGATAATACGTAAGTGGAGAGAGAAAGCTGACATGAGGACTACCTGCAGAATGTACATGACTTGCTTAATGCTGTTTTCAAGTTTTATTGTCAGTTTCATTATGAACACAGTAATTATTAAAATAGAGTTCTATAGTTTAAAGAGGAAGGGGATTTTTCAGTCAGATTTCTCCCCTGTGAATCAGTTTTCATATAAATGCAACTGAATATATTTCTGAATGGGACAGCTATAAACATTTTAATGGATTCCTTGCTATAAACTCAAAACTATTTAGTAGGGGAAAATAGATAGAAATTTTTTTAAAATGTAAAAAGAAACATAAAAGAAAGGTGAGAGATATGAAAGGAAAGAGATGGAAACTTCAGAAAGAAAACTGTTTGTGCTGATAGTTGCAAGATGAGCAGAAAGTCATGCGTGATTGCAGGAAGAGGTTTCCAAGAGTAGAGAGCCACATGCACAAATGCCAGGAGGCTGAGAGAACATGATGTGTGCACAAAACAGAAAACGTTTTCGTGTGACCAGAGCATTAACAGCGTGAGGGATTTGAAACTGGAAAATTAAGCGGGTATCAGAGAAAAAGTCCTTGTTAAAGTGTTTGTCCATAACCCCGGGACAATAGGGAGTGACTGAAAGACGTTCATCAGGTAAGTAACTTAATCAGAGTTGCTGCTGGATCACACACAAGTCAAGGATGGTCTGAAGAGAACAAACTGGAATCAGGTTCCTACAATAGTCCAGGCCAGAGAAAATAAGAGCCAAAAACTAAAGGCAGTGTGGTAGGGATGGAGAAGGTGACACTAAACCAGCGTTTAGAAGGAAAAATAATCAAGTTTGGGGGATAAAGGATTTTTATCCCAGTTCCTGTGTTACAAAGTGGGAGTTGTCATTTTCTGCAATGGCATAGATATAAGGAGAAGGATTGGGGTAGAGGGAGATAATGAATATAATTTATATTACTGTTTAAATCTGTGTATATTGCACGAGGCTGTAGTGCTGATGTATATAGTCTTTTGTATCTAAATTACTTATGCTTTGAGCTCACTGTGCTTACATTCTGTTTATACAGATATTTCCTTGATTTTTCCACATTTTCTTCATTATTTATCCATTCATTCAACAATATTTTACTGAACATCAACCTTGCTAGGAACTGGAATAAAAAGTTTAATAGTATGATTTTTACTCTCTAGGAGTATACCATCTAGAATATGAGTTAAAGCAGAAATTAATGATTACTCTAAGATAAAGATTATGCAAGTGGTATTCTAGTGTTGTTAGTATCTTGAAACTTCCTGGTCCTCTCTAGAAACTGTCTTACTCCTTGCTCTCCTACTGCCACCCAATACCAAACGCCCTGGCTTGCTCTCACCTGTGAATTCAGACTCACTCAGGTTTTCAGAGAGTGGGTGAAAGTGTTGCCTGATGGTTAAGTCCATGACTTGGGGTCAGGCTGCCCAGAATGCATATGCTGATGCCAACACTTGCTGGCTGCCTAACCTTAGAAAAACCACTCAACTTCTCTGTTCCTCATATTCCTTGACTGTAAAGTGGGATGAGTAATAGTTTCTATACCTTTGGGTTGTTGTGAGACAAACATGACACATGCAAAACATTTGGATTAGTGCCTGGCACTTACTTGGTGCTCAATAAATGTTACTTTTTACTGTGAAAATAGATAAGGTATCAAAAAACATTTTCATAGAAGTGATGCCTAGCTTGAAGTTTTTAAAATGAATAGGATTCAGCAAAAAAAATTTTAAACAGCATTTTTTTTTCTCTTTACCTTCCTTCACCACCCTGACTTCATATTTTGCACCTGCTCAGGTCTTTACTCAGGTATGATCTTCTCAATGGAGCCTTCTTTGTTTGACTCCCTCCCACCCCCACCCCCCAAATGCCTATTTCCTTCCCCACTGTGTTGTTCTCCATTATTCTTGTTGCTATCTAACACACTATACCTTTTACTTTGTTTATAATCTGTCTTCCCTACTGGAAGGTGAGTTCTATGAGGACAGGTATTTTTATTTGTTTTACTTACTGATATATTATCTTCAGTATCTAGAACAGTGTCTGGAAGACAATATCTATTGAATAAATTATTATTTTATCAGAGATAAAAAGCAAGGGCACACATTGTAATATACAGATCTTGCAACATAGAAACCCACACCTAAAACCTATATGTTCATGTTGACCAATGTCACTCCAGTCTATTTAAATTAGTAAATATTTTTTAAAGAAAAGAAAAGCAAGGGCTACAATAGTTGGAGCAATGGGTTAGATAAGAACTGGATTTTTAAAGGTAGATCTAACATTATATCATAAGAATTATAATGGTTAGCGTTTGTTGCATATGTATTATGCACCAGTTACCAGGCTGTATGCTTTAGATTTATTCATGTAAGTGTATACTTATGAGAAAGAATTTCAGATTCCCAATTTTGAAGCTTTGTTATTGATATAATGATGAAAACTTGTTTCCTTTTTCCACAGGGGTTAATGTTATTAGCCACACCTGCATATTTTAAATTAGTCTTTATTAACATGACACTTGAGTTTCAATTTCTTGAGAATGAAGACATAAATGGACCAATAGAAAATGATGAAAGGATTTATACATAACACTGCAGTCTGATACTATCTTGATTCTCTGTCTTTCCTTTGTCTGATCACATATAGCCACATGGAGAATATTTAGCCCAGAGATCAAAATAAACCACAGTTTCTATATTGTGTGTCTTCTTGTTTAAACTGAAATTGTCTGAGTTTGAAATGAAGATTCCTCCAATATGCTGAAATCTTTCTGAGCATGGCTGCTGGAGACTAGGATACATGCAAGTCTCCTCCTCAGGGATAATTGGTAAATGTTGGCTCACTTCCTTTGCTTTTCTCCTTCCCACTTTTTTATTTTGTAGAAAACATATCCAGACTCATGTTAACATCTTTCATTGTGCCTCAAGACCCTTCTCTTCAGAAATGCTTGGCCTGGCTTCTTGTCAGCATCACTGACTGGTGCTAAAAAAAAATAAAACAACAACACAAGAAAACAAACAAAACAGAAAAGTAGAGACAACTCAGGAGATGTATAAATATATATGGTGTTCCTCAGTTCAGTCTAAAAAGGGTTAGTATTCTTCAAAAAAAATTGTGAAACCTATAGTCAAGACTTGGTTTTTACATTTTTGAAAGTACATCTGTTTTATCTTCAACAACTATAACAAAAGAGCTAGAGAATGAGGCCACAGGAGATTCCTTTTCCAAGGGTATAATAGAGGTCTGTATAACAGATGGAGACTTCTTCCCAGAGTGTGGATGCCCAATGAGATCCAGGGCAGAAGAATGATGTGGGGAAACTGGACCATTGTCAATGAGTTTGTTCTTGTGAGCTTCTCAGCTTTGTCTTCCGAGCTACAAGCTCTACTGTTTCTCCTCTTTTTGATCATTTACCTGGTTACCCTAATGGGCAATGTCCTCATCATCCTGGTCACTACAGCTGACTCTGCCCTACAAAGTCCTATGTACTTCTTCCTCAGGAACTTGTCCTTCCTGGAGATAGGTTTCAACTTGGTCATTGTGCCCAAGATGCTGGGGACCCTGATCATCCAAGACACAACCATCTCCTTCCTTGGCTGTGTTACTCAGATGTATTTCTTCTTTTTCTTTGGGGCTACTGAGTGCTGCCTCCTGGCCACAATGGCATATGACCGCTATGTGGCCATCTGTGACCCTCTGCGCTACCCAGTCATCATGGGTCGCAGGGCCTGTGCCCAGCTGGCAGCTGCTTCTTGGTTCTCAGGGTTTCCAGTAGCCACTGTGCAAACCACATGGATTTTCAGCTTCCCTTTCTGTGGCCCCAACAGGGTGAATCACTTCTTCTGCGACAGTCCCCCTGTCATTGCACTGGTCTGTGCTGATACCTCTCTGTTTGAACTGGAGGCTCTGACAGCCACTGTCCTGTTCATCCTCTTCCCTTTCTTGCTGATCCTTGGGTCCTATGTTCGCATCCTCTCCACTATCTTCAGGATGCCCTCCGCTGAGGGGAAACGCAAGGCCTTCTCTACCTGTTCCTCCCACCTCCTGGTTGTCTCCCTTTTCTACAGCACTGCCATCCTCACATACTTCCGGCCTCGGTCCAGCACCTCTCCTGAGAACAAGAAGCTCTTGTCCCTCTCCTACACAGTGGTGACGCCCATGTTGAACCCCATCATCTACAGCTTAAGAAATAGTGAAGTGAAGGCTGCACTGAAGCGGGTCACCCACAGGACCCTGGGCCTTAAGAAACTGTGACTGGTTTAGATGGAAACTGAAGGGGTGGAATGCAAGGACAAAAGAAAGAAAACAGTTTGGCTCAATGGATAGAGCATCAGCCAATTGACTGAAGGGCCCCAGGTTCAATTCCAGTCAAGAGCATGTACTTTGGTTGTAGGCTCTATCCCAGGGGCACATGCGGGATGCAACCAATCAATGTATCTTTCTCACATCGATGTTTCTCTCTCTCTCTCTTTCTCCCTCTCCCTTCCACTCTTACCAAAAATCAATGGAAAAAGTATCCTCAGGTGAGGATAAAAAAAAAGGAAGGAAGGAAAGAAAGAAAGAAAGAAAGGAAGGAAGGAAGGAAGGAAGGAAGGAAGGAAGGAAGGAAGGAAGGAAAGAAGGAAGAAAGGGAGAGAGGGAGGGAGGGAGGGAGGGAGAGAGAGAGAGAGAGAGAGAGAGAGAGAGAGAGAGAGAGAGAGAGAGAAAGTTCGCAAATGAGTTTTTGGACTCCATTCTTTCCAGGAGCCACAGTATACCCACTGGGATCTTAGACTTTCCACTGGGATCCATTTCTGAAAAGAACATGAGTGGTTTAAGAACAAACTGCAGTACACCCAAGGTTCTGTAGGACTGTGGTATCAATGTCTCTGAAGATGCCACCTGTTTACACAGATTAGGTGCCCATCTGAAGGTTGACAACTTCACTACAATTTGCTATTTTTCATTTTTTAAACATTTTTTGTTGTGTTTTAACTTTTTCTTGAACTTCTTCATTCATGTCATTTTATAATTTTCTGCTTTACTTTCTTCTATTTGTCCAAAAACTCTACCTGCAACTTTTAAGGACATTTTTGTTTATAAGGTAGAGTAATAATAATAAATTGTAGAGTTCTGTTTCATTCTTTCTTTCTTTCTTTTTCTTTTTTTTGCAGCAAATTTTTATGCAGTACTCAGCATACATTCGACCCTGTTTAAGCCCAAAAAGCATGTTGGTGAACAAAACAGATTAAATATCTTGCCTCCTGGAACTTATAGTGAGGGAGAGAATAAAAAGATACTCTAAAACTCTGCTGGTTTATAAAGTACACATGTTTAGAGTGCTACCAATTGAGTAAGTCTTCCTCTGCTTCTGTAATTGGTCTGTGCTTCATCTGGAGAAAAACAATTCCACACTACTGCCTCAATCTCAAATTATCCACCTTGGATATGAAAGTTGCTTGATACAAAGGATTAAAGGAGTATAAGTGGACAAATTCTAGGAAACTGCTGGAAATAACCCAGAGTTTCTTTGTTTTCTATATGTTTGGGGTAATCTTATTGTGATTGAATAAAGTTAACTGTCCCTTTTAAGCTTGCATATCTCTCAACCAATGTAGCAGCCACTCTATGATTTTGTCCAGTGAACATTGCCTGACTCTATATTCTTGGCAAATAACAGACTTGAGATGTGGACACCATAGCTTTGTATAATCTATTCATAAGAATGTATTGATAATTAACAAAGTAAAATAGCACTATTGCACCGAAACCAGTTTGGCTCAGTGGATAGAGCGTCGGCCTGCGGACTGAAGGGTCCCAGGTTTGATTCTGGTTAGGGGCATGTACCTTGGTTGCGGGCACATCCCCAGTGGGGGGCATGCAGGAGGCAGCTGATCGATGTTTCTCTCTCATCAATGTTTCTAGCTATCTCTCTCCCTTCCTCTCTGTAAAAAATCAATAAAATATATTTTTTAAAAATAAATAAATAAAATAAAATAAAATAGCACTATTGCATAGGCAAGACCTCTTCACAAACAATTCTAACTCTGTGTGCCATGGAAGTACCAGAACCAGTTTAATCTTCCACACAAGATGTCCTTTAGCTCGCATGTATTAAGGGCTCCAGGAGGGCAGAACATTCTGAATATCACCATAGGAATTTGCAAATAAAAAGCCAGATCGTGGGGTTCTATTTGCATGATGGCAATCACACAACCAAGCAGATTGGTACCATTATAAATTTGTCAACTCCAAGTTTAGCCAAGCTTTTATCACTGCCTCACATTCATTTTACTTGACCTTTATATGGTAGGTAGAATAATGGGCCCACCAAGATGTCCCTGTCCTAGTGCCCAATACATTACCTTACATGGACTTTATAGATCTCATTAAGTTAAGGGTATTCCCCTGGGGAGGTTAGCCTGCATTTTTTTTAAATACAGTAACAGGAAATCAGAAGGTGTGTAGAGAATAACCTTGAAACATTTATTCCCATCGCTTCCTCAACTCCATATACCTAAGCCCACGGGTCCTGCCTTCCATACACAGCTACCCTCTCCAAGTTCTAGTTGCCTCCTTCTGGTCCTTCAGGCCCAGGATTGGTAATAGCTTCTCACTCTTGCTTCCCTCAGATGTCACTATTTCTTGTTGGTTTTCAAAACCCCATCTTTACCTTATAAAGGTATGTCCTAATAGATTACAGTACTCATCTCTCCAATGAGAGTATGAGAAGTAGAGCATAGCTCATAAATTCTGCTTCATTGTGCCCATGCTTTACCCACCTCAAACATATACAAAGATGGGGAAAAGTAGGTTTTTAAGTACTACAAATAAATAATACAACAAATAAATAATAATGAATAAACTCCATTTCTTGTATTCACAACTGTAAACCTACTTTTGCCCTCCCCATATGTACATGCACATGTAGGTATGTTGTGGAATTGGCGCAGAAGAAAGGACAGCTGAATACTCCGATGTATCAGGAAAGAGAACCTTTATTCAAAGCAGCACTGCTGGTTCAGGGGTTTCAAAGATCCAAAGCCTGCACAACGTATACAATAAGATTTCTCCTTATGTACTAGTAGATTCCTGGGTTTCTTTGTTTCCTAACTACTGGGCTTCTAATGGTGGACTTTCACAGCCCCTCCTGAGTCAGTTAGAATGGGGGCAGTAGATTGTATCTGAATGCCTAACCTGGATAGCACCAGTGACCTCTCTCTAGCTAAGCTGTTACATCCTTGGTTTATGGCCCTTGTAAATTGGGAGTATTTCAGTCAATAGGTCTTGCAAGACCCAGATAATTAAGGAAGGGGCAGTGACTTGATTATAGGCTAACAAAAATGTGCATTAGGATACTAATTAGCTAGGTACAGAGTCAGGCTGCTAGCCCCCCTACATTCTTTCACAGGTACAAGTGCACGGACACATACATGTAGCACCTAGCTGATAGTAAATGATTAAGTAATGTTTGTTAATTATTGATTATTTGATGAGGCACAGAAATATCAAAATATAAAAGTATTGGAGTAGATTCTGGGATAAGATACATCTTAATATATAGCATAATTTAATAAGATAGATTTTACAGGTTCTGTAATCAAACAATGGGTCTGTGCTGCCTGTCACTACTTGAGCCAAATAAACAGAGACAGAGTTGAACCTATATGAATGAGCATTTATTCCAATACTGCCAGCAGAATGGGAGAGCAGCAGATTAGCCACAAAAATCTGCTCTGCAGCTCCCCATAAGCCAACTGTTTATATAGGTAGAACTACAAAGGAAGAGTAGGCAAAAGGGCAGTTTACAGATATGCAAAAGAACTAGGGGTCTTCAAAGGGCTTAGTGATATGCAAGGGCTGTGGTTACACTAGGAAATAGCCAAAAAGAGTGCCAGATGGGCAGTTAACAGGTAAGCAGGCTGGAAGTTTGCAAAGGCCTGCAGGTGTGCAAAAAGGGCAGGGATCTTCAAAGGGCTGGCAATCATGGTTTCTGCAGCATAATTGTTGATCTTTCCATGATAATAGGCAGCTCCACATGGGGAGGAAGGGCTGCATCTCCAGGTCAGCGCCAGCCAGGGTAGAATGTGCCTTCTTTAATCAGAGTAAAACAATCATGGTTAACAGAGCATGGTTAATATTTCTTACAATAAATACTAGCTGGTTCCCCAAATTCTATTGCTGCCCCCTTTCAGTTCCATAGTTTATAAAAATGTGGATATTTCTCAGAGGAAAACTAACCAGAAGGAAGGCCCTCCTTCTTACTGCTCCATGAATTACTGTCCTTCTTCTACTGAGGAAGTGTTGGGTGAAGGATGGAAGATGGGTCCCTGGATAAGGCCCAAGGATGAGACTCCTACCATGTTCTAGTCTTCCAAATAGGGAGCCAGCAGGATCTCACTGCCAGTGGCAAACTCCAAGCCTGCATGGAACATTCCTTGTGGTCATTTTCCTCAGAGCTCCCTTCACGTCCTTGTTCCTCAGGCTGTAGATGAGGGGATTAAGCATGGGAGTGACCATTGTGTAGAACACAGACACCAGTTTTTCCTGTTCTTTGGAAGACTTTGGTGTCATGTAGGTGACAATTGCTGATCCATAAAAAAGGATGACCACTGTGAGGTGGGAGCCACAGGTAGAGAATGCCTTGAGCCGCCCTGCAGCTGACTTCATCCTGACCACAGTCACTATGATGTGGCCATAGGATACCAGAATTAGGGAAACAGGTATGAGTAGAATCACAACCCCCATAAGGAAAATGGCCATCTCTGAAGTCCGGGTATCTGTGGATGCTAGGATCAACAGTGCAGGTGCCTCACAAAAGAAATGAGCAATACTATTGCTGCCTCTGTAGGGTAACCTTAGGGTGAAGGTGGCATCCACCACAGATACCAGAATGCCACTGGCCCATGATCCCGCAGCTAGCTGGACACACACTTTCCAAGTCATGATGCTGGGGTAATGCAAAGGGTTACAGATAGCCACATACCGGTCCCAGGACATCACTGCCAGAAGGGCACACTGTGTACACCCAAAAATAAAGAAGAGTAGAAGCTGAGCTGCACAACGTGTGAATGAAATGACTTTTTTCCTAGATAGCAGGTGGACTAGGGCCTGAGGAACGATGTTGGTAGAGAAACAGAGGTCAGCCAGAGATAAATTGCAGAGAAAAAAATACATGGGTGTGTGAAGCAGGGAGTCAACCTGAACAAGGGTCAGGAGAAGCACATTTCCAAGCACAGTGGCCAGATAGACACCCAGGAATAAGATGAATAGCAGCTGCTGGGTGTGCGGGTTGTCAGAGAGTCCCAGAAGGAAGAATTCTGTCACCTGTGTCTGATTTGTCTGTCTCATGGTTTGTCTCCTTTTTCAGTATGAAGTCACTACATGCTAAACATAGGTGTGTGTAACCTATAAAAATATGTAATTCAGAGTTGGTGTGTGTAACCTATAACATATATAATTAAATTTGCCTCCAATCACTACCAACCATTTCAAGAATCCTCTTTATAAGGTTTTTTGATGATTGTGCTGCTTCAGTTGGAACATTTTCAATTTTGCAAGACTTAATACTTTATAAGTTGGTGCGTTCATTTTTAGTGTCATTTGACAAGTGTAGATTAGATCCAAATCATCTTCTTTATTCTGAATACCACATATCTAATAATAAAAAGACAGATTGAATTCATGTGTAAAGTCATGCCATTTAAATTCACTTTATTATTAACTAAAGCCTTTAAAGAAGTCTTGTGTTGCTCTTGCCACACCTCTCCCATCTCATGTTGGTGCAAATATCTTTAAGTCTTTGGATATACAACTGTTTCTATTGTCTCCTTCTTGCATGGGTGGTCATGAAGGCATAAGAAATCAAACAGAGCCAAAGTACCCTGCAGAACTGACTTTTGTCTTAGAGAAAATGACCTGTTTTGAAGGAGCTGGGAAACCAAGAGGTAACTCTGGATAGTGTAACCATAATTTCTTTGGAAATTCTTTCCTCACCTTCAGTTAGAGCTCCCAAATATCAGTGAACTTCCAAAATAACAGACACACCATTCTATATAATAAAAGCCTAGGTGGTGTCACGCCCTCACGTGATATCATCACAAGATGGCCACCACAAGATAGCTGCCACAAGATGGCCACCACAAGATGGCCACCCTCACGTTGTCACAAGATGGCCACCACCAGATGGCTACCACAAGATGGCTGTCGCAAGATGACCAGCAGGGGAGCAGTTAGGCGTCAATCAGGCCAGCAGGGGAACAGTTAGGGGGCAGTTTGGCTGGCAGGCAGAAGCAGTTAGGGGCAATCAGGCAGGCAGGCAGGCAAGTGGTTAGGAGCCAGCAGACCCAGACTGTGAGAGGGATGTCCAACTGCTGGTTTAGACCCACAGGGTTCGGGCCTAAACAGGCAGTTAGACATTTCCCAAGGGGTCCCAGATTGGAGAGGGTACAGGCCGGGCTGAGGGATATCCCCTCCCCCCCCCATGCATGAATTTTGTGCACCGGGCCTCTAGTCATGACATAATTTACATGCTAAGCCACCAACATGGCTATTTCTCAGACTACATAGCACTGATCTGCAACCTCCAGCCCACCATCTCTCCCTGCCTGATATTATCTGTCTACTCCCAGAAATGACAAACTCCTTTGAAAATTGTGTCTATGTCTTTCATTTTTGTGTATTTTATTAGACATAGCATAGAGCTTTGTTAAATAAATTATCATTAATTAAATAAAGCAAATAAAAAGTTGTTTAAAAACCCTGTCTAAAAATTAAGAATTTGGGAATAATAATAAGATATCATAGGGCCTCTCCAAAAAGAGTAAAAGGAAATTTAATTTAAAGTCTTTAATTTTAATGCTCTACATGAGGACTATCAACTCTTTTATCTTTCTAATAAAATACTTCAAAATAATGTTTTAAATATATCAAATGCATACATACATACACAGATACATACACATGTACATACATATAAAAATAGAATGTATAGGATTGTCAAGGAAACCATTACATTAAATATAGTCATCAAAAATAATTTTAGAAAACAAATATGTTATATAATAATACATGTGCTTCTTCAAGTCATTATTTTTTTAAAATGTTGTGATGGGTCTAATAATGACCTTAATTTAAAAATGATGAACTTAAATGATATTTTGAGATATCTTCAACAACTGCAATGTGATATAAATATACCTCTGATTTCCATTGGTGATAAAGCCATGCATACTACAATGCTAGATACTATAAAACAAGAAGGACATTTTAGATTTACTTTAATGTAAATAGCATTCACAGCTAAATTAAAGAAGTCCCTGAATTCCAAGTTAAGAACTATTGGGCTCATGGAATTGCCAGAAATTTTCTAAAAAAAAAAAGACATGGTTACACTCTATATAATCTGATATTGGAGTCTTAGGCATTTGGATGCATCTGTGAGTCAAAATGATGAAAGATTTCAATTTATCATTGAAATAATAAATGAATAAATAAAATGTTAATATGAACAATCACATCTCTGCATAGTGTTAGCATCATTTTCACTGAACATACATCACACTTTGAATATTCAGTCACCTTATTTGTTGAGTAAATGTATTCAGCCAAGCATTTCCTTGGGATACAAACAAAAGACCTAGCTTCTGAGGCCAAAGACTCTCAGATAGGAAGGACCAAACTAGAGTCACAGTTTATCCCCAGTGCCAGTGTGTTCTCTGGAACATCATAGATTCCCAGGAAATACTGGTTTAATGAATGAATGTACTGGACCAAGTGAGTCTGTATGATCTAACAATTACAAATAAAAGTAATATAGAATTGTTTCTAGTGGGAAATATAGTCTATTGTTAAATAGCTGATATGAAAGTAAATTTTTAGAACACAAGTAATTTTAAGATAGGTACTTTTGGAATTATTATCCACCTAGTGGAAGGTACTGTCTGTTTAGTTCATAAAGTCTCCAGGTTATAGTTCAGCTCAGGTCCCTTACTTCTCCTGCTACAATTCACACCCATCCCAGAGTAGAATTTAGTGAAATAATATCAATTATGTGTCTAGATCTCAGAGAAAATGAAATGGTAAGCAAATAAAGGTTCTCACTTTTGATGAAAAGATATACAGGATAACACTAAACACTTGTCCTAAAGTTCTAAGTGATGCCCAAGTTAGTGGTTAACTTAGTGGAAGGGCAACTACAGGATATTGCTGACTTCTAAGCCTTCTTACCCTTTCCCCATCCCACCTATCTCCAACACACGTAGAATAGACACACACAAGTACACACATTCACAAAAAACAAACATATCCTAGATACATAAATGTATTTACAGCATGATGTACTTACCTCTATCATAGCTCTTAACAAATTACATTGAAATTATTTTCTTTCTCTGTTACTATAAGATATTCAAGAGCAGCAACCATACCTCACTCATCTTTATTCACAGCAAATATGATCAATCCTGGCATGGAATAAGTGTCCAGCACATGTTTTTGAGGTGATTTAACCTAAGCCAAAATATCAGAAGACAATGAATGAGTCAGAGATGAGTGTGACTTGTGACCTGTCAGATGGTAGGAATGCTCACTGGCCCTGGGAGAACAATATTAGAAGACTACATCCCTGACTGCTCCCAATTTGTTTTTTAAAGCATGTTATTCTCCCATGCGAATGTGGAGGATAAAATGCTCCCTGGGCAACCTCAGGGTCAGGAAGCATCTGTAAGAGAATCGTGTCAGCTGTCAGTATTTCGTGTTGTTCTCTCTTTCTTCCAGATTTAACATTAACTTGTAAGTGCATTTCTCTAAAAATGACATGTATTACTTGATGTGGAATGGGATTATAAGGTCACAGAACGAAGCATTGTCTAATTGACATTTCTTTTAGGAAGAGGATACTGAGAAAATCCATGGGAACCAAAAAAAACATATGAAATTTCTCTTCAGATTTCAAAATCTTTCATCCTCAAAATCACCTATCCCCTACCCTCTTTACCCATGTACTTTACCGTCTCCCCAGCCCAACACCCAGGTATAAGAATTCACACCCAGATGATCAATAATGACTCCAGGGAAGCTCTGCTTATGTCTCCATCAGGTGAAGACCATGGTTCTTTTTCACAGGGAATCCAACATTGTAATTATGGTTTGATAAGGTAGATCTGCTGTGGAAAAAAACCTTGGCTAGATTTATTACAGAAAATTTAGCCCTAAGAATCACATTGTTTGCACAAAATTAGTTGAATTTAAAAAATCATATCTATGAAGGGATTGAAACCAATTCACTCCCAATAATATGCCAAGTTATCCCCTTTTGTTCACTTATGCCTTGTCTTGCCCTCCCTCTAACAAGCTTACCAACATTTTCTCATATAGTGGAGAAAAAAGTTCAAACCAGTAAAGACATCTCACAGTTGAGTGGCAAACTGCTGCAGGTGAAGCAAGTGCATTGGATGCAGAAGGGGCAGAGAGGAGACTGGGAACATCTTGTCATAAAGTCAAAGGGCTCAGTAACATCAAGGACAAGGCAGGAGGGGAATCCCCACATCCCCCATGTCCAGAAGTCTCAGCATTGACTTCAGGGCAACAATAGTTCCATTTAAGTGAACAGAGGAAGACATGAGCAGTCTCTGGAGCAGCTAACGTGCTCAGGAGAATTCTGCATCATTAAGGTGGACCCCAAGCAGCCTTTCCTCTCAGAAGGTTCCCAAATGGCTGTGAGGACAGATGTCAGCACTCACATCTCCATTTGGGGGAGAATGTAGATGCAAAAAAAAAATGTAGAGTTAATTCAACCCAAAGGTGTATTTTAAAATAATACAGCATGATTAAATATGACTTATCTCTGGGATGCAAATATGTTTCAAAAACAGAAACCCAACAAAGAAATTCACAAATTATTACACTGAAAAATAAAATCAGATAAAAATCTCAGTGATGTAGAAAACACATGTGTTAAAAAAAAACACCTATTTATTATTTTTTAATCTTTGTAAATCATGAATAAGATAAAGGTGTTTTTTTTTAACCTGGTTGGTTATGCACCAAAACCCAACAACACATCTCATATTTAATAGAGAAATTATTGGTGCAGTCTCTAAGATAAGGGGCAAGACAAAAATGCTGCCCTCACCATTACTATTTAGCAAAGTACTGGGAGTCATTAAGAACACAATGAAGAACGAAAAAAGATAAAAGGAAAAGATATAAGGCATAAGAAATGGAAGAGAAAAAAATAAAACTTTACTATTTGCTGATCGTATAATTACCAACCTAAAAAAATTCAATGAACAAACTGCTAGAAGTAATAAAGATGTGCAAGTTTCCTGTATCAGAGTTCAACCTAAAAAAAATTAAAACAGTTTTCTCTACCTCTCTACCAGCAATAACCAATTGGAATATAATTTTTAAAATGGTACAATTTCACAATAGCAACAAAAATTATGAAGTATATGGAAACAAATCAAGAATACACAAGATCTCCATGGTGGTAAAATAAAAATAGCTCTCATAAAGTAGAAGATCATTTGAATAAATGGAGAAATATTTCATCTCTTGGATCAGATGACTTTAATATTGTTAAAGATATAATTTCTACCTAAATGGATCTATAAGTTTAGGGTAATACCAATTACCATTCCAGTTGGATATTTTTAGTAACCCAAAAGATTTACTCTTACATTTATGTGGAGAAATAACAATCCATACTTAGTCAGAATATTGAAAGAGGTCATGTAGGAATGCCTTACCAGATATTAAGACATATTGCCAAGCCACAAAAATAAAATCCAGGTGGTACTGGTGCAAACAAGAACTAATAAACAAATGGAGCCGAACTGAGAGCTCATAGATAGATCCATATGTAAGTTTCATGTAAAACAAAGTTAATTTCAAAAAATCATTAGGGAAAGGAAAAATAGTTCAGTAAATGTTGTTGGTAAAATTACTTGACTACTATGATAAAAATAAAACTGAATTTCTACCTAACATGACAAAAGGAGGTAGTGTCTAACAGGATTAAATATCTAAAAGTTAAAATAAAACAATGACATTATAGAAGAATACAGAGCAGTACACCTCACTGACTTAAAGTAAAAAAATTCCCAAGCACAACCAATAAAGAAAAATGTGATGAATTTGATTTTATAAAATCTGAAATTTGTATTTAATAAAGAACATTAGGAACAAAGTTAAAAGATAAATAAAAATAGATCATTTTTTTTCTTTATCTAAAATCTAAGAAGTAAGAACTTACTATCAGGGATTCACAATGAATTATACAAATCAACAAGAAAAATAAAGAACCCCCACCCCCCAAAAAATAGCAGATAATATAAAAAGGGAATTTACCAAAAAAAAAAAAGTTACTTCAAAGTGCTACATGAATATAAAGCAATGCTCAAATTCATTTGTAAAGAAAGAACTACAAAGTAAAACAACAGAGATATTTATTTACCTGTGTTAGTAACAATGTATTGGCAAAACAGTAGAGAATAGAGGAGCAGACTTGCATTGGGATGAGGTTCAGTCATTCTGGGGGAAAATCCAGTATTACTTGGTCATCTTATGCTTATGCATATTCTATGATATAGCAGTTATTGAGCCAAAATATTCTCACACAGACTCAGTCTTGGGATATTTGTGGTTCTGTTATTTGTGTTGGTGATGTGGTGTGTAATTGGGATATTCCTCCCTGGGAGAGAATATAAATGAAGATGCGATGGATGAACACCAAGGATATTCCACAGTCAGAAGAGTTTGGATGTACATGTGGCAATATGAATGATCTTAAAAACTTAGAACTGAGTGAGAAGAGTAAGAAACAAAGAGGCATATAACACAGTATCATTTATATAAATTATAAATACATATACAAAAAAATAATCATTTTGTGAGACCAGATGAAAAGCACTGCATGCATTAGAATGGTTATGAGGTCAATGGGAA
The DNA here is from genome assembly GCF_951640355.1 of Cnephaeus nilssonii. NCBI lineage: Eukaryota > Metazoa > Chordata > Mammalia > Chiroptera > Vespertilionidae > Cnephaeus > Cnephaeus nilssonii. The sequence goes on along the minus strand of NC_137084.1, from coordinate 38,926,283 downwards.
TGATGCATGGATATATATGTCCTCTCTAATAAAATGGTAATATGCAAATTAACCATCACTCCGCTACATAAGCCACGCCCACCAGCCAAGTCATGCCCACCAGCCAATCAGGGAGAGTATGCAAATTAACCCCAATCCAAGATGGCTACAGCCACAGAGAGCAAGGTTTCCCAGGTAACAGAGTAAGCCAAACTTTCCATAGCCGTTGCAGGCCTAAGCCTCCACTCAAGCTACAAAGTTTCAATTATAGAAGGTAAACAAATTCAAACAAATGGCGGCAGAATGGAGCTTGAGAGAGCAGGCCAGGGTTGCTGGCGGCAACAGGGGAAGCAAAGCTTTCAGCACACCCTGGCCGGGCTCACCCGCTTAAGGCTACAAAGTTTCAATTATAACCCCAACACAAATGGCTGCTGGAGCCCCAGGCTTGGCTCCGCTCAAGGCTACAAAGTTTCAATTGTAGAAGGAAAATAAATTCCAGATATCAGGGCCTCCACTTGGGTTGCCAGGGGGCGTGGCCGGCCTGCAAACCACCACAGGTCCCTCGCTCAGGCCGCCCCACACCTCAAGGGAACCCCCACCCTTATCTGTGACACCCTTCAGGGCAAACCAGCTGGCCCCCACCCATGCACCAGGCCTCTATCTTATCTAATAAAAGAGTAATATACAGATTGATCATCACTGCAACACACAATATAGCTTCCCCCATGTGGTCAAAGATCCTGCCCCCATGTGGATACAAGATGGCCACCACAAGATGGCCAGCAGGAGAGGGCAGTTGGGAGGCACCCGGCCTGCAAGGGAGGGCAGTTGTGAGGGACCAGGCCTGCAAGGGAGGGCAGTTGAGAGGGACCAGGCTTGCAAGGGAGGGCAGTGGAGGTGATCAACCCTGCAGGAGAGGGCAGTTAGGGGTGACCAAGCTGGCAGAGGAGGGAAGTTGGGGGCAAACAGGCTGGCAGGGGAGCAGTTAAGCATCAACCAGGCTGGCAGCAGAGTGGTTAGGGGGTGATCAAGCTAGCAGGCAGAAGCAGTTAGGGGCAATCAGGAAGGCAGGCAGGGAAGCAGTTGGGAGCCAGCAGTCCTGGATTGTGAGAGGGATGTCCGACTGCCCGTTTAGGCCCGATCCCACCAGGATCGGGCCTAAACGGGCAGTCGGACATCCCTCCAGGAGTCCCAGATTGAAGAGGGTACAGGCTGGGCTGAGGGACAACCCCCCACCGTGCACGAATTTCGTGCACCGGGCTTCTAGTATATATATATATATCAAATAAAATAAATGTATAGCTAAATAAACAAGAGAGGGGCTTTAAAATCACTAATCACTGTAATATGTCACTGAGGATTGTAATTAATTAAATCCCCCACACCTAAGACTCAAACAAATACACAAACAAGCAACAGGAGGAATTAAGATTGCAGGATACTTGTAACAGAAATAGAAAGTCAGAAAAAGAACAGACTAGAGACTATGAAAATGGACCAAATCTCATAGGAGTTTATGTTTTTAAATTAAATGTATTGGGGCAACATAGGCTGATAACATTATATAAGTTTCAGGTTTACAATTTTATAATACATCATCTGTGTATTCCATTGTGTGCCCACCACCCAAATTTAGTCTCCTCTTGTCACCATATATTACACCCCCTTTACCCTCCTCATCCTCTCCCCAACACCTTCCCCTTTGGTAACCACCCTAGGGTTGTCTGTGTCTATGATTTTGTTGTGTTCATTTGTTGCTTTTTATTTTATATCCCACATATGAGTGAAATCATATGGTTCCTATTTTTTTCTGACTTATTTCACTTTACATGATATTCTCAAAATCCATCCATGTTGTTGTAAATGGCAATATTTCATCTTTTTAATGACTAAGTAGTATTCCATTGTATGTATGTGTTTCAGATCTTCTTTATCCAATCATTGGTGCAAGGACATTTAGGTTGTTTTCATGTCTTGGCTATTGTGAATTAATAGTTTAAGAAACATGTAGTTTAAGAAACAGTTGTATACAAAATGATCTTTTGACTGTGAATTTTCCTCACAAAAGACTTTATGTCCACTAAAAGAGTATCCTATATAATAAAAGCCTAATATGCTAAGTGTCACGTTGTCCAGTCAGCCGTTCAACCAATCAAAGCATAATATACTAATGATATGCTAAGGCCGCTCAACTGCTCGCTATGACGTGGTGCACTGACCACCAGGGACAGACAGTCAACCAGTCAACCAGTTGCTATGACGTGCACCAACCACCAGGGGACAGATGCTCCAACCAGTAGGTTAGCTTGCTGCTGGGGTCATCGGGACTGAGCAAGACAGGCCAGACACACCCTGGAGCCCTCCCACAGTCCCACCCTGGCTGTACAACCTCCCGCATCCCTCCCCGGCCCCCGATTGTCCATCGATGAGGTCTCTCGGCCTGGCCTGTGCCCTCACGCAATCCAGGACCCCTCGGGGGATGTCAGAGAGCCAGTTTCGGCCTGAGGATGGAACAACCGATTGCTATGATGCACACTGACCACCAGGGGGCAGACGCTCAATGCAGGAGCTGGCCCCTGGTGGTCAATGAGCTCCCACAGGGGAAGCACTGCTCAGCCAGAAGCCAGGCTCATGGGTGGTGGCAGGAGCCTCTCTTGCCTTAAAGCAGCACTAAGAATGTCTGGTTGCAGGCTTAGGCCTGCTTCCCGTGGAGAGAGGGCCTAAGTGGTCAGACAGACACCCCCCGAGGGCTCCCAGACTGTGAGAGGGTGCAGGCCAGGCTAAGGGACCCTCCCCACATGAGTGCATGAATTTCATGCACCAGGCCTTTAGTAACTTTAATATAACAGCACTCTCAAGACTCCTCTTGTCATGTTGATATTAGGACGGTATTAACCAAAGTAAACTCCATCCCTTATGGTGATCACATGGTACCAAAACAACCATAAACAAAAATGAGAGTACAACTCTTCAATCAAGTTGCATTACTCAAATAGAAAGTTCGCATCCAGATAATCCAATATCTGCTCATTGTCCTCTCTATGTAATCATATAAATTAAAACACAAGTTTGGTAACTTGTAAACCTCTTAGAAATAGATTAACTGATGTTATTTGAATGACACTAGTGTGGAGTTTAAAAGAGTGGTGAGCATGATATGAAGGCTTTAGTCTGTGATTTCAAATGTAATACTAAGTGCCCTAGGGTGTCTCAGAGGGTGGAAAGATAATAAAGTTGAGGGCTCTTAAAGCTCCAGGGGATGCTTGTTTACATCACTCTCAGGACCTCAGCTTTAAATATTTCCGTGAAGGAAAATTCTTTGTTCAGAACTGGGACCTAGGAGAATTGGAGTTTGTACCTTGAATCAAATAAGGCAAAAAGGCTTGGGATGAAGTCACACTGATAGGATGACTCTAGTGCAGGCCTTGGGAGGCATTGCTTAGGCACCAACCCACAGTAAGTGCTATTCTTCAAGAGTAGATCTGCAGGCTGCAGAAATCAGTCCCTCCCATACTTGATCCTGGATCCTTAAACCAATGACTCCTCAGCCCTGGTTCTGCCTGGTCTCAGCCCTCAGGTGAGCGTGGGAAAACTGCTGCCAAGCTCAGTTTGTGGGATTCTGGAGGACTGGTTGAGGGAGTGGGGAGGTGGGCATGGTGTTGGGAAATATTAACTTTGTCATTTATTCTCTTACACATCGTTTTCCCTGCTAGTCTCTCAGAGACCACAGTTCTATTCCCACTCTTCTTCTTTAGAAACGTAACCCCCAAATCCTCTTCCAGACTTTCTCCTCAGGGATGAGGGTGTTTCTAGAGAGACCACGGAGGCTACACCCTCCCACATTACTTTCCTCTTGCTGTTGAAAAGCTACTGCCTGGTTCTCCCTCCCCTGCCCTCTGATGTCAGCCCTTCAGTTTTCATTGTTTCCCTCAGCTTGTATTTGTTCCACCGTCTCCTACTGAACAGGTAGAAAACCAGAAGGAAACAAGGAGTCTTGCTTTGAAAAACCCCATCAAAAGCCTCTTGATCTGGAGCACACTCTGAGTCTAGGGGATGTGAAGGAACGAGGACCGTATGGGACACTGTTCTAGGAATGCTGGCATTGCCGCTTCTGATCCCCTTGGTGAGTAACAGCAGATGGGGGAGAGTGAGTCCAATTATAATCAGCGCTGTCCATCTAGTCCAGAGGAGGGTACTGACTCCCACTGCTGGTGCCATACCACCTATACTCCAGTACTCCAACATCCTCCCCATACACGCTAGGCATGGTGAGTTCCCCTATATCTAGCCCAGCCTTGGTCAGTATCCAGTTGGCTCAGTATACAATTACTCCTTTTGTTATGGTGAAAGATTTGGTGACCATGAGGGTTTATACATAAGAATATGAAATATTGCCCTGGTCAGTGTGTTTCAGTGGTAGAGCGTTGGCCCACAGACCAAAGGGTCTCAGGTTCAATTCCCGGTCAAGTGAATGCAACTTGGTTTCAGGTTCATTCCCCAGCACTGGTATGTGAATGCATGTGGGAGGCAACCAATAAATGGGTCTTTCTCATCTCTCATCTCTCTCTCTCTCTCTCTCTCTCTCTCTCTCTCTCTCTCTCTCCCCCTCTCCCTTCCTCCCTCCTTCCCTTCCACTCTCTCTAAAAGTCAATGGAGGACAATATCCTCTGGTGAGAATTAAGAAACAAATAAAAAATAATATGAAACACTTATGTAAATATATCTGTGACATGTGGATGCCTATGTATTTGATTGATATATTGTTTGTGAAGCTGACTACACAGGTCTATATAGCACATTGTGTGGTGTGTGTGTGCAATAATCTACATGTATGCATTTTTGTGTATCAGTGTCATAATGAGGAGATTTCTGGAAAGGCCATATTAGTTATGATGCTGTTAGGGCCTCAGAGAGATAAAATATTCATTACCCATCCCTTCAGTTTGGGGGAAACAGCCAGGCTAATTGAGCTCTTCCTCTATCCCCTTTTCCTTCCGCTTTGTCCACATCTCTGGATCCTGTTCTCTACGTTCAGCTTCCCTTCCCTGCTTTCTTCTCACTTGTATCCCCTTTATTCTATTTTAATCATTCTTAAGTTTTCTTCCAATAATGATAAAGAGACATCATTGTTGAATCAATTATAAGCTGATAAGTATATCAAATCTTTACAGTGTGAAAGAAAAATTATTCCTAGCCTTTCTTGGAATATAAATGACATAACAGTTCATCCTTTTACCTCCTTTTTCACTCATTTAATATTCTCCTTTCCTGTTTGGAGATTAAACTGTATTCTTCCCTATTCCACACATCTTATATAATAATCTTATATAATAAAAGGGTAATATGCAAATTGACCAAACGGCAGAATGACCGGTAGCTATGATGTGCACTGACCACCATGGGGCAGACACTTAATGCAGGAGCTGCCTCTGGTGGTCAGTGTGTTCCCACAGGGGGAGTGCCACTCAGCCAGAAGCCAGGCTCACAGCTGGTGAGCACAGCGGCAGTGGCAGGAGCCTCTCCTGCCTCCATGGCAACACTAAGGATGTCCAACTGCAGCTTAGGCCCGCTCCCTGTGGACATTCCCCAAGGATCAGTCAGACATTCCCCAAGGGCTCCGGACTGCGAGAGGGCACAGGCCGGGCTGAGGGACCCCCCTCCCCCTGCCTGAGTGCGCGAATTTCATGTACCACTCCGCTAGTATGTACATAAACATACAAATCCTACCTTTGAGAGATAGATAGATAGATAGATAGATAGATAGATAGATAGATAGATCTGCCATACAGTCTCTACCTGAATTCTAAGTTGTGTTGTGTGTTAAGAGTTTATCATTGTGATAAAAGTATTATTTAATGGAATCATTGAAAGAGAAAGAAAAAGATGCACACACACATCATTTATATGAAACATACCATCCATTTTATTTCGCAACCCATTTTTGTAACCCAATGGTGTGTCAGACATATTTCTATATAAAATATAGATCTACTTACCTTTTAATGATGTAAGGTTATTGCATCATCATAACAGTGATTTCTAAAAATTTATTGGGGTGACAATAGTTAATAAAATTATATAGGTTCCAGGTGTACAATTCTGTAATATATCATTTGTATATTGTTTTGTGTGTTCACTATCCCAAGAAGCCATTTCTTAATGTAGCTGCCAGACATTGTGCAAACTCTTTTTCATTAAGTTCTTAATTCTGTCTTATGCAGATGTGATGTTATATACACTTTATGTCAAAAAATTGAGGCATAAAAGACCTAAACAAATTGTTTATGATCATAGAGCTAAGAAATGGGGGGACAAGGATCTAACCCATGTCCATGTGACTCAGACCTCTTCACTTTACTCAGGGATCTATACTATATGATTATATTATGTAGGAAAACTACAATTTATTTAACATATCACCTGTTAGACTGTAGATTTCTTTTTTTCTGGAAACAATTCTGTATGCAAATATCCTTTGAAACAAAGCTTTCTGCACACCTATAATTATTTTCAAAATATAAAGACCTAAAAATAGAATTGTTCAGGAAAAAATGATTAATTTAGTTTGTAATTTTTAAAATATTTTTAGATTGCCTGTCAGAGTTTTATAAATGTATATGTCTACATTTTTCATATCTCTTTTCTCCACTCTCAAAAATAGTGAGTGGTTTCAATATTTTGCTAATTTAATGTGAGAAAAATATTAGTTACTATTATTTCATTTTCATTTCTTTGATTCCAACTGAAGATGAACATTCTTTACATGGGCAGTTTTTAGGCATTTGTATTTCCTTTGTAAATTGACTATTTAACATCCTGTCTCTCCTGTGAATTACCTGTTTATCATACTGTATCCATCACTTCCATTTTATATTTTATTTTTAAAAGCTCTTTGATGTTAAAAGTAGTTTTCCTATTTGTTGTTTATATTTTAAATGTATGTGTTCTTCATTTAACTATCCTTTTAAATTTTTATAATAAAATAGAGCAACTTAAGTTAATGTTTGTGGTTTTAATGGTATTCCTAGGAGGTTCTTTCCAATGCTAAGATTGCAGAAAATATTCACCTACATTTTCTTCTAGTAATATTATGGTGTGTTTTTTCATTTTGTTTTGTTTTACATTGAGATATTTAATCTGTCTGGATTTATGAGGAGAAATGTGATTGCTTTACTTCTAAACAGATCACTAGATACCTAACACCATTTTAAAATAATACACCTTTCCCCTATTGAATTAGATATGTTTATCATTAATTCCCTTATATATCAGAGTCTGATTCTGTTTTATTCCATTGACTTGCTGATTTCTGAACTGGCTATTGTCCAGTATCTGAAAATGATTGTTTCAGATTTTGTTTTTTATTTGCTTCCAGCAAGTGGGCTACTCCATACCAGGTACTTGATCACGACTGAAAGTAGAAGCAATAAAGTAATAGTTTAGGGCATCCTCAATTAAGAACTGTTGAGATTTTCCTATATTTATATGTTTTCTTTATTAGCTATATATGGCCTTTTAAAGAACAACTTTAAAATACAAAAACATTAGAAAAGAAGAAAAATAACTCACCCATAAATTCAGTATCCAGTCAACCACTCTTAACATTTTGGAAAGTTTTTTCTTTCAATATTTTCTGTGCATTTTGAAAATATATTGTATTATTAGCTTTGGTCCCTAAGGCATTAGCAAACATATTTTTGGTAAATATAAATGTAAGATGTTGTCATTATTATTAATGATATCAATAACTATTATCTGTAGGGTACAGAGGAAACAGCAGTGCTCAGATAACACCTAGACAACAAGAAACGGGGGGAAAGAAAATGACAGCCATTACTTTGGGGTAAGTATAGGTAAGTTCTTCCCTGTGGAATTTCAGAAATAATTGTGGGAGAGGAAGTGATGCTTTGAATAATGAAGGGCACCATGCTGTACAATACATCTCTAGGGTTTATTCATCTTGCATAACTAAAACTTAGTACCCTGTTTCTTCCTCCCCCCAGACCCTGGAAACCACCATATCACTCTCTGCTTCTGTGACTTTGACCATATTGGATTCCTCATATAAATGACATCATATAGTCCTTCTGTATCTGATTTATTTCACTTAGCATAATGTTCTCCAGAATCAAACATATTGTCACAAATAGGAGGAATTCCTTCTTTTTAAAAGGTAAATAATATTCTATTGAGTTATTGTTCAATGTTGTTTTTATCCATTCATAGTAGTCTTGACTATTGTGAATAATGCTGCAAGGAGTGTGAGAGCAAAGATATCTCGAGATCTTGATTTCAGTTTCTTTGTATATGTACTCAGAAGTAGGACTGTTGGGTCATATGGTAGTTCTATTTATAAATTTTTTAGGAATTTCCAGAACTCTTTTCCATAGTGGCTGTACCAATTTACATTTCTATCAACAGTGTACAAGTGTTTCCTTTTCTCTACATTCTTGTCAACACTTGTTCTCTTCTGGGGTGTTTGTTTGTTTAATAACAGCTATCCTACCAGGGGAGGAGTATCTCATTGTGGTCTTGATTTACATTTCTATGATGATTAGTGATGTTGAGCCCCTTTCCATGTACCTGTTGGCCATTTGTATATCTTCTCTGAAGAAATGTCTAATTATTTCCTTTGTTCATTTTAAAATTAGATTATTTGCCATTTTTATGAATTCCTTAAATATTTCAGATATTAATCCTTTATAATATATACTAGAGGCTTGGTGCATGAAATTTGTGCACTCGGGAGGCGTGGTCCCTCAGCCCGGCCTGCACCCTCCATAGTCTGGGAGCCCTCAGGGGATGTCTGACTGATGGCTTAGTCAAACATCCTTAGCACTGCTGCAGAGGTGGGAGAGGCTCCCGCCACTGCCACTGCACTCGCCAGCTGTGAGCCCGGCTTCTGGCTGAGTGGCACTCCTCCTGTGGGAGTGCACTGACCACCAGGGGGCAGCTCCTGCATTGAGCATATGCCCCCTGATGGTCAGTGCATGTCATAGTGACCGGTCGTTCAGCTGTCAGGCCGAAACCAGCTCTCTGGCATCCCCTGAGAGGTCCTGGATTGCGAGAGGGCGCAGGCCAGGCAGAGGGACCCCCACCAGTGCACAATCAGGGCCAGGGAGGGATGCAGGGGGTTGGCCAGGCAGGGAGGGACCACAGGAGGGCTCCAGGGTGTGTCCCGTCTGTCTCGCCCAGTCCCAATTGTCCAGACCCCAGCAGCAAGCTCACCTACCAGTGTGAGCTCCTGCCCCCTGGTGGTCAGTGCACGTCATAGTGAGCAGTTGAGTGGCCTTCCCATATCATTAGCATATTATGCTTTGATTGGTTGAGTGGCTGACTGGATGACCGGACACTTAGCATATTAGGCTTTTATTATATAGGATGGTTTGCAAATATTTTTCCCATTCCATGGGTTGTTTTTTTCATTTCATTGATTATTCCCTTTGCTGTGCAGAAGCTCTTTAGTTTGATGTAGTTTCACTTGTCTATTTTTGTTGTTGTTGTTGCTTGTGCTTTTGGTGTTATAGCCAAGGAATTATTGCTAAGACTAATGCCCAGAAGCTTTCCCCTGTCCTTTGTTCTAGGCGTTCTATGGTTTCAGGTTTTGTGTTTGAGTCTTTAATCCATTTTGAGTTCATTTTTGTATACAATATGAGATAAGAGTCTAATTTCGTTGTTTTGCATGTGGATATCCAGTTTTCCCAACCCGATTTATTGAAAAGACTATTATTTCCCTATTGTGTATTGTTGGCACCCTTGTTGACGATCAGCTTACCATATCTGTGTGGCTTATTTGGGGGTTCTCTATTATGTTTCATTGGTCTATGTGTCTGTTTTAAACCATTATTTTATTATATGATGTGATAAACATATTTTCTTGTGAATATTTTCTGCAACTTACAGTATTTATTTAGAATGGACTCCTAGAATAGGATTTAGAAATTGGGATAATGTTTCAGAGTATTAGATGGTATTCAGTCTAGGGGACTCAGGAACTCCTAATACTACTTTAGTCCTGGTCATTTCCCCATTAGAGTTCTACAAAAGAAACAAGAAATAAAATTAAAAAAATAAGGCACCACTTTTGTATTAATTGGACTAGTCCCTAATGTCATCAAGTTCAGAGTTCTGATAGGCCTGGGTTCAGATACTTCATCTAATCTAGAGTCCTTCAAGGATCTCAACTTCTCTTACAACTTAAATCCATATTATATCATCATATTGCCTCTAGCTGGAAACATGCATGGAACTGAAGAACAAAGGGTACACCTAGACACCAATCAAAAACAAGAGAATAGAGCAAGTAAAGTTCTTAAGGGGGACCTTGCTCAACTTATAAGTTTAGTCCCAGGAAGAAGACAGGAAATAGAAATGGGCATAGTAACCTTCCATAGTAGTAGACCTGGGCCAAACAATACCCTAGAACAGTGGTCGGCAAACCGCGGCTCGCAAGCCACATGCGGCTCTTTGGCCCCTTGAATTTTTAGCAAAGGCCAGCTTAGGAGCACCCTAATTAAGTTATTAAAAATGTTCCTACCTATATAGTTTAAGTTAAAAAAATTTGGCTCTCAAAAGAAATTTTAATTTTGATATTTGGCTCTGGTGACTACTGAGTTTGCCGACCACTGCCCTAGAATATTACAAATTAGATTTTCACTTCTCATGGCGGAAGCAAAGACTAATAAAAAGGTCATTTTTATCTCCCGGACACCATTGAGAACTGGTCAAAGCGTGTGAATAATTAAATTTTTAATGTATTTGACAAAATTATTTTCCAGAGAGATTGCACTAATTTTTTAACCACTTGCATTGTACAAAAATGTCTAACCTTCATTTTACAGCTAATAAATTCTGCCACTTATGAATTATGTGATTTGGGAAAAGTAGTTTAACCTCTCTATCACTCAGTTTCCTCATCTGCAAAATGAGATAATAGTGTCTACCTCATAATGTAATTACATTGCTCATGTTGCCAGCCGGAAGGTAATATGCTGAAAAAAGTTGAGGTTCTTAAATTAATGCCTGTCATGGGTTAAATGCTCAATAAAACACTAGTTATTATTTTTGTGGTGGGTCATTGCTATTAAAATCTTGCTAATTGTCCAAGTGAAAAAAATGTATCTCTCATTATTGTTATTATAATTATTGACTTACAATAATAATGGATTTTTTTCTTGTTAGTAGACATTGCACTTCTTTTTAAATAATCTATGTCCTTGGACTCAACAATTTTCATAGTGTTTTAAAAATATGGAATCTTAATGTAATGAAGTATTTTAACTTTTGTCTGACATCTCCCTTGAATACTTTCCTCAGCTTGTAGTTATCTTTTAATTTTGTCTTTGATATTATCTCACTGTAGTCCTTTGATTTATGTTGTAAACTCTGCATGTTTTTCAATCTGGTCCTATCCAGATATCACAACAATTTGGGTTAGGGTTAGGATTAGGGTTAGGATTATTTTTTCTTTTTTATTGTTCTAGTTTTAATATTTTACTCTTTAATCCAAATAGAATGGCCCTTAATGTATGATATGCTAAAGGTTATTTTTAAATACAAGTACAGTTTGCTGTTTTTTAAGAGGTCAAATTAAATTTGATGTCTGAAAACTATTTCATGTTTTTTGAGGATATGTTATAATTAAATGTGTAGTATTTTTGAACAGTTAGTATATAGTTTTATGCATGGCAATAGTCCTAACAGTATACAGAGTCATTTCCTAACAATATGGGTATAACCATTTAGTAAAAGACCCATAAACTCTAATATCCTTACATCAAAACAGGAAGGCTTTAATAAAGGTCCTGTGTATTTTTTAAAGGGGGTACTGGGGAGAAGATTTTTGGGGGAAATTGGACTTAAATTACAACCAAATAATAATAAAATATTATATTTAGTATTAATTAGAATAAATTGGATAAGAAATAAGGTAATACTATCCAATTAGGTGTCAGTTTTAAATGAGCCTCTTCTACAGCACTTGAAATCACAAACCCAAAGTTTTTCTTTTTGTTGGTACCAAACAGGTTGACAGGCATAACTCTCTATGGGAGAAGAAAACCAAACCTTTGTGGCTGAGTTCATCCTCCTTGGCCTTTCCAGGGATTTGCAGACCCAGATCCTGCTATTTATTCTTTTTCTCATCATTTATCTGTTGACTGTGCTTGGCAATTTGCTGATTATCATTCTCATCTTCATGGATTCTCGACTGCACACGCCCATGTACTTTTTTCTTAGAAACCTCTCTTTCGCAGATCTTTGTTTTTCTACTAGCATTGTCCCCCAGGTGTTGGTCCACTTCCTGGTAAATAGGAAAACGATTTCTTTCCTGGGGTGTATGACACAGGTAATTGTCTTCCTTCTGGTTGGGTGTACAGAGTGTGCTCTGCTGGCAGTGATGTCCTATGACCGGTATGTGGCTGTCTGCAAGCCCCTGCACTACTCCACCATCATGACGCAACAGGTGTGTCTCCAGCTGGCTGTAGCATCCTGGGTCAGTGGGGCATTAGTGTCTCTGGTGGACACCACCTTTACTTTCCAACTTCCCTATCGAGGACAGAACGTTATCAATCACTACTTTTGTGAGCCTCCTGCACTCCTGAAGCTGGCTTCAGCAGATACCTACAGCACAGAAATGGCCATCTTTGCAATGGGCGTGGTCATCCTCCTAGCTCCTGTCTCCCTGATCCTTGTCTCCTACTGGCATATTATCTCCACTGTGGTCCAGATGCAGTCTGGGGAGGGGAGGCTCAAGGCTTTCTCTACCTGTGGCTCCCATCTCATTGTCGTTGTTCTCTTCTATGGATCAGGAATATTCACCTACATGAGGCCAAACTCCAAGACCACAAAAGAGCGGGATAAGATGATATCTGTGTTCTATACAGTGGTCACACCAATGTTGAACCCCATAATTTATAGCCTGAGAAACAAGGATGTCAAAGGGGCTCTCGGGAAACTAATTGGAAGAAAGTCTCTTTCTCACAGGCAGTGACCACAGGGTGTGACTTTTAGAGCTATGGTAACATCCTTAAAAAAGGAGCAGGACTTCGATAGGCAGCTATGAATTAGGTCATTTCAGGAAGAAGCGTGAAAGTGAAGGACATATTCTAGGAACTGTGAATACTACACGCTAAGCTAGGACATAGGGAAGAAGTAAAAGGATGAAAAGTTAGGTTATATCCTGAATATGAGAAACCTTGTGTTATTTTAATATGTTTATTTATTGATTATTCTAGGGAGAGAGACAGATAGAAACATTCATGGATTGACTGCCTCCTGCACAGCCTGTACTGGGGGGAGAGTGTGTGCAGCCTGCAACCCGGTCATGTGTCCTGACTGGAATCAAACTGGCTACTTCAGTTCTGGGTCAAGGCTCAGCCACTGAGCTACATTGGCAGGGCATCACATTGTGTTAATTAAAGGGAGCTTGTGGTTAATTCATCTAACATGAAAATGTTTTAAGCATGATACAAATTAAATTTAGGAGGTTTAAAGTGGATTATCCTGAAATAATCTCTAATATGAATTGCATGCATGATTCTAATATCAAAGAATATTCTAATATCAAATTTGGATGTCCCAGGAATACAAACCTAGGAATAGGCTCTAATTAAAACATTAAAAATATCTGGAAGTCTTTAATACTGGTATCATAGACAAGAGGATTTCAGCTTGTAGAAAGGTACCAGAGGCAATAATATTTTCTAATTCATAATGTTCTCTCTGAAAGCTCCAAAAAAAGATTTTTATATCATAAATCCAAATTTCATATAATCACTAGAGGCCCAGTGCATGATTGAATCATGCACGTGTAGGGTCCCCTACACGCTTTCACTTTTTGCGGTGGAGCTGGGTGCCTGTCCGCTGGTGCACCAGGCCTTTCAGAAGCCTCCGGCTCAACAGAGGCTTCTGAAAGGCCTGGTGCCGGAGCAGACAGACACCCAGCTCCCCCACTTTTTATGGTCCGCGGCCGCTGAGGGGGGCTACCCTGCTGTTGAGAGGCACAGAGGGCGGGACTCCCGCCCCCTGCGCCTCTCAACGGCCGCTGAGGGGGGCTGCCGCGGACACCTGGCTACCCTGCCGTTGAGAGACGCAGCTGGGTGTCCGTGGCAGGCCCCCTCAGCGGCCGCGGATCTGGCCGTTGAGAGGCACAGGGGGCAGGAGTCCCGCCCCCTGCGCCTCTCAACAGCAGGGTAGCCCCCCTCAGTGGCAGTGGATCCGTGCCTCTCAATGGCCGGATAGGCCACCCCGAGTCCCACCCCCCAGCCTCCCGCCGCCCAATCGTGGGCGTAGCGGAGTGATGGTAATTTACATGTTACTCTATTATTAGATAGGATGGGGTATCAGATTCAATAGTCATCTAATCCAACCATATGTCTGAGGCTTAAACCACCCCATAATATCTTTATTGAATCAACTGTCTAGCATTTGCCTAAACAAGAATAATATAGTTCCTTACTCTCTTGGATTATTCCCCTTCATATATAGACTAGAGGCCCGGTGCACAAAATTCATGCATGGAGGGGGTTATGTCCCTCAGCCCAGCCTGCACCCTCTCCAATCTGGGACCCCTCGAGGGATGTCTGACTGCCTGTTTAGGCCTGATCCCGGATCGGGCCTAAATGGGCAGTTGGACATCCCTCTCACAATCCAGGACTGCTGGCTCCCAACTGATCACTTGCCTGCCTTCCTGATTGCCCTAACCGCTTCTGCCTGCAAGCCTGATCACCCCCTAACCACTCCCCTGCCAGACTGATTGATGCCTAACTTCTCCCCAGCTAGCCTGTTTGCCCCCAACTTCCCTCCTCTGACAGCCTGGTTACCCCTAACTGCCCTCCCCTGCAGGCCTGGTGCCTCCCAACTGCCCTCCCCTGCAGGGTTGATCACCTCCAACTGCCCTCCCTTGCAGGCCTGGTGCTCCCAACTGCCCTCCCCTGCTGGCCAACTTGTGGTGGCCATCTTGTGTCCACATGGGGGCAGGATCTTTGACCACATGGGGGCAGCTATATTGTGTGTTGCAGTGATGGTCAATCTGCATATTACTCTTTTATTAGATAGGATAGAGGCCTGGTGCATGGGTGGGGGCTGACTGGTTTGCCCTGAGGGGTGGGGGTTCCCTTGGGACGTGGGGCGGCCTGGGCAAGGGGCCTGTGGTGGTTTGCAGGCCGGTCACGCCCCCTGGCGACCCAAGAGGAGGCCCTGGTATCTGGAATTTATTTACCTTCTACAATTGAAACTTTGTAGCCTGGAGCAAAGCCAAGCCTGCTGCTCGCTCCCCGGCCAGCAGCGATTTCTGTTGGAGTTAATTCACCTTCTATAATTGAAACGTTGTAGCCTT
This sequence comes from Cnephaeus nilssonii, assembly GCF_951640355.1. Taxonomy (NCBI): domain Eukaryota; kingdom Metazoa; phylum Chordata; class Mammalia; order Chiroptera; family Vespertilionidae; genus Cnephaeus; species Cnephaeus nilssonii. Next base: position 38,910,967 of record NC_137084.1, on the reverse strand, counting down.
GAGTGGAGGCTTAGGCCAGCAACAGGATGGCTTCTTTTGTTACCACAGAAACCCAATCCTCCCTCCCGCTCTAGGTGGCTGTAGCCATTTTGGCTGGGTTTATTTGCATATTTGCTCCTGATTGGCTGGTGGGCGTGGCTTGGCTGGTGGGCATGGCTTAGGCGTAGCAAAGGTGTGGTCAATTTGCATGTTACTCTATTATTAGGTAGGATAGTTTTTCTATTAGAAACATGTTCTTCATGGTAGGTTAAAACCAACTTTCTTGTATCTTCAACCCACTTTTTTTAGTTTTACTCCTAAACAATTTTATTATCCTTCCATACCACAACTCACTAAAGTCAGTTTCTATATTTACCCCAAATCAATTATCACACAACCACCCACTTTTTAAGATTCCTTTATCTAACATAACTGCCATCCCCACTGTCCAAATTCTGAATCCACAGAATCCTGAACAAAATGAAATGCTTACTGTTTTAAGGCACTACATTTTAAGATGGTTTGTTATGCAGCAATGGATAACTGAAACCCTGAGAGAATCATGCTCCCATTTATTCCATCAAAACAGATGCCAGTGGGCCTTATTCACTACCAATGAAGAGCTGTCTGCTTGAAACTACTATCTCTCAGTCTATGGAGGGAGAAGGGCAATAAAGGGCCAGAAAGCTCCTAAAGAAAGAAATATTTAGTAAACTTCCCCCAAAATAATAATTAATATGATGTATCTTTCAGGGTTCTTAATTGCAAGTAACAAAAACTGACTATACATGATAAAAAGTAAAATAACTAATATTGAAATGATGGTAATTCTGGTCGTGGAGCCACAAGCATAGACCCAAACCATCTCACAGAACTGCTACTCAGCACTAGATGGCGCACTTTACACTGCCAAGACCATCAATGCAGGACCATCAGTGCAGGACCAGGGAGAAGGAGAGGCAGAGGCAGAGGCAGAGGCAGAGGGAGAGGGTGAGGGAGAAGGAGAGGATATTAAGGTAGTCCTCATCTGATTGGGTTTACTAGTATATTCCCAATTGCTGGTACAGTATCTGCCACATAATAGAGTCTCTATGTAAATTTGCTGAATGAATATAGAAGTGGTCTAAAAAAAGTATTGGCTTAAGTAATTAAAAAATACAGACAGGTTAGTTAATAATAAGTGAATCAATAAACCAGAGAAGCTGAATTTCATGATGATAGAAGGGAATGGAGTTTGTAACAAACAAGTCTATGCATCTTAAGGATCTAGTTCCAGAAGGGTTTGGAGTCCTTTATCTTCATAGTGACAATCATATCTTTTTTAGTGGTTCTCTAGAGATTACAATAAACAGCTTTAGCATTTTCAACTTACTTAGAGTTAACATTACATCAATTCTGGCTTGATAAGAGTTTATTTCCTTCAGCATGTTAAAGATGATATTTCACTGTCTTCTGGCCTCTATTGTTGCTGATGAGAAAGCCACAGACATTAAAATCTTAATAAATTATATCTTTTTTTAAAGAGAAAACGTGTAAAGTTGTGCCATAAAAATAGCTGGACCTTCAGTGAGTTGACTGAAACCTGAAAATGACCCTTGTTCAGTTAGAGAGCAATGTATGGGTTTCCTTGGACCTTTGAAAACATGGTCAGAAACTTCATATCTACCAGAGGTATGAAAGGAAGGCTGGTATTCACACTCCTCTTTATTGCATTTTTCATTTCCATGCACTCTTAATCGGCTGAAGACCATGTTTGAGCATATTTACTGACAATACTTCCAAGTTAAATTTTTTATTATACCTAGCTAGTTATATATGACTAGAGGCCCGGTGCACAAAATTCATGCACGGGCAGGGTCCCTAGGCCTGGCCAGCAATAAGGGCCAGCCGGGGCCTTCCTTCCCTGGCTGCTAGCTGCTGGCTGGGGCCTTCCTTCATTCCACGCTGCCCCCTGGTGGTCAGCACACATCATAGTGGGCAGTCAAACTCCCAAGAGGACAATTTGCATAGGAGCCTTTTATTATATAGGATTTTCAAAATGCCAATCCCATCACAAACAATTCATGGCACACATCTTTTCACCATTCTGTCATATCTTACCAATAATCCTCTAATTCTTGTAGCATTGAGTGAGTAGCTGTGGAACAAATATGAAGTGATCTGAGCTTGAAGCTTAGCTGTGCCATCTTTCAGTTTCAATAAATTAGGGTATAATAACCTCTATTATATAGTATTGTGGCGAGGATTGACATGATACTTATAATTCACTTACCATAGTAATGATTACAGAAGAAGTTGCAACAAAACAAAATATCTTAGTTTCACATCCTGGTATACCTTGGTCAACTCACGGCCTAGATTTATAGCTCCCTCCCTAAAAGGCTTTCCCTGACTGACTAGTTTAAGTTCTTCCTCTGAGGCTCAATACCTTCTCCTTTAACTATTTTCTCTGTTTTTATCTGTCTGTAGTCTCACCCCCACTCGTGACATCAATTACCATCTATCCAGAAATGACACTAATTTTACATGTCTAGCCCTGAGATCCAGATGCCAATTGTTTATTTGACATTGCTTCTGGGATGTCACAACATATCTCATCCTCAATAAGCCAAACCTGAACTCATGATCTTCTGCAAGATCTTTTACCTTGATACAAAACTGAATCAAGAAAAACCATGCTGAACCATGTTACATGCAAGACGGTATTATGTCGAAATTAGGTCACTGTTTTTTTGGTTCCAAGCAAATGAGGAGCATGGGGGTGCTAAGAGAAGGTAAGAAAGATTTTAGCTAATTTTCTTGTAAGGGATGGGGTTAGCGACTTAAATTTGACACTCCATTCTCCCACCCACCCTCCAAGGATTGCATCCATCCCTTCCTGACCCTATGGTTGGACACAATTTTAGAGTAGGCGTGGCCTAGACAAATGGGCGGGACTAGGAAAATCCCGCCCCTCTGGAGCCTGGTCCTCCTCACAGACCCCTGGGCCGCGGGGGGTTCTGGGTCTCCTTCCATGGCTGGTGCGCGTGCGCAGGACTGCGTGGCCGGCGTGCTTTGGTATTTGTGACATTGATGAGGCCGCGGCGTTTAAAGACCCGGAGTGGCCAGGGCTTCCTGGTTGCGGTGATTGCCAACTCCAGCTGCCTTCGCCGGCCAGGACGCGGCTCTCCGGGGAACTGACGCCGGCGGTGACTGGACGGAGCGCGGGCTGGGAGCCTTGCTCGTAGGTATCACCGGGTCAGCGGGCGGTGAGGACGCGGGGACTTGGAATTGGAAGCCCCGCTTGCAGACGTCTACGCGGAACGCGCTCTTCTCGGTTTGTTCCCAGTGGTCAGGTTCCTACACGGCTCTCTGCGGGAGAAGCGGGTGGATGGCGCGAGCTGACGGGGTGGGGGCGAGGCCTGCGGGAGGATTTAGTGCGTGAGAGAGCCGAGATAGAAGGTCGGAGGGCCGAGATAGAGGGTCGGAGGGCCGAGATAGAGGGTCGGAGGGCCGAGATGGAGGGTCGGAGGGCCGAGATAGAAGGTCGGAGGGCCGAGATGGAGGGTCGGAGGGCCGAGGTAAGAGGGTCAGGTGGGGAGCAGGCGGCTGGATTCCAGATCAGGCTCTGCTGAGCCAGATTTCGCTTCGCCGCTGCCCCTTCTTCCCATCTGTAATGGGGCATCCTCCAGGGGCTCAACCTGGGGAATATATCTTGGTCAGCTGGTATTGGAACGACTGGTATTGATTCCTCGTGGAAATACCAACTGTGATTGGATCGGCCAACTGGAAAAGAAAATGGGAAAAGTTCATTCCAACTCGCTTTGCTTTCCCAAGCATTCCTAGCCACTCCCGCAAAACATGAAAACCTCCAGGCATCTTTCTTGCCTGCCAGTTTGGCTCAGTGGATAGAGCGACGGCCTGCAGATTCCAGCCAAGGGCACACACCTGGGTTGCGGGCTCCATCCCCAGTAGGGGGCGTGCAGGAGGCAGCCGATCCATGATTCTCTCTCATCATGGATGTTTCTGTCTCCCTCTTCCTTCCTCTCTGCAATCAATAAAGAAGAAGAAAAAAAACCCTCCAGGCATCTTTCTTATTTAAGACATTCATTTCCAAACTGCTTTCTGCCCCTCTTTGTCTGAGCTAATCTGAAAGCTCTCCTCAAGCTACTGCCCTACATATGACCTGTTCCGTTAACAACCTCTTCATAGACAGACAAACTGTCTTTTTCCTACAACACACACCTGTTCAATTCCTTGAAGCTGTAAAATTCTTTGAACTTGTGTCAACCTGGTCATTTAATTGAACTCCAGATTCCTGTCACCTGCGCCTTATTGAGTCCTTCCTTCCCCAGTGATACTGGCTCACTGTGGTAACTCTTCATCCTGAGTGCGACCCTCAACCTCAAAGGCATCTATCTATTCAGTTTAAACTTTAACCCTTCTTGACTTTCTTTATTCCAGTATTCATCACTTACTGACCACTTAAGCTCCTCCAAGTCATGGCCCTTCTATCACCTAAACTTTTCTGTATCCTAAATGCAGGCATATCATCCTGAACATCTTCACCTGTCCTCCTTGCTCTATAATTGTTTATACTGAGTAATATATTAACTTATATTTTTAACCTATAAGTCTCTAGTGTATTTTGATGTTTTTTTCCACTGAGTTTAATGTGTAATGCATCTCATTCTGGTTCAGTTGTATACTATGTCCCCCCAAAAAATGTATTCACACACTGAATAATTATAAAAGCAGTATTTATTAAAATACATTTCATTTTCAAAATTGAGCTATCGTTTTTGGAGGACACACTGTGTATGTAAAGCTTTGCCATTGCCCCACTGTGAAGCTTGAGCTGTGCTCTATAGATTATGATGTGCAATATTTTTAATTTGAGTTGGTTTTTAGAAGCAACATTTAATTTTCATAGTATTTGAGAGTGTGTTTTTTCTGGTTTTCATTCTGGTAATAAATGTTGTCAGTACCACTCTATATTCTTTTTATTTATTGAGTTTTCTGGCAGCCTAATAAATAGCAGCTTTTGTAAACATTCTCATCAGTGCTTGCATTCTATCTGGTTTAAATATCAGACTAACCATGTTATTTCTATGCACTACATTAGTAATTAATTTTAGGGTGTTTTGTTTTTTTAAGGACTCAGAAAGTTGCCTTAATCGCCCATTCTAATGTGTCATTGTTGATTTCATCTCATTTTTCAGAGGGTTTTCCTATAAATATATTTCATTTATATTTTTAGGTACATTTAACAAGTTGAATTTCACTATGAGTTGTACCTTCAATTATATTAAGTTTCCTCTTTGTCTATTTTAATGCATTTGTGCTTTTAATTCAATATATCCATGCATATTTTATTGTTTACATTTGCTTGTTAAATTTTTAATCATCCCTTTATTTTCAACTTTGGAGTTCTTTTGTTTTTGATGTCTCTTGAGTATTTATGTAGTTGAGTTTAAACTTTTACCCGGTACACTTATTGTTCCAATAACTGTCCTTGTTATTTTTATTTTTCATTTTTGTGTTTCCTTTTTTTGTTTTGTTTTTAACATACTGCCTGTGAGCTTTTTCACTCCTCTTTCTCCCTTTGTGTTAATTTAAAAAGTATTTTGGCCTAAAGTTCATTGTTTTTCTGGGACTCAGTGACACCTCTTTGTCACTTTGAACTTTATTTTCTTTCTTTAAAAAAATATGTTTTTATTGATTGATTTTTTTCTCTCTATGAACCTGGACTTTCCTAACCATTGGAAGTTGTATCTCAGGAGTTGAGAAATAACTTTTGTGCACAAAGTTTTCACCAATCTGTAAAATATACTAATAGGCAGACATAAACATGTATACATGATAATCTGTTGAGTGTTTTTTAAATGGATACTATATGGTTTTAGCAAGACACAATGTAAAACATTGATAAATTCTTCCCATTTGCTTCTAGCTCTTCTTTAAAAAACTTTTGAACCCCTTCTTTCATTTCTCCCTTTGCCCACCCACTTCCTCTGGCAACCACCGATCTGTTCTCTGAATCTATGAGCTTTTATTGGCTTATTTTGTTTGTTTGTTTGTTGTTGTTGTTTTTGGTTCGTTATATAAGAGAGATCATAAGTTATTTGTCTTCTCTGTCTGACTTATTTTACTTAGCTTAATGCCCTCAAGGTCCATCCATGTTATCACAAATGGAAAGATTTCATTCTGTTTTATGGCTGAATAATATTCCATTTTGTATACACACACCACATTTTCTTTATCCATTCATTTATTGATGGACACTTAGGTTGTGTCCATATCTTGGCTCTTGTAAATGGTGCTGGAGTGAACATAGGGATGCATATATCTTTTTGAGTTAATGTTTTCATTTTCTTCAGATAAATACCCAGAAGTGGGATTGCTGAATCATATGGTAGTTCTGTTTTTATTTTTATTTTTTGAGGAATCTCCATACTCTCTTCCCTAGTGCTGTACAAATTTACATTCCCACCAAAAGTACACAAGGGTTTTATTTTCTTCACATTCTCACTAACACTAGTTATCTCTTGTCTTTTTTATAATAGCCATTCTCATAGGTGTGAGGTGGTATTTCATGGTGGTTTAGATTTGCATTTTCCTGATGATTAGTGATTTTGAGCATCTTTTCATGTACCTGTTGGCCACTAGTATGTCTTCTTTGGAAAAATGGCTATTCAGATCTTCCGACAATCTTTAAAATTAGATTGTTTGTTTTTGCTATTGAGTTATATAATCTTCTATATATTTTGGATATTAACCTGTTATCAGATACATGATTTGCCAATATATTCACAGTGTGATAAATCAGTCGGTGTGTGATATACCACATTAGCTAAGTGAAAGAAAAAAATCATATGATGATATCAATAGATGCAGAAAAAGCATTTGACAAAATTCAACATCCATTTATGATAAAAATTCTCAACAAGGTGCATATTGAGTGCTTACTATCTGCCAAGAAGTGAGATGAGTGTTCTTTTAATCTTTATAATTTAATCAGATAGGTATTGTTATAGCCCTGTTGCAGATGAGAGAATGCAAGCTTTTGTTAAATAACTTGTTCAGTTTCAACCATATGGTAACTTCAGCTGAGATTTAACCTCATATCAGGTAGACTCCCAAGTATGTATTCCTAGTCACTATCTATTGCCTATGCCAGAGTTTCTTAATCTTGAAAATATTGATATTTGGAGCTGGATAATTTTTTTATGTTAGAGGGCTGTCTATTGTAGGGTGTTTAGTAGCTACTCCCACTAGGTGCCAGTAATAATAACTCCCAGTCGTAACAACCAAACTGTCTCTAGACATTGCCTTGGTGGCAAAATCACCCCTGAAAACCACTGGCCTAGAGGTGTATAGTAAAAAAAAATGCCTTTGAATGGTAGATTGCATCCAGACTAGCAGTATTATAAATTGGACAGAAAGCTACATCTGAACTTCCCTGGACATGATGACTGTTGTAGTTGGCCAAGCTCTTTGGGGAACCCTGGGTGCTGTGCTCTGAGATTTTAGAAGAAATATTGGCTCCTGCAGATAGGCTTTTCAATCAAGATGCTTTCTGCACAACCTAGGTGGGTCTCTTGACTTGAGCTATATTTTGTGAGGACTCCCACTGAAGAAGAATGCCAGTTACTCACTCTGCTAACAATCTGTGTTTTCTGTCTAATAGTCAAATGTGACCATGGTAATCTTGTGGTCTGCTTAGTTGAGCCTAAGACCTCCGTGGTGGACATTGCAGACTGGCCCCTAGTGAGTTCTAACAAATAAAAAAAATTAATTATTGTAGTTTGGGGAATCACTTTTTTAAAAATCCCTAACAATAAAATAGCTCATGAATATTTATTCTTGTATTTTTAAATAATTGGTTTCTTACTTTAATTTCTAGTGGTAGTGCCAATTTTACTCATTTTATATGACTTTATTGGTATTTTAATGGGAACTTAAGAAGTTTTTTAGGCATCTCCAGTATTAAACCTTAATCTCCTGCCTGAAGATTTGTTTTGCTTAGTTATAAAGCAAAATAGAGTTGTTACCTGGTACAGAAGACACTGGAGTTAAATTATGAAGTTTGTTTTAATCAAAGGAATATTTCATTTATCACTTGTTTGTGTGATCTCTATCTCTGTTTCTTTGTCTTTTTGAGTTAATTGGGGGGATGGCATAGCATATTTCCTGTTATAAAGAACAAAAATAAGAATGAAAGAGAATCTATTATATTTATTTGCTTAAGTAATTTTAAGAATATTATTTGTACTATTTTATCTTTTAACACTATGCTAATATGTTCACTATCTAGAGGTCATATCTGTATCTTTTTTTCAGTCTCTCAGGTACCTGAATGTTGGCTTTATATCTGAAACTCCTGGAATTCCTGGAAATTTTCTTGTGAGATATAACTTGGCTCAAATCACACCACATATATATAGTATATAGGTACTTAGCCCAAGCCTAAGAATTACAGGACTCCTCTGGTAAGATAAATTCAAGCAAAGTGGGACTTCTGTCTAGGAAGATGCAGCCCCTGAACAAGTTGATGGCTATCTCAAAACCTCAAAACCTGACTCTGGATGAACAATGTGAGGACCTGAGAGGAAATGTGTCTTGGCAGCAGGAAACCACCCCGGTCAGGGAGACCTATGACTCTGAGGCCTCTCGTCAAAAGTTCAGACATTTCCAGTACTTGGAAGTGTCTGGGCCTCATGAAGCCCTGAGCCAGCTCTGGGAGCTCTGTCTTCAGTGGCTGAGACCAGAGGTTCATACTAAGAAGCAGATCCTAGAACTGTTGGTGCTGGAACAATTCCTGACAATTCTCCCTGAAGAGGTGAGGACTTGGGTGAATTTACATCATCCAAAGAACAGCAAAGAAGTGGTGTCCCTCATAGAAGATGTAATTGAAGACAAAGGTGAGAATATAGAAAACTGGATGTAGAATAGTTGACTCTTCTCTGAAATCTGAAAACAAAAACAAAATTACTGAGCTCATAGATTCAGAGAACAGAGTAGTGGTTGCCAGAGGCAGGCAGTAAGGAGTGGGCAAAATGAGTGAAGGGGGTCAAAAGGTACACACTTCCAGTTATAAAATAAATAAGCCATGGGGATGTAATGTATGGCATGGTGACATAGTTAACAGTACTGTAGTGCATATTTGAAAGTTTCTAAGAAAGTAGGTCTTAAAAGTTCTTATCACAGGAAAAAAAATTAGTAACTATATAATGACAGATGTTAACTAGACTTATTGTGATCATTTCACAATATACTGTATACCAATATTGAATCATCATGTTGTACACCTGAAACTAATGCAATGTTATATGTCAATAATGCCTCAATTAAAAAGAAAGAAAAACCTTTAAAAAATAATCGACCCTTTCCATAGGAAGAAAAATTATCCTTTTTGAAGCTAGAAGGTGTCTAGGGCCAGATCATGAAGAACTTGACCATATCACGAAACATGGATTTTATTCTGTAGGCAATAGAAATAGAATGAGATCTCACAGGTTAGGTAGGGGAGTGCAACCATTTGGTGTGCGTTTTAAAAATATGTTGGTATCAGTGTTGAGTGGAGGTTGGCAAACTATGACCCAAAGGCAAAATATTTTTGGAAATAGTTTGATTGGAACACAGACACACCCATTTATTTATATTTTGTCTGCAGTTGCTTTCATGCTATGACCAGGGTTGATTAGTTATAGCAGAGACTGTATAGCAGCAAACCTAAAATATTTTTATCTGGATCTTTGCAGAAAAGGTTTTTTCCAACTGCTTATGTAAAGGATAGACCTGAGGGCTCTGAAAAAAACAAAAACAAAAACTGGTCAAAAGACTAGGTCAGGTGCTACAGAATGAACGGAGCATTGGAAAAACAGGAGTTTGAACCTAAAGGATTTACTGACTACCTCAGTGGTCGGCAAACTGTGGCTCGCAAGCCACATGTGGCTCTTTGGCCCCTTGAGTTTTTAGCAAAGGCCAGCTTAGGAGTACCCGAATTAAGTTAACAATGTACCTACCTATATAGTTTAAGTTTAAAAAATTTGGCTCTCAAAAGAAATTTCAATCGTTGTACTGTTGATATTTGGCTCTGTTGACTAATGAGTTTGCCGACTAGTGGACTACCTGATCAAAGTTTCAAGACACAAGCCCAACCAGTGTGGTTCCGTGGTTGAGCATCAACCCATGAACCAGGAGGTCAGGGTTCAATGCCCTGTTAGGGCACATGCCTGGATTGCAGGCTCAGTCCCCAGTGGGAGGGCATGCAGGAGGCAGCCATTCAATGATTCCCCTTGATAGAAACATCATTGGTGTTTCTATCTCTCTCTCCCTCTCCTTTCTGAAATCAATAAAAACATTAAAAAAGATGTTTAAAAAAAAGTTTGAAGACCCGAGACTAACGTACAAAAATCCATTGTATTTCTATATACTAGCAATGATCAATACGAAAATGAAACAAGGCAATCTACAGATTCAAATGAAATTTATATCAAAATTCCAGCAACATTTTTTTTGCAGAAATGGAAAAGCTGATCCTAAAATTCAAACGGAATTACAAAACAAAACACACAACAACACACAAAAACCCCACATAACCAAAATAGCCTTGATAAAGAACAAAGTTTAAAAATGCACAGTTTAAAAATTCCTAATTTGAGGAATCTAAAAAGAGTGCTGAAGTGATTTACCATGAAATTAAAGCATAGAGAAGAAAGTGACTTCTCAAGAGGTGATAGACTTAGAGAAAATTAAATAATCAATGTACTGTGGTGGGACCTTGATAAAAGTTGGAAGATATACTAAGAAACAAGAAAGTGAAAATTGAAAGGATAGGTAAATATGTTAGGGATTGATGTATTCAAAGTTGTTCTCATAATAGGACAGTTTTAAGTTATAAGAACCCAAGTATGAAAAAGGAAGTAGCTTGATTCCTGATGGTTATTACAAATAAGAATGCCAAGGGACTTCAGGCTGGGTTGTCTATGCCACTGTTGAAGTACCTATCATAATACTGGCAGGATTCAGGGTGGAAAGCAACAATGTGAGCTAAATAACCAGAGTTTGTATTGGCCTAGAGACAATTACTTAATGTCTTTCATTCACAATAGATGATAGGCTCTCTGAGCGCTCCGAGTGTCCCATACATAGGAGACACTCAATAAATATGTGTTGAATAAGTGAAAGAGCAATTGCTTAGTATATTACAGCATCAAGAAGGCCATAGCTGAGTGCATGAACTGCTAAGGAAAAGTTTTTGTATGAGGAAGTGGGAATAGAGAGGTATGAATATATCAAAATTTCCAAGTACGTGGTACTGGAGGATGAAAAGAGACGAAGATAGCCAGGATCCATTTTAGATTAGAAGGGGAAGGAATATTATATAAAGAGCTTGAAATGCATATGAATTTTTCTTTGCCTGGAATGAGAGTTTCTGTGAACACACTTATAAAGGTTCAAGAAGGAGGTCAGTAGGGGAAAAAATTAAGGGACGGAATCAGTACTCAGTGAGAGCAATAAAGGAGTAGCCGATTGGAGGTTTTTGTACCTCTTGAGATACCTTGTGTATATCTAAGAATGACAAAAATAAACACTGTTGTATTGACTGTCCTAGAAATGAAAGGGATTGAGCTGACTGAGGTTTCACAAAGTGTTCTAAAGTTAACAGAGTAACCTTTAGGCAGCATTCAAATAGTATATTGCTGAGAAATTTGACTTTTCCCCCCAAATTCTGCCTTTATTTACAAAAGGGTCTCAAAATATTTCCTACCTTGTTTGTATTTCTTCTTATTTTACCCTGAATCAATGAAAACTTCTTCACAGGCTAGTATTGGTTTATAGTCTGGCATTTAAGGATCATTGCTATAACTAATAAATCTTGGAGAAACTTTGGGAAAGTGGCTCTTGGGTATACTTCTCACTAATGTACTGGAGGAGAGTTGGTTGCCACCGAGGTATTTATATACTTAAAAGAGTCCAATAGTTCAGGGTGACCAGACTGCCTAAGTCTATATATGGTATACACAGAGCAGCTTAGAGGTAAAGAACCCTTGAGTAGAAGTCTCACCAATGTATTTGAGGAAGGGATTGGTAGGATAAAATACAGGGTGGGGCAAAAGTATATTTACAGTTGTTTGTATGGAAAATATACAATTATTAATAAATAGTGCAAGAATAAACTCTGTTTCTCATACAGCTGTAAAAATACTTTTGTCCCACCCTGTATTCTTAGCTCCCAGTAGAATTACAGCCTATGGTGGCTAAGTCTTAGGTAGGATTTAGTTTTGACAAGGTTAAAGTTATTTTTTGGGATCTGCTATAACCACAAATGAGGCCTCAAGGTATTATTTTGGCTCTTTTCCCTTTGATCCAGAAGTTCTCAATCCCTGGTGGAATTTCAGAATCACATTTAGAGCTTTTTAAAAATATAAGATCTAGGCCCCACCCTTGGAGATTCTGATTGGTCATAGAGCTTTGCATCATTATTTTTTAGAGTTCTTTAAAGTCGATTCCTATGGATAGCATGTTCTAATCACTGCTGTAATCATTAAACTTTTCTCCAAAACATAGCTTGTCTCCCTAATGTTTTTCTTCATCTTCTTCAGATATACCCTGCAAGGATTCTGCCCTTCTCCAGAAGGTGAGTATCAAGAAGGAGATAATGGAAGCAGACTCACTAACAGGCAAATCCCAGGTGAATTAGGATTCCACTCTTTACTGAGATGAGCTGATTTTTCTTTCTTGACCTTTGAACTTTTGTCACACATAGTTATATCGAATGACACAAGACTTGTTCTCCCTCAGGACATTGGACCTATTTTAGTTGGTGATACACTTTTTGAAAAATAAAATCTTTATATGTTCTCTGTGCATTTATTTCTTCAAAACCTTAAACAATAATTGAAGCTATTAAAATAGAGCCCATCCAGAGAATGTTCAGAATTAAAAGTGAAGGGAGCCAATGTCACTAATCTTCAGGAGAAGAAACCTCAAAGGATACTGAAATGAAATAAACAAAATAGTAGAGAAAAACCAGGAAAATGTTGTCACTGAAAGCACAAGATGAGAATATTTCAAGAAGAAATCCCTTAGAGTTTAGGAAAATCCAGCCTGGGTAGTGTCTTAGTGTCTGTTCAGTTATCATCATGGAGCTACTAACATGCATGAGAATAAAAGCCAGGTTGCAGAGAAGGTGAGGAAGTAAGCAAAACGAATGTAGACGACTTATTCACAAAGACAGGCTCTGAAGTAGGGGAAGGGAAAGGATTTGTGTATTTTGGTGTGACTGAAGGTGCCCTCAATGATAAGGTTGAAATTCGACAACTGTTGATGGTAAGAGGGCCCTTTTAAGAAAGGTTTAATGCAGCCCTGGCCAGTGTGGCTCAGTTGCTTGGATGTCATCCCATGCGCCAAAAGGTTGCCAGTTTGGTTCCAAGGCAGGGCACATGCCTGGGTTGTGGGCTCGATCCCCGGCAGGCAATTGATGTTTCACTCTCTCCCTTTTTTTCTCTAAAAGTCAATAAAAAAAATCTTTAAAGAAAAAAGAAGAAATGTTTACGCAGTGCCTAATATGCCACACTTTTTTATGACAGTAAATGTAACAAAACCCTGGCTTTGTGGAGATTATAGTCAAAGCAGACAGGCAGACACAAGCAAATAAGCTAATTGCAGCCCTAGCTGGTGTGGCTTAGTTGGTTGAGCATCTGTCAGGGCACATACCCAAGTCGCCGGTTGGTTCCCCTGTCTGGGTACATACAAGAAGTGGCCGACCCATGTTTCTCTCTCATTTTGATGTCTCTCTCTCTCCCCACTCTCCTCCCTTCCTCTCTCTAAAATCAATAAAAACCTATTTTTTAAAAGGATAATTGCAGACAGGAAAAATAGTTACAAAGAAAAGAAATATAATGCAGTGGAGACTGATTAAGAGAATGGCTACTTTGGGTAATCAGGAAAGGCCTGTCCGACAAGCTAACATTAGGCTGTGAGAACTGAGGTTAGCAGGCTGCGTTTCTCAGTTGGAGAAAATGCCCTACCTCTTCTGCTATTGAAGCCTACATCTTCATTACACATGTCCCTCAAATCTACCTTCAACTCTTTGTGCTCTGAATTCCTTTTATGTAAATTATTTATACTCTATAATAATTTTTGTTCCATAGTTATCCCAACTGTTTTTTTCTCCTGAAGCAAAACGTAAGCTAATCGAATTTTCCTTTTTCGGCCCTCACAGAGTTCCAAGTTGATAGGCCCGTAATATAACATGATTTTCATCCTTTAGAATTCCAAACATTGACCTATCAATTTCTTGTATATTCTGGCTACCTCCCGTATTCTTTTCAAATTTACTTCTCCTCTAGTAATATTTTTGGAGAGATCTTTGATTAAAAAGAAACTTAATGTTTTAGGAACCAGTGACATTCAAAGATGTGGTTGTGGAATTCAGCGCGGAAGAGTGGGGGCAATTGGACCTTGCTGTAAAGAACCTGTACAGGGATGTGATGCTGGAGAACTATAGGAACCTCAGTTCATTGCGGAAAGGTGGCTTCTATGTACTTACCTAATCTGCTCATTAATAACCTCTTCATCTACTAAATATAGGACTGCTGAAGTGATTAAGGGCATTTGGGATTAGGTTCAGATTTCCTAATATTCTTTGGGCACAACAGCAGATTTTCTTGCTGTATCTGGCTGAAAGTCCTTTCTGATGTAGAGTTTTAGAAATACACAAGTGTATGATGATTCCTGCCTAATCCTTCAAAAGCTCTTAGAATACTATGTTGGGATGGAATTCTTTTTCCTATAAAACGGTCTGGAGTGTCATGTATATTTGTTTGTTGTGTTGTTTTCATTTTTCCCATAACAGAGCTTCTATTTTCCAAACCAGTTGAGGTCCCCAAGTTGGAGAGTAAGATAAAAGGATGGATAATGGAGCAAAAAATTTCAAGAACAGCCATACTTGGTAAGAAGGAGGCAGATATGAGGCATTTATAAAAAGCTTCTATTTGCTAAACTTAACATTGTACAACCCAGCCTTTGGTCGATAGTTGGGGAGGTGATGACAAAACCACCTAAACTTTGAAGAAAAAAAGTCATCATTGCTTTTGGTTCACAGATTCTTTTTCTTATGTGGACAAGCAAAACTGTGGTATGTGTTAGAACTTAAAACTGTGTGGTCTGTCTGCCAGTTTCCTAATCTGTAACAGAGAGTGAATAAGTGTCTACTTCCACTTTACTGTGAGGATTAAATGTATTCATATGTGTAACATACTTAGAGCAGTGCCTGACACCTGGTAAATGCTATATAAATGAATGTTAGCCATCATCTCATTAAATTCTTTTTTTATTTTTTAAGAAAACAGAAAACTCTGCTTTATCTTAGAGTAGCTTCAATATTCTTCAATTTTCCCCCTTATTTAACTATATAAATCATTAACTTGTGCCTTAAGTCCCTACCCTCATCATAATTTATTCTTATTAACATTTTATTTTAAAATATTGTGGGCTTAATATATATTTTAGAAAGTATAGAATATACTTTTTATAATGAGGGATATAACTCACCTCATTACATCACTAACCAGAGTTATGTAGTATTAACATTTGTGTATTTTTTTTTCTTAAGCCATTTTCTTTGTTTATGATAATGTATTTCTGTGGCTTGTGACAATTTCTTTTTTCCAAAATTGGGGTTATCAGTAATATAATAATATGATATCCTAATATGATATCATGCACAATTGCCTATTTCACTAAATACGAAAATTGGTTTCTAATTCACATATAACATACCATCACATACATGTATCAGTATATTCAACCATTCCTCCCTCCCACCACAATTATTGGACATTTAGGTTATTGCCAATTTTTCAGGTTTATGTGATGACTTCTATAGTATACCTTATTAGAAGAGGAACTTCAGCACCAAAGAAGTGGTGTGTGTTTGTGTGTGTATTGTGTGTGTGTGTGTATATTTAGGGAGACGTTCAAAGGTGCATTTTATTCACATCAATATTATTTTATATTAGTTTCAGGTGTACAGCATAGTGATTAGACATTTATATAATTTAAGAATTGATACACTAATACAGTGGTTCTCAACCTTCCTAATGCCGAGACCCTTTAATATAGTTCCTCATGTTGTGGTGACCCCCAACCATAAAATTATTTTCGTTGCTACTTCATAACTGTAATTTTATTACTGTTAATGAATCGTAATGTAAATATCTGTGTTTTCCGTTGGTCTTAGGCTCTACAGCAGTGGTTCTCAACCTGTGGGTCACGACCCACAGGTTGAGAACCGCCAGCAGGGTCGCCTAAGACCATCGGAAAACACAGATATTTACATTACGATTCATAACAGTAATAAAATTACAGTTATGAAGTAGCAACGAAAATAATTTTATGGTTGGGGGTCACCACAACATGAGGAACTATATTAAAGGGTCTCGGCATTAGGAAGGTTGAGAACCACTGCCCTAATATGTCTAGTACCCACCTGGCACCATACATAATTATTACAGTAAGATTTGACTATATTCCCTGTGCTTTACTTTATAACCTTGTGACTATTTTGTAACTACTTATTGTACTTCTTGCTTCCTTTACCTTTTTCACCCAGTCCCCCAACTCCCCTTCCATTTGGCAACCATCAGTTTGTTCTCTGTCTCTACGAGTCTGTTTCTGTTTTGTTTTATCATCCTGGCAAACACTAGGTATTTTTTTACCTGAAATCTTTATTAATTCGATAGGCAAATTACTCCATTTCTTCCTTTCAATATCTTCTCCCTCGGTTATCTTTTGGATCCCATTTCTATAAAATGCTCTTTCTTCCATTTTATGCCTTGTTGATCTCTAAACCTTCTTTTTAATATTTTTATCTCATTTATCCTGTAATTCTCCTTTTCTAGCCTCACTTCACATTTTATTCTATGTTTAAGATGCATAAAACATGCATATCCCCTTATATGGTTTAGCCTTCCTTTCCTAAATAAGCAATTTTTCTTCTTCTAGTTTGTGGAATTTTTATTTCTTTTCAGACACACAAGTAATTTCAGAAAATCAGGATTCAGTTTCAAAGAGAATTTCTGGAGCAGAAGCATCCCATGGAGTGATAATGACAACATTGACCCAAAGTAGACTTCCTTCTCTAGATGCCTGGAAAAGTGATGAATGGTTATATAGGAACTGGGACATAAATTTGCCACAAGAAGCTTTCATTCATAAGGTAGTCGATAGTGAGGAGGGAGACTTTGAATGTAGTGAAAATAAGAAAAGCTTTGATGTTAAGTCAGTTAACTCAGTTTTTGATAGTCAACAAGAAGTTCCTATGAGGAAGGGGTCCCCGAAGTGCGATAAGTTTAAAACTAATTTCAAGTTTAATTTTGACTTAGTAGGGAAGCAACATTCAGAATATAATGAATGTGGGAATGCCTTGAGCCTGAGTACAGATATTCAACACCCAAAAAGTCATACCACAGTGAATTGCTATGAATGTTTTCAGTGTGGGAAAGCCTTCAGCCGGAGTTCATCCCTTGTTCGACATCAGATCATTCACACAGGAGAGAAACCCTATAAATGTAGTAAATGTGGGAGATCCTTCAACCGACGAACAAACCTTAGTAAGCATCAAAGACGTCATCCAGAAGTAAAGGCCTACAAAGGAAATAAATGTGAAACAGTCTTCAGTAAGAGTGAAGACAGTAATAAAAGCCCAAGTCTCCATCCTAGAGATAATACTTACGAATGTGTTAACTGTGGAAAATCCTTCAGCCGGAGCTCCTCACTTATTCGACATCAAATGATTCATTCCGGAGAGAAACCATTTAAATGTAACAAATGTGAGAAAACCTTCAACAGGAATTCAAACCTTATTAAACACCAAAAACTTCATACTCAAAGAGAAGTCCTATAACAAGTAAATGTAATATTACCTTCAGTCAGAGTACAGAACTCATTCAACATCCATGAACTTATGCTGGAAGGAATCCTATGAAAATGCAAATGGAAAAAAGAAAGTGTTTGTCAGAGATTATTCTTTAATTGATAATGACGGAATTAATATTGGAGGAAATCTGTTATTGGATAGAAATCTCAGGCAGATTTTCCTGGCTCCCAGATGAAGCCACAGAGTTTGGAATTAAACATATCACCATACAAGTGTTTGTCTATCATTATTCTGATGTTCATTACCATCATCTTTCTCTAGTTCATAAATAGGACCTATTCGCCTAATCTATTGAGGAAGTCCATATTAGGGAGAAGCCAAGCAATATCCTTGGAGTTGATATTTAATAAAACTCAAACTTTCAGTTCTTAATATGAAGGTCACAAGTAACCAGGAGATCATGAGAAAATAGAAGGACATTTTAAGGACTGAACTCTGAAGTAATGGCAAAGGTCACAGTGACAGCCAATTACTCCACCCCAATTTATATCCTTGGCTGCCCCTGGTGCTCAGTGGGGACTACAATTAGAAAAGAGTAATCAACTGCAATAGGAGGTGGATGTGTTGTTGTTAATCTACATGTATTTTTTTAAGATATGAATTTTTTTAAAGTACTCTTTGGGATCTAGGCTGGAGGATACCCATAGCCCTAGGTCTATCATTTATCCTAAACATTTAAAGGTCAGTAAAGTGTCCTCAAGTGGGACACAGGCCCCACCATCACCCCGGAGCAACAGCCCACCAAATCGCAGCCAACGCTGCCATGGCGCAAAATGCGGCCCACAGCCTAGCCTAGCCCGCAAACGGTGGTTGTGGGCACCGAGTAATGATGTCACATTTTTGTTGACATTCTGAAGCTGAAATTGTCAACAGAACAGAATAGAAGACCAACTATTGCCACAACGTACCTCTGAGGCTGAAAGAAAGCAATGTCGTCGACAAAATATATCTGAAGAACAACTATTGGCACAATGTACCTCTGAAGCCGAAAAAAAGCGGCATGTGTTTTCTTCTACATGTCTGAAGAAAAGTCCTCGACAAGTACTACCAATACTGGTAGGAGCTGCCTTCATAACGAAAATGAGGTAAATGAGGATGCGATTATCAAACACAGTTGTGGTGGAATGACTGTTACATGTCAATTTTGCCTATCCCTAAATTTCTCCAATGAAAAACCATCTGATGAAAAATTTACTCGATGTTGTAGCAAAGGCAAAGTTTGTCCAAATGATACAAATTTTCCAGAATACCTGGAATATTTTTTAAAATTAATGATAAATGAAGATACTGACAGCAAAAATTTCATGGAAAATATTTGTTGTTATATCATGTTGTTTTTTTATCTATATATTATTTTCTCTACATTTTACTAATTTTCTTTCATCTCTGACACTTCTATAGAGAAAGGGCAAATAGCGATATTAAAATATTTCTTCTAATTAATTTCCTTTCAATGTGCATGAATTCATGCACCGGGCCACTCGTTTCTAGATAAAAAAGGCCATTATGGAGATGTTGAATCCTCCCACATTAAACCATAAAAAAAATTCTAATCAAATATTTCATTGAGAACATTATTTCACAAGTTGATTATAAAGTTTACTTTGTAAGTACCACTCTAGTGAGAAAATGTAAGAGATACCTCTAAGTATATATAACAATGAGTTTGGTGGCTAAAGAGCAAAGCTGAGAAAAGAAAATTACTTTGATTTTCATTTTTTTGATGAAAATGCTTCTTATAAAACACCTACATCTATCTAAAGAAGCTTAAGATATATGGCAAATCAGACTTTTAGATTTTAATCCTGGAATTGCCAATAATTTGTCCTATAACTAGTTATTTAACTTGGGACTCTAATATTTCATCTGAGAATAGGGATACCTGGCTCACATTTTTATTGTACAGTTAAAATGAGATAATATAGCACTTATTTCTTAAGTATATGAATTACAAATTAAATGCAAATGTATGGTTTAATGATTTAACAGTGATTGGCTTAATGATTTAACAGTGATTGGCTCCTAATAAATGCTCAAAAATCATAGCCATCAATTATTACAATCTACCAAAGAAGCAGTAGGCTGGCTAAGCAACTAACAACCCTCCAAAGCATCAAATGAAATAAATTCTAGTTTTAAGGATGAAGGATTCCCCTATAATGCATACTAGTAGGTTTTCTAAGAGTCAAACATGATTCTGTAAAAGAAATCTCAGCACCAGAATTTATCATAGATATAGCAAACACTTTTAAATGGGAATAGATTCCATCCTACCCCCACCATTTAGGTTAATATATTTTCAATTGTGAAATGGTTTGAAATTTTTTTTTCAAAGGGAGTCTTATCTCTACTTTTCCTACCCTTGAACTAGAAAAGAAAGGTAACAACTCTTGTAGACCTATTCAAAGATAAATTCAAACTATGGAAATTTTTATTCAAAAATCCTGTGGTAATAAATACTCTGAAAAATCTGGATATGTATGAGTGTCTGTGTTTATGCATGTGAATGCAGTCTTACTACATATAACAGATACTAACCTGACCAAAGCAATTATTTCATAAACAACACAACCTAGCCAAAACTAAGGGTATATTCACTGGTTGCCTGACAGTCTAAGGTAAGTACTGATTGGTATGTGCCCTATTGGGAGACAACAGGAAAGCAAAAGGGAGCTTTTTCCCGCTGGAAGGTAAAACCAAAGATATTTGATACTAATATATGCACATCCTGGAGGAAACCGTGTAATAAGAAAAGGAGAGGAGATAGAATGGTTGAGGGAAGAGGCTATCAGAATATTAAGCTTCCAAGCATAAGAATTTTCTTTACATCTTCATGGGTGGAAAATGGTAGCATCTCAGTGGTTTGACTTCTGAGTGAAAATATATAGCTTTTTGGAATCAATGAAAATCTAAATCAATAGTTTGCATCAGCTACTATTTGGTTCTTGTATTCCAAAATAATTGATGTTCCCTATTTAGTGGATAATACGTAAGTGGAGAGAGAAAGCTGACATGAGGACTACCTACAGAATGTACATGACTTGCTTGATGCTGTTTTCAAGTTTTATTGTCAGTTTCATTATGAACACAGTAATTATTAAAATAGAGTTCTATAGTTTAAAGAGGAAGGGGAGCCAAAACCGGTTTGGCTCAGTGGATAGAGCGTCGGCCTGCGGACTCAAGGGTCCCAGGTTCGATTCCGGTCAAGGGCATGTACCTTGGTTGTAGGCACATCCCCAGTAGGGGGTGTGCAAGAGGCAGCTGATCGATGTTTCTCTCTCATCGATGTTTCTAACTATCCCTCTCTCTTCCTCTCTGAAAAAAAAATCAATAAAATATATTTTTATAAAAACAAATAAAAAGGGGATTTTTCAGTCAGATTTCTCCCCTGTGAATCAGTTTTCATATAAATGCAACTGAATATATTTCTGAATGGGACAGCTATAAACATTTTAATGGATTCTTTGCTATAAACTCAAAAGTTCTAAAAAAAAATTCTCAGTGTATTTGGAATCATTTTAGGATGTGTGAAGCTATGATGATACTGTCTTTTCAACATCCATCCCTTAAACATTTACAGTATGTCAACACTGCGCTAGAAGCTGGAGACACTCAAGGAACTAATATCTAAACATTGCACAAGGTGACAGGTACTAAACAAATGATGTGGAGGCACAGGATTCCAGAGACCAGATTTGGCAAACTTTAAGCCTCCAGCATCTGGGCAATATATCCAAGATGATTAAGAAACTGCATTTGGGAATGGAGAAAAGCCGCCTATTAACCTAAGCCCTGGCTGTGAGGGGCTCCCTGTCCACCAGACTCCTTTTCCATGCGCCTCTCTCAGGTAAGGGCAGATGGGTGAGAAAGCTAGAGAGGAAGAGAGTCTAATGGCAGTCCCTTTCGTAGTCTGAAGAGATCACCTAGGAGATCTCCAGGATGTGTGTCTACAATTCGTAGCTTCAGCCTATTATCACAAATCAATCTAACACTCTGCTCACCCACTGCAGTCCCTTCAGTCAGAGGGCAGGGCAGGCTGGAGGGCTCAAAAGCCAGCCATTGCACCAACAAAACTAGAGTCCACCCCTAGGGAACTCCTACACCAGGTAACCTCAGGAGCTCAGACCAGCTGGAAAACACCTCCACACGGCAGGGTGGGGTTGGCCTAGCAACAGGAAGTGGAGTGTAGGAGGCAGGTAGAGAGGCCAGGGCTGAGGCCTCCATTGCCAGTGCAGTAGGGTTCTGCCATTGGGTAGCAGGTAATGCACAGTCTCCCAGTAAACCTGGGTAACTGTTCTAGCTTTAGGGCTTCTCTTCGATTAATGTTGGAAGTGTACAATGACCTCTAGTCTCCAGCACCATGAAAAACGCCACTTGGTGGCGAAGATGTGGTGAGATTTTCCTGCTGAGCCTCTAAGCTTGGTGTCATGTGGCTAATTGTGAACCTTTTGGAGACAGAATTTCTCTGGATATTGAATGTGCTTAATAGGACCTTTCTTGAAGTGATTTTGAAAGTAGAATGACCTTGGACTTTTGAAAAGATTTCCCAGAATCATCATGCTGTGAAAATTAATACTTTATTGTGTGGCAGGCAGTTTTTTAGAGATAAAGGATAGAGGGACTTTAGTTAGGACTCCTATTATTTAAAGCCCTTTAATTTACAGCTAAGAGAGGTCAAATAATTATCCTAATTCTATACCATCAATCCTATGTAATATGCAGATTGATCAAAAGCAGAACAAACGGTTGCTATGATGCGCACTGACCACCAGGGGGTAGACGCTCAATGCAGGAGCTGCCCACAGCCCTCAGGCCCTGATCACCTGTATGGGGCCTGCTGACCAACTTATCAGTTCCTCTCCCTGGCCGGCAGGCTCCAATCCCCCATGGGGAATGGGGAACTGGGGGTGGGTGGCGGTGGTGGGTGGAGCTGGCTGCCATAAGCCGGGGAAGATAACCCTGATCGCAGGCCAGGCCTAGGGACTGTACCCGTGCACAAATTTTGTGCACCAGGCCTCTAGTAAAAGATAAAGGGCCAACAAGTTCTTAAAATACTTCAGCCACTGTGCCTTTCACTGCTCACCAGGAAACTCTCAGACTGTTAACATTCTGATTCATTTGCCAATTAATTTTAATGTTTGGTGGAAGACAACTGTATTAATTGTAGTATGTGGAGATCTGTGTTTTAGGTGCAGTCCAAAAAATAAGAACAACAATCACAAATACCTATTAATTACATGGCCTACGTGGCATGGAAGATGTCTTGCTTTGTTTATTTTCTATTTGTCATCT
This sequence comes from Cnephaeus nilssonii, assembly GCF_951640355.1. Classification (NCBI taxonomy): domain Eukaryota; kingdom Metazoa; phylum Chordata; class Mammalia; order Chiroptera; family Vespertilionidae; genus Cnephaeus; species Cnephaeus nilssonii. The sequence continues at coordinate 38,887,767 of NC_137084.1, read as the reverse complement.
AATTTAAGACCCTTTTTTGAGACTACTTCTACCTCATTATAATACCAAGATAAAGAACCAAATACTTAACAAAACTGATCTCAGAAGAAAGTATTCCCTGAGAGCTAGGTTAACTTTACCTCCTGACATGACATTTGTGTAGTTCTCCCACATGACATCTCTGTAGAGTGTTTTTTGAAAAAAAATCCAGGAATTTCCACTCCTCCCAAGTAAAAACAACAGTCATATCTTCAAATGTTACTGCCATCTGGTCAAAGATCAGGCTTTCTAGGAAGAAGAAATCTAAGTAAGAAGATGGACAAAGAAAAAGACATTCATCAGCTAACAAGTGGCAAATCAAACAGTAAAAGAAATAATTTCAATAATGAAGAGAAACAAGAAAGGTAAGAAGAGACATAATAGTAGTCACATATGGTTAAATAATGTATCTAGTCATTGAACCTTATCACAGTCATAAGAAACATTTATATAGCATTTGTATGCTAACCACTGTGCTAAGTACTTCACATATATTTCCAGTAGTCCTATCTTATAGAGACTATTATTATCTCCATTTTACAAATTAGTAAACAAGTGGTTGTAAAAGATTAAGTAAATTCCCCAAGATCCATGCCTAAACAGTAAAACAATAAAAAATGAGAAAATTCAGTGTTATTTATTTTTTATTAAATGTTAAAATTTTTAAAGATGATAGGTCTACTTTAACACAAATGAATATATAAATAAAATAAGAAAATTGGGATGCTCAGAAACCCAGACTACAGGACTGAAAACTGGTGTCAATGTAGAAAATAAATGAACTTGCTGTCCCTCGTTTTAAAAAAAGTACAGAAAAATAAACCTATATATAATCTAACATTATAATAAGCCACTGACAGAAGAGTAAAAATGGTGATTCCATTTTTATAATGTTCAAAACAGGCAAACTAAATAGTTTTATTTAGAGATGCAAGACATAGTTAACACCACAAAACACCAACAAGATTTAAGATAGCATTGCCTCTCTAAGAGAGGAAGGGAATGAAATTGTGGGGTCATCAGGGGGCTTTGAAAAGTATTTGCAGATCTGGATTGTGGGTGTCCATGTTATATTTTAATTGTACATATGCATTTTAATACATTCTTTTGTATTATGTAATACATCACAATAAAAGTTCAAGTTAATATGTAAAATCCAATTACATAATTTAGAAAAAGAATTTGGACAATAAGTAATAATCATTAAAAGTTATTTTTAAAATAACTAATTTAAAAATATAAATTTTTAAAAATTAGCTTAAAGACACTTAAAACCTATATAAACATAGCTTCAGGATTTAGAAATAGTTCATAATCTTAGGAGAAATAAATATAATTTTGTTCTCAATAAACCTATCTATATTTTTATCAAGATACTAACAACTTGGGGAGGGGGAATATCTGACATACTGATTTGAAGTTTCACAAATTTCATGAAAAAAGAAAAATTGTGTGAAAAGGAATGAGGGGAGACTAACCCAATGGTATGTTAAATAAGGCCTCTATAATTATAACACCACAGGGTTGACTTAGCAGTAGAGAAGAAAATCAATGAAAAATACTAAAAATCTGGAAATGGACTCAAATATAGCAATGAATTATAAACATGTTATAGGTAATATCAAATTTTATGGCTTATTTAATGATGATTGGAGAATTGACTAGCCATCTGGCAAAAAAAATAAGCTAATATTTAAATTAGCTTAATTAAAAAATTAAGCTGCCTCAATTCTGATGTTTTAGTGACTACAAAGTTATATAAGATATGCATTATATTTTAAATAACATAATAACAATTGTTGGTTCTATTTGTGAACCACTGTACTAAATTTTTACATGTATGATTTCATTTAACCTTCTTAACAACTCTATATAATAGGTTCTGTTTTTCCATTTAAGATGAGAATCTGTTTAAGTAACTGAATCTAGTTTGCATAACCAAGTTGTAGGGGCATGAAACAAGTTTAGGTAATGAGTCCAGCACCTGTATTTTGTTTAATATGTTATATTAATAAAAAATACTGAAAGATTAATATATTCCATATCTAAAAGTTATTAACTTTTACTTCCTTTTTTTCCAAAATAGAAATTACCAGGATGTTATTCTGTGGAATATTCCCAATGTGTAAGCTATCTTCCTTCCTTTTCCTTATCTTCACTGAGTGAAAAACAAAAGCTAAATTACTCTTCATTACCCATTAAATGCACTACATATACAGGAATAAGATTAAATACATTTTGAAACAAGTATAAGAGTTGAGAAATAGGGCCATGTAATAGGACAGTCCTAAAAGTGATCTGTATTACATGTGTGTAAAAGAATTTAGTAATTTGGATATGAAAAGATAGCACCACAATCAATGGAGAAAGGAAATGTTATGAGAAAAATAAATGGAAAGAAAAAAGAATGCTAAGTTTGAGAGTTAAAGTTTTATAATACTTGAAACTATAAAAAAATTGAAAAAGGAAAGTGATTATATATTAAATCTGGGGATCAAGAGGTTTCAAAGCAAATCTACATAAATAAAAAGAAATATGATTTCACTTTATGCAAATTTTTTAAATTTCATGAATGTATGTATATTTTGTAAATATATGTATGTATACTTATGCATACATATTAATATTTGTACAGATTAGTGAGTATGTATGTATATTAAGTATTAGATAAAGGACTATAAGTCAATAATGGCTGTCTCTAGCTGATATGCAGGGGACTCTCTGAGTGGTGTATAAGTAACCAATTGAATATTAATAGCTTGTGAACAAAATGGCCTCACCTTATCCATTCATATTTACCCTCTACTGCAACTAGCCCATTTTCTATATTTGTCCCTTCAAATTCTACCTGAGATTAGATGATGATCTTCCTGTTTGGAATGATATCTTCCTATACATAATGATTATCCAAATCTGAGTTTCTGGTCCTGACTTCTTAAGTGCCACTCATTCTGGTACTGTTTAATATGCAACAATTTTAGAAATTATTATTAACTTCAAATGGTTTATTTCCCCAATGTTAAGGAAAGACACTATCTCAGAGCAATGGGAACAATATGAATTATACAGTAGACTTTAATGACTAAGTAAATGTTGGGAAAAGACACTGGGAAGGAGGCAGGGGCTTGCTGCATAGGAGGCTTTCCAGGCAAACAAGCAACACAGAGCATTCTATTTTGTCTATCCTCCATTCCCATCTCCACTACTCTCACTGTTCAGGGACATTTTATAAAGGAGAAAAGATAGTCCTACTCACCTAGGGTCAGACAATGAGGAAAAGAGTGAACATTCCTTCCTACTTTCTGCTCCTCTTTTGGGTAAGGGTGGAATGTTGAGAGGCTGAGCTGAGGAGAGGGAGAAATGAAAGACTAGGCATGAAATTCCCAAATCCACTACAATCCCATATACTAATGGGATATTATCCCCAAACACCCTACAAAGAGGTCAGAAAGAACCCAGGAATGTTTCTGTTCCTTTTCAAGGACCAGGAGAGCTATGAGGGCTGGCACCCAAGATGTTGTTTCTGACCCTCTAAAAACTTCAAAGGTACAATTCTAGTTAGAACATGAAGACACAGAATTTGATCTGATAGCTTAGTCCCTCCAGGGATTCATATGCTCTTTATATAATTTAACCTCTTGAGCTTCAAGGCTTTCTTAGTTTATTATTAACTAGAGGCCCGGTGTGTAAAATTTGTGCATGGGGGCAGGAGTGTCCCTCAGCCCAGCCTGCACCCTCTCCAATCTGGGACATCCCTCTCACAGTTCAGGACTGCTGGCTCCCAACTGCTCGCCTGCCTGCCTGCCTGATTGCCCCTAACTACTTCTGCCTGCCAGCCTGATCACCCCCTAACCACTCCCCTGCCAGCCTGATCGACGCCTAACTGCTCCCCTTTCGGCCCAATTGCCCCCAACTGTCCTCCCCTGCAGGCCTTATCACCCCCAACTGCCCTCTCTTGCAGGCCTGGTCCCCCGCAACTGTTCTCCCCTGAAGGCCTGGTCTCCCCCAACTGCCCTCCTCTGCCGACCAGGTCACCCCTAACTGCCCACAACTGCCCTCCCCTGCTGTCCATCTTGTGTCCACATGGGGGCAGCCATCTTGTGTGTTGGAGTGACAGTCAAGTTGCATATTACTCTTTTATTAGATAGGACAAGAACAATAAAAATAATAGATACAACAACAGGGTGGTTAAATCACTGATATTCTTTATTTTTCTTATTTTGTTCATCAGTTAAATATATAATTCCATTGCTCTCCCCTACTTGTTACATCAGAAATACTATCTTTACTAGCAGAGCATCCAGGGTCTTTGAAAAGGACCCCAGATCCTAATCACAGCCTCAGCTCTTGTCACCAACCACTTTGTGGAACTTTGGAAAGGACCAAACTTGTAGACCGCCCGGGGCCTCACTTTCCAGACCCCCGACTGGAGCTGGCCCCAACAAGCCCCAACCCCGAGCAGCCGGGGCCCGGGGCCCAAGCTTCCTCTGCCCTCCTCTCCCCCTCCCCTTATTCCGTTTTAACCTGGGGAGGGCGACTGCGAGGAACCCACCTTCCAGGTGTCTCCAGGATTTCTAAACCCGCCCCGCCCCTCGGCCCTGACCCTCCCTTTTCTGCCGCTGGCTCTCCAGCCACAGCCCTCCCCGCACTCCGCTCTGGCTCAGAGCTCACCAGAGTCACTCAGGAAGCCTCCGAGGAGGCTAGTGACTGCCCAAATCACTCCCGCTGCACAAAGGCTGGCCGCAGCTCCGCTAGAAGGAACCGAATAGACACCCGGGCGTTTCCATGGAGACGGGAGGGGATGGGCAGGAAAGGCGAGCCGGAGGACGTGGCTCCTGATTGGCCAGAAAGATCGGGATGCAGTTGGGCGCTTTGAGAGGAGGATGCGGCCAAACATCCCAGATACTAAAAACATGGGGCTATGTTAGGCGCGTTCAGGGCCCCTGGGAAGGGGGACAGGGCCAGGAGTTCTGGGAAAAGGGAGACCCTCACGCCCCACTAGTGCGGAATCCCCATCAGGAACCTGGAGAAACCCTGTTGTCAGGTTGTCTTTGGGGGCGAGGAGCGGTAGCTCCCGCTGACTCGCGCCCTCGGTGTTAGGTCTGCCCTAGCATCATCCCCAAACTCGGGGTTGGGGTCAAGCAGCCATGAAGAGGACCTTTCAGGTTCCAGTTTAGGTCGGCGGACACCCGCTTCGCTCCAGAGTGGATGGGGCTTTCCTCCCTCCCCTCTTCCTGCCAATTCTTGGGCTCCTCTGGGGACTGTAGGCTAAGGTGACCAGACATCCCGCAATTTGTCCCGCGTCCCATGGCGTTTTAAAAAAGTCCCGATTTTTGGAAAGAATGCACGACAAGCTAGGGAACGGCGGGAGAACGGGAAGGGAATATACGGTTTTCGGCGGCCATGCGGCTATTTGTGTTTTCATTTCCTATTCCTTTTGGGTTAAGCTGTGAGTTTTATATTATTTTTGTTAATTTTATAATGTTAAACTTTAATGATAACAAATAATTGTTGAGAACTGATTATCGAGAACTGCTTATCAAAGTTCGCATTGTTGATCAGTTGTTAGAATTCGACCACCATTGTTTGGACTTAATGAACAAGGGCATTTTTGGGGGTTGGCAACGACGAAAACATTTTGTAACTGTCTCTCAGACGATACACATCGTACTGCGTGCTAGTAAGCTAGTTAAACAAGTGATGTCATTACAAATCAGCTATTCAGATAATTTAGGTAAGTAATTTATTTATTTATTTCACAAATACATAAATTTTCTTGAACTTAGCAGACAGTACTCATATTATTTATATTTTATAGTGGCGGCAAAAAGTCTAGCGCCGGCCTTGAAAGTGACACGACTTACGTTACGGCAAATTCATGACCTTTTAAACAACGACAGCAATCTACTAAAAAAAATTCACTCAAATGAGAAATATGCCAAAGAATAAAATAATACTATACATAATTTTTTATTTATTATATTTGTAAATTGTACTTATGTTGAAATTTAAAAAAATATATTACAATACTATTTTTGCGTTCTATGAAAATTTTTGTTGTTCCATATAGACCAAATTTTAAATCAAGAACCCCCACCCCCACCCACTCACCCCGGTCAATGGTGTCCCACTTTACCAATGTTAAAATCTGGTCACCTTACTGTAGGCAGTGAAAGGGCAGAGCAGGCCAGCACAAAATGTACTGTACCCTCCATCCTGTGTAACTATGTATATGACTCCTTTTTCTTAGAAAACCGCGAGAATGTAACAGTTGCATAAACCTGCCAATAGGAACGTAGAGAAGTAGACTCAGTCCAAATTAGGCAACCTCTGTAACCCACGTCACTTCCCTAAGCCCACCCAAATGACCAACCCTTTATAACCTATCGCTCTCCCGGGGCTCGCTCTCTCTCGCCCCGCTGCTGCGTCAGAAACAGGCTGGGAGCCAAACCCGGGTTTGAATGAAGACTCTTTGCTTTTGCATCAGAGAAAAGGCTCCCTGGTGGTTGATTATTGGGGACCCCAAACTCTGGGCAAAACAGCAGAAGCAGGAAAGGCAAGGTGGGACCAGCGTGGAGTCTTGAGAAGGAGCCCTTCTCCATGTCCTGATGAAGCGAGAAAATTGGATTACAGCGCATGGTGTTCCTCTGGGTAGGGTGGTTGCCAGGTCCTTGTCCAGTGGAGCCGAAGAATGAAACCACGGACAAACGTTGGTATAATAAAAGATGGAAATTTATTGAGAAGCAAGCACAGACTCCCACGTGGGGAGGGGAGAGAGTCCTACTGGGTCCCTTTTTTCCATGGTTTATAAAGGCTGCGGTTCTTTGTGCCTTGACATTCCCTCTGATTGGTCACTATCCCCTCTGATTTGGTCACTATAGCAACTTCAGGGCTCTTACCTCAAGTGAGTTACCTGAGATTCCCTCCTTCTTCTCCCTTATTTTCCTGTTCCTTTGGGGCTTTCCTCTTCCCTCTCTGAATGAGGGGCTTCCTTCCCTTTATTCTGTAAATGTGTACCTTCTGCAGCTCCAAGCTCCCTTATTCTATGGCAATGTACTTTCTGCTGCTCTGTAGCCCTGTGCTTTTTCTATGGACCCCTTAATTCCTAAAATTTCCTAAACCTGTCTATTTTACCCCTAAAAACTCCTTTCACTGAGAACAGGAGAAAGAGATCCAAGCATCTGCTCGTCTGTTATCTAGTTGAGTGTGTTATCTTAGGAAAATGTTTTCATTTCCTTAAACACTTTCCCTCAAACTTGGGCAGGATTCATTCTATTTAGTAGGCAAGGAACCTTTATTAGGGGAGTCTATAAAAGAACCTTTATTAGGGGAGTCTTTTGCCCTCAGTTTTCTCTTCTGGGAGATGAAGATGTTAATGCAGTTAAATAGTTACAGTTGAGAAAATTCTGTAAACACAGGCGTTGACTGGTAAGAACAAGTACTGGAGGTCGACTGCTCTGTCATGCTGCTTCCAACCTGTAGAACCTCAGTTCTGATTGTTAAAGAATAAGTGAGATAACTCATGTAATTTGCTCTTGCAGCTCCTGGAAAATAACAGCTAACATCAACTGTTAGCTGTTGATGTTATTATTTACCTTATAGTCTCACTTTTAAAAGTGTGCTTTGAGACGGAACTATTGTGTATCAGAGGATCTCAGAAGTGTAACTCAGTCTCCTGGACTTTGAGTTTTTGTGAACTTATTTTGAGATGGTGTGGAACCCAGGTTTTTGTTTCAAACAACTGATTATTTTCTAATTAATTAATTAATCAATTAATTAAGAACATCAATCCTTAAGGACTTTCATCCCAGACACACTGATAATGTCTTCATGCCAAGGTTGGGATATACTGGGGGAAATTGGGGCTTTTTCATGTAGAAGAAAGTAAATGGGTCTACCATTTCACAAGGCCATTCACAGAACAGGGCAGTGGCTCTCTTCTATTTTCTGCTCTGTCTGCTTTTTCTAAGCAGACAAGTAGGGCTTATGGAGAGAAAACTTGAGCTTGGAGCACTGGTTTAGAGACCTGATGTTGGACCTCTCTCCATCCTTTTGGGCTGGATAAGAATGTAGAGAACAGCACCAGAACCTTGGTGAGAAGACTTGAAAGTTGACACTTCAAGAAATTCCTTCTTAAAAAGACCCTGGATCTCTGGTCTGTGGACCCCTTAGGAGACCTGCATAATTTACTGGGGTTCTTTGACTCTCAAGAGACCAAGAAGATGATGCACATGTGGGCTGACTCTTCCCTGGGCTGAGACAGAGATTATGGGACTAGGGAGCAAGAAGTTTTATCCAGGTGCCTCATTTGGAAATGGCAGACTTCATGCTATTGTCCAATAGTGAGCAGCGGTAAAGACCCTTTGCCTCTTTGTCTTCCTCTAACTGTGGGACTGCTGCTACTTAAAATATCCCATTAAGCAGACCTGAACCTCAATGAACTGACAAAAACAAAACAACTAAGGGATCCAGTTGCCAAATGGAAAACGATGAGTAAAAACAAACAGAATATGCACTTGGGAAATGTAACTGCTAGAAGAGTGGATTACAGTATTAATGACAAAAAGATAATCAAGTATAGAATACAGACTTTTTGGAATTTAAAGATATACTTTTAAAAATAAAATTAAAGATATCTATATTTACATCTATATGTATCTTCTATTTAATCAGTTTAGCAAGTGAATTGAAGATCGTCACTTTTGAGACTCAAGAACTAGATGGCTTAAAGAAATACCCCAAAGCACAGAGGAAAAAAGATGGAGATGGAAATAATGAAGAAAAAAGATAATAGACTTTAAGGATAGATCTATAAGACTACAATATACAAACACAAAAGTTCCAGAAGGAAAAAAAAGAAAGGAGTGAAGAAATAAAATGAAAAATAAAGTAATAGAACTTTCTCTAGAGTTAAAAAATTTTTAAAAATATTTTAAAACTGATTTTTAGGGAGAGATGAAGGGAGAGAGAGAGAGAGAGAGAGAGAGAGAGAAATTGAAACATGATCTGCTGCCTCCTGTCTCCTGCACATTGATGGACTACCCCCTACATGTACCCCACTGGGAATTGAGCCAGCAACCCAGGCATATGCCCTGATGGAATCAAACAGGTAACCCTTCAGTGCACAGGACAATACTCAACTGAGTCACCCTAGCCAAGGTAATGTTGAAAATGTTTTAAAAGACCTGAATCTACAGATCTAAAGAATAACATTTCAGTCTAGATTAGTGAGTAAAGACTCACAGTGCACATATACAGATATAATTCCTATATATTAAGGATGAAGAGAAAACTCATAAACTTACAAGCAGAAAGGACAAGAAAACTAAAAAGATAAATAACATTAGACTTTTCATTTGTAATGTTGGAAGCTAGAAAATAGTTAAATAACAGCCACAGACTACTAAAATAAAAAGGCTTAAACCATCAGCCAAAATGTAGTCACCTGTCCTGGGGAAATAAATATTTGAGGATTTGCAAGAATTCAGTGTGCATAATTTAGGTCTCCCCAATCTGAAGGAACAATTCAAGAAAGGACTCTAAACAAATAACAAATAAACTAAAAACAGAAATAACTGAGGAAAATTATGGGAAAGGAAACAGAGGAACCCATGATGTAAAATAAGTAAGAAACAAAGTAACATATAAAGAATGCAATAAATTATCAGTCATTGCACTAAAGGTGAATAGACTGAATTTTCTTATTTAAAGGCAGAGACAGGGCCAAGCAATAAAATCCAGCCGTACGCTGTTTACAAGAAATACCTGTGAGGCTGGTCTGAAAGCTGCCAGGCAAAGCAAAACAGCAGAAACTGAATGCTGCAGAAAACAAATTGAAAGTTAATTTAAGAGTCAAGAAAGAGATGGACTATAAATTGATAAAAAAAATTTATGAAGAAGCATAATAGCATAAAACCTGCTAAATACATAAAGCAAAAATGTATAAATTTGAGAACTTGATTTAAAAAAAATACAGTTCTGCCCCTGACCGGTGTGGCTCAGTTGGTTGAGCATGATCCCAATCCTCATCTGATGAATGTGATTTTAATTGCGCTTATTAACTTTGTACCCTATTAGTTTAGCTTTATGAAGAGACCTCTTTTAATTTTTTTCTGATACCTTTTTGCTAGGAACTCTAAATGTAAAAAGACTTGCATTTTCCATTTTATTACTTATAAAGTTAGCATTTCTCGAGCTGGAGTCTTCATAGAGAGCTTTAAGCCTTATTGTGTTCCCTTTCCACCCAAAGAGAAGTAGGATCCACTTCCTGGCCCCCAACCCCTGCAAAGTCCCTTAGCCCACTCTGTTTTTCTGCACAGAGATGATCATCTGGCATACTACCGTTCATTATTCATTATCTGAGGTCATTCAATACAATGTAAGCTCCATGGGAGGTGGATGGGGGAGCCGGAAAGCAAAACTTTGGATGTTTTGTTCCTTGCAAGAGGGGGCCCAGAAAACTGCCAGGCACCAAGTAGGATATTTGGATGAATGAATAAAGAAATGCTGCTTTTTTTTTTTTTTTTTTTTTTTTTTTTGCGAATCAGCCGGTCTGAGAAAGGCCATCTGAAGCTAGGGTCCAACTCTGAGACGCCCTCGTCCCCACATGTTACTGGAAATGAAGAAGGCTGTGCGTCCCCAGCTGTGTTGCACTCCTAGGGTCCTAGATTGAACAATGTATCTTCTTCCAGAAGCTGCGCCTGGTAGAGGAGTCCGCCCCGCAGGCCGGACCTAGGGCACTGGAGCAGCCCCTGGCCCGGCCAGCCAATGGGAAGACAGGCGCTCTGGGCCGGCCCGGGGGGCCCACCGCACCCGCGGCCCACGCACAGCTCCTTGCGCCTTTAATCAGCGCTGCGCGGCGGCGGAGGGAGGTCGGCCGGGAAGGGCCAAAGAGCCAGTTGCTCCTTTGGCATCGCCCGCAGGGGCCAGTTGAGCAGCTCCTTTCACTCTTTTTCTTTCCCTTTTTGGTTCCTGGCTTCCAGTGCTGGGATTTAACCTTCGGCGCCGACGCCCATTGTGAGCCCAGGTACGGAATGACTCTCCTCTTCTCCGGGGCTGTTTTGCCCGCTCCCAGATAGGAAGTTAGATTCAGTCTAGCTTCAGTCTTTGAGCGCGCACATCACGTGTGGGAGACAAGGAAGGGGATGCGGACCCCGGGCCCAAGGCCCGAGAGGAGCTGCCAGGACCCCCCCCCCCCACCCCCCCGGAGTGGAGAACGCCAGCGGCTTGCGGGTGTGGGCGCGGGCGGAGACCGGGAGGGAGAGACCCCTTTCCGCTGCGATGCCGCGCTCACCTGTTGAGGCGGGGAGCCCGGGACTGGGGTGAGGACGAGTATAAGGAGTCCACTTCGGGTGGGGACCCAGTGTTATGATTATCCCCACTTTCCCCAGTCCGGATACATTCAGGAACGCCTCGCTGGGCCCCAAAGCAGGTGCTGGTCCTTCTGTTTGAGATTCCCTCCACCTGTGCTTCGTGGTGATTCCTCCGCGCGGTGCCTCCCCCAAGCTCCTCTCCTTGAAAACAGAGCCGCCCCCAAATTTGACAGCATTGTGCTCAGCGTCACCAGTTCCTCCCCTCCTTCCTTGCAAAGTTGTAGAAAGAACAGCTCTCGCTTGCTCCCTGCGTGGAGTCACCCTCTCCTCATAATAGTGAGGCTTTATCACCCTCACCCTCTCCCCTAGCAGTGGCCTAAAAACTGGTTTCTCCGCAGAGGTTACGAATGCGCTCCCACCCGCCGAATTCGAGTGCAGTTGGCAGGCATTTATTTCTAGGTCGCTTTGGGATTTGACAAATTGCCAGCGCCGTCCTTTCACCTTTATAGTGTTCCCCTTATTTAAGGAATGTATTGCCATTAAAGAAAGTTGGCGCAAATTGTTCTAAACCCCAAACACAGCCATGGTTACTATTTTGAAATATTTTTGTGCCGGTTTTTTTTTATGGAGAAGTTTGGTTTTAATTCCGTGGTTGTAATCCTCATAGTCCCACCATATGCTCTTCCCTGCACGTGTTGCATATTGTTGCATGGAGAGGTCATTTTAATGACAAAAAATTCAAGTGTGCTATATTTGTATGCATATATTTCATTAGTCATAATTCAATTTTAATTCCTTGACAATTATTTACTATTCTAAATAAACTCCGATGCACAAAACTTTTCCCCCCCTGTATTTGGGATACATTCCATTGGATAATTTAGCAAAGAAGAGGTTACTGGCTGAAAGTCATGCATAGTGTTAGGGCTCTCCATAGTAGTGGACATGCAGCTTTCCAAGGGTATAGCAGTTAACCTTCATACTAACAGTATCTGCTCCACACCATTCTCATCCTCATATGGAATTATTTTTTAAGCTTATTTTTGCCATTTTGATTCTTGTGAAGTGGTATCGCCTGGTTTTACTAGTTTTTAATATCTGCTCAAGTTTGAACTTTTTCTGAAATACTTGTTAGCCTTTTTTTCTCTACGAATAGGTTATTTGCAAGAATTTGCTTTTAATGTTTTCCTTATCTCTGTGTTATGTCTTTCTGTCATAGTAAACTTTTTAAAACCATATTTTAGTGTGATTATGATTCACATAGAAGAGTGCATTAAACATCAGTGTGCAGCTTAGAGGCTATTACCAACTGATCATCCATGTAAACCATCACCAGGTCAAGGAACAGAACATTACCAGCGTCCAATGCCTCCTTCCCTGCAGAGGTAACATTAAACCAGCGTTCACAGTAGTTACTGCCTTACCCCTAGCCCATTTAAAAAAATATGGCGTTGACCACTGTACATGCATCTATAAACAGAATAGTTTAGTTTTCTGATTTTCAGTTTTGGTCTTTTTTTATAAATGGTAATTCTTCCTTTTGGGCTTTACTTCTTTCACTGATGTTTTTGAGATACTTTCTAGTGACATGTAGCGGCAGATCATTATTTTCATTGCTGTGTAGGACTTCGTTGTATGAATTTAGCACAGTTTATATATGGATTCTGCTAGGTCAGTAGTCGGCAAACTCATTAGTAAACAGAGCCAAATATCAATAATACTGCGATTGAAATTTCTTTTGAGAGCCAATTTTTTAAACTTAAACTTCTTCTAACGCCACTTCTTCAAAATAGACTCGCCCAGGCCGTGGTATTTTGTGGAAGAGCCACACTCAAGGGGCCAAAGAGCCGCATGTGGCTCGCGAGCCGCAGTTTGCCGACCATGGTGCGAGGTGAACTCGGATCTCTTCCAGTGCTTAGACATGACAAACCATGCTGCTGTGACTATTCTTGTCTGTCTGTTGGTGTGCCTGCACACATATACTTCTGTTGGGTATATTCTAAAAAGTGTAATTGCTAGGCCATAAGGTATGCAAATCTTCAGTTTAAAAAAATAACCATTTTCTTTTAAAATAGTTTTAGATTTACAGAAAGAGTCCCCATAAAACCTTCCCCAAATTTTCCTAATTTTTATCATCTGTGTTACTATGGTATATTTGTAACAACTAAAGCAATTAAGAACAATTAAGTCACATTTCAGTTATCACTAGTTTTATCCTGGTTCATTTTCTGTACAGGCAAATCTCACTTTATTGCATTTCACAAATGCTGCTTATTATTATTTTTTAAATTGAAGGCAAGATTCCACCAGCACAAAGAGTACAACTCAGTTTATTGTGGTACTTGATTGTGGTGGTCTGGAACCAGATCCACAGTATCTCTGAGGTATGCCTGTGCTCAGGTCCTTTCTAGAATACATACTACATTTAGTCTTTTCTCCTTCCTCTGGTCTGTGACAGTTTCCCTCTTTCACTGTTTATGATGACCTTGATGACTTTGAGAAGTACTAGTCAGGTATTCATTTTGGGTTTGTTTGATGCTTTCCTCATGGTTAGACTGGGATTGTGGATTTCAGAGAGGGATATCACAGTGCTGACATGCCATTCGAAGCACAGCGTATCAATAGGTATCAATAGTGCATATTGTCAACAATGACTACTGACTGATACTAACCTGGCCATCAGGCCCAGGCAATGTTTATTATCAAGTTTCTCCACTTAAGGAATCATTAAGCACTGTCTGCACTGGTGGGTGGGGGTAATGATCTACTTCCTGGAGGAGGAACTAGCTACCTAAAGTATTTGTAATTCTTCTGTAAGAGAGATTTGTCTCCCCTCCCCCAACTTATTTATTTATTTAGTGATTATCTATGTTAGTATGGACTCATGGATACTTAATTTTTTCTAAGGCCAAAATATACTCATTGTGACATTTTATCATATTTCTTAGCAGTGGTTCCTTTCTTTTCCTTACACCAGTTTATTATGAAATTACTTCTTCATTTATACATTGTGTTTTAATTGTCCATAAATCCCAAAACTATAGGTTACAAATGCATATGAGTTTTTGACAATAAAATGATGTATTTTAACACAGCCTATTTTGTGTAGTAAAAATTAGTTTACTTATTTTGCCATTAAAAGTTGCCTTGTTTGAAAAATATTCTACACGTTAAGTAAAAAACACTATCAACTAGTATATTAGCACTTCCAATGTTGAGTTAATTTTTGTAACTACTCATCTTATAAATTCAAATTGCTACTCAAACCCATGTTCTGAAGTCTTCACTTTGGAAATACTTTTATTTGATGGTGACAATGATGGGTAGAATGTTATGAAACATGGTATAAAAATACAGCTACATAAATCTGAAAATAGCTCCTTCTATTGACTTCAAATGTAGATTTCTGCCTTAACATATTTTTTTAATTTTTAATATATTTTTTTATTGATTTCAGAGAAGAAGGGAGAGGGAGAGAGAGATAGAAGCATCAATGATGAGAGAGAATCATTGATTGGTTGCCTCCTGCATGCCCACTACTGGGGACCAAGCCACAACCCTGGCATGTGCCCTTGACCCCTGGCATGTGCCTTTAACCAGAATCGAACCTGGAACCTTTCAGTCTGCAAGCCAACACTCTATCCACCGAGCCAAACCAGCTAGAGCTGCCTTCCTTAAGTTTTATCAAAAATTAAAGACGCCGAAACCGGTTTGGCTCAGTGGATAGAGCGTCGGCCTGCGGACTCCAGGGTCCCAGGTTCGATTCTGGTCAAGGGCATGTACCTTGGTTGAGGGCACATCCCCAGTAGGGAGTGTGCAGGAGGCAGCTGATCCATGTTTCTTTCTCATCGATGTTTCTGACTCTCTATCCCTCTCCCTTCCTCTCTGTAAAAAAATCAATAAAATATATTTTTTAAAAAATTAAAGAGGACTTCTAGGTAACTGGAACATACAGAAAGACTGAAAAGCAATTAATTGGAACTAGGGCTTGTCACTGACCATGATGATAAGGCAGTTTATTCAAACATCTGTTAACTGGAAAACATTTATCCTTTCTTTTTCCTCTACTTTCTGTTGTTTTCACTGCAGATATTGTGGTTTTTATCCCTAAGTTCCATTACTTCAAAAGTTTCTGGCTCTATCCCTCTCCCTTTCTCTCTGTAAAAAAAATCAATAAAATATATTTAAAAAAAAAAAGAAAGAAAAGATGTTAACATTTCACTTAAAGAAATATATATAGTTACTAGAGGCCTGGTGCATGAAATTCTTGCACAGGTAAGGTCCCTGGGCCTGGCGGGCAATCAGGGGTGATCTGTGGGATGACCAGCAGGACAATCTTGGGGCCCCTGCTGGCACCCGCCTTGGCTGGCCTAGTGCCTGGGGGCAACTCCTGCATTGAGCATCTGCCCCCTGGTGGTCAGTGCACATTATAGCAATCCGTCATTCTGCTGTTTGTCAATTTGCATATTAGGCTTTTATTATATAGGACTTGAGGCCCGGTGCATGAAAATTCATTCACTGGAGGAGGGGTCCCTCAGCCTGGACTGTCCCCTCTCACAGTCTGGGAGCCCTCAGAGGTGGGAGGCGACCTGGGGGTCAGGAGAAGGCGATGCCCCCATCTCATCTCTGCTGCTGCCACTGCCAGCAGCACAAGCCTTGGCCGGCCCTGGTTACCTGAGCCTCGGGCTGGCCCTGGGAAGCTGGGGGGCTGAGGGGACTGGGAGACTCTGCAGGCAGGCGTGCGGAGCAGCCAAGCCTGCCTATGGGTGGGGCCCTGCACGTGCTGCCCTGGGCGGGGCTGAGGGGACTCGGCACCACCATCTTGTGGCTGTGGGTGCTGCCATCTTTGAGGGCATGACAGTCAATTAGCATATTCCCTCCGTATTGGCTGTGGGCACTGCCATTTTGAGGGTGTGACAGTCAATTAGCCTATTCCCTCCTTATTGGCTGTGGGTGCCACCATCTTTGTGACAGTGTGAGGGTCAGTTAGTATATTCCCTCTTTATTAGCTAGGATTATTAACATGTGCTGGATGAATTATTTTGAACAAATATGCTTTAATTATTATAGGTGATAAAAATTCACATCAATAAACCTGCAAATTGAAATTCATCCTTTTAGACCATGGGTTCCCATTTTAGTTTAGGACATTCTGGAATTTATGAATATCTTCACATAAATGGAGCAATACTAGACATTTGTTATCCTCTTCCTAAAAATATAAACAAAGGAAAGCCACAAAATAAATAAATAAAAGAACCCCCACCCCAAATTCTCTCAAGTTCAGCATAAAACCTTTGAGAAGAAGGCCAGAGTATACTGCCCTATCAGAATTGTAGCTATCATATAGAACTAACCCAATAAGATTCAGAACCATATAGATATATTGGCTCAGAGACACCCTAAAAGGCAGGAGGCAAATGAAGAAAGCAGGGGATTTTGAGAGTCAAGGAGAGAGGGAATACAAGAATTAAGGCTAAAATAGTATTGTACATATGGAACCTTGTAGATTAGGTGTGTACATTAGCTTCTAATCCTTAACATAAGATTTGCCCCTTCTTACAGTTATGAAAATTGAATCCTAGAATGCCTATTGTGTTTTGCAACAGGTGGTAATCCACGTATGAGTTATCTCAGTGAAAATTTGGTCCTGAAAGTTAGATTGCAGTGGATTGAGGAGGTATAATTGGTAAAGTATAGAAAACTCTGAAGTTTGTGAAGATGAAGGGGATGTTGAGTAAATGGTACACTTATAAGACTAAAGTAGACTTGGAAATTTAAATGTTAATGAGAATTTACAGGACAGGGAGAAGTTGAAGACAGAGAAGAGAGATCATTAATGGATTAAGTCACTTAATAATGGATCTTGATGGGATTCAGATCACAGGTGGAGGGATCAGCTATATCAGAGGGGAGGGAGCCCCCTTCCTTTGTTACAGGAAAGAAGAAGAAAAAGGCCCCTACACAGTGATATCTGTAAATTTCTAGGTAGGAAGTTGAGGGTGTTGTGTTCTATACCTCATTTTCCCTCACTTACCATAGTTTGTATGTCTTGGAGAAATTTCAGTGTTCCTTTGAAGTGTCCTCATATTTATTCCTTTTGCTTCTTTTAAAAAAATTACTGTGAAACCTGGTTTGATTAGGTCCTAGTCTGTAATCCAGAATATTTCTGCAGTGAAGTTAAAACAAAAATCAAACCAAACCATCACTACCACCACCCCCCCACACAAGAAAAAAAAAAAAAACACCCAGCTGATAATTCAACAATTACTGTAGGATAGAATCCTAACTTTCTGTATAATTTTGAGGTAATTCACCTTCTGTTTAAGAAGTAAAGTCTCCCTTTGCTATGTTTTTTTATTTCCCCACCCAACTTTTCTAACCTCATTGGCGAGCATAGAGGGAGGTATTATGAAGACTGGCAAGGGAGGCGGTTTAGAGAAAGATCTTTGTGAAGTTCTGGTGGTACCACTTACTAGCTCTGTCTCTTGAGGCAATCACTGCAAAGGAGATGAGAAACTTGAAGATATGGGTTAAGTCAGTGGTCGGCAAACTCATTCGTCAACAGAGCCAAATATCAACAGTACAACAATTGAAATTTCTTTTGAGAGCCAAATTTTTTAAACTTAAACTTCTTCTAACGCCTCTTCTTCAAAATAGACTCGCCCAGGCCGTGGTATTTTGTGGAAGAGCCACACTCAAGGGGCCAAAGAGCCGCATGTGGCTCGCGCGCCGCAGTTTGCTGACCACTGGTTTAAGTGATTAACTGGAGCACCCATGCTGAATACAAAATTGAATAAGGTTCTTAAGATGGCTGCTAAGTAAGAGGAAAACACAGGGATCAAAAGACTTACGATTTGATAGTGGAACTGTCCCAGTGGGAGTGAGGGCATGAAACTGCTCAGTAAACTGGAAGATATTAGCAGAGAACGGGCTATGGGACTTTGGAGTTTAATAGTTTGAGTAATTGTTGCTGATACAGTCTGGAGTGATAGCTTCAGAGTGAAATGCTGGAGTGAAATAAGGTCAGGGGAGTTAAGGTTAAGGATGTGAAATACTAATGTTTTGGGTGGGCTAATTGTGAAGGGGAGTGGAAGGGAAAGGAGCTTGTGAGCTAGGAACACAGACCCTCAGTGACTGCATATCAGTTCATGACCAGATTTGACAGGACAAGAAGAGGTAGATGGTGGCATATTCCAGTTGCATGTGCTTCAGGAGTAATGATGTCTTTGGTTGGGGTACAATAACAATGCTTTATAGGCTGAGTTATACACGTTGGGTGTTGGTGGGAGAGAGAAGGGATGAGGAAAGTTGCAAATACTTAGTAGGATCCTGTTTGGTGCCAGGTGATACATGCACTCTACCTGATTTAATTTGTACCACATACCTCTGAGGTTGCCTCTGATATCAACACTTTGCAGAGTAGTTAACTGAGGCTCAGAGACATGAATTGTCTTTATTTCTTACTTCTTATATGTGGTGGGATTGGGAGTAACTCTTGGGAAGGTGAAAGAAATATGTAATGATCTGTATTAGAGGAATGTTTTCACGATAGAAAATCCCAACACATTTTTGTTGAATTAATATATATTTTATAGGTATTTTATTTTCTAATCTCTTCCATAGGTCCCATTTATTTCATTTTCCTCTACTGAACATTGACCCACAGACAAGATGACAGATTCTTCGTTGTCTTCCTTCTTTTCTGATTTTGGGCTGCTACTGTACTTGGAGGAGTTAAACAAAAATGAATTAAGTAAATTCAAGTCATTCCTAAAGAATGAGACCACAGGACCCGGGAACTGCCTGATACCCTGGACTGAAGTGAAGAAGGCCAATCGGGAGGATCTGGCTAAGTTGATGCACAAGCATTATCCAGGGGAGCAAGCCTGGGATGTGGCTCTGAAAATCTTTGGCAAGATGAACCTGAAGGATCTGTGTGAGAGAGCAAAAGCTGAGATAAGTTGTGAGTGATGCTAGGGACATACCTGGGGGGAGGGAGAAGGAAGTGCTTCCTGGAAGCTACTGGGATGATTCTATGAAAGGGATTTGGGGATTAAACTATTCAGTGGTTCACAAACTCATTGGAGGCCACATATATTGGGAACTTGTTGGATCATTTGAGAAACAACAAAGAGGCAGGAAAGTTTTGAGAACTGTTACAGCCTGGCCCATTAATTAGGGGTAATTAATCCATTTGGTAGCAGTTAGCATGATTAAAGCAACTGAATAATAAGAGTTATCCCATCTAGTATACCTTTGCCTAAACTACAGATAAGCTCATATGTTAGCCTAAATTTTAAGGAATCTCAAATATGGCTTAAAATCTTTGCTGAAATATGAGGACTGGGCAAAAAAAATTATTAAGGCACATAAGCCAAGTTAGTATTTTTAGTCATTCCCAAGTATGATATATTGTAGACGTCTAAAATTCCTTACTCACGCCCTAGCTAGTTTGGCTCAGTGGATAGAACGTTGGCCTGCAGACTGAAGGGTCCCAGTTTTGATTCCGGCCAAGGGCACATGCCTGGGTTGTGGGCTTGATCCCCAGTGGAGGGCATGCTGGAGGGCATGGTGGAGGCAGCCAATCAATGATTCTCTCTCATCATTGATGTTTCTCTCTCTCTCTCCCTTCCTCTCTGAAATCAATAAAGAAATATATTTAAAAAAATAAAAAATTAATAAAATTCCTTACTCACATATCCTTTGAGCCTCACCATATCCATGTGAGGTCAGTACAGATAAGGACACTGAGGCTTAGGCTAGACCGCTTGCCCTGTTACAGGCTGGGGGCATGGCAAGAGGTCTCCTACTTCATCACTCTTCCCTCAGGTAAACTGGTGCAGTCTGGGGCTCTGTTGGCTCTAGTTTCTTAAACCTGGATGGTCATGGAATTGGACTACTGAGGAAAATTCTGGCCATTACCCAAGCTCTCCTTGTTTTTGGTAATCTTGTGATCCTGTTGGAACCTGTTGTAGGGACAGCCCAGACCATGGAACCAGAGGACACCATGGCTGGAGAGGCGCAAGGTGACCAGGAGGCAGTTCTGTGTAAGTAGATAGGTTTTTGTTAGATTTGGGAGGAGGTTGAGCTTTGAAAGCATTGATGGGGTCTGTGAAGGCACTTTTGTTCAACTCTTGCTAACTTCTAATTCCTACCTGTTCACTGATTATCATTCCAAGAGTCAACAAAACTGGCTTTCTGGCCAAAGTCAGAATCAGGGCCATGTTGATTCAGGGCCTTAAGAGAATGGTATTTGGGAATGCCCAATCAAAGGTGGAAGTCTAATAAACAAAGGTATGTTCATGTTTGTGTGTTATGGGCTAAGAGTCTCTGAGTTGGCAGGGACTATTTAGCCTGTCACGTGTATTCCCTTCCTTTAGAAGTGATGCTGTAATTAAGTTTCCACAGTATTGATTGACTGGTCCACATAAAGTGTAATTTCTAGTTCAATCCCATTTCCCCTACTTTGTTTTGAATTCTGTTTACTTGAATTTCAGTTTATGTAAACGGAATTACAGTACAAAGAAAACTTGAGCAGGTGAGAAAGCTTTTATTCATAACTCAGCCATGCTGGTTTCTAAGAGGCCACACTATTCCATTCAAGAAGTAATTGAGGCCCTGGTCAGGTATCTAAGTGGTTAGAGTGTCATCCCAATATGCCAAGGTTGTGGGTTCAATCCCTGGTCGGTACACATACAAGATGCAACCAATGAAAGCATGAGTAAGTGGAATAACAAATCAATGTTTCTCTTTCTCTCTCTCCCTTCCTCTGCCTCCCTAAAAAAAAAATCAATAAATAACATTTAAAAAAGAGAAATAATTGAGAACCTACTTCATTTTAAGGACTAATAAATAAAAATTGCTGATTTCTTTAAATGATCTTGAGATGACTTCCTGCTTTGACCTTAATTTCTGATTCAATATAAGGACATCTGTTTTTATGGTATAAGTTTAAGAAACCAGGTTTTTATTTCCATAGAAATTTACTGTCAGAAAATTTGGAAGACAGATAAAAGTAAACAAAAATTAAAAATCATCCTTATAATCTCAATTTTCTTTTTAAGTACCGTACTGAACTAGATATTATACCATAAAGAATACCTATATTCTAATACCATAACTTTTCTTGGAGGAGAATTAAGCATAATTTAATGTGATATTAAGTATGTTAGATATTTGTATGGTTTTGTGTGTGTGTGTGTGTGTGTGTGTGTGTTATTGATTTCAGAGAGGAAGGGAGAGGGAGAGAGAGATAGAAACATCAGTGGTGAAAGAGAGTCATTGATTAGCAGCCTTCTGCACACCCCCCTACTGGGGATTGAGCCTGAAACCCGGCCATGTGCTCTTGACCAGAATCAAACCTGGGACCCTTCAGTCCGCAGGCCGATGCTCTATCCACTGAGCCAAACCATCTAGAGCAAGTATGTTAGATATTTGTACCGAATGCCCTAGTAGAACAGAGAAAACAATTACAGTCCTGTATCCAAGAGGAATTGGTTCCAGGACCCCCTTCAGGCACCAAAATTTATGGATGCTCAAGTCACTTATATAAAACTAGAGGCCCATTGCATGAAAATTCATGCACTGGACGGGGGGTCCCTCAGCCCAGCTTGCCCCCTCTCACAGTCTGGGAGCCCTCAGGGGCAGGAGGCAACCCTGTGATCAGGGGAAGGTGGCACCCCCATCATACCTCTGCTGCTGCACTGCTGGCAGCACAAGCCTCGGCCAGCCCTGGTTACCTGAGCCTCGGGCGGCCCTGGGTGGCTGAGCAGCTGCCATCTGAGGCTTGCCTGCACCTCAGCCCGGCCCTGGGCAGCTGTGGGGCTGAGGGAACTGGGGGACTCCGGAGGCAGGTGCGCTGATGGGGCTGAGAGGACTGGGCACCACCATCTTGTAGCTGTGGCCACCGCCATCTTTGAGGGTGTGACAGTCAATTAGCATATTCCCGCCTTATTGGCTGTGGGCGCCACCATCTTTGTGACAGTGTGAGGGTCAATTAGCATATTCTCTCTTTATTAGATAGGATAGCATAGAACAGTCAGACCACCCCATCCACAGATTCCGACCACACATCAAAATAGTATTTTCAATCTGTGGTTGGTTGACTCTCTGGATACAAAACCCAGGGATTTGGAGGGCCAGCTGTGTATTTATTGAAAAAAAATCCATGTATAAATGGACCCGTGCAGTTCAAACCTCTGTTGTTCAATGGTCAACCGTGTTTACTTTAAAAAATTAAATAATTACAGCATGTGATATGTGCTATGAATGAAAAATATACTGTGTTTTGAGAATGTGTGAAAGAGAGACCTATCCTAGCATTACAGTTCAGAGAAGGCTTTCCTCCTGAGAGAGTGACATTTAATTGAGATCTAAAGATGGAATCGGGCTTAACTAGGTAAAGATGAAACTATATTTTCATTCTATTTGGACATCTGGGAATTTTTTTCTTTTGTTTGTATAATTATGTTAACCAGTGTCACCCCAATAAATTCAATAATAAATAAATAAAACGAAATGAAAAAATATTCTTTAGGGTATGTTTCCATGTTCATTTCTATTAATTTCTTACCTGTATAAAGTGGATTATTTTGATCTATAGCTTCAGATTTGTAGCTTCAGTTCCTCTCTGGCTATTATTGTTAATTGTTACCTATTTACCTTTTTATAAAAAAAAAGAATTGATTTCTCAGAGAAAGAGGAAGGGGGCGAGAGAGAGAGAGAGAGAGAGAGAGAGAGAGAGAGAGAGAGAGAGAGAGAAGAAAGAGAAAAGAGTGAAACATCAATGGGTTGCCTTCTGCAAGTCCCCTACTGGGGATCCATCCTGCAACCTGGGCATGTACCCTGACTGGGAATCAAACCAGCAACCTTTCTGTGCACGGGACAATACCTAGCTAACTGAACCACACCTGCCAGGGCACCTGTGTTCCTTTTTAATCTGGATATAACTGTTCTACACATATATCATCTTTTTTTTCCTCTATGGAGGAAAAGTATTAAGAGAAAATATTTCTAGAACAGATTTAATTTTTATTTTCCATCACAAATTTATTTTTACGCATTGCCAGTTCTATTTTTTTTCAGTTTCTGATGTATGTTTTAAATCTACAGGAATATTCTTTATTTTGTTTGTATTTTTTTCTTAGTTAAACCAGCTGATTTTTTATTTCAGCCTATATCTCTTCCTGTTCCGAAGTCCAGGTCCAGTATTCTTACACATCATAGAATTTGTTTTGATCATGTATATCTTGGTTTTGTTCTTGATCCATTCTGATTCAGGTGATGGAACAAAATATAGGATTCAAATACAGGAAAAGTTTTCCTTTGTGCCGGATGAGAAGTGTTGGCTTGGAGAACCTAAAGATTTCCATCATGAGATTGCTGAGGAAGGTAGAGAACTGCTAGAACATTTGTTTGATGTGGATGTCAACACCGGTGAGCAGCCACAGACAGTGGTGCTGCAAGGGGCTGCTGGAGTCGGGAAAACCACCCTGGTGAGAAAGGCCATGTTAGATTGGGCTCAGGGCACTCTCTATCAGGAGAAATTTACCTATATTTTTTATCTCAATGCGAGAGAAATTAACCAGTGGAAAGAAAGAAGCTTTGTTGAAATGATATCAACGGACTGGCCCAGCACAGAAGGCCCCATTGAAAATATTATGTCCCAGCCAAGTAGTCTCCTTTTTATTATTGACAGTTTTGATGAGCTGAACTTTGCCTTTGAGGAACCCGAGTTTATGCTGTGCGAAGACTGGACCCAGGTACACCCCGTGTCCTTCCTCATGAGTAGTTTGCTGAGGAGAGTGATGCTGCCTGAGTCTTTCTTATTGGTGACAACTAGGCTCACAACTTATGAGAAGCTAAAGCTCTTGCTGAAGAATCAGCGTTCCGTAGAGCTACTCGGTATGTCAGAAGATGCAAGAGAGGAATATGTTTATGGGTTTTTTGAAGACAAGAAGTGGGCCTTGCTAGTATTGAGTTTACTGAGAAACAATGAGATGCTTTTTAGCATGTGCAATGTCCCCCTAGTGTGCTGGGTCATTTGTAATAGTCTGGAGCAGCAAATGGAGAAGGGTGGTGACATCGCATTGACCTGCAAATCCACCACGGCTCTGTTTACCTGCTATATCTCCAGCTTGTTCACACAGGTCAATGGAAGAAGTCCCGAACAAGCCCAGCTGAGGAATTTGTGCCACTTGGCTGCCAAAGGAGTATGGACTATGACACACGTGTTTTACAGGGCAAATTTCCGAAAGCATGAATTAACGAAATCTGATGTCTCTAGTTTCCTGGACATGAATATTCTTCAGAAGGACACAGATTATGAAAACTGCTATGAGTTCACCCACCTACACATTCAGGAGTTTTTTGCAGCTATGTTCTATATGTTGGCAGACAGCTCGAAACTCGGGAACCATTCCTCTCAGTCTTTTGCAGACTTGAAGCTGTTACTTGAAAGCACCAATTGTGAACACCCCCATTTGACGCAGATGAAATGCTTTCTGTTTGGACTTTTGAATGAAGACCGAGTAAAACAACTGGAGGAAACTCTTAACTGTAACATGTCATTGGAGATAAAAGGGAAGATACTTCAGGGGATGGAAATATTAGGAAACAGTGACTCTTTCATCCAGCTGGGATGTCTGGAGTTGTTTCACTGTCTGTATGAGACTCAAGATGAAGCATTTATAATCCAGGCAATGAGATATTTCCAAAAGGTTGTCATTAATATTTGCGAGAAATTCCATTTGCTTGTGTCTTCATTCTGCCTTAAGCATTGCCAGTGCTTACGGACCATTAAACTGTCTGTAACTGTGGTATTTGAGAAGATGGTAAAATCAAGCTTCCCAGTTGAAACTTGGTAAGTGTCTTAGGTCAGTTCCCTGGAAGTGCCCTGTAGGGGAGTGAAGGAAGTCTATTTTGTCAGGGGTAGGGGAGGAGTTGTTTAGCTGAGGTCCCAGAGCCTGGAAAAATGTTCAGAGTTGTCTCACCTTGAGAAATGGAGGCCAGGCACTGAAGCCCCTATTGAACAGCCACGGATCTTGGTAAAGAATAGGCAGAAACTTGCCTGAAGTGGCTCTCTTCACTTGAGGGTAATCCCAAGAGAGGACCTTGGCTGAGAGCTGTCAACTGTGAACACTCCCAACAACTAGGGAATGGGTGCCTCAGTCCTGAAGGATGTGGCACTTACATCCACTATTCTACTTCTATTAACTTGTAAAAGCAATGCCCTCCAGAAGAATAGGGACCAGGAATTTCGTCCTGGACCAAGTGTACGTAGGTCATCTCTCTGGGCTATGCTCCACTGTACTCTACTGACCTAGCTCACCTTCCTCATTGCCTACACACAGATCGGCCTTTGTATGAAAGGTCTAAGCTCTTTAACACTTAACTGGATGGAGTCAGATGCAGGTAAGAAATAGTAGGTGCTGAATGAGTGTTTTGAAAGACTAAATGAACCTTCAGCATTTTTTGCTTATTATTAGAGGCCTGGTGCACAAAATTCGTGCACTGGGGTGGGGTGAGGGTCCCTCAGCCCGGTCTGTGCCCTATCGCAGTCCGGGACCCCTTGGGGGATATCCGACTGCCTGCTCCCCATGCGGGCCTAAGCCGGCAGTCAGACATCCCTCTCACAGTCCAGGACCCCTCGCTCCTTACCACCCACCTCTTGCTGCTCCTTACTGCTCGGCTCCCTGCTCCTTAGGGCTACCTTGGTGGCAAGAGAGGCTCCTACCACCACTGCTGCGTTTGCCAGCTGTGAGTCCAGCTTCTGGCTGAGTGGTGCTCCCCCTATGGAAGCGCACTGACCACCAGGAAGCAGCTCCTGTGTTGAGCATCTGCCCCATGGTGGTCAGTGTGCATCATAGTTACCAGTTGTTCTGCTGTTTGGTCAATTTGCATACTAGGCTTTTATTACATAGGATTATTATAGCCTCTCTCCTTCCTGAAGTTGCCTTTTCTGACTCTACCCATCTAAGTATGAGGGAAGAGTTGAACTATGGGATTAGTTCTAGATTTAACTAAAATTAATTGAGGGCTTACTATGTGGTATATAGAGTGTACAGGATATTGAACATATCCAATTACAGGCTGGTCAAAACCACATTTCAATTTATTTTTAAGATTATAAAACTGAGATTCAGGGAAGTTCACCTAAAAAGTAAGTGTATAATCATTGATTCAACCATCAAATAATAGCGAACATTTGCTTCACACATACCTGATAGTCTTCTAAGTCCCGACTCATTTAGTCTCCTAAAAATCCAAGTTCCTTTTTACTTATTAAAAAATGTATTTAAAAAACACCAAGTGGGTGTGTGTAACTTGAAAGAGGTCACATCTGATGATAAATCCTTGGTTTTCCAACTTTACCCAAGCTGTCTCATTGCTGTTGCATACAATTTCAGCATCCCTTTTATAAGAATACATTTCATTTCTCTCTGAACTGTGGGAGCAGGAATTGAAGGCTGGAATGCTATGACTCTCACTTTTCTGTCCTTGGGAAGTTGTAAGTAATCTCCTTCAGTCAGTTTTCTTGATTCTGATTTCATAGTTCTATTTACAGGAGACATGATTGAACCCAGGGCATTAGAATGTATATTAAGCCTAATCCTATATTATAAAGGCTAATATGCAAATTGCTGAACAGGCGAATGACTGGTTGCTATGACATGCACTGACCACCAGGGGACAGACACTCAATGCAGGAGCTGCTCCCTGGTGGTCAGTGTGCTCCCACAGGGGGAGCGCTGCTCAGCCAGAAGCTCTGAGCTGGGCTCATGACTGGCGAGTGTAGCGGTGGTGGCGGGAGCCTCTCCCACCTCCGCAGTAGTGCTAAGGATATCTGACTGATGACTTAGGTCCACTCGGACATCCTCCGAGGGCTCCTGGACTGTGAGAGGGTGCAGGTCGGGCTGAGGAACCCCACTCCCTGCCAGTGCATGAATTTTGTGCACTGGACCTCTAGTAATAAATATTAGGAAGGCATTCTGGCTACCATATAGCCAGTCTTCATGCTCCACTCCTCTCCCCTCCCCTCTGTTGTAGTGTTGTCTAATTCTAGAGTTGGTATTATTACTAAAATAAAAAAGGAGTCTGAGAACCCAGTGTTTTAAAAGGGACATTATGGGTGACTTCAGTCTCTGCTACAACCTAACTACACTGTAAACTTAAGAACAGGATTCCTATCTTGTTCACCATTTTATCCATAATATTTGTAACTAGAGGCCCGATGCATGAAGATTCATGCAAGAATGGGCCTTCCTTCCCCTGCCTGCCGGCACCGCCTTCACTCTGGCCAGAGCCACCTTTTTGCTCCGTCCCGGAGCTGCCTTTCCACTTTCCCATGCTGCCCAGAGGCCCGGAACGGCTGGGGCAGTGCAGAACACAAGCATCCTGCCCCTGGCTGCTCAGCACCTCCATATGCAAATTAACCCGCCATCTTTGTTGGGTTAATTTGCATACTCCTGATTGGCTGGTGTGTTTCGCAAAGGTATGGTCAATTTGCATCTTACTCTTTTATTAGTGTAGATAGTAAGCACATGCATGTTTTGAATGAATTTATTGCCTAGTTTTTGCAGATTTAAGACTTCAGGTGATGTAGAGGCCACCACTCTGCAATGTCACTCATTCCAATTTAAGTAAGGTATTGTGGGAACCAGTGTTTATTGAACAGTGAAGGGGATCAGAATGTGCCACTGCAACAGGTGCAGCTTTGGCATAAGGATGTTTTGAGCTGAAGGTGTTTGAGTCCCTAAAATCCCTTATCTGCCTAAAAGCAGAGCTTCCCAAAAGGACTTAACTGTCATAAACTCCCCCCAGGAGCAACATTTATCTCTTCTTGGAGACAGAAGTTGGCCCTACAACTAGACAGAACTTGTCATAATCTGTCATGTCTCCATCTAGTGTCCTAAGGGCCCACTTATCTTTCAGAAAAGTCATTTGTTTTTCCATAAGTACCCTTTCTCCCTTTGCCTTTCCCCTACTAACATAGGTATGTAGACCCCAAATTCTAACCGCCCCTTTGATTTACTTAGAATTTCTCCCCTGTGTATCTTTTATGCACATAAAATTTGTACGTTTTTCTCTTGTTAATAGGGATACCTATTACTGCTGGCAAGATCTTTGTTCTGTGCTTCATACAAATGAACACTTGAGAGAATTGGAACTATATCATAGCAACCTTAATGAACTGGCAAAGAAGATTTTTTATAAAGAACTAAGTCACCCAAAATGTAAACTACAAAAGCTGTTGTAAGTCTGACATGAGAAAACTTAATAGAGTTGTTCTAGTTTCTTTCTGTGCCCCACCTCCCACTCCTACTTAGGGGAGACCAACAGTGTAAAATACTCTTAAAACGTGAACAGTGGAAACCTCTGGGAACACGGAGGCATAACTAACCTGTTCTAGGAACTATTGCACAGAGAATGGTAACTGTTGACATGGGTTTTGGGGCTTGATTAGGAATTTTCTAGATGAGGAAGAATGCAAAGGTGTAAGGCATTCTAGGCAGGTCAACAAAGCATTTTCCAAGATAAGTTCTGGAACATCCTATGAAAACAATACCAAAAACAAGACAAAATTATTCCCTCACTTCAGAGACCTTTCTTGTACCACTTTCTATCATTCTTCTCACCCTGTTCAGTCCCACTTTCTAATCTCTATCTCTATTGATTAGCTTTTCTGTTCTTGGGAATCATTTAGGAAGATTTATAGAGTATATATGTTTGTTTGTTTTTTTAAATATATTTTATTGATTTTTTACAGAGAGGAAGGGAGAGGGATAGAGAGTTAGAAATATCAATGAGAGAGACATCCATCAGCTGCCTCCTGCACACCCCCCACTGGGGATGTGCCCACAACCAAGGTACACATCCTTGACCGGAATCGAACCTGGGACCTTTCAGTCCGCAGGCCAACGCTCTATCCACTGAGCAAAACCAGTTAGGGCGAGTATATATGTTTTGTGTTTATCTTTTGCTCAACAAAATGTGTTTCCATGTTGTTGCATGTTTTAGTAGTTTTCTTTTATCGCTGATTAGCATTTCATTGTATGATAGAATACAACTTGCTTATTCATTCTTTTGTGAATAGAACCTGAGGTTGTTTCCAATTTTTTGGCCATTATGAATAAGGCTGCTGCTATGAATATTTATCTGCACCTTTTATTTTTGTGACATATATTTTTATCTCTTGGGTTAATACCCAGGAATGGAACTGCTAGTTCATTGGAGGATATTTGGCTTTTTAAGAAATTGCCAGCCGAAACCGGTTTGGCTCAATGGATAGAGCGTCGGCCTGCGGACTGAAAGGTCCCAGGTTCGATTCCGGTCAGGGCATGTACCTTGGTTGCGGGCACATCCCCAGTAGGGGGTGTACAAGAGGCAGCTGGTCGATGTTTCTCTCTCATTGATGTTTCTGGTCGATGTTTCTCTCTCATTGATGTTTCTAACTCTCTATCCCTCTCTCTTCCTCACTGTAATAAATCAATAAAATATAAGGAAAAAAAAGAAATTGCCAGCCAGTTCTTCAGAGTCGTACCATTTCACAGTCCCACCAGCAACATGTGAAAGTCCCAGCTGTTCCTCATCCTTGCCAACATTTTCTATTGCAGTTTTTAGTTTATCTCATAATTTTATTCTAGATACTCTATCATTTTTTAAAAATATATTTTATTGATTGCAGAGAGGAAGGGAGAGGGAGAGAGAGATAGGAACATCAATGATGAGAGAGAATCATTGATTGGCTGCCTCCTGCATACCCCACACTGGGGATAGAGCTCGCAACCTGGGCATGTGCCCTTGACTGGAATCGAACCTGGGACCCTTCAATCCACAGGCCGACGCTCTATCCACTGAGCCAAACCAGCTAAGGTCATTTCTTTTTTTTACGTTTGCTTGTTTAATGTCTCCCTCTTGTCCATGGGCTCTCCTAGGAGCTGGAACTGATCCTTTTGTCTTCTGTGTTCAGTGCACTCAAGGCCTAATTTGTGCTCAGTAATATGTACTGAATGCTGAACAAATTATAGATTTTTTTTTTCCATTAGCACCAAAGATTTTTTTTTGGGGTGGGGTGGGTGAGAAGACAGGCTTCCCCTTAAATATTTTCCTTAGAACCTTGGTGTTTTTAGTGAGATCAGACCTTAGATTTCAAATAATTAGATTAGGTCTGGACTTGCATATAGATGTGGCAGGAAACTGCATATATGTTACTATGAAGGAGTTCTTAGAAGTCCTTTTTCCTCACCCCCAAATGTCTTCCCAGTTTGTCCCTTCACTGAATGTCACTAACCTAAATCCTATAATTGTTAATGCCATCTTTTGGGTTAGATAGTTTCCTCTTTTAGAATTCAAAAGTCCCTCGGGTTGAGGGTGGAGGGGAGTGACACACGTGTTTTACACCTTGGTGTGGCTTTACTTAAGTCCCATTTCCCTAACAAGTGAGGCTGTACTTTTCAATTTATGTTTAATGAGTGCTTTAGGCACTTTTATTAGATGATGGTGGTTAGTGCTCAAATGGGTAAATGCTTTATTTTCTTGTGCTTGGCTGGAAGGGATGTGAAAGTAATGGGTAAGTAGAGGGCAGAAGGGAGGGCAGGTGGTATTATGAAGAGAGGTTTTGAACAGTCAGCAGTGTGAACCTGTTGGGCATGTGGGGCCCGCAGAGGCACTACAGAAGGATTAGATATAGCTAACAGAGACCAAGTTAGGAGATTGGAAATCGGAAGAAAAATAGGGGATTTAGTGTTCTTCTTATTTTGCTTTGGGCTGTCCATGAGATGGTAGGGCATATTTTGCAAGGATGTTTTGCTAATGATACACATTAAAAAGTTGATATTGACAGTGAACTCACCTCAGGATATTTAAAGGATTAAATATTATGAATTAATACTGTAATTGCAGTGTTTGGAATAGTCCCAATATTTTTGGATAGCCATTCCTGGGGTTAAGGGTTCAAAAACTCCTCTTTCTTTTTCCTGATATTACCTTCCTTTCTTTCAAGTTCAAATAAAGTTGAGAGTATCAGTTGTCAGGATATCATGGACATCTAAGTTGTAACCCAGTTGTTTTTCTAAGCAGCAAGTGAAACTTGGATTTATGACCTGACCTGGAACATGAGAAACCCAGAGTAGGATAAGAGGTGGCAGGAATATTTAGATAATATTCAAGATTTGGGCTTGAAAAGACAAAAGAGATGATTTTGTAATCCCTCCTGCATATTTTTCTTTTGAAGGTTGAGATTTTTTTCTTTCGCTGATGGTTGCCAGAATTTCGCCAGTTGTTTGACTCACAACCAGAATCTGCTGCATCTCGACCTGAAAGGAAGTGATATAGGGGATGGTGGAGTGAAGTCATTATGTGAAGCCTTGAGACACCCAGACTGCAAACTGCAGAATCTGAGGTAAGTCGTGATTTTTTTGGTATTACAATTGAGTATTGTATCCGTCCAGAAAGAGCCTTCCAGCCTGGAATTGCTGTTCATGGGACTAGGTTACATCTACTTTCATGATATGGAAAGGGGGGATCAGTAGATTCAGGCTGATTTCCTCCAGGTAGGACTTCTAACTCCTCCCATCCCCCAACTGAAGACCCCTCATTGTTCAGTCACCTAAATCTAAAAAATAAGCACACACACAAAAAGCAGATCCAGAATATATAAGATTTAATTTTTTTCATATTTAAATGCAAGCATGTGTTTATTCCTTGTATTTTTGAATGCTCAGAAAAGAATGCACTAATGGTAGCTGGGGGCAGTACTGGGGCAGGCTCAGTTTTACTTAATTTTTGATAGTGAATCGCCCTCACCTTATAATTGCAACTCACTGATCAATATAGAAAATTGAGGAAGAACAGTGTAGCAACTGCTCTCTCACTGTCACCCACTATTGATCCTAATGGTGGGCCTGATTTTCTTTCTCTATGAAAGTGAGGGGTCTAGCAGTCATACTTGGTCTGCACATTGTGTGGCAGGTTTCAAGAAAGATCTCATTTTCCACTGAAAGATATTAAATTCAGTTTATGGCAAGTAAAACCAAAAAAACAAACAGAAGCAAAATAACAAATCATTGTATTAAGTTTTACCTTAGAGGTTTTTGTAATCCCTGGATTCATTTGGGGTTGGGGGGTAGGAATGAACCTTGATACATGAAAGGCCAACGTAGGTCTGTATTTGTGGGAAACAAATGATAACTTGTGTATAGAAAACAAGTAAAATTTGCCACAAGACCTTCTTTTTTGACAATGGGCATATGAATTCTGTTACTATTGGGAATTTATTTTTAGGTTTTACTATTTTACAGGATGAAATTCTCTCATAGCATGTCTGAAAATTTGTTGCATCATTATTGAACGTGTTGACTTTAGTTGTCAGCAGGACAGGTTAGGGTATTGGTTTTACCATCTAGGAAGTAGTTCTAGTACATTTTGAAGAATTTTCTATAACCTGTAGCCTCTGGTTCTGGAACTCAAATGAGAAGTAGGTCATTGGTGTCTCTTTCTAAAAGTAAAACATGTTAGTGGCAAAAAGCTGTTAAGTGGAGGGAAAGGTATTTTCTTACAGTGGGAGCTGTGGATCCAAAACAAGATGCCTTGGCACCTAACAGAGCAGCAGGACTTGATAAGATCTCTTTCATCAGTTGAGATTTGACAAGCCTTGATGTGGGCTCGCTTACTAGGCTTATAGACAGGAAACCATCTCACTGGGTCAACTAGTAGGGCTCCTTACACAAGTGAATAGAGTGTTTCGTGGCAGAAGTCATCAGAGCTTTGTAATAATAAAACACTACATCATGTAGGGTTGGAAGTTGTCCCATTGTGGGTGGCCACTGAGGAGTAATCAAGAGTCCTGTAGACCTCCTATTGTCATTTCATGTGGGAAAGTTTCTAGTCTTATGATTGTTTTAGACCTCCTGTTATAAGAGCTATGGACAGTTGGCTGGCCATTTATACATGTGCTTATTTCCTGTTTCTTTAGATAATGTGTTCTTGTTGTTAAAACTTTAAGAATTAATCCATAGTACTCTTTTTCTGTCTAGAAGATCTCTCTCCAAACATAATGTATGAGATTGCCTTCATTTCCCTAACTGCCTGCTTGGCTGCTGATATAATGCCCTTTAGTATTAGTCTACTCCTGCTGCCATAACAAAATAACACAGACAAAGTAGCTTAAACAACAGAGGTTTATTTCTCAGTTGTGGAGGATGGAAGTTCTAAATCCGGGGGCTGGCAGGGTTAGTTTCTGGTGAGGCTTCTTTCCTTGGCTTGCGGACAGCTGCCTTCTCATATATTATGGCCTTTTTTGTGTTTGTACATTGCTGATGTCTTGTCCAGTCCTATTGAGTTAGGGGTTCACTCTTGTGACCTCATTTAACCTAATTACCTCTTTAAAAGCCCTGTCTCCAGATGCAGTCACACTGGGAATTAGGGCTTTAACATGAATTTGGGGGAGCACTATTCAGTCCATAACACCTTTTCAGGGCAAGTTGAGGTTTTCAACCTTAGGCCATGTTCTGGGTCATCCATTGAGGTCTAATCCTGTTCCTACCTCTGTATGCCCTGATTTTGATGAAGAGAATCAATTTCTGGGGACTCAAGTTAATAAGTCCTTGATTAAAAGAAATAATCAAAACAACTCCACGTTCCAGGAACATTGCTGCCACTGGACTATAAATAGCTGCTGGTATCAGGTCCAGCCACGCCCAAAGTACAGGTGGTCTCTAAGTATGAGTCTCTAAAAATAGGGGCTCTATATACACTTACCGTATTTTCCAGCATATAAGACGACTTTTTAACCCAGGAAAATCTTCTCAAAAGTCGGGGGTCTTATATGCCGGAAAATACGGTACTCACAAATATGGTACTCTCGCTCAGCTCCAGCACTGGGACAGCTGCTTGTGGGGGGGAGGGGGAGGGAGGGAGGGGGGAGGGGGGGACATTTTCTGGCATATAAGACCCCTGACTTTTGAGAAGGATTTTCCTGGGTTAAAAAGTCATCTTATATGCCAGAAAATAAGGTATTTTCTTCTTCTACTGCTGCCCTTTTTTAAACTTTATTTTTAGAAACATTTTACTTATTTACTTCTTGTTTTCAGTGGTAAGGACTAGTTTCCTCAGAAAGCGTAGGTTGACTTGCACTTGTAAGTAAGCTCTTGGCAGGCAGTAGTGGGAGTGGCAGCTTTTGCTCCTGATTTCCTGCCCATCCTATCTAATAAAAGAGTAATGTGCAAATTGACAGGCACTCCAATACACAAGATGGCTGCCCCCATGTGGACACAAGATGGCCGCCACAAGATGGCATGCAGGGGAGGGCAATTGGGGGGGGACCAAGCTACAGGGGAGGGCAGTTGGGTGGGACCAGGCCTGCAGGGGAGGGCAGTTGGGGGGGACCAGGCCTGCAGGGGAGGGCAGTTGGGAATGACCAGGCCTGCAGGGAAGGGAAGTTGGGAGCGACCAGGCCTGCAGGGGAGGACAGTTAGGGGCAACCAGGTTGGCAGGGGAGGGCAGTTAGGGGCTACCAGGCCAGCAGGGGAGGGCAGTTAGGGATGACCAGGCCATCAGGGGAGGGCTGTTAGGCGTCAATCAGGCTGGCAGGGGAGTGGTTAGGGGGTGATTAGGCTGGCAGGCAGAAGCGGTTAGGGGCAATCAGGCAGGCATGCAGGCGAACTGTTGGGAGCCAGCTGTCTTGGATTGTGAGAGGGATGTCCGACTGCCCACCGGGATCAGGCCTAAACGGGCAGTAGGACATCCCTCAAGGGGTCCCAGATTGGAGAGGGTGCAAGCTGGGCTGAGGGACACACCCTCCCCTGTGCACAAATTTCATGCATCGGGCCTCTAGTCTTTTTCATAAATCAGAGTGCAAGGATGCAGCTCTTTTCCAGTCCACCTCCATCCATGTAGAGGACATTCCTCCCAGATTAAAACATGATCATTTAAAAATATTTTTAGCCTTACTGGTGTAACTCAGTGATTGAGTGTTGACCTATGAATCAGGAGGTCAAGGTTTGATTCCCAGTCGGGATACATGCCGGGGTTGCAGCTCGATCAGGGCATGTAGGAGGCAGCTGATTGATGATTCTCTCACGTCATTGATGTTTCTATCTCTCTCTCCCTCTCCCTTCCTCTCTAAAATTAATAAAAATATATTTAAAATATGTTTAATGTTTTCATAACGTATTTTCAGAGGGAATTGGGGATGTGGGAATGGAAAAGACCCCCCCCCCCTTCTAACTCTCTATCAGAACCTTGTGATGGAATTAAATCATTCTTATTCTAGAGTTAAGCTGGGTTATCAGAAAAGGTCCCAAAGACCCAAATAGATCCGGTGACCAAATGCTCTGGCTGGGTGAGCATTGCTTATAATTCTTCTCCAAGGAGGAGTCATTTCTATGTTTCTGTATTTTTTTTCCCCAGCCTGGAATCCTGCAGCCTAACTACACTTTGTTGTCTGAATATCTCCAAGATTCTCATCAGAAGCCACAGCCTGATATTTCTGAATCTGTCGACCAATAATATATTGGATGACGGAGTGGAGCTGTTGTGTGAGGCCTTAAGACATCCAAACTGTCACCTAGAGAGACTGTCGTGAGTCTTTTTGCTTTGTTTTCTGTAGAGCCATTTTGTTCAGCCTTGGACAGATTAGTTATGAACTGAATGGGCAATCTGCCGGGGTCTTGACACCAGTTGGTTCACTTTTAATTATGGATCAGCTCCTCCTCTACTGCCCTTCCTCTTTTACGTAACTTTTACACACTTTTCTTCATGATTAACTTGTTACTTTTCATTTTTTCCCAGGCTTTTCCTCTTCCCTATTTTTTTGTTTCAGGACACACTGTGCATAGCTGAAATGGAATCCATAGTTTAAGTAGCTTTGATGAAGTTGAGTCTATAGTTGAGGTGTAGGGGTTGTAAGTACCAGCTAACTTCCATTTGAAGGAGAAGAGAAGCATGAACTTTGGGATTTGACTGATCTCTTCCCATTTGTGTTTCTCCTTCAGCTTAGAAAGCTGTGGCCTCACAGTAGCTGGTTGCAAGGATCTCTCTTTGGCTCTCATCAGCAATAAAGGGCTGACACATTTGTGCTTGGCAGACAACATCTTGGGAGATGATGGAGTAAAGATTATGAGTGATGTCTTGAAGCATCCACAGTGCACTCTACAGAGCCTTGTGTAAGTGTCTACTAGTTTTCAGCCTTCAATATAATAAACAGTTTGAAATATATTTAAAATGAGAAAGTAATATGAACACATTCTCTCCCTTGCTTTCTTTCTACTGTTGGCCTTAGTGATAATGATGATGATGATGATATTAATAATGGCCATTTATTGTGTCCTTACTGTGTACTGGGATTTGTGCTAAAATTTTTAAACCTGTACAGAAGTTCCTGTTTGGGTCAAATTGGCAACCTGAGTTCTAAGTGCCTCATTGTACAGGTGAGGAATGTGAGGCTTAGAAAGATTATGCAACTTGCCTAATGCTCACAACAAAATGACGGATTCAGCACCATATTCTGGGCTCAGAATAGGTAGACATGTAGGAATGCCATTAAACAGAAATATAGCATTCTTTGGTATGACTGGATCACACTGGGTTATTCTGTTATTAGGTAATTTCATAGACATGGAATTGATGAGCCAAAATTTTAGTTTTGTCAGATATGGTTAAATTGCCTCCAGATAGATTGTTTATATACCCTCAACAGTCTAGGGGCCTGTATTTTGATATCCTCACTGAGGATCTACAGTCTTTTTTATCAGTGTTAATTACTTCATTGAAAATAATGTTAAAAAGGATTTGATGTTGAGCATCTTTTCAATGTTTTTTGGCCCTTAATATGCTAGGGATTATCTCTTCATAGGCTCAGTTTTCTTCTGGGTGTTTTCTGTATCTATGTTATATATTATGGTTACTGATATAACAAATACACTATTACTATTATATTTTATGTATTACAAATAATTTACCTAGCATGTTGCTGTATTTCTAGTTTTCTTTATGGTCAATCTTAGAATATAGAAGCTTAAAATTTTTCTGAAGTCTAGTTTTCTTCCCCCTCATGACTTTCAGAAGTTTTTTCATAGTTGGAAATACCTTTCTTTAAAAAAATCCACTTATGACATCTTTTTCATACTCTTTATGAATTAATTTTTAACATTTAAATGTTAAAGTACTCGAAGTTAAATTTGTTATAAGGCTTAAACTTATTTCCCCCCATGTCAAGTCTGTTGTCCTGAAATGATTTATGGTGTAATATATCTTTTCCCTACTGATTGGAAATGCCACTTTATTATGTATAAAAAGTACTTATTTTATTGTGATTACTCCCATTCTACTCCATAGGACTGCTTCTTGGCTCCATGTAGCTATTTCTGCAATAGGATACTATATTTATATCCAGTTTTATTTATAATAATAAAAATTCTGAAGAACACGAATCCAGTCTGTAGCCCAATTTGGTGCAAACCTATGTTTCCAAAGTGAGATAGCCAAAGAGGCAATGAGGGAAGAGGCTGTTTGATGAGATGTAGATAGAGAGCGTAACATGAAATCTTTTCAAGGATATAAATCTCTGGCACTGGAGCAATTATTCCATTTTCCTCACATTGTCCTTCCTGTAGGCTGCGGCGTTGCCATTTCACTTCAGGTAGCAGTGAGCACCTGTCATCTTCTCTCCGAAGCAACAAGAGTCTGACACATCTGGATCTGGCATCAAACCAGCTACAAGATGATGGAGTAAAGCTGCTGTGTGATGTCTTTCGGCATCCAGGCTGCAATCTTCAGGACCTGGAGTAGGTTTCTGTGACGTTGGTTTGTGTAGCCTTAACTACTGTGAGCACAGGGGAGGTATGGAAAGAAAGACTGAGAGCTGAGTATCTGTCGGAGGAAAGAATATATTCCCTCTCTCTCATTTTTCCTGAGAAAGTCTGTCCATCGGCCTTTTTAAAAAAAAACAAAAAAAAAACACACACCAATTAATACATTAATTACAGTCAACTTTCCTCAGGTAAAGAGGACCAGAGCCATCAGGCTGAACTTTATTTTTCCCTTGGTTGTGCCCCAGTGCCCCTACTGTGTCCTTCACCGTACCTCCATGAAGCTGAAATTGTGCTCTACTGGTTTTTCTTTCCTAAAATTGGGAAAACTTTTAAAGAACC
Organism: Cnephaeus nilssonii; assembly: GCF_951640355.1. NCBI lineage: Eukaryota > Metazoa > Chordata > Mammalia > Chiroptera > Vespertilionidae > Cnephaeus > Cnephaeus nilssonii. Next base: position 38,849,285 of record NC_137084.1, on the reverse strand, counting down.
TGGGAAGGGAATTTTAAAAACTATCCAACAATCCAATCATTCTTTAACAATAATTGTGTTTATTCTTATGTTCTCTCTTACTTTGTGAATAGGTATACATATCTATGCATGATACATGGATGTGTAATTGTGATTACTGTATAGATGTGACTTTGAGTTTAATTTTTACGCAAGAGTAATTCATAAACACATTTTAATACTTATATACAACTGGAGGCCTGGTGCACAACATTTGTGCATTTGGAGGAGGGGGTGTCCCTCAGCCCAGCCTGCACCCTCTTGCAGTCCAGGAGCCCTCAGGGAGTGGGCCTAAGCTGTCAGTCGGAAATCCTTAACGCTGCCGTGGAGGTGGGAGAGGCTCCCGCCACCGCTGCTGCGCTCACCAGCGCCAGCCATGAGCCTGGCTTAGGGCTTCTGGCTGAGCAGTGCTCCCCCTGTGGGAGCGCACTGGCCACCAGGGGGCAGCTCCTGTGTTGAGTGTCTACCCCCTGGTGGTCAGTGTGTGTCATAGCAACTAATCCTTCAGCTGTGCCTTTTAATATATAGCAGTGATGGGCAACCTTTTGAGCTTGGTGTGTCAAACTTCGCCAAAAAACTGAGCATAACTAGGGTAGTGTGTCACTTTGAGGAAAAAACTAACTCCAAGACTCTAGTCGCAAATGTTTCATCCTCAGGAGCAGCAAATACTTCATCCTCGGCATGCGGCCGAGTGTCATCAACGTGTGTCAGTGCTGACACGCGTGTCATAGGTTCACCATCACTGATATATAGGACCATCATATTGATTTTTGAATGGCTGCACAAGATTTATCATTGCATTATATAAATGTTGTAGCTAGAGTGAAGCAAGATATAGATGTCACTTAGCAGTCTCAGCTCAATTTCCCACTAGGGCCTCCCATGGGACTGACCCGTAGCCTGGATGAGTCATTGTTTTTTAGAACTATAAATTCAAGATTGTTGGTATGCCCAGAGGTGTTTGTCTTGACTGGACTGGCTCATGATAACCAAATTTCCAAATGAGTTTAATAGTTGGTCGTCACATCTGTAAACACGGAAGTGACTGAACTCTATGATATGGGTTACAATGTGATTCTCTGAAATTTCCTTGATTATTATTCAATTGGAAAACAAAATTTTACTCAATGGAAATTATCATTACAGCCAATGCCTTCATTTCAGCTATGGAGATATAATTGCTAAGTGACCTATCTATACCCACAGGATATTTGCTTAGCCCAGTTTCTTTCCTTTGCATTGCTGGTGCTTTCTCAGCTGCCTTTATAGTCTCTGTAGACCATGCCAGTTCTCTCAACCAACATTTACAACAAATATGAGCTAGATCCATGGTCGGCAAACTGCGGCTCGTGAGCCACATGCGGCTCTTTGGCCCCTTGAGTGTGGCTCTTCCACAAAATACCACAGCCTGGGCGAGTCTATTTTGAAGAAGTAGCATTAGAAGAAGTTTAATTTTAAAAAATTTGGCCCTCAAAAGAAATTTCAATCATTGTACTGTTGATACTTGGCTCTGTTGACTAATGAGTTTGCCGACCACTGAGCTAGATGATGAGAGGACTAAAGGTTATTATTAAGGTGATGCTCTTATCCCCGAGTAATTCACAAAATGCTGATAGTAGGAAAAGAACTTGCCAACTCTAATATATTTCATATTTTGTTATAAAGATATGACAGAAATGTCCAAGGAGCAAGGAATGGGAAAGAGGAGGAGACATGAGTCACTTTAGGCTTGAAAGATGAAGAGAGTTTTGTTATGTGTAGATATTCCAGGCAGACGGAAAGAAGAGAGACAAGAAAGGGAATGAGGACAGATGTGGTATATTTGGAAAACAATTGAGTGTATGGTTGGGAAATAGGATGGGGACCAAAAAAGGAAAGAGAACATTTGAGGCCATATTTTAAATGCTCTTGGATATCCTGCAAAAGACAGAAAATATCTTTTTTATACGTAGCTTCTTGATTCTTTGGAGATAACACTCTGAGATAGATTCCTAGAAAGCATTTTAATATAAAAAGTATATTAGAAACTGAAAGTATAGACATCAGTGGGTTTTTGGGAAAGCGTATAATCTTTTTTAGTATTGATAGGAGTAAGTGTTTATTTGGCACCTTTATTTGGCAAGCTTGATAGATGATGATCTGTTTGTAGGAGAAAGCAGTTTTATTTTCTGCTTATTAAGAAATCCATCTATTGCTACTGATAATGTTAGACCTTCTTGTGTGCATCCTGGATTATAGACTGAAAAGGGTCAGAAAAAAAGGCGCAAATATCTGGGAATCTATCCCAGGAGTAAACTAATTAAGCCTCACAGCTAAAGGTCTCACTTTTCTTTTGTATTTCTTACAGGCTGATGGGTTGTGTTCTCACTAGTGCCTGTTGTCTGGACCTGGCTTCTGCTATTCTGAACAACCCAAACCTGCGGAGCCTGGACCTTGGGAACAATGACTTGCAGGATGATGGAGTCAAAATTCTGTGTGAAGCTTTGAGGCATCCAAACTGTAATATTCAGAGGCTCGGGTGAGTTCAATTTCCATTAGGAGAATGAAAGCTATTTGGGGCTGGTATAGGTAGGAGAAATTTAGTATATGAAGAGAGGATGGAAAACGGATGGGGTTACAAGGTAAGTTACTCTCAGAAGTGAGAATCTGAATTTCGAATATATGGGTCAATGTGTATTGTATGTTGTTAGTATAGAAGCTATATTTCACATCTTACATCCTTCTCAGTACCTTGGACAGGGTATGCATTAAGTAAATGGGATTTAATTTAGGTCTTACACATTCTATCGTCCTTGTCCTTCAGATATCCCATCTGGTTTTGTATTATTTTTTTTTAAGTTGTAATTTTACTAATCATCTTCTTTCTAGAAAAATGCTATTGATGCTCTCAAGGAGCTTGCAACCTAACAAAATTTTATTCTGTGTTCTGTATACTTATGTTTAGATATTGCTTAGATTTTTATTTTCTTTTTTAAATTTTGAAGTAAGATTGGAGAGTACATTTTCACTCATGCAGCATGAATTATTGACTTCTGGGACAAAAATTTTGCTTTACATGTGGGAAGCCCAGGCACTATGATATGTCTCTCTGAATCTTACAAGGCTGTGTTGCTTTTTCATATTCTATTGACTGTGTATATGTTTTTATCACAGCAATGACGATATTATAACTGTTGGGTCTGAAATTTAATTTTATCACCTAATAAGATAGCTTACTGCTGTCTCATGGATGCTGACAGGAGACATAGAATCCTATCAGAGACAGAGGACTTTATGCATAACCACACAAGCATTAGGCATGTTTGTATCAGTTTCCCTTGAGCCGTAAGTCCTATAGGATTGTTGTGGAGGAGCCCAATGGATGTCTGCACATGCAGTAGGTTACATCCCAAGAGAGGAACATTGAGTTTGGGGACTCACCATTTTATAGCATGCAGGGAGTAAGCCTGCTCTTTGTCCTGGAGAGGGACACGTTACCTCATCCAACAAGGTTGCTCATTGCACATGCATCCTAGGAAATGGCCTAGGTAAAGAGTTATCAGCAAAAATGTAGAAGGACAAAAGATCCACAGAAGAATGTCTCCCAACAATATCTACTCTTTTTTCTACACAGTTCAGTCTTGGCTTCTGGTGTATTTTCACAAGGAAGTGCCACTCCATTGGGCATTCTAATTAATCTGACCAGCAGAGGCTGGGACCGAATTTGTTCCATTTGTCTCATGCACCACTTCATTAACGCCACTACCAACAGGTATCCAAGTACAGGATGGGGCCAGATTTCAGTACCAATTTCAACTATGTGCCCAGGGTCCTGGACTCAGCCAATTGAGTTAGACCCAGGGAGGAACAATAGGTCTTATTATCCGTTACAACTCATAAAAGGGAGTTGAGAATGACCTGCCAATCTTAGTGTCATTGGCAATAAATAAAGGGGGGAAAATGGGTCACAAGCATTCTCATCCCCAATAAAGAGACATTCATCAGACCACACTTGCCCAATTGCAAACATATAGCATATAGCACCTGTCACTGCAGTGTGGTATATGTGTTGTATTTGACTTGGGTCACCATTCTATTGATTTGGTTTATCATATGGGCAGTGTCACTGAATAGTTACAGCTGCTTCGTTTGCCATACATGGCCTAACCCAGGCTTTTCTGGCATCGGGAAGCTTGTGAATTTGTATTGGTCAGACTGAAAAGAGGTAGTACCTGTGGTTGTATTTGTAAACCTATGAGAGGGGTCCACATTCGGGGGCTGCCATTGATGGTCTCGGGCACAGCAGAATAGTTAAGTCCTGCCATGTGTACATGAGATTTTCTCTTCTCATAGCATGTGCGGCCAGCATGACAACTGGGTCATGGGTCAGTTTGCCAGCCACAGCTGCTGCTTGACTAAAGCAGACCATGTAACTCTTTTGCCAGGTGGCATTGTTGGATCCATTGTTGGAAAAAGAGAGTCTTCCTTGTTCTCCCCAGTCCCTGTACCGCTCAGGTTCTAAGGTGTTCCTTCCCAGGTATTGGTGTTGCTACTCTTCCCCCCAGCAATGAAGTCAGTGTGTCCCTTCACTATTCCCCCACTTGTACCTTCAGTCCAGAGGGATCATGTGGAAGAGGGACAAAGGCAGTTTTATAGTATTTACTGAAAGCCATTATACCCCACACCTTGGCTCTTTTCTAGCACTGTACTCAACCAAAGGATCATTATCCTCATGACCTGGGGCCTAGTCAATCCAAACGAGAATCCAGCTGTCTGAAATGAATAAGCTTGAACATCACAGGTCCCTTCTTGCTGGCCTGCCACCCGGAGGCAGGCTGGCCTGGAGTTACTGTCAGGGAAAGAAAAGTACCATGCCCAGGAATGGTCAGGATGCAATCCTGAAATTCCTAAGTTGTTCTGTATAACTTAGGATGGAAGTATATTGCTTGCAACCTAATCATTACCCAGGAGGGGCCAAAAAGAGGTGAATCGTTTCAGGAGAAGCTGCATTTAGTGATAAAACTGCCCTGGAGTTGGCAAGAGAGGTAGAATAAAAAAATCTTTTTATTTAATTTTGTGAGGTCATTCCAGTGCTCAGCAATACCAGAGACTTATGGAATGTTCATTGAATACTTTGACTATTGATCCATTGTTCCCTCGAAATAGAGGACAGGGTGCTATACTCCTTGATTGTTTGCATATCTGAAAATGTCTCCGATTTACGTGAACTTGAATGACTGGTTGGCTGTGTTCATAGTATTTTGATCATCCTTCCTCTGAGAGTTTTCCAGAGAGTTCACTGCTGGCTGGCATTGAAACTAGTTGTAGAAAAGTCTAAAACCAGCATATTCTTCCCCTTCAGTGTCCCCTTCAATTATTTATTAAAAATTATTTTCAGCATTTTCTCAGAATAAGTTTCAAAAGATTAAAGAAAATTATAGATAAGGAAAACCAATAGAATAAATCCAACATATTAGTGATCCTGAAAAAAAATTGACAAATAGATAAAAATTAAAGATAGGAAACCTTACCCCCCAAAAGCACAATCTATAGATTAAAATGGCACACCATTTCCCCAGAATAGTACTAATAAAGACAAGTCAACACAGGACAAATGATTGGCATACAGGTCTAAAGATAAAGTATCTTTAACAAATAAGGAAACTGAAGGTGAAGAATCCACTGGTTTCAGACTTTTCTGCAACCAGTTTCAGTGCCAGCAGGCAGAAGACTCTCTGGGAAACTCCCAGAGGAAGGATGACGAAGAAAAACTATGAACACAGCCAAGCAGTCATTCAAGTCATTCAGCAGTTGTGAAAATACACTTGTCCACTTCTAATGTGACTTTCATTCTATAATTTTTATTTTCTGTTATGTTTAAGCTCAGATCATATTTTAAACATTTCCATGATGAAATATAAGATAAATACAGAAAAGTGAATAAAACTAATATTAAAAAAATAATAAATGTATCTAACCACACCCAGGTCAGGAAATTGAATTTCCCCAGCAAGCTAAATTCTCCTCAGTCTTCCCTTTGAAATCACAACTTCTTCCCTTCTCCCCAATAAGCAGCCATTGTCCTGACTTTATGGCAGTCAATTATTTGTTTTCCTCTACAGTGAACCATGAGTATATGTAATTTTAAACCATTACTATAGTTGAATTATGCCTGATTTTGTACTTTATATGCATGGAATCATATTTTATATATTCTTCGGTATTAATGAATTTTTTGCTTAATATTATGATTGTAAGAGTCATTCAGTTGCTTCATGTAGCTGTAGTTAATTCATTTTTATTGCTGTAAAAGATTTCAATGAATGACCACACCAAAAACTGTAATAACCATTCTGTTGTAGGTGGGGTTATTTTTATTTCTTTTATGACTTAGTGATGCTATAAATATTTTAATGCATAAATTCTGAAGCACATGCATAAGCATTTATCTAGAGTAAATATTTAGGAGTGGACATGTTATATCATGGGGGAATATATGTCTTCAGATTTATCAGACATTATCAAAAGGATTATACCAATTTATTCTACCATTGCCAGTGTGTAAGAAGAGTTCCTGTTGCTCTCTATTCTTGCCAATTTTGTCAGACTTATTTTTTAAAATTTTAGCCAGTCAGGTGTGCATTTTGGTATATGGCTGTGCAAGATTGGAATTATTTCTTTTTTGAGCTTTGTAGAAATTTCTGGTGAAGCTATATGATGTGAAGCTTCCTCTGTGTGACTTTTTAAATTCTTATTCAATTTTTAAAATACATTTATATAGGTTTTTCTTGTTGAATAATCTTGGTAAGTAATAGTATTCCTATGCTTTTACCTATTCATCTGAATTTTAAAACTTATTGGCAAGTATCTAATATTATTATTTTCTTAATTTCTGAATCATCTCTAGTGATTTAGATATCTAGTCATGTTTCATTCATTGTTTCTATCTTATTTTCTTCTACTTTGGTTGAGTTTATTTTACCATTCTTTGTTCTAAATTCTTGAGTTGGATGCTTAGCTTATGAATGTTTCTTCTTTTCCAACACAGACTCAAAGTTATGATTTTCCTTTAAATCATTGCATTAACTTCATCCTACAAGTTTTGATATTATGTGAATGTTGCTATTTTTTTAGTCTAAAATATTTAAATGCCCTTAGGATTTTTTTCTTCAATCTATGAGTTATTTTGAAGTGTATTCCTTGATTTTCAAACATAGGAGAAGTTTTTTGTTATCTTTTTATATTTACTCTCTAGCATTGCAGTCTGAGAACATACATGGTTTCAGTTCTTTGAAGTATGATGCCATTTGCTTCATGGCCTAGTGTATAATCAGTTTTTATATGTGCTCCATAGCGTACTTGAAAAGAATATGAAGAGCTGTTGGTTAGTTGCAATATTTCATATCATTAATCCTGTTGTCCAAATCTATGTCTTTAATGATTTTTCAAGATAATTTAATTATTGTGAAAATGTTAAAAATCTCCTTTATAATTGTAGACATGTTTTTTATTTTGTAGTTGTTAGTTTTTGTTTTCTGCATTTTTTATTGAATTTATTGGGGTGACATTGGTTCACAAAACCATACAGGTTTCCAGTGTACAATTCAACAAAACGTCATCTGCATGCTGCATCATGCACGCATTGCCCCAAGCAAAGTCTCTTTCTGTCCCCATTTCCCCCAACCTTTGCCACCTGCACCTCACCCACTTTCCCTCTGGCTATCACCATCTTGTTGTCTGTGTCTATGTGGTATGCATTTATATTTTTTGGCTAATCTCTTCATCTTCTTTCATCCAGTCCTCTAACGCCCTTCCCCTCTCACAGCTGTCAATCTGTGTTTCATGTATCCAAGCCTCTATTTCTATTTTGTTCATTAGATTCCACATATAAGTGAGATCATATGGTATTTGTCTTTCCATGGCTGGATTATTTTGCTTAGCATAATAATCTCCAGCTACATTCATGGTGTCGCAAAGATAAGATTTCCTTTTTATGGCCACATAGTATTCCATTGGTAAATGTACCACCGCTTTTTTGACTGTCATTAGTGACTACAAATTTAGAATGATTGTTTCCTGGTGAATTCTTGATAATATTTTATGTCTTATACCTTTTACCGTAAGGTTTATTTTGTGTAGTATTTGTGTACTTGTGTCATATTTTGTGGTGTGACTATCGCTCCACTACGTTAATGTGTGTTCCATGTGGACAGCAACTTAAGAAAAACATTTTGTATACTCAGTATCTATTTAGGCACTCAATTGTTGAATGAGTAGGTAAACATTAAGGTGAACATTAAATATAAATTCGTTGGTTGCGGGGAATCATCAGTTATAGAAGATCGAGTTTAACATACTTCCTTAGTTCATAGCATTATCAGTGGTTTGTGTAAGGACTCATTGGTCATTGATAGTTTACTTATCTCTACTAACCACTCTCCTTTCCACCTCTAGGCACCTGACCTAATGTGTTTGAAATTTGCCATAGAATTGTGTGTATCCTTGTAAAAGATGTGATATTGTTTTTCCGTGCATGCTTTTTTATTTGAATAAATGGCATGGTGCTAGAGACATTATATACCTCGCTTTTTAAACAATACCTTATTTCTAAAATCTACTTATGTTGTTATATTTTTAATGCCATTCAAGGATTCAACTGCATTATAGTTTTCCTTAGTGTGCTCCCATATTTTATTTATGCCCTGGATTATAATTATGAATTTCCAATTCATGATATTGAAAGGGATATATTCAGCCTATAAATCTTTAGAATAATGAATATTGTAAGTACTTATAGTCTTTGAATTTCCCCTAATCATACTCATTTTTTTTATGTTTTGAGAGTTATTCTACATTCCCAGATCCCTTGTGCTTACTGACTTTCGTGAGATAAAGTTCATTTTATCTGTAGTCTCTCTTCCCTGCAGGTTGGAATATTGTGGTTTGACCTCTCTCTGTTGTCAGGATCTCTCCTCTACTCTTAGCAGCAACCAAAGACTGATAAAAATGAACCTGGTGAAGAATACCTTAGGTTATGAAGGAATTAAGAAGTTATGTGAAGCCTTGAGGTCTCCTGAATGTAAACTACAAGTTCTAGGGTAAGTCTTCATTGGCTTCTTAGGGAGAAAGTTTTCTGGAATGAGGGACTGGGGGAGCCACTCATTATTGCAGACCTCGAGATCAACCTGATTGTGGATCCAGGGGCATTTTCTAGGCTCTTATTTGTTTTTCTCCCATAGAACACTGAATTTTGAGAGACAGTGTAGCATAGTGGTTAAGAGCCACGCACTCTAGAGCCAGACTACCTGAGTATTGCCACTTATTTGAATTTGTGCTAGTCCCCAATCTCTCTGTGTTTCAGTTACCTTATCTGTAAAATGATAATATGAAATGATAATATCTACATATAGGCTTACTCACCTGAGTCAATATAGGTGGTCTTTAAAACAGTACCCAGCATGTAATAAATAATGTATACGCTAGCTGTTTTCATCATCATCATTAGTATTACTATTTTGCTTGACAAAAAAAGGGCTCTTGGAGGATCCTTTTAAATTTTCATCTATTTCTCTCCTATATTCCATTTTCCTTTAGCTGCACTATCCCCTCCAGCATATCCCTCAGTTCCCTTTTCTATTCCCCAGCCATGTTAATATTCTCTCTCTACTTTAATAGTCCCCCACCCCATTGAAATGAAATTTCATGAGAAAGGAAAGGGCTGTGGGAAAACCGAGTGCAAGAAGAGATGTCCCCTTGTTTTCTCAGGTTGTGCACAGAGGCATTTGATGAGGAAGCCCAGAAGCTGCTGGAAGCTGTGGGAGTTAGCAATCCACACCTAGTCATTAAGCAGGATTGTAGTGATCATAACGAAGAAGGTGGTTCCTGGTGGAAGTGTTTCTGATACGAAGAACTTGACATTCTTTGAAAAAGTAAAAGAAAGACCTCAGAGTGACAAGGCCTTGGGCTCTGAGCTTTAAATATTCTGTGCCCAGACATACTGCATTCGATGTTTGTTAGATATAGTTAACCACTTCTCTGTCAAATGTTGTTCTACTTCACATGGGAGTTTGAGAGGCTAAAATAAAAACATAATGCTCTGTGAAAAGTGTACCCTGATGGTTTTTTAAAAGAAATACGTTTTTATTGACTTTTAGAGATGAAGGGAGAGGGAGAGAAACATCAATGATGAGAAAGAATCATTGATCGACTGCCTCCTGGAAATGAAGCCCGCAACCCAGGCATGTGCCCTGATTGGGAATCGAACCGCGACCTCCTTGTTCATAGGTTGATGCTCAACCACTGAGCCATGTTGGCCAGGCAACGTGATGTTTTTAATTGGATGCAGAGCTTAAGAATCCAGATGTGAGAAGCCTAGAGATGAGCTTGGAGGGTGGCGCCAGGGAAGAGCACCTTGGTTTCCTTTCTCTCCGTGCCCACTGCAGTGGCTCAGTTTGAAGCCTCGCCGTTTCTGGTGTGATTTATTGAATGTTTTCCTGTGTATGTTCTTGGGACCACTCGTGTCAGAATCACTTGGGTGTTTCTTAAAATTTAGATTCCTGAGTCCCATACTATGTTTACTGAATCAGAGTATCTGGGCAAGGGTTCTAGGAACTGGCCTTTGAAATATTTCCCAGGAAAATCTTTGGGACGTTAATATTTGAGAAGCTACTAGAGTCAACAGAAATGGGAGTCCACTTCTGCAGTGAACATTGTACAGAGAGGTAGAATTGGAAAAAAAAGAGATACATCCACCTGTTGTGAAGATAAAAGGAGACAGAAAGATATATTGGGGTTAGAGCGAAAAACAGGTTCCTCCGTTTGCTAGAAAGGAAGCACAGTAAAATTTTCTGGGTAATTTATTGGCATGTGTAACAGACAGCCCCACAACTTAATGGCTTCAAATAGTAACCACTTCATTATATGTCATGACTTGGTGGATTAGAATTCAGAAAGGGCTCAGCTAAGCATTTCTCATGCTCTGCATGAACATCCCCTGAGTCCCTTGGTGCTATTCACCTGACAGCCAGGTTGTCCCAAGATGACTTTAGTCACATGTTTAGTGCCTTGGAGAGGATGGTACTGCCTTATGATCCACAATTTCACTTCTGAGTATTTATCCAAAGAAATCAAAAACACTAATTTAAAAAGATATATGCACCCCGATGTTCATTGCAGTGTTATTAATAATAGCCAAGATATGGAAGCAACCCAAGTGCCCATCAATAGATGATTAAATAAAAAAGCTGTGTATATATACACAATGGAATATTACTTGGCCGTAAGAAAGAATGAAATCTTACCATTTGCAACAGCATAGATAGGCCTACAGGGTATTATACTAAGTGAAATAAATTAGGGCAAGACAAATACCATATGAATTCACTTATATGTGGACTCTAAAGAATAATATAGACAAAGCAGAAATAGACTTATGAATACAGGGAACAGACTGATGGTTGCTAGAGGGTTGGAGAGTTGCAGGTGGGTGAAAAAGGTGAAGGTATTTAGAAGTACAAATTGGCAGTTACAAAATAGGGGGATGTAAAGTACAGCATAGGGAACCTAGCTTATAATATTTTTATAACTATGTATGGTGCCAGGTGGGTACTAGACTTATCAGGAGGATCACTTCATAACATAAATTATATAAAAGTCTAACCACTATGTTGTACACCTGAAACTACGTGGACTGAAGAAAAGTCTTGTTACAACTAGGAATTTAAACTGAGATATTACTTTTAAAAAATTAGAACAGAACACACTAAGTTGTTTATCTTCAAAGCTACATATTAATTTCTGGATTTGTGTATAGCTAAACTGAATTAAAATGGAACCAATTCAAAATAAAGCCTTGTCTATTTACTAAATAAAGTTAAAGTTAAAACTGAAGAAAATAAAAACCCACTATGTATGCCACCTCAGGCCATGCTGCTAACTAGTCCAAAGAGAATAAATTTTAAACTTAGATACAAAAATGAGAACAAAACCTTTAAAAAACTCAGTGCACTGTGTCTTACTTAAAAATTTAGAACAAAATAATCAAATTGTTACTCCAAAGGATGTAGAAAGAAGGAAGGCAATAGCAGCAAATAAAATCAAAACAGAGGATCAGCAAATAATAAAGATGGTTCTTTGAAAAAATAAATTTCTGACAAGATGATCATAAAAAAAGAGCAAAATAGCTGTCCTTAAAATAAAATTTCAAGTTAAAAATAGATAATTCTAGAAAAGTATATCATACAAAAATCAAATCCAAAGAGAAAATTTTAAAAATTGGAATAGACTTAAAACTAAAAGAAATTTAGGCAAAAATCTCCCCAGCTCAATATGAGGGAGAAAATCCTACATACGCCAATATCCTTTATGCTCAAATGAAAACATTTCTAAGTATGAGCAAACAAAAATAACCACTATATTTAAAAATCAATAACATCTCAAATATCCTAGAAATAACAATGATTTTATAATAAAAATCTATTACTGCAATTCATCAAATGAACTGATGTGATGACTTAGCTTTAATTGCCGTTCATGCATGATAAAAAATATTGAAACCTTAAAATCATCCCCATTTAAGTAAAAAAAAAATCACAAAATGCCTACTTTCACTGTCTCATCATTGTATAGCTATTGCAATAAACTAACATAACACGTACATATCTGCGGGTACACTTAAAGACTTCTCACGTCTATTAACTTCACCAAAGCAACCTTTGAACAACTTATACTACGTTTTAAACAACAGCCCCAAGTGACACTGAATATACTTGGGGTTTTTTTTAAGTGTTTTTTAAATGTTAAAGCCTCAGGCAAAGATACATCCACCAAGTTATTATTCACTTTGGAAAACATTGTAAGGAATAAATTTGCATTGTGTAATTTATTTGAATAAACCCAAAATCATTTTTTTCTGAGGAGTTCCTCATTGAAGACGGAGAGGTGGAACCTTTAGTTGGCTGCTTGCTCAACTGCTCCTTTGACGCGTGTCCAAGTGTCCTCATGTTTTGCCTTTATTTTGTCCTAATGTGACTTTCTGACCAATAATACCTTCATTTGAAAGGGCGGTTTCAATGCTACCTATCCGAGCCCTTTGAAGGTGGAAAACGGAAAACAAAAAAACCAAAAAACCCAGTGTGCCCAAAGAACGATGCCCTCTCTTTCCTATCCCAACAACCAACTGCCCACTATCCAGTCATCTCTTCCCCTTTCGCAAAAAAATCAAATACGATCTGCGTATAAACTACATTCTTAAACGTGTAAAGTGCTGTTATTTCATTTTTCAATGAACTTATTTCTGTTTAAAAAAATGGTTTCGGTAACTTTGATTGTAATGCATTACAGTTCTCATTAAGAGTAATGGGGAAAAACATTATTTTTAATCGAATAGTTTTCATGTCACAGCCGAACTTGAAGGGAAGGCCTTAAACACCTTAAAACCGGGGCCGGGTGAACAAGGTGAAGTTAGGCGATGGGGGGGAAGGAAATCGCCAAACGGCCACCCTTCCCCGAGGGCGGGACCTGCGACCTGGACAACCAACCAGCCAATCGCCGCGGCCGGAGCCGGCCGGGCTGCGGAACGTGCGCCGGCGGCGCCATCCGCACGGACGTTCGGCCTGCGCAGTGGGGCCGCCGGCTGAGTTGGCGGCTTCCCGCGACGCGCCACCCGACCGGTAGGAGCCGCCCGCGGCCAGCCGGCTCTGAGGCCACGAGGGCTGCCGCCTCCTCGCCGCCCGCCGCCACTGGCCGCTCGACCCGCAGACATGGTGGAAGCGGACCGCCCCGGGAAGCTCTTCATCGGCGGGCTCAGCCCCGAAATCGACGAGAAAACCCTCGAGGCCGAGTTCGGCAAGTATGGCCGCGTCATCGAGGTGCTCTTGATGAAGGACCGAGAAACCAGCAAGTCCAGGGGCTTCGCGTTCGTCACCTTCGAAAGCCCCGCCGACGCCAAGGCCGCCGTCCGAGACATGAACGGCAAGTCCCTGGATGGTAAGGCCATCAAAGTGGCCCAGGCCACCAAGCCGGCGTTCGAGAGCGGCCGCCGGGGCCCGCTGCCGCCGTCCCGCAGCCGCGGGCGCCCGAGGGGCCTGCGCGGGGCCCGCGGGGGCGGTGTCGGGCCGCGGCGCTCCCCGTCCCGGGGCGGGTCCGCCGACGACGGCGGCTACTCGGGGGATTTCGACCTGCGCTCCTCCAGGGCCCCGATGCCCATGAAGCGCGGCCCGCCGCCGCCGCCGCGCAGGGCCGGGCCGCCCCCAAAGCGGGCCGCGCCGTCGGGCCTGCCCCGCAGCGGCGGCAGCGGCGGCGGCGGCGGCGGAGGGATGCGCGGGCGGGCCCCGGCCGCGCGCGGGCGAGATGGCTACGCGGGGCCGCCGCGCCGAGAGCCGCCCCCGCGCCGGGACCCCTACCTGGGCCCCTGGGAGGAGGGCTACTCGCCCCGGGACAGCTACTCGAGCCGAGACTACGCGAGCGCCCGCGACTCCCGCGATTTCGCCCCCTCGCCCCGCGAGTACACCTACCGCGACTACGGCCACTCCAGTGCCCGGGACGACTTTCCGTCCAGGGGCTACGGCGACCGAGACGGCTACGGGGGCCGCAGCCGTGATTATGCCGATCACCCGAGCGGAGGCTCCTACCGCGATCCCTTCGAGAGCTACGGGGACCCGCGCAGCGGCAACCCCACGCGGGGGCCCCCGCCCTCGTACGGCGGCCGAGGCCGCTACGACGAGTACCGAGGCTGCTCGCCCGACGCCTACAGCGGCCGCGACAGTTACGGCGGCGGCGGCGGCGGCAGGAGCGACCGCTACTCCAGGGGCCGCGACCGGGTCGACCGAGCCGACCGCGGGCTTCCCGCGTCCCTGGAAAGGGGGTGCCCGCCGCCGCGCGATTCTTACAGCCGGTCGGGCCGCCGGGCCCCCAGAGGTGGAGGCCGCCTAGGAGGCCGCCCGGAGAGAGGGGGAGGCCGGAGCAGGTACTAAGTTGGAACAGACTTGGGACCAAAACCCGAAGTCCGTCTTCAGAGAAACCACCGAAAAGAAGACCCTGTTTTCTGGTAACTACCCAAGGACTGATCCAAGGAAGAGTTGTGTTCACCTTTTGAGAATTCCCTGTTAACTTCCTCGCCCATAAGTTTGGTTCTTTTGAGAGGAAAAAGTTAAAAGTCGTTTAATTTCGTTTTGGAATTGTTAAACGTTTCTTGCAACAAGCTCAGTTTTAAAGCATGACTTGAATCTGCGTACTGGTCTTATATTTTCAAGTAGAAATTCAGCCAAAGGCTTGCTCCCTTCTCATTTTCTCCTGGTAAATGAGGCATACCATTTTTTATTTTACAAATATCCACCCACTTAAAATGGAAAAATGGATCATGCTGTCGATTCAAATCAACTAGATTTTTTTGGGGGGGAGAGTGGGAGGGATTGGTGTATGCCACACTTTTAAGATTTCAGGGGGGGTGGGGTCTTTGAAACTGAATCTCAGTGTTCCCAGAATTGAAAAGCAAACGAACAGCAACAACAAAAACCACTTAAATCAGATGCTAATGTAAAGCAAGTTCTGTTCATAAATCAAAAAAAGCAAGTGGATAATGCTGGCCATTTTTTGCTCTTTGCCTTTTCTTTGGGCATCTACAGAATCTCTTGTCCCCTTGCCCCCCAAAATACCATTCATATGTGTTGGGCAAGGATGGAATGCTAAATTAAAGATTTGGCCAACCAACCATAAAACTGCAAAACTAAAACCAGAAAACTTCAGTTAATAGCATTTTCACTACCACCAAATTATTAAGAAACAGGTAGAAAATATACCAGTGGTGGATTTGGGGATCTTAATGGCTTCCATTCCTATCTCCAAGCTACTTGCCTTTGGCTCTAGAGCCAGCCGCTGGCTCCTGTGGAAAGAACTGGGTTTATTCCCCTAAGGGTGGAGGAATTACATGCGAGCAGCATCAGAATCTCAGAATCCCCGAGGGAGCTTGGCAATTGGACATCTGAGGATCTCAACCTGGTGTAAGAGACTTGGGTCTTCCTGTCCATAAAGGCAAGGGGATGGGTTGAATGTACCGTACCTTAAGGTGGGGAAAGGGGCGCCACGCAGCCAAGTTTAGAGAAGCTTCCTCCAAGGTGACTCAGGAGGGATATCACAGTGTCCTTTTTTACCTCAAGCTCAGGGCAAGAAACACCTTTTCCACTCAACACCTGTGGAATTGCCCTATTTATCTGAGAGAAAGTAATTGTACAGTCAAGGGACTCTAGCGAGAAAGGATTAGGTTAAAATATTAGGATCATATTCAACGTAATAAGTACTGGAGGAAACAGACCTACACCTGAACAACAAAGTACTTAAAGAGATCTGAATGCAACACATTGACATACACAACTCTTAAAAACATGATTTTTTTTTTTTTTTACAAAATATTAAAGTAGATGAATTTCAGGAAAAGCTGCGTTAGTGGCCCAGAAGACCAAATGTAAGGAATAGCTAAAAAAGAAAATTTAAAAATCCAGGAATTAACCTAGTAAAAATGGGTAAGACCTTTATGGAAAAATTATTAATCTTTATTAAAGGACATAGCAGAAGACTAAATAAATGGAGTCATATCATGAAATGGTCATTAACACTTTATCTCAGCCTCACCAAATTAAATTGGAAAATCAATACAACTTCAAATGAAATTACATGATTTTTTTCCACACAGCTCCCCTCCCCTCTTTCCTGGTAACACCATTTATTTGTATTGATCAACGATGGAATACTAAATAAAAGATTTGGCCAACCAAATAAAAGATTTTGGCCAAGCACAAAAATGAAAAAAAAAATCGATAGCTTAATTTCACTATCGACAAATTATTAAGAAACAGGTTTTTTAAAAATGCCACTTACAGGAGATTTAGGTAATCCTAAAACTTTGATGGTGAAATAAGGATCAAGAAGAGCCAAAGCAATTAGAAAGGACTCACTCTACTTACTCATTCTTCCAAAACAATGCTTAGAAATCAATTTAATTAAAAAAAATGGAAAAATAATTTTAGCAATGCTTAGTAATGTTGGAGTATGCATACCCTATGACTTATTACAGTTTTGGTAATTTAAGCATGTGTTATGAACAAAGATTGACCAGTGAACCAAAGTAGCCTAGAAACAGGCCCACTTGTATATTAAAACATGATATATGACAGAGATAGTGTTAAAAGAAAGGATGGATTTTTTATGCCTATTTCTTTGCAAAAAAATAAAATGAGATTTCCTAACTTACAGCATACACAAAAATGTATCCTAGATGGTTTGAAGATGTAAATGTGAAGAGGAAATTTTTTAAATACTTAGAAGAAAATGAAGAAGAAATGTGTGACACTGGGGTAGAGAATTCCTTTTTAAGACACAAAAAGCACAAACTTAGAAGAAAAATGTTGGTGTGATTTTCCACATTATTAAGGTATTTTTATGATAAAACACTGTTAAAGAGAAATATAAAACCATAGATTGAAAGAATTTATTTGCATTGAAATAACTTCTAAGAGAATGCTTAGAAATGATTTAAGAAAAAAAGCAAGAAAAAATATTTTGGCAATGTCTAGTAATGTTGGAGGGTGCATACCCTATGATCCAGAAATTTCACTTCAAGGAGAGGATCTAGAGAGATTTTCACATGTACACAAGGAGCTATACACAAGAGTGGGTCTTACAGCATTCTTTGAATGTTTAAAAGTAGCAACAGCCTACCTGGAGAGGATCAACTGAGGTTTATTATAATGAAGTTCAATGTAGAAGCTAATGTTAATCAACTTCACCCACATGCATCAACACAGGTAAGTATAAAAAATATTTGTTTGGGGGGAAAAGGAAAGTTGCATAGGTATAATTAATAAAAAAACAGATATCATTGGAGTGATACACAAAAAGTCAGGATATTACATTGAGAAGGAAAGAAAGATGGGATGAATAGTCGGTTTTAACTGAATCCTATAATGTTTTATTTCTTAAAAGGTGCTTTTTCCAGATCTTAGCCTTTGTAAATAATGCTGTTATGAACATAGGGGTGCATATATTCTTTCTGATTGGTGTTTCTAGTTTCTTAGGATATATTCCCAGAAGTGGGATCACTGGGTCAAATGGCAGTTCCATTTTAATTTTTTGAGAAATCTCCATACTGATTTTCACAGTGGCTGTACCAGTCTGCATTCCTACCAGCAGTGTACTAGGGTTCCCTTTTCTCCACATCCTCACCAGCACTTGTTTGTTGATTAATTGATGGCAGATGAATGGATAAAAAGGCTGTAGTACATTTACACAATGGAATACTATGCAGCTGTAAAAAAGAAGGATAACATATTTTGAGACAGCATGGATTATGCTAAGCAGAATAAACCAGTCAGACAAAGATAAATATTACATGATCTCACTTATATGTGGAATCTAATGAACAAAATAAACTGATGGACAAAATAAGTCCAGAGACTTGGGAAGCATGGAATAGACTCAGATCTCAGAGGGAAGGGGGTGGGTGGGAAGGGGTTAGTCACATAACTTGTATGCATAAATGTATCACCCATGGACACGGAAAATAGTGTGACAAAGGCCTGGAGTGGGTTAAGAGCCAGGTGGAGGGGCACAAAGGGGGGAAATGGAGGACATCTATTATACGCTCAACAATAAAAATAATTTTTTAAAAAGGACGATTTTTAGCAAAAATGACAACATTACCACCTTAAATTTCTGTGGTATATACATTGGTATCTCGCTGTTACTCTATAATTTTAAAATACTTAATAACACAAATTTTAATATGTAAAAAAGAGCTTAACCCACCACCAACATATAATGGCTACTCAAAAAATGTTATTCAGAAATTGTCTCAATTGCGAATCTGTTCTTGACAATGATTCTCCCAGCTTTATTCTTTTATCAATATGGGTGATGCCATATTCTGTTTGACTCAGTAAAGAGAACCTTCCTATCCCAGACAGTCCTCATAGCTAGCTCAGCATAACCTCAAGGGTAGAAATTGCAAATCTGAAAAACAAATCTTAGAAAAGTGTACTTTTTCTCTTTGACATTATTTTTGAAGCATAATAGTGACAAAAAACTTTTTCCAATTAACAGAATAGTTATTTCTGGAGAGTAATCTAAATATTAAAACTCTTAATTTTTTTTCTTAATTGATTAAGGTATTACATGTGTGTCCTCATTCCCCCATTGGCCCCTCACCGCCCCCCCCCCCCCCCCACACACACACACAAACTCATGCCCTCACTCCCCTGGTGTCTGTGTCCATTGGTTAGGCTTATATGCATGCATACAAGTCCTTTGGTTGATCTCTCCCCATTACCCCCACCCTCTGAGGTTTGAGCATCTAATCGATGCTTCTCTGTCTCTGGATCTGTTCTTGTTCATCAGTTTATGTAGTTCATTATAATCCACAAATGCATGAGATCATGTGATATTTATCTTTCTCTGACTGGCTTATTTCGCTTAGCATAATGCTCTCCAGCTTCATCCATGCTGTTGCAAATGGTAGGAGTTCCTTTTTACAGCGGCATAGTATTCCATTGTGTAGATGTAAAATTCTTAATTTTTTTAACTGAGGTGTAAACATTTGGAAATAAAGACTTGCCCAGAGCTTAGATGAGTTCAAAAGATCATAGCATAAAAGGCTGTTTCTCATATACATATATAAAAGCCCCAATATTTTTTTACTGAATATTAATGTATTAAAACTATCTTTATAGGAAAATATGAAAGATCTAGTCAATTGAGAACTCTTGTTTATAATTGGTTTCATAACTATGAGCAAGAGGGGTGGGAAACAAGTCAGGTGTTTTGCAGGATTTATCCACTGAGTATAATTTAAGAAATGTACATCTCATAACCAAAACCTTTATGTTCTCTATCTTGAGCTTGCCTACTCAGCTTATGCTTGAGACCCCATCTTCACATTCCTTCTGTCCAAAACGGTTCCAGGAGCATCCACACTGTCCATGGAGCAACTGACAGCATTAATGAATATTTTCCCACCAGGTGAGGTCTGAGCATCTTCCATCTCTGATTGTAACCTGAATCCTACTGTGGGTCCTGGGCTCTCTTGAGAGCTGGAGGTAGACTTCTTTCCCCCTCTCTGTTTCCCCCTTTTCCTTTGCATCAGGCCAGGTAATACGGGAAGACTTTCTGCCTGCATTCCCCTTACCTGGAGCCTAATTTCTCAGCCTTTAGTTTACATGGGGTCTATGTGCCTCTCTTTTTTAGCCTTTACCTTAAAGGTGATGTGATTCTCCTCTTCCTCCACAGAAATTTCCTTTTGGGGGACAGTTGCTATGTTTTCCTCTTTGGGGCATATTTAAGAACTTGCCAAGCAGAATCTGACTATTGCTTTTGCTGTGCACGCATGAAATCCAGTGGTAGTGGGAATTTCTTTTCTAATTTCTAAGTTCTGTTTGTGGTGACATTTCTTCTCAAGGTCATTTTTCTTGTAGTGTAGCACATTGAACTCTTTCAAAATGATTCTGAGTCTAAATATTTTATGATTGACATCGAACATGAGTATCAAGGGCAAAAAAGAAGCTAATTCTAGTGGAACTACAGAGCAATGATGATCTTATTGAATGTATTTCACTATCATTTATTAAAATGCTCCAAGAGAATAAAAAATGCAAGTATCTGTTAAGAAATTTTTAGGGAAAACTATTGAGTCTTCCCCTTAATATTTGGAGGCTGCTTATTATAGTGGAAAGGTAATCTTTCAGTCGTGTGTTTGAATTCTTATTCTGTTATTTATGTGGCTTGGGCAATATTCTTAAAAATTTGACCTTTATTATTTTTTTTCATGTGCAAATGGTGATGACAGTTATCTCTTAAAATTTTTGAAAGTTTACAATAAGATAATGCATATGAAGCAAGCAGCACAGTACCTGGACTGCAATGGGGTTTATTAAATGATAGTACCACAGCATGCTACACACAGCAATAGCCCAGACTTTCCTTTGGAATTTATCTTTCCCACTTACCAGTAAAATTGCTTATGTACTGGAAGTCTTCAGAAAAGTTCGACTTGAGAGTTTTATTGCATTTATTCAAGCTATAGTCACCCAGCTTGAAATCTTGGAGATATATTTGACTCTTTACAGCCCTCATTTATATTCTGCTATTGCTGCCTTCTCTCCTTGACAACTAGAGTGACCCAAAATTTCCACCAGCAGGCTCAGAGCCCCTTTTCTAACCAGTCTGAAGTGAGGTAGATAAGATGTTATCAAGACCTTGAGTCCTTCAAATCTTGTAGGGTTTGGAATTTGCTCCCTGGCATAATTGGCTTAGACTTCACTTTACCCCATAAATAAAGTACTTAGTAAAGTGCCTGGATTTTTAAAAGTGTGGCTATTACTGTTGTTATTGTTGTTGTTATTTACAATTGAGCCAGGATCCGGTACACCTAGGGAAGTCCCTGAGTTACAGTAGAGTGTAGTGATCTGGAATGAGCTGTATGGGACCTGGTAGACCTGAATTCAAATCTTAAATGCACCAATTCACTAACTGCGTGGTCTTGGTCAGGTTACTTAATCACTCTATTTGTTTCCCTTACTTATAAAATAGAGACAAGGATGCTTATCTGGTGTGGTGGTTTGTCCATCTGTTTATTAATTTTAAAGCCAATGTTGAACAGATATTTATGTAGTACCCACAATATGTCAAGCACTGTGCTAACGCCATGCCAGCAAGGCACACAGCAAAGTAGCACATATACTTGGCTGCTGTATTCATGTTTTTAAAGACACATTTAGAGACAGAGCAGTAGCAGTTGGTGGCTGCCCGGATGCATTCTAGGGGGATGCACAGAGATGCGGGATTGAACATCAGCTTTGGGAGAGAGTTCCTACATCTGAGCTCAGGCTTTTGATACAGGAAGTGCCAGCCAAAGCCTGGAATAATTGGGGATTAGGATATAATAGTGCTGTGTCATGGCAGAACCCTCTTGTGACTCAGTGCTCATGATTGGGATTTGAAGTGGTTAAGGCATTGATAGTGAAATCCGTCTTACTTCAGACTTGTCAAAAATGGGACACTGAGACTCCTTGGTGGCGGTTTTTGGCCAGCCCAACTGTCAAGAACTGTAGAAAGCAGAGACAGTAGCATATAAATGGGGCTGGTGGAGATGCTTCTGTGACTAACACATCTTTTAAGATGTTGTGGTGGCTGGGATCGAAGTCTTGTCGTTGAAGCCCAGTGACAGCAATTAATGGCAGGATTTATTGCATCAGCATTCATGATTGGGGATGCACTAGCCCTATTCTGACATCATAGTTGTAGGGGCAGCTGTGGTCCAGGCTGTGCAGCTGGCCACAATTGATGGCCTTAAAAACAGGGCCTTAGCCAGTTTCCACTGAATTTTGGAACTTATTCCACTGGGGATTGGTTTTGGACAAGATAATTCTTATCTCTTAGTTAAGCATTGGAGACACTATGATGCACAAAAGTAGGCATTGTTAATCCTGAAAGGGATCAGTTTTCAAAAGGGAAGCTAGCTTTTGATTGAAAATATGAAATTTTAGCTATTACAAGCATGAAAGAGTTGCATAGTGAGCTGTAAGATACTATCAAAAGGTTTGGTGTAGTTTAGGACATCATAGAATGCATTTTTAAGGAAGTGATGATTGAATTAAGATGTGAAGAATTTGTAAGAACTGATTGCTGTTGAAAATTAAATGAGACAATATATTAAAGCATATAGCACATAGTAAGCTCAGTAAATAGAGGCTGTGGTTTTTATTGCTATTCTTTTTTGACATCAAGATAGTTTTTTGCTGGAAGTTTAAGCTATATAGAAAAGGGTGAAGGAACACAGATGAATCATCAACATATTAATTTAAGGAGGCATACCCTGAGATTGATTATCAGGAGAGTAATAATGAGAAACAACAACATGTGAATCAATAAAATAAGAAAGGCAGGAAATACAAAATCAGTTTGGGGTCAAAGTAATAAAAATTAAAATAGGTAAAATTTAGAAACCGGGAAATAGGTATGGATTGTCTAGATCAGTGGTTCTCAACCTTCCTAATGCCACAACCCTTCAATACAGTTCCTCATGTTGTGGTGACCCCCAACCATAAAATTATTTTCGTTGTTACTTCATAACTGTAATTTTGCTACTGTTATGAATCATAATGTAAATATCTGTGTTTTCCGATGGTCTTAGGCAACCCCTGTGAAAGGGTTATTTGACCCCCAAAGGGATCGCGACCCACAGGTTGAGAACCGCTGGTCTAGATTAATGTTCTTACTCCCTTTAAAGTTTCAGAGTCACCTTTACCGAGAAAGTCACTCTTCTTAAAGGTGTCCAGGATATTTGAACCTGAAATTAACCAGATGCTTTCTTTATCCTCAAGGCATTCAAAACCTAGTGTGGGTGGCAGATTGTTCTGCATCAGGCTAGAATGCAAAACAGGGAGAGATAAGTACTATGAGAGAGGCATGGGCAGTGTGCTAAGAGAACAAATGAATTCTGATTAGAGGATGGCTTTCCAGAGGATGTGAATTTCAAGGTTTTCCCTGAGACAAGGAAGCTCCTTTTTAGTGTGTGTATGCTACCCATTTTAATACAGATAGGTCTTGTGTTTATATTTGTAGTTAATTTTAGGATTGTCCTCATCTTTGTTGATTTTATTTCCCTCTCTGTTAAGTTTACCTGTACTATATTCCATTGGAAACAATTGGAACTTCTGAAGATAGGTGTGGTGATCTGAGCTGATCTTGACTATTATATCCCTGGCATCTAAAATATGGACTGCAGAGAAAGATTGGAGGTAGAGGGCCATCCTATACATGATAAGGCTTACATTTTTTACATTCAAAATTGCCCTAGTGAGTTAAGAAGCTGGATGGAGGAAAGTATCTCGTCTTGGAACAGAGGCGGTTAACTCCTGAAAATGTCCACTAGATGGCACCAAAAGTTTAAGGATTGTGGTTTCCATGGTTCCATTCACCTGCCACCTAGATCTTAAGCTCCAGGACCAGAGTTTTAAGACTGGGTGGTGCTTGTGCTATTTCTTCAGCATATGATGAAAACGAAATAGAGGCAAGTGGAAATCTCCACATAATCAGATACTGAGGATTGTGTATATTTAGAAAGACTATAAGTATACCCAAGTGTGTACAAGTATTCAAATTGGTAGGAAAAGATGGATAATTTAATAAGTAATGTTGATTCAATTGGCTAAGTACTTTGAGAAAAAAATCTATATGTGGATATCTATAATAATAAAAGCATAATATGCTAATTAGACTGGACAGCTGAACGACCTTCTGGACGTCCTTCTGGACAACCTTTCAGACAAAGCCCGGGCTGCCAGGGCCAGGCAGCCACCGCAGCTGCGAGTACACACACACACACACACACACACACACACACACACACAGTAGAGACCTGATGCACGAGACTCGTGCAAGAGTAGGCCTTCCTTCCTCCGGCTGCCGGCCACTGATTTCCCTCCGGCACCCGGGATCCGGGCTTCCCTCCGGCCGCCAGCAGGCACCCGGGATCCGGGCTTCCCTCGCAGCCCCAGCTTCCTCCGGAAGATTGTCCAGAAGGACATCGGGTCTAATTAGCATATTAAGCTTTTATTATTATAGGAATCTAATATATATACATGTACATATACAATATATAGTCTTATCATTACATTTCTAAATATATTCCATTTTTAGATAAGGTTTTTAAAAACTTTTAAAAATTGTGGTAAATACAATTTTAAGATTTATCATGTTACCCATTTTTAAGTGTACAGTTTAGTGTCATTAAGTACATTCACACCATTGTCCTACCATCATCACCATCTATTCGCAGAACTCTTTTCATCTTGTTAAATGGTGGCCTGACTTTTTAAATGTAAAAATTAGAAACTGCAAATAGCTTAGAAGAAGACATAGGTGTGTTTATTTATATAATTTTGAGTTTGTTAAGATTTTTCTAGCCCTGACTGGTTTGGCTCAGTGGATAGAGCGTCGGCCTGCGGACTGAAGGGTCTCCGGTTCGATTCCGGTCAAGGGCATGTGCCTTGGTTGCGGACACATCCCCAGTTGGGGGTGTGCAGGAGGCAGCTGATTGATGTTTCTAACTCTCTATCCTCCTCCCTTCCTCTCTGTGAAATATCAATAAAATATATATTTTTTTAAAAAGATTTTTCTACGCCCAGCAGCAAAAGTATCAGAAGTTCTATATTGATTCATTTGATCACACAAAGACAAAAACTTTGTTTCTATTTAGGTAAATACGTTCACTAATTTATCACATATATTTATATACACATATATTTATTCTCTTGGAAGAATTCATTTTCATATGGTTAGAGAACTATGCCACTGAGGTCCTTTCTGGCTCTCAGGCAGGGACTACACCCCCCAATTCCTT
The DNA here is from genome assembly GCF_951640355.1 of Cnephaeus nilssonii. NCBI lineage: Eukaryota > Metazoa > Chordata > Mammalia > Chiroptera > Vespertilionidae > Cnephaeus > Cnephaeus nilssonii. Next base: position 38,823,901 of record NC_137084.1, on the reverse strand, counting down.
GCCATATGACCTCTCAGAGGCGCTTTCATCTCATGGCAGCTTATTTTTTCAAAGCCTGCAAGAGAGTCTCTCCAGTCTGCTTGAGCAGACTCTTTTATAACCAATGAACAGAATGTTAGTCTTACATAGCATCTATGTAGCATATTCATAATCATGGAGGGGACATCCCGTCACCTTTGCCACATAATAAAACAAAATCAAGGTTACCCCTCATGTATGTTTATCATGTGGAGGAAACATGAAATATGAATTTTAAGAAGATAGTAAAAATTGGATGAAAATAGGGGTTTGTGGGGCTTTGTTAAGTAATATATTAGACTATAATTGCATTTTATTTATTTGGAACTTATAGCTATAAAGAAACAATACAGTTAAAATTGTTTTATTATACTTAGGGAAAATATAATATTGGTAGAAATTATGTAAACAGTTTGTTTAGCCTAATAGTCTTCAAATTAAAAATAAGTGGTTGGCAGAGGTTAAGATAATTTGATCTATATGCTCTCTTAAGTTTTCTTCATGGTTCTAATGATAGTAACAGAAATAATTAATATTTTTAAGGGATTCCTGTGAGCAGGCATTGAATTAATTTTCCTCATTTAGTTTCACAATGACCCTATGAAGTAGTATATTCCTTTTTTATACTCATATTAGAGGCCCGGTGCATGAAATTCATGCACTTGTTGGGGGTTCCCTCAACCTGGCCTATACCCTCTCCCAGGCCATCAGTCGGACATCCTTAGTGCTGCCATGGAGACCGGCTTCTGGCTGAGTGGCGCTCCCCTGTGGGAGCGCACTGACCACCAGGAGGCAGCTCCTGCGTTGAGCATCTGCCTCCGGTGGTCAGTGAGTGTCATAACGACCAGTCATTCTGCTGTCCAGTCGATTTGCATATTACCCTTTTATTATATAGGATTACAGATGAAGAAAGTGAGGCCTTAGAGTAGGTAAGAAATTTGCCAAAGGTTACAGAAATAGAAATCTGATGGAATAATGTTTTAATCCAATTAAGTTGCCTTTATTTACTAGCTTATACTGCCTGAAAAAAGTCACCTTTGCCAAGCATGCCATAGCATAAGAGCCCAAGTCTCTGATGTCCATCCAAGGGGCTCAGTTCTCACCTTGAAGTTTCAGGAAAAATTAAAATGGGGAATGTTACATATTCTATGATTCAGAATACATAGAATATATAAATAGGATAATAACCATTTAAAATCTGTGGAAAACAAGCTGTTGCTTCTGAATAAGCATTCATATTTCAGAATGATAGAACGTATTTAATGAGAAATATATTAAAAATTAGTATGTAGATTACTTAACAAAGATGGCCCCATTCAATCCCTAGTCTAACCCAGAGTATCTATCATTTTGTAACTCACGCATCATACTTCCTTCATGGAAAACAAGGACAGAACAGAAAGACATCTTGGTTGGCTGCTGAGGCATTCTGCTTTCTACTTTCTATTCTTAATTACTTTTAATCATTAATGTCTTTACTAATTAGAAACATCCCTCAATCATGACAGCTATTTTGAACTAAGAAATTTCACAATGAATATTGAATTAGAATTGATAATGTATGTTTTTAAAAACCCTATAGTTATTTTTGTATCAAATCCAGAGTCAAGTGCAGCTTTGTCAGAATCTTGGGGCACACACTGCCTTCATATTGACTGCTTTTTGGTGGCAGTTATCTGGATGTAACTTGAGATAAATCCTTCTCGGTATTCGATTCCTTACCTCAAGCATGCCCTCACCCAAATCCCCCTACTACCTCAGAGGCAGCAGCTCATTGTAAACTCATAGATGGCCTAATTTCCCCCATTACATTATGATACTGTCTGCTTCTGTTTTTGCAATTACATCAAGATACATAATAGGATTCTCTCTCCAGTCTTGAATTTGTTCCATTACAATGTTTTTGTTTTCATCTGTGTTTTATTTTTATTATTGAGGTATTGATGGTAGCAGTGTATGGTGTTAGCTTTCCTTTTTGTCTAGAAATTTGTCATAGGCCTTTTTGTCCAGAACTCATTCTGTGTTTGGGTGAGCCTATCTTCTATAGTTGGATTATGATAGGTGTTCCCACCGAAATTAGAGACTTTGGGAAAAGAACCATTTGTATGATATTTAATTATGGAGGGTGGTTAACTTGGAATAGTAATAATTCTGGGCATTGAAACAGCCTGAAAATGCAATTCCGCTTTTCAGATGCTCAGTGGTTTCCAAGGAAATGTCCAAACCACTGGACAGGAATGAAGGGCACGGGGCCAGTGAAAGGGAGCCCCTATGCCAGTGATGGCGAACCTATGACACGCGTGTCAGCACTGACACGCGTAGCCATTTCTGATGACACGCGCCGCAGGCCGAGGATGAAACATTTGCTGCTCCTGAGGATGAAACATTTGCGACTAGAGTCTTGGAGTTAGTTTTTTCCTCAAAGTGACACACTACCCGAGTTATGCTCAGTTTTTTGGCGAAGTTTGACACACCAAGCTCAAAAGGTTGCCTATCACTGTCCTATGCACTGTGGTGTCCTCAGCATTCCTGTCACTCATTTGGTACAGATGAACTCAACACTTACTCCTGGCCAGGCTTGTTTCTGAAAGGTGGGAATGTTACTGTGTGTCACAGGTCATGGTCTCTGTCTTTGATTATTTATCTCTCAGTCCCATGGAGGAGAAAAACACAAAGCAGAAATTGCAACCTATCCACATGTAGAGTACAAAATGAGAATACTTCACACTAGCAGTGGAAAACAAGCTTTTTGCTTCTGAACAGAAGAGTAATTGAAGACCAGAAATGAACCTAAATAAAAGGCTGAAGTGAAGTAGGGTCTAGATAAAGCCATTATGTATTTCCTCTTTTATGTCCAGTGAAATATTTTTAACAGCAGAACTCCAAAAATACATCATAACAGTGAATTTAAAAATTGCTTTGAAGAAATGCCATTTCTCTGATATAAGGAAGTCATAAATATTATGAACATTTTGGTGATACAAAAATAGCAAAGTAAGAAGATTAGTTCTCACCAAATGGGTTTTATGGCCTCAGTAATAACACTGCTTTATTTTCACTATTTTCAGTAGAGAAAACACTCTACATGTAACTAATGTATTTGGATTAACTCCTCTGTGCTTCATTTATTTTGGGAAGGATTAGTAACAAAGCTAGATTTTTTAACTTTGGGGGAGGAATATGCTTTTTTGAAACATCTGATTTTATACATGTTTCTAAACAACCATGTTCATAAACTCAAAATGATACCCAGGAGGGATGAACTAACCAGAACTCAGCTCCCTAGGGTGTAACTGGTGGCTAACCAGAGCAATAACTACAAAAGTAAGAACAACAGTGGGGTAGTACTCAGTCGAGGGCTAATCCACAGGCACTATTCCTGGCCTGGCGTGAGGGCAGGTACTGCTCCTTCCTCATCCTCACAGGTGGTGCTTCCCCAGCCTCAGATAGTTTCTTTACACACAGGCACTGATTAGTACTTGGCTGGATGTTCCAGGTTAGTGGTCAGCAAACTGCGGCTCGCGAGCCACATGCGGCTCTTTGGCCCCTTGAGTTTTTAGCAAAGGCCAGCATAGGAGTACCCTAATTAAGTTAATAACAATGTACCTACCTATATAGTTTAAGTTTAAAAAGTTTGGCTCTCAGAAGAAATTTCAATTGTTGTACTGTTGATATTTGGCTCTGTTGACTAATGAGTTTGCCGACCACTGTTCCAGGTGGACCCTTTGCAGGTGCCCAGAGTTCTTTTCTCTGTGTCACACACTTGTGCTGCTCTGCCATGCATATGGAGTGGCCTTGTTCCCCGCTCTGGACTCTTGTCTCTGTATCCTCAACTAAGGGCTTCTTAGTTAAGGCCAGGCTTTGCCTGGATTCTCCCTCCCTGCTCTCAGTAAAATAGGCATCTTAATAGAAAAATGTGAAGTACAGAAATAGATTCAGAATACGTAGAATCCTATATAATAAAGAGCTAATATGCAAATGACCCGTCACTATGATGCACACTGACCACCAGGGGGAAGACACTCAATGCAGGAGCTGCCCCCTGGTGGTCAGTGCGCTTCCACAGGGGGATCACTGCTCAGCCAGAAGCCTGGCTCATGGCTCGCAAGCACAGTGCCAATGGCGGGAGCCTCTCCTGCCTTCGCGGCAGTGCTAAGGATGTCCAACTGCCAGCTTAGGCCTGCTCCCAAGGGCTCTCGGACTGTGAGAGGCTGCAGGCTGGGCTGAGGGACTCCCCCCTCCAAGTGCACAAATTTTGTGCACCATGGAAGCAATTTAGAATCTATGAAAGAATGAGCTCTCAAAGCACTCTTGTTTTGTTCATATTTTAAAGAAATAATTCCCATGCTATATAAATCATTAAAAAGTATAGTCAAACGTCGTTTCTCAAACATCTCCCTTCCAAACAGTTCAGTTCTTGACCAAGTTGTTCACAGAAAAAATGTCTTGGTTGTGGAACCAAATTTCGGTTTTCAAACTGACAACCCTTTCAAGCTAATACCTCAGCATGACAAAAAGCATCTCTCAGGCAACAAAGGAGAGAATGCTTTTGTTGCTGACAAACTCAGCATTTACCACAATTGTAAAACATAAAAAGGCCATCAAGAGTGCTAATGTTGCCAAGGGTGTGAAAGAAAATGATCACAAATAATTGAAGAGGTAGAAAAATTGTTGTTGATTTGTTTTTTAAATTTAGTATATATATATATATATATATATATATATATATATATATATATATACATATATATATATATATATATATCTCCTATGTAATAAAAGCCTAATATGTAAGTTGTCTCCTCGGGTGGTCATTCGACCAGGAGTTCAACCACTCACTATGACGTGTGCTGACCACCAGGAGGCAGTGCTGAACATGGCGGGCATTGGCCAGGAGAGAGTGTGCTGCCCACTCGGCTTCTGTGCAGCACTACTGAGTGGCCCAGAGGCCCGCTCTGTGCCCCGGCCCGCGGCGTCTGGCTGTACTCACTGCATCTTTGGGTGGGGACTCGGGCACCGTGACTCAGGCCCAGGGGGTGTGCATGGGGGCCCGGGAGCACAGGTGCTGCCCAGGGCCCAGAGGTCAGCTGGGACCTGCCCTTCCACGCTAGATGCTCTCACTTCGATTGCCAGCCAGGCCTAGGGACCGTGCCCATGCACGAATTTTGTGCACCGGGCCTCTAGTATATATGTATGTATTTTAAAATCTTTATTGTTGAAAGTGTTACATATGTCCCCTGTTTTTCCCCATTGCCCTCTTCTGTTTTAAAGTATTACATATGTTTCCCCCCAGTACCTGCCCCCTATCCCAGGCCTTCCCCACCCTATTGTCTGTGTCCATGGGTTATGCATATGTGCATACACGTTATTTGGTTGATCTCTTCTCACCCACCCACCTACCCTCACCTTCCCTCTGAGATTCTACAGTTTGTTCCATGCTTCTATGTCTCTGGATCTATTTTGTTCATCAGTTTATTTTATTCATTCAATTCTACATATGAGTGAGATCATGTGATACTTGTCTTTCTCTGACTGGCTTATTTCGCTGAGCGTAATATTTTCCAACTGTTGTTGATTTGGATAAACAAAAAGCAGTGAGCCAGTGACAGCCATTTCAGAGGCAGTGATATGAGAACAAGCAAGGATGCTGCATGCTGAACTGAAAGACACCCCTGGGACGAGTGCTGAAAGTGATTCGTTTAAGACTAGTAGGAGGTGGTTCGATAAATTTAAGAAAATACTTCTTTTTTTTAAAAAATATATTTTATTGATTTTTTACAGAGAGGAAGGGAGAGGGATAGAAAGCTAGAAACATCGATGAGAGAGAAGCATCGATCAGCTGCCTCCTGCACACTCCCCACTGGGGATGTGCCCGCAACCAAGGTACATGCCCTTGACCGGAATCGAACCTGGGACCTTTCAGTCCACAGGCTGACGCTCTATCCACTGAGCCAAACCGGCCTTGGCAAGAAAATACTTCTTTATTTCTAGATTAAACAATACATTAGACATGTACTATATATAAGAAAGCTTAAAAGGAATCATTTGGGGGTCTGGAATGGATTAATTCAATTTACATTACTTTTAATGGGAAAAAAATGATTTGATTTTTGAACAAATCACTTCTTGAACAGCCTTCTGGAACAAATTAAGTTCGAGAACCTTTTTAAAGATGGACAATATCTAAGTTCATTTTATAAGCCAGTGTAACTTTGCTACCAAAACCTGACAAAAATATGAAAATTGTTAGCACCTTTCACCCGTAAATGTATATAAAAACATATTCTCAATAATGGTAAATTGAGCCACACAACATTTAAATACACCATGACAAATAAGAATGCAGTTTTATAAAGTCTATTAATATAATTTTTCTACAATAGACCAAAAGAAAAAGAGGTCGCAGGTGCCTCCATAATTTCCAATGAAGCATTAATTAAAATTCAGTATCCATTTTGGATACAAACACTTAGTAAACCAAAAACATAACATGATAAATGTTTTCCAAGATACCAGCTGACAGCATTCTTAATACTAAAATAGAGAAAGCTGAAGAAGCAAGAAATAAGATGGGGATATTGCCATCACAATTATTCTATATTGGTGTAGCTAGGAAACCTTTGGAGCAGTGATCACCAGCCGGTGGTCCGCGCGCCATTGGTGGTCCATGAGTTCCGAAAGGTTGGCTACCTCTGGTCTAGAATGTCAGCCTGTGGGGGAAAAAAAGTGAATTAAAAAGAACTAAATAAGGAGGTGAAATAGGAGCTGATAACATTATTATTTACACTTAACTGTTTACAAATGAGGGAGGAGCAATATTTTCCGTGTTGAGACTGAAACTATTTTTGAGCCTCTCCCCCACATTTTTCAAGAAGAGAAAAATCAGAATGTTTCTACTCTCTAGTTTTCTGCCTATCACTTATTGCAGTTTGGAATGAAATCATTGGGATTTTAGATTTTTATAATTTGTTTTTGTAGCACTTCTGTCAAAAATAATTAGTGAGGATTTCATTTCTCCTAGGACCTAGGATATTTAAAAATTATGTAGTATACATTTTGTTTGTTTTTAATAGTTACTGCCAGTTTTTATACCATCTTCCCTTTTATTAAGTTTTTTTGCAAATTTAAATTTATGTGTGGTCAGCTAAAGTAGAATCTGGAATAGCTTTTAAGGATGGAAATGTGGTTGGTAGATTTTCTGAGTTCTTATGTGGTTTGAATGTCTTTTAGTGGATTTTTGAATGAATGCTAGCAAGACCAGATTGAAAGCGTTGGTGTGTGTGTCTTTTTCAAGATTCTGTAGCTAATGCTGAGTTATTTTTCTGGCATTTATTGTTATTGAGCAGAAATCTGAGGCCAATAGACTATTTTTCCTTGGTGAATCATCTTTTCATTTAAATGCTGGTTTGATTTTACTTTTTAATTCACATGTTTTATGTGGATCTACCTTTTTATTACATTTGCTTGTGAGTAAAATGAAACATTTCAACCTGAAAATTCAAGTAGTTCTTTAGTTCAAGGCATGTTTTTCTTTCAGTTCATTGATTTTTGAACCACACAACACATTTAAAGAATAATACACTGTGAACAAATAGGAATGTGGTTTTATAAAATCTGTTACTATAATCGTTTATATCAGTAGATCAAAAGAAAAAGTCACACAGTAATATCCACAGATTCTAAAGAAGCATTAATAAAAATTCAATATCCATTTGTGATACAAACTCTTTGGAGAATGCTTTTTTTCCTAATCCTCACCCAAGGATATTTTTTTCCAATGATTTTCAGAAAGTGGAAGGAAGGGAGGAGGGAAGAAGGGAAGAGGGAAGAGAGAGAGAGAGGAGCATTAATATGAGAGAGACACATTGATTGGTTACTTCCCCCATGAACCCCAACCAGTGCTGGGCAACCTGCAACTGAGGTATGTACTCTTGACCAGGAATAGAACCTGTGACTCTTTGGTCTTCAGGCCTATGCTCTAACCATTGAGAAAAATGTAGGCCAGGGCTGAGAATGCTTTTTATATGCATATTTCATGTGCTGGATTTGTCCATGTCTATAATATTTTATCTTGTCACTCCTGTCTCTTTTGGGCCATTCCTTTTGAGGTTTAAGAATTTTTCTTGAGCTTGTATTTGCTTTGTTATCTGTGGATATACACACACACACACACACACACACACACACACACACACACACTAGAGGCCCGATGTACGAAGATTTGTGCAAGAATGGGCCTTCCTTCCCCTGGCTGCCAGCACTGCCTTCGCTCCGGACCTGAGCTGCCTTTCCGCCTTCCCACACTGCCCAGAGGCCAGGGGCGGCTGGGGTGGTGTGGAATGCCTGCATCGTTGCCATGGTGACAGCACAGGCATCCCGCCCTGCCCCCAGCTGCTTGGTGCCTCCGTATGCAAATTAACCTGCCAGCTTTGTTGGGTTAATTTGCATACTCACGCCTGATTGGCTGGTGGGCATCACGAAGGTGCGGTCAATTTGCATCTTTCTCTTTTATTAGTGTAGATATTTTTTCTCATAGCAAATCTCTTGTTTGCTGACTCCATTTAAAAATTTCACAAATCATGCTTTTCAAACCTAGATCATATTGTGCTTCCCATCTGTGTGTGTGTGTGTGTGTGTGTGTGTGTATGTGTATGTGTGTGTGTGTGTATATATATATATATATATATATATATATATATATATATATAATATGGAACGCTTCATGAATTTGCATGTCATCCTTGCACAGGGGCCATGCTAATCTCTGTATCATTCCAATTTTAGTATATGTGCTGCCAAAGTGAGAACTACAATTTTCTATTTTCATAAATAATAATGTACCCCAAAATCCTGTTGAGTATGTGAGTTGGAGATTTTATAATGATTTCTCTTTTTTAGGACAAGAAGTTTACTTGGGGTGGCTAGTGGATGGGGCATTATTTGGATTTGTCAGCTCGGTCCCTCTTTTTCACTGATGAGTATTTTCATGGTCCAGTCATCTTTGTTTTTATTCATTTTATCTGCTAAGAGGCAGGGAGGCAGGGTGGCTTTTTGTCAGAGACTGTGTTGGTTCCTTTCAAATACTTGAAAAACCACCAAACAGGAGACATTCTAGATTTTCTCAAGCTTTATTTTGCCACTTGAGAGACCCAGAAATCTGTAAGGGAACTTAAAGCTATAGAACTAGAAGCAGCCAAAGCAAGGAGCATTGTCCTGGTGCTCAAAGATAGGTTTCTGTGTTTACTATGACAATTCAAGCTAGAGAGCTCTATGCCTTCATTTTTCCTTCTTTGCTTCCTCCTCCTCTGCTCTCATTCCCTCCCCCCGCCTTCTTAATCTTACTTATTTAGTCTCGGTGTCCTTTTTCAATATTTATTGCAAAATATATCATACATTAAGAACAGAGTAGAGAATTATTTGTACAGTTTAGGGAAAAATTGGAAAGTGAATACATACTTAATTACTAACTAGCTCGAACACAAGAGGTCAGACCCCATGACCACTCCCCAAACATAACTCCTCTCTCTCTCCTGGAGGTAACCACTTCCCTGACTTTTGAATGATCTTGTTCTTGCTTTTGTTTACATTTTAATAACCTAGCTATACTCTTAACTAATATGGTGTAGTTTTGCTGGATTTATTTTATAGGAAATGAATTAATATTGTATGTTTTCATTTGTTACTTTCTTCTTTTGCTCAATATCATATTTGTGAGATTCATCCATGTTCTTGAATGAGGTAGTAGTTTGTTAATTTTCTTTATTTTTGTTTAAATATATTTTTATTGATTTCAGAGAGGAAGGGTCCCAGGTTCGATTCTGGTCAAGGGCATGTACCTTGGTTGCGGGCACATCCCCAGTGGGAGATGTGCAGGAGGCAGGTGATTTCTAACTCTATCCCTCTCTCTTCCTCTCTGTGAAAAATCAATAAAATATATTTTTTAAAAAAGAGAGAGAGAGAAAAAAAGTTAGTTACCTACAAGGGAGTACCCATAGGACTGTCAGCTGATTTCTCAACAGAAGCTATGCAGGCCAGAAGGGAGTGGCAAGAAATAGTCAAAGTGATTAACAGCAAGAACCTACAACCAAGATTATTCTACCCAGCAAAGCTATCATTTAGAATTGAAGGTCAGATAAAGAGCTTCACAGACAAGAAAAGAGTTCATCACCACCAAACCAGGATTATATGAAATGCTGAAGGGTATTCTTTAAGAAGAGGAAGAAGAAAAAGGTAAAGATAAAAATTATGAACAACAAAATGACAACAAATACATACCTATCAACAAGTGCATCTAAAAATCAAGTGAATAAAAAATCTGATGAACAGAATAAAGTGATGAATATAATAGAGTCAGCGACATAGGAAGGGAGTGCACTGACAATTCTCAGGGGGAAGGGAATGTGAGGGGTGTGGGAAGAGATTGGACAAAAATCTTACACCTATGGATGAAAACAGTGGCAAGGGGTAAGGGCATGGGGTGGGGTGGGGAATCAGGTGGAGGGGAGCTATGGGGGAAAAAAAGAGGAACATCTGTAATCTGAACAATAAAGATTTATTAAAAAGAAAAACATCAGTGATGAGAGAGAATCATTGATCAGCTGTCTCCTGCATGCCCCACACTGGTGATCGAGCCTGTCACCCTTGCATGTGCCCTGACCAGGAATAGAACCATGACCTCATGGTTCATAGGTCATTGCTGTTTTAATTTTCATTCCATTGTATGTGTAACCATAATTTATTCACCCATCTTGGGACAATTTTGAACAATGCTACTCTCAACATCCTTATGTCTTTGTATCTAGAGTGTTGATTAAATCACACCAAACTGCCTTTCCAATGCAGTGGCCTCAGTATATAGTTACCCTAGTCATGTTTGTGAGTACCTGTTTTACCTCCTTCTAACTCTTGATATCATCACACACTTGTTTACCAATCATTTTGATAGGTACTTGGCTCAGTACCAAAGCAGTCCCCTGGGTATGTGGGGCAGAGGAGGCAGCTTCCTGTCTGTCTTGCCCATGTACTGAGGTACAGCTCTTTGGAGGGAGGCCTCCTTGTAGAATCCTCACCCAGAGGCACCCTGGGTTTGGTCTTGTCTCCCAAACCAAAGCAAGACTTGCAAAGTGCTGTTAAAAGTTCAGAGGAGCTCTGGCCAGTGTTTCTAAGTGATTAGAATGTCAGCCCATGCATCAAAAGGTCTACAGGTTCGATTCCCGGTCAAGGGCATATACTTGGGTTACAGGTTCGTTTCCCTTGGAGTGTGTGCAGGAGGCAACCAATTGATGTGTATCTCTCACATGTCTGTCTCTCTTTCTACTCTCTCTCTCTCTCCTCCCCTTTCCCTCCTTTCTCTCTCCTTACCTTCCTCTCTTTCTTCCACTCTCTCTAAGAAGAAAAAAATATCCTCGCGTGAGGATTTAAGAAAACATTTAGAGGATTTGGTAAATGTCCTAAGAGAGTTTCTTTACTTACATTTTGGCCTGATAATTTCTTACTATTTTGGTGAATCCTTGATACATTTAAGATTTATTTTTGTTATATATATTTTGTTAAAATATGTAAGTTTTTAAAAAAACCTCTGTAGAGCAGATCAGGTGGGTCCAAGCCTTAAGCCTACATTTTTGTTTCTTCTAATAATTTGCATGATTGCCTTTTTAAAATATCACCATGGCAGGACCCTCACCTTAATTAGCTGGTAATCTGTGCTGTGGGCCTGGGATCTTTATTTTGAAAATGTCATTTCCCCTTATGTTCCAGTAGGATTTAAATAGGCCTCCTTCCCCGCTAATGCTCCAGTTACCCTCCTTTCAGCATCTCATACAGGCACCAGGAAGGTGACTAGGGAACAGCTTTAATTCATTAGAAATTACCTTGGCATTGCTTTTCCCTTATTCCCAGACAGACTTTTCTGTCTTTTGCAGGAAATTACAGTTTGGTAATTTTTTCCCTATCTTTTAATATACCATATTTTCCGGCGTATAAGACAACTTTTTAATTCAGGAAAACCTTCTCAAAAGTCGGGGGTCGTCTTATATGCTGGGTGTCATCTTATAGGGCGGGTATATCCCAAACTCTATATTTTAACTGGAAAAGTTGGGGGTCGTCTTATACGCCCAGTCGTCTTATCCGCCGGAAAATACAGTATTCTCAGTGTAACTGACAGGTAAAATACAAACTTCCATAGTCTCCTCACTGATTCTCCCCCCCCCCCCCCTTCATTATATTCTTTTGCTCCTTTTAATGAGAATTCAGAAGGGATTGAAGATAGGACTTAATATGTTCATGATGCCACCCTAAACAAGAATTCAGTGTGTAAATGTTCATCTTGTTATAACTTTAGTTGCCAAACTCCTCAGCTATTTAGAAAAGTTTGTGCTATTTTTTTTCAATTTTAACTTTTTCCTTTCTATTGGCTTTTCCCCATCAGCATTTAACCATGCTCAAGTCTCTAAAAAAACTCTCTTGATCACCAAACCCCTAGTTATCACCCTATGACTCTCCTTCCTTTCACAGCCAAGTTTGTCTCTTATTTCCTTATCTCCTAAGTCTTGTGGTTTTTTCCCCTGGATAATAAAATTGGGCATCAACTTACGGAGTTCCTTAAAAAATTATTTTTATCTTCATTGAGAATACACCCAAATTATAGATAATTTTGGTATGAATTGGTATTTTTAAACTACTTTGCTTGCAGATGATGTGAGTTTTCTCACCAAGAATATAATTTGCTTTTCTATTAAATCATTTTCTTTATATAGATTATGTTAGGTTTATTCCAATATATTAAATAATTTTACTTCTACAGTGAATGCTTCTCCTTCTCAGCCTTTTAAAATAGTAAATTACTATTTCTGGTTGATATAGGAGGCTATTGATTTTTGTAGAATTTTCTCATATCAGGCCAACTTATTCAATGCTTATAACTTCTAATAGTTTTTCTGTTGCATCTATAATATACTAAGGATATAGTTATTATAGTTTTCAGCATAGTACTTTTTGTCTTTTTTCCCATAATATCTGTATCTATTTATATTTTTCTTATTGAAATGGGTACAACTCAATAAAAAAATTTTTTATATTTCTTTATTGATTTCAGAGAGGAAGGGAGAAGGAGAGAGAGAAACATTAGTGATGAGAGAGAATCATTGATCGGTTGCCTCCTGCACACTCCCTACTGGGGATCAAGCCTGCAGCCCAGGCATGTGCCTTTGGCCGGAACTGATCCTGGGACCCTTCAGTCTGCAGGCTGACACTCTATCCACTGAGCCAAGCTGGCTAGGGCTCAGTAAAATTTTCACTAGTAGCAGTGGTAACAAGAATCCTCATTCACTTTGCTGAAGTTGTTTAGTGGTTGCTTCTAACATGAGGCATGGTATGTGCTGTGTGGTTTACTTTATTACTAGTTTGCTAAAAAGTAATGGGGTTTTATTTGATTATTTAACCAGGAATGGTTGCTGAACATTAACAGCTGCATATGGGATATCTATCAACCAGGTCATACGTTTTCCTTTAAACTTCTAATGGACATGTGTCTTCAGATAAACCCAGTGAAGTCAGGATGCATTGATTTCTAATGTACTGCTGGATTCGGTTTTCTAATATTGATTTATAACTTTTTCATCTGTGTTTAAAAGTGAGTCTAGTCTGTAGTTTGTGTTTATGTCCGTTTTTCTTTTCTAGTTTAGCTTATCAGTGATAGGTAAGCCTGTAATGCTACTCTTCTGTGAGTCTGGGTGTTACTTGAAGATAATATGATAATTTCCATACAATACTTGTTCAAGACCTTATAGAAGACATTTGACTGGGTTCCCATGAAGGAAAATGGAATAGAAGGCTGGATAGGGCATTAAGAAACAAAACAATAGAATAAACTATAACAATAGAAGGGCTTTGCACAAAATCATAGTAACCTGTGGGGCATGATCAACTCAACTCCCTGCACCGAGGGTTTAATTTTTTGTATTAAAACAAAGAAATAAAAAACAAATGGTCTGTCCAGACAGAGCAAGAGCAGCTAGTGTGATCTGACACTTCAGAATAAAAGCCTCTTTATTGGAGTATGCAAGGATTTCCCTGCAGAAGGTCCAGCCTCCTGCCTGTTCACTCTCAAGTCATTATCTTAAGTTCCATTGTGAAGAGGAACCAAATGGCTCACACACACACACACACACACACACACACACACACACACGGAAAATGGGCTGCAACTCTTGACCAACTGTCATTTGTCAATGTGGGCTTATTGCTGCTAAACAGTCTATTTTTTTCAAAAGAAGCTAAAGTATAATTCCTGTGTAATAACCCAATTTTAAACTAGGTACAGTTGAATTAATAAAATTTAAATTACTATGTGAGTCCTGATTTGGCTCATGGACCAGTGATTTAATATATTTGAAAAGATGTAAAGCCTTCCAGTTGTGAAATTCCACCCACATCTATAGAGCTTCTAGTTGGCCTCATTCCATTATTATTAAATATGAATGGAAAACTATGAATCATCAGCTATTTATGGAATGCTTGCAGCATGACCAAGGTAGACATACTGATAACTGGTCCCTTGGGAAGCAGAGATAATTCTGGAAACAGAAGACAAGTTTAACTATCACACATAATAATCTCCTTTACAAGTCTCATAACTATTTCTGAGTTCTAAATGGTTAGAAATTTGTGTCCTTACTGGTCTCCTGCGCTCATGAGAAATTAGATGCCTATTCTAGAATGGAATTCACATTGCAAAATTCTACTATGTCAATGGATTGTTCACCTCTGACTCTTTCTCCATCTGTCTACAGAATCAGAGAATGTTGCCACACCAACACAGAATGCCCAGGTGGCTGACAGGATGATGACAAGTTTAATTCCTATGAGAAACATCAGCTTGTAGGTGCTGTGCATTGTCTTGAGGAGACCTATCAAGCTGCACAGGCCTGAGATAGGGTTTGATGACAGGACACTTTCTCTGTTGCTTTTGCATTAGGTTAACCTAGGACATTTTTAGAACTATGTAAAAAGAAAGTGTCAATTCCTTCATATCTTCTTTCATTATTTTTAGAGTAATAAGACAGAATGAGGCCAAGAGCAAATATTTTATTATAATTGGCTATATGCATTTAAATAATAATTAGAGCAAATCACAGACTTCCTTAGTTTGAACTGTAGTCTTACTAGGGATTTGTGCTTTAAGATGAGTGAATTCTGAGCTTTTAATGGAAGAGCTGAACACAAGAATTTGTTTGAATATATGTTTTTAGCATATTTATTCCTTAATTAAAGTCCTGTGCCTTTAATGATTATTTTAGTGACCAATGTCTACATTTCTCCATTCAAAACTATTTGCCACTTACAATTGAGTTTGTATTTTATTTGTTTAACCAAAATATACTGAGCAGCTATGAAGTCACAAGGTTGGGTGGTGTCAGGAAGGGGTACAAGATAAATCTGGTGTGAGCTCTGCTCTCCAAATGCTCATGCTTACCATCCTAAAAATCGCTGGTCATTTGCAATTAGGTCCAAAAAGAATACTATACTGTATTATACTCTGCCATAAATAGAGTAATTTAGTGGTTAAAATTGCCGGCTCTGCCCTGGATGGTGTCCTCGGTTGAGCATTGTTCCATGCACCTAGAGCAGTGATGGACAACCTTTTGAGCTTGGTGTGCCAAACTTCGCCAAAAAACTGAGCATAACTCGGGTAGTGTGTCACTTTGAGGAAAAGACATTATTTCGCAAATGTTTTCATCCTCAGGAGCAGCAAATGTTTCATCCTCGGCATGTGGCCGCCTCAGCGGCCGCGTGTCATCAGAAATGGCTACGCGTGTCAGTGCTGACACGTGTGTCATAGGTTCGCCATCACTGGCCTAGAGGTTGCTGGTTCAATTCCAGGTCAGGGCACATGCCAGGGTTGAGTTGTGGGCTCGATTCCCAGTAGAGAGCATGCAGGAGGAAGCCATTGATGTTTCTCTGTAACAAAATCAATAAAAACATATAAAAATAAGTAAAATAAAATTACAGGCTTTGCATTCAGATTGCCTTTCAAATCAACTCTAAAAGTCCAAGCTGTGTGACCTTGAATAAATTACTGGACCTTTCTGTCTGTTTTCTCATCTGCAAAGTTGTAGTAATAAAAAGCACCACATAGATTGTTGTGAAGATTTAACACAATACTATTTATAAAGGGTTGGGGAGTTGATTCTAGATTTTACATTATATTGAACTTTAAGAATTTAGTGATTGTAATCACACTTTGAAACATTTGTATGGTGATAAGAAAACCAAGATTTAAGAAGACTGAATAACATTTTAATGAATCCACTGGTAATACCAGAGCTAGGTTTGAATCCCTATCATTGCAAACAAAGTTCTAGAATTTTCTGAGTCACATTTTCAAGTGTTCTGTGTCATTATGACACTGTCCCATTTTGGAGTCGGTAAACTACCTAGTAAAAGAGTAACATGCCTATTGACTGTACCTTTGCAACACCCAAGAGCCAATCAGGAGTGAGTACGCAAATTAACACAACAAAGATGGAGGGTTAATTTGCATATGCAGGCACCCAGTGGCTGGGGATGGGGCGGGACGCTTGTGTCGTTGCCATGGCGACGCAGGCGTTCCGCACCACCCCAGCTGCTTAGGGCTCCTGGGCAGTGTGGGAAGGCAGAAAGGTGGCTCTGGGCCTGAGTGGAAAGGCTGCTCCCGCCAGAGTGAAGGTGGTGCCGGCAGCCAGGGGAACGAAGGCCCAGTCTTGCACGAATCATCATTCATGCATCGGGCCACTAGTAATTTCTATAATCCTCATTGCCTCTTTCTGAGTGACTGGGACTTTCAAGGCTCCAACCTTAGAAAGTGATTAGAGAAGGGAGATTTGAGAGA
Organism: Cnephaeus nilssonii; assembly: GCF_951640355.1. Lineage (NCBI taxonomy): Eukaryota > Metazoa > Chordata > Mammalia > Chiroptera > Vespertilionidae > Cnephaeus > Cnephaeus nilssonii. Next base: position 38,807,016 of record NC_137084.1, on the reverse strand, counting down.
AAGAGCAATGCCTTCTATTTCAGCGAAAGTTAAAGGGTTTTGGAAATCCATACTCTTGTATGTTCCCTTCAGCACACAAGCCTGGTCTTGCACAGAGATGTCAATTGGTGTGATTTAAGGAAAACTGCTCTGCACCAAACTTCCTTCTGGAGAGATTGAATGAATAAACACCCCAACATAAATTTGGCTCTCAGATACTAACACCCTGGTGTGGCTTGATTTACTCAGATTGCTTTTGTAATGTAAAGTTGATCCCACTGAAGGAGCAAATAGGAATTTTGGTGACAGTGGCATTATTGAATACCAGCATAAAAGTAAGGATGCATAATGAGACAGAGGAAAGGAGGAGAGAATATAATGAGGTTGAAAGAGGCTGCAAACGGGAAATAAAAGGGACAGAAAGGCCCTTTTGCAAGTCCTACCTCTGAGCATCCCTTGGATGTTTTTGTTTCCAGGCTCTGTTGTTGACAAATCTTTTCTCTCTTCACAGGAAAAACTTCTCTAGGTTGTATCATCTATTATTTTGGTTCCACTATCACCAATACACCGGTGACTCTCAGATTTATCTTCAGTCTTTTTCAATAATCAGAGCCTCTACTGCTCAGCATTTTACTGCACATCCAGTAGGCAACTCAGACTCAATAGATCAAACACTGAATTCATCATCAAAATAAATCGTGACTGTAACGGATTATAACCCATTGATTATATAAGGATCAATGAGTCTATGAATGAATCAATAAATATAGGAAAAGGAAAAGCTCTTTCTTTCCGTACAATTCCAATGAATAAATGTAGAAGGAATGATAGAGTTAGAAAGTTATCATTAGTAAATAATGTTTATTTACTCAAGAGTCATCATAGAGTATAAAACTAATGGGTAAACATTTAATGAGAAATAAAATAGTAAATCTCCAAGGATCTCCCCATAAGATACTTATTAATTTACAAAGAGGAGACTAACTTTATAGTTAAGAAACTTGATAAAGCACCACCTTAAGGTAATGATGAAAGTTAACATCACTAGGAATGGTGCATTGTGTTCTTGCTAAGATGCCCTGGGAAGACCATAGCATCACTTCTGTGATATTCATGCCAAAAATGTATAACCTAACCTAATATTGAAGAAGCATGAGTAAAATCAAATGGAGGGGGATTCTGCAAAATAACTGTCTTGTACTTTTTACAAACATTGAGATCATGAACCAAGGCAGACTGAGGAACTAACTGTTCCCGACTGAAAATAAAAAGAAATGACAGCAATGTGTAACATTTGATCCCAGATGGGTCTGGAGCTGGAAGAACTTTGTACTTTCCTTTCTTATAAAGTACACTAGAGGCCCGGTGCATAAAATTTGTTGAAGGGCAGGTCCCAGCTGACCTCTGGGCCCTGGGCAGCACCTGGACCCCCGGGCCTCTGTACGCCCCCCTCTGCCTGAGTCACAGTGCCCAAGTTTCTATGCAGAAATGTAGTGAGCGGGGCCAGGGTGCAGCGTGGGCCTCTGGGCCACCCAGTGGTGCCACACAGAAGCCGGATGGGCAGCACGTGCTCTCATCGCAAACCAGCTCCTGCGTGAACCCACGGGAAGCCCTACTGGCCCCTGTGGTCCCTGTGGCTGCCTGCGGCCTGGCTCATGCAGCACACGAGCCTTGGAGTCCTGGGGGAGGGTAGTAGGGTAAGTGAGAGCAAGCTCAGTGGACACCCTGCATTCTCACTGCACCTCCATCCCGTCACCCCCGCCCCCAGGTAGTCTGTGAGAGGTCACAGTGCATCGCCCACACCTGCCATGTTCTGCGCTGCCCCCTGGTGGTCAGTGCACGTCATAGCGATTGGTTGAACTTCTGGTCTCCTGGTCAAACTCCTGGTTGAACTCCCACCCAAGGGGACAATCTACGTATTAGGCTCTTATTATATAGGATTATTGGGGCAATTTGTGAAATTTGAATGGGGCTTATATAGTCTCAGTGTTAATTTTCTCAATTTTGTAGTTATGTGGTAGAGTGTCCCTTTCTTTAGGAATTAGCAGTAATGGGTCATCCTGCCTGAAACTTATTCTCAACTGATTTGGGAAAAATGTGTCCCTACACACACACACACACACACACACACACAGTCAAATGTTAACAATTAGGAAACCTGGCTGAAGGTATACTGGAATTCTTTTTACTATTCTTGCTTTGGGATTATTTCAAAAATCACTATTTTTCCTGAGTTCAGCTTTCTTCTAATGATTCCTAAAGGCTCCTGGAAGCAAATTAGTAAAATATAGAAGCAAATTCCTTAAAATGAATGAGTAGCAAAATATGATGATTAAGCTTCTGTGCTCTTGATCAGACTGAGTTCAAAACTCCACCCCATGTGTGGTTTTGAGGCAAGCCACTTCACCTCCCCAGTTCTGCTTTCTCATCTGTTGAATGAGAATGATAAGAAGGCCCATGTCATGATGGTTTGGGGAAGATTAAATTATTTAATACTTTTAAAACACTTAGCACAGTGCCCAGAACACCGTAAGTAACTAAATTGACGTACATTCGATTTCTTCCGAAGGACGATTGAGAGAGATTACTACTAAAGAATAGGCTGGTTTGTGTGGCATTTTGCTAACTGGAATCTCTATAGAGCCTCGTTTGGCTGACAATCCTAAAGAATCTCCCATATCCACTTTGAATTAATTGAACTCAGTTAGAATTAATTCAATATTTCCAAGCCATGCAAGACATTTGGTATCACAGGCTGAGGACTTATGCACCCCATGTGAGGTTTTTTTAATTATTATAATGAGTGGGCTTTCTTGTTAACTTAAAAACCTCTGCCACCACTGCCCAGAATCATCAGAGAGTAGGGAGGTTGGAGGGAAGGGTGAGGCAGCTACTTTTACTGAGAGATTCAGAAGAACAACGAACTCCAGGTGCTGCAGGCAATGCCTGAAAATGATCCCATGAGCTATTTAGAAGCTTATTTTAAGAAATATTGGATTTTATCAGGTCAGTCAGTGAAGCAGAAAAAGCTCAGCTTGCCTGCAATGCTTCTGGAATACAGGAATGTATCTGCACTAGAGCAGAGAGGAGCAGTGTGGGAAAGGAGATAGGAGGAAAAAAACAACTGGATGAGGGGAAAACACAATTAAAATCGCATGCTCCTAGCTCTCAGTCCAAAATAAAATCCTGTTCAAGTGATGCTCAACACAGATTGTCTCTGAAGGATGTAGGTGGTTAAGAGCCCTGGTTTTAGAGCCAGGCAAGTCTGCAGGTGATTCTTGGCTTTGTACCTTGATAACTGACAGTGTGATCTCACATAAGTTATTTAACCTCTCTAAGCCTTAGATACTAAAATATAAAATGGAAATAACATTACCTCTCAATGTTATGTTAGCATCAAATTGGGTAAAATTAGAATGGCTGTCACATAATGTGTTCAATAATGTTGTTCTTATTCTGATAGGAAGCATAAAACAGTTGGGAAGAAAAAGTTCTACTCATCTTTGAAGATGAAGGTAAGATTGTTTCAATTTTTTTTTTTTTTTACTTTTATGGTTACTAGACTGATCACATTGTAAGTGTTGAATTACTATATTGTACACCTGAAATGCTAACTAAACTTAAATTTAAAAAATTATAGCTTTATACTTAAGTCTGTGATCTATTTTGAATTGGTTTTGTATAAGGTGTGAAATTTAGATCAAGGTTTTTGCCTCTGAATGTCCAATTGTCTCAGCACCATTTGTTGAAAAGGTTTCTTCCTCCATTGAATTAACTGCATCACCTTTGAACCTTTGTCAACAATCTATCAGGCATATTTGTTTGAGCCAATTTCTGGGCGCTCTCTTGTGTCCCATCATTCTATTTGTTCATCCCTCTGCCAATACCACACAATCTAGGATACTGTAACTATGTATCAAAAGAGAGTGGTCCTACCGTTACTCACCATTTTGCTGAAGAAGCAGAAAAGAGAGGAGTGAGAACCAGTCTATTGGCAATCCGTAATTCTGCAGTGACCTTTATCCCTATTAAATATGGCCCAATTATGGGGTCTGGATCCAACTAATGGAAATATGGTGTGGATCCAAATATGGTCTGGATCCAACTAATCAAAACAATGTCCCTCCTAAGCAGGAAAAATTAAGGAAAGCCAGGAGTGGTATGAGATATGTTTTAAAAATGTTATAATTCTCCTTGAAGCTCTATTCCCAGTCTAGCAAGAGACACAGATTAAGATGTTCTGGAGAATTCTTGTTTGTTTATTTGTTTGTGAATGCTTGTTTGTTTGTTTATAATCTCACTTTAAACCATGCCAGTTTTCTTGATAATACTTTGACTTGTCACCAATTCCTCTGTGCTACATATACAACTGTTTGTTTCTGTCTTTTCTGTTATTACTGATATTTTTCTCTGCTTGATTTATTGTCTTAATAGAGTTAGATTAAATCTCTCCTTGTGATAATGGACTTGTTGATTTTCCCCTGTAGTTTCAATAAACTTTATATATTTTAAAGCTATTTCATTAAGTACCGACTATTTAAATTTTTTTTAATGTTTTCCAAGTGAATTGAAACTTGTATTAACAGCACCAAAGCACAATGAAAAGGAAAGATCTGCAGGTCCATGCAGCAACATGGATAAATCTCAAAGACATTGCTGAGGAAAACATGCAAATTACAGAGGAGTACACATAAAATTCTCAAAACCCTGAAAAACTGAACAGTATGTTGTTTAGGGACACATAGTATAGATGATAAAAATCTGTCAGAAAATCTGGTATGGTGGTGACTTATGGAGGAAGGGAAAGGCTCATGATTAGGGCAGAGTACATGGGGGCTGCCAAGGTTCTTGTAAGGTTCTGTATCTTATGGTGGTTGGTGAATATATGGGTGTATGTTTTATCAATATTAATTAGTCTATACATATGTTGTAAATTCTTTTGTATGTATTTTTATATATTTCATAATGAAAATGACCACTTAATTGTACAGAAAAAGAGATTAAACACAATTTCAAGACGGCCCTGCATGAATCCCTAAAGCTGGGGCAGTTTCCTCCCCACCGAGACGCTGAGACCTCTGCTCACAAGGTTGGGCTTACCTCTAAGGCCATGCTCTCAGCTCAGCAAGGCCTTCCAGGTCTGTGCCCCGTGTTCCAGGTTAAGTTTTTCATTCCCACATTTATTACCATGATAGTCATTTAATTTCCTGATCTGATAGAAACATTCTTCACTAATTTTTCAAACCTCAAAACACTCACAATTCTCACCCATTCAAACAACCTGTAAAATAACAACTAAATTGGAATGCTTACTTTGTGCTGGGCTTTACATATCCTAATTTATATATATTTATTTAAACTTCACAGCAATCCTGGGAGATGAGTACTGTTAGTTTTCCTACTTTACAGATGAAAAAGAAAACAACAAAAAACAGGGTAAAGAAATTAAATTTTACTCAAAAATTTTCAGCTCCAAAGTAGGTCTAAAACCAGACACTGGCTTCAGAGTCAGTGTTCTGAATCACCAAGGTCAGGCCTTTTTCTTGCTAATTCTCTTGCCAGAAACTGGGGTCTTCTTCCTGAACTTCAATCCAGCCAACTAAACGTGAGTATCTTGGGTGCCAGCGGTCTCTCTCCCAGCCCGTCAGAGTTCTGCCCACCTTAGATTTTCCATCCTACACTCCACCTCCCATTGGTTGGGCAGCTCTTTCGGTGCTGTCCCTTTGCCCAAATTCAGTATTTCTCAACCATTGTTAGCCAAGAGGGTCACTTAGTGTGTCTCTGTACTGCTCAGGTAAGTGAATCTCTTGGCAGGTTGTGACTTCTTTTCCTATCTGCATTTATCTTGCTGTGAGTAAACCACTAGCTTTGCCTATGAATTATAAGCCATAGCAGATGTGCAAAATAATACATACATACATACATACATCTTACCTAATAGACAAAAATGTAAATTGACCGTACCTTCGCTATGCCCACAGCCAATCAGAGTGAGTGAGTATGCAAATTAACCCACCAAAGATGGCGGTTAATTTGCATAGGAAGGCAGGGCGGGCAGCACCATGGCCTGCTTCCGGGGATACGGGTTCATCGGGGGCGGAGGAGGCCCTGCCAGCAGCGCCAGACACTGCCCACAAGGTACCAGTCCATGGCCGGGGAGGCGGTGGGGTGGGCAGTGCCAGACGGCACAGGAGGGGTCCGGATTCATCGCAGGCCCCAGGAGGGGCAGCGGCCTGCCTAGCTGCTCCCCGGGGTCCCTGGGAACATCCCCCGCCCCCGGGAGGCGGAGGCAAGGCCTGACCTTCCTAGCCGCTCCTATAGGGCTTTGGGAAGATCGATGCCGGGGGAGGCAAGGCCGGACCCGCTCCTATGGGGCTTTGGGAAGATCGTCGCCGCCCGGGGAGGCGGAGGCAAGGCCGGACCCGCCTAGCCGCTCCTGGGGGTCCCTGGGAACATTGCAGGCATGGGGTTGCTGAGACCCAGACCTGGCCTCTGGCCACAGATTCATAGCTTCGCAGAGACCAGAGACCGAGGGCAGGGATCTGCCTCATCTGCAGAGAGACAGAGGTTCTGCAGTGGCCCCAAGACACAGGTGGGCCCAGCCAGGGATCAAGGGGCATGGAAGGACTCCCGGGCAGAGGGGCAAGGACCCTCACCCCTGAGGCGGGGGTTGAGGGGTGGTGCCACCTCAGTGGAGGGGTGCTGCACTGCTGGGTACTGGACTGACTGACGTGATTCAGAGAAGCTCCCAGTGCTAACGTGCCTAGCTCAGGCGGCCTTCACACTTCAGAGGCAGTGACTCCTGCTCCTGCCTTGACCCAAAAGCAAGCCCGCGGTGCCCTGCCCCATGGCAGAGCATGCCTAGGTAGTGAGTGTGAAGGCTTCCACCTGCTCCGAAGAAGCGGGGGCAGTAAAGAATGGGGGGCAAGGGACGGGGAGAGGAAAGAATGTGGAGCATCCGCAATGAAGAGGTGCTCGAGAAAGAGGCTCGGAAGCCTGACTGGAAGGTTTGTTCTGTTTGCCGGGCGGCTGCCCCTTAGGAAGCGCCAAGAGCATGGCTCTGAGGGCTTCCTGTGTGCTGAGTCAAGTTCCACAGCCAACTGGAATTGGCCTCAGTTTCCTGGTCTGTAAAATGGATGAAGCGTGTCACAGTGCCTTCACTGAGCTTTGATGGCCAATTGAGATACTATATAAAGAAAATGAGGGAAGAAGTGAGAAAGAAAAGGAAGGACAAGCAACACAAAAGAAAGACTGAAAGGAATCTGTAAACCCATTGTCACTTAAATAGGGAATATATTCAATAGTGTTGTAATGATGGTATGATGCCAGGTGGGTATTAGAAATATCGGGGAACACTTTGTAAAGTATATGATTGTCTAACCACTATTCTGTAACTAATATAAAATCTGAAACCAATACAAAATAATATTGAATGTAAAGAAATGAAAATTGGAGTGAAATTTTTATAAATTTCAAAGTTTAAATAAAAGCTGTAAAGGAAGGAAGGGGAGAATAAAAATAGTGTTTTTCATTTTACCACTTCATTAAAAAGACAGTTGTCTTTATATGGTGCTTTTATACTTTTATACTTTTCTAAGTCATTATCACATTTTAATTTCCAGGCAACTTAAAGACAAGATAATTATTCCCTCCACTATTCAAAGAAAGGAAATCTTGGTGTCTGGTCCTAATGATTCAATCGTCAAGCCCTTATTGTAAAGCAGGGTTATTAAAATTTTCTGTGCAGGGTCATATCTATACTAATAAAAGCCTTGGGGGTGATCAGGCCAGCAGGGGAGGTATTTGGGGGCAATCAGGCCCGCAGAGGAGCAGTTAGGTGTCAATCAGGCCAGCAAGGGAGCAGTTAGGGGGCAATCAGGCAGGCAGGTGAGCGGTTAGGAGCCAGGGGTCCCGGATTGTGAGAGGGATGTCCAACTGCAGGTTTAGGCCCAATTCCACAGGGATCAGGCCTAAACCTGCAGTTGGACATCCCCCTAGGGATCCCATTTTGGAGAGGGTGCAGGCTGGGCTGAGGGACACCCTTCCCAGTGCATGAATTTCATGCACTGGGCCTCTAGTACATACATAAATATTCAATCTAACAGAAAATAAGAAAAATACTGCTTATATATGAAGAAGATAAGTGCCTTCCAGAAGACGCAGGGACTGAGAGGGGACCCTCTTCTCAGAGCTTGTGGGCAAAACCAGCAGAAGAGAGGAACTGAAACGAAATAATCATAGACATTCATAGGCCACTGGGTGAGATGAAAGGAGTGGATGATTCCTGGCACAATGCCTGCTGCATAATAGGTGATTGATGCAAAATGTTTGCTTGTGAAGTGTCCACTTCATGCAAAACATAAACTTGGCAGAAACAGTATATTGTCAGGGAATAAGAAATAAGTAGATATGTAAAGGAAACCTCTGGTCGAAAGCAGAGTCTGGAGGGACCTTGATTCCTCTGTGAAATTTTATTTTCCAAAAGTAGAGAAAGAACTAGGGGACCTGGTAACTAAGGGCCTGTGATGGTTAGTTTTATATCTTAACTTGACTGGGCTAAGGGATGGCCAGATAAATGGTCTAACAATATTCTGGGTGTGTCTGTGAGGGTGTTTTTAGATGAGATTAGCATTTGAATCAGTAGACTGAGTAAAGCAGATTGTCCTCCTGAGTGTGGGTGGGCCTCACCCAATCAGTTGAAGACCTGAATAGCACAAAAGGCTGATTCTCCCTCCAGTATGAGGGAACTCTTCTGGCCTGACTGCTGAGCTGGGATATTGCTCTTTTCCTACCTCCTTCTGTCTTGAACTGCAACATTGGCTTTTCTTGGGTCTCAAGCTGCTGGTTTTTAGATTAGAACCACACTATTGGCTCTGCTGGGTCTCCAGCTTGCTGATTGCAGATCTTGGGATTTCTCAGTCTCCACACTCACTTGAGCCAATTCCTTGTAATAAGTCAGTCAGTCTCTCTCTCTCTCTCTTTCTCTCTTTCTCTCTCTCTCTCTCTCTCTCTCTCTCTCTCTCTCTCTCTCTCTCTCTCTCATAGCTATAGACCTAGCCACTTTGGCTCAGTGGACAGAGCGTCGGCCTTTGGACTCAAGGGTCCCAGGTTCGATTCCAGTCAAGGGCATGTACCTTGGTTTCGGGCACATCCCCAGTAGAGGGTGTGCAGGAGGCAGCTAATCGATGTTTCCCTCTCAGTGATGTTTCTAACTCTCTACATATAAATATATCCTGTCGGTTCTGTTTCTCTGGAGAGCCCTGTCTAATAGAGGACCTCATTCTAACCAGCAACAATGAATTGTTGGTGATGTAAAGATTGAGAAAAAAGCGAAAGGATAGTATTAGGTTTGAAAATGGTAGATATTCTAAACATAAGTTAAAAAGACAATCATGGTTCTACAAAGTGAGGCTTTAAATGGAAATTTGGCTTTAAAAGAATTGGAAAATTCTAATTAAGAAAGATAAAATAGACTAACAAAGCAAAGGAAGAGTCACATGAAGATGTCAAGGAGACTGTAGAGGGAGCTGTCTGATCAGCTCAGATACTAAAGAACAATTCAAAGATGAAAGGAGCACACACCCAAGACTGCCTTGCTTACACTATTCATTGAGGATTAATTTACTAAGCATTCATATTGGTAAAATTGAAATTAAGGTCAATGATAAGATATATATGATTGTGTACAGAAAAATTACATCCAAGTATACCAGAATTCCAAAAAAAGCTGTGGGGCAAAGAAATGGAGGGGCTTTATTTTTAGCCCCAGGCTATAAAAGGACAGATGCTGTTCTAAGAAAGAGCAGACTCTGCTTGAAGCCATATTCTAATGCTTAGGGGACAACAAGAAAGTAAATGTTTCAGTCCTAATTTTGTTTCTGCCTTTTCTTTCAAAGTCTGCTACTGGGCTGAGAAGAGTCACAAAGACTCTGGAGAGAGGGAGAGAGTGCAGAGAGGGGTGGAGCATCAGAGAACCTGTCCCATTTCCAGACCCAGGACTTATATCCCACCTACCAAGAGTTTGCAAAGGGGATTCCTGGCACACTCACAGTTTAATTGTTTCGCTAATCATTTATCAAGCATGTGTCCTGTGCTTGGCCCAGGCCAGACACTCAAAACACAGAGATGGAGACAATACAAGGTAGTCTCCCTGGGAGCTTGAGGAATTCCAGAGAATGAAACAGGTGCTGGAGATCCAGAAATGTTCTGATATCCATAAGGGGAATGAAGTGGATTCCTCAAACTACCAGCTTCCTGGTGCGCAATCAGGCTTCACACCAACTTGACATGCCCCATATCAAATACTAGTGGGCATTCAAGCTTCTCGGCTCTTCTCTGATTCTGCTCTAGCCCCTAGTCCTTTTATTCAGACACAAAGGACAGAATTATAACCAAGAGACAAAGCTGAGCGTACCCCTCTGGCTTCTAGCTCTTAGCTTTGTCTCTTGGTTATAATTCTGTCCTTTGTGTCTGAATAAAATGCCAAATGTGACTTTCATTCATTCGTTAACTGGTTGAATGTTTATTATATAAGAGATTCTGATTTAGGTGTGGGGATATGTCAGTGAGCAAAACAGAGTCCCTGTCCTAATGGAACTTACCTTTTGTGTCCGGCCCATGCTGGTTGTGGTGGTAGGTAGGTAGGTAGATAGATAGATAGCTACCTAATAAAAGAGTAACATGCTAATTGACCATACCTTTGCGATGCCCAGCAGCCAATCAGGAGTGAGTATGCAAAGATGTTGGGTTAATTTGCATACCAGGCTCCGAGCAAGGGGCAGAACGCACCGCCCCAGTCGCTCCAGGCCTCTTGGCAGCGTGGGAAGGCAGAAAGGCGGCTCCAGCCAGAGCGAAGGCAGTGCCGGCAGCCAGGAGAACGAAGGCCCCTTCTTACGTGAATCTTCATTCGTGCATCGGGCCACTAGTAGGTAAATATATAGAGATAGGTAGATAGGTAGGTAGGTAGGTAGGTAGATAGATAGATAGATAGATAGATAGATATGGGTAGGTAGATATGGTTTGCAATAGTGCTATGAAGAAAAATAAAATACATCAGCACAAGAGGGACAGGAGTACTGGGGGCTACTGTTTTAATAGAGTGATCAAGGAAGCCTTCTCAAATAAGGTGACAATTGAACAGAGGCTGGAAGGAATTTAGAGTGAGAGTCATGCCAATGCATGGTGGGAAGAATATCCCAGTAGAGGGACATGCTACTGTAAAGGATAGAATAGAATGAGTGGAACAAGACTGATAAGAAGTCAGGTCATAGCAGTAGTGAGGGCAAGGGGTGGGGGGCATAGGACTGAGAGCCTTTTAAGTAAGCCATGGTTAAGACTTTCGCTTTAAACTGAGACTATAACCCTTGAATGTATTTGAGCATGGAAGTACAATCATCTGAAACTAGAGGCCAAGTGCATGGATTCGTGTACCAGGGGGTCCCTCAGGCTGGCCTGTGGGGATCGGGCTGAAACTGGCTCTCCAACATCCCCCAAAAGGCAGACCAGGTCGAGGGATCCCACCGGTGCATGAATCCATGCACAGGGCCTCTAGTGTTTCTATATTAAGTAAAACAAAAAAATAAATGATTCAGAAGAAGTCTTTTCTCCAAGTTGTGGTAATGAGTGTAGCCCCAAAACTTCTGATTCTAGCAGTAATCTACTGACTACAGGAGAAGCTGTATTGATGCCTGTCCTATTGATCTACAGTTGAAGTGCATGCCGTCTGCCCAACCACTGCTTTCTCTCCTCTCTCACTAATTGGAACTCAGGCCAGTGTCTTTGGAATAGGAGCTGTTGGTGGCATTTTTGCACCCCTGGGTCAAACCAAGGGAATCAGCTTTGCTTTTCTGTCTTGGCTGTTACATAGATGGCTTGCCTTTCCCACATGGACAGGTGCTGATTAGCACTCCAGTGCCCTATTTAAGCTTTGTGGCTCCAGAGAAAAGCTATTTTGGAAAGTGACAAGATTACACTCCTATAATAGACCATAGACCTTACACATGGGAGTGGCTCCCAGAGCAGACCCAGAATAAATGCAGCCTGCACCTGGTGGAACAATGAGGGAGACTTGCTCTCACACTGACTCCAGAGCTGTTTGAAGGAAGTTCCCTGCTCAGATCATTGATGCCTTTCTGAGCCAACACAATGGCAGGTGGTTTCGGGGGCCAATGTCTGATCCAGCGGCTGTCTTCTGGAGGAACCAATTAGACTACTTCATATTCCTTTGATGTCTTGGGGATCTTAGGTCCTAGTTGGTAGATTCCTCTCTCCAAAGTTTGTTTGATCTTTTTCTGAGTGTTCCTGCACAGAAACATTTTTCCAGGGTCCCTAATCATCTGAAGAAGTAGATTAATGTGGATATTCACACTTGCTCTAATTTATTTTAAACAAAATATTATACAGACTGCAATTTTGTTACTTTCAGGCCCAAATCCCTAGCAGTTGCTTTAAGAGGGGCCTGTAACTGGACGAGGCCTTTAAGTCCTATAGGTCAGATTTAAGGTGATCACGGATTCAAGAAGACCAGCTCACTCAACTATGATAATACCCATGTGTTAATGTGTTCATTTAACAAGAAAAATCATGTGGTTTGAGAATACAAAGTTTATTACTATAACATTGGTCTTAATGCATTTTCTGTCCAGGAAAGCCAACCTTGGAAACTAAGAAATTACATAGTCAACAACAAGTATTAAACAGTGTGTCAAGAACTGTGCCTGGCACTGAGGATTCAGTGATTAAAGAGGATTAAGGCCTTGGTTGTGGTGTCTGTAATTGATGAGGAGGAAACTGCTTAAAGTGCACCCCTATGTCCCAATCCTATGGGTGGTAGGGGGCGGTTCATGATGTAATCCATGATGTTTGCCCTGGTAACTTTCAGGTTCTCTCAGGTCTATTTTTGACTGAAGCATATATGTCATGAGTAGGTATGAATTGCAGGACACCAGGACATATTTATAGCCACAGAACATCCTCACATTTCATATGATCTGAGGTGGCTCACAGGATGATGTTACAGCAGCCCCACTGTGTGTAAGTGGAAGATGTAACCGCCATGTGGAACAGGAGGCCTTCCACCCTGCAGGATACAGACACTGGCTACGTTTCCTGCCTGATCACCTCAGTCAGTCACAGTGAGGCTCGGGGGCATTTCCTGGGCTGGAGAATCAGGCAGAGTGGCCTCTGCTGTCCGTTTTCAGGCTTGTTGAGACCTGGCATCTGTTTGGTGGGACTGAAAACCTGGAAGGTAGAGTTTGCATCTCTTTGGGGAAGCTTTCTGATATGCTTCAGTTGCACTAAGACTAGGTAGTCACAAGTTGTGTCAAGAGTTGTATGCTGCCCTGGCCGGGTGTCTCGGTTGGAACATCATCCTATATATCAAAAGGTTTGGGTTCAATTCCCGGTCAGGGCACATACCTACGTTGCAGGTTTGATCCCTGGTCAGGGCACATACAGGAAGCAACCAATCGAAGTTTCTAACATTAATGTTTCTCTTCTTTCTCTCTCTAAAATCAATAAAATCATATCCTCAGGTGAGTATTAAAACAAACAAACAAAAAAGAGTCATGTGCTACTTAGAAGTATCATCTCCATGCCTCCAAAGGGGCATACTGTCATTAGTTACCACCCACAGTGGTGTCTTGTCCTTGTCTTAAGATATGAGGATTAGAAGGTGCAATGGCAGTTAGAAATACAGGAAGGTAGGAAGTATCAGAGGTACATGTTAAGCCATGGTCAAGTAGGAAGTCAGGTAGATCTGATGGATACGGTGAGAGCCATTGTCGTAAGCTCCTTTTAGTGTGGTTCATTTGTCCATATCTCTGAGCATGAACTTGAGCTCTCTCCAGGAAAGCATGGTATGATTACTTGTGAAGTAGGTTTTAAATGAACTTTTTATTCTGTAATATCAGAAAAGTTGTAAAGACTTACAGAAAAGTTGTAAAGATACTACAGGAAGGCCCTAGCCAGTTTGGCTCAGTGAATACAGCATCAGCCTGTGGACTGAAGGGTCCCAGGTTTGATTCCTGTCAGAGGCACATGCTTGGGTTGTGGGCTCAATCCCCAGTAGGGGGCATGCAGGAGGCAGCCAATCAATGATTCTCTCTCATCATTGATGTTTCTCTCCCTCTCTGATATCAGTCCTATCTAATAAAGAGGGAATATGCAAATTGACCATCATGCCATCACAAAGATGGCAGCGCCCACAGCAGAGGCGGGGTTTCTGTAACACAAGATGGCTGCGCCCACATAAGAGGCCAAATTCCTGTAATGAGCCTTAACAAGCAATCAGCAGGGACCTGAGGCTGCATGGCCCTGGGCCAGGGCAGGGGACCTTATGCTGCGCCCCCCCCCCCCCGGTGGGGCTTGACAGGGGACCTCAGGCCGCGCCCCATGCCCTGGCGCCAGGTCACGCCCACTGCCTGGCAGGGCTTGATGGGGGACCTCAGACTGTGCCCCCCTGCCCCGGCACCAGGCGGGGGGAGCTGAGGCCATGCCCCCTGCCCTGGCGGGGCTTGATGGGGCACCTCAGGCCGTGGCCCCTGCCCTGCTGCTGGGCTGGGGGACCTCAGGCTGCTCCCCTGACCCCGGCACCAGGGGACCTGAGGCTGCACCCTCCACCAGGCGGGGCTTGACGGGGCTCTGAGACAGCACCCCCCACCCAGTGGGGCTTGACAGGGGACACAAGGCTGTGCCCTCCCTCCTGGTGCCGGGCCAGGGGACCTGAGGCTGCGTCCCCCGCCCAGTGGGGCTTGACAGGGGATCTCAGACCATGCCCCCCACCCAGTGGGGCTTGAAGGGGATCTCAGGCTGCACCCCTCACCCAGGCCCGGGCTGGGGGACCTCAGGGCGTGCCCCCCACCCTGGCACCAGGCCAGGGGACCTCATGCCATGCCCCCGACCCCAGTGTCGGGCCGGGGACCCCAGGCCACACCCCCTGCCCAGTGGGGCTTGACATGGGTGGGGTCGGCTGGGTATGGATCTCGCCCAATGGGGGTGGGGCCAGCTGGGCCTGGGTCTTGCGCAATTTTGAGGTGCTGCGGGTGGGCAGGGACTTGACTCTGGGTCCCATGGCGCGCCCCAGACTCTGACAGGAGGAATATTTTCAAATACATTTTAGTAGTTTTCTTTCATCTCTGACACTTTTATTATAGAGAAAGGGCTAATAGCAATATTAAAATATTTCCTCTAATTAGCACCCTTTTAATGTGCATGAATTTTGTGCACCGGGCCACTAATAAAAATATATTTATTTTTAAAAAAAGATACTATAGGAAGTTCCCATATACTCCTTGTCCAGTTTCCCCTGTGATTAATATCTTACTTTATTTCCAGAATTATTTTTCAAATGTTGGAGAAATCTTTGCTTAAATCTTTGATTGCATTTTATATTGTTTTCTTGTAGTTGGATGGTGCTTCAATGTCGTCTGAAGCTGTCCACTGGGTCAGCTGGCTCGGGGGCCTCTCAGAAGGTGCAGGCCAAGGTCAGCCACTTCCTGTGTTCTGCCCAGGGCCACCTGGCATGATCTACAAACAATGTGCAGATAGCTGCTACTTGTGCTGGCTTGGAGGTGACCAGGAGAGGTCAAGCTATGAACCAGGACTGGCTGTTGCTAGTGCTGAGCTTGGGGCCACTGAGCGAGAGGTACATGGCACACGGAGGCCAGATGTTACTTGTTTGAGAGATTTTAGGAAAGTCTGAAGCATGAGCCAAGAAGGGTGTTTGTATGGAAAAGACACTGGAAACTGTTTGGGTGGGCCAGCAATTTGGGTGGGGCAGGATCTTAGGGAATCACCAGGGTGGGCACCAGTGTTAGCCAGGTTGATGGAGACTCAGATATGGGGCCTGCCTTCAGGCTTTGTCAGGGGAAGAGCTCAGCAGAGGAGCAATAGCCTCAGCCAGCACTTCTGTCTGGGAGAAAAGTGACACCCTCCCAACTCATCCTGATGTTAGACAAATCAGTTCCCCCCCATATGTCCCTGGTGCCTTTCCATCTGTTGCCCCAGTGCTGGAGCTCAGAGTGAGTGAGTCCAGGTAAGTTCGTGTGTGTGTGGGTCTTTCAAGAGGACTGCCTGGGACCCCAGCAGAACTCTGTCTCACTCAACCACAATCCCCACTGGCTTTTGCAGTTAGAAGTCAAGGGGGTTTCTCTTCCTGACACTGCCACCCCAAGCCGGGGGTCCTGATATGGGGCTGGGACCCCATGCTCCTCAGGGGGGACTTCAGCTGCTGATGTCTCCCTCCCAATTTTTATGGGATTCACATGGGTGTGGAACCAGCCCCTTCCGAGTCTCCGTCCCTTCTAACAATCTCGATTTGGCTGCTTTATAGCCTTAGTTGTAGGACTTCTGTTCAGCTAGATTTAAGGCGGTTCTCAATGATGGTGTTCTGTACTTCAGTTGTAATTTTGATGTGGCTGTGGGAGGATGTGAGTTCCATGTTTACCTACAATGCCATCTTGACAATAGGCTTTATGTTTTCCTTTTATTTCCCAGTACTCTGAATAATAATAATTCAGTTCCGTATCAGCCTTTGAAGGTTACCAGTGATTTGAATTTTCATAACATTATGAACTCAAGTCTTGTTTTAAACATATTAAATGTGTTTTAGTTACTTGTAGTTCTTTGTTTTCTTTTTGGAGCTCAAGTTACATCATGTTTGGCCTATGGGAGCCTCTTCAAGTTGGCTCCATGTGTCTTTTGACCTAACCCATTCCAATAGTGTTTGAAAGTTTCCTTGTTTGGAGGTATCAGCAAAATGCTGCAGGGTCACCTTATAAATGTACACCCCAAACTTGAAATTTAGCTATTTCTACAGTCTTGGTACCTTTTAATGTGAATCTCTATTATACTTTTGCTAATTTTTTTCTAATTATAAAAACATATTCTCATTGCAGAGAGTGTGTAAACAGCATAACAGTGTCAAGAAGCAGAAAAATAATTCTACCATTTTAAAACAACTACTGATAACATTATAATATACTAGCGGCCCATTGCAGGAATATTCCTGCAAGAATAGGGCTTCCTGCAGCCTGAGCGAAGCTCCCACCCATCTCCACTGCCTCGCTCCCTCCCTCCCGTCTCCGCTGCCTCGCTCCCTCCAGTCTCCGCTGCCTCGCTCCCTCCCGTCTCCGCTGCCTCCCGTCTCCTCTGCCTTGCTCCCACCCGTCTCCTCTGCCTCCCTCCCTCCCATCTCCACTGCCTCGCTCCCTCCCTCCTGTCTCCATTGCCTCGCTCACTCCCTTCTCCCCCACCCCGCCTGCTTCCCTCTTTTCTCCGCCACCCCGCTTGCTTACTTCTCTGCAGCTTTGCTCCATTCTGCTTTGCTTGGCTTCCTTCTCCACTGTCTTCAGTCTTCCCTTTGCGCCTGGATATACAAGTTAACCACCATCTTGGTTGGGTTAATTTGCCTATCGTTCTTGATTGGCTGGTGGGTGTGGCTAGTGGGCGTGGCTTGTGTAGCAGAGTGATGGTTAATTTGCATATTACTCTTTTATTAGATAGAATTTCTTTCCAGATCTTTTGTAATGAAATTCTACATGTTTGAAATTACATTATGTATGTAAAATTATATCTTGCATTTTTTTCATTTTAAAGAGGTCATTTGTAACAATTTTCCTATATCATTAAAAACTTTCATAAGCATCATTTTAATAGTAGCATCATGACCCATTATATGGACTTACCATAATTTCCCGAATTATTCTTCAAATATTGGATATTTGTCTTATTCTTATAAATTATGCTTCAGAGGACAATGGTGTGCTTAAATATTTGATTCCATTTTAAATTGTTTTCCTAGATCTATTCCAAAATAGAGTTCATGGATCAGAGGATGTGAACATATTTAAAGCTCTTGAAACCTATTAGCAAATTGTTGTCCAGAAACCATTATACCCTTGCCAGCATTGAGCATTCTCATTTTAATATCTTTGCTAGTGTGATAGGTGGAAAATTACTCATTGTTGTCATTTGAATTTTTATTCTAAATATGTTATCATGATCTGTTATGATATTGCAAATATTTTCCCCAGTTTATCATTTGCTTTTCAGTTTTGGATTAGTTTCTGATACACAGAAAACTTCTATATTCATGTGCTAATAGCTTCTTTTGAAACTTCTTTCTTGGATTTATAATGTCTACATTGATAACACAAATAAAAGGGAAGTTTGAATCCAGTTTGCATAAATTAACTATCAAACTGATTTTACTTGAACACATGTGTTCTGTAAAACAGGAAATAAGAACAATAAGGAGACTTGCCAGTCTACCCTGTGGTCACGCGTGAGTGGAGACCCCCTTCATCCTGCAACCCGGGTGTGGCAGGGCCCTTTCTTCCCAGCTCCGCTCATCTGTGAGCAGTGGTTGTGTCTCCCAGATTTGATGGTTGTGATTTTTGTTGAGATCGTCACTGCCAAAGACCAGCTGTGATTTTATAATCCACATGGGCTGAAAACCCTTCAAAAGCCTGTCAGCCAGAGCCCTGTGATGGAACCAGAGACAACAAAGCCTTCAGGCAGAAGGATAATAATAGAAGGGGAGGATGAGGTCATCTCTTTATAGGAGCATGATGTAGGAGGAACAAGCTTAGAACTCAGTCTAGTGTGTGCCATGAAAGCTGTACTTCAGTCTCTGCACAGATGTGCCCCAGGGTGCTTTCCCTCCAACTGACTCGACTTTCTCTCTGTGTTTCCTCCTGCAACTCTCTCGTTAAGTCATTCAGTACCATTCCTGCGCCCTCTCTCTTCACTCAGGAAACTCCCTTCACACTTCAGGATTAAGAGTTTCATCCTTTGCATTTAGAGTTTCTCCTAGGTGCTCACTGCAGTTCCCTTCTATTCAATTCACTGTTAGGTGGGGAGAACTGAGGTGGGGTGAGGCTTCACTTTAATTTCCTAAAGAGAAAGCTAAAAACTAGATTTAAAAATAATTTAACCTAACCCATAAACATATGACATCAAGGTATTATTGTTCAAGACAATACAGTTTAATATATGCCAACAGAGAAATGACTCTGGGCCTGGCCCATTTTGGAACCATTAACCTCACCATTCTTATATTAAGGAGCATTTGGCAATCTGAGCCTGGCCAGCTTTCCAGGAGGAACCACACCAGCTCTAAAGGGCCCTGTCCTTGCTGTGCAGGATGGATGCTCCCTGCTCCGATTTATTTGGGAGTCAGTTCATCACACCTCCAAATGGCATGCTCCCACCTGTCACCAAGATAAATTACCTCCTGGAGGATCATCAGCCTCCATATTTGAGTTGGCTCATCTACTACTCATATATTTCAAAGTAAGTTTACCCCTGTCTGGTTGGCTCAGTTGGTTGGAGCATCATCCTGTGCACCCAAAAGGTTGCAGGTTCGATTCCTAGTCAAGGTACATGCCTAGGTTGCAGGTTCAATCTCCAGAAGGATGTGTACAGGAGGCAACCGATTGATGTTTCTCTTTCACATCAGTGCTTCTCTCTCTCTCTCTCTCTCAAATCAATCAACATATCCTCGGGTGAGGATTTTAAAAAATTTTATACACATATTTTTAGGGGAGAACTATAAGTGCAATTTTCCTTATATAAAGGCATAGCTTTTGAGGTAGAAAATTTGGCTTTATGGCAGTCTTGTATTTCTACTGATGGAGATAGAATTGGAAAGATTTTTCCTCATTATGAGCAAAACATTTGGATGGTCATTTATTTCAGTGTATGATCAGTAGGCTTACCTTGCCCTGGGACTAGATTTAAAAGGGCATTTTCTTTCTTTATACTGTATATAGGTAAGTAAAAGCTATGGCCCTGCCCTCATGGTGTGCTGAGCTCAGGGGAAGACATGAAATGATTTGTATAAGGAGATTTGTTGATCGAAAAACCTCCTGGAGTCCATCTGCTTGGCAAACATGAGGGCAGGGCTGGAAATGATACAAAGGTCCCCAAACAGGAACCTTCTATGGGGGGAACTGGGCTGAGGCCCAGAGTGCAGCATATGGGGTCTTGAGTGGAGTTGGAGGGCTTTTCCTCAGTCTGTGCTTGAGGCTGGCAACTGCAGAAGGCTCAGCCACCCCAGCAGGGCATGGAACTTTGGGGGGAAAGGCTGAACATGTCTTTTTAAACTGACCAAGTTGTAAACCTAGAATCCGAGGATGCGGCTCTGCTGTGGCAGAGAAGGACCTTTATGGAGGTTATCGCTGCTGCTGTAGACAGTACCCCTCGGAGCTTATGAAACCAGTGCTTATGAAAAGTGGGAACAGTGGAGGCTGGGGAGGAACATGCTTTCGAGTTTGTCTTCTTGATACATTTTTGGAAGCAGGATGGATCTCTTCAAGCTGCCCAAGCCTCTGGTGGTTCTTACACATTTGCGCATGGTGGGGGCTTCAAGAGGGAGAAGACTGGATTTCTCAACGTTGCTCAAGCCAGAAATCTTTGATTTCTGTCTTTCCTTTTCCTATTACCAATCTAGCACAAATCCCTAATGCAGTGCTTCTCAACCTTCCTCATGCCGCTATCCTTTAATACAGTTCCTCATGTTGTGGTGACCCCCAACCATAAAATTATTTTCGTTGCTACTTCATAACTGTAATTTTGCTACTGTTATGAATCGTAATGTAAATATCTGTGTTTTCCGATGGTCTTAGGCAACCCCTGTGAAAGGGTCGTTCGACCCCCAAAGGGGTCACAACCCACAGGTTGAGAACCACTGCCCTAATGACTCTTATCGCTAAAATCAAATGAACACGTCTGCTTTTCCTTATTTCTGCGTCGAGTTTGAAATGAAGAAGGCTAGTTTGGGCCCCTGGCATTGCCTTCCTCGTTTACCAGCCTCCTAATTCCTGTTTCCATCTCCTTCCTGTAGAATTCACTCTGCACAGAATTAAGTTTTAAAACTATAGATCAGTCTCGCCACACCCCTGCTAAAACATCCCATTGCTTAGCATCCTGCTCATAATAAAATCGAATCTCCCTACGCTGGCCTACAAGGCCTGACACCCTCTCAGGCCCTTCTCATTCTTCTCCATGCCCACTGCACTCCCCGTCATGCCTCTGTTCCTGGAACAGGATGGTTTATCCCCACCAGCCTGGGCATCAGCCTGCACTGCAGTTCTGACTCCTTAGCCTCCATGCCACACATCAGAGAGGCCTTTCTTGGATACCCACATTAAAATAGCCCCCACTCACACCACTCTGATCTTTTCAAGTTAGCATTTGTCCCCACCTAATATTTTCTTAGTAATTTTTATCTGGCTGCGTATCTGTCATCTCCCTAATCTAAGCTATCTTCTACCTTATGGTTTAGGTTCGGGGTGGGAGTGGAAAGACGGGTGACAGATGGATATTTGAATGAGTGACTAGCTGTGAATCCATTCATTGAGTGTTTCTTCGGGGATTATACTGCACGTTCCCTGGGAGCAGGATTTTGACCGGATCTCAGCTCCTGGAACAGTGCTTAGCATATAGTAATAATTCAATAAATATTTGTTGAATGAATGAAATGGCTGAGTGAAGCATTAAAAAGAGAAAGATGTACTCACCTTTATTCCCTGAAGGTACGACGTACATCTCACCTGTTACACATAATGAAAATGTCTTCGTGTTTTCCAGGAGACAAGTAATGCACAAAGTGCTTTTTTAGTGCTTCATTTAATACAGCAACATTCTGAAATTATTTCTATTTTATAGGTGGAGAAATTGAAGCCAGAGAGATTAAGTAATGCTATTTAAGTCAAAGAGCAGAATATGTGATCATTTGATGCTGTCTAGTAATCTGTTAATATGGTTTCATCCCAATAAAGTGTGATTATTGAAGTTGCATTTTTAAATAAGATTTCATACATCCTAGGAAAATAGAAATAATAGTAACAATGAATGGTAAAAAGCATCCTTTCATCTTTCCTATTCAGGGGGAAGTTTTACCTTTTGTTATCAGCAAATGACCAGAATATAAGTGATTAAATATGGGGACAAGGCTCTGCTTATTCCATTGTAGGTTGTCTTTTCAGATTGCAGGAAAGAAAAAATAGAGAGGTCATCTTGTATTAAAGAGTGTGAGAGAGAGACCTAAACTAATTAGTAATCATTTCCTCTCATGTAGGGAAAACATTTTGCTTTTCCTTTGGAAAGTCTAGGTGCCTTTTGGAGGCAGAAATTCACTTTTCCTAGCTCTATGGGGTGCTGGGCTCCCAGGAGCAGTCTGCTTTGGAAGGTGGCTCCCACCTCCAGCTCTTAGTAGGCCTGGCATTTGTCTCCTTTGTTCATCCCATTGGGTTCCATGACAGATGGGGTTGATTCTAAACCGACCTGCTGAGCTTGGGTAGGATGCTTTCAGACGTGAAATCTTGATTAACAGCAAATGTTAATTGAAGCAGTGAATTATTAAAGTGTTTTTCCATAAATGATAAATGCTGCTGTTGGTTGTTTTGCCTCTTGTGGCATCATAAAACTTTCCAAGAAGTTGCTAGCTTTGACCAAGGAAAACAGGAAGAGGTGCCTGCCTTTGGCATTCGTGGTGACCTGATTATGCTGTTATTTGACCAGGCATGGCTGGGGATGACACCACTTCTCCTGGAATTCCTCATCACCTCAAACAAATCATCTTTCCCTTAAATGCAGAACTCTCTCCAAGGGATCTCATCCAGCCTTCCAGCTTCACTTCCCACCAATAGCTGATGACTCTCAGTTTTTACCTCTAACTGAGATTCTCCCCCGAACTCCAGATGTATAAACAGTTATTATTGGATAGCTCCACCTGATGCCCATGGGACCTCAAATCATATTCATTCAGTTATCATATTTATCAAGTACCTACCACCAGTGCCACTTTGTTCTAGGCAGCAGGGAAACAATAATGAACAAAATAGATATAGCTCCTCATGGCACTCAGGTTCACTGGGGAGGGGAGGAGACAGGTAAACTAAGGCAGTCCCTTAGGGGAGCAGGGGGTGCCAAGTGTTGGAGGAGGTGGTGGCAGTGGTAAGGGGTTTCTCAAGGTGTCATCCCATTAGATGACATTTGAGCTGAAGCATAGAAGCAATTCTAGATGGATCTAAGCTTTAAACATTAAAAAATGAAACTATAAAATATTCCAAATTGTCTTTCTTTTCAGATTTCCCCTTGTCCTGCATTCCCAGTCTCAGAGAATATTGCACCCAACCACTAGAGTCACTTTCATGGGGTTATCTTCCTCCTCCACCTCTGTGCTTACAGGAGGTAGCATCCTCTCGCCCACCCTGAATTCCTGTCAGCCTCAGGCGGGAACTTACACCTGCACAGAGGCATCAGGTAGACTCTTCTGCCTCTGTCCAACTCTATTGGCTCTTCCACATGGGAGAAGGAGTGATGGGTCATATCATATAGGCCAGATGTAGAATCTCTCGTCTAGAGGTCCAATTTCTCTGGTGCTCTCTGGCAGTGTTTCTCAGACTTTGATGTTCAGGAGTCAGCTGGGGAATTTCGTTCAAATGCAGACTCTGGTCCAGTAGGTCTTTGCTGGGGCCTGAGAGTCTGCATTTCCATTAAACCCTCAGGTAATGCTGATGTGGATCATCTGGACAGGATCATACTATGAGTAACAAGGGTTTACAGAGTGTGAGAGGCTTCAGTTCTTCATGCTAAGTACCTTTTCAACAGCTCCAACTGACCTCCTGTATAGGGCCCATTATCTGGACTTGAGAGCAAGTGTTAGGAAGCCCATTTTCACTTCAAATCCAAGCCAAATACTTGTATCCAGATATATCAAATGAAAGCCTGTATATTGATTTCTCTTTGACACCTGTCTACTCTACCATTGGGGCAGAAGTTGGAAGAGAGAGGCGGAAAGTTTTGTTATCATTTCCATTTTACAGATTAGGAAAGAAAGCCTTAATGAAGTTGAACAACTGGTTTAAAGCTAAAAAAGGAGGAAGTGCAGACTGGGATTTGAAGCTTGCCAGCATGACCCTGGAATTGACCCTTCTACCTGCTGTTTTATACTGCCTTCAGTTAAACTGTCCTGCCCCCACGTGATCTGGTCCCTCTCTTCCATGCAATTTCTGTCTACAGTCAATGAGTCTGCATTCATCTTTCCTGCTTTGTACCCTACACAACACTCACAGCTTTCTTACTCCTTTTTGCTACTTGACCGTCTTCTCGCCTATCAATATGCAGCCCGAGGTCTCTCTCCTTTCTGAAGCTTTCCTTCTATGCTTCAGCAAGAAATAATCCCTTCCTATTTGCCTCTTGGCTTACTGTATACAGAATGCAAGAGTTACTGCCTTTATTTGTCACATGCCAATTTCCTCTACTATTTTGAAAGATAGGAACAGTGTTTGATTCATCTTTTCTTCCCAGCACCCTGCTCAGGGCTTGCACTTATGAAGTGCTATATATACATCCAATGAATGTTTAATGCTGCTGTTGGGACTTAGTGGCCGAATGCTTTTGTGCTCAGTCCCCTTTTCTGCCTCCTCTGCTTCACTCCCTTTGTGTCTGAAGTGTCCCTTTCCTTTCTCCACTGTATGGGCAGAGATAGAGAGGGAGGGGCACCGTCTTATTATGTTAGAGACCTGCTCATCATTTACACAAACTTGTGGTAAAATAAAATAATAAAGTATTTTAACCAAATATTAAAAAAATGTTTGATAATAAAATATTTTTGTGTCCTGAAAAGAGCAGAATACAACCTTCAACTCAGAGTGAAAAGAACCAGCTCTTCCATTAGCATGTACAGGATCTTAGGCCAGTTACCTAAATTATCTGAACCTTACTGTCCGCATCTGTAAGATGGTGGAGTTGACATCTACATTGCAGGGTTACTGAAGGACCAGATGAAATAATGCATATTAAAGAACAGTAGGGGCTCAATAACCATTCATCTCTTGGCTTCCTCTTGTCCGTACTTGCTGCCAACATGAGGTTTAGGCCCTTATCATACTTGCTTCTTTCTACTTCCTGTCTCTCCTGCTTTTGTTCATTTTACATGTGCTCCCTAAACACAGTATCTATTCTAATGTTCTTCTGTTCTAAGATGCCATCACCAACAAGATAAAATCCAAGCATCCTTATTCCAAGGTGCCCTGTCAGCCTCCCACTGTGCCTGGCACCAGCTCCTGCTCCAGGCAGAGTGGGAACCACTAACTTCTTTGAATATACAGTTTTGGGCCATTTCTCGAGTGCACCTTGTGTCCATCTACTAATTATACTCAACTATTACTTGAGAATCCAAATCTTATCCTCCAAACATTGTGCAGGTCTTAGTTTACCAAACACCAGGTATAAGGGTGCTTGCTTTTTCTGACCTGTGTGCCCCAGTCTAGGAAATTACTCTTGTAGTTTCTTGTTGGAAGAGTACAATTTCTGTTGTTCAAAAAGGCTCTTTTAATCTTGCCTCATCATGTTTCCTGTTCTACCAGAAGGAAAACCCTCAGGAGCAGGGGCTGTTTTGTGTCTCACATATCTTTGTACCCCAACCACTGCCTGACATGCCATCTAATGTTTATCAACCCCGTATTGAGCAGTTTACTCTATGCCAGGCACTCAGCACATGAAAATAAGTATCTAGATAAGACATTTGAGGATTTTGCAATCCAATTATAAAAATAGGCAATAAATAGGTGGAATACAGTAGATGCAGGAGATAAAAATGTCCATGGATTCTTTGTAACTTCGCTCTTCAAAAGGAGAAGCCTGTTCCCCTGCCCCTTGAATTTGGCTGATCTTATAATGTGCTTTCCAGTAGAATGCAGTGGAAGGGACATCATGGGAGTTTTTGCAGCATATGCTCTCATTCCCCTGGGAAACTTCATCCATGAGAACAAGTCAAGGCTAGCCTCATTGGGGATGAGGGACCAGGTGGAGAGTGGGAGGCCCAAACTTCCTAGCCATCCACAGGAGTGAACCCAGCCACCATGTAGAGGAAAAATGAGCTGTCTCAGCTAGACTCAACCCAAATTGCTGGTCCACTGAATCATGAGAAATAATTGATTGTTATTTTAAGCCACTGAGGTTTGGGGATGTTTTTTATGCACCAGAAACTAACTGATACAGTGGAATAAGGGCTCTGACAGGCCAATATAATAAAACGCAGACTTTAGGGAACAGGCTATAGAGGGGAAATCTCCTACAGGTGATATTTGACCTTAATATTTTATGTATAGAAGGTTCCAGAATGAATGGTTAGAGGGGGGAATGATAGGTGTTTAAGAAAACTATATTGCTGTAATTATAAAAAACACATTAAATAAAACCTAAGAACTATTATAATTATGTCTTTATCTCACATTTAACAAAGACATAAGTTATCAGACCTGAGTACAGGGACAAAAAGAAATAGAAGACCATTACTGCTATGAAGCAGCTGATACTGATATATAGGGTACATAGGCAAAAACAAGAGACACATTCAAAGCATCCTATCGAATAAAAGAGTAATATGCAAATTGACCATCACTCCAACACATAAGATGGCCAACCCCCTGTGGTCAAAGATGGCTGCCCCCATGTGGACGCAAGATGGCCACCGCAAGATGGCCTGCAGGGGAGAACAGTTGTGGGTGATCAGGCCAGCAGAGGAGGGCCGTTAGGAGTGACCAGGCTGGCAGAGGAGGGCAGTTGGGGGTGACCAGGCTGGCAGAGGAGGGCAGTTGAGGGTGGGGGACCAGGCCTGCAGGGGAGGGCAGTTGGGGGGACCAGGCTGGTAGGGGAGGGCAGTTTGGGGAGAGCAGGCCTGCAAGGGGGGGCAGTTGGGAGGGACCAGGCCTGCAAGGGAGGACATTTGGGGGGGCCAGGCCTGCAGGGGAGGGCAGTTGGGGGGACCAGGCCTGCAGGAGAGGGCAGTTGGGGGAGACCAGGCCAGCAGGGGAGGGCAGTTGGGAGGGACCAGGCCTTCAGGGGAGGGCAGTTGCGGGGGACCAGGCTTGTAGGGGAAGACAGTTGCGGGGGACCCAGGCCTGCAGGGGAGGGCAATTGTGGGGGGTGACCAGGCCAGCAGGGGAGGGCAGTTAGGGGCAATCGGGCAAGCAGGGGAGCAGTTAGGCGTCGATCAGGCTGGCAGGGGAGTGGTTAGGGGGTGATCAGGCTGGCAGGCAGAAGCGGTTAGGGGCAATCAGGCAGGCAGTCAGGTAGGCGAGTGGTTGGGAGACAGCAGTCCTAGATTGTGAGAGGGATCGGGCCTAAATGGGCAGTTGGACATCCCTCAAGGGGTTCCAGATTGGAGAGGGTGCAGGCTGGGCTGAGGGACACACCCTCCCCTGTGCACGAATTTTGTGCACCGGGCCTCTAGTATATAGTAAGTGCAACAGGAAGTGAAATAGCAGGTGAGAGGAGGGAAGAATATTAAGGAACTGGGTCTCTCAGAAGCTTCTTGGAAGAAGCAAGGTAGGACTAAATTATAAGGATAAGGGAAAACCTAAAACTCAGAAAAAATCAGGCTCTATTCAAAACAGAAAGGAAAAGAGGGCATTCTAGAAAGGAAAATGGCAAGAGCAAAACATAGAGGAGGCAAGCATGTGGCCCATCTGGAGAATGAGGGGCATTTAGAGGTAGCAAGTATAAGGGGTGGGGGATGTTTTTGGAAAGGTAATGTGAACCTTAGAGTAATGGGTCGTAAATGCTAGAGTAACGATGTTGAGTCCTGTTTTGTGGAAATGGGAGCATTGAAGATTTTTAGTAAGACTACAACATTAACAGGGTTCTGTGAAAAACCAACCTATGTGAAAGTCTTCTGCCTAGTGGCAACACGGAGATTATTTTGTCCTAAGCCCAGAGGATAGTCTTCTAATATCCAGTTTATTCCCCACATCCCAAAGTTTTGTGATCAAACTGAGCATAGGAATATCTCCAAATATATGGATCTGGAGTTTGGGCATATTCTAATATAAAAAGTGGTTAGTTATCACACTTACTCCTCATTTAAGAAGTAGCTGAGTTAGGCTTAATAAATTAAGTTCCCATTGCTATCTTGGTCTTTCAGGCTCACCTGCTTGCTTCTCAGTATACATGGAGTGTATCAGTTCAATAATAGGCCCAATAGTGCCACATATTATCCTTTGACAGCAAAACAAATAAGAGATGGTAAAGAATTACTCTTTATTCCACAAATATCTGTTGATATCTTTTCTCAGCTAAGCATTTGGAATAAGAAAATAAGGAACTCTTTTGCTACCCCCTTATGAGCCCCTAATGAAAGCTGATACATAAAAATACAACCTGCAGAGTGCTGTAGTGGGTGATATAAATTGTCTTACTCAGCTTCAGTTGTCTTATTTCTGGTAAGAATTGCTATTTGCAAAGGCTAAAAAGCTAAAAACTGTATTTACTAGACTCCCTTTCAGCTAGGGTTCTGGATAAATTAGGTTCCACCAATCTGATGTATGCACATATGATTTGGAAAGGCAAATTCCTGCTCCTTTGGTTATCTTCTGTTGGCAAGCCAGTTCCTAGGGACTGTGGATATTGTGCAGCATTCCAAGGCCATTTACCAACTTTGTAGCTGTCAAGAAGCAATTTCAGTTGAATTACTGACAACTTCTTCTGATCGCTGGATCAAAGGTAACATGTGTGCTCTTGTACTAAGGTCAGAGAGTGCTGTGAGAGTCATTTCAGAAGACTAGCCTAGAAGCCTTGCAAACAATTTTGGAAGCATCTAAATCTCCTTTTGCTTAATGTACTTAGTGTGGTTTCTGATTCCAGCACTGAACATTTACAGATGGTATAAAAGGTGTATAAACAAAGCGGTTGAGAATCCAGCCAAGTGTGTGACTAATTCTGCTTAGGAGAGTTGGAGAAGTTTCCATGGAGGAAGTGATAATATTATGTATCTTGAAGGATGCGTAGTAATTATTACTCAATAGGCAGCTAAGGGCGGAAAAGGCAGTCTAGGCATTGAAAAGAACTTGTGCAGAAGCACAAAGGTGTCAAAGATAATAATGTTCAGGGAACCAATACGTAGACATTCCTACTGAATTTCTACTGCCATTTCCAGCCTGTTTTAAAAATACAGTTATACCTCAGTTAATATTTCCCCATAGAGTGCCAATTCTTTATAGTGCTTTTCATGTCACAAGTAACATATATAAATGATTAGTATATATGTAATTAGTATATATTTTCCATGTCCAATCAACCAGTAGAGGAGAGAGATTTCAAAGAGTAGTATAGTAGGGTAACTAGGATGTAGGTTTGGGAGCCAGACTGTCTTGATTGTTAACTACTCTCTCCATGTCAACCTCTGTAAAAATACGAATACTATTCCACCAAAGAATTATTTTGAGGATTAGAATGAAAACATGTAAGATACTTACCTAGTAGACATACAGAAAGCCCTCAATCAGTGTTAGTTTGCCATTCTCATGGTTGTGTGCTCCTTAGCCTGTGAGCTCTAGTGAGCTAACCTGTGCTCTTTGCAGTTGGAATGACTTCCGCCAATCTGTTTGTTTGCTACTCTGTGGTATTTCTTTCTACTATTATTAAATTGTTTTTGAGGACTAGTTTGACTCTTTCTGGCTATTAAAAGATATGCCAAGAAGGGTGCATGTAGTGCCACAAAATTTCCAAGGATGATTTTCATGCTAGATGTTAAAATCAAGGTATTGGGAAAGACAATAAAGATAAATATCAACAGAAATTGGTGAGAATCCTTTGACATTTTAAAGGGTGTTGTAAACATTACTGCAGACCAGCAATGGCTTGACATAACCTAGAGGGAACTATGGAAGTGGCATACAGATTCTGCTGAAACAACTCTGAAACTTGAGTAACACTAGCTTACTTCTAAGAAAATAAGCTAACTAACTTACTTAGCTTACTTCCAAGAAGATATTCCCTATACTAAAAAGAATATACCTGCTCTGTCTTTTAGAATCTATTCTATTTGTATTGTCCTCTCTTCCCATCCTTGTCACTCTCCCACATTTATTGAGATCTTTGGGACTTGACCTTTTGTTGTCTATTCTGCAGACTCTTCTGCTAACACTCAGAAAAGCTTCAGCCGACAAGTCTCAGCTCTATCCAGTGGTCATTCAGATAGAACCACAATATAGACCCCTATTGTCCAGCAAATGTGACCTTCTCTTTACATCAGGAACCTCCACGTTAGGAAAGGCCTTCACCTCCCCCATGCTCCCTTGGAACTACTTCACTCTGGAGAACTTGACCTTTTGTTTTCATACCGCCTCCCTGGATTTGCTCCATCACACTATACTGTTGTTTAAAGTTTTGCATTTTTTTCCCCCCTATTCTGAAACAAAACTAAATCCTTCCTTTCTTCTTTGCTATTAACTCAATTATTTCTTCACATTCTTTCTTTCAGCCAGCATTTACTAAAGCAGCTACTATGTGCGTTCTAAACTCTTGGGATTCAGAATAGAAAGACACCATCCCTATTTCCAAGGAAGAGAGAAAGCACTTCCTGGTACACGATGACATTCAATATTTGTGTGATGGAAGAGATAAAGGAACAAAACTTACAAGAGCAGGAGATTCCAGCTACGATAGAAGCAACTGCAGGATCCTGCAGGCACACTGAACAGGGACACAAAACCAAGACTTCCTTGAGGAGAAAAACTAGAGTTCAATCTTGGAAGACTTCTAGAGATGACAAAATTTTTACTTTTGTGTATTTTTTGGTGATTTATATATTTTTAACAGCTTTTTTGAGTTATAATTCATATACCATACAATTCACCCATTTAAAGTATATAATCCAGTGACTTTTATTGTGTTCACAGATATATGTATATATTACCAAATTTAATTTTAGACCATTTCCCTACCCCAAAAAGAAACCCACACCCTTTAGCCATCACCCCGTAATTCTATGGCCATTTGAGTTGCTTCCATTTTTTGGGTACTATACAAGTAAATAATGCTCCTATGAAAATGTTAAGTATAAGTTTTTGTGTGGACCTATGTTTTCTGTTCTCTTGGCTCTATACCTGGGAGTAGGATTGCTAACTCATTTGAAAACTATGTTTAACAGTTTATGGAACTGCCATTCTGGTTTTTTTGTTTGTTTGTTTTTTAAATA
This sequence comes from Cnephaeus nilssonii, assembly GCF_951640355.1. Classification (NCBI taxonomy): domain Eukaryota; kingdom Metazoa; phylum Chordata; class Mammalia; order Chiroptera; family Vespertilionidae; genus Cnephaeus; species Cnephaeus nilssonii. The sequence continues at coordinate 38,776,049 of NC_137084.1, read as the reverse complement.
TATTTTATTGATTTTTTACAGAGAGGAAGGGAGAGGGATAGAGAGCTAGAAACATCGATGAAAGAGAAACATCAATCAGCTGCCTCCTGCACACCTCCTACTGGAGATGGGCCCACAACCAAGGTACATGGCCTTGACCAGAATTGAACCTGGGACCCTTCAGTCCCTAGGCTGACGCTCTATCCACTGAGCCAAACCAGTTAGGGCTGCCATTCTGTTTTTGAAAATGGATGCATCTTTTTATATTTGACCAGCAGTGTATGAGGTTCTAATTTTTTCCCATTCTTGCTACATTTGTGGGGTCTTTTTTTTCTTTTGATTATAGCCATCCTAGTGGTGTGAAGTGACAAATCACTGTGGTAGAAACTTTGTTTTATTAAACTTCATATTCATACAAATACAGTACTTGGCACAAACTGGATATTTTACATTTTAGAACTGAGGAAGGAGAAATAGACATATAGGTAGAAGGAACAGAAAATTCAAAGGCAGAGTATCAAGAGAAAATAGATTGCCTTCTGTGATTTGCTAGAAACTCAGTATGTTAGAGCGTAGGCTTTCTGTGGAGAAGATTCAGGAAATAAAATTCAAGATATAGTCAGCCAACAAATATTGAATGTCATTGTGTGCTGGGAAGTGCTTTTTGTACTGGGGTACAGCAGCAAACAGATAGACAAAGTCTCTGCTCATAAGGAAGATTGAAAATGAAAATGTTATAAAATAAGCAAATCCGGACATTTTGGAAACTAAATTCTTTGAAGAAAATTATGTAGCTTAACACAATGGAGAGTAACTTAGGTAGAGTAAGGCTACAGTAGCTTGAATTGAAGGAAGTGGCATTTAAGCAGAGACCTGAATGATTAGAAATCAGCCAATCATATGAGCCGTGGTGTAAGAGCACTCCAATCAGAAAGACGAGTGAGGGCAAGACCCCGAGGCAGTGTTCACATTAGAATGCACCAGGCTGCCAGGGAAAAGAACGCCCAGTGCAAAGTGGCTTAAAAGTAGGTTTGGCCATTTCACAGGACAAGAATCTGGTGAGAGATGAGCTTTCTTTGCTTAACTCGGCAGCACAACAACGACATCCAGAACCCAGGAGGTCACTTGCCCACTCTGCCATCTTTAGAATATTGCCTTAAGTAATGTGTAATATGTGACTGACAGTGGGCTTTGTCCAACGGCTAGACAATCATATGTGACACAGATTGTACCCAGGAAAACAGTGGTGGGGTTCATGAGCTCGTCTCATTTTTTTTTTTTTTTGCTTTAGTAGTATTTATAGTTTATAAACCTAGTGAAGTAGATTATTTTCCTTACCTACTAGTAGAGGAATCTTTACAATACTTATTTATGAAATGAAAAATGATTCTGAAAATCTTTTAAGCTCCACATAAAATTTCTTAAGAAATATTGAAATAATGGTCAAACATACTTGTCAAAGCTGAACTACATGTTTTTCTCTTCTAAAAAATTAAGTGTTTCACATTTGCTGACCTTTTTCTCACTGTGTGCCGTTGGTATATTACCTAGCAGTGTGTTTGAAAAAAATAAACTAATTTGATTTCTTTTTCAAGGAAACTGTGATGTTTTATTAATGAAATAAATTCAAGTATGGAGTGAACATTTTGAAAGGAACTTTTTGGAAACATTTTCATTATGTGATTTTGCTGCTGAAAATGTTATGTGTCACCCATAAAACTCTCCTGTTTGAATACCTAAAAAAATGTAGAAACAATTTTCTAACATTTAAAAATATTCTCAGGGGTTTCAGTTGGTTTTAAACTTAGCAGTTTAAAATATATAAATGTAGCACTTTCTCATTCGTTTCCAGGACCACCTAAGGGTATTTCCTCCTGAATTTACATGAGAGACTCTGTTGGATAGCGGAGATGGTTTAAAAATTAGTTTCATTATTTAGTAAGTGTAACCAAAGAAACTTGCTCCCTTTGAAACAGTTGCACCATTTACATCTCTATGATTGTGAGCTACAATTTTCACTTAGGAACGCCATTAAGAACTAAGGATTTAGCCCTAGCCATTTTGCTCAGAGGATAGAGCTTTGGACTGAAGGATCCCAGGTTCGATTCTGGTCAAGGGCACGTACCTTGGTTGCAGGTTCCCAGCCCTAGTCGGGGTGCCTGCAGGAGACAAACAATTGATGTGTCTTTCTCACATCGATGTTTCTGTTTCTCTCTCTCCCTTCCACTCTCTCTAAAAAACAATGGAGAAATATCTTCAAGTGAGGATTAATTAAAAAGAAAAGAAAAAGCACTAAAAATCTAAATACACTAATCTTTATCATTGTTTTCTAAGTTCATGTAGGCCTATTAGTTGTTTCTGAGTCTGCCCATATTTTTCTAGGATCGGGATTTGAGATTTATCTTTTGAGCTGCTAACTCTCTTTGCCTTCTTCTTTGCTATTTACAGGGATTTTTATAATTCATTTTTCATTTTCATTGAAATCCTTCAGCTCTTGTATACTTTTACAGTTGATGTTGTCTACTTCATATAACTCTGGTCACACAGGTCTAGGAGCACATCAACAGTCATAAACAGGATCTGGTAATAAACTAGATATTCCCAGCCCTGGTCCTCACCTACCATTACATATTTTCCACTCTGTAAATTCTCCTTCTGTTGTTTTTCAAAGTCTGCAGTGAGCATTTCACACGTGTGCATCAACAAGTCTCTTAGGTGTGTGGATTGCATGTACCTCCTGTGGCCCACCTCACCAAAGAAGGTGCTTTGTCATCATCAATGGCACCAAAACTCACTTTTGTGGATATGATGTCTGGCCAGTGATACTATGTTCTCTTACTCTATTGACGAGGGCAATAAATACTGTTAAGATTGAAACAATAGTTTATTATTTGTGAGATAAATAACTGGATAGTTAGAAAATTTCCAAGATTTGATAAAAACTAATATTCTTAATTTTGTAATACAGAAGACATGTTGCAGTAAAAAAAAAAAATCAGTAATATTCCAGTATGTTAATAATAAATGGAGAGTCTAAACAGGAAAGGCTCTCCCTCAATATAACACACACACACACAATAACAATGCATGGCTTAATAATGAAAATAACAACACCTTCATAAATATAAATAAAAGTTTTGAGCAAATATGGCAAGGTACATTAATAGATGGGAGAATAGCCCTGACCGGTTTGGCTCAGTGGATAGAGCATCGGGCCGTGGACTGAAAGGGCCCGGGTTCGATTCCAGTCGAGGACATGTACCTTGGTTGCAGGCTCGATCCCCAGTAGGGGGGTGTGCAAGAGGCAGCTGATCAATATTTTTCTCTCATTGATGTTTCTAACTCTCTATCCCTCTACCTTCCTTTCTGTAAAAAGTCAATAAAATATATATTTTTAAAAATAGATGGGAGAATAAACATCTGCAAACTCTGGCTGGCATTCTAGGATCTAGAGCTGGAAGAGGAAAACAGCAAAGCCCAGCAAATGGTCTAGAATAATAGAATCAAAGCAATAGAAGAAAACAAACCAGGGAACAGAGGCTGGAGCCAAGGAAACTGTCCAAAGGATGTGACCAATAATAAAGAGTGAAGTAAAAAAAGAAAAGTTCAAGACCAAAGGTCTATATTAAAGCTTATTTAAATAAGTAAGAGAATAGACTCGGGGAGGAGTAAGAACATGCATGGGGAGTACGACAGAGCCTGAAGAGTTTCCCATAAATACTGATTCAAATCCTCTTTTATATGTGGTCAGAGGTCTACATCCACCAGTGTTAGAAATGCCAAACTAATTGAATAATTATTTTCCAACAGTTCATTTATAAGTTACAAATAATTTAGATTGAGATTTCAATAAGATTTTATCTTAGAAAAGAAGCATGCTTCTAAACTTCATATGGAAAATGAACAGGTTACACAATCATGGAGTTTACGAAAGAGCAGGGAAAGGGCCTCTTCTATCAAGTATTAGAACACAGTAGATGTTTAAATATTCGGTTTCTGATTCTAATTCTACCCTTTATATATACAAAAGCCTAGTCGTCCGGTCAGTGCACTCCCACAGCTGGAGCGCCGCTCAGCAAGCTTACCGAGTGGCGGTGGTGGCAGGCACAGCAGGGCCAAGATGAGCGGGAGTGGAGCGGCGCCCGGCCTAGGCTCGGGCTCCTCCCCAGCCATCTGCTGCTTCGCACACTACTGCATCCCTCGGGAGAGTCGGATTGCCAGTTTTGGCCTGATCCCGGCAGGCCAGATCGGGCCAAAACTGGCAGTCTGACATTTCCCTGGGGGTGCCGGATTGCGAGAGGGCACAGGCCAGGCTGAGGGACCCCACCAGTGCACGAATCCGTGCACCGGGCCTTTAGTAGAATATAAGAGATCATTGGAACAGAATAGAACCTTCAAAACTGTATAATGAAAAAATCAGTATCACAAAAGAACTGAAGACTATTAAATGATACCTTGATAGCTGGATAATAATTAGAAAAACCAGTGATTTGTATCCAACACCAGCTAAATTTATCTCTCTCCCCAAAATGAATTGCCTAAGACTAAATGAGTCTAATACCCTGTAGATCCATCCATGTTGTCGCAAATGGCAAGATTTCATTCTTTTTTATGGCTGTGTAATATTCCATCATATAGGTACCACATCTTCTTTATCCATTCATTTATCGATGGACACCTAGGTTGCTTCCATATCTTGGCTCTTGTAAAAAATGCTGCAATGAAAAAAGGGGTGCACATATCTTTTTGAATTAGTATTTTCATTTTCTTTGGATAAATCCCCAGGTATGGAATTTCTGGGTCTTATGGCATTTCTATTTTTAGTTTTTTGAGCAATCTCTATACTGTTTGCCCCACTTCTCCTCTCTGATTCTTACATGTCTGCCTGTCATAGAGTCTGAGCTTCTTGAAGAATTCATATGAAACACACCAAACATATATAACAAGAAATGTAAAATAACCATTTAAAGTCAGCTGTATATTTCCATTTGTGATGGAAAAGATACATTTTTTGTCTATGTGTGTAAATAGGCTTTTACTTTTATACACCTAGTGAAAAAAAGGAAGATACCTAAGCTATCACAAATATGTTTATTGCTCGAGAGTAGGCTTACTCTAGGGTAATGGTTTTCAATTTGATTTTTGTCTTAGGTGTCCTCTGTATTGTTAAAAATTATGCAGGACTACAAGGAGCTTTGTTTTTGTGAGTTATATCTGTAGACATTTACCACATCAGAAGTAAAAACTGAGACCTTAAAAAGTATTATTTTATTTTAAATTATAACAATAAACCAATTACATGTTAACATAAACAATATGTTGATATATACAAATAACCACATTTTACAGAATTTTTAAAAATAGTGAGAAGAGTAACATGGTTTTACCTTTTTATGATTCTAAGGTTTGGCTGAATAGAGAGAGCTGGATACTTACTCGGCTTCTGAATCCAATCTGCTGTACGCTACACTCTTGAGAGAATTAGAGGAAAAAGAACAATAAAATCTTAGTATCATTATGAAAATAGCTTTGACCCAGATCCCTACACAACTTTGAGAACTATTTCCCTGGAAGAGGAGAGGAAGATTCTGTTTTCACCATAGAATCTGTTTTATAGTTCCCTAAGCCCTACCTGTTAAATAGGAAAAAATAACACTGCTTTGTAAAATCTTTGTGAGGAATGTGTGTAATGTGCTTAGAAGAGAAATAATCACATTTCAGGCAAGTACTAAATGACAGATATTATTATAATAATTGCTTATTATGGTGATTGTTACATTCAAAGCCAGGATGAAAACTTCTGAATTTAAACCCAGTGCTCTTTTCACTGAGGCCGCCATATGGGTTGGAGGCTGTAGACATGGCTGCAAGGGCTTACTTAATATACCATTTTTGGAAAACTGTGTTTTGAATCAGCCAAAGCCCCATTTGTCAAAGTGGGACTCTGGGTTGTTGGGATAAGTGCTAAAGCCATCTCTGGACACTGACGGCGTTAGAGTATTGACGATTTCAAACAACAAGGAGGAGAGAGGCCACCCAGAAAGTAGGCCAGGGCAAGTGTGAGTAGCAAAATGGAGCCAGTGCAGCCAATTAATCCACTCAGGGCTCTGCTCTATGAAGGACCCACTGGGCTTAGGCCCAGGGCAGAATGGGCATAGCAGGTAGTCTAAAAAGACAAGGCTGACATGATAATGTTGAAAAGGGGGGGCCAAATGGTCAGATACAGACATCCCTTGGAGCCATGGCAGGGGCATGGATGCTCTCCCCAAATCTTACCTGCTCTCCACATTCTCCACACTCTGTGGCTATGTGGGGTCAACATGACTGGTTTGGGACAGTGGACACAATGAAAAGGTGTAACTATGATATGTACATTGTGCAATGGCAGTGAAGAGGCAGGAAGGATATTTATTTGATCGGAGTCCAAATGGATCTAATAGAGGAAAGATAAGTATCGGAGGAGATAAAAAATTGAAATTTTCAGAATCAAGTAAATATATGAGTTCTTAGACTGAAAGTGCACTCCTAGAACCTAAGAGGATTCATAGTGAATCTGCATAGCAACAAGAATGATAGAAAAATTTTAATGCTGTTAGGGGGGAAATATAGATTGTATACAAGGCCATAATGATTATCTTAATAGCTGACTTCTCAGTAAAAATACCTGGCAGAAGATAAAAAAATAATATTGAATGATAAACCATTAATCAAGACTTAAAAAAAAAACACATTTTCAAGTATTCCTTAGAAAGACAAGGTTAGAGGGGGAAAAATGGGAAATAAACAATTTTGAGTGTGCTGAATATTGCCTGAGGATATACTCCTAGGCCTACAGACATAGAAAGCCAGGGAACTGGCAACATAGCCAAGCTACCCAGGATTCTGTCACCAAATCTACCACATCCCCAAGATCACAGTGGAACAGTAAACTAAATTATACTTAAAAGAACATATACTAAACCAGAGAATCGGGGGAATGCAAAACCACTAAATAAGATAACACAGAGGAAAAGTGGGAAAATATAAAAAACAAGGAAAAAACAACACTACTTTAACATTCAACATTGAGCTTACTAGCCAAAATTGTAACATACAAAGAGACTTAATGTTAAGAAAGCCTACAAAATCAAGTGAAAAAAATGAATTCATTACAAATGATATTACATTTCTAGAATAGATGGTTATAAGATCAGTGTATTGAACGTATTTAAAGAAGTAAATGAAGGCAAACTCCCATTATAAAAATAAAATCAATTATGTAACAAATAGGCATGGAGAATAACACATTTTAAAAGAACAATCAAAATACCGTGGAAATGAAGGGTATAGTCATTAAAGGAAGAAGCTAAGACAAGAATATCAACTCCATAATATAAAACTCTTATAATGTAAATGATTGAGAAGAGAATTTGACATTTTGAAGAAATATATTTGAAATTCATTCATAACACTGCCCATAGAGACAAAGAGATTTAAAGTATACATGTGTGACTAGGAGATGAGGAGACAAGAAAAGCATATCTGCTTTTGACATTTCTATTCAACATTTTCCTGGAGGTTCTAGCCAGGGAAATCAGGAAAGAAAAGAACTAAAAGGCATGCAGCTTGGAAATGAAGATGTAAACTATCCTTACAGATGGCATGAGCTTGTATATTGAAAATTTTAAGAATCCCCCTTTCCCACAAAACAATAGAGCTAATAAGTGAGTTCAGTAAAGTTGCAAGATACAATACATAAAAATCAATTGTATTTCAATACACCAGCAATGAAAAATATGAAAATGAAATTAAGAAAACAACTCTATTCTCAATAGCATCAAAAAGTTATAATATTTAGAAATAAATATCTATATATATAAAAGGCTAATATGCTAAGTGTTCATCATACTGGTAGCTATGATGTGCACTGACCACCAGGGGTCAGGTGCTCAATGCAGGAGCTGCAAGCTGCAGTGGCTTGGCAGTGGTAGTTTTCCGGTGATCACCCTGGAACCAGAGAGGAGGGAGCCTCGTGGGCCACAGTTACTTTGTTGCTGGGGCACTGTCGGCCCGAATCTTGTTACTGCACACTTGCTTTTGCATTCCACATACTGTATGACAGCAACTTTGCAGAGTGCCCTCTTGCACTCGGGGACCCCTGGGGGGATGTCGGAGAGGTGATTTTGGCCCAATCCCCGCTGGCCAGGCCGAGGGACCCCACCTGCCAGAGGGACCCCCCTCACTCTGCAGACGCCCTTCAAGCCACAGTGCCACTCCAGTTGTGCCTGGCTGGGGAGGAACTGCAGGAGGTTGGCTCCAGAGCTTGTCTGTCTTGTCTTGCCCTGCTGGCCACCTTCTAATTAGTTTCCTTTCAATGTGCACCAACCTGTGCCCTGGGTCACTAGTAACAAAATATGTATAAAACTTGTACACTGAAAACAACATATCATAATACTGGTACTGACCTAGGAAAAACATAGATCAATGGGATAGAATTGGAAGTCCAGAAATAAAGCCATTCATCTATAGTCAATTGATTTTCTTTCTTATTTATTTATTTATTTTTACTTTTTTTTTTTCAATTACAATTTACATTTAACATTATTCTGTATTAGTTTCAGATGTACAGCATAGTGGTTAGACAATCATGTACTTTACAAAGTAGTCCCCCAGTATTTCTAGTACCCACCTGGCCCCATACGTAGTTATTACGATATTATTGACTATATTCCCTATACTGTAATTTACATCTCTGTGACTGTTCTGTAACTACCAATTTGTACTTCGTAATCCCTTTATCCAGCCCCCAAAAAACCCTCTCCTCTGTCAACTGTCAGTCTCTTCTCTGTATCTATGAGTCTGTTCTATTTTGTTTGTTTATTATATACGTAAAATCATATGGTATTTGACTTTCTCTGTCTGGCTTATTTCACTTAACATAATACCCTCTAGGTCCATCCATGCTGTTGCAAAACATAAGATTTCAATCTTTTTATGGCTGAGTAGTGTTCCATTGTGTATATTTACCAACTGATTTTCAACAAAGGCAGCAATACCATTCTATAGGCAAAAAGGTTTTTTTTTCCATATGTATTTCTTAAATTTATTTTTATTGTTGAGAGTATTAGAGATATCCCCTATCTCCCCCTCCTTTAACCCTTTCCATCCTCTCCCTCCCCACCCCAGGCATTCATTGTACTATTGTCTGTGTCCATGGGCTATGCATATAAATTCTTTGGTTAATCTCTTCCCCTCCCCTTTTCCCTCTGAGATCTATCAGTCTGTTGCATGCTTCCATGTCTCTGGACTTATTTGTTCATCAGTTTATTTTGTTGATTAGATTCCACATATAAGTGAAATTTAATGGACTTGACAAATGGATTGTCACATACAAAAGAATGAATTTGGACCCCTACATTATACCATATACAAAAAATAAACTCAATATCAATCAAAGACCTACAGGTAAGAGCTAGTAAATCTAGAAAACTCATAGAAGGAAACAGCACCAAATCTTTATGCCCTTTGATTAGGTGATATTTTCTTAGATGTGATACCTTAAGCACTAGAGACCAAAGACAAAATAGGTAAACTAGAATTCATCAAAATAAAAGACTTCTGTGTTTCAAAGGTTACTATAAGAAAGTGAAAAGATAAATCATGGAATGGGAGAAAATACAAATCATATCTCTGATAAGGGTCTAGTATCTCAGTCATATGCAAATGAATGAGAATGATAATGACATTGGGTTTTTTAGCAGCATCACTGAATACAAGAAGACATCATCCTAATTGGGAATATGTTAGAAGCATTTTTTTTTTAGAACAGGAACAGAGAAATGCCATGTGTTCTCATAATGAGGAAAATTGATTCCAAATTAATCTATCGATTCAGTGCAATTTCAACTAAAATAACTACAGAGCACTTTTGCAGAATTTACTAAGCTAATTCTGAAATTCTGATGGAGGTATTATGGGCCAAAAATAGAAAAGCCATTTTGCAGAAAAAGACCAGGGAAAAATATGACTTAACATTGTGGGATTATTTTGTGTGTGTGTGTCCAGATAATTTGTATGTGGGAAGAAGAATAAACACTATTATTTATAAGTAGTTTTATTTTCCAGTTTATTAATCATATGAATCTAGAATTCACTTTATTAATAACACCCCACTGAATATTCATACAGCATGTACATAAACTGATAAGTCAAACTTAGGCACTACACAGATTAAATTTCCCCAAATATTTAAACATTGATTGCAAACTTAATCAACAATCTAAACCTTAAATTAGAATCCCTTTGAATATATGAGTCTCCTAAGTGCTCTAAATTTTCAAAAAGCTGTCAAAGTGCATATGTGGTATAATTATTATAAAACTGACCAGATACCAGAAAACCTGAGTATAAAATATTTAGGGTTTTTAAATTATTTTTCTATCTTCATTCTTATATCTACTAGTATTTTAGGAATTGCCTTCAAGGTGAAGGTTAGTAATGTTTCTTTCACACCTTCCTACATTTTCAATAATTTTTCAGGCCCCAAAGAAAAGAGGTGCATATGAAAACAACTGAGAGTACAGAATATGGATTACAGAATATGGGCTACCTTATGGTTGATTAGAACACGTGAAGTTGATTAATTTATAATAGTAAAGTTTTCCTTGTTACATCATGAGACTTTTCCATTCACCATCTGCCATATTAATACTAACTTTTTACACTTGATATCTTTTCCAGAAATGATTTATTCTTTTCATTTCAGATGACCATTGTCCATTCTTCTTTGATCATGATATATAACACAGGTTTAGTCTAAGATTTTCTATTATATTTACAATTATAAACCTAAGATATGAAGTCACTGTTATATTGGCCAAGGGATCAGAATCAAAAGCCCACAAATAGACCCAAGCAAGTATGGAAACTTAATTTATTGCAAAAGTGACATTACTAATCAGTTGGGAAAATGATGCATTACTGAATATATGAAAGTGGGATCATTGGTTACCCAGATTAAAAAATGAGTTCATTATCTCACACATCCTACCTAATAATAGACAAATATGCAAATTGACCGCACCTTTGCTACACCAAGCCACGCCCACCAACCAAAGCCACGCCCACCAGCCAATCAGGGCGAGTATGCAAATTACCCCAGCCAAGATGGCGGTTAATTTGCATATGCTGAGGGAGGGAGGAGTGAAGACTGAAGACAACTTAGAAGGAAGAGGGAGGAAAAGCGGAAAGCAAGGTGGCTGCCAGAGGGAAAGCTGGGGCGGGGCGGGGTGGGCGGCAGCGGCGCTCGGGTGCAGGAGCTGCGGCCGCAAAGGTGGTGGCAGCGTCAGAGCACGTGGCCGCAGTGGCCGCTTGCAGGATTCTTCCTTCAAATGGGCTACTAGTACATAAAATAAGTGAGCTCCTGGTACATCAAAATGTGAATGTTTAAAACAAAACTTTGAAATTTTGAGAAGAAAATATTGGATAAAATATTTATGACATTGGATAAGAAAGGATTTCTTAATACATGGCACAAATACATCCTATATAATAATCCTATATAATAAAGAGGTAATATGCAAACTGACCATCATACCCTTGCACAAGATGGCCGCCCCCTAGTGGTCACAAGATGGCTGCCAAAGATGGCAGTTGGGGGCAACCAGGTCAGCAGGGGAGGTCACTTTGGGGGGGCCAGGTCGGCAGGGGAGGGCAGTTAGGGGTGACCAGGCTGGCAGGGGAGGTCACTTTGGGGGAACCAGGTCGGCAGGGGAGGGCAGTTAGGGGCGAACAAGCTGGCAGGGGAGGGCAGTTAGGGGCGACCAGGCCTGCAGGGGAGGGCAGTTAGGGGAAACCAGGCCTGCAGGGGAGGGCAGTTAGCAGAGATTGGGCTGGCAGGGGAGGGCAGTTGGGGATGATTGGGCCAGCAGGGGAGCAGTTAGGCATCAATCAGGCTATAGTGGTTAGGGGGTGATCAGGCTGGCAGGCAGTCCTGGATTGTGAGAGGGATGTCTGACTGCCGGTTTAGGTGCAATAAACTGGCAGTCAGACATCCCCCGAGGGGTCCTAGATTTGGAGAGGGTGCAGGCTGGGCTGAAGGACATTCTCCCCTCCCCCCCCGCCCCCCCCCCCCCCAGTGCACCGGGCCTCTAATATATAATAAATATTATTGACATATTTTACTGTATTAAAATTTAAAAATTTCCAGAACATTAAATGCCATAGAAAAACTTTAAGTTTTATTGAATGAGCTGGACTTAGTAGAATGCAAAAAGAAACAACCTTATACAACTACACTTTTGAACCTGCATTTCAACTTTATCTTAATGTTTCTGGGTGAAATTTCAGTGAGTTCTCCTAGTTTTGGGTCTCTCTAAAATAAATTTTTTCTTATTCTTGGCATTTAAATTTTTAGTCCTCTATACTATAAAACTCTAATCTTGATTAAATATAACTTTTAATTTAAATATAGTTGGTAAACAATCTTATATTGGTTATATAGTTTCAGGTGTACAATAGAGTGATTTGATATTTTATACATTACAATGTGATCACCCCACTAATTCTAGTAATCATCTGTCACCATGTAAACTTATCACAATATTGTTGACTGAATTCCTCTTCCCCTTTCCATAACCCCGTCACCCAGACCCCTTCTTTCTGGTAACCATCCTTTTGGTTTCTGTTTCTGTGAGTTTGTTTTTGTCTGGTTTGGTTGGTTTTGTTTTTAGATTCCATATGTAAGTGAAACCGTACAGTATTTGTCTTCCTCTGCCTAACTTATTCCACTTAGCTTAATACCCTCTAGATCCCTCCATGCTGTTGCAAATGGCAAGATTTCATTTTTTATTGTGGTGTAGTATTCCATTGTGTATATATACCACAACTTCTTTATCCATTCACCTATTGACTATTGATGGACACCTAGGTTGCTTCCATAAATGTAATTTTTCTTCTTTCCCAAATTGAGTTTTGTTTCAGATTAGAAAGCCTGCATTGGTGATGGGTGTGTGATTAAGTTCTCTTTTTTTCCTGTCTCCTCCTTTTCCGTTCTTGATTCTCAGATGATGTTTATGGCCTCTTCAGAGCAGAGAGAAGAGAAAGGTAGGGTGGGTAAAGGCCCAGCATCTTAATTTGACTGGCAAAGTTAGAGTGGATGTTAGTGCTTCTAAGTGTGGCAGATACCTCAAGCTGATGACTCCTTTCCTGAGATTTTTCAGAGAACACCTCTCCCCCTACCCTTGGAAGTATCTGACAGCTGTTTCCTTGTTTTAATTCCTGCCCAGGTTGGCTCTTTTGACTCCTTCTCGCAGCCTCTAGGCCTCTGGCAGTCACGTTTTGTTTTTTTTATTTATTAGAAGTGCATTCAATAATGTTTATTAATCTACTAGAGGCCTGATGCATGAAATTTGTGCACGGGTAGGTCCCTAGGCCTGGCAGGCAATCAGGGCCAAATGGGGCCTTCTGGCTGCCAGCTGGGGCCTTCCTTCATTCCTCATTGCCCCCTGGTGATCAGCGCATGTCATAGTGAGCAGTCAAACTCCCAGTTGGTCGAACTCCCGAGGGGGCAATTTGCATATTAGCCTTTTATTATATAGGATTATATTTGTAGGGTACAAAACTGAAGTAGAATCACAAGTAATGAGTACAACTATGTGAGAGGGGTTTTTTTTGTTTTGCTTTTTACTTCCCAATTTATCAAATCTCATTTTAGTGGATATGACAGATCTTGTCATCTGATAAATCCAAATGAAATGGCACACAGAGTTTCCACTGACATGTGAAATGGCCTGAAGGAACAAGTGTTTTCACGATTAAACACCTACATGTTTTCATCAATAAGTCGATGTGATCAGTATAAGAAAATAAACGAATTTCACAATTATGAAGCTCAACACAGCACAGCAGCAACTTAAAAATAACTTAAATTGACGTCTGTGTCTTAATTTTGAAATGATTTTATATGTTTTTTTCCAGAATAATTGATCATACAAAATTCAGTTATAATGGGAAGTATCCTAGAAGATGCTCCCCAATATGTAATTTGATCAAAAGAAGGCAGAAACTTAATGTCTAAATTATGAACTACAATGAATAAATAATTAACAAATGTTGATAATCATACTGAAGGAAATGCTGAACCATTTCCCTCAAACCTGGGGTCTACTACTCTTTTACACAAAGTTCAAAGACACCGTCTGGGAGAAAATATTGTCACTTAGGCAGTTGACAAGGGTACTATGAAGAGCATGTATATGTCCAGAAAATCTATATTTTCAAAGCCATCATAGGGATACAATAAAGTTATTGTTTTTTCTGTTTCTGATATATCCTGTCTACACTAATAAACGAGTAACATGCTAATTGACCATACCTTCATGATGCCCACCAGCAATCAGGAGTGGGTATGCAAATTAACCCAACAAAGATGGTGGGTTAATTTGCATACACAGGGGCTGAGCAGCCAGGAGCAGGGCAGGATGCTTACATTGTTGCCATGGCAATGATGCAGGCGTTCCGCACCACCCCAGCCACTCCAGGCCTCTGGGCAGCTTGGGAAGGTGGAAAGGCAGTTCTGGGCCTGAGTGAAAAGGCAGCTCTGGCCAGAGCGAGGGTGCTGCTGGCAGCCAGGGCAAGGGAGGCCCATTCTTGCACGAATCTTTGTGCATTGGGTCTCTAGTATATAATAAAGAGGTAATATGCAAATTGACCATCACTCCAACACACATGATGGCCACCACCATGTGGTCAAATATGGCTGCCTCCATGTGGACACAAGATGGCCACCACAAAATGGCCAGCAGGGGAGGACAGTTGGGGGAGACCAGGACGGCAGGGGAGGGCAGTTGGGGGTGACCAGGCCTGCTGGGGAGGGCATTTGGGGCGCCCAGGCCTGCAGGGGAGGGCAGTTAGGGGCGACTAGGCTGGCAAGGGAGGGAAGTTAGGGGTGACCAGGCCAGCAGGGAAGGGCAGTTAGAGACAATCAGGTCAGCAGGGGAGATCACTTGGTGGGGACCAGTTTGGCAGGGGAGGGCAGTTAGGGGTGAACAGGCCGGCAGGGGAGGGCAGTTGGGGGCAACCAGGCCTGCAGGAGAGGACAGTTAAGGGTGACCAGGCCAGCAGGGGAGGGCAGTTAGGGGTGACCAGGCCGGCAGGGAAGGGCAGTTAGGGGCAATCGGGCTGGCAGGGAAGCATTTAGGCATCAATCAGGCTGGCAAGGGAGTGGTTAGGGGGTGATCAGGCTGGCAGGCAGAAGCAGTTAGGGGCATTCAGGCAGACTGGCAGGCAAGCGTTTGGTAGTTAGCAGTCCCGGATTGTGAGAAGGATGTCCAACTGCCTGTTTAGGCCCGATGCTGGTGGTTGGGCCTAAACAGGCAGTTGGACATTCCTCGAGGGGTCCCAGATTGGAGAGGGTGCACGCTGGGCTGAGGGATTACCCTCCCCCCCGTGTACGAATTTCGGGCACTGGGCCTCTAGTCAATAATAAAACAGAAAAATATTTTAGAATATTTTCTTAAAACTGTTCCCAGTGCTAAATACATTTAACTAGACTTTTTAACTGTGTGTACAAGTAATGTTCAGATAATGTGGTCCATGCAAAAATAGTGACTTATTTCTGGCCTTTTAGTTGTATATGAGATGCCAGAAAATGCACTTATTTTATTATTAGGCATCAGAGTAAAAAGTAGAGGTGAATGATTGAGAATCAGTTAATATAATTGACCACATAAAAAGTATTGACATGTTAGGACGCCAGCTCTTCTTAAAAATAAAGAAGAAGTCGGAATGTCGTCTGGTACACCAAAGGTTGTGAGATTGATTCCCCATCAAGGCATCGATTCCTGGTCAGGACATGGATCCCAGGTGGAGGCATGTACGGGAGACAACCAATCGATGTTTCCCTTTCTCTGTCTCTCCCTTCCTCTCTCTCTAAAAATAAATAAAACCATGTCTTTGGGTGAGGATTAAAAACGAAAAGAAAACTGGGTTAGAATCACCAAAAAAAGAATCATAGCAATGTCTAAATCTTCAAACTTCCAAGCAAAAAATAGGGGTTGCCTCAAATGCGCATAATTACCAGATTTTCCCCATCATTTCCTGACTCAAGGCAACTGTGCCCTCCAGCAAGCACTGACTGGGCCTATAGTTACATCCTGAGGGCGAATGCTAATGTATACAATCTGCTACTAAAAGAATCTGAAATAAGCACAGTCCCCTGAATACTGCTAAACCTCACCTGCTTTGTTGAAAATCTACAAAGTGCTTTTCAAAAAAATCCAGACAAGACCCCATATAGGGTTAACTATGTATAGCAGTACCCCCTTATGCTATCCCAGTTTTACTTTCTGTGGTTTCAGTTAACCACAGTCAACCATAGTCCAAAAGTATTAAATGGAAAATTTCATAAATAATTAATAAGCGTTCAGTTGCTCACCATTCTGAGTAGCATGGTGAATCTCAAGCCGTTCTGATCCATCCTGCAGGGGACATGACTCTTCCCTTTGTCCAACATATTTGCTCCCCACCAGGTAGTCACTTACTAGCCATCTGGGTTATTAGATCCATGTTGCAGTATCGTGGTGCTTGTGTTCAAGTTGCTCTTATTTATTTAGGAATGGCTCCAACACACAAAAGTAGTGTTGCTAGCAATTCATATAAGCCAAAGAGAAGGCGTGAAGTGCTTCCTTTAAGTGAAAGGTATGTATGTATGTATGAGGCGGTGGGAAACAATATAGATTGGCGCAAAAGTAGGTTTACAGTTGCCTGTATGGAAAATAATAGAAAATACAATAATAAATAACAATACAAGAATAAACTATGTTTCGAGTACTCACAGCTGTAAACCTACTTTGCCCCACCCAATATATAGGATAGGATTCTGTACTATCCCCAGTTTCAGGTGTCCACTGGGGGTCTTGGAACGTATCCCCTGCAGATAGGGAGGACGGCTGTCACTCAGTTCTAGTCAGTGAAATATAAGCAGACTTTGTTGAGAGTGGCTCCTGGGAAAACTCCTAAAGGGCAGTATGCTCAGTTGGGACACACCTTCTATGCCTTTTGCCCTTGCCCTTTGTCCAGTCGGTAATACAGATGAGATACCCAGCGGTGGCGCAATTGTCATGTGCCCATGAGTTCATACATGGGTAACGATGTCTGAGTAAACAGAAGAAGCAGGGGCTTGTTGTGCTTGAACCAGCCTGGGATTATCCATCGCAGCAGAAGCGTAAACTCTGATTTTGGTTAAGCCACATTTTCAGAGAGAGAGAGAGAGTTTTAGGATTCTTCCTGAGTATAGAATTCTTCCTTTTTCCAATATGTTCATACCCATAAAACATATAATACTGTTTTAGATAACATTTTTTATTAGTGAGATCATTCCATACTTATTTGGCAACTTTTTAAAAATTAATTACTGTGATTTCAAAATTGATCCACGTTAATACATCCAGATCTAGATCACTCGTTTAAACCACTGTATCATAGTCCATTGTTTGAAAATGTTACAATTGGGTTGTTGTTCATTTAATCCATTCCCCCTATTGGTAGACATTTAGATCACATACTATTTTTCTTTTTACAGTCCTGGCATATGTCTCCTTGTGCACATGTGCTAGAGTAGGAAAAGATATAATTTACTATAACAACTGAAAAATCAGTTGTTTATAACACAAATAATGACATTTACAAAATTATAAGATTTTACCTGTTAACGAAAAAAAAACATTGAAACCTGTAAAGAATTTTTGTGAATTTATTTGAGCCAAACTGTTGACATATGCCGGGAAGCAGAACCTCAATGAATTGAGATAATGCTCCAAAGAATGGCGGGTTACATCTGTATTTATACATTGCCATCAAAGGAGGGACATAGGTGGGTTACATGAAATTCATTGGTGACGGATTAAGGAGGTGGGATAAAGTCAAACGGTGGGAAACCCCTGGGATTGGATAAAAAGTAAAATGATGGACACATACTTAGGTGGGTATAGGAACAATTAACATGATAATGAAGGAATTTGAGGCATCTGTCCTGGCGCCCACCACATTTGGTTGTGCCCCAGGGGCTCCAGCAAAAAAGAGGAAGTTACAAGTTACCCAGACATCTCACAGATATGTTATCTTAGAGGCAAAAAGGCAAATGGGCTCAGGAAAGATCTAAGTTGATTGTTGTCAGGGAAAATATCGGCCTAGGACACGACTGCTCACTATAACCTGTTTGTAGTTAAATATTTAATTTTCAGACCATCTTTTGTGGTTATTTTAGGTCTCTGAGTTTTCAAGACTGCCACACAGGCCTCCCCTGAGCTTGTCAGGTTAGCATGTGGCTCCTTTCGTCCACATACCAAAGACCATAAAGAAGGAGGCCCATATTGTTTTAGGACAGAAAGACTGTGTGTATATAGAAAGAGGTCATAGCCTATGTCTGTGCACATATTCAGTGCAGTTCCAATAAAAGTCCAACAGAATTTCTTTTCAACATTACAAGTACAAAAATATATAAGTAAAAATACTCAAAATTTTTGAGAAAGACTAATGAAAGCAGCTTGCTCGAGCAGGTATTAAAATGCATTATAAAGTTAAAGCAATGAAAATACATACATTACTGGTACAAAAAGAACTATGGGAAGAATCTAGCTCCAGACTTAGAACCAAGTGTTTATGGGGAGCTTATGTCTGTGAAGGTAGCTTTTAAATTAGATTAGTAAGTGAAGTTAAGACAATTAGTTAGCCATTTGAAAAGCAAAAAAAAAGACCTGGATTTCTACCTCACTTACTATACCAAAATAAATTATTGCTGAAATCACGAAATACTAAATCATTGGTGATTATAATCATGGCTTGGGGAAGAACTTTCTAAGTTTTTCTCAGCAGCAGAAAACATAATAGGAAAGATTGATCAACTTGACTATTTAAAAATAAAAGTTCTGTATAAAAGTAAACACCATAAAAAGTTGAAAGGTAGAAGGCAAATTGGAAAATTATTTTTAAAATATTAGACAAAGAATTAATATCCCAGGTAAATAGAGAGCTCTTGCAAATCAATAGGGAAAACATTTAATGTTTTAATGAAAAATCAGCAAAATACTTTAAGGCAAATTACCAAAGAAAACAAAGAAAGAGCATTGCCCCTCAGATTGAAGGATCTCAGGTTTGATTCCAGTTAAGGGCACATACCTCAGTTGCAGACTTTATCCCTGGTCAGGGTCTTCTGAGGGAGGCAACAAATCAACATGTCTCTCTCACATCCATGTTTCTCTTTCTCTGACTCTCCCTCTCCCCTCCACTCTCTCTTAAAAATCACTGGAAAAGTTTCCTCTTGTGAGGACACTTTAGCATTTTATTGGAAAACTAGAGGCCCAGTGCACGAAATTCATGCACAGGTAGGGTCCCTAGGCCTGGCCAGCGATCAGGGCCTATCTGCGGGGCGACTGGTGGGGCAATCGGGGTCGGGGGATGGGGTCCCACTGGCAGCCACCTTAGCTGGTCTGGGGCCTGCAGGCTGGAGGCAGCTCCTAGTTTGAGCGTCTGTCCCCTGGTGGTCAGTGCGCATTATAGCGACCAGTCGGTCTGCTGGTCATTCTGCCGTTCATTTGATTTGCATATTAGGCTTTTATTATATAGGATAGAAGAAACAAATGCTCCTTGGAGAAATGGATGATTTCCCGCCCCCCCTGTACCCCATTGGTCTCTGACTGCAATGCCCGCCTGCCCCTCAAATAGTCAAGGAAGCACTAGTAAAATGTAAATAATCTTTTCCCCTCCATCAAACCAGCAAAGGTTAAAATTATTGCTAACCTCAAATTTGCAATTGTGTGGGGCAGCGAGTCTTATTGAGAGTGGAAAACAGTCACATCACCTTAGGAAAGGGGTGCAGCAGTGTATGTTGAAATGTAAAATATTTCATTCTGCAGCACACTTCTGGGAATTTGCCCTAAGGAGATGAATGCGCATTACCGCTCTCTTTGCAATGAAAATGTGAAACCATCTTAATGTCCATCAGTAATGGACTCGTAAAGTAAATTAGGTAGGAATTTCATGCAGCTCTTGCAAGTGGACTCTATTGATTGACTAGAAAGATCTTATTGAAGGAAACTGACGGTTTCAGGATACAGGCTATGTAAAATTGTAATAATGGATTTGTGTGTCTGTTGATGAATAGAGAGAGATGCTTGAAAGGAAGCCCACCCTCCCCCCCAGAAGAAAAGCAATAAAAAATAATGCACGTTTCATGTTAAACAAATCAAATGCTACAAAAATGTAAAAAGTAAAAAATGAAAGTGCTTCTCTCATGGACTCCCCACAATACATGCCCCCAAGGAAAAGCAGTGTTAGCAAATTGAGCTCTAACCTTTAGATCTTAAAATTCATTTATAATCTGATGTAGAATCAACTAGTCAAATCAGCCTCCTGTGGCATGACTGCCCTCCTCCACATTGGCTTTTGTTTTTTAGTATCTGATCTTTTCATCTCTTTGTAGACGTGTTTTGATTCATAGAATAACCCTTTTAATTTCTCTGAGAAGGTAAAGTTTTGATTTCAAGTTTTTCTTTTTTGTAGTTTCTATGCATGTCTCTCCTGTCATCTCCTTTATGCTAATTACTTACCTAGAATGGGGGAACAGGGCCACCGTCTATACCTGGACGATTCTGCACTCCACAACTCTCAGAGGCATCCTTTACATAGTTGTAGTACAAATTTTGCAAAACTGTTATACAGCAGTAGGCCTAAAGGTCAGTTGTTTGGGAACTGGTGTTAACTCAAGGACAGCATGCATCACTTCTCCTTGGTTTTCCTCTCTGATAACCTGGACACAGTTTTAATTGTGCTATTATCAATTGAACGAAAGAAGCATTGTGCCAGTTTATAATTCTGTGTAACATTTCAGTTACTGCCGGGGAGAGCAAGCAGGGATTGGAGCCACCAGTAAGCATACTAAGGCAACAACCTTAATTCAGAAAGGTTGTGTCTGGCACTGTGACAGAGACTCCTATCTGAGTACACACTGACTATACTGTTCAGCTCCCATTACCCTTAGGTGTGATCACATGACAGGTTCTCACCAGGGGAATGTGAGCTCAGGTCATGGTGTCCCCACCAGGATGAAGTAGTTAAGAGGCAGTAAAGCTTTCTCTGTTGTGGTTTAATGAAAGTATGTATTTAGTCTTTGTCTTGGGTTCCTGGCACAGAACTCCTAAAACCTTTGCAATCTCTTGAGTTAAGAGTGTCTTTTCTATATTAATGAGATGACTCCTAGCAAGGGGGCGGGGGGGAGTTTGGGGTCAGTGTAGATAATTTCAGGGTGAGGGCTGTTGATTTAAAAAAACCAAGCCAGGATTAGAGGGTTTTTTTAGCTCCACCTCCTGGTCTCCAGGGAGAGGAGGACTGGATATTGAGTTACTAGTAATCACCAATGGCTAATGGTTTAAGCAGTCATCTCTCTCTAATGAAACTTCCATTGGAAAGGGTTCAGAGAGTTTCTGGTTTGGTGAACACATCAAGGTATTGAGTGGGTGATATACCTGGAGAAGGCATGTATTAACACGGAGGGGCAGGCTGGCAGGGGAGTCAGAGACCAAGATGGGTAGGGAGGGCATCATCTGCACCAAGGGGCTTCCTGGCATAAGATCCTGGAACTAGAGTAAGTAGAGGTGAGCATCCATGCAGGGAAGAAGGTAGGCAGTGATGGAAGATTGGTTTCATGCCACAAAGGTTTATTTTTTTCAAACAAATATAATAAGGGTAATTCCCACGATATTTCTCACTGTGACAGAGGAGAGGTACAAATATGGATGAACCTATGACATCAGATTGGAATTAGAGATATTGGTGCAAACTCCTGGACTTCTATAAATACGGGTAGATATAGAAATACATATAGGTGTGAATAGTGGTGTGAATGTTCTGTGGACTGGGAGGGCCTTGAGGCTTCACCTCCAAAGCACGTCTAGTGCCCAGATTTTGGCTCCTAAATAACATTTTATTGGAAAGTAAAAGAAACCAATGCTCCTTAGAAATGGCTTATACCAAGGCAGGGAAACTGCAAAATGAGCCCAGAACATCTTTTTATACCAGAAAGCAAGGAGGTGCTGAAAGAATGATGAGACATGTCAAAAGTACATCAGAGCCATCTTTATATATTTATTTATTTTTAATTTCTTTATTGATTAAGGTATCACATATTTGTCCTCATCCCCCCATTCCCATCCCACACCCCTCCCCACACATGCCCCCACCCCCCTGTTGTCCCCAACTGCTGGTTAGGCGCATATGCTTGCACACAAGTCCTTTGGTTGATCTCTCCCCTTTACCCCCACCCTCCCCTACCTTCCCTCTGAGGCCCGACAGTCTGATCCATGCCTCCTTGTTTCTGGGTCTGTTCTTGTTCATCAGTCTATGTTGTTCATTATTTCCACTAGATGAGTGAGATCATGTGCTATTAGAAATACACTTATAAGAACCGAAAATGAGACAAGCAATAATGGTTATGGTGACAGGAAATGAATCAGTCTGTAGTGAGTTTCTGTCTGGGCCAACAGTTCTTTTGAGACCCAAATACAATGTCCAACAGTTCCTTATGTGTACATGTCAGCACTGACATTACAGTTCTGGATGGTGGACAAATGGTGGTAATGCAGGTCCGACTCTCTCTGGTTTGGTCTTGGGCAACCTGCAGTGATGCACAGCTGCTAACTGCTAGTATGGGAAGACCATGTCAGCGTCTTCCATCTCTGGACTGCTTCTCTTCTGTCTTCATGGCTGGAGTAGTCCTGTCGATTCCTCTCTGTTGCTGGAATCCACATGGTCTCGGAGTTGTTTTAGCTGCGGAAAGCTGTGTCTTTTGAGGTGGAAGTCCCAGGTTCCGCGAGTCTGCAGCTGGGGTAGCAGGATATTGGTTGGAGTGGGTGCTGGGTCACGGGGCAGTTCCAAGGCCTGTCTTGTTGGTGGTGTTGATGAACACCTCCGCTAAGAACATTCTCCGCTCAAGATGGCTTGGGCTCCCTCTGTGCTAGGGTCCCGCCGTCCCGGGAGTGCCCATAGCAGTGGTAGTCTCTCTTTGTGAAGGAGAGGCTTTCTGCCAGCCCCTGCTGCTCCTGCGAGATTTAACTTTCCCTCACTCACTCTCACACACCCCACGCACAACCTCACACTCTCCTTTTATACCCTCACTCACTCACTTCCTCTCTCTCCACTCCGTCCTGCCAGCCGCCATCTTCTGTCCCCCTCCATTAATCCAGCCAGAGCCATCTTTAAAGTCATCACATTTGAGTATCAAAATAAATTGGGATTACAGTTGACCCTTGAACAACATGGGTTTGAACAGCGCTGGTCCACTTACATGTGGATGTTTTTCTGTTGAATCTGCTCAGTTCAAATCCGAGTTGTTTAAGGGTCAACTGGAGGTTGGGAATTTGTGTGTTTGGAGGGCAGAATTAACATTAAACACGGATTTTTGACTGTGTGGGTGGTAGGCACTGCTAACCCCAGGGCTGTTTAAGGGTCAACTGTCTAACTCATTGAATAAAATAGGAAACAATAGTCCATTCTGATAAAACTAAATTAACATGAAAGTTTGATGAACAATGGAATATTTACATATCCTATTGAAACTATTTACATAGTTTCAAAGAATGTCTTCAGAAAACACATTAATTTCAAAAGAAAAAAAATGTAACTTACAGTAAATAAGTGCTTAAACCACCTTAAACAAATGATGAAAGTGGGCATCATCAGTGATGGGGAAATTGCAATCTTCTGTCACCTGATAGATGCATGACAAGAGCACAGCATGTTCTCTAATGTATCTGCCAAATTGCGTAATCTGATTCTAGTCACGAGGAGAGACGTGATGGAGAGACGTGATGCAAAATAACTCTCACGAGGAGAGACGTGATGCAAAATAACCCCAAAATGGAGAGACGTGATGCAAAATAACTGGCCTGTAATCTTTAGAAGTCACAAATGCAACACATACTTCCTAATACTTAAATGCAACATGTAATTCTAAACTGGATCCTTTTGCTATAAAGGACATTATTGGGATAACTGGAAAAACTTAAGTGGGGTCTGAGGCTTAGGTAATATTAACATGCCATATTAATTTCCTGATTTTGATGTTCAGATTTTCATTATTAAGACAATATCCTTGCTTGTCCGAACCACACACTAAAGTATTCAGGGAGTAATGGGGCATCAGGTCAGCAATTCTCACTCAAAGGTTTTTGGGTTGGTTTTTTTTTGTTTTTTGTTTTTTTTTTACTATATATACTATTCTTCTGTAAGTTTTAGATTATTTCAAAACAAAATTTGTGCCGTAGAAGAAAACAGTTTGTGGGATTTTCTAACTTTTTGCAATATGTTTTTATTGATTTTAGAGATAAAGAGAGAGAGAGCGAGAGAGAGAGCGAGAGAGATCAACTGCCTCCTGCACATTCCCTACTGGGGATTGAGCCACAACCCGGGCATGTGCCCTGAGCAGGAATTGAACCTGGGACCTCTCAGTGCATGAGATAATACTCAACCAGTTGAGCCACACCAGCCAGGGCTGTGGGATTCCTATTAAAGTCAACTATAGATCTTCCATGCCAGTCCCAAATATGTTTTCCCACAGTGCAGGCTCCCCTCCACAGCCTTGAACAGCTTCTTTTCTCATGTGGCTCACAATGGCACTGGCCACACTCCTCACTCCTGTCTCTTCTTTAGCACTGTTCACCTGACCATTTCTGGAATTAGGATGTGCTTATTTTCAGAACCTGGATTTTCACTATTAGAAGGGAGGTACCAGTGACTTAGGCACATTTCAGCACGTCTGTTCACATTTACAGAAACATGAAGTCAGGTTGTCAGAGCCTTCAGTAAATATGACATTATAATTTGTATTTTTGTCCTAGTGCATTATATTTTATTCTCAGGAAATTTTCTATTTATGATATAAACCCAATGGCATTACATTATGTATTTCCTCACAAATACCCAGCCTATGAAAGTTTACATATATAAAAATATTTGTATCTTATTTTGATAATTAAAACTTTTAAAATTATCAATAATTTCTTTAAAGTTTACAAATATATGTATCTTTGAGATGTAAAAGCTAAATATTGCAATGGATTGGTATAAACATAGTACACTCTATGTGTCAGAAACCAAATAATCTGTCAGAGAAAACACAGCATGTTTATTGCCATCTGCCTAGATAAGTAGAAAATATATAAATTAAGTAACTAAAGAAAAATGAAAAAACCATATGCATTAGACAAAAGAATATGATGGCTCAGCTATTTGGGGACTTCTTTTGGGATGGAGGAGAGGTACACATCAAAATAGAGTATTTATTAGTATTGATAAATAAGTTTCCTACTGGTTTCTTTAATTGGTGTGATATAGAAGGCTTCAATTTATATTGAAGGGAGAGAAAAAGTATTTTTATCTTTAAGTGTGATATAGTTGATTCTGGGGCTTAAATATGCACCTTATCACTCAACTTCAACTAAATGCAATATTATTAGCACTGCTGTGGATGTTTCTGATTGGTCGGTTTCTATGCCAGTCAGCGTCAAAAGTTTTGCCTCTTAGGCAGCCATTGGCTCCTCACAGTTGACCCAGATTTGGTTCTGATTGGTCAGTTTCTATGCCAGTCAGTGTCAAAAGCTCTGCCTCCTAGGCAGCCATTGGCTCCTCTATCTATCCTAAGGATCTAGTGTAATATTTAATAGAAATACAAGTGTATGTATGAAGATGTTAATCATAGTATAATATTAATGAAAAATGAAAATGACATAAATTTTCAACAATAAGGAAATGGGTAAATTGACTATAATGTATCCATTCGATGGAACATCCTTCAGCCAATAGTAATAATTTTCAAGAAACTAGAGCAGACTAAATCTGAGGGATGCATATTGGAGCTAATGCAAATTTATGTTCTCATTTTTTTCTACAACCCACGCAGACTTATTCTGACTTAATACTACAGGGAAATTGCTTCATGTTTGTGGAGGTCACATGCAACTTTAATAGATCTCACAAACTCTGCAAACCTATCCCAATTAAACTACAAGCAGTCTCAATGGCAGTCACCAACTTCTGTGCCTGCTCCTCTTGTTTTCTTTCCTTCTTTCTTTTTTTTAAAATCCTCACCCGAGGATATTTTTCCATTGATTTTTTAGAGAGAGTGGAAGAGAGAGGCAAAGACAGAAAGAAATGTCCATATGAAAGAAACGCATGGATTGGTTGCCTCCTGCATGCGCCACAACCACGGCCCGGCCCGGGTTGGGGAGGAACCTGCAACCAAGGTATGTGCCATTGACCAGAATCGAACCAGGGACCCTTCGGTCCACAGGCTAAAGCTCTATCCACTAAGCCAAACTGGCTAGGGTTCCTCTTGCTTTCTTTGTCCCTGATTTTTATCTTCTCGACCCATACCCCCAATTTAATATTCAATTCTAGTCTCATTGGATTTGAACAAATATAGGACAGATCCTCCAGGCTCTCTTCAAAGTTCATGTATCCACCTGGGTTTTATCATGCCTTTGTTTTTATTGTCCTATGCCCCTACTTTTTTGAATAAATATTTCCTTGCTCCTTGTAGGGAGCGGTTATAGGGTTAAGCCTCGGACTGACCTGCTGGCAAAGCTGCAAACAAGTCCCAGCTTAGAGGGCACAGCCCTCTTAGCATAATTAAGCTTGATCTTTTGACTACTTCCTATCTTTCCTGGGTAGCTAATGGGCTGTGGGAGGTGCAGCAAGTGCTGCCAAAACAAGTGAAACTCACAAGAACATTGTAACTATGGTGACCACTACCTTGTTTACCTCTGACTATAAAATAAAGCATCAACTTGCAGTCTGGATCTTTTCTGTGGTCTCAGCCAGGCACAGGAAGATCCACCTAGACCCAGCTTATTCTTTGTCTTTTCTTCATTCTTCCCCGGCCCTCCCTCAGGCTCGCTGAACCCTTGGCAGTGCTGGTGCGGCACAGCTCCTGAAATCAGAATTATCTGTGTGGTCCATCTTCAGAATTTAATTGGGGAATTCTGAATTCCCAATCTTCCATCATTCACTCAAGACAACTGATGAAACATGGTCACTGTGCTACCTCAGCAAAAGGGAATGCAACACAATTGTATGAAAATGTGAGGTTTCACAGACAGGAAACTGCTATTACTACACAATTAACTATTACGAAGCTTGAATTTGTGGTGGAATATCCACAAGGACTGTGAGAAAAGGTATTCCCTGACCCTTCCTGAGTCTTCTTCCTAAGATTGATTTGGGGAAGATGGGGTGGGGGGAGGGGAAGGGATGTCTAAAAGAAATGCCCAGCCTTTCTCCTGCATAAGCGACCTATAGTTTGTAGGGACCCCTGAAAGAGAGGCTTTTTTGTGTGTGTCTCCTTATCTAAAGAGAATGAACTATAAGTGGGTGATCTTCATCCCCGGTTAAAGGGAGTGAGTTCCACCCTGACCGGTTTGGCTCAGTGGATAGAGCATCGGCCTGTGGACTGAAGGGTCCAAGGTTCCATTCCGGTCAAGGGCATGTACCTTGGTTGCGGGCACATCCCCAGTGGGGGGCGTGCAGGAGGCAGCTGATCGATGTTTCTAACTCTCTATCCCTCTCCCTTCTTCTCTGTAAAAAATCAATAAAATATCTTTTAAAAAAATAAAGGGAGTGAGTTCCTTTTAATGGGATGAACAGGATTCTGGGGCTTAAAGTGTGATATAGTTGACAGTCTATATCTTAAAAATCCTATATTCAGGACATACTGAATGCTGATGAAAATGACTATTGCTCTCTGGCAAAGCAAAGAGAGAAATTGAAGCCTTCTATATCACAGCATTTATCTAACTGATTTAACATCTTGAAGGAAACCTCTTCCTCTTGTGGGCTGAGGAAAGACTTTTGTTCATGGCTATAGACATTAATATTACAGGAGGGAATCTGTGTTCTATTCACTTCTATATTCCCAGAGTCTTGCATAATATCTGACACATAGGTGTTAAAGAGATATTTTGTTTAATGAAGGAAGCAAGGACTATCTCTTTGCCTCAGGGCCTGTGTCCTAGTCCCAAAATATCATTTCATGTGTGAAGGTTTCTAACTCATTTCAAGTTTCCTACTGGTTTCTTTAATTTAAATACACATTTGAACCTTTGTTTTTTATCTAGGAGTAAGAATAAAATAGCAATTATGTTTCTGCCCTCTCAATGACATACTTTTACTAATAACGATGATAATGATGATGATGATAGAGGATGTTTATTAAGTACTTACTATATGCTAAATATACTTCTAAGTCCTTTATATGTACTGATTTATTTGTTCTTCACAACAACTCTATGAAGCAGATGCTATTATCAACCCCATTATACTAAGGAGAAGACCAAGGCACAAGAGGTTTTAAATAATTTGCTCTTGATCATAATAGCCAGAAAGCAATAGAAGTAGCAGTTAAGCTTGAAAATTCGCACTTTTGAATTCATTCTTATTTTTCTTACATTATGTCCTTTCTATTTCAAGAATTCTTTCTTAATAGCTCCCACATATTTTAGGACCATAATACCAACTGTTATTTAGATTGAATTACCACTAGTCTCATTGATTGCTACTCTTTCTTGTATATTATATTTTCACCATCTTGAGATCTTTATGCTAATGCAGTTTTCGCTTGACTAGAGTACTTTTATGAATATTTTCTTTTTTCAGAAAGGAAATATGTTTGTGATACTACTAAGTGCTTGCATGTCTAAAAAATTCTTGCCACCATGAAAGAACAAAATTTGAGTGGATACAGTCATGCAGAATTACTCTTTCTTTCTTAAAAATCCACACATATTGCTCCATTGGTACTCTGTAGCCAGTATTCATATGAAGATATGGTGCCAACCTGATTATGATTTTTTTTTTAGGTAACTGTTGTTTTCTGTATGGAAGGTTTTAGGACTTTTATCTTTTGGTTCTAAAATGTCACTAAATGTATATATAGATATTTTTCAATAACCTTGACCAATATTTGGTTTTTCAACTCAGAGGAATTTTTTTCCAGTTCAACTTTTGTTGCCATTTCTCCTCCATCAGGTCTTTTCTCTCCCTTCAATCCTCTCATTTTTGGGGGAATTGGAGCACCTGGATTTATCCTCCATGAGTTTTCTCATCTTTTCTCTTTGTCTTCTTGCTCTACATTCTGTTTCAATAATTAAACTCTTTAATTCATTGTTTTGTAACATACATTCTTCTGTTCATTGCCTGTATTGAGTTTTTCATTAGAGCAAATAAGATTTTTATATTGAAAAATTGTTTCTTATTGTCAAATTGCTCTTTAGCATAGCAGCCTGATATGTTTTTTATCAATACATTATCCCACTAACAGAGAATGGTACTTAAAATTCTTTGAAGTCTTCACCTATTTTTTACATGAACTCTTTTTTATTTTTAAATGTTGGCCTATTTGCACTGGTTAATCTGTTGAATACTCTATTTTGATGTGTTAATTTGTTTCATGATTTTTCCCCCTTGAAGAGCTACTCTGGGGTGGGTCCTTTCAAATCCTATGTAATTCTGGCATCTGTAGGTCCAGAGAAGCAGCAATTGGATATATTTCCTAAAAGATCATAGATGAGAGGTAGGCAGGCCCTCCCATACAAGGCAGATGGATATGTAGGTCTTCAGTGTCTCTTCTAAGAGGTAAATGACGACAAGATCCTCAGATGATACAAGTGACTATGAGAATTCCATCCATGGTAATTCCTTGCAAGGTTAGAAAGGATGGAAGTGCCAGAAATATGACTGCTAAGCAGGACCCTTTGATCTAGGTAAGCAGCTATGGGCAGTTTTGGCTCACAGCTTTTAATAGGAAAGCAGAATAACTAAAGTTAGGCAGCATGAACCTGAGGAAGACGAGAGAGTTGCCACAGGCCAGCTTCTACTGGCTTGTAGTCACTAATAGCAGATAGTGAGAATGTGGGTGTTCTTTACTCCATCATTTTATGAACCTAAAGTTGCTGGTATGTTGTTCTGGTCTCTCTCTATTTTCCAATGATAATAATTTGGCTATATTTTATCTTTAATATTTGTTGGGTTATCTCCGTAGCAAATAGAAATTAGGTTCCTATCTTCTCATTATTGTAAATGTCCTTCATACTTTTTTTTTCTAGCTTCATTTTGGCAAGGATGGAGGTACATTTCTTAATTCCTAGAAATTGACCATAGCCTCAATTTATCTCCACCTCTTCAATGGTAGGTGCCACAGAATGCTCAGGTAACACTTACCAACTGGCCCTCACCCCATAGTTCTTCTTTAGACAATATAGTCAGATGAGAAATGCTATGAAAACATAATTCACTTCTGGAAAATCTCCATATGTGGGCTAGGATATTGCAAATGGATCAGCAGTAGAAAGACATGATGGTATGAGAAACATGATCAATTCTGGAAATTGCAAAAGGTCTGGCATGTTTATAGTGGAGTGTGGAAAAGATGAAGCTAGGGAGTTGAGTAAGAGCCAGATTGACTTTTTTTTTTTTTAATGCCCTGACAAAGAGTTTGAACATTATCCAGAAGGCAATAGGAAGTTGAAGGCTTTTAAGGAAGGGAGCAAAAAGATTGGATGTGTGTTTTAAGGAGATCATTCTGGTAGCAGTGTGAAAAATGAATTGGATGAAGAGAGAATGGAGCGAGAAAACCCATTAGGAAGCTATTAAAGAGGTTTAGGTGAGAATTTATGAGGCTTCTACTAGGGCCAGTAGCAATGTGGAGAATAGTGGAGAGATTCAAAAGCTATTTAGTACGTAAAATAAACAGACTTGATGTTTGATTATGTGTGGAATGAGGAGAAGCCAGAGCCTAGAATGCCCTGGTGATGGGTGTGTCTGGTGATATATTACTTGAGGGAGAGAATATAGGATGTGAGAATTGTGTTTATGGAAAGAGGACATACTTGTCTAAGATATTTGAATGTAAATGTCCAAGTATGTATGTATACCCACATATCACACATACACAGCAATATTGTTCAGTCAGGATATATGAACCAGCCAGATTTCCAGATATGGACATTAACAGCATATGGTTGATGTGTAAAGAATAATAATAGTAAATAAAATTTTGAGGTTATTAATATGGTCTAGATAGCATTCTGGTGTTTTAGGGATGGACAGAAGAGAGGAGTCTAGAGTCTTAGAGATTAGAGTCAGAGAGGTAAACAGAATATGAAGGGAATGTGATGTCAAAAAATGTGGGGGAGGTAGAGAAGAGAGTTTCAAAGTATAGAACAAAATCATATTGTAGAAATTTCAAACAAGTTGAGGAGTAAAAAATGTCCTGCTCTGACCAGTGTGGCTAAATGGTTGGAACATCAGCCGGTGCACTGAAAGGTCTGGAGTTAACTCCCAGCCCCCCAGTTGGGGCACATGCCCTGAGGCAACCAATCAATATGTCTCTCTCATATCAATGTTTCTCTCTCTCTCAGTCTCTCTCCTTCCCCTCCCTCCATCTCTTCCACTCTCTCTTTGAAAAAGCAATGAAAAAAAATATCCTTGGGTGAGGATATTTTGACAGGAAGTTATGGAAATTCTAATTAAAGGGCATGGAAGAGTTCCAATATATTTCCTTAGAGTAGCATTTGACTTTGATGAGTTACCTTTTGAACAATTTGTAGAGGAAGTACCTGAGATTAGAAGAAAGTCTCAGAAGAAAAAGTGTGGTTGTGATTGCTTATTGTTGGAAGTGAATAGAGCCAAATCCCTGGAGAGGGAGAGAAAGGATAAAACAAATCCCACACCCACAGAGCAGGTTGAGGCAATTGAACAAAATCACCTCAGTGTTGGGAGAATCCCACCATACCTGTGCTTCAGAAGGATTGGGCAAGGCTGAGGAACCTGAATAGGCTTGAGTAAGGAGACTTAGAGGGAGGAAGGGTGAATGTACTAGATGCTGGGGCCTGTCCTCTAGACCCCTCTTCCAGGAGTGAGGCACTCATTCTTCCGGTTGTCAGGAAGGTTGACTGCCTGTTGCTCATTCCCTCCGCAGAAATTGTCCTTGTCGAAGGTTATGCTCCCTCCCCATGGGCAGCTGAATTCAATGATGGTTGATGCTGGGATATCAGAGCCCAGTCCCCTTGCTTCAAATCCAGGGCGTGTCTGAAGGGCCATCCCAGCTTCAGAGCTCCCGTGAGATTGTCTGAAACCTCAGTGCAGCCACATATGCTCCTTTAACCTCTTTCTTAGCAGAATCCAGTTTCCCTTACTCACTTATAGGCATTGTTCTCAAGAACAGTTCTTAATAAACCTCCTGCATCAAATCTTGGTTGCAGTATTTTGTTTCTGGGGAAACCCAACCTAAGGGAATCAGTATATATTCCATAATCAGCTTTATCTCTCCTAGATTTGGATCTGACAGGAACAGAGTTTTGATTTCATCATGTAGAGGACTGATCCAAAGACTCCAAAATGAGAAAGTAATGTAATATAATTCTAAAGCGGTAGTTCTCAACTGGGAGCAGAGGATAAAGATAGGGAGGGTATATCCTATGCCTGTGCCCATATTTGTCCACTCTAATACCTTTCTTCCCTAAATTCTGATACCCCACATTGACTTCACAACTTCCGTGAAAAACATTCTAGTACAATGGAACTGTCTGTACATTGGGGTGGACTGAACCAGGGGAGGGGAGCGGCAGTGCAGAGGGAAAGCCTATGGGTGACACAAGGTGGTCTCCAGAGGAGAGGGAAGGGCAGAGCTCTTTCAGTTTTATTTTATTTAAGGGAGGTACTTTACTGTGTTTGTATTCTGCATGAAAAAGACCAATGGAGAAGTAAGAAGTTGTGAATACAGGAGAGAGGGCAAACAATTAAGAAAAGAAGGACCACTTTTCCCGAAAAGACCCTATACCAACCAATCGCTGTACATGTTTCTCTAGTAGTCTCATTTCCATATTCATAATGCTGAACTCTTATTCCGCATCTTTAGAGTTCCCATCTCCAAATTCCCAGGCCCCTGAGTGCAACGCTTCCCACAGGTTGGTGATATTTGATAGAGACTTTCAATGATGTTTTTCTTTTTTTTATAACAAAGTGAACGTAGCCTTAGGTATTGCCATATTTTATGGGGTTTTGTTTTGCTTTGTGTTTTTATTGATGTATAATTGACCAATACCACATTATAGTAGTTTCAGTAATCATAATATGATTTGATATTTGTATACACTGTGAAATTATTATCACAATACGTGTAGTTGACATCCATCACTGTACATAGTTAAAATTTTTTTTCTTGTGATGAAGACATTTAAGATCTCTTCTCTTAGCAACTTTCAAATAGACGAAGCAGTCGTGACTATAGTCACCATGCTGTACATTATATTTCCCAGGCCTTATTTCTTTTATAACTGGATGCTCGTGCCTTTTGACCTCCTTTTTCCCATTTTGCCCACGTAATGTTCTGCTGACTCATTTCTAAATGACTTGGTCCCATTGGCTCTCAGCTGCTAGGGGTCCTCATGAGAACAGCAAGTTTCAACTGCTCTGGAGATCTATTTATGACTCTATACTTTTTGCTTACAGCTTTCCCTATGTGCTGGGTAGTTATGCAGCGGCCATCCTTCCCCTTGAATAAAAACCCAAAGGTTAATCAGTCCCTTCATATCTAACAGCTAGTATCAGCTATAATTATGATGAAACAAAACTGGGAGTCCAGGTAAATGTTACCACTGAAGGGAGGTGTGTTTGTGAGCGGTCATGCGATAAGGCTTCACTGCAATTAGAAATCACTCCTGGATGTTGACACCTCCCTCTGAGTTTCAGTGAGAGAATAAATTGGATAGGGGGAAGGAACAGGGCATGCGAGAGGAGGGAAGAATTTTAAAAGATGTCTGAAAAATGGCAGCTTGAAGGTTGAACTTTTCTCTTTTTTTTCAACTGCTTTGGGGGATGAAAGCAAATTTCTCTGGTAAGAATGGACAGCTTTATGGGACCGTCTTGGGGGCTATTAACAAGATAAGATCTGAGAGAGACACTTCCCCCAGGCCGTAAAGATGATTACATGCCGGTGCTGATCATTAGAAAAATGATTGAGGTTATTATTAACCCATTAGCCAATTACTTATTAATTACTTTAAAATGTGGCTAAAAATGAGGCAATTAGGAGATCACAATTCTAACTGGTATTCGAAATCACAGAGGGTGAATTGATGGGCACCAGCTGCTCTGACACTTTGCCTGGTGATCGGCTACTGCAGAGGAGGCTGTAGAGCAATATCTCATAACCTCTCTTTCACAGCACCCCACGCTCAGGGAGGGCAGATGTTTTTCCCCTGGGAGAAACACACCCACATTTCCATTTGACTGGAGAGCGGTGCTGTCAGGATCGGGCTGAAGCATGCAGCCCTGGTGGAAAGTAAGACCAGAGCTTTCCCATAGTGGACCTTGGAACTAAAGCTGCATCCAGCAAATGCCTGTGGGTGTGCCTGAGTTCAAAATTAAACTTCTGGCTCAAGTGGGTTATCAGCCAGCCAGGCACAGTGTAAATGCCAATACTACAGCCTTCAGAGTCCTCTGCTTGTGAGAGTGGGTGGACTTACCAATCAAGACACCCTCCATTCTTCATTCTTCGCCACCTTGATTCTGCTAATACCATGTTGGCCTCACGAAAAGGACGATTCAGAGAAGGTGAATCTTCAAAATTCCATCGTAATTCTTCAGAGAGCAATTAACGGAAGGAAGTCGCATGTAACCGAAAGTTTAGGGATAAGCAGAAAGAATTTTCGTGGATTTGCGGTAACAATCAGTTTTGCTGCCCAGCATCCTTTCCTTTTTGGCTGGGAACAGCCCTATTCCTTTGGGAAACTGCTCCAGTTCCATCCCATTTGGTTTCTGGAAGGGTGTCGTCACCGTGTCCACACCTCAGGGCAGCAGTACTTGGTCCAACTGAGGAAACAGGAACCCTTCTTTGGGATTGATATATGGACACTATCTTTTCATTGAGTTACTAAGCTCAGACCGTAGAAACCCAGAGATGCTGGCAATCGTCTTCCCTAACTTCGTGGGAAAAGTTCATCTATAGTAAGAGAGCAGCAGAATTTAAAAAATGAGGAGGGGGCCCTAGCTGGTTTTGCTCAGTGGATAGAGCATTGGCCTTTGGAGTGAAGGGTCCCAGGTTCGATTCCGGTCAAGGGCACATGCCTGGGTTTCAGGCTCCATCCCCAGTGGGGGGGGTGCAGGAAGCAGCCGATCGATGATTCCCTCTCATCATTGATGTTTCAATCTCTCTCTCCGTCTCCCTTCCTCTCTGAAATCAATAAAATATATTTTTTAAATATGAGGAGGGGTAGAGGAGGAGTGGAGAAAAAGGGGCAGGAGAGGAGGAGGAATCAAGTTATTTAAACCCTTTAGTCCAGGTATGCCTGAGAGGAGCCATTAACCCCTAGACTTTCCAGGGATGTGAGCCAGTATGCTTCATTTAGCTTGCAGTTCTGTTATTAGAGACCTAAAGCCTCCTGATTAATACCAAAATTGGTTCAGAGGTTGGAGGGATTCAACTGGCAGACTTGTAATTATGGAACTAGCAAAGAACTTGGGTGTTGGGTAGTGAGGCCTCTTGCTGGGAAGTTGAAGATCTTGGTTGAGTAGTTGTTAAAAGCTGGTTCAACTACCATCTGCTTGGTCAGACTCTGTGCCTACGGTAACGCTGGGATTTCAGAGGCCTTGTGGGAGAATGTAAGGCTGGCGAAGCATTTTTGCTACTTCTGATGCCCTTTGTAAACATCCTGTAATAAAAGAGATAAGCTTTGGTTCAAGATGGCCCATCTGAAAATAGTAAATAGAAAAATAAAATTGCATATGACTTAGTAAAGAGATGCCCTTCAGCCCTAGAATCAACAATCCAAGCCCATGGGGTGGATGGGAGGTGTCAAATGATCAGAAATCTTTTGAAAATGAAAATGCTTAATTATAAGCCTCTACACAATCACAGAAGTGGAAAAAAAAAAGGAAATACTACTGGAATATGAGAAACTTAGGGTATCTTGTGGGATTTATGCTTTCTTTCTTAAGATAGGAAGAACTATTGTCCTTTCCTTTGCTTTTTTCTAAGAAATTTTAAAGATCTTGAAAAACACAAAGAATAATATGGCAAATGCCTATTCTCCTGCAACCCAGAATTAACAGACACAGATAAACTACATGTAGTTCAGAATTTTTATTCACTGTAGAGTATTTCATAATATGATTACAAATATAACAAGCTTGTCTATTCCTTTTGTAATAGACATTTGGTGGTTGTCAGCTTTATAGTATCCCAACAATTGATTATCATTATACTAAAGGCCCGGTGCATGAAATTCGTGCACGGAGCGGGGGGGGGCGTTTGTCCCTTAGCCCAGCCTGCACACTCTCCAATCTGGGACCCCTCAAGGGATATCCGACTGCCTGTTTAGGCCTGATCCCCGGGCCTAAATGGGCAGTCAGACATCCCTCTCACAATCCAGGACTACTGGCTCCCAACCACTCGCCTGGCTCCATGCCTGATTGCCCCTAACCGCTTCTGCCTGCCAGCCTGATGACCCCCTAACCACTCCCCTGCCAGCCTGATCAATGCCTAACTGCTCCCCTGCCAGCCCGATTGCCCCTAATTGCCCTCCCCTGTTGGCCTGGTTGCCCCCAACTGCCCTCCAGTGCAGACCTGGTTCCCCCCAACTGCCCTCCCCTGCAGGCCTGGTCCCCTCCAACTGCCCTCCCCTGCAGGCCTGGTTGCACCTAACTACCCTCCCCTGCTGGCCCAGTCACCCCTAACTGCCCTCCACTGCAGGCTTGGTCCCCCCCAACTTCCCTCCCCTGCAGGCCTGGTTACCCCTAACTGCCCTCCCTTGCTGGCCTGATCACTCACAACTGCCCTCCCCTACTGGCCACCTTGTGTCCACATTGGGGTGGCCATCTTGTGTGTTGGAGTGACAGTCAATTTTCATATTACCTCTTTATTAGATAGGATATGTTTTGTGGTACATACATATGATAATTTTTTTCTAGTTTGTACATCTAGAAGTGGACTGCTGGATCATAAAGTCTACATAGTTGTAATTTTACTAGTGCTACCAATTGCTCTCCAAAATTGCTATACCATTTTGTATTCTTGCCAGTAATGTATGAGTATTCTCTTTTCACCAAATCCTTGCAAATAATTGATATTGTCAGGCTTTTAAATATTTGCCTATTTAATGAGAGAAACATGGTATTATGTTGTTACTTTAATTTCCATTTTGCAAAATCCAAATGAGGTTGACATCTTTTTCTGTGTTTATTGCCCATTCAGATTCCTTCTTCTGTGAAATTTGTAACTTGTGACTGTTTTTCTGTTTTCTTGATTTGTGGGAGATCTTTTACATATTCTGCATATGTATCCTTTGTTTGGGTGGTGGTTATAGGCTTTGATCCAATTCATCTCTGAATTTTGGTTTCTTACTAACCACTAAGTTGCTTATCTACTCTGTTCTTCAGTTTTTTTGTCTGTAAATAAGAGATGCTAATAGTTCCTCCCTCGTATTGTTTTCAGGAGGACTTATTGAATTAGTAGCTATATAAAGGAATAAGCACAGTTTTGATAAAGTGCCAGAATGGGAAGGAGAGAAAACACAGTGAGAAAAACATAAGGAGCTCACATTCTTTTCAATTCTTTTACAGCAGCAGAAACAAAACAACCATTAGTAGGTCAATAAATTATCCTGGTACACACTGTGTAGTATTTTTGCCAGTTTCCTTAACCGTTCACATGCCCTTTCTTTGCCTGTCCCCATTCTGTGTGCCATCCAGGCTTCTACACTTCTCTACAAATTTAGCGTAAAGAGTGTTTTTTAACAGAATTTATTAGATGATCTATCCCTTGATTTTCAAAGCTTCCTGAACACACCTTGAACTTAGCCCTTAGCTGACAGTGTCGTAATATACTCTACATCTCCAGTTAAGCCTGTGAGGGAGTTAAGGGTAAAAGACTGCCCATTCATCCCAATATGCTCAGCAGTAGGGTCATTACTGCCACTTAGAAGGGAATGTTGAATGACTGCCTGACAGAAGCTATTTCCAACTGGAGGAAAAATAATGCTTTAAAATGTATGTCCAGCTAATCAGTAATTAAAGGTACAAGAGCATTAGTGAAGGTTAACTTCGGAATCATTTATTAAATACAGTTTTCATAAGTTGTAAAGTTTTGTTTGGGAAATTTAGTACACATGTATTATGTGTATACAGCACCTATCACTAGCATACCATGAGCATACACACACACACACACACACACACACACACACACACGCTATTTATTGTAGAAAAACAGAAAAATCTTGGTGTGCTATATATCTCTTCCTAGAACTCTTTTAGAGCTTATTTAAAAAAAATGTTCATTTGAGGCCTCAGCACAGAACTCTGCTAAACTGCATTCCTGGGCAGGTAACACATAAGAGAGAAAGGAAGGTGTCATTTGGCAATTTGGCTGCTGCTAATGACACAGTCATTGTTCAGGGAAAAAGTTAGCTCCAGGGGAGGGCTGCCTATTAAAGCAAAAGGATGGGAAGTTAAGAGAATTGGTTGCTAGGTTTTCTTTGTGAGAAAGCAAGCTAATTTTTTTTTGCTGAGTATGAGAAAAATGCAACCTATTTATTCTGACGGAGATAATACTAGAAATGGGGAAGCTGAAAATCAGGACTATAAATCTTGAGAGGCACAGGGACTGTGAGGTCACTGGGGGGAGGGAATCTTGCCTGTTTTATTCACCCTTTGTGAACAGTGTCTGGCACTCGTGGACACTTGGTTAATATTTGTTGAATGAGTATATGAATGAATGTCTACTTAGATTTGAGAAGTATCCCCTTATCCTTTTTGCAGCAATTCTTTAATTATTGTAAAAATACTAGAGGCCCGGTGCACGAATTTGTGCACAGGTGGGGTCCAGCCGGCCCACCCCAATGGTGGCCCATCGAGCCGGACTGGCCAGGGGTAGGGGCTGCAGGCAGTTGACCAGCTGGCCCTGCCCCCAATCTGGGTGTTGGGGGCCAATCGAGGGCTGGGTTGGCGGGGGGGGGGGGTGTGGTGGTGGAGGCTGATTGGGCCCTGGATCAGGCTGGTTGGCTGCCACAGTGCACGTCATAGCCACCAGTCGTTCCGTTGTTCAGGTTGCTGGGCTTTTATATATATAGATAATAGTCTCAATATATTCAAAGTTACAAAAAAATAAAGAGAATCAAAGAAAACAAATTTATAATCCACCCATAAAGATAGATTAGGATTTGGATATATTCCTGCTGTCATTTTTATGTAGGCATGTATTGGTATATGTGTATGTGCATGATCGTGTTATGTAAACAGTTTTCATTCTAATTTTTGTTTGTATTAATATTGTCCAATTTTATTAAATAATTTATTTGAGGTTATTTATAATTGCTGCAAATATATTATTAATCTATCTACATTAAATGATTATTTCCTAGTATTAGAAAATTAAACTGTTTTTAAATAGCTGCTATTTTAAAAACACAAATTCCAATTAGTAAAGATCCTTTCTTTAGTCTAAGGATATCCTACATAATAAAAAGGCAATATGCAAATTGCATCACTCCGCTACGCCCACGATTGGGCCGGCTGGAGGCGCGGGGGGCGGGACTCAGGGTGGCCGATTGGCTGGCGGTAGGAGCGGGGGGCGGGGACTCGCGAGTCCCCGGGCCCCACTCCTACCGCCAGACTAAACGGCCGACGCTGTGGAAGACGCTGGTGGCCGATTGCATGGCTGCTGGCAGCAGTTTTCCGCCAGCAGCAGTTTTCCGCTGGCCACCCGCCGATCGGGAGCACCTCCCGGATCGGAGTTCCTCTCGGGGTGGCCGATCGCGCTGGAGGGAGGCGCTCTGATCGGCGGGTGGCCAGAGGAAAACTGCTGCTGGCGGAAAACTGGTGCTGGCAGCCAGGTGAAAGTCTATTGCACGAAACTTCGTGCAACGGGTTTCTAGTTAATATCTAATTACTTTGGTATACTTTTCCAAAGTTATTTTTCAGGCAGGATTATACCTAATGCTAGTATACACAGCCCTCACTAATACTGAATATTATAGCTTTTAAAGATTTTTTTAACCTTTAGAATCAGAAAAATATTGTTTTGTTGTTATTTTAACACATATGTCTTTCATAACTAAAAAGATCAAACTTTTAAAAAAATGGTTTTTTGCCTCCTTATATTTCTTTGGTGAATTATCTGTCATGAGGCAATAGTGTGTTTCTTCTTGATTTGACAACAATTTTTAAAAAGTATTTTAAGAAGACTACATCTTTGTCTACAGATCATTTCCAGGGTTGTCAAATTTCTTTGAATGTAATTTTATGGTAACTTAGAAACAGGTTTTAGAATTTTAAGTAATTAATCTACTTTTTTTTTCTTATTTGTTCTTTGCTTTGTGAGTTCTTCTATGTTTTTCGTTCTTAGAAAAAAAATTTCCTTCCTGGGGTCTATAAAATGCTCATTTATAATGTTTTCTTTGGTTCAGTTTTATTTTAAGCAATCACTAAGTCATTTCAGTCTAGCTTCATTCTTTTCTAAATACCTAACCAATTGTTCCAACATCATTTATTGAATGCTCCTTCCTTTACACATTGATTTATGATGGAAATTTAGCTATATATTAAATTCTTACATATAAGAGTGTTGGTTTCTAAAATGTTTATATTGCTCCATTGATCAAACTGTCAATTCTTTCCTTAGATACACAGCATCTTAATAACTGAAAGTTTATTGTTGGCTTTATTATCTTGTAAGAAAAATCTATCTTCATTACTCTTTCCATCTTATTTTATTTTATCTCTGGAAATTTTTTTACTATGCAAAACTACATACTTTTAAAATGAACTGTATTACCACTTTTTCAAAAAATTAGAACTCTTTTTTTAATAAATCTTTATTGTTCAGATTATTACAGGTGTTCCTCTTTGTTTTTCCCCCATAGCTCCCCTCCACCTGATTTCCCCACCCCACACCATGCCCTTACCCCCCTCCACTGTCTTCATTCATAGGTGTAAGACTTTTAACCAATCTCTTCCCACACCCCTCAGACCCCCTTCCCCTTGAGAATTGTCAGTCCACTCCCTTTCTATGTCCCTGATTCCATTATATTCACCAGTCCATTCTGTTCTTCAGACTTTTTATTCACTTGATTTTTAGATTCACTTGTTGGTAGGTATGTATTTGATGTCTTTTTGTTGTTCATAATTTTTATCTTTACCTTTTTCTTCTTCTTCCTCTTCTTAAAGAATACCCTTCAGCATTTCATGTAATCCTGGTTTGGTGGTGATGAACTCCTTTAGCTTTTTCTTGTCTGTGAAGCTCTTTATCTGACCTTCAATTCTGAATGATAGCTTTGATGGGTAGAGTAATCTTGGTTGTAGGTTCTTGCTATTCATCACTTTAAATATTTCTTGCCACTCCCTTCTGGCCTGCATAGTTTCTGTTGAGAAATCAGCTGACAGTCGTATGGGTACTCCCTTGTAGGTAACTAACTGTTTTTCTCTTGCTGCTTTCAAGATTCTCTCTTTGTATTTTGCCCTTGGCATTTTAATTATGATGTGTCTTGGTGTGGTCCTCTTTGGATTCCTCTTTTTATTTTATTAATAAATCTTTATTGTTCAGATTATTACAATTGTTTCTCCTTTTTTCCCCCCATATCTTCCCACCACCCGGTTCCCACCCCGCCTCTGCCCTTACCTCCCCCCCCCCCCCCCCGTTGTCCTTATCCATAGGTGTATGATTTTTGTCCAGTCTCTTCCCGTCTCCCCCACACAGACACCCCTTTCCCCCTGAGAATTATCAATCCACTCCCATTCTATGCCTCTATGTTCACCAGTTTATTCTGTTCCTCAGATTTTTAATTCACTTGATTTTTTGGATCACTTGTTGATAGATATGTATTTCTTGTTCATAATTTTTATCTTTACTTTTTTCTTCTTTTTCCTCTTTTTAAAGAATACCTTTCAGCATTTCATATAATACTGGTTTGGTGGTGATGAACTCCTTTAGCTTTTTCTTATCTGTGAAGCTCTTTATCTGCTCTTCAATTCTGAATGATAACTTTGCTGGGTAGAGTAGTCTTGGTTGTAGGTTCTTGCTATTCATCACTTTGAATATTTCTTGCCATTCCCGTCTGGCCTGCATAGTTTCTGTTGAGAAATCAGCTGACAGTCGTATGGGTGCTCCCTTGTAGGTAACTAACTGTTTTTCTCTTGCTGCTTTCAAGATTCTCTCTTTGTATTTTGCCCTTGGCATTTTAATTATGATGTGTCTTGGTGTGGTCCTCTTTGGATTCCTCTTGTTTGGGGTTCTGTGTGCTTCCTGAACTTGTAAGTCTATTTCTTTCACCAGGTGGGGGAAGTTTTCTGTCATTATTTCTTCAAATAGGTTTTCAGTATCTTGCTCTCTCTCTTCTTCTGGCACCCCAAAAATTCGGATATTGGTACGCTTAAAGCCATCCCACAGGTGGTGTAGTTAAAAGCCTTGATTGCTGTTGGTACACTGGGAGGAATTGACCTCCAGGCCAATTGGCTGTGAGGACCTGCTGTGTCTATAACGGAAGAATTGCTGTGCTGGAGACACAGTAGGGCTTTGGTGCTCACTGAGTCTGCCTCTTGAATGTGTCCCTTATGAGAGTGGTTGAAATCTGGTGTCATCCACACTGACCACTAGATACCCTAGTGTCTGGATCTCCAATGGGGTGCAGATCTGAGGCCTCCCAGCAGGAGTTACAGCAAGAGCTACAGTTTTCTCCTCTTTGCTTGGGCGGTTTTGGAGCAGTCTGACTGGAGCTGCAGTTAATTTGGTTCAGCTGCCACAGAACAGGCCATTTATATGTAAAAGCCACTATGTGGAGCCTGGGCGGGTTTGTAGAATGTGTGGGGCGGGGTCTCAGGGCATCACTAGGCTGGGGCCTGGCCAACGGCCATGGCTGCCTTCAGCCGTCTCTGCCTTTCCGCTTTTCCAAGTCCCCGTGTCCCGCGCTCCAGCGCAGCAAATCCTGATTGCTGGGCGCACCTCTGCAGAAAAGTCACTCTCACTCTCCGACCGATGGCCAAGCGTCCAGCTTCTCCCCGTAGGTGTCTGGGTCCCCCGCGTGTCCCCAGAAACTGGAGTTCAGAGTGATCAGGAGTTTGTCTCCCTTCGGTTTGAAGAAAAGCCACGCGCCCAGTAGCCCACCGCCAGCCCGCTTTGCGCACGCCTCCGTACCTCAGCTCTCCAGTGTTTGCGCTCCCTTCTCTTCTTAGTGGTAAATCTACCACTCAGCCAGGTTTCCCGTGGTTCTGTGTGGTAGACGTTTTGTTTTTTAGTTGTATTTTTGAAATTGTTGTGCGAGGCGGCAGTTTAGTTGTTTAACTTTGCCGCCATCTTGGTTCCTCGGTTCTGACTGGATTCCTCTTGTTTGGGGTTCTGTGCACTCCCTGAACTTGTAAGTCTATTTCTTTCACCAGGTGGGGAAAGTTTTCTGTCATTATTTCTTCTAATAGGTTTTCAATATTTTGCTCTCTCTCTTCCTCTGGCACCCCAAAAATTCAGATGTTGGTATGCTTAAAGTTGTCCCAGAGGCTCCTTACATTATCTTCATATTTTTGGATCCTTTTTTCTTTTTGTTTTTCTGGTTGGGTGTTTTTTTGTTTCCTCATATTTCAGATCTTTGGTTTAATTCTTGGGGTACGTTGATCTACAGTTGAGTTTCTGTATATTCTTTATTTCAGACAGTGTATGCTTAGTTTCTGACTGGTCCTTTTCCATTTTTTTGGCATTCTCATTAAGGTCCTTGAAGGTCTCATCAAGTTTCTCAGTGGTTTTTAGAAGATTCTTGAGTAACTTTATAAATGTGGTTTTGAACTCTATGTCGTCCTGTAGTTTGCTTTCCTCCGTTTCTTTCATTCGTGACATGTTTCTGTGTCTCCGCATTTTGGCTGCTTCCCTGTGTTGATGGAGTGACTTTGTGTGGTAGGTGACCTGTAGGGGCCAGTAGCTTAGCCTCCCCAATCACCTGAGGTAGATGGTCTTGGTACACCCCTTTGTGGGCTGAGTGCAAAATCTTGGTGTAGTTAAGCCTTGATTGCTGTTGGTACACTGGGAGGAATTGTCCTCCAGGCCAATTGGCTGTGGGGACCCGCTGTGTTTATAATGGAAGAACTGCTGCGCTGGAGACACGCTTATGGTGCAGGACTTGTTTCAGTGGGGCTTTGGTGCTCACTGAGTCTGCCTCTTGAATGTGTCACTTATGGATGTGAGGAGTTGAAATCTGTGTCTCACACTGACCACTAGGTACAGTGGCTTCTGGATCTCCAATGGGGTGCAAGTCAGCTACTGTCTGAGGTCACCCTGCAGGAGCTACAGCGAGAACTACAGTCCTCTCCTCCCTGCTTGGGATTTGTAGATTATGGAGCTGTCTTAACTGGTTTGCAAGTTTGCTAGGTTAAGCGGCGATAGTGAAGGCCATTCATATGCAAAAGCCACTGCTTGGAGCTTGGGTGAATTTGTAGGTTGTGTGGAGCGGGGTCTCAGGGAGTCACTAGGCTAGGGCGTGGCAAACAGCAATGGCTGGCAGCCAGACGTCCCGCACCTCCGACCGCGTCCCCGAGTCTCGCGCCCCAGCACAACAAACAATTATTCCTCCGCACAGCTCTGCAAGCAAGCCACCCTCACTTTTTGCCCCAATGGCAGACAGTCCAGCTTCTCCCCGTAGGAGTTTGGGTCCCGTGCGTCTCCCCTTTGGGTTGAAGAAAGCAACGCCCGCCGCCAGCCGGGATCTGCTTCCAGCCCATATCGCGCGCGTCCCTGTACCTCAGCTTTTCAGCATTTATGCACTGAATGCTCTTTTCTCTTTCCGTCTAGTTGTAGAACTTCCACTCAGCCAGCCCTCCCATGGCTCTGGGTGATAGATGTTTTGTCTTTTAGTTGTAGTTTTGAAATTGTTGTGCACAGCCGTAGTTTAGGTGTTTATGCTGCCGTCTTGGGTTCTCTCAAAATTAGAGCTCTTTTAGAAAATT
The DNA here is from genome assembly GCF_951640355.1 of Cnephaeus nilssonii. Taxonomy (NCBI): domain Eukaryota; kingdom Metazoa; phylum Chordata; class Mammalia; order Chiroptera; family Vespertilionidae; genus Cnephaeus; species Cnephaeus nilssonii. The sequence goes on along the minus strand of NC_137084.1, from coordinate 38,731,067 downwards.
TTTATTGGAATCACATTAAACCTTTAAATTATTTAAGAAGAATTAATAAATTACCTTTATATTATTTAGTATTCTCCTTCAGGAATATGGTGTATCTTCTCATTTATTTTACAATTATATCTTTCCATATGTTTTCCAATTCTTTTCATAGAGATGACATAATAATTGAAACTGCTTTTTTACAGATTTGTTATTAGAGTTATTTGTAAATTTGCTTAATTATTTTTTATGAAATAGAATAAAATAGTTTCACCATCCTAATTTTGACTTATATTAGTGCTGGCAAAAAGAAGCAACCATTAATATTTTATATTTATGTTTGCATCTGAACATTTTCCTAAATTTTCAAACTTGTTTGAATAATTTTTGTTAAACTTTCCTGGGTCTTCTAGATCAAAATACCAATTATTTGTATAATATTGTCCTCCTTGGCTTAATAGCTATAGCTTATTTCTCACATGTCAAGGAATTGAAAGAGGTCTCCAGCCCATAGTTAGCAAAAACCTCAGGTCCTCAGTTCAGTAGCCTGTGAAGAACTGAAGCAGCAGCCAACCATATGAGGGAGGATGGTAGGGGATTCCCAGTCAAGCTTTCAGATGAGACCACAGCCCTGACTTAACGTTTAACCACAACCTCTTGAGAAACCTTGAGCCAGAGTCCACCTAAGCCACACCTGGATACCTGACCCCAGAGACTGTCAGAAAATACACTTTAAGTTTGTCACCTTAAGTTCCTAAGTTTCAGCGTAGTTTGTTATGCAACAACAGATAATTAATTCAGTGGGGGAAAATAATCAATTGTATGTTGCTGATAGGTGATTAATTTGGGTGAGGACTTATTTGGGATTCTGAATGGAATGAATGGAATCAAGTGTGTAATAGAATCAGAGTGTAGGAAATACAATGATATCAGTTCAAGGATGCATCATTGTATAAAGCAACATGCCACAGGAAGTTACACCCGACCATCCATTTTCATGATTCCACTTGATTCATATGTAAATCTGTTTTATAAGAGACAACACAAAGGCTCAGGTGGAGCCTAGCCAGGCAAACCTGACCTGTCTTTCCTCCCTTCCCAATAAAAATAGAAAGTTTCATGAGAATATTTTAAAAAATCTGGTAGAGCCCAAGGATAAAGCCACTCACCACAGTGTGTTGGGGGCCTTAAGTGAGGAGAATGCTAAGAGGTCCAGGGCTTTCACCCCCCAAACACTGCAGACGAGCCACTCTCCTTGTGCCCCTCCTCCTCCAACCATACACACATTAGTAAGTCTCTTTCTGGATGCTTTTAGGGAATTCAATTCCCAGGATTCAACATAGCTGAGGGCACATAGAGGCAAATGGTGGAGCAGTGTATCCAGAGACACCCAGTTGATAGTCTAAAAGAACAGAGGCAAGAGAGAGCTTTGAAGCCTCCTTGCTCATATCAGTACATTTTTTATTGCACCTGTGGGCTGGAACAAATTCTCTGTGTTTCCCATCCTTATATTTGCCTTGCTGTAATTCTAAAATCAATTAGTTCTAAACACATAATTGCCCAAGTTCTGTTCTATTTTAAACTGTGATTTTATTTAGTATTCACATTACAAGTCCGTTTCTAGAACCCGTCTGCAGCAGGGGCCTGGCCAGCCAAATAATGGGGTCTCGCGGTGAATAAAGCGGTTCTCCAGGCAGGTTGCCTGGGTTCAAACCCCACCCTACAATCTTCTGGTGTGTCACCGTGGACGGGTGACTTAATCTCTCCAGGCTTCAACTTCCTTACTTGTAAAATGGATATAATAATAGCACCTACCTGATAGTGTTGTTTTGAGGGTTCAATCAATTAATGCTTGCAAAGTGCTTAGAACAGCAACAGCTCCACAAATGGGTCTCCTCTAGGTTATCCATTAGTTTTGTAATAGAATAGCAGATGCTGAAGGAGGGGAGGGGAGGGGAAGGATACTGGTGGACAAGAAAAGAAACCTTAAGCTTCTTCCCCAGTACAGAGAAGTTTCTTTTGCCTCAGGAGTCATCCTGACCCAGAAACAGTGTTAGTGATGTGACATAAGGCTGTTTGTGTTCCCTGAAAATCCCAGGTTCCTATTAATGCTCATGGGATAGTCTTGGGAGGCCCGGACTTGGACCTGCTTTCACCTTAGCCCTGTTGGGCCTTAACTCATACATATTTACTCAGACAAGTATGGCTTATGCTGAGGGGAAAAATAAGCTTATTGGGCCTTTGTTTCTTATTTTATGGTCCTATCTTTTCTTTCAGAAAGAAAATGATGTATTCTCTTGCCCCTCTGGGGGCAGAGCAGGTAATAAACTGAAAACAACTATCTGTGGAAAGAAACTTTGCAGATAATAGTTCTTCTAACAGACTGAACATCTATTCAGTAGAGAAAGCTTGCTTGCTATTTTTTAATACTCTAGACACACACACACACACACACACACACACACACACACACACACACACACACCCCACACCACACCAGAACTCTGAGACTGGTAGGTTTTCCACGGTCATCTTTATCTAAACTTCAGAGTGCATACAATTCTCCCCCCAGGATTAGGGAATGGAGACTCACGGATTGACATAGCAAGAGGCATGAGGCTCCTCAGGATAGGCTTGTTCTCTAGGATAAACTCTAACTTGGAGGACAGCTTCTGGGTTAAGTTAGGGCTGGGAATGCCAAGGGGCATTAAAGAAGTCCCGTCCTGTCACTGGACTCATCAACATACACAGTGCACCCTCAGAGGGTCTCTCTCACGCGTCTCGCAGGCCCCTGCCACTAAAGTTTACATTTACTCTTACATTCTGTGCACATGCATGTGCACTCACACACACGCCCACGCACACACTACTCACCTATAAATGTTCACATCTTCAAGACACAGTCACATATACAGGCACATGGTGATCATGGTCTGAGGTGTTAAGAGTTAGAGGGGACCAGGGATAGGAGAGGGGCTTACATTGGTTCAGACAAAGGAGCTTTTTTTTTTTTTTAATCCTCTTCCGAGGATATTTTTCCACTGATTTTTAGAGATAGTAGAAAAGAGAGGGAAAGACAGAGAGAAATATCGATATAAGAGAAACGCATGGATTGGTTGCCTCCTGCACAGCCCCAGGCCAGGGAGGAGCCTGCTGAGGTACATGCTCTTGACTGGAATCAAACCTGGGACCCTTTGGTCCGCAGGCTGACGCTCTGTCCACTGAGCAAAACTGGCTAGGGCCAGACAAGGGAGCTTGTTGATCAATTACTAGCAAAGTAAACTGAGAGCTAGAGCCTTTTTGAAGTCATTTGGTGGGATTCACAAGGATAAGGTGGCTAGGCCAGGAATAGCTCCTTGTGATTATTTAATACTAGACGCCCGGTGCACGAATTCGTGCACGGGTGGGGGTGGGTCGGCTGGACAGAGGGGCTGTAGGCGGTTGGCCAGCCAGCTCTGCCCCCAATCAGGGTGAGGGGGACCAATCGGGAGCGGGGATGGCTGGGGGGAGGGGCCGCGGGCAGTTGGCCGGCTGGTCCCGCCCCCTGGTAGAACTCCTGGTTGAGGGAACAATTTGCATATTAGCCTTTTATTATATTGGATTTATCTTTAAATTCAGTTGTTTGAAGCCTGCCAATTTCAGGCAAGGAATTCCACCTGATTCTGAGACATTAGAATAGGAGAGGAAGATGAATTTCAGTCATCAACCTATCAACATGCATGTACTTAACTGATAACTGTTATGGAGGAGGCAGTGCCCTGGGCACTGGGACACAGGGATGATTGAGATATGATTCCTACCCCATCATAGTCTAACAGGGGAGATGAGACTAACACATGAGACAGACTAATCTAAGATCAACGTCAACACCCAAAATGACCTTGTCCTGTCTAATATGGTCATTTTGGCAATGGGATACTGATATCCAAAGAGTCACTTTCTATGATCACACGACAAGATATTAGACAGATGCTTCTTGATACTAAACAGAATTACTTTCTCCATCCCTGTGCATTGTTTTATAGTTCTATAAAAAATATTAACAAAGCCCTGTGTTTTAACTGGGTACCACCTGTCTGTCTTTACTCCAGGATTGTGCTCAATTCATCAGCCTAAACTGAACTGAAATAGTCCAGGTAACTTTACTCTGGGGTCAGGGCTCCATTCATTATACAGGGAAGCAGCACAGGTGTAAAGAAACAAGTCTTGGGTATAAATATAAATAACATATTTCATGCTTGGCATAAAAATTAAGACATGTTTTCAAGCCCTTCTGTTATCCATTTTGACCTCAGCTCTTGTATAATTTCACTGACAAAGGTAATGCGTTTTCATTTCAGCAGCAGGAAAAGGTCAGGTTCCTCCAGTGCTTTTGACTCTATATAGTCACAGAATCATTGAAACGTTTTGATATATTTCTCCTAAGGGTTTTATTGAAAGCATACCAGCTCACCCAATCATCAAACATTTATTAAAATAAGAATTTTAAAAATCACCTGCTCTGTGCCAGATACTGGGCAAGTGGTAGGCTACACACTTGCCTGGCTGAATATTTGCTTTATGCCCAGAAAAATATAATGGCATAGCTGTTATATTCGTTTCCTGGGGCTGCTATAACAAATAACCACAGCCCTGGTGGCTTCAACCAACAGAAATTTGTTCTCTCACTATTCTGGAGGCTGGGAGTCTGAAATTGAGGAGTCGGCAGGGCTCCACTGTTTCTGGAGGCTCTGGGAAAGAGTCCTTCCATGCCTTTTCCTAGCTTCCCTGGCCTGTAGGTGCCTCACTCCAACCTCCACTTCTATCTGCTTCTCTGTGTATGTCTCTGTATCCACTCCTCTTCTTAGAAGAAACCCACCCTAAATCCAGGATGATTTCATCTCTACATCCTTAGCTAATTACATCTGCAAAGACCTTATTTCCAAATAAGGTCACATTCTTGAGGTTCCAGGTGGACCTACATGTTGTGTTTTTGTTGTTGTTGTTGTTATTGTTTTTTTTTTTGCGGCGGGGGGGAGGGGTACTGTTCAACAGCTGTCAGTACACTTGCACTTGACTAGCTTGGATCCATGTTGATGAGACTGAAAGTAAAAGAGGTGACATTGGAGGGAAGCTTACCTTTGTTTCCATGAATGAGTTCCTCCGCTTTGCTTCTGGTCTTGCCCACATCCCGCATACATGCCCATCCAGACTGCTCGCTTGGATTCTGAACTCCTGATGCACAAGACTCTTTGACACAGGACACTGGTTCTTACATGTTTGCCAAGCTCCTGACCCCATGCTCTCACGAGTGCCCTGGCCCATCTGGATTTCATTATCTACCTTCCTTCAGTTAACAAACATTCAGTGGCCACTTCCTAAGAGTCAGGACCTGTACTGGATGCTCGATTCTCAGCGATGAGAGACATAGTCCCCACCCTCATGGGGAATGAAGGATGGGAATAAGTAAAAAGCAAGCAAAGACAGTTCGCACCCAGTTTTTGGCACATGGTAGGTGCTTACTAAATATTTGTGATCTGATAGGATGAGCAAGATCATTTCTAAAAGTCATAAATGATATGAAGGCAATGGATTAATGTGAAATAGAGCATTTAATAGGGTCAATGAGGAAGGCCAGAGGAGGTGATGTTTAGGCCAAATGTGAAGAAAAGGAAGGAGCCAGCAGAGGGTGTGTGTCTAAAATAGAGAAAAAGAGCAAGTAAAACATCAGTGAATTGTATTTGGGGACAGCAAGAGAACTGTAATTGAGACAAATTGAACAAGGGAGAGAGTAGCACAAGTTGGTGTCAGAAAGGTAGAGGCAACAGACTGTGGGATCTCAGAGGGAAGGTGGGGGAGGATGGGTGGGCTGGAAGAGATCAACCAAAGAACTTGTTTGCACTTATGCATAACCCATGGACACAGACAATAGGGTGGGGAAAGCCTGGGGCGGGGGGGGGGGGCAGCGTGTAGAGGCGGGCTAGAAGGGGTCAATAGGGGGAATGAGGATGACATATGCAATACTTTCAACAATAGAGATTTTTTTTTTAAAAGGTAGAGGGAAGCTCAGTTATTCTGGACACTATAGATCAAACAAAGGAGTTTGGGTTTAATTTCCAGTGCAATTGGAAGCCATTTGAGGTTTAAGCAGTGAATCGATGTGATTGAACTCACAAATTAAAAGAACAATATAGCAGCTCTAAGGAGCAAGGACTGTAGGAGGCAAGGCTGGGAGAAGGAAGACTGCTTAGGTAATGCATCAGTTAGGATGTGTTAGTGCATAAACAAGTTGTAGGTGTAAGTAATATTGATTCCTTCAGTCTTTATGTAACCAACCAGGAGAGGACTGGCTGGCCAAAGCCATGGGGTTGGTTTGTCTTCAGACTCATCCTTTAACGTGAGCTTGCTGAATGAATAGCATCATTTTCCATGTCTGCCACAATGTAAAAAAGATGGGAAAGCACTGTGCTAATGATTGTTTTACATGCTTTCTGGTCACCCAGCTCCTTTCACACCTCTGACTGTATTTGGAGAGTTTCCCAGCCTCCAAGGTGGCCTGCAGTGATCCCCACACCCTGGTGTTCATCTAGTGTAGTCCCCTCTCACACTGTACCAGGGTTTTGTCTGTGTAACTAACAGAACCCAACCAAAGGGATGGCATACCACTTCTAAGTTAGGTTATAAAAGATTGTGGCTTATGTCTGGGGTTCTTTTCTCCCTTTAGGATCACTCACCCTGGTGGAACCAGCTGCCATGTCTTGAATCCCCAGGTATCCCTGTGAAAGGCCCACCTGGTAAGGGACCGAGGCTTCCAGCAACAGCCAACCATAAGCCTATTGAAAGCAGCTCCAGTCAAGCCTTCAGAGGATACAGCCCTGGCTGACAACTTGACCAGGAGAGCCCTGTACCAGAACCACCCAGCTCAGCGACTCTCGGATTCCTGATGGTGAGAAACTGTGAACTAACAAATGTTCATTGGTTTAAGTTTTGGAATAATTTGTCACATAGCAATAGATAACTAACTCATCCCGTTTTTGAGCCCTGCCACCCCAAGGTAGAAGAGAGAAACTCTCTTGATTAGCCTCCCTTGCAGCTAGCAAACATATCAAACATGTGGCTGGCCGACTGCGAGTTTGACATGCTTGAGCTAAGGTGAAGGCAAGTAAGTGGCTTAAGCCCTGTCAGTTTGACCCATGTGGCTGAGACTTCAGTTCAGGAAATAATGCCATGAAGAAGGGGTTGCTCAGAGAACAATCCCAGGGAAGGAGGTGGAGGGAGATTCACAGGAGGCAGCAGTAAGTGACTAGTGGTGCACCTCACGCCCAGCCTCTGTCACTGTGAACATCTGTGCCTGTACCTGGTGGTGGAGGGAGTGGTAAGGTCTTGGGTTCTGTCTGCTGATGTAACATGATACCTGTTCCTGGATTCCAAACCTGGTTCACTCCAGAACATTCTTTCATGATGTGCTTAAACTACCTAGTGGGCTTTGTTGTTGGCAATTAGGAACTCAGACTGACACAAAAGCCTTTGAAAGCCAGGAACAGAAAACACTGCCTCAAAGTGGCTTAAGTGATATGGCAGTGAACTCCCTCTGGTAACAGGCAGCAAGGCGGAAGGAGGCTGGGTCCGTGCCATCGAGACTCTGGCTCCCCTTCGCTGGGGCTCTCCGGGCCGTGCCCTTCTCTGTGTGCCTGCTCCCTCCTCTCTGGCTGGTTTCAGTTTGGCTGTGGCAGTTCCAGGTGTCAGATTGGTTATGATGGTGTCCAGAGGTGGAAGGAGGCTGTATGTTCCTTGTATTCCTTTGCAAGAGTGGGGGGCCTTACTCAGGAGTCCTCCACAGTTTAGTCAGGTGCTCCTTCCTAAAGCGGTCACTGGCAAGGAGAATGGTATTGCCACAATTGCCTTGGACTAATTATGTACTTACCTTTGGGTTCTGGGGACTCCCCTAAAGCATGTGGCCGGGTGGAAGAAGGTGGTTATAAGGAAAACCTTAGGGCTCTCCTAGAGATGAATAGATGCTGGGCAATCAACCAATACCATCTGCTATAGCAGGTGATTATAAGGTCCAAGCAGAAGGTAATAGTTGTTTGTATGGAGGGAATGTAGTGGGAGCAGAGAGACAGAGACAGACTGGGAATAAACTACACATCTAAGAGCAACAAGATTTGTTGGTGTATTGAATTAGGAGGGAGAGGAAAGGGAACGGGACAAAGGCAATGATGCATTAATGTAGACCTGAGCATTTAAATAAACAGTTCACTCAAATCAGAAGGGTTGGAAAGAAACAGGTTGGGGTGAAGGTGAAGTTACACATTTAAGTGGTTATCAAGTAGGCAGTTTAATATATGAGCTTGGAGCTAAGAAGGAAATTGTGGATGGAGATATAAACTTGAAAGTCATCAGTGTATAGAGGATATTTTAAATCCTAGGACTGAATGAAATGCCGTAGGGAAAAGTATAGCAAGACAGGAATAGAAGTCCAAGAACCAAGCTCAGGACATCCAACAGCTAGAGGTCAGGTAGAAGAGGAGAAGTCAGCATCGGAGAAAGAGTGAGTAGCCTGTGATAAAAACAAACAAACAAACAACAACAACAACAACAAAAAGCTCAAAATAGATCTCGGAGGACAAGAGAGAGTTGTTCTCCAACCTCTCCAGCCCTGATTCTTCTCCACCCTCCCCATTCCATCCCTGGGTGTCTGTGCTCTCTGGAAGGTAACAACCATCTTCTTCATTTTAAGTTGCATCTGTGTTTGAAGTTTCATAGAACAGATTTACTTCAAGTGATTTCACCCTCAGTCGAGCCTAAAAACCACAGGTTACTGAAGAAAATCTATATATATAAAAGCCTAAGTGACCATTCGACTGTTCAACTGGTAGCTATGATACAAACTGACCACCAGGGGGCAGACGCTCAATGCACAGGCATGGAAACATGGAACAGACTGATGGATCTCAGAGGGAAGGGGGTAGGGGAAGGGTGAGAAGAGATTAACCAAAGATCTTATGTGCATACTAGAGGCTCGGTTCATGGATTTATGCACCGGTAGGATCCCTCAGCCTGGCCTGCAGGGATCAGGCCAAAACCGACAGTCTGACATACCCCGGATTGTGAGAGGGTGCAGGCCAGGCTGAGGGGCCTCTAGTAGGAACATATTGAGGCGGAAAACACTTTAGAAAACTTGTCTACATTTTCTCCTTGAATAATATGTGCCATACATTTCCATATAAATGTCATAGTAAATGACTTTAAAAAATTCCCACAAGACAAACTTTGAACATATCTTTTAATATCCCAAACATTTTAAAACAAAAAATAAAAAAGACCATGCCTTCCTCTTTTATTGAGACTGTATCTTTAAAGCAGTTCACAAATAACATTATGTTGCTTTAAATAGAATTATTTCAAATAGGATGACTGATACATAATGCTCTCTCTTTTGAAGATCAAAAAGAAAATAAAGGAATGTTCTTTTGTTTTAATCAATGGGAGTTAAAGTTATAGTTTAAATGGTACACCTCTTCTTCTAATTAAACCCTCAAAGTCAGACAGCCATCTACAGTTCATTAAAGTTCAGATTTTGCATAAAACCTTCATTATCTCAACTTGATGAGTTTCCCTTCCTTTCAATACTCTGCACTCTCTCAGAAAAGGTCTGAACTCAAAAGACCCTTCAAAAATAGTGCAATAAGCCCTCATCCTGGCTCACAGCTGTGCCCTGATGAACCTGAAGAACTCTAACCCTCTTTGGAAACAATTATTCTTCCGCAGGGGATAAAATTATTCAAAAGAAAAAAATTGCTCATATGCTACATCCACATGAGCCCAGAGAAGTTGTTTTGTATTGTAATAGAATCCATCATTACTTCCTCTACTGGCCAAAAGAGCAATTGTTTTCTCAACTCAAAGGCAGAGGTTACTCAAAACACACACACACACACACACACACACACACACACACACACACACACGGAGAGAAAGAATAATTGTATGATAAAGGACAGCAATTATTTTGCAGTTATTGAATAGGAGGAAAACTTACGTGTAGTTAGTGGAAACTCTGTATGCAAACTCTGAACTCTGATGAGTTGCTATGGAGAAATTGAGGTCTCTGTGTTGGAGGAAGCAATTCCAAGGCCTACGCTGAAGGCAGAAGAGAGGAGCGAGGGAGTGAAAGGAGGCATGCTAGGGGAAACCCAGAGGACTGCAGGCTTTTCGGCAGGTGGGACCGGGTTAGCAGAATAATGGGAGCACGGAGGGTTTCGCTTGTAGTTTATCATATAATTGCCTGGGCTTTAATCAAGTCTTTATCAAGCTGTATATAATTCATTTTAGAGTATAAAGTTGGGTTTCCTGTGATTGTCCAGGGGGATCGAAAGGTTCTCCAAGAAGGTAAGTAAAACTTGAAAAATCCTGCCAGGCAACTCCGATATGAAATTCATGGGGAGGCACATTGTGTAACAGTTAGATTTCAGTCTCTAGAGTCTCTCCAACATGGGTTTGGATCGGTTCCCTCGCTTGCTAGAGGGCCTTGGGCAGGTGACTTAGGACCCAGAGTTTCAGTGTTCCCATCTGTAAAGTCAGGATGATGATAACATTCTCTATTTCAAATGGTTGTGGTGATGATTCATTTAAGACAAGCACGTAAAGACAGCATACAGCACGTGGTACTGAGAAATTGCTTAGTAAATGTCTGCTATGAATGAACATTAGGCCCATCTGGAAGGACCACACAGGACTTCAGTGTACATTGGGTAGATCCTGCCCATCTTCCTGTGCAGAAAACAAAATGCTTAGATATGATTGCATCCCCCAGAGTTGGTGAAGGCACAAGGCCAGTGCTGCTCTTTTGGCCATTTGGGCTCATTCAGCCTCAGGGTGTGGTCTCACCTGGACCCAGGGTACCCACCTGCAAAGGAGGGCAGGGCTCAGGAGTCACACAGCCTATTGCAACCACTGACTAGCCCTGTGACCTGGACAGCCCAATTAAACTTCGTGCTTATGTTTCCTTCATTGGAAAGTAGGGATCATTAATAACAATACCCTTCTCATAGGATTGATATGGAGATTATGTGAGCTAATATATTCAGAGCATTTTTAGAGTGTCTGGCATATCACATGAGCTCAAAAACTATAGTAAAAATAATAGTATCATAATAATTATGATAATAACTTTGAAAAAGACTTGTAGGGTTCCCAATTCTACTTTGCTTCCTGAAAAAAGCTTTGCAGAATGAATTTATGGAAAGAAAAATGAGAAGGAAGGAAATTAGGACCAGGTAGTTAGAGATGGGAAAGAAAAGTCAAGAAGATTTGCAATAGGGACAACTCAAAGTATAAGCAATAGTGAGAGGATAAAGTTTTGAATAGTGAATGCAAGATATAAAAAGTTTTAAGTATGAAAATTTAATATGAAGTTGTGTTAAAAAAAATCCTTACTTAGTGAGCACTCAATAACTCTACCCTTCTTGAGTGCTTATGGCTGAACACATAATAAAATTGATACAAGACCAGATTAACAGGAGAAAAACCAATTCAATACGTGTACATGGGAGGGAGATCAAGAATGATGCTCAGAAAAATGATCGAACCAGCCCGGCTTTTCATGATTTTTAGACAAAGAAACAATAAATTCATGAAGACTTAACAGGGCAAAGAAATTTAGGCTTGGGTGCTTATTAGTGAGGAATCTAAGCAAAGTTCGGGCTTGGATAATAAATTAGTAACAAGGTTCTTTTGTTTGTCTTTTCAAGATTTTGAGAGCTCGAGGAAGGATGAGAAAGAGAGAAACACCGATGTTAGAGCCAAACGTCGATTAGCTGCCCAGAACCAGCAACCTTTCAATGCACAGGAAGATGCCCAACCTACTGAACCACACTGGCCAAGGCAAAGAGGTTTGTTTATACAGGCTGATGCTTCTGAATAAGGCTAGAGGGCAATAAAATGGATGTTTCGCTCTCTCTGTCTCTGTCTATACACAGAGATTTTGGTCAAAGCCATTTATTGCTAAACAAAATATCAAGAAAGGGATTGTTGAAGCTCTTAATTAAGTGTTTAATAACGTAATATTCTCACTCCAAAGTGAGCACAATTGACCTCTTAACAACCAGGCACCTGAGAGCAGGTCAAGCTGCTCTGCATCCATTTGCTTTTGTTTCTTAAATACCGTTTTCTTGATCTCAGAGAGGAAGGGAGAGGGAGAATCATTGACCGGCTGCCTCCTGCATGCCCCCAACTGGGGACTGAGCCTACAACCCGGGCATGTGCCCTGAGCCGGAATCGAACTGTGACCTTCTGGTTTATAGACTGATGCTCAACCACTGACCATGCCGGCTGGGCTCCACATCCATGTTCAGCCCTGAGGATAGAGGGCAGCTTGCTGTGGAAGGTGAGGAAAGGCTGGTTATTTAGAATCTTCTCTTCTGGCAGCTCTTTAGCTAGTTGGATATTCCCGATCCCATGCCCACTGTGACACAGTCTGGCCAGTTTGGGACTTCATCTTCCTCTCTCTTTCCAGCAGCCAGAGTGACTCCGGCAGTTTCCCTGCCCTGCCCCGGGTGAGGGACATTGGCTGCTCTGAAAGGCAGCTCGAGGAACAGCAAAAGTATTTTTATTAAAAAGTTTCTCGATGGGGGAGGGTCCTGAGGTCCATGTTTCTCCGTCAGCAGAACTCTCACCTCTGCTCTCTCCTCCGGCCTCATTCTGAAAAGAGGAACAAATGTGGGGCCATGAGTGTCTTCTAAGAGGAGACAGTGGAGGAGTGCCAGGCCTTCTGACCTGGAACTTCGCCTTCTGTTCCCTTCAGTATCCTTCCTTTAATTAGGGTATCTTTTAAATGTCAAAGCTGATCAATCTCTACTCTTTCAAGTCAAACAATTGGAGTTAAAACTTGGTAATTGGCTATTATAAATCTCTGAAGGAGCTGACACACCCAGGAAGGAAGAATAAAGATTTTGAACATCCTAAACAACTTGCTACTTGGTACAGTAACAGCCACATGACAAAGGGGAGCTACCCAATCCAAAATGTGCCTTTATTTTATCTCTCAGGAATAAATGAACTCCCAACAGGGAAGGGCCAAGCTCGGGCCAAGCTCAGTGATTTAAAAGGAGATTGATGCCCAAGATGGGAGAGTTGTCACAGAACATGAGCTCAGTGCTGGTCTTCTGGTCCAGGTGAATTATATTTAAGCCTCTAAATCAAGTGAGAGGATGAAAACCTGTTTGGAATAATGAAGCAGGAGGTTTGTGGGTATTTTATCGGCGTGCTAATCATTGGAGACAGCATGGGCTCACACAAAACAAGTCCTGCCAGTTGAATCTTATTTTCTTTTGTTAAAGGCAACTGTCTGGCAAGAAACCGAATGAAACAAAACGACAATAATACACAGTTCTGCATTAGGAATCTCAAACCATTTCTGAAGTATAGAACCTAGGTCTTGGGACCAGAAGTGAGGATATTGTCTAAGAGCAGCATGAAAGACTCATGGGATTCCTTTTATTAATTTTTTGTTTTCTGCCTTTATTGAAGAATAGTTGGCAAAATTGTATATATATATATTAGATTCTGTACATAAGTGATACTGTACAGTATTTGTCTTTTTCTTTCTGGATTATTTCACTTAGCATAATGCCCTCCATGTTCATCCATGTTGTTGCAAATGCCATGATTTCCTCTTTGTTATGCCTGCTTATGTATAATATAGACATATACACACACACCACATTTTCTCTATCTGTTGTCTGTAAGTGGACACTTAGGCTGTTTCCATGCTTAGGCTATTGTGAATAATGCTGCAGTGAACATAGGGGTGCACATATTTCTTTGAGATATATATATATATAGTAGCTGGATCATATGTAGTTCTATTTTCAACTTTTTACAGAATCTCCATACTGTTTTCCATAGTGTCTGTACCAATTTACATTCCCACCATCAGTGCACCAGGGTTCCCTTTTCTCCACATTCTAGCCAATCACCATTCTGACCCCAGAATATCACTTTCACACATTCTGTTGGCTAAAGTAAGTTGTAGGGCCAGCTCAGAGTTAAGGGGACAGGAAATAGACTTGTTGTCTTGGTGGGAGTAGTGGTAAAGTCACATTGCAGAAGGACAGGTGACTGTCTCTGGAAACAATCTACCCATGTGTCCTTGGGAAAATTAGTTAAATGCCTGATTTCACTTTCTTCACCTGTAAAATAGGAAATTATAGCATCTACCACTTAGGGAGGTTTTAAGTGTTTAGCGCATAGTACATTGTGGTAGACACACAACAGCAACCATAAAAACATATTGATTGAGTTCATACTATGTGGCAACACTATGCTAAATACTTTATGTAATCTTATGACAACCCAGTGCTGCACATATTGGTATTATTTAATGAGAAACCTTAGGCACAAAAACTGCTAAGTAACTTCCACAAGGGAGGTTGCATAGTAACCATTTTCTCTAAATTTTGTGTCTTATTGTTCGCTGCATCTAAAGGACTTTTTTTTTTTTCTCTCTTTAAGTTCCATTGACAGTCGATGCTGTTGACCACTCCTCCATCCACTGCTCCTCCTCCGTTGGTCCCCTGACTCCCCTCTGTCTGATTTCTCCTCCTCTGATTGCTACGTTTCAGTCTTGTTCTTGTTAAGCCACATTTTACATGACAAAACTCTCTCCCACTTTCCCAGCTTTTCTTTCCTGGAGGAAGTTTCCCAATGTGGCAACGCAATCTTGACCTTTCTATGGATGATAACGAATCTCCCCTGTGAACCTTGCAGGACTGCCAAGGACTCCTTGTGGCTAATGGGGCCCCAAATCATAGCCAGAATCAAGCAGCCATTGCTGACAGAGACCACACACTGCATTCCAGGGAAAAGCCACAAACTGAGTTTCCAAGCCTTCTGCACTGCGTTCCTGTCATCTGAACTGAACCTTACAAAGGAGTTCCTGGAATCATCTTTCAACCAAAGGGCTGAGACCTGCCCCATTCAATTGGAACTGTGCAGCTATATCCTCCTTTGCATATATACTGACCAATCAGGACAGTGCAATTCAGAGCAATCAAACTGCAAATTTGGATTTCTCATTTGCATAAAAATGGACCAATCCGGGGTCAGGGTAGAAACTTTCTCTCTAAAAGCAGGCCTCCCACCGAAACCGGTTTGGCTCAGTGGATAGAGCATTGGCCTGTGGACTGAAAGGTCCCAGGTTTGATTCCGGTCAAGGGCATGTACCTTGGTTGCGGGCACATCCCCAGTAGGGGGTGTGCAAGAGGCAACTGATTGATGTTTCTAACTTTCTATCCCTCTCTCTTCCTCTCTGTAAAAAATCAATAAAATATATTTTTAAAAAATTAAAAAAAAGCAGGCCTCCCTTTGTCTTTGGGGAGTGCGTTTCCCTGGATTGCAAACTGTTCACCTGAATAAAGTTTCTCCTTTTACCACACCCGGGTTGGGGACTCCTGTTGGCATTAGATTGGTAGCAGTGAGCTTTTGTTGATACCCCTCTCTCCTAAATTCTAGGCACACAATTCAAGGTGTCATCAAGAACCAACCACATATAACCCTCATCAGTTTTTGACACTTCCTTGTTTTTTCTTCTTTCTCATTCCATGGGTCACATTCTTGTCAATTAACATTTTAAATGTTATTCAAATTTGGAAGTTTCTGGAAATCAGCCAATGCCTCTAGCTCCATTTAGGCCCTCATCATATCTTGCCTTACTTACCAAAGTAATTTTTTCTTCATTTTAAAAATTAAAGTATAGTTGACATACAATATTATATTAGTTTTAGGTGTACAACTGTAATTATAGATTTATATGCCTTACAATGTGCATCATGGTAAGTCTAGAAACCATCTGTCCCATTCAGTTATGACATTATTGACTATATTCCCTATATGTACTTTACATCCCCATGACTTATTTATTTTATAACTGGAAGTGTGTACCTCTTATTCTCCTTCACCTTTTTTTTACCTATCCCCTCAACCCCTACCTCTTTGGCAACCCTGAGTTTGTTCTCTATCTATGAGCCTATTTGTTTTGTTTTGTTTGTTCATTTGTTTTGTGTGGTTTTTTTTTTAGATTCCACATATAAGTGAAACCATATGGCATTTTTCTTTCTCTGACTTATTTCACTTAGCATAATACCCTTTAGGTCCATCCATGCTGTTGCTCAAACTAATTTTTGTTTTGTCTTCAGTTCCCTTTGACATCGTCACATCAGTGTTAGTCTTCTACATGCATTAACATGGCTCCTTCCCGCCATTGCTACAGCAGCCCTAGCACCGCACTCTGGTTCCCCCTCCACCGCACATGTCTTGCCCTCCTTTCAGGACCAGCTTCTGCTCTCCCTCCTCCACAGGCTCCCGCTCAGCAGGTTCTTCTCCTCCCTAATTTCCTAGGGTAGAAAGTATACTTGCCTTTTTACAATTCTCCGGAGTTACCTTTACAACTCTGCATTTTCTCTGCTATTCCAAGAGAACAGCAATTTTCAGCTGGTGCGCTGCAAGAATTTTTAAAACACGCAATATCTGATGAGTTAGTCATGGGCACTGACCTCTTTTCCCTAAGATGCAAATAAAAATATGACAATAGCTAACATAACAATAGCTATCCAGTGTGAATGAAACAAAATGATACCTTTTTTTGTTGGATTGGCAAAAAAAAAAAAGAAAATTTTTTTTTTTTGGGTGTGTGCTGCAGAATTTTAGTAAATAGTTTATGTGTGCCATGAGATGAAAAGGCTGAAAACTGCTGCAATAGGAGGTCCTTCAGGCCCTAGCACCAGTCACAGCGGGATTTCACAGCGTTTCTGTTGGGTGAACACTCTGTGGCGTCCTGAATTACCTTTCTGCACATGATTTGCTTTGAGATGTCCCTAGCAACAACACAACCTTATGGCTAAGAATGCCAGTTACAGAAATTCTACCCTAATTGTTTCAGAGTGGGGCCTGGACACGAGTATATAAAAGCAACAAGAACAACAAAAATCAAGGTTACCTTGCCTCCCCATATAATGAAAAATGGCAGGTACCATTTTTTCTGAGTGTCAGCTTTTTCATTGGCAAAATGGGGATAACACTTATACAGACCTTGCTGGGCCATCCAGAGAATTAAATGAGAGTATATATCTAAAAGGCTTGTGGTACAGTGCCCAGCGCACACACACAAAAGAGCTCAGTACTTTGTAGTTATGTAGTTATTTCTGGGCTTACTGCACGAAAGGCTGCAGAGGTGGATGTATGAGAGGTGCCCTGTACTCCCAAATTCTGTGATACCCTTCCTTGGTGTGTGCTGGAAACACGTTGGCAATCCTCAGATTTCCAATCAGTTGCTCAGACCACCAGCCAAGATCTACAGAGCTCCAGGTAAGTCCCAATGTGTTTCTCGGGTGCCATTTGGCCTTAGTTCTGACCTGAGAGCCTCCACCTTCTCCCAATGACCAGGGTGGTGGAAAAGGTCCTGCGCTTGGGAAATCTTCCCTCTGATGGCTCCAAACCCCACATTTGGGCGTCTAGTACTCGAAGGCCCGTGGTTTCTGGACAGGCGGTGCTTTTCAAGTTTGAAACCGGCTCTACGTTCTCCAGATCTGGCGGGTGTGGTCCAGTCTGCACCTTTTCCTCAACGCACCGCACCCCCAAACGTGCTTTGGCCACACGCGGCGAGGGGAGGTGGAAGAGGTTGGCTTGCATCAGGTCGGAGGGGTGCGGTGGCGAGAGCGCCCGGAGCGCGCACCCACTCATACACTCGAAACCTGGGTGCCACCGCTCTGAGCGCGAGGTGCGAGCTGAGTCCCGCGCTCCTCTAGGAGCCGGCGAGCGCCCCGAGTTCCCCGCTGGCGCCCCAGCTGGGACCGCCGAGATCCCACTCTGCGGCGCGCACCCCTGACCCGGCCCCGCCCCGCCCCTGGCGGCCGTGAGTGGCGGGCGGAGCGCTAGGAGCGAGGCGCGCTGGGCTGTGCGGCGCCACCTCTCCCGGTGCCGGGGGAGGGACGGAGGGGCCGGAAGGGAGAGAGAGAGAAAGCCCAACCGACCGGCTGGCAAAGAGCTGCATGCAACCGGTGGGAGGCCGGGCCGGCTGGGGCTGGGGCTGGGGCTTGGGCCGTTTCTCCGCGGGTCCCTGGCGGCGAGCGCGGACGGCCCGGAGGCGGCGGCTCTGAGCTGGCAGGCGGAGGGTTGTCTCCCGCGCCCGCCTGCCCGGCGCGGTCCGAGGATGCGGGGGGGCGATGCCCGGGGCCAGGGACGCGCTCTGTCACCAGGCGCTGCAGCTGCTGGCCGAGCTCTGTGCCCGTGGGGCCCTGGAGCACGACAGCTGCCAGGAATTCATCTACCACCTGCGGGACCGCGCCAGACCCCGGCTCCGCGACCCAGGTGAGTGCCGCCGCCGCTGCCCGGCGCGGTCCGAGGGCCCTGGGCTGGGAGTTGGGGCCGCACCGGGGCCTGAGGCAGAAGAGCGACGCGGACTGGAAGGAAGGGGAGGGGGGGTTGCCAACGAGCTAGAGGAGGGGATCAGGAACCAGCGCCCCCCGGGCCTGATGCCGGAACCGGGCGGGGACCCCGAGGAAGGCTGCTGAGCGGGGCCGAGTCCAGGTGGGCAGGGGTAAGGTTGGAGGGACCACGCCCGCCACCTGCGCTACCTACGCTCGGGCTCCTGGGGGCGGCTCCAGAGCGCACAGCTCCGCGCCCCCTTTTCCCGGGCTCTGCGCTCCAGGCGGGCCGGGGGAGGCCGCGACGGCCTTGGAGCCCTGGGAAGGGGGCCGAGGCCCGAGGAAAAGTCTGGGAAGTTGAGAGTTGGGGACGGCCCGTGCAGCGACTGAATCCCACTGGGCCCTCTTCATCCTTGCGCTGAAGCGCCCATTTCCCTTCTTGGGTCTGGGTGAGAAGGGCGGGGAGGGATCTGTCTTTGGGTAGGGGACAGGGAGCCCCAGGTCCTGGGCATCCGGGCCTGAACCCGTTCCCCGCGGGTCCCTTGGCGTGGAGGCGGCCTGGGCCTGGCGCCTGGCATGACCAGCTGCCACCTCTGGGCACACCTGGGTCAGTGGGCTCTCTGGTCAAGGCTTGTGCACCTGCATAAACTTATCCCCAGTGAAAGTTGTGAAGCTCCTAACTTTGGAAAGTTCATTTATTTTGGCATTTGATCAATTAAGGCTGGAGGAGGGAGTTTTGGTGGAGCCATTTGCTTTCTCCAAAGGCTCTGGGTCTCCCAGGTCTGACTTCTCATCCACTACTTGTTACTGGCATACACAGTCCCTGTAAATATTTTCTTGAGATTCTACTCACCTGGAGAAAGTATTTTTTCGAATATTCTCTCAGCCTAAATAACTAAAAAAAGAGAAAAAAGGTAGTTGTGATTGGATTGTTAAAGATGGGATTAAAAAAAAAAGGCCTTTTCCCTGATAGTCCTGTGTATACATTTTGGAAATGAGCTATTGCTGTGCAAATTATCCAGCACAAATACCTCATTTTAAGCCAATCTGTTATATAAAAAATCCATTTCCCAAAGGATAAAATAGAAAATGGTTTGATTCATAAAGAGGTACACACTGAGCCTGACTTAAATAGCATTTCCTTGGATAGTATATTCAAAATGAGTCTGTAGGGTGAAGAGGTCTCATCTGTTAAAAGTTTACAATATATTTTTCCTACTCGAAGCCTTTTATTCCTATGGAAAAAGAAAAAAATATTGTTCTCTATTGCCTGTGGTTACATTAATTAAGTTTATTGGATGATCGGTAATGTGTTATGTACACAAAGTGGAGAATTAAGTCAAGAAATTCTGTTGATACCAAATGATTTCCCCAGAATTTTAATGTCCGGCCTTTGTGTGACATGCTGCACAGACCACAGGCATGGATGAGCGTGCCTCATGTCATGAACTAGGGGCGCAGGATGAAGTCCTAAGTGGGGCAAGTCCTGTCCTTCGGCAGCAGGAACAAGACAGTTATTTAGCATGCTTCGTCCAAAGCAAGCCTTAGTGTTGCTGTGTCCCAAGTCCTTGCCTGCGACTGTGCCACGAGTTCCCATTGTTATCCCCCATAAGCGGTTGTCTTCAGCTTTTGTACAAGAGAAGATGGATGAGGTCTCTTGCTGAGTTGCATGTTTAACATCTCTTTGGCCGATTTTATGCCTCTGTTCTTTTTCATACACGAGCTGGATTCCATGTTCTTAGGTCTCCCTCAGCTCCTACACCGGGCGGCCCTTGAGAAAGAGTCACAGAGAAGGTTCCTTACAAAAGACAGATCTGATTCTTTGGCTGAGACATAGCCATGGATAGGAGTATACCTTCCTACGTTTGGAGTTCTTGAAAGCACTGCTCCGCTTTCTTAAACTACAGCACAGGGGGTTTTGAGGCAGCCCCTGAGGATTATGGGTTTGTGTCAGGAAGTATCCTGCTTTTGAGGAAGGCGTTGGGAGGGGGGGTACTGTGAGTGAAGGTGAGAGGAACTGAGGCTGAAGTTGACATCCAAAGTGTACCCTCTCCCCCAGGGTACTTCAGTTCAGGCCAGAATTTTGTTTTCACTTTCCTCTTTCCTCTCCTTGCTTACATTAATTCTTACATCAGATGCATTTATCTCCCTCCCTCCGAAGCTGTTGGATTGTACACGCCAAGAGTGGCTTCAATTTCTGAGCCCTACCAGCTGAGTGGCTGGAGTAGCTGCACAACAAACACTGTGCATGGTGCCTCTGCTGTTGTGTAGTGAACCAGAACCACCCTGCACAGCAGCCCTGAACATGAGTCCCAGGAGGGAGCTGTCTGTCTACAGGCGTGACTTCCTTTTCTAGGAAGGAACCCACCTGGATGCCGCGCTCCAGCTTTCTCTGATTTCCGTCCATGGCTACCTAGTGGTGGCCAGGTGTTCTCAAGCTCAGTTGAGGAACTTTGGTTTTAAAAGGAGAAAACACATGTAATTCCCCATGGACAGCATAGTGGCATTGACTCTAGGATGTTTGTTAATGTTACAGGTGGGATAAGCCTGGGTTACAGACCAGTGGGCATCAGCAGGGTGATTCTTTCAGCGCTCTGATGTGGGAGTATTGCACCTTGTCTTTCTTAACTTGGTGTTAAGAGAGGATTTGATAAAGTGTGATTTTTGAAAAATGAAGCTAAGTCACAATTGGAACTAGGATGCCTCACCCAGTTCTTCTGTACCAACTATGGAAAGTAAAGTTTTGACCTTTAAGCTAAGTGTGAGTACCTTTTTCCACAGAAAGCAATTAGAATGCTTCTGCTAGGGGTCTTTCAGTTGTTTCATATACCAAAAGGGTGGGGCAAAAGTAAGTTTGAGTATGCAAAACACAGATTATTCTTGTATTACTATTAATTATTGTATTACTAGGAGCCCGTGGCACGAAGTTTCGTGCAATAGACTTTTCCTTCACCTGGCTGCCGGCACCAGTTTTCCACCAGCAGCAGTTTTCCTCTGGCCACCCGCCGATCAGAGCACCTCCCGCCAGCACGATCGGCCACCCCGAGAGGAACTCCGATCGGGAGGCGCTCCGATCGGCGGGTGGCCAGAGGACAACTGCTGCTGGCGGAAAACTGGTGCCAGCAGCCACGCAATCGGCCACCCCGAGTTCCGCCACCAGCGTCTTCTGCAGCGCCGGCCGTTTAAGCGGGCGGGAGGAGGGGGTCGGGGACTCGCGAGTCCCCGCCCCCCGCTCCTACCGCCAGCCAATCGGCCACCCTGAGTCCCGCCCCCCGTGCCTCCAGCCGGCCCAATCGTGGGCGTAGCGGAGTGATGGTAATTTGCATATTACCATTTTATTAGGTATGATTTGCCAAACAAAGAACTGTAAACCTACTTGTGCCCCACCCTGTATTGGCAATGTAGGACATAAACTTGCAAATCTCAGAGAATAGCCTTCATGGCTAAGGGAAGAGCAAGTGCAGAGGTCCTGAGACAGAAGTGTCCTTAATGTGATTCAAGGAAACACTGAGTTCAAGGGCATCTGAAGCAGAGTGAAAAAGATGGAGATAACAAGAAATGTGATTAAGGGATTGAGGGGGAAGAGCGTGTAGGGCCTTATGAACTATTATATAGTCTTTGGTTTTTACTCTGAATGAGATGTGGAACCATCAGAAGGGGTTGAGCAGAGAAGTGGCAATACTCTGTCTGCTGTGTTGAGAAAATACTGGAGAATGTCATGGCTAGAAGACAGAGAAACATGTTGGGAGGCGACAGAGGAGACAGTGGCTTGGACCAGGGCCGTCTTAATGGAGATGGTGGGAAGGAATTAGAGTATGGACCCTGAAGGCACAGTATTAGGGTTTGTTGATGGAATGGATGTGAGGAGTGAGAGAACAGAAGTTAAGGATGACTCCAAAGCTTTTTGACTTAAGTATCTCAATTTACTACATAGAAGACTTCAGGGGGAGTAGAGCTGGAGTGGGGAGGGAAATGAGGAGGTTCCTGATTTATTTATTTTTTTAATTGTACTTATTGTGTGTTTAACAGTGACCTGAAGCATGTCTTCTTTAACATCACCAACTGGTCTGTGCTTGAATTTTGTAAATGGGGACTTCATTCTCTCTCCTAAAGAGGGCCAGTTGATTATAGGACAGCATTTATTGTTAAAAGGTTTTTCCTTGTATGGAATGAAAAGCTGTCTTTAACTTTCATCCATTGATCTTGCTTGTACTTTTTCCCGTCAAAAGGAATGTCTCTTATGGGGGGTGGAGGGGTGGAGAGAATGTCTCTTCTCATTACACACCTTTGGCTGTTAGGGAGTAGCTATTTTAACTTTTCTCAACCTGTTGTTTCCACATCTGGAAAAGAGGATTGGAACATGGGACTTCTAGATTTTCACCACATTTTATTATATTCTTCTTAAGTCTTTTCTTCTGTAGACTGCCAACCATGTCGGTGCCAAGCATTTAATGTAGGCCACTTAACTTAATCCTTATAACGTCTTCTAATACCTTGCTGCTCAGTGTTCATCTGTGGACCAGGCCCATAGGTATCATCAGGCAGCTTCCCGCCCAGACCTACTGCATATGATTCTGTGTGTTAGCAGGAGCCTCAGCTAATTCATAGGGACGTTGAAGTTTGAGGGGCATTGCTACAAGATTGATGTATATGAATAAACTAAAGCTCAGAGAGCTAAGCTAGCCCAAGGCCATGGGTTCCATTTAAGAAAAGAGTTGAGCTTAAGTCAAAGTAGCACCTTAGGTAAACACCTCACATATTCTAAGAGTGTAGGAGTTATTGTCACTGCAAATTCCCTAGGTATTTTTCATCAGAGCCATCTTTAGACTCACTTTCTTTGTTCTGCACTTCTATATTGGATTTCATTTCTAAGTGTAGTTTAAATTCTATGCAGTTTTAAGGATTCAGCTCAGTTTTTGGTTATGCATTTTTGAATTATATGAATTTGAATGATATGAAATATTTGAGTTTTATGAATTATTCAGGATACTGGTTTTCCATTGACATTCTAGCTTTGTATTTCTAGAGACTTTTCTTCACTTTCTGGTTCACCTGGTCAATAGGGTGTGAAGCAGGGCCTTAGGACACATCACTGATGACTCCTCTTTCTAGATGGACGTTAGCCCGATTCAGGAAAAGCTTTTTCTAGACCAGTGTTTTTCAACATTAGGCAGCTTTACCAAACAAACAAAAATAAAACAAACAAAAAAATTAAAACATTCAATCTGAATCTCTGGGGCTGGGGTCTAATATCAGTATTTTTTTAGTTTCTCAGCTGATTCAAATGTGCAGCCAGGAGGAGGACAACTCTTAAGACCATCAAGTGGAGGATGAATCCACCTGACTCTGCTCAGCTTGCAAAATTAGGAAAGATGGTATCCAATGTCAGGGGTTTTGACTGTGACCCTTGCAACCTTACTACCCAAATCAATGAATTCTTAACTTTCTTTTGACATTATTATCCCAAACTTTTATTTTGCAGACTCTTTAAAATTATCCTGAGAATCTATTATGTTCACTCAATTGGGGGGGGGGGGGGGGAAGAAAGAACAAATTGAAAAAATCATGCCAAATACTATTTCATTAAAAGGCCATAATGTGGAAATTTTATTAATGTCACATTATAGTGAATTAGCGTGAAGTAAACTCATTAGAAGATGTGCATGTAAAATGATAATTAAATATAGTTTCTAAGGGAAAATTTCCAAAATAATTACCAAGATTAAATATTAGCCTTAATTCACATTTTCACAGATAGTCCAAAGAAAATCAACCTGAAAACACTGGATTTTTATGAATAGACATTGATGTGATTATGCACAATGGGGATTAATTTTAAAAATGAATGTTAATTGCAATCAGGAAATCGTCTTCTAAGGAATGAGTGGCATATTGGATGCATAATATGTGAAGATCTAATTTACATTTACTTCAGTGACATTTTGGAGCTTCTTCATAAATATTTTATTTAAACAAGTGTGTTTTCATCTCTGTGGGATTCCTCTACATGGATCGTCGAGTGGTATAGGCAGTTGTTCAGAGGGAAAAACAAAAGCAACCCATGGTAGAGGCTTCACAGGCAGCCCTGTGACCAGCTGCCTCTTTTAAGAATAAACAATCAAAAGCACACACTTTTTGATGTGGGCTAAACTCTCACAGAAAAATTAAGCTGACACCTCAGGAAAAGTACCCTGAAATTCTCTATTTTGTAAAGAAGATAGGCACTGCTTTCCCTGGAAAAGCGTGTTGGAATTTCTGTGTTTGTGTGTGCACATGTGCTTTCCCATATGTTTGGCTTCAAAAAACAAACAAACAAACAAACACTTCATAGTTCATTCTGAACTGATTTACTTGAAGGAACTAACAGGTTCACATGCTAGCATGTTGGAGAAAAGGGGAGGGACTTCGTGAGAGGCAGCGGTGGGAGAGCGGTCTCATTTTTTAAGGGATACGTTGGGGTATTTCTCCTTTCTAAATGAAATCACAGTTTCAGCCATAAAAGTGCTCCGTGGCTGCTGCTTCTAAGTGTTTCATTGGTTGGCTGTGGGAACGGCTTTAAACCAAAGCAATTCCATGAAGTAGGTTTTGCAGATCTCCTTGAAATAGTCATCCTGTGCATGTACTTTATCACACGAAAACTTTTATATCAACATTGATAGAGCTGCATCCGAAAGAAAAATAAATGAACTCACCCGGGAAATCAAGATGACAAAATGGAATAGGCAAGAGCTTTGGAGTCAGAATCTGATCCTGCACTTACTAGCTTTGTGACTTTGAGCAAAATATTTAACTCTTCACTTTATTCATCTGTAAAATGGGAGTGGGTGGCTGTCCTAGCACAGTGCCTAGGGCAGGGGTGGGGAATGTAGAGTGGCAGGCCCTACAAAGCCCAGGAAATCATTTGGTCTGGCCCTGCCAAGGCATTAGGGTGAATTAATTAAATGTTTGACCAAATATAGCCGGCTAATATTTTAGTTGATAATTTTGTATGGCCTGCTAATGATAAGTATCCACATGGCCCTTGGTGGTAAAAAGGTTCCCCACCCCCTGACTAGAGTAAGTGCTCGATAAATCGAAATTGGTGGTAGTAGCATCACCTGTCCATGTTTCCTCTCAGCTGTGTCCATGACATGCATGTTTCACCTATTTGTAATCATTCAGAGACAAATTTTCTCTTCTACATTTTGTAAACTTAGAATTTTGTTACAACTTATTAGCTGTATGCTCCATGTAAAAAACAATGTTTTTTCATCAGTAAAATGGATTACTAGTCTCCAGCTAAACTACAGAAAGCCCAATTTAATTTGAATTTTAGATAAGCAACAGATAATATTGCATGGGACATACTTATATTAAATAACTAGAGGCCTGATGCACGAAATTCATGCAAGAGTAGGCCTTCCTTCCCCGGCTGCTGGCACCGGCTTCCCTCTGGCACTTGGGACCCAGGCTTCCCTCACAGCCCTGGCTTTGTCCAGAAGGTTGTCCGGAAGGATGTCTGGTCTAATTAGCATATTACACTTTTATTATTATAGATTATGCTTGTCTATCTGAAATTCAAATTGAACTGGACACCTTACATTTTTGCTAAATCTGCCGATCCTCTATTAGTACCTTTCTCATAATGCATGAAATACCAAAGTAACTGGCACAAGCAAATGTTCAATAATTATTAACCATTATACCTATTATAATTTTTCCATAATGAACAATTATTGTGCAATTATTGTGATGACAATATATATTCCAAAGAGTAAACATAGCTTTTTAATGTAACTATTTTAGGGGGGGGATTTCTAGATTCTAATTTTTCATTACTATTTTTTTTTATATATTTTATTGATTTTTTACATAGAGGAAGAGAGAGGGATAGAGAGTTAGAAACATCGATGAGAGAGAAACATCGATCAGCTGGGGATGTGTCCGCAACCAAGGTACATGCCCTTGACCGGAATCGACCTGGGACCCTTGAGTCCGCAGGCCGACGCTCTATCCACTGAGCCAAACCGGTTTCGGCTAATTTTTCATTACTATTAATAATATTTTATATTTATGGTATCCTACTCCCTTTTGGGAAAATTTCTTAATGATAAATGATCAACAATGGGCTCAAATTGCTTTCCAGTAGATTGATGCCATTAAGCCCTGCTACATGCCAACAGTAAGTCCACTAGCATTAGGTGGTATAACGTGAACAGGACATGTGTTTCTTTACAAGGGCATATGTATGGCCATTTACTTGTACTTTTTAAAGTAGTTACCTCATTGTTGTTTCAATTTGTACTTCTTGTAGGTAGAATTGAATATATTTAATATTTTAAACCTACTTGTATTTCCTCTTATGTAATTTTTCTGTGTTTATTCTGTACCATATGCCAGTTTATTTTTTTGAGAATCTAATGTTTTTCTAACCAATTTGCATTAGTTTAAAATATAAATATTCTGTTAAATTAGCTCATAGGAGGAACATTGTATAATGAATGAATTCAGATCATCTGACTATAATCAATCTATCATAGTAATTAGACTGCCTTTAAAAATTTTAGGGGTGCATCAGGAAATAGGGATTTATTGTAGCATTCTTCTTTTTTTTTTTTGAGGGGAGGGTTAAGCTTAAATTGAAAAATGTTGAGAATTAGAATTTTTTGTTTTCTGCCCATAATGGCAAAGAGATGAAAACTAACACATTGTAACATTCTTTCCATGCAAAGTGCTGCTTTTATTTATATGAAATATGAAAACAATTTGTTGTTACATAACTCGGATATCTTTTTCCTTTATGTTTTCTCTCCCTCTTTTCAACCTCTCTTCCTTTCCAGCACTTATGTAACCTTTACTCTAGCCACACTGTTATGACCAATCTTTTTAAATTACAATTAAGTTAAATTTTTTAAAAATGGGTTGAGTGCCTCTTAAGTGCCAGGTACTAGGTTAGGCATCAGTAATTCAGAGATACATTACACATGGTTATTACCTCTATGGAATTGAGATAAAACAGTATTTGCAATGAATAAAATGAAGAGAAGAAGGGAGATATGTGCTGGAGACAGTGCAGGAAAGAGGAGAGAAGTAATTAGCTGACTGAGCGGGTCTGCAGAGGTTTCCTAGAAAAGTTGGTTCTTGGGTGGAGCACTTTGCCTGGAATGTGTGGGGGGGGGAAGACAGTACAATCTAGGAACTCAGAAAGGCCCTACGACAGGAGAGAGCGGATCTTCAGTAAAAGTAAGCAGAGTGTGTGTTGGGGCTGTCGAGGGATGAGTCTGTTTCTGGTAAACACTGGTCAGATCATGGAAGTTCTTGCATGCTGTTGTCAAAGTCCCACGGAGGACCTGGGCTAGAGCACTTCCATGCAGAAATCTTGAAAGAAATACAATTTACTGTGATGAGCCCAAAGGACCCATTCTCAGCAAAGTACTACAGGAGACTTCAGGATGGGGGGAGCTCTGAGAGTGCACTCACGTCTTTCTGGTTCTGTGGGAAGTGAGCTCGAGTGGGTGGTAAGGACGCTCTTCCTGTCCAAGGTAAGGTCCTGACAGATTGGACTCACAGAATGGGGGATTACCTATTTTAGATTCCCAATCATGGCACCCTGAAACGCAAGTATAATTACCTCATATAGTTGTAAAAACTACCTTTAGCAAGTTTAGCCGCCTGGTTCAAGCATCTGGGCCCCAGATATAATTTCAGACTATGCCAACAGTGACATCTTGTTTCTTTGCCTGGTTATTTAACAATGAAAAAGCAACATATTGAGTTACATCGAAACGACTCCGTTTGTGGATATGCACAGTCTGTGTTTTTTTTTTCTGATGATGTAGGCTTGTTATCAGAAAGGGCCCGGCCTGGAGTAGGTCTGCTTTGGGCTGGCAGGTCGTACGTGGGTTCTTGACTTTGTGAGGAAAGTGAGATGAAGGGTTTTTGTTTTCATTTTAAATTGTAAGAGATAACAGCACTAATGTGATGGGAATGATCTAGTAGAGAACAGAAATGCATGATGTAGGATAAGGAGGGGAGGATTGCTGGAGCAATGTCCTTGGATGAGTATCTGGATATCCTTCCTAGGAGTTCAAGGAAGAAGTGTAGAGTCTGCATATATACATTTAGGAACAATCAGCATAAAGATGATATTTGAGGCTAAGAAACTAGATTAGATCACCAACAGGCAAATGAAGATTAAAAAGAAAAGAAGTCAAACAACTAGTTAGAGGTTAGGAAGATGAGAAGGAACCAACAAAGAAGGCAAAGGATCAGCAAGCACTTAGGAGGAAGATCAGGATCGTGGTGTCCTGGACGTGGAGAAAGTATCCCTGAGAGGAGAGAGGGACCCCTTGTGTGAAATGCGGCTGGTAGATCATGTGAGGTGAGGACAGAGAACCGGCCATTGCCTTTTAGCAACACACAGGTTCCTTGGTGACCTTGAATTGAGTGATTTTGGAAGAGAGGTGGGTGAGCTGAGTTGGCGAAAGTCTGACTAGAGTCTCTTCAAGAGAGAACAGGAGAAGTTGAAGGAAGAGAATGTACATAACTTTCTTTGAGTTTTGTTGTGAAAGAAAATAATAATTCAAAAGATGGTTTTTTAAAGAACAAAATAACTGCATGTTAAAAGTGATACAGAGAATTGAACTGCCTGAGTGGTGTGCTTGAGTAGGTGGGGTTTTCAGCAGTTTGTTCATTGTCAAGGAGTCAGAGCAGAATATACAGGCCCCGGTGGGTAGATATGGTTTGGGGATCTTACAGAATTTGTCCACTGATTGCTATTCCATTATGGGTGAGAAAGGAAGCAGCAAGGTTATCAGCTGAGACTGAGGGTGGGGTAAGAGGTGATGGAAAAGAAAACAGAAAAGGGTCTGATAGTCCAGGACAGAGATCGGCAAACTCATTAGTCAACAGAGCCAAATGTCAACAGTACAACGATTGAAATTTCTTTTGAGAGCCAATTTTTTTAAACTTAAACTATATAGGTAGGTACATTGTTATTAACTTAATTAGGGTACTCCTAAGCTGGCCTTTGCTAAAAACTCAAGGGGCCAAAGAGCCGCATGTGGCTCGTGAGCCACAGTTTGCCAACCACTGGTCCAGGAGATAGAAGAGTGAATGGATCAGGGAGGTGGAGTATGTTTGCCAGGCAACCTTGAGGACCCTCTTGAAGTTGATGATCATGAATTTAAAGTGATATCCCCCACCATAGGTGTGAAATTTTCTTCCAGACAGCTCTGTGCAGGCACGGAGAGACAGGAGATTGTGTTTGAGCAGGGTCGGGCTTATGTATGACAATGAAAGAGTTGCAAAGAGTTGAGGATGTATAGACTGGAGTGATTGGGATGACTGACTCTGAAATTTCATCTGAGTAAGGAGAGTAAAGTGGGTATGTGAGAGTTAGGGATAGTCCGAAGGTGACAGGATTGTAGGCCCTCTGGGCTGGGATGCTTCCTGAGAATGCAGTGAAGAGGAGGTGGCCAGAGATTATGGAAGGGCTGCAGTTGTTGGACCGTCGGGTCTAGGGTATGATCATGGGAGTGAGGCCCTAAGTTAGGGTGGAAGGCAAATTACTGAAGGAGACAAGGAGAAGAACGGAAATACCAGAGTTTTTGAGGTATTAAATTAACCAAAAATTAAGAAAAATGTAGTGTTGGAGTGACAACAAGCCAGAAATGGGGTGGGGGGAGTGACCCGAAGAAGAGTAGGTGTTCATGACGAGGCTGGGTATCTGTGGTGCAAGGGGTGTAA
The DNA here is from genome assembly GCF_951640355.1 of Cnephaeus nilssonii. NCBI lineage: Eukaryota > Metazoa > Chordata > Mammalia > Chiroptera > Vespertilionidae > Cnephaeus > Cnephaeus nilssonii. The sequence goes on along the minus strand of NC_137084.1, from coordinate 38,700,960 downwards.
AGGCTGCACTCAGCCAACGTGACATTCAAAACTGGGGGATCTTAGAGAAAACACCAGAAGTAGTAGACCATTAGTATTTATCTAGGCAGAGGTGTTGAAGGAATGCTTTAAGGAAATGGAATAGAAGAAGTGGAAATAGATATAAAAAATATTCAACAGGTAAAATACTCAGTACACTGAAATGAATGGAGGGATCCTAATTCCCAAATTTTTGGCACAAGCGCCCAGGAGGATGGTCTTTTCAGGTCTACTACAGGAAGTCTGGGGAAGTAATGAGATTAACTTTGAATACTTTAAGTTTGAGGATGTGTATGAGATCCAATGCAGATGTCCAGGGAAGTTAACTGCTGGAACCATTGGAAAGAAGTTACTGGAAATCAGAGAGTGAGAAGTGGTTACTAGGCCACTTCTAAATTGAAGGGTTTTGGAAAGTGATTCTCAATCCCAGCTAGGCATCAGAATCAATTGGGGAACTTCTGAAGATGCAAGTGCCCTTTCCCCAGACTGACTAAATCAGAATCTTCTGGGCTGACACCTAACATATCTCGACACATGAGTCTGGTGCGCAGCCAAGGTTGCAAATGACATGCATTTATGGCCTTTATGGGTGGATATTACATTTTACAGACTCAATATAAAAAATAAGTGCTCTAACCATTTGTTTAAATTTGTTATAAAATATTAGGCAAGAAATTCCAAGCACAAAAATGCATTTACTATCTGTCATTGATCCTTATTTTCTTACCAGAGTGGGAGGTATCTCAAAGTATTAGTAAGTACGGCTGCTGTTGGTGCAACTAATTATAAATTCTGTATAAAATTTAGCTGTAGGATGTAACTCTAGCATCCTGGCACTAAAATCATGGTCTTCTTTATTGCTAGGCTTTTAGTACTATGATTATGATTTATTTTTAATTTAGGGTTAACCATGTTGTAAATGCACTCTGTAAAAATTCTAAGTAGGCTTTGAACTTAGAGAAGAACATGCTTACTTGATTCCTGTGGGCTGTCCCTCATTCTTGCCAACATGTTCACTTCCTGTCAGAAAAACCTGGGAAAACAAAGAAAGAGGGGCCACATTAGAACCACTTTGAACACTTTTCATAAAATCTTAGGTCAAACATATTTTCCTTTTTGAATTTTTCAAATAACATGGGTGTCAATATTATGGATGGCATAGCTGAGCCAGCTCTGAATGCTTCCCAAATTATTTCAGAGGGAATGAGAAAACTGTTGTTTGCTTTTCTTTAATCTGTTCCACTGTGGCCGCTACTTTAGATTTAATGTCATTGTAATATCCTGAATTTATAGGTCATCCTTCTTCCAGGGCTTTCAAAGTGCTTTGTGTGAATTACTTTAATTTTTCGGGAGTTAAAATTCATCATGTTATGGAATATATTTCAGAGAGAGTCTACAAAGAGAACTAGAAAATCCCCCACATGCTTCTTTTTGCCTTCCAGCTGCTGTGGGTAGAATCACCCATTGATCCTAACTCCACAACTGCTTTAGAGCCCATTTATGTGTGGATTGCTGTAGGCTTCTCGTGGGCATCTAATCCCCAGAGGTTCAATTTGAGAGGATCCACTCTGTAGGCCCATAAAGATTAAAATAGCAGCTCTTTTTCATTACATTGGTTTTATGATCTTTTAATTTTCATATTGTCTTATGCTTCAGTGACTCAATCACCACTCTCTTACCAGTGCCTTAGAATGTGGGAATTGGGAAGTTAACTCGGACAGATTCACAAACAAGAGCTCTACGGTGTACGCCTTCATAGTAGAGGGCGATGGTTCAGGGCTGTGGACGCAGTGCTATGGACAGCCATCGGCTCTGATCAGGGAAGCTCCTGGGGAGCAGCAGGTGGTAAATAGTGACCTTAATCCTGCAGCTAAGAACACGAGGAAATGTTAGGAGGACCAGAGCTAGCTTTACACTAGCTCAGTGGTCGGCAAACTGCGGCTCTTGAGCCACATGCGGCTCTTTGGCCCCTTGAGTGTGGCTCTTCCACAAAATACCACGTACCCTAATTAAGTTAATAACAATGTACCTACCTATATAGTTTAAGTTTAAAAAATTTGGCTCTCAAAAGAAATTTCAATCGTTGTACTGTTGATATTTGGCTCTGTTGACTAATGAGTTTGCCGACCTCTGCACTAGCTAGTTCTTTTTTTTTAAATATATTTTTATTGATTTAAAAGAGGAAGGGAGAGGGAGAGGGAGAGGAAGATAGAGACATCAATGATGAGAGAGAATTATTGATTGGATGCCTCCTGCACGCCCCCTACTGAAAACCGAGCCCACAACCCAGGCATATGCCCTTGACCAGAATCAAACCTGTGACCCTTCAGTCTGCAAGCCGACGCTCCATCCACTGAACCAAGCCAGCTAGGGCAACACTAGCTGGTTCTTTAAATGTTCAAGAACTAGTTTCATTAAAGATATTAAAATAACAAGTTTAAAATATCTGTGGATTGTATATTGTCTGTATCTACTCTTTTTGCAAAGCCTCATGCTAATTAAACTAACATTCCTGTAGTATACTGAATGTGACATAGAAGTCATTAAGTAAAACTTACTTTATTTTACTTTTTCTTGTAAAAAGGCATCTATTTGTACAAAATGACTCAGAGAAACACAGAAAGAAAATGTATAAGCCAGTTATTGAATTTTAAAAAATCTCCAATAGACAAATCTCAGTCACATTCTCTGTCTTTGGTCTGGATTAGAAAACAGGAAGCTACAAACCCACCAATACCTGTCCCTTTGAAGAGATAGTTTTTAAAAAGGAAAGGAAGTAAAGAAGAATAAACAAACAGTCCCTGAAATCTGGCAGGTGGTTTTTAGAGGCTACTATATCTGGCCTTAGCCACCCTGTGAAATGAGAGAACTGTGGTTGGAATGTGGCCACCTCCTCCTAGTTCCTTGATCTTCATATGAAGGGAGGATGCTGGTAAATAAAACTCATTTTAAACTTATCAACAGAACAATAAATAAAGAAGACTTAGCAGCCATACACTTTTACCTTTCATAAATAAAGCAATATTTAAATATATAGAACCAAGATTGTTAAAATTTCAGAAGTTAGAAAAATCGTAATTATAAAAGGAGATTACCACACTTCACTAATAATCTGACACTTCCAATAGACACATAAATAGATAGAAAAATCTCATTAAAAGTTTGATATGTATGAATTTTCTACTAACCAAGAGAAAAATCATGTCCGTAGACTATTTAAAAAAAGTAGTCACTATCATAAAAGGGGAACTGTTCAGGCCATGTATTTGGGCCACATTTATTGACCATAATGCAATGAAACGATTAGTGAATGAGCAACAAGAAATAACACCACCAAAACCCTAAACACCTAAAACTTGAACTCTTTCAGAGATAGCTTCAGTAAAAAGAATAAATAAAAATAAAAAATAAAAAATGCAAACTGAAATTATAGATATTGAAAATACAATGGAAATAAGAGAGTACATATATCAAAATTCTGGAGTGCAGCCAAAATGATATTTAAATGAAAATTCATAACTTTAACTTGATATGGTACATAAACAGAATGATAGAAAATAAATAAACCAAGCATTAAAATGTGGAACCTAGAAATGGAAAAATAAAGTAATCCCAAAAAAATGAAGGAGGAAAGAAAACATTAGTAATATCAAAAGATGAAATTAATGTATTAGAAAGTGGGGGGAAAAAAACAAAACCAAGTATGTTTCTTTGAATTGTAAATAAATAAATATGTTGCTATTCTGACCAAGAAAAAAAAATGTGAGAAAACAAATATAAAGCAAAAGGGATGAGAAAAGGGATATAATAACCGATGTAGAAGAGATTTCAAAACTTATATAAGAAAATGCTATATATGCCAATGATATTTCCATACAAATTGAGTGGAAGGTATAAACATCTCAGAGCAGGTATAAAATTATCTAGAAGACATTATAAGCTACAGGCCCAGATATTTGGATAGGTCAGCTTATCAAAATATCAGCAATACATCATCCTCTCTTTTGTTGGAACCATAATAGTTATTGCAAATTTGTTTTAAATTCTCATTGCAAAAAGAAGAAAAACATTTTAAATTAGCACAAGAAATAAATAATGGTCACAAGCACTTCCGCTACCCAAAAGGAATCACTGTTGCTTATTTAAACAAACAAACTAGAATTGGAATTGCTAAATGTAGGCTTATACACATTAAATATTTTAATACAAAATTATCAAGTTATTCTCTGTAGAGGCTTAACAATTCGTATATTTTTAAAACTGTTCCACAACACAGAAAAATATAGAAAACTTCCCAATTAACTTTATAAGGCTAGGAGCTTACCAATATTAAATCTAACAAAGACAATAGGGAAATATTTTTAAAAATATTTATGCACATAAAAAATGTCAAGCACATAAATACCCAAATTTTATGTTAAATAATAGTAAAATAAATACGGTTTTGTATTACAAGAATGATGTGCTGTAAGCTTGTAAGGTTTACTTAAAGAATACAAGAATGGTAAAGCACTAGATAACCTGTTATCACAATGATAAATTTTATTTTGTTGTTGTTGATGTATATAATTTGTTTCAATTTTTTACCATGTTACACAAAATAAGTAACATAAACTTTGCAGATTTTTTTCAGTCTCCAGCCATTCCCTTATTTTTTTTAAATAAATTTTTGAGACATTTTTTATGTCAAATAATTCACCCACTTTAAGTTTACAATTGAGGGATTATTTAATAAATCTATGAGGTTGTGCAAGCATCATTATAAATCACCTTTAGATTTCCTTCACCCCAGCAATATCCCTCATGTTCATTCGTGGTTAATCTGGTTGAGAAGGCCACTGATTCACTTTCTGTCTCCAAAGATTTGCCTTCTCTGGACATTTCATACAAATGGAATCATATCGTATGTGGTCTCTTTAGTGACTGTCTTCTTTCACTGAGACACTGTTTTTGAGGTCCAGCTATGTTGTAGCATGTGTTATTAGTTTTTTCCTTTTATTAGTGATGAGTGTTTCATGATATGGATATGCCATATTTTATTTATCCATTCACCAGTTCCTGGACATTTGGGTTGTTTACATTTGGGGGCCATTATTGCTGCGAAGATAATGCAGTTGTAAATTTTTGCATGGACATATGTTTAAATTTCCCTTGGGCACATACCTATCAGTGGAATTTCAGAGCCATATGATAACTCAGTGTTGAACATTTTGAGGAACTGCCAAACTGTTTTCCAAAATGGCTGCACTGTTTTACATTACGGTCAGTAGTGTATAAGGGCTCCCATTTCTCTGTATCCTCACCAATATTTGTCATTATCTATCTTTTTTATTATAGCCTTTCTAGTGAGTGTGAAATGGTGTCTCAGTCACAATAATAAATTTTTAGAGAAACATAATCACCTTAGGTGATGTCCAAAAGCCATCTGATAAAATTTTACATTATTCTTGATAATAACTTAGGAAACAAAGAATGCTGGTGTGATGATGATGGTGATGATCTATAATAAAAATCACATTATAACTATTAATAACAATGATGATGATACATAATAGAACTTAATCCCAGATACTGTTCAAAGCTTTTTATATAATAAAGCATTTAACACAGCAACCTTGAGGTAGGTTCTGGTGTTATCTCCATTTTACAGAGGAGGAATCCAAAGCTTATGCAGATGAAGTGGTTCATCTGACTCACAGCTAGTAAGTCATGGAGCCAGAGTTTGAATGCAGGCATTGGGGATGCAGAGTCCAGTCCATTAATTCTTACACTGCAATACGGAGACTCTCATCTCGGCGGGGCCCTCAGTGCTGCCTGGTTGATCGCTCTTCTGTCATTTGGCCTCTGCCTTGCCCTTTCCCCACTCCTCTTTAGCTCTACTTCTACTCCCAACTTGCTGCAGATAACTGTACTCCCCACTCCTTAGAGAAAATAAAGACTATAACCCCTCCTCCCACCCCCTCCCCACCCCCCAAAAAAAACCCCTAATGGAACAAAGTAACATGACAATATAGTATTTGGTAAAGGTGGCATTTCAAATGAGTGGGGGAGAAAGTGGATTATTCAGTAAATGATGTTGGGATAATTGGCTATTTGGCTAATTATTGTATTTATCACATGTTTTGAATTTTACAAACAATAAAACCATTAAAATTCTAAAGGATGATAAAATAATGTATAATCAGGATTTTCTCTGTATGACGGAAAAGCATTAATAACGGAGGCTTAACAAAGAAAGTACATTTAAAAAATTCTCTCACGTAAGTAGATCTAGAGACAGGCTGCCCAGGTCTGGGAGACTCCAGGCAGCCAGGAGAACCAGGTTCTTGGGACTTTCTATTTTGCCTTCTCCAGTGCGTGGCTTCTCACTCACAGTCACCTCAAGGGCTAAGGCGGCTGCTGAAATTCCAGCACTCACATCTGCATTTCTCAGTTGCAAATGGTAAGAGTTCCTTCTTTTTAATAGCGGCATAGTATTCCATTGTGTAGATGTACCACAGTTTTTTAATCCACCTATCTGCTGATGGGCACTTAGGCTGTTTCCAAATACAATTTAAATTTCAGGGTATTTTTAATTTGGAAAAAAGAAAAAGTAGATATTGGGTGGCAACTACCAGTCATATTTTAGGTAGGTGAAGCATTCTTGAGCATGACCCCAAAGCCAACAACTGTACTAGACAAGCTTGATGGAGTTTGACGAACACAGCAGCGACAGTATTTTTATTTTCTTTTGCAAAAGGCATTATAAGCAAAATGAAGGCAAACAACAAAATGGGACAGAATAGTTGCCATGAATGACATATAATTAATCTTCTTAAAAGTATAAAGAAATACACTAATCAGTAAGAAACTTGATTGTGCCTTTTGAAGAGAAGCTATTCTTTGGTTCTCCTTTAAATGTACAATAATACATTATGGACGATGCCTAATCTTATGTGTACTTTTCAAAGAAAAACCCTGTTGATCTTTTAGCTGGGGGATGGGGGGGAGCGTTTTTTGTTTTGGGTGTACACATTCTAGGCTCATCAGTTTAATGCTTCTCTGTATTAATACATGTCTGGTGATGGGCTGCACGATTTAGGAGAGATTCAGCTAGATTACCTGAATGCTCAATTAACTGCCATGTGAGAGTCATCTGCTTTCAGATTGCTAAGGAGATCAAATCAGCAGCCATTCTCAGTTCCGTGCTTTATCAGGAAGTGAATGAAAGTGAAACAACCCATTAGCAGTCATTTTTCTAAATATTAATAACTGAATTCCAAATCTTAGAAAAAAGCTTCGCTTGTGTTTAGTGGTTATTATAGCCTGGGATGTTTTTACCCGAGGTCAGGACTTGGGGACACTGGGAGGGGGTACTGTTTGTTGCCTGATTACTTAGACAACAATAATTCTTCACAGCTTTCTCTTAATATCTTTTGATTAACAAGCAAGTTGGAGCCAAGTGGATTTCAGTTATTTGGTATCCTTGGTAACCACTGTTAGATGATGAATTGGATCAGTTAAAATTAATTTCTTGTGAAAATCTGCTTTCATGAGAAAATATTGGCTTTGATGTTTAGATGTACAAGCAATATACGTGTGTGTGTGTGTGTGTGTGTGTGTATGTGTGTGTGTGATCATATGTGGAGACTATTTGTAGATAAAAACTACAAAGCCTAGTAAATTTATAAAATGGGTTTGAGGGAAGGCTGTAAGGACTCTGCCTTTAAGGACCCTGCTTTTACATGGGGAGAGGGGACTTCTATAAATGAAGGAACCTGAGATATAATAGCCACTATGTGAGCTTTTGTTCAGCTAGAGGAGAGCCTTTCTTCCCTTGCATTTGTGAATGCTGTCATGACAAAGCTCTTTTATTGTTATCAAAGTTTGGAAAAAGACAGAGAACAGTTTTTTTTTTTTTGTTATTCCAGTCTAAAATAACCCGATATATATTTTAGCTCCAAGCACATTTTTATGTCAATTGAGGAAGCCTTTTCCCTTCGTCACAATAGGTACCTTAGGTGAGGCCCATATCTATGACAAGTCATGCATTTGTAAAATTTTACACTTTGGGGGTATTGCTAGAGCATGGCAGAACCATTTCTGGACTGTGTAGCATGGGCTGGGACTGCTGGCTGGTGAGATAGCCGTACGTCCATCCCAACATTTGGAGCCTGCAGCAAAGGGTGGGATAGAGCAGCCCCTCTGTAAAGAGGTGCCCTGGGTCCCTGCAACCACATGTTTCCCTAGAGGGGGGCGGGGAGGTGCTGCTTTCAGTTCCAGGTAGGATTTTGGCTGCTGCTGACTTCAAGATATTCTCTTTGCTCTCAGAGGAGCAATAAGATAGAGACTTAAAGTGAAAAAGCAGGAGCTGAGCTATAACAGGGTGAATCACAGTGTTATTTATAAGATTAGCTGCTTAGAACTTTTTACCATCAAAGCTCCCTTGCTCTACAGTTAAATATTCCCTAAATGAATATTTCCCGGGAAAAGCAAATATCCTTGGCAGTCCATGTAAACTGAGTGCAAAGACTGCTTCACCACCTCATAGTTGTATAACTTGGGGAGAGTTACCTCATTTCTGGGCGTCCCAATTTTTTTGTATCTGTGCAAAATGAGGATAATAATCTTTGTAGGGGAACTGTAAGGTGTAAATGACATTATGGATTTGGGACAAGGCCTGGCACTTAGAGCTCAATAAATGTTAGTTCCCTTATTACTCCCCTCGGGGAAAGGTTTTTCTGAGTAAAAGAAAAAAAAATCTGTGCAAGTGACTCTTACCCCATCCTTTATTTTTGCTTTCTTTTATTTCTTCCATTAATCTCCCTTCTTGTTTTTCACTCACCTTCTGATGCCCTGCTACGTTATTGTTTTCTCTTCTCTAACTTCATCTTATCATCCCCTCTTGCTTCATGTTATTCTCCAAACTTGTTATTAGCCATTTGCTGCTGCTTTTCATACGTGATAATACAATGTAATCTAGCTATTCATTCTCGGGTTTAACAGGAAACTCCCATATTTTGGGCGCTGTCCTTGGTGCTAGACTTGTTGTGATGAGAAAGGAATGGTCCCTGTCCTCAAGATTACAGTTTATGTGGAGGATATAGATAAGTAAACAGGCAATTATAATGTAGTACAGTAAGTGAAAGTGTGGTGTGTTATGGAAGCTCATAGGAGGGTTACCAAACTTGAACTTGGTAGGAGTGGTATCAAAGACGGCTTCCCCAGAGAAGGAATAAACAGCTCTGACACGTTACAGAAGCCAGAGTTCAAGCAAAGCCTTCAGACAAAGAGTTTTGGTGTTCTTTTTTGTTTGTTTGTTTTGGGGGGAAGCATGTGAAAAGGCTTGAATATTTGAAGTGGTTCATAACCTTAGGGAGCCTGAAGGAGTTTAGGGTAGGTGGAGTTGAATTTGGGAGTTAGAGCAGGAGATGTTTACATGATGAGAAAGTCAGAAAGGTACATGGGGTCTTGAGGGTCATGTTAAGAATTTGAATCTTATCCTAAAGGCAATAGTGATATGTTTTATGATAGAATCCATCTGGTATAGAGTATAGTAGGAGGGAAGTATAAAGGAAGTCTGAGGCTTCTGATTTAGGCAGCTAATTCATACAGAATATTGAAGAAGGAGCAGGTTGAGGGAGTGAGAGAAACTGAGTTGGGGTTTTAGAAATGTGTGTTTGAGGTATATAGTAGTTGTAACTATGTGTCGAAATGAAAAGTGTTTTCAAATTTTATTTTGAAATTATGACAGTGATGCAATATGTTATTCCCGACTGTTTTCTTGGTGTATGTGTGTGTGTGGGGAGGTGGGTACGGGGGGGGGAGGGAGAGGGGGTTTCTTCCCCATGATTCTTGTCCTTCTGCCTGTTTATATATTTCAGTGTGCATGGTTGGGTAATGATGGCTCAATTACATGTATCCAAGAGGGATCAAAGTGAGTCCCATGGCCAGAAACATGGGCTGATGGTGATCTCAAGGGAAGTATATGAATGAGGGTTTAGGGGGATAAGTGATAGGTAAAGTCTTATCCTGCCTAAACTCTATCTCCAAGATGAGAGATGTCTCTAAATCAGCTAACTTCATTGAAGAAACAACCATGGCTTTGTTATTGCTGAATTTTTCCAAAATGTTTGCAGTCTATTTTTATTTCTGGCTTGTATGCCCTTTGAAGTAAACTTCCATGATAAGTGCATTACCTGCGGGGCTATGTAGAACTGCCTTTGGTCTGTCAGACCCTAACTTCTCTTTTGTTTCCAGTGGAGCCCTCTCCTTCTGGTCTTTCAGGATGTGTTGACCAAATCCATCTTTCTGGAGTTTACAGCAGTCATGAAGGTATAATTGATCATACCTCTGTTAAGTTCATATTTTCCCTGTGTTAGTTGTTTGTTTCCTTTCTCCCCATACTGCTGTGCTCTTGTCTCCATCACTACTCAGGTTTTCCCTTTTTTCACCTCTCACAAGCCACCTGGTGCAAGGAACTGTACCTGACCTTGAACTTCTGACCTTGATGCCTTATAATGTAAGTGGCAGAATGAGTAGTCTTCCCTTACAGGATGCAGAAGCCACTCAGAAGGCCACTTTCTCAGGAAACCTAGTAGTGGTTTCTCAGCTGTTTTCTCAGATCCAGGCCCCTCCACTGACAAACACCATTTGTTTTGTTTTGTTTACAACATCTCCTGTTACACCTGATTCCTCCCGTAGATTTGGGGGAGCGTCCTAAAGGGTCTTGCAATCCACTGGAGTGAAGAAGGCTAAGTGATCTAATAGCTTCATCCTGGCCCAGTAAAGTCCAGGGCATGGGCTAGAATTAGTTCTTTGGAGACAGGGCTGCACAAAGACACCTGGCAAAGCGTACATGGCTTTTGCTCCAGTCTGGGCATGCTCCTGGCCTGCCAGCACTGCTCCAGCTCACTTCTCCTGATTTGCCAGCCTCTGGACTTTGCCCATTACTTCTCCAAGGGCCTCTCTCTTCACTGCCACACTGCTCATAAAATAGCTTACACTTGCTGGGTTGCTTCCTCATCTTCTTCCATTTGCACACCCACCAGCCCTCTGAGGCTGCTCTAACTGTAGTCACCAGTGACCTGCTAATTGCTAATCCCAGTGGCCACATTTCAGTTATTGGAATGCTGCTGCTCTTGAAATGGTGATCACTACTCCCTACGCTCTTGAATTTTGCAATACCGAATCCAGTTCTTTTTCCTCTTTCATGGGTTTCTTTTCTTCTGCTTGCACCTTAAGTGTCGGTGTTTCCCAATTACTTAGCATGGTCACTGCTCTTCTGACTTTTTGCACTTTCCCCCAAGTCTTCCCCTGCACTCTCAAGGTCCACCAGCCCCCAATACTCTGGTAGTTCCCAATCCACGTCTCTGCCCAGACTATGTTGATCTTTAGGCCGGAAGTTCAACTGCCTCGTGGATGTCTCCCTCTGGATAGACAAAAGTCACCTCAAATTCATCATGTCCAAAACTGGAGTCATCATGTTGGCCTTTGCCCTTGATGTTCTTTAGCCTGAAATATTCTCCCCATGGTTCCCACAGGCTTGCCACACTCTCCATTGAGTCTCTTTCAATCAGCAACTTCTCAGGCCCCATAGAAACCTATTTCTTCCCTGGCTTTGCTTTTCTTCAGAGCTCATATATCTGAATATACATGATAGATTTTTAAAAAAATATATTTTATTGATTTTTTACAGAGAGGAAGAGAGAGGGATAGAGAGTTAGAAACATCGATGAGAGAGAAACATCCATCAGCTGCCTCCTGCACACCCCCCACTGGGAATGTGCCCGCAACCAAGGCACATGCCCTTGACCGGAATTGAACCTGGGACCCCTCAGTCCGAAGGCTGATGCTCTATCCACTGAGCCAAACCGGTTTTGGCAGATTTTTTTTATTTGTTTAGTGTTTGCCTCCCCCCATTAGAATTAAGCTCTTTTTATCTGTCTAGTTCACTATTATGTTTGTAGCACTAGACCAGTTTCTGGAATGTAGTAGGTGCCCAAATATGAAGTGAAATGAATAAATCATCTCTCCAACCCCAGACTGAATTCTGGATATTTTTTTTAATCTTGATGGTAACACTACCCCATCCTCAGTCACTCAGAAACTTCTGTGTCATTCCAGAGACTTCTGTAACCATCCACATGTCCCTACCTCCCTTCACCCAACGGGCACCAATTCCAGCCAGTTTTATCTCATACTTTGCTTTCATATCTATCTCCCAGCTCCGTTCCTATGGCCACCACCTATTTCAGGCCCTCGAGTCTCTCTCCTGTATTATTGGAGCTCCTCATGGGCTTCCTGCCTCTGTTCTTAACCACCAAATCCAGCCTCCACCCAAGCCAGAGTGGTCTTTCCATAAAAACAAATCTGACCCTGCTGCTTTCCTTTGTAAAACTCTTCACAGTTCCAATCAGCTACAGGATCAAGTCCAAGCTCCTTAGCGTGACATAGGAGAGACTAATCTGGTCGCACAACATAGTGGGTGCTAAAACTGTTCGCTCAGCCTAGAATGACTCTCCTCCCACCCCTACCCCTCATACTTAAAAAAAAAACAAAAACCCACAAAACTTTATTGTTGATTCTATTACAGATGTCTCCATTTTGCCCTCTTTTGCCTCCCTCTACCTAGCCCCCGCCCCCGCTTCCCTCTAGCCATCACCACATTGTTGTCTGGATCTATGTGTCATGCACTCAGCTTTGAGTTTCTTTCACCTGGATTCTCTGTGCTCTTTTTCCTATCACTGTATCTGCACTTAAAACATTATCTGCCCATCTGTCCATCTGTCTGCCTCCTTCATTAAATTGGGAACTCTAATGAAAGAAGCCATTTATTTGATGGAAAGGACTGTGTTTCATTCATCTTTCTATTCCTTTGTATAATCTAGTGGCTTCAGCATAAGTACTTGATAAATGTTTGAATAGGTGGGAGAATGAATGAATAATCTATCTAGATGTGTGTTTCTGGCTGAATTCTAGTCATTGTCAAGTTACGGCACAGAATTGCATTTCCTAAACTAGAAAGGTATTAGTGCAATCTGCAGAGCTCTGTTACAGAACTTTCTCCTTATACCTGTCAGAGAGTGCCCATTTCTTGCCTTCCCTGTTGACCTATTAAAGCCAAATGTCCGCTTAACAATAACTGAAAAGGAAATAGAAAACAAAAAAGGACCATTGGTAGATTACACCCATTGGTTTCTGTTCCCGAATCTGAAGGGTTTTCTCCAACAAACCTAAAGGACATTTTTGCCATAGTAATGCAATTGCATTGTTATTATAATGTGTATTGTGTCAGGCACATGGACAGTATGGCTTAGTGGATAATTTCTCTAGGATTGAGAGTATGCTTAGTGGTAAGCTGCTACTCCTTCCCCTAGAGTTTTGAGTTTTGAGATTTGAATTTTCAATGTGAAAACAAATGTTTCTGTTGCAGAATTTTATCGTCAACTTGTTGGAATTCATGCCCAGAATATTTTGAGTTAACAGTTCTGTCTCAGTGGCATGTAAAGATTCACTAAGAAAGGCACTGTGCCAGTGATGCTATAAACTTGTCAAAAGCTAGGCATGCTGCACAATACTTAAATGGCAGGGAAAAGCCAGTCCCTGACGGATGTGCTTGAATCTGCACAGTGGTTTTTAAAACTGTTTTCCTGAGCTCTGAGATTCTTCAACATTGTCTTGGCTACAGCTGGACCTAAGGGGCAACACTGCACCTCACTCCCACTGCAGCTAGGCCAACAGCACCAGCATCTGGTTTATAGGGAGTGACTGATTATCATATTTCACTTGGCATTGCATTTGACTTGATTTGGCTGAATGTAGCTGGACTTGTGTTCTGTAATATAGGGAGAATTTTAAGTGAATAAAACTGGATAATAATTTCATGCAGTCAGATTCCCAAATAGCTCAAGAGGAATGAAAAACATAAAGGGTCTTTTAGATCATCACATTCTAACACTTAAAAGTGGGGGAGGGGGAGACCCTGCCATTTCAGAAACTAGTGCCGATGAGCACAGATTTACAGGGTTATGGGCACACAAATGAAACAGCCAGGCAAATATATATTTAGGAACTTTAAGGGGGGATTTGCCATGAAAATATTTCCAGGAATGCTGATGGCAAGACTGAGTTGGTGTTTTGGAAACACCCATAGAATAATTAGAAGTGTATTATTTTAATTTATATTAAAACCAAGAAGGAAGATATCTCCCTGCTTGGGGGAGGGAGTAATGACAGATGCCAGGAGACATCCAATAGAGGCAGGAGCAGTGCCAGCAGATAGAGTTGGGCAGATGCCCAGTCCTCACAGTGGAGGATATGTGGAATCGAGAAATTCAAGACTCATGAGGTTGGTGACTATCACTGGCAAAGTCCTAAGCCAATTTAGCAGATGGTTTGTGAGCACCTAGAAAAGAAAAGGTAACCCCGAGTTGTCTTACTAAAATCAAGTCATAGTAAATGTCTCATGTTTCCGTTATTAGCAGAGTCACTTCAGCAAGATTTTTCATGAGGCTGCTGATGATTACCAACACAAGTGTGTGTGTGTGTGTGTGTGTGTGTGTGTGTGTGTGTGTGTGTGTGTGTTTCCACTGGGAACAAAGAGACTGAGTTGGGTGGGTAGGGAAAGGCTCATGTCAGCTGAAGAGAAAAGCCAGAGAGGCGGGAAGATACCTCCTTATGGCCCTCTCGATGGAGCCAGTGAGAATCTGCTTAAGAAAGGAGCGTAGATGAGCTACTATGTTAATATTCACTGTGTCCCGTAATACTGCATTTCTCAGCCTGTGAACCATGAGCCACCTGGCTTCAGAGGTACTGGGGGGTGGGGGGTGTTTGTTTATAATGAAGATTCCTGGGCCTCACCCAGAATCAGGATCTCTGGGTGCATAGCCCAGGAATCTGTATTTTTAACAGCTTCTCGGGCAATTATCAAGCACACGTACATTTCAAAGCTATTGCTTTAAAGTCAAAATCATCTGTTGTGAAGAAGGTTCCTAGTTATGGAAGCGTAGGATTTCTTTAGTTGTTTTATAAGCAGATCCACTTTTTTTATATCACTGAGGCCCAGACATTTCTGATCTTCCTAATTATTTAATTGCCCAGGGTTAAGCCCAACTCTTCGGAGCACTAAAGTGGGAATTCTGTATCAGGTAAAGACCTTATGTAGAACAATGGGGCATAGAAACTTAGGCCTTACAATTGCCGGAGAAAGTTAGTCCCCATGCCGCCTGAATTGGAGGCAGTTGTGTGCTGCTGCCTGTGTAGCAGCTAGCTCTGCAGAATTAAAATTGTATGCATAAATACACACTCAGTTTATTATAAATTTTACTGCTATAACGGGTATGCAATATACAATTCACAATAAAATAGACTTTATTGAAGGCATTACAATTGATTCTTATAGAATGCATTCCTTGATTTTTGTCAAAGTTCTGTATCCATAGCAACCTTTGATGGCAATTGACAAATGAGTGTAGGTCCAACATGCATGGTGGTTGATAGTTTCATTTATCTTGACAAGTGAGATGAAACTGAAACAACAAGGACCCATGTCGTGACTTCACTTCAGTCATTTGTCAAAAATAATGTGAGCAGCTTCTTTATTGAGTCAGATAATAGTTTCTGAAAACTCAAATAATTTATCTCCAATCTTTTGTGCTATTCACAATATAATCACTGTATACGTGACACTTTTAATCAGCATTATTGACATTTTTCTTCACTTAAAAATTTTTTTAAATCTTTATTTAAAAAGTTGAAAGTATTGCATATGTCCCTTTTTTCCCCACATTGTCCTCTTCCACCCTCCTCCCCTGCCCCAAGCCTTCACCACTCTATTGTCTGTGTCTATGGGTTATGTAAACATGCATATGAGTTTATTGGTTGATCTCTTCCCCCACTCTACTCCCATATGCCTTCCCTCTGAGGTTTGACAGTCTGTTTGATGTTTCTATGTCTCTAGGTCTATTTTTGTTCATCAGTTTATGTTGTTCATTAGATTGCAGATATGAGTGAGATCATATGATACTTATCTTTCTCTGACTGGCTTATTTTGCTTAGCATAGTGCTCTCCAGGTCCATCCATGCTGTCTCAAAGGGTAAGAGTTCTTTCTTTTTACAGCTGCATAGTATTCCATTATATAGATGTGCCAAAGTCTTTTAATCCATTCATCTGCTGATGGACACTTAGGCTATTGTAAATTGTGTTGCTATGAACATAGGGGTGCATATATTCTTTCTGATGGGTGTTTCTGAGTTCTGTAAATGCTTTTTTAAAATTGATTTTAGAGAGAGAGGAAGGGAGAGGGAGAGAGAGAAACATCAATTGGCTACCTACTGCATACCCTCTCTTGGGGGTCGAGCTTGCAGCCTGGGCATGTGCCCTGACCGGGAATTGAACCTGCGATCTCTCAGTGCATGGGACAATGCTCAACCACTGAGTAATACTGGTCAGGGCTTCAGCACTTCCTTAAGACTAGTCTATCAACAAAATAAAGTTAAGCCCTGATTTGTGGTGTGGGAATTTCCCATGCTATAAATTCTCCCACCATGGCCCACTTCAGCCTACCAAAATGACATCACTGAATGCCGAATTGGGAAAAGCACCATCATTTTATAGTATTTCCACTATACAGATGTGATACATACCAGTAACCTTGAGAACATAGATAATAGTAAAATGAGTAGGAAAGGATGACTTTTGAATACTTATTACCTTTGTTTTTAAAATCATTTAGATAATTACAAGTTTACATAATTAAATTTTGAAATGATGGCCATGTTTAATAACTAGCTCTCAAAAATTCATGAAAATTTAACAGTTGTCTCTTATGAGTTGTCTCTTACGAGTCTGCTGTGAGCTGGCCCCAGCCCACTACTGAATAGGGGTGAGTTTTCTGAACTTGCAAATAGGTGATTGGGTTACGTCCCTGCTTTTATGCAGGAGCACTGATATGATATTTTCATATTTGTATAAACTGCAGCTCCTCTTGCAAGAACATAGCAGTAACATGCCTGACAAATGTGTCCTGCCCCTGGGCATCAGAGTGAAGAGGAATTCCTGAACAGATGAGGTCGGATCCAATAGAACAGGTTTCCCGTCATGTCTGGGAAAGTATGACTCATGCTTTTTGCCAGCTCTGGGTTTTGCATCAGCAGACATTCTGACATGTAAAGCTGCCTGTCTTGAGTCGCACCCTACTGATTTCAACAAAAACTGTCTTTGTGCTTTGACACTCTCCAGTCTAGAAACCCTTCTAAATACAATTGTCGTACTATTGTTTCTTACTTTTCTATTTTCTTCTACACCTATACTATAAAAGGGCAGTCAGATTATCATTAAAATCTGATGAAAGCCTGGCTGTGGCCTCTAGAGTATATTTTTGGACTCCTTTGCTCAAAGCCAGGTATAGAATTGATTTACAATTTGTATGTTTTTGAATCTGGAAGTTTGAAGCCACAAGCAAAGGTATTAGGATTTGAGCCACACCTTTACATAAATTCATATGAAAACTGACAATGCTGTGGGTGTTCTCTCTGACAGATTTTTTGAATAGCCAGGGAGTTAGGACTGTGCCTCCATATTCTTTTTTCCTGTTTTCTCACTGTATTGTTATGAGCAAATTGTTTAGTAATTTCATTCTTCTCCCCAAGAGCATTTTCAAAAGTGTGTTTGAATTTCCCACTATAGAGACCTGGGCTCTACCAATATTTTCTGTACTGACTCTTGTAATTATGGCCCAGGGACCTACTTAAACAGAACTTTGCTTGCCAAACAAATATAAACACAAAATTGCTTTAAGTTGCTAATTATGTTTTTCTGCTGTGGATATTGGCTTTATAACCCAGCAACTTGGCTACTATTTCAGTTATAAGAGACCTTCTACAGGCTCTCAAACACTTCTTCAAGTAAAAATTCTTATGGTGTTCACTGATTCTTAACTGGGGTAAGGAAGCTTCTCCCTTAATAAGATATTACCTTTATAAAATGAAAAGAGCAACATATTTTCATATTTGAAAAACCAAAGTGAAACCAAACAATCTTTTAGCTGGAGGGAGACCCCGAACCCATTTCACAGCATCGATGCCATCTTCCCATTTCTCTCTTCAAGCCAAGTCCATGCACAGAGAGTTTGTGCTCAGTGTATGCTCCACTGATTCCATGGATCTTGTTCAGAGCAAAAATTGGAAGCATGTCCTAGGGCTTCTATAAAATACCCTTTGGCCAGGTACGTAGGTACGTGGGTGTGAGTTCACAGAAGCAGGCAGGTAAACAGATGGCAGGCTAGCTACCCTGGGCTTCACATGCCCGATGACAAGCAGCACAAAGTACTTGCAGTTCATCCCGTGCCACCTGCCAGGGCACTATGCACAGGCCCCGACCCAGGGAGTGGCCACCATCTGGGTCCTTCAGCCCAAGTAGCCTATAGGCAGCGCAGTAGGAAGTTTCTGGGAGCAGAAACCTTCCCAGGTGCTTTCCTATGCTTTTTGGCATCTGTTTCAGTTGAGACAGAGCCTTGTGGGCCCTTCACGATCATCTTTACTCAGAATTGGGACTATTTCAGCTTCCTAATTTAAAACATGTTTTTACAAGTTTTATATTTACTTCTTCACCTTTTATTTACAAATTTTCATTATAATTGTTCAAGTAATATATATATACAATGTTTTTTAAAAATCACACAATACTGAAAAACAAGAGAAAGAAAAGCTTTAATTGTTATCCATGGGTCTACTCTCAGAGGCAACTATTTTTATATAATTTTTTTAATTGTAGGTTTTTGATAATTACCTCCATACTGTAAATAATATTCTTGTATGTCATTTTGTTTACCAACTTTACCATCATATATATATGATGAGGAACTTTCCCATTCCCAATTTATATTTGCTATATTATTTTGGATTCTTTTATTGGTTATATTTTTAGGCTTAAATTCTTTTTTAAGTTTTCCATTTCCTGTTGTATGGACTTTAGACATTATCTCTGGATCCTTTACTTTGTAAAATGAGGCTATTGGTTAAACCGTTAAACTAATAGTATACTGTGATGTTAAAATTTTTACATTCTGAATTATAAAGTTATTCATGTGTTATCTATATGTTAATTCTAAACATTACATATCAACAGACTCTTTTATGGTACATTTGAAGCTTTCTTAACCAACTTCCAGTTCTCTCACTGGCCAGAATGATCAGGGCTCAATTTTTCCTAGAAAGCATTTTGGTAAATACCATGACAGGCTGAGTTCTCATGATAGCAGACTATACAATACTATTTCTGTTTATTTCTGCTCCCATAAATTAACTGAATGCTAACGAAGAAGCAGTTATTTTTGTTCCAAAACTTGTTTATTCAGGTTGGACTTGTTATTCAATTGTGTAATTTAATTAAATATTACATATACTGATGAAAGATAAATACTAAAAGAATTGTTTCCATGAAAAATGAATTAAATGCTAAGACTCAATAAAGGTAAGTTATTTTTTAAATGATGCTGAATTACAAAGTGGAGGAACAACTATGAAAGACTGAAAACAGTGGTAATAGTCTAGAAGGATTCTTCTCTTAGACTGCTTCACTTTAAACAAACTAGAGTTGAACACACCCTGAATTGTGGGTGTTTCTGATGTAAGAAAGGTAACACAAAACTATAATGAGGGGACCCATATTCAAAGGAAAGAACTGTATAGCAAAGGATTGGTAAAATCAATATTTTAAGTCAAAATAAAGCATTCATGTTAAAATAAAATATTTAAGCTTAAGATGGGGGGGGGTCCCTTTAACTGACTTTTTCAATTAACTGGTGCCACCCCCAATAGTTAACAGTGTTATCAGCTTTTAATATTAGAGTACAGTGATTAAGAGTAGACTTCAGGAGGTTACTTCACCTTTCTGTCCTTAGGTTTCCTCATCTGTTAAATGGTGTTAATCATAGGGTTTAATAACGATCAATGAATTAGCACATGCTTATCACAGCATTGGCACTTGTTTGGCATTCAAAGGTGCAGCTATTATCATTGGTGTTACAACATTGTAATTTTGTAAAAATTAGTATCTATTGAGCCATGAAGTATGATAGGACCCTGGAAAAAGGAACCAGAGTTTTATATTGTTAATCTTGGGCCATTTGCAGGGTTTAGTTTCTTGCATCTAAAGTCTTCAGTTATATGCCATAAGTTATTAAAGTAACTTGTCATATTTTAATGGTTTTATACTTGACCATTACTTTATTTTATGGCATTTTGTGTTTCTTAGACTACTTTATATTTTCTA
The DNA here is from genome assembly GCF_951640355.1 of Cnephaeus nilssonii. Classification (NCBI taxonomy): domain Eukaryota; kingdom Metazoa; phylum Chordata; class Mammalia; order Chiroptera; family Vespertilionidae; genus Cnephaeus; species Cnephaeus nilssonii. The sequence continues at coordinate 38,680,688 of NC_137084.1, read as the reverse complement.
TCATAAAATATGTAGGATATTTGGTAAACAGAAAGAAGCATATTTCTTCACTATATTATTAAATATACCCAGTCTCTTGATCATTCATTTGGTCAAGAAAGTGGGAACTCACTTTCTTCTTTATAGTATTTTCCCAGGAGTTCCTGATCACATCCATAAATATTCTTACACAGAGTGATGTCCTGGGACCCCATATCACTTGCACTTGAAAGTTAGGTACACTGTTTACTCGTTTTCTTAATAAATAAGTTAATTTTCTCTTTCTCTAATTCTTTTTCATTTAGCTGGAGTACATCTTCAAGTAAAATTTTCAGAAATGTACATAGGGCCCTGGCCAGTGTGGCTCAGTTGATTGAGCATCATCCCGTGCACCGAAAGGTTGCTAGTTTGATTCCTGATCAGGTCACATGCCCATGTTGCAGGCTCAATCCCCGATCCTCCATCAGGGTGTGTGCATGAGGCAGTCAATCCATGTTTCTCTCTCTCCCTCTCAAAAAATAAAATAAAAGGAAAACAAATATATTTTTAAAATGAAATGGTCATAGGATATAAATATTGAGTCCTTTATCTGAAAATGCTTTTATTTTGCCCTCATTTGTATGGATGGTTTGGCTGAGCATACATTCTATAATAAAAATAATCTTCTTTTGGAGTTTTAAAGGTATTATTCCATGGTCTTTTTGCATGATAGAATTGCTTAAAAGAAGTCTGCAGGCAGCTTGCTTCTAGATCTTTTATGGTTTTCTCTCTATCCTTGGGTTTTGAAATTTTTTAGCAATGTGTTTGAGTACATGCCCTTTTTCATTCATCTTGCTCAGCATTTCCTGGGATATTCGATTAAAAACCTTATGACTTTCACTCTGGGAAATGTTATTTTTATGAGAACTTTTTTGCAAGGGGCCTCCTAGGTTAATCCGCTGTTTCCTAGCTTCTCTACTGCTCTTTGTCTCTTTGCTGTATAGTCTTAGTATCTTAGGAAGCAATAGTTAACCTCAGAATACTTAATCTTTTGTTCCCTCCTGTTATTTCTCATACTTTTTTGCCCTTTACATGATCCTTTCACCATCATTCCATACCCTTCCTCTCATCTAAGTATGGAGTTTGAGCATTGAGAAACAAAAAGATAGCTCATCATTGAGCTTACTCAGGCCATTCACTTATAATTCCACCTTCCCCAGGGACCAAGCTGCCTAAGTCTGGGATGCTATAATAAACTACCATAGACTGGGTGGCCTATAAACAACAGGAATTTATTTCTCACTGTTCTGGGGGCTGTGAATTTCAAGATCCAGGTACAGGCAGATTTGGCCCGCTTCCTCAAAGAAGGTGCCTTCTCTCCGTGTTCTCACTTGATGGAAAGGATGATGGAACCCTCTTGGGCCTCTTGTGTAAGGGAACGAATCTCATTCATGGGGCCTGTACTCTCATGACCTAATCATATCCCAAAGGCCCACCTCCTAATGCCATCACATTAGTAGTATATAATTAGTAGGATATAACACTCAGATGAATTTTTTTGGGAAACAGAAACAATCTGTCTATAGCACAGGCTGTTCCTATACCCTTTTAGGGGAATTTTGAAGCTAAAGATCAGGTGGGCCTCTCTCTTATTTCAATGCCCATGTTAAATGAGTGATTCTTTTCATAAGTTCATGAGTGTAACATTCAGAAGTCAGTGACCAACACTAGTCAGAAGGGATTTTCAGCAAAGTCCACTTCCTTCTTTCAAGACATTAAGTAATGACTGGATATAATTACTCACATTGACTTCTCAGTTCACTGATGGTTGTGGTCTCTATCCTTAATTATTCAAAGATCTGAGGAGAAATTGAGTTATTCTCTATCTTAGAACGGGGTCAAACTCCTTACTCATAACCTGGTCATTGCTTCTTCCCCTTAAGATAATCTACATCCATATTTTAAACCTAACTCAGTAAATAGTAATGACATCTAATTGCAACGTTTTCTTTCTCACTTTGGGGACAATAAGATAGGGGGTCCCTTCTAGTCTTTAACAAATTATAAACCAGCGAACCATCCAGAAATTCCCAAGGCAGTACTCAAGTCATGAAGATAATCAAACACCGTATGCTTTCATCCCATTTCCTTGTATATTTTATGTTATCTATGGAAGTGGAATTTTTTAAGCTTTGATGTACCTTGTTTTCCAGGTGACACATAGCAGTTTATATGGACACAGTAGAAAAAAGCATTGTGACATCATGGCAAATGGCAAAGGTGCTCCCTAGACTTAATTTGCAGGATTATCCAAGGGTCTTCTGACATAGACTCCCAGGGTCAACACAGTGGGGATAAGTATGTGACTGTTAGGGTCCTGGGAAACCCTCGGAGGAATCACGGACTCTGGAGAGGGTGGTACTCCATTAGGAGTACTCTAGTAGAACAGTTTGAGAGGGACTATGTAATGCCTATGATTGATATTTAGTAGAGCTGTGGAGTTAAATATATTTGTTAAAAATCTAACTCTTCATCAGTCTTCTCTTGCTTAGTAATTCTCTTGTGTTTTTATGGTAATCATGTCTCATCCTTTCTAGTAGTTCTATACCTTTTATTTCTGTTTCTTTTTATATTGTGTAACCTAAATATCTCACTCAATATCACCCACTCATGGGCTGGGCAAGGCTACTTTAGCACCTGTACCTAGGCTTGCTGGATCATTAGCCTTTACCTGACAAGGGATAGGAAGGTCCCCTGTCATCTCACTTCTTGTGTTTTCCTATGAGTCCCTCATGGAAGATGTGGTGGATAACAATATCCCACATAAAATGAGCCACTTCCTTAGCTTTGGCATCTTTCTGCTGAGCCTACCTATTGCTTTTGTCATCCCTTTGATCCGCACTTGCTGTTCTTGCTCTTTCTGTCCTCTGATGCTGCTCCTGTTCTCCTTGCCTTGGCTGCCTGCTCATCTCTGCTCTGTAGGTCCCTGCTTGATCTACCATAGTGATCCAGCTTCAGTTTCTTCTACCTCTGCAAGTGTGAGAACCCTGCCTCGTATTGTTGCTGTTTGGAGTCTTCATTGGTCCTGACTCCGATGCTCACATTCTTGGTCATTAGGGAAACACTTCCTATCTCAAGCCCAGAGTGTACAGAGAGTGTCTCATGGTGGTGCTGCTTGCTTCCCTGTTGATGCAGGATGCTGATGGGTGCCCAGAAAAGTGAGAGAAGCTCTGTGGATCTTCAGGAGAGTGCATTTCCATCCAGGGTCAGGAGATCTGGAGAATGTTAGTAAAACATTAACTGAAGCCCCCATTTTCCACTTCAGTTTCCAGAACATCCCATGGGGTGTGCCCCGGACACTCCTCTTTACTCAGCATTCAGGTAGCAGGCTGCCTGTGCTGGGATTATCTCCAGTTCCTCCTGTGTACTTTTGGGAGGTGATGAGCCTATTTCATGACCAACTTCCATAAAATGAAGCCAACTACTTGGTTTATCAGAAAGGCAAAAAGTAGGACAGGGACGGGGTGGTGGGGCAGGGAGAAGGGAATGGGGAGTTATTGTTTAGTGGGGGTATTGAATTTCAGGATGGGGTGATGAAAATTTCCTGGAAATGGGGTAGTGAGGATGGTTGCACAGCAATGCAAATGAACTTAATGTCACTGAACTGTACACTGAAAAAAATGGTTAAAATGGTAATGGTTATGTTATGTAGATTTTTACCACAATTTTAAAGAAACACCTACCCAGATTAAAGAGAAGTGAGGATTGCAGAAATGTCTTAGGGAAACACATCAGAGCCTGCTCATAGTTGCACCTCTGTCCACCGCCCATCATGAAGCATCTCTGTGACTTAAAGGGCAGGCCTCAGGAGAACACTGTTAAGAAGAATATTCCTTATTATTTCCATTTGTGTTGAGTAATTTGCGTTAAAATCTAAAGTATTTTTTCTTTATGATGAATGCTTTTTAGAATGATTGCTGCATTCCTGGGTCATGTACTGGTATTCTTAATCATTTTGATGACAAATAAATGCCATTTCTATGCATGACTACTGATGAGAATTAGAGAATTAAAGAAACCATCCTCATTTCAGCAGCATTGAGTATTTACTGAAAGGAAGTTGACTTACAAACATATAATTTGTAGAAAATTGACAGGTAAATACGAAGATTTAAGAATCCATGCTTTTAACTAGTTGTCAATAATCTAAGCCTGATTGTGCTTTTAGAACAGGAAGGTGTATGATTTGGGGGTACCTTAGGTTTTCAGGTATAGAAATCCAAGCTAGTGAGAGGTTATATGTTGGAAAAGAGTCTGTGATTTTAGTTTTGGACCAGGGTTTGTGCCAGACAGAGAGACCAAGAAATAGGGAAGAGTTTGAGACGGGAGTGGGCTTTAAGCAACCTTGCCACATTGAACATTCTCAGGAGAGGTACTTGTAGGGTTAGTGTTGGCCATAAGACATGACTGTCTGGAGACATCATCTGGCTGTAAGGTATCTCCTGAAAATTTAGTTTGTCTGGCACACTCCACCCCCAATTACATAATATCTTCATCAAGGCAGCTCAGTTCAATGCGTTGTGAAGTTAGGTCAACAGATAATGACTCTCTCCGGAGCCCATGCTTCTTTCTCTACACTGCACTACCTCTGTGGAGCCATAAATGTGCAGAGGAGCATGAAATATTGTGTCATTTTTTTAATCACGAGGAAGAGGTAATCCTAATGCCCTCTCCATACACACTTAAAAACATGACTTCTTTGGCAGTTCCTTTCCCAGAAGCACATTTTTTTAAGTGGGTATAAAAATGGAAGTGATACCTAGGTTAGAATTTTATCATTCAGCAAACACGGAGTGCCTCCTGCATGCCAGACATCACACTAAGTTGCAGAAGATATTTTAGATATACAATTTCTCTCAATTTCAGAATATGCGATTAGCAGGGCCCTTTCATCTCATCCCATTTCGTTTTATATTAGGAAACTCAGGCCGAGATATGAGTTTCGGTTCCCTGAGCTTACGCAGGTGACTACAGATAGGGCCCAGAATACAAAACAACTCATTCTTCAGCAAATCCATCTGGGTCCCAGTGGAAACAGGCAGCACGGTCAAACTAGGCAATTTGAGGAGAGTTTAATACAGGAACTTTTTATAAAGGCATGGTCAGGATTCAGGGAAACGAGCAAGGGGCAGGACAGTACTCCAGGGCTAGTAACAACAGGGAGCCATTGCCACCCATAGGCCTGAGAGAACCCAGGAAAAGAGCTGTGGCTTTCAGTAGATGGACATATGCAACATGGCGACCTAGCAGGAGGAAAGCTGGAGGAGTAGATATTGTACCTCCATTCTCTTCCCACCCTCTAATAGCCCACTAAGGCCTCCTATTGGCTGAACCCAACAGAAGTCAAAGGCAAGGGAGCCCCTTGATATAGTCCATGTGGGTCAGCCTCCAAGGTCCAGAGCAGAGTGGAGAGGGGAGGAGAGTGGATTTGCAGTGCTAAATGGAAATGTACAACACACAGCTCCCTACCAGAAGACTCTGTGTGCATCCGGTCTCCAAATGTTAGGACATGGTTTTAGGGTTAATTGGATGTTGGAAGGTCTTTGGCTCTCTTATAAAGGATATCACATACGAATGCTGAGTTTTTTGCGTATAGGATTTTTAAATTTTCTCATGTGAAAGAGACAATATTGTTTTAGAATCATAGAATTCTAGTAACGGAAATGCCTAGAACCTAAGCTTTCATTGGCCCACTGCCCCCAACAGCTCACCGGGGTGCACCAAGGCTTGAGGTACTTCTTGCAAGAATTATTGGGAAACTCTAGGGAGTGTTTCATGTGTGCTTGTGTTTTAATCCTCACCTGAGATTATGTTCATTGACTTGAGAGAAAGAGAGAAACACCCATGTGAGAGAGAAACATTGTTTGGTTGCCTCCTGAACCCACCCAACCAGAGTTTGAACCTGCAACCTAAGCATTTACCCTGACTAGAATCAAACCCGCAACCTTTTGGTGTAAGGGAGGACACTCCAACCACTGAACCACCCAGCCAGGGGTCACATGTGTTTAAAAACACGTCTGTGCTCAGACTCTGGGTCATTTCCTCACATATCCAGGCTCTCACCTAGTTGTTGTGCTATGAAAAACAATCCCATCATTTAACTCCCTTCATGCTAATAGAAGCCTGCGAGTCCTCTGCCCATAACTATATAGGCACAGGTAACCGTGAGCACCTGCATGGAACTGCTCTCAGTCAGGCCCTATGTGTAAGGGTCAAGGTTGTGCCTGAGGAAGAACCAAGGAGAAAATCTGCCTAATTCTGGGGTCCAAAGCAATAACAGACTTCCAAATACTGCATTGGGCCCCATGCAGATGGATAGATGTCAAGTGCAAGGCTACCTGGAGCTTTCTAATCAAGCAACCCACTTGCCCTCTGTACAGAGAAGAGATAGGAAAACTAACCAGAAGCATTTGGAGAAAAGTCACTCTTCATAGGAGCCAGGAATGGGAAGAAGCAGCCCACCCTAACATCACACATTTATTTCTTTATGATTAAAGCTCATTCACTAATGTGGTTGTCAGCAACCTTATGGTCATGTTTTACTGGGTAGATGAGAAATGTAAACACTAATTGGATCAAAGCAAGACCAGATCAGCCTAGGAAATGGCTTGGGCTGACAGAGTTTGGAAAGGGGTCCTGTGGGAGGCGGGAGTTATTGAGTCAATGCAGCAGCCACAGCTTCAAAAGAAGTTCAAGCCTCACAATGAAAGCTCGGTGGCAGGCTTTTATACATATGCAAGTGCATCTAATTTTCAAAAGAACCCAGCAAGGAGGAATCTCTCCCCTTATTTTTAGAGGTGAGAAATGGCCCAGGAGAAGTGTGGGCAGCCCAAAATCTCGTAGGAGGTATTAGAGCTGGACACCAGGTCTCCAGTTGGCAACTCCTCTCCCCCTCCAGCTCCTGTTTTCCTGCACACACACTGAGGAGTATTGCTGAACTTAGGCCTGTACCCAGTCCCCGCATGTTCATGTTCTCGGGTTTTGTTCCATGGTGTTCTTTTCTGGCAGAGACTGCCCCTGGCCTGAAACCTTGCACATAAGATTTTCTGTTATTTTGCAAGAATCCTGGTGCTTCTGAATGCTTCCATCCGCTTTGCACAGGCCAGGATGCCATGCCAGAAAACACTGCAGATTTCACAAGCACTTACAGGGAAACTGCAGTGGGTGGTAAAATACTTTTAAGTGGACACTTTCCAATTAAATAATTTCAGTAGAGAATGAGTACAAAGAGAGTGGAAATCCAGTAGCAAAGCGGATGGTAATTCCTGAGCCTTCCTGTTATGCAGACAGTGGGAGCTCAGGTACAGGGGGATTGGGAAGTCAGGGATTATGGACTCGAGAGCTAACACCCAGTTCTTAATGTCTGCAGCTCCAGCCTCTGTGTAGCCTCCACAGACCCTGCCCCATCTGGTAGAGGCAGAGGGGGTGAAGCCAGTGTGAAGAGGAGCTGATTACACTGATGAGGCTGCACTTTGCAAATAGAAGGTGCAGCGGAAAGTGTTCTCTTATTGCTAATTTTAGGCCAGTTGCTTAGTTCACACAGGTAGAGTCATCTGGACAGCCTTCTGAGGAAGGGATCTGAGGGCTGGTGACACAGTCCTATTAAAGATTCTCCTCCCTGTATGTAATCACAGCAAAAGGCAGTCGATACCATTTGCCAGTTTCTGTGTTCTAATTCATTCTACTGGTCTAAGGGCTTCTTAGAGTTAAGGCGGTAGAATGCTGTTTATCTGGCTCAGTACCTTAATAATGGCATGGCCCCTGCAGGCCCAAGTTAATGCTCCCTTAATCCTTACAGTTGGCACCACGAGCCAATGCTAAGAGAGCCTCCTGTATGCTACCTGAATGCAAAGCAAGAATGGTCCTAAAACATAGTCTCCAGTTGGATAGTGCCCATTGACTTGTGGTTGTTAATAGGAATTATTATAATGGATTTAGCCTTGGATATAGATCTTGCTGTGAACTCAAGGTCATTTGGCAATTTCATAAGAACCACAGAATGTAAGAGCAACGTCCAGGCCCTTATGACAGCCGAGGAAGAGCATAGAGGGGTAGTGACTTACCCAAGGCCACAAAATATAAATGGTGGCAAAGCTGGTCCTAGAGCCCTTAGACCATGTGAGCTCTTTCCTGGGGCTTCCAGATACAGTTGAGCAAGTTGTGTCTTGTGCAACATAGGTGAACATGCACAGAAGCCCTAGCTTCCTCTTCTCCTGGTGTAGTCTCTTGACCACATGGCCAAATGGCCCAGTTTGGTCTTTATGTAAGAGAAGTAGTTGTAAGTAGGACTTGGCCCACTCCTCTTTTATGGGCAGTCTTCTCCGAACCCACCTCCGAGTTCCAGTAGTACTCTGTGAGTTGTGAATAGCCTTACAGGGTTATTTTTGAGGGCAAGGTCTAGTTTTATTTACTTTGTATCCCTGGGTTAGTCTTCAGCAAATATCAGGTGCTCCATAGGAGCTCCTGCTCCTGTCCTTTATATTTAGCTCAATAAGCACCTATTAGGCACCTGATTTTGCTCATTGCCAGCTCACTTCATAAAGCTTCAGGAGGCCTCAGTATTTATTGACCAAAGTGACCTCTTTGTGACAGTAGCAATAAGTCTGGATATGGAGTGGCTAAATGCTGAGACATCTCATGAAAACAAACAAACAAACAAACAAAACCCCAAAACTTATATTTATTGAGTGCCAGTACCTTTCTAAGCACTCACTACAACCCCAGAGGTAAATACTATTATTATCCCGATGTTGCTATGAGAAACCAAATATGGAGACCTTAGGTTGCACAACAGATGTTGGCTGCAGACCTCCATTGTGTGATTCTAGACCCTGTGTTCTGAACTGCTGGGCTGTGGTGCCTACAGTGTAATTAAAGAGCAAAGTCTTGCCATGATTGCATGGCTCAGACAATTTAAGTTCAGTCTTTTAAACACCAAAGCATCTCATTTTAGCCTAAAAAATCTAATACATGTTTCTTATACAAGATACCTCAGGGTCACCATTCAGGAGTCACCCTCTGGTCTATTGAAGTGTGTACAGAACTGAGTTCCCCTTCACAGGCTAACTCCAGAATGCTGTGATTTTTAATACAACAATTGTATTATTATTGTTATTATGTTTTTTAAATTGCAAAGTAATACATGTTTATTTTATTAAGCTTAAAAAATACAGAAAATAAAGTATTCAAATGGAGGCCTCGTGGCCACATGGAAGAGATGGCTGATGAGGGAATCAGCTCCCTAAGGTTTCTCCTCATAGCAGTGTTTCCACATTGGTTCACCTAACATCTCCTGAGAGCTGTCTGCTCGTGCCTGTTTCCTCTATCGAATCACATCACCACTTCCCCTACAAGGCACCATGCGACATCCTCACGTGGCTGATGGTCTTAACTGGATTTTCCAGGGTTACCTTTATTAGGCCCCCAAGACACAAGGGTTTTAGGATTAGGAAAGCATCTTGTGTTGTGAGCCACAATATAAATATATTTACTGGATCCAGTTTACACAGTGTTATTTATAGACCATCTGCAGCAGATTGATCTGAAATCTGACATGCTTGTTAAAAATGGAGGTTAACGGTTTGGCTCAGTGGATAAAGCGTCGGCCTTCGGACTGAAGGGTCCCAGGTTCGATTCCGGTCAAGGGCATGTACCTTGGTTGCGGGCACATCCCCAGTGGGGGGTGTGCAGGAGGCAGCTGATCGATTTGTCTCTCTCATCGATGTTTCTAACTCTCTATCCCTCTCCCTTCCTCTCTGTAAAAAATCAATAAAATATATTTTTAAAAAAATGGAGGTTAAGGGTCCTCACCCCAGACCTATTAAATAATACTATCTAAGACTAAAGTCAGAGACTCTGACCAACCATGTTTTGCTTTTTATTTTTCATTAAGAAACTGTCCAACATAGAGAAAATAATGTAATAGACTCTACATACTCATTACTCAGTTTCAAAAATTATTAACCCATTGTTAACCTTGCTTCACCTACATTTTGAAGCAAAAACTAGACATCATATCATTTGAATGTTTCCATATGTCTCTACACAACATAACCACTGACTTGAGAACCCATGTTATTCTCTTTGTGATTATGGATTTATACACTTTATTTTGAATCACTTAATGAGTGGCATGGGTCTCAGGACAGGATATAAATATATATGCAGATGTTCCATTATGAATCGCATTTCCCTTAAGCATTTGATATACATATTTGCACCTATATTTACTTAGTAACATCAAGTTGAAGTATCTATAATCTCCTCCTGCTAACAATATAGTTCATTTCATTTGCTTTTACATCCTTTCTTCTTTCTTCTCCCATGTATATTGAAATTGTTGGAATGGAAGTGAGTGTATGGTAGTCATTCCTTTGCTCTTTTAAGTCTTTTTTTTTTCTAACAGTTACATTAAACTTCATAATCTCATCACTAGAATTTTTTACGTTTCACGTAATTTTTACTGTTTGCTTCGCTTATAATTCTTGTGATCATAGTATGTAAATATATCTCGTGTAGCATGCTCTTTCCTTCTTGGGCTCTCTATTCTGACATGCATTTTTATTTGTTTGGAGAATTTCCTTAGGTTTTATGCAAGAGAGAGTGCATGAATAGTGTGTCTTCTGAGTCATTGATGGCTGAAAATGCCTTTCCTTTCCTCCTGTGATTGTGGCTGTGGAATTCTAGGGCTACAGTCTCCTTGCTTTGGATCAGGTGGGGTCTCTGCCTGTGGTTACTGCTGCAGCCATATTTCTCACTCGTAACCCCTGTTTTAAACATCTCACTGAGTAGATGGATTAAGTTGCCTCTTGCGTTAATTTGTTCTGTGTCGACAGCCATTTATTCTGTTGGCTCAGCTTGGTTAGTCTCTTTTAAGTTGTTGATTTGTCCCATGTATGTATCCCCTGTCTTTTTTCCAGTTGTCAGTTTATGTGTCTTCTCTGGCCCTTCGCAGTTTATCAGGGCAACTGCCCTTCCCTTGTCCATTTGCAGTGTATGGGTGCTCAAGCTTTTCACTCATTGGACAGTAACATTTGCCATTTCAAAGTAATGTAGGTGTCCAGCTGGGATGTCTGCTGGGTTAGAGGTTAGAGGTGTCACTATACGTTGTATCTGGTGTCCCGGGATGGTACTGCCATACCTTATGTCCTATGACTGGGGCTAACAATACGTTATGCTCTGTAGCTGGTGGAAGAGGGTTCTGATGATGAGGGTGATTGCGGGGCATCCATGCCACATCTTCCTGGGAGGATGCACTCTGTGGCATTTCTGGGTAGTTTCACACACAGTCACCCGCGGGCAGCAGCACCTCCCCGATCTGGATCAGACTTGGGTTACCACTTGCCTCCTTTTAGCCCTGAATCTCCATCTGGTTATTCTCTTGAGCTTTGGACAAAAGGACCAATTAGAAAAAAAATTTTTTTCCTGTTCTTTAGAAAAATTATCTTTAGAATAATAATTTTGAATGTCACTAATTTTTACAAATTTTATTATGAAATATACCATGAAGGCCAAAGAGTATACATAGTGAATACATGTAGTTTAAAGATCAACAATAAAACGAATAGCCGTGTACCTACCACCTCACTGAAGAAATAACTCCTGTTCTTCTAAAATAAAGCTGTTGGGATTCTAAGCGGATTCTCCCTCTCCCTTTCCTGAGGTCGTGGGGTCTGAAGTAGGTAGTATGTGTGGCCTCTGCCCCAGCCATCCCATGATGGCACCCAGGCTGGAAGACCAGCCCTTACATGAGGTCTGAGGTGGCATCAGCCATATCTACTTATATGTCATTGACTAGAGCAAGTCGGGGGGCCAAGACCAACATCCGGGCCTTGGGGTTCATCCTTCTCCCTCGGAGGGAGGGGTGCTGTGGTGGGGAAGAGTGAATATTGGGCAGATGATAGTACAGCTGACCCTTCTGCCTTCCCGAGTACCCCTCCTTGAGCCATTCTGGAGGTCTCCTGTCGGTGCCTGCATCAGGACAGTGTCGGAGTTATTAGGGAAGGGGTTTTACTTCCACTTGGATTACAGAATGCATTATGGGACTATGGTGTGAAGCCTGTTTTGTGTTCAGATTTGATGAGAGGGAGTGGGGTTGATTGCTGTGACAGCCTGATTAGCTGGGATGGGGCCTCCCTCCCTGTACTTCCACCACTACCACCTATCATAGAAGTTACACCAACACATTTTCACTCCTGTGTGCGCTGGCAGGCCCAGGGGGAGCCTGTGGCCAAACCATGCTCCCCTACCACTTGTCTGGGCTCTATGGTGGGTGATTTCTAGTGCCCTTTACATTGCCTCACTGACTACCTAGTCCTCATCCCTGTCCTTGTTGCTCTGCATCTGAGGTTTTTTGTTTGTTTGTTTGTTTTTGTCTGTTTGTTTACTTGTGTTTTTTAGAGAGAAAGGAGAGGAAGAGAGAGAGAGAGAGAGAGAGAAACATCAAGGATGAGAATCATTGATTGGCTGCGTCCTGTACATCCCATACTGAGGATGGAGCCACAATCCTGGGCATCTGTCCCAACCAGGAATCGAACTATGACCTCCTAGTTCATAGGTTGATGCTCAACCACTGTGCCATACCAGCTGGGCCTGCATCTGTTTTTTAATTTTTATTTTTCCCATTTATTTTTCCTTTGTTTTCATTTGCCTGTGTTCAGCATGCAGCACTAATTGGCTTTTCCTTTAAAAACTGTTACAGAAATTCCTCAGTGTTACTGGTTCACGGATGGATTGATGGTACCCAATTACCATCAATTACGTAATTTGCTTATCTCATTTCCATGGGACTGAAAACCAGAAAAGCAGCAAAGATTTGAGCTCATTACCCATGTTGAAGTTGGAACCCCAGAGTTTTCAAACAGAGATGTGATATTGTTTCACTATTAGGGCAAAGATTGATTGGGAGTCATAAAGGAGATATAGTAGATCCATCACCAGCCCTGGCGGCTGGCACTCTGTCAAGAGCAATTTTTCATGAAGAAACGGTTTTCATCATTTTATAACAATGATCAGGTGCCTTCAGAGTCATATTGAAAATCACATGGGTGCCAGGAGGTCAGTTTGACTCAGGAGGTAAGTGGTTTGCAGGAAGGGTTCATTTGCATGCCTAAGCAGACTGTCATGCATCATGGATTGCTGATGTGCTGTGGATAGTTAAAATCGTGAATATTGCCCGGCCACTGTGGCTCAATGATTGAGCATCGATCTATGAACCATGAGGTCACAGTACCCAATCAGGGTACGTGCCTGGGTTTCGGGCTCCATTCCCAGTAGGGGACATGCAGGAGGCAGCCAATCAATGAGAATCATCACTGATGTTTCTATCTCTCTCCCCCTCTCTGAAATCAATTTAAAAAATATTGTGAATATTAAATAATCAATTCCTAATTTTCTTCTTTACTATTGTATCTCCAAAGCCTAGCACAGTACCTAGCATGTATAGTGACTGAGAAAACTTTGGCTAACACAATATGAATATTACTGATGGGCAGTAAAGGCGTAACCCAGGGAGAGTCCTTGTAGCCCGGTAAGGGCAGTTGGGGTGTCCTTTAAAGGAAGGGGTTACAGCCACCACAGTGCCAGGACTGACTCAGGTTGACATCTCAGCCTCCTTGGCTCCACTAGAAGGTGGGGCGGAAGCATGGAGGGGTTGGGCTTTGTTCTGAGAGTTAAAAGCTCAGCCACTAGATACTACACTATCATGGACCCTAGCTGAGGCCATGGTGCCACAGTCCACGTGGCAGATGCTGTTGTTGCCCTGCCATATCCCCTCACCTTCACCCTCACCACCTGAACACATGCCCCCTGACCTCCAGAGGCCAGCCTTTGTATTTATTTGAATGTGGGATTTTTCTGGCCACTGCAGCTTTTTGTCACCCATGCAGCAGGTTGTAAATGCCCCCTGAGAACTTCCCTCAAATCAGTGACTGCAGGGAGCCAATGCTATAAATGGCCCAAGTCCCTGGCCCCTAGCCCCTGGCCCCTGGCACGGGGATACTCCTGGTGTGTGGAGCCCCCTCAGCAGGCTGACCCTCCAGTCCCTCATCGTGGTAACTGGCTTGATAAAGCCCCCTTTACTTCTGGCTTCCTTCCCTGATCACTCCCCTTCTCCCCTCCCTGTTTTATCTTCATCTCAGCACACCACTTGCCCTTGAATACTTGTCTCAGGTCTGCTATCGGGGAAATCCAAACGGGGAGCACCGTCCCCGGTCCTGGGCACCCTGACCGCCGGGATGTGGGTATTCCTGAGGCTTCGGAGGGTTTGAGCTTCATTTTGCTGAGACCCTTAAAAGCTGATATCAAAAATAGGGAAAGAGCACTCTAGTTTTTTGTTTCGTTTTGTTTTAAAAAGTCGTACTTAAACAATTCACAAGTGATATTATACAGCTCTCTGAGATGACAGAGGAATTGTTTTTGTCTTTTTATTGTTGACACTGTTAATGATGTCTTACATTTCCCCCCCCTCTCCCCGTTTGCCCACCTCCACCCAGCCCCGCCACCCCTCCCCTGGCCTTCACCACTCTGTTTTGTGTGTCCACGGGCTATGTATATATGTTCTTTGGCTACTCTCTCCACTGTCTTTTATCCAGTCCACCCTCCCCTTCCCCTCTGAGATGACAGAGTGATTTTTAAGGACAATGAAACCACCATGCTCATCCAATATCAGTGATTTGTGTTGCCGTGGGAAAGTGTAAATAGTAATGCCGTTATGGTTGACTTGCAGGGCCTTTCTAGGCCCCCTGGATATTCCCTGTCTCTTGCTACTGCAACCTGCTTCTTGTGTCTAAGCACAGCCGGCACGTTACTTCCTCAGCTGGCTGCTGAGGGGTGGATGGATGGATGGCAGGGTGGGGGGTGACAATCATACTGACCTTTAATCTCTGCTTCTTTGCAGATATCTCAGTGAGCCTGCTGACCCTTCTGGTCACCGCCTGTGGCCTCGCTCTCTTTGGCGTGTCGCTCTTCGTGTCTTGGAAACTCTGCTGGGTTCCGTGGCGAGAACGAGGCCTGTTCTCTGGTAGCAAAGACAACCAGGAGCCTCTTAACTACACGGACACGGAGATCAATGAGCAGGAGAACAGTGAGGGCTTCCTAGACCCACCCAGCCCCTGCCCTGACTCCTCCATGAAGATCAGCCACACCTCCCCGGACATCCCCCTCTCCACCCAGACGGGGGCCCAGGAGAACTGTGCCCACGGCGTCCGCGTGAAGCGCCAAGTCACAGAGCCAACCTCGTCGACTCGGTCAGTAACGTCTCCTTCCTTTCTGAATGCAAAGCAGGGACCATCCACCCCTTCCCCTCTCTTGGCAGCAGTGACATTGAGTCACCAAGGTGCCTGTGACCTTTCACATGTCCATTCGCTGTCATAGACGTGAATACGGGAACTCGGTGCTGCTCGGTGTGTATTGCACTGAGGTTCCTGAGCTCTGCGCAGTCTCTGCTTGGTCCACAATAACATTTAGTTAGCGTGACTAAGACTTCCTCTGTCAGGTACCATCTAAGAACTTCATCTGCACTCTCATTATGGCTCACAACTTTGTGTGAAATGGATCCTATTATCATTTTCATTTCACAGAAGAAACTTAATTCAAGCAGATGAAGTAACAAAGTTATATATTGGTAAGCACCTAGGTCAGGGTTTGAACCGGGTTCAGTCACCATCAGAGCCTGAGTGTTTACCACTCCCAGTGCCGGGGCGTTTCTTCCTTTGCCTCGGACCTAGCCTAGGTCACACACAGGCTCTCTGCACTCCAGACTGGCCAGAGGTCTTGGACCATCTCCAGCCTCTGCAAGGCCTGCAGAGTATCCAGGCCTAGGGCCCCTCTCTGTGTGGCTGGATACTCTGTGCCCTTTGGCAGTGGAGGAATGATATAATGCAGTCACAGAAGCAAGGGTCTGGGGCCAGTGAACTGGCTTTACTTAGACATGTGATATTGGACACATTAATCTCCGTGTTTCCATTTCCTCTTCTGTAAGAGAGGAAGCATGACAGCAGGCGTATAGGTGGTTTTAAGAATGAAACAATAGCGTGGACATCATGTGCTTTACCAGGCCGATACCTGTAAATACTCCAAAACCTGAGCTGCCCTTTTGCTCTCAGGGCTGCTATTAACAGCATCATTATCCTGGAGGCGGGCCTCTCCCAAGACTCAGATGTTGCATAAGGGTGGCTTTGAGGTCAAACAGCCAATTCTGAATCTTTGGATATAAAAATTCACTTCCAATAAGAGACTATAGGAAAAGAGACTTGGGAAGCAGCTTTTTTTTAAAATGAGAATATTTGCTTGAGCAATAGCCAGAGGAAAAGCGTGTGCTGTTATTTAGAAAGTAGGAGCACAATTTGGGGGGATTTTTAAAAAATCTTTTTTATTTGTTCTCTAGAAACAGCAATAAGATTTTACCCTTTTAAATGTTAATCGAGTATATCCTGGAAGCTCGGCTCATTCACATTAAGTAGGATGGAATATGACAGTTTGTAATTTAATTTTTTCAGAAACCCACTTTAGCATCATTTCCAATTCTGAGTCAAAGAGCTAAACCTAAGCTGTTTCTCTGCGAGGAAAGGGGTGGTTGTTTGCCTTTTGGTTTAGAAGAAATCCTCGGATTCTATCACTAGCATTTCTCTTCAGGTTTAACACTTAAATATAACTGGAGCTCTTCGATGGTGCGATGGGGCTCATGCAGCGGTGCAGACTCGTAACAAATTCTCAGTATTCTAATAACGGGTCTGTCAGAGGGGGTTTCCATTGAAACTGTCTCCTATTTGCATGTTAATTGTTCTGATCTGGGTCCCCTCGACACAGGGTGATGTGCTGGGTTTTTATTGGATTGTAGATCTGAGGACTCTGCCATCATTCTAATGAATTGATAGCAACCACATCACTCTAATTACCACAGTATTTATTCTAGAAAAGTGTGTAAGGACTCTGCATATCAAAAAGAGATTGTATTTAAAAATAAATACTATAGATATCTTTACCACTGATTTAAACTATAGATATCTTCACATTAGCTAGAAGGAAAAAAAAACAAGTAAAAAGAGAAGAGAGAAGGAATTATTTCTGTAAAATATATTTTACATTTAGATTGATTTTCGTTTTGGAGTCATGCAATTAAATTACCTTTTCTGATGTCCAAAACAAGCTTAGTTCTATCTGAACTACTATCAGAAAACTAAACTCTTTCCATCTGCATATGACCTAATACTGATAATGTGCATCATTATGCATTTAAAATACTTATCTAAATTACTACTGAACTTTTATGAGTTTTGTCTAGAAATACACATCTTTGCTGATGGTATTATCATAAGAATGGTGTATGGTCTTGTAATTCTCTAGGAATTGTATTATAACACACACAGTGACAAAATGGGGGAAATTAGTGATATGTCCTTCATGCTCCAAAACATTTTTAACATCTTTTTTTTAAGTCACATTGTAGATCTGAGGACTCTGCCATCATTCTAATGAATTGATAGCAACCACATCTCCCTTCTTTCTCCTATGCTCTTTACCTTCTCACTGCTGCATCTCTTTTCTTGCTACTTCCTTCCTGCGGCTATTAACACTTGTCCCAAAATTCTAGGACACCTCCTTGGCCTAGACTGGAGGTGAAGGGCATTGCAGTTGGCATGGCTTCTGTCACATCATTTCCATCAGAAACTCCCCTCCCCCGCCGGCACACACACACCACCGCCACCACCACCACCCTCCAGTCTCTTCAGCTTGGATATATGTGGCTTCCACCAATGCCTTTGGAATGTTCTGACGATAAGCTTTGCTTCATTTTCTAAGAATATTTCTGGTCAAGATGACTTTCTCTTGTTCTTCTAAGATCAAACACCTTAGTATTCTCTTTCTAGTTAGCACCATTACTATTAGAAACCTCCAAAATTCTTTTTAATTTGGGTGAAATCTCTCTTATATAATGAAATTTCTCTAATGATGTCCTGGGAATGTGGGGGAATGTGGGTGGAGTCGTCCCCCCCGCCCCCCGCCCAGAATTCCCAAGACATTTTAAAGGTCTATATTCAAAATATATGAAAACCCTGGATCCTCCAAACAGAAGGAACCTTGGCAGGCCATCTATTCCCATCTCTGTCTTATGTCCCATGATGCAAGTCCAGTCTGTTTTTCAAGCCTTCTCAAGTTTCCTATGTCATCCATGATGCATGTTTCTAGAGTAAACATAAGGATGCCATGGACATAATCATTTCTGATGATTAAATCCCAGCAGAGCAAATACACATTTACATCTAGTTTCAGATTCTCATGGTGGTTGAGAGAGGTCTGAGGTCCATTTTTGAAGCTGTCAGTTTATGAAAATCTGAAGCAAGCACTAAATGAGTACTTCAAAAAATGGTTCTTTTACATGTTCCTATCTAACTGATGCTCCCAATACAAAATAGTCCAGCTGAATAGAATGGTGCTACTCATAGGTAATTACATTTCATCCTAGTGCACCACTTTCTGGAGTTTTATAAAAATGTCAGTTGCCACACCACAAACTCCTTATCAAGTCTGTGAAGGCTCTGTGTGATGCTTCTATCCGCTGTCAGCCTCACCTCTGGCACAGCCCAGAGGGCACTGTCAACATGGACTCAGTAGGAGGCTTGCGTGAAAAAGCGCATCACACTCGAGCTTCTCTCTTAGCAACCTCCGTGTCTCCAGCCCTTTCCTGCCTTCAGGCCTTCACACAGGCTGTTTCCTCAGCCTGAAATGCTTTGCCTTTTTCTTTGCCATGCCTGGCTCCTTTACAGCCTTCATTCCCACCTAAAATGCCACCTCCTCAGAAAGGCCTCCCTGATCACTCTGTCTGAAGCATGTGTTCTTTCCTCCACTTCCTCCCACTCTTCATTCTCTCACACATTGCCTTGCTCTCACTTCTTCACAGGATTGAGCTCCATTTTAAACTAAATGATTGTTTATTGCCTACATCCCCTCTAGACTATGAGTTCTGTGAGCTCTAAGACCACCCACCTACCTTATTTCTCCCTAAATATGTAACCCCTAGTGTGGCCTCTGGCACATAGCAGACTTTTTCGTGAATGACTGACAACACACTCATCAATATCAGGCCACTTCTCTGTGTTCTGATGACAGGACTGGCAAAGAGCCAAAAGTATAAACTGAGTAGGGGCCAGAATGGCATGAGGCTGGTGTATCAGGTCTCACGTTCATTAAGAGCCTTACATTCAGACTCCCGTCCTTATCTCTGAAGGAAGCAATTCCTACAGTCACTGAAATACACTGACCAAACTGAAAGAAGACAGTCATCATACTTTAAATTTAAATCATCCTATTTTTTGCCACGTAAGTGGTGCCACTAGAATGAAATGTTGTAATTACTCTGTGAGTAGCACACTTCTATTAAGCTAGACTGTTTTGTGTTGAGAGCATTGGTTAGATAGAAACATTTAAAACAAGTTTTTGAATTACTCTTTTAGTTACTTCTTCAGATTTTAATATACTGACATCTTCAAAAGTGGAAGTTACGTAGACCTCTCTCAACTAGATGTAAATGTGTATTTTCTGTACTGGGATTTAATTATAGGAAACTGTTATGCCTGTGGCATTCCTATATTTACTTTAGAGGCTTGCATTAAGCATCTGCTATGTGCAAAGTTCTACATTATATGCTAATAGTAAAGAGAAAAAAGATATAGCTCTGGCCTCAAAAGCCCACAGACTAGGTAATTGGGGACATTCTAAGGCTAATCTCAGGAATGAGGGACATAGCTCATCTTAGTCATGGGGGGGGGGGTACAGTATTTGAAGGTGACATCAAGGTTTTAAACCTGTTTTACTTGGGAGGAAGTGGGAAGAATCTGGTTATGCTTTAGTGCAGTGATGGGCAACCTTTTGAGCTTGGTGTGTCAAACTTCGCCAAAAAACTGAGCATAACTCGGGTAGTTGTGTGTCACTTTGAGGAAAAAACTAACTCCAAGACTCTAGTCGCAAATGTTTCATCCTCAGGAGCAGCAAATGTTTCATCCTCGGCATGCGGCCGCCTCAGCGGCCGCGTGTCATCAGAAATGGCTACGCGTGTCAGTGCTGACACGCGTGTCATAGGTTCGCCATCACTGCTTTAGTGTATCTAACTATACTTGACCACATACCTCCACCGACCAAAGCTTGATGCCTACATCTTCATCATCTCACTCACTCTAGAAGCCTGTGAATCCCCTTACAAGAAAGCCTCGGATTCCCCATCCTGCCCTGTAATCAGGTAACCGCGTCTGTCCTGTCTGCCACTCACCTTCCTTGGTGTCTGCCTGTGGATCAGGACAAGCCAACTCTCTCCTCCCCGTCACCAGGGGAGTTTCCAGAAGGGAAACAGAGTCGTGTCTCCACTGTTTCCAAACCTCCCTGTCTTGACTTGAGCTTCGTAAGGAAACCCATGATGGTTCTGAAATAACAATCTGCTTCTCTCTTCCCTCTCCTTGGACCCTGAAGCCTTGTCAACATGGATGCCCCAGAACTAGGGAAAAGATCGACCAAGTTTCACCTCTGAGCTGGGGGCCCCGAGAGGAGGAAGGATAGAAGAGCGTACCCTTGTCCGTGGCTGCACAGGGGAAATCCAGCGATGGGAGGGATGCTGGTGGTCTGAGTGCAGATGTTAGGTGCAAGCTGCTGGGGCAGAAGAGCTGGAGACCTCATCTTGCTGGAGAGCTGGGAACCAAGAGTAACACACAGTTAATTTCCCTGTTGAGGTCTAGAGTGTCAGCTTGAAGGCAGATAAGGATGAGGCCAGGCAGGCTCAGCTCAAGTTCCATCTCCGTGATAGTTTTCCAAGCCAGAGGTATTTTTTTTCCCCTCTGTCTGCTTCTTTGGCTCTCTAACCTCCAGTTGTGGATTTTTTTACTCCCCCTCTGCCCTGATTTATAGTTAATCACCCGTCTGGGCATCATTTCCTTGAAGGCATTGAAGAGGCTTTGCCTCTTTCTCCCTCCTACCCTACCTGACACCTTGCTTTGCACATTCAAATTTGTTGAATCGCAGTAATGTTCTCTTTCTTAAGATCCAGTGTAGGAAGTTGGCCTTTTGGGTGATGGCTCCAGGACTGAGACTTTGGGCGTCTCAACATGGGACGCTGGACATGGTTCATTTGAATCTGAGGAAAGGAGGGGAGGAAAAGCCATTTGCATCTGGGCACCTTTGCTCCTCACCTTTGGCTGCAACTGAACCCCAGGCTCAGATCCCTTCAGGCTTGGAAGTGTGTTTTTGAGTTCGTTAGGGGAAGTCTGCTTCCTAGATTGTGTTAGTCATCTTTGAAATTAGGCTTTCTTCAGGCCCAACCACGAGTCTTCCAGCTCAGGTCTGGGACAGCCACGTACAGGAAGTTCTCATCCTGGCCTCTTTCAGACAGGAAACTGGCCTGTAATGGGAGGTGGGGACCAAGCGGAGAGTTTCAACTCCAGGGCCAGCTTTCTAAGACAGCGTTAGGGTGTAATGTAGGTACAGCATTCCTTATCACACCATCCTTGGGGCTCACCTCCTCTCCTTCCATTCATTGTATACATTAAGCCCTGAGAACACCAAAATGCTGGACTCCCCAGTCCTGCTCAGTGGACGCCTGCCTCGGACACAGATCCCTCCTTATCACATTCTCAGTGTCACTCAGCAGCGTTCAAATTCTAGAGCCTTGGCGGGCGGGGCAAGGCCTCTAGTTTACTGCACTCAGGTACCACCTCCACTGACCATTTCGGAATTCCTCATCTGGGTGCCCAGAGCCAGGCCACAACACTCTGCTCTGAATCTTTCCTCCGTCTTGCTTTTGACTTGCTTATCCTCCCAACTCCATTTGAATAACCCAGGAGAGCCATGGAATATTGATTTTCCATTTCCTCTACCTCTCTCCTTCTCCGTGTCCCTGGGGCAGGCTCCCTGCTCTACTTTCTCATTTCTCAGTCCAGAGAGCTGCAGAGAGTATGCAGGGAGGTGATGAGTTACCTTGGTTCTCTGGCTGCCCTGAGCATCTCTAGCCCATGCCTCCAACTCCGGGAATCGCTGACTCTCTCCTGAAGGAAATTGAAAGCGACTGAAAGAGAGCCCCAGGGAGTGAGAACTGTCCTGGCCTGTTACAGTCCCTACTCTCTGCTTTAAGCCACTGCCTTACAGTGGGTTCCACTGTTTTCCCCAGAGTACGTGTGATTCTGAGGGGGGCAGGGGGGAGTGTGGAGAATGAAACTCGTAAAACATTTGGGTGGATAATAGTGTTCATACCTGTGCGCAATTTTTAAAAGGAATCTTCAGCTGTGTTGGAATTTGGACTGGAGGCATCCTAATTGCTTTCTGAGGGGATGTTTTGGTCTTTGAAATACAAATCTCTCCCTAATGCCCTCCCCAATGCACTCCCTCTACCCCCTGGCTGGGAACAGCGGAACACGTAGGACTTACTTCTCTTCAGATTTCATGTCTTAAGAAAATGTACAAGGAAAACAGAGTGTGTTCCATTGCTAAGCAGCCAAATTCATGTAATTTTAAATTAAAATGTAAATGTACATGGCTGGCTTCGTCCTGCAGATAAGGGTTAAGACAAAATGTTCCTGTGATAAATCTGAAGCCAGTCTTTCCAAAACATGGAAGGTAAGTTGTGATGCACAGAGAGGCTGCTCAGAGCATCACGGGGGAGAAGTGACAGCAGAGTCTGGGGCTGGCGTGGACACAGGACCGGCGTCCCATCACAGACGCTGGTGCAGAGAAGACATATCCCATGAGTCTAGATGGAGCACTTTTAGTATTTAAACGGAGTCACTAAGAGTTCCCAGAATGGCCATCATAGATGCGAACTGACTCCAGACCCCAATGTGGCTCTTGTGTGAAGCCAGCCTGGAGGGAAAAAGCAACAGCAGAGGAAGCCAGAGCTGGTACCAGCCCCTTGAGGCCTCTACATAGGGCTGGGTACTCGCTTCTCCCTGCCAGTCATCTCTGCCCAGAGATCCCAGCAGAGCAGGACTAAAGCTCTTTTCTAGCACTCCAGAGGTCAGCATCTCCACAAGGGAGTGACTTGGCTATACTTGCACAGAGAGGCAATTTAGGTGCTTAAGAGCATCCCCTGTCTCTCTCCCTGCCCCTGAAAAATCAGAGATATAAAGGAAATTTAGGATTGGGGGTTTCTCTGTGAGAAATTAAAATCTCACAGCAGAAACTTTCAGACCACACAGTTTTTGCTCACGTGACAATGTCTGTGCCTGGGGTGCGTGTCTGCCTGTGGTGGACTGTGTTGGCTGTGACAGGTGCAAATGGCAGCTCTGTGATTGTGCTCTTGTTATACCAGCTCAGTGACTACGAGTATATTTTAGGGCAAAGAGGAATGTTCAGCATAGCAACATCTGAATGACAAGGGAGAATAGTTTTAAACATGTTTCGGGGGCTATTTACCCCTCTTTTACATCTTTATTTTATAAAGTAGCCTTCAGAAAGGAAAAGAAGATAAACTCAAATGTTTATTCTGCCTCTCCAACTACATATTTACCAATCCATCTGAGACAACCGGCTGTTGCTTTTGACTAGGTAGCGAGAGGCTATTTTAATTAAGATTATTGAGAGACTACAGAAAATACAGTATCATGACTCTGAACTCTGAGCTAAAAAATAGCCTTAAGAAAAACCTTATATGTAATGACTGCTTCTTTCTGTTTACGGAGACCCACATGATGATGCACGTTTCCAAGAGAATTTCGGGGAAGCTTCTAGCCCAACCAATAAGCTTACTAGTATAGGGTGAAGAGTCGATTCTGTTAGCAAATATTTGATATGCAAATGTCGGTATCCAACCTTCCCTGACTGAATCCTTATATACAGTTATAGCAGCTTACCTTCTCCTTGATGCCCATAGTGTTTATTACAGAAATCAACTCTTCCTGCTGCTCAGCAGTTACCCGCGTGGCGTCGCAGACACTCACAGAGCTGTCACTCGCCCCTGTCAGAGCCGACGCGGTCCACTGCGAGCAGACACGTCCTGTCCCTTACATCCACCCTCACACAAGCAAAACTTGTGTTCTTGTGAGGAAACTATCTGATTCGAAGCAGTAAGAATATACAGCCTTAGAAAGCGGTAAGCCAGTGACAGGAAAGTGTGTGCAATTTAGAGACAGATTCATTTTTCTTAGGAAAATACACAGACAATTATTTCAGTTTCAGGATGACATTGTATAAAAAAGTGAATAATTTTATTTTTAAACCAGCGTGAACAAATCTTTACATCCCACCAGCCAGATAAGCTTTCTTAATGGCTTATTAGTTGAGAAAGTGCATTAAACCTTTAAAGCTCCCAGGTCACAGGTAATCATTTCATTTCCTGACACCAGCCCTCAATTTTGGGTTTCAAGCCTTGGGGAGCAGCTTACTCACATTGATGAGCATACTGAATTTAGGGGGGGAAAAAAGGCCCACAGACCTAATCTTCTAACGGCGCATAACAGTCTACCTACATCCCAGGCACATGTTTCTGAAAGACCTGTAGCTAACGAGGTAGTAACTTTGTCCTCTCTTGCTCCTCACTGAAGGCATAATTCAATCCGAGGACAACTCAACCTGTCGAACCCGGACTTCAATATCCAGCAGCTGCAAAAACAGGAACAGCTGGCCGGGATCGGCCGCATTAAACCGGAGTTATACAAGCAGAGGTCACTGGACAACGATGATGGGAGAAGGAGTAACAGCAAAGCCTGTGGGAAACTGAACTTTATTTTAAAATATGACTGTGACCTAGAGCAGCTCATAGTGAAGATTCACAAAGCCGTCAATTTGCCCGCCAAGGACTTTTCCGGGACCTCAGATCCTTATGTCAAGATCTACTTGCTTCCGGATCGGAAAACAAAACACCAGACGAAAGTCCACAGGAAGACCCTGAACCCTGTGTTTGACGAAGTGTTTCTGTTTCCGGTTCCCTACAACGACCTCGAAGCCCGGAAGCTGCACTTCTCTGTGTATGACTTTGACAGGTTCTCCCGCCATGACTTAATTGGCCAGGTGGTGGTAGACCACTTCTTAGACTTGGCTGATTTCCCCAGGGAGTGCATCCTTTGGAAGGACATCGAATATGTCACCAACGTAAGTCCAGCATTTCGTCTTTTTGGGGGAGGTGTGGAGGTGTTTCTTGGTCAGCATGCGAATAAAGGACTTATACCTTATTTTATTTGGGGGGCAAAGTATGAAATTCATGTCAATATACATAGAACTATGGCTTCAGAACCTCCTCGTGTCTTTCTAGAAACAGGGCGTTAACAATATTCACTCCGAAATTTCCAAGAACTATTGATGCAAACCATATTCAAGAATAGCCTTCGCTCTTTTCTACTTTCTAATTCTCAGCAATTCTCTAATAGGCGGTAGATATTACCTGCCCTCCTCACCACATTTTCTTTAGAGGTTTCTTAGGTTGTTTGTGCTAAATGGATCCTGGCATCCTATTGACTGTAATCTGAAGCAAAGAGCACAAGTCCTTACCCATGTTCTCAGATCAGCTCAGTTCAGAGGCATTCCTCATGAGATCTTCACCTTTAACCCCAGACATGAGAATGGTTGAGAAGAGTTGGCATCGCATTTTCAAATATTGAATCAAAGCTACAAGAAGAGCAGCCTGCAAAGATCTGTAGACATTGGCAGTGTCAGTCTATAGAAGGTCAAATCCAGCTTAGAGCTCGGGAGAGAGAGGGCAGATGATCCGGGAGGGAGGCCATATATCCATGCGTACATTTCAACACGAGATTGCATGGTGATATTTTTATTTATTTATTATCTAAAGTTTTACATATGTCTCCTTTTTTCCCTGATTGACCACTCCCCTCTCCCTCCCACCAGCCATTCCCACCCCGGGCAAGCCCCCATTGCCCCAGTGTCTGTGTCCATTGGTTATGCTAATATGTATGTATACAAGTCATTTGGTTGCTCTCTAACCACCCCTCCCCTGCCATTTGTCTCTGGACCTATTCTTGTTCATCAAATTATGTTGATTATTATATTCCACATATGAGTGAGATCATATGATATTTATCTTTCTCCAACTGGCTTATTTCACTTAGCATAATGCTCTCCAGTTCCATCCATGCTGTTGCAAATGGTAAAAGTTCCTTCTTTCTTATAGCAGTGTAGTATTCCATTGTGTAGATGTACCACAGTTTTTTAACCCATTCATCTGCTGATGGGCACTTAGGTTGTTTCCAAATCTTAGCTATTGTAAATTGTGCTGCTATGAACTTAGGGGTTGCCTATATCCTTTATGATTGGTGTTTCTGGTTTCTTGGGATATAGTCCTTGGAGTGGGATTACTGGGTCAAATGGGAGTTCCATTTTTAACTTTTTGAGGAAACTCTATGCTGTCTTCCACAGTGGCTGCACCCGTCTCCATTCCCACCAGCAGTGTAAGAGGGTTCCTTTTTTTTCACATCCTCGTCAGCATTTGTTGTTTGTTGATTTGTTGATGATAGGTGTGAGATGGTATCTCATTGTTGTTTTGATTTACATCTCTCGGTTGATTACTGACTTTGAGCGTGTTTTCATATGTCTCTCGGCCTTCTGTATGTCCTCTTTCGAAAAATGTCTATTTAGATCCTTTGCCCATTTTTTTTATTGGATTATTTTTCTTCCTTTTGTCAAGTTGTATGAGTTCTCTGTAAATTTTGGAGATTAAACCCTTATCTGAAATAGCATTGGCAAATATGTTCTCCCATGCAGTGGGCTTTCTTGTTGTTTTGTTAATGGTTTCTTTTGCTGTGCAGAAGCTTTTTATTTTGATGTAGTCCCATTTGTTTATTTTCTCCTTAGTCTCCATTGCCCTAGGAACTGTGTTGGTAAAAATATTGCTATGACATATGTCTGCTATTTTGCTGCCCATGGAGTCTTGTAGGATTTTTATGGTTTCCCATCTTACATTTAAGTCCTTTAGCCATTTTGAGTTTGTTTTTGTGTATGGTGTAAGTTGGTGATCTAGTTGCATTTTTTGGCATGTATCTGACCAAATTTCCCAGCACCATTTATTGAATAGACTGTCTTGACTTCATTGTTTGCTTTTGCCTCCTTTGTCAAATACTAATTGAGCATAATGGCTTGGGTCAATTTCTGGGTTCTCTGTTCTGTTCCATTGCTCTATATGTCTGTTCTTGTGCCAGTACCAGGCAGTTTTGAGAACCGTGGCTTGGTAATATAGCTTGATATCTGGTATTATGATCCCTCCAACTTTGTTATTCTTTCTCAGGATTGTTGTGGCTATTCGGGGTATTTTTTTATTCCAGATGAATTTTTAGAGAGTTTGTTCTAGATCTTTGAAATATGCTGTTGGTATTTTAATAGGGATTGCATTGAATCTGTAGATTGCTTTGGGTAATATGGACATTTTAATGATGTTGATTCTACCAATCCATGAACATGGTATGTTCTTCCATTTGTTTATGTCTTCCTCTATCTCTTTTTTCAATGTCCTGTAGTTTTCCGAGTACAGGACTTTTACCTCCTTAGTTAAGTTTATTCCTAGGTATCTTAATTTTTTTTAGTGCAGTGGTAAATGGGATTTTTTTTGTTTGTTTCTCTTTCTGTGAATTCATTATTGGTGTATAAAAAGGTCATAAATTTCTGGGTGTTAATTTTTTATCCTGCTACATTGTCAAATTCACTTATTAGACCTAGTAGTTTTTTTGATGGAGTCCTTGAGGTTTTCTATGTATAGTATCATGTCATCTGCAAATAAGGACAATTTTACTTCTTCTTTCCCAATTTGGATGCCTTTTATTTCTTCTTCTTGTCTGATAACTATGGCTAGCACTTCCAGTACTATATTGAACAGGAGTGGCGAAAGTGGGCATCCCTGTCTTATTCCCATTCTTAGGGGAAATGAGTTTAGTTTTTGCCCATGGAGTATGATGTTGGCTGTAGGTTTGTCATATAAGACTTTTATTATGTTGAGGTATGATCCCTCTATTCCCACTTTGCTGAGAGTTTTTATCAAGAAAGAGTGTTGGATTTTGTCAAATGCTTTTTCTGCATCTATTGATATGATTATGTGATTTTTGTCTCTCAATTTGTTTATGTGGGTGAGGCTGGGTCCCGGGCCCGGGAGAGGCCACGCGCCCCTGGGTCCGGGTGAGGCCATGCGCCCCTGGGTCCGGGTGAAGCTGAATCCTGGGTCTGGGCGAGGCCGTGTGCCCCTGGATCCAGGTGAGGCTGGGTCCCGGGTCCGGGTGAGGCCGTGGGCCCCTGGATCCGGGTGAAGCCGTGCCCCTGGGTCCGGCCGAGACCAAACCAGAGGGAGTCGGACCTGCATTACCACCATTTGTCCACCATCCAGAGCTGAGGGGTCAGTGCCGACATGTACTCATAAGGAACTGGTGGACATTGATATTGGGTCTCAAAAGAACTGTTGGTCCAGAAAGAAACTCACTACAGACTGATTCATTTGTCTGTCAGCATAACTATTATTGCTCGTCTCACATTCAATTCTTGTAAGTATATCTCTAGTGACACATGATTTCGCTCATCTAGGGGAAATGATGAACAACATAGACTGATGAACAACAACAGAACCAGAAACAAGGAGGCATCGATCGGACTATCGGGCCTCAGAGGGAGGATAGGGGAGGGTGGGAGTAGGGGGGAGAGATCAACCAAAGGTCTTGTGTGCATGCATATGAGCCTAACCAAGGGTTAAGTTCAACAGGGGGTTGGGGCATCCGTGGGGAGGGGTGTGGGATGGGAATGGGGGGATGAGGACAAATATGTGACACCTTAATCAATAAAGAAATTAAAAAAAATTTGTTTATGTGATGTATCACATTTATTGATTTGTGGATATTGCACCATCCTCCCATTTCTAGAATAAATCCCACTTGGTCATGGTTTATGATCTTTCTGATGTAATGCTGAATCCGATTTGCTAGAATTTTGTTGAGGATTTTAGCATCTATGTTCATCAAGGATATTGGCCTGTAGTTCTCTTTTTCTTTTGTGGTATCTTTATCTGGTTTGGGAATTAGGGTAATGCTGCCTTCATAGAAAGAGCTTGAGAGTGTGCCTTCCTCTTGAATTTTTTGGAATAGTCTGAGGAGGATAGGTTTTAGTTCTTTGAATGCTTGGTAGAACTCCCTTGTAAAGCCGTCCGGACCAGGGCTTTTGTTTGCTGGAAGATTTTTGATCACTGCTTCAGTTTCTTCAGTAGTTATCAGCCTATTCAGGTTTTTTTATTCTTCCTGATTGAGTTTTGGGACCTTGTATTTTTCTAAGAATATGTCCATTTCGTTTAGGTTGTCCATTTTGTTGGAATAGAGTTGTTCATAGTATTTTTTCATAATCCTTTGTATTTCTGTGGGATCGGTTGTTACTTCACCGCTTTCACTTCTGATTTTGTTTATTTGGGTCCTCTCTTTGCTTCTTGGTGAGCTGGACTAAAGGTTCATCAATCTTGCTTATCCTTTCAAAGAACCAGCTCTTGGTTTTGTTGATCTTTTGTTGTTTTTTTTGTTGTTTGTTTTTTGGTCTCTATGTCATTTATTTCCGCTCTGATCTTTATTATGTCCTTCCTTCTGCTTACACTGGGCTTTTCTTGTTGCTCTCTTTCCAACTCTTTGAGTTGTAGGGTTAGATAATTTAACATTTTTTCTTGCTTTTTGAGGTAGGCCTGTAGAGCTATGAACTTCCCTCCCAAGACTGCTTTCACTGTGTCCCATAGATTTTGGATTGTTGTGTTTTCTTTGTCATTTGTTGCCATGATGCTTTTTATTTCTTCTTTGATCCCTTTGATAACGTAATCATTTTTAATAGCATGCTATTTAGACTTGCATGGTGATATTTTTATTCAATTTACATCCTTTTCATTATCCTGCAGAGGTGCATGACACTCCTGAAATAGAAAGGAAAATTGGACTTTCCTAGGTAACTCTGATATTTTAATGCCACTTGTTTCTTTCCCCTTTTCCCCTCAGGTAACTGTTAGCTTGTCTTCTGGAATATGGCCCTTCTAAGGCCTTTCTCTTTCTCTAGCTCTTTCTCTTTCTCTTTCTCTTTCTCTTTCTCTTTCTCTTTCTCTTTCTCTTTCTCTTCCTCTTCCTCTTCCTCTTCCTCTCCTCTTTCCATCTTCCTTTCCCTTTCTCTGTCTCTGCCTTGCCATCCAAAGACACCAAACACCCAATCCTTACTCAGCTCAGACCGTGATCCAGCTTGAGTTTGGAGCCCGTATAGTGAGAGGCTGTCCCTCTGCTCAGAAAGAGAATGCACACTCTCTGCCCAATGGCCAAATAACCACACTAGTATTTTCTCATCCTCAGCAATGTTTGTGAACTGGGGACTCACACTTGGGCATCTTCTCCTTGCCACCAGGTAGATACCAGTGGCAACTTTGTCCCACTGCTCAGATGAGTGAAGTGTAGCATGGGGGTTTGCTGGCCTTTATCATAATGACAGGAAAGAAAAGGAGGAGCTGTAGAAGGTGCATAGAGCATCAGGGGTTGAAACTAAAGTGATTTGGGAGATCTCTTCAAACTTGAAAAGTGTGATATTGGTAAACCAAAAACTTGATGCAGGGGGAAGCAAGGATTATACTTATTCCAGCATTAGTAGGCAGCAATAGAGGCTCTAAAGTAACAAGATGTCCAGGCTGCTTATGCTGCTTTGAATGACTCAAGAATGAACCCTCTCATTGGAGTATTTGACAAGTCCCCTTGGTTATACTACTATGCTGAGATACTATCTGCCAACAGTGATGAGCCCTGGTAGAAGGAGTTTGGTCATACCATCTGGTGTGACATCAATTTATATTTTTTGACAAATGAATTCCATAAAATAGCTGGAATGGTTGTTAAAAGGCTCAACAGGGTCCTAGCCAGTTTGGCTCAGTGGATAGAGCATCGGCCTGCAGACTGAAAGGTCCCAGATTTGTTTCCGGCATACCCCAGTTGCAGGCTCAGTCCCTGGCCCTGGTTGAGGCTCGTGTGGAGGGCAACCAATCCATGTGTCTCTCTCACACTGATGTTTCTCTCTGTGTGTGTCTCTCCCCATCCCTTCCAAGCACTCTAAAAATCAATGGGAAAAAAATATCCTTGGGTGAGGATTAACAACAACAACAAAAAAGCTCAATAGGGATCTTCTGTAAGTTGCTTCCAGAGACTTTGTAGAAAGAGCAACACTGAGTGGACAGTGATAAAAATGTGGGTAAGGTTGATTCCTGGTGGGAACATCTTCGAGAGCAGTTTCCGGTGGGATAGGAATATAGAATGGCAGCCCACGGGATGTTCTGCCCCAAGATCACTGACATGTTAGCACTCTCCTGGGACTAAGAGTTCCCTGTCCATTTCTGGAGAAGTCTTGATATCCATAGAATTTGTGAAGAATATTAATTTATTTATTCAGGAGGAAATCCAAAAGGGCTAAAAGCCTCAAAATTCTTGTTTCTTCAGCTTAAAAAAAAAATCTAAGCATTGATCTAGGCCTTGACTGATACTTGACTTTTCTCATAAATTTTAGAATCTAATTATTAAGTTAAACAAAATTTTATCTTGTATTTGTTTGGACTTGGACTTCTTACTTGTGACCATTGTGCATTTCTCCATTTATTTAGTTCTTTAAAGTTTATCATTTGAGGCTTATAATTTTCTACAGGAGGATCTTGCATGTCTCATGTTAGATTTATTGCTAGATATTTTTTTGTTATTTTAAATAGTATATTTTCTAAAATTGAATTTTCTAACTAGCACTGCTGTAAAGTGATGCAGTTATGTATATTTATTTTCTATTTGTCAATCTCGCAAAACTATTAATTCTTATAATTGGATTGTGGATTCTTCTGAATTTTCCTTGTAGATAATCAGTCATGTGAATTATGATAGTTTGTTTCTTTCTAACTTGTATACCTTTTATTATTTTTAAAAAAAATTATTTAGTGCACAGACTAGGAGTTCCAAAACAATGCTGAGTAATAATTATGGTAGTAGTCACCCTTGATTTTTCCTTATTTTAAATGGTATGTTTTTAGTATTTGCATTGATATAATTTTCTAAAGATAGTTTATGGTTATCTTTATAATATTAAAAATGTGTTCCTCTATTACTAGTTGACTAAAACTTTATCACAAAAAGTTGTTTTATCAAATGCTACGATCCTGTGAGGTTCCCCTCCCTCCTTTGATATGCTACTTTGGTCAATTACATTAATTAATTTTCTCATTTTGAGCCAATCGTATATTCCTAGTATGATTACCTGTTTTTTACATTGCTGAGTTCAGTGTGCTAATATTTTGTTTAGCATTTTTGGCATTTGTGCTCCTGAGTGGTACATGTAACCTACTTTCTTGTGTGGTCCTTGTCTGGGTTGGGATCAGTGTGATTCTTGGTCTACAAAATTGGCTGGGAGTGTTAGTTTGGATACATTCCATTTGCTTCTGCTCAGTGCCCCTAGATGCTTTGGGGGTTTTGTTTATTTTTCTACAAACTGAAAAGATCTCCCTTAGTCAGTGGCTTCTGATTAGGTTCAGACAATGAGAAAGGGAGGAGAGTGAAGATGGAATATTTATTTCTCTAGATGCCTTTTGTGGGGTCTCCATAGGCTGGCAATACTCTTCAACAAAGAGCCATACCTCCTTTGTTTTGCTTTTGTTCTTACAAGATTGTTTTTCTGGGTATAAAATTTTGGGGGCATAGAACTCTCAGTTACTCTGATTTGGGGCATTGTAAAGCTGTCATTCCGTAGTCTCCTGACCTCCAGGTGCTTTTGAGAAGTCAACAATTAGTCTAATAAGTATTCCTTTGTATGTAATTTTCCTTTTCTTTCATACTGCTCTCCAGATTTTGCTTTCCTGTTTAGTGTTCTGTAGTTTAACTATAAAATTGCTAAGTGGGCCTTTCTTTTTATTTATCCTGACTGAATTTTTTTAAATTTCTTTATTGATTAAGGTATTACATATGTGTCTTTATCCCCCTCACTACCCCCCTTCCTCCCACTCATGCCCTCACCCCCCTGTTGTCTGTGTCTAAAATTTATTTGGTTCCTGGGTCTAAAATTGTTTCCTTTTTTCAGTGCTGGAAAATTCTTAGCCATTTTCTTCTTTCTATTTGTAGAAGTATTTTTTATGTGTTTTCATATTTGCTTAGCATATTTGCTAATTTCTTTATTTCTTCAATTTACTTTCAGTACCCTTTTCTATTTCTTTTACCCTTCCATGCATAGTTAGTTTTTATAAATGTATATAAATGTACATATGTTTATGTGTGTTCACATATATGCACATGTTCATATACATGTATGCATATATACCCATGTACATATATACATGTATATTATATTCTGTTGCTCATAACTCCAATAGCTATAACTTTTGCAGCTCTGATTCTTTTGTTTGGCATTTCCATCCACTCCATAACTTATCATGTCTTGTTGTCTCACATATTTAGTGATTTATTATTGTGAGCTCATCTATCTTGGACTATTGCCAGTACAGTCATCCTTAGTTAAAAATATATGGGGAAAAAATCTATGGGGAATCGGTTCCAGGACTCCCATGGATATCAAAATCTGCAGATTCTCCAGTCCCTTAGTCAGCCCTCAGCATCCATGGGTTCCACATCCTTGGACTCAGCTAACCACGGATTGATAGTGGAATCTGCAGATGCAGACCTCATGGACCAGGAGGGCCTCTGAAGTTTCCAAGCCCTAGGTTGAAAGTACATTTCTTCAGAGATGATTTACAATTATTTCTACCAGAGGCCTAGGTGAACTACCAACATGCAGCCACTTTAAACTGAACTTTGAGCGTGAGTGTTTTTGTATAACAGAGGTAGGGTAACTATAGGTTTCAAATCTGTAAGTTTAGGCTTGTGTTGGTGGTTAAAAATTGGCAAGCGGGATATCCTCCTATATAATAAAAGGCTAATATGCAAATCGACCAAACTGCGGAACAACCGGTTGCCCTGACGCACACTGACCACCAGGGGGCAGACGCTCAATGCAGGAGCTGCCCCCTAGTGGTCAGTGTGCTCCCACAGGGGGAGCGCTGCTCAGCCAGAAGCCCTGAGCTGGTCTCACGGCTGGTGAGCACAGCGGAGGTGGTGGGAGCCTCTTCCACCTCCATGGCAGTTGGACATCCCCTGAGGGCTCCTGGACTGTGAGAGGGCGCAGGCCAGGCTGAGGGACCACTCCTGAGTGCACATATTTTGTGCACCGGACCTCTAGTATATATATTGCTTTATCCAGAGCAAATCCAAGTCCAAGACAGGAAGGATCTTGAGCATCTATGTATGCAAGACAGATATTCTATTGTGTTCATCTTTTTAAAATGTGACCCTTAGCCGAAACCGGTTTGGCTCAGTGGATAGAGCGTCGGCCTGCAGACTCAGGGGTCCCGGGTTCGATTCCGGTCGGGGGCATGTGCCTTGGTTGCCCGCGCATCCCCAGTAGGGGGTGTGCAGGAGGCAGCTGATTGATGTTTCTCTCTCATCGATGTTTCTGACTCTCTCTCCCTCTCCCTTCCTCTCTGTAAAAAATCAATAAAATATATTTTTTAAAAAGAAGAATTACAAAACCTCAATATATTCTTTAAAAAAAATGTGACCCTTGATCTTTAGGACCCCAGCTTTATGCGGGATGCTCCTACGGTCCTCTACAACCCAGGCACGAAACCCTGAGAGGTTTACATGTACCTCCATTTACACTCCAGCTCTGGAGCTCATTCACCTCTGTGTGTGTGTGTGTGTGTGTGTGTGTGTGTGTGTGTGTGTGTGTGTTCATGCTTTCTTACTGTTCTGGCCACTGAATAATTCCATTTCTGTCCTGTCAGCTTTGCTATGCATTTAAAAGGATTTCATAATCCAGTATTTTTACCTAAAGGAGTTTCTGTGACCATCTAACCTATTACTGTAAGCATTGTGTACTGCATTGCTCCAAGTCTGTTCAGAAAGCAGATTTTACTTGTACTAACTGAATAGTAATCTACGTATTATATGTTTGCCTTGTGATTGAATAGCCACAAAGACTCTTAGAGGTCCTGGAATCTAAAGTCCTTCTTTACCACATAAAACGGAGTAGAGGGTCATTAGGAGATTCAACCAAGGTCACACAGCTGGATAATGGGAAATTAGGACTAAGTTTTTCAACAGCCAACTCAGTCAGTTCAAATTATTATATATGGCCCTGGCAGGAGCATTGTCCTGAACACCAAAAATTGTGGGTTTGATTCCCAGTCAGGGCACATACCCAGGTTATTGTGGGTTCCGTTCCCAGTCAGGGTACGTACATGAGGCAACCAATTGATGTTTCTATCTTTCTTTCTCTCTCTAAAAATCAATGAAAACATATCCTTGGGTCATGATTTTAAAATGTATAATATATGCTGGTTTACTCCTTCTTTTTCCCCTCTCTCCCTGGCTTAAATGCCACTTCCTCACAGAACTCTTACCTGAGCCCTGTACTATGATAGGTTTTTTTGGCATTTGCTTCCATGACACTCTCTACTTCTATCATTACTTATCAGACCTTCTTTAATTGTTCAATTTTCTTTCTTTTCCATTAGACAGTTGTGAGTGCAAAGACCATGTCTGGCTTGGGTGCCACAGTGTGCCCAGCCTCTAGAATGGTGTCTAGAAGTGAAATAATTAGTAAGCACTAATTGAATAAAATTATGCTCCTTAAGGGAGTGGAGGGGGGGGGGCGCTAGTTTGGTGAGGCTTTAGGGCCTGATTTGGTTAGAAGATGTTATACAGATCTGAGTCTATGAACTAATTTTTTTAAAAATTTGTTCTTTATTTCTCCAAGCAGATTATGAATTTTATAAGTGTTAGCAGTCAAGTAAAAATTCTCATACCTTCCTGTGAAGAACAAAAAATAGCAATTATTGAATGTAAACATGATAGTTTAATTAAACCTCTCAACTTCTGAAGCCAGATCAATCAACGATGGTATAGTACATCATTGTGGGACACAAATCAGCCCACGGGAGAGAAGGCAGCATGTGGGGAGGTCAGGGAAGGGAGAGCATGAGCTGAGTGGTCTGGGTGAATGTCAGCTGTCGTGCCCATACTCCTGGAATTTTTATTTTTATTTATTTATACATTTTTTCACTTAACCTTTAAACACTTTATTTATTAAGTAAAAGTTTACCTTATGATAAGGTACAGAGTAACCTCTTAAAACTATGCTAACCTATTCTGACCCAACAGTTTTATTATTATTTTTCAATTGTATTATTTTTTTCTTTCAATTTATTTTGTATTGGTTTCAGCTGTACAGCTTAATGGTTAGACAATTATATACTTTACGTAATGTTCCCCTCAGTATTTCCTCAGTTGGCACCATATATAGTTATTGCAATATTATTGAGTGTATTTCCTATGCTTTACTTACGTCCCTGTGACTATTTTGTAACTACCAATCTGTGCTTCTTAATCCCTTCTCTTTTTCACCCACTGCCCTAATGTCTCTCCCCTCTGGCAGTTACCAGTTCACTCTCTGTGTCTGTTTCTGTTTTGTTAGTTTGTTTATGTTGTTCTTTAGATTCCACATATAACTGTCTGATGTATTTCACTGAGCACAATACTCTCTAGGTCCATCCATGCTTTCGCAAAGGGTAAGATTCTGTTCTTTTTTATGGGCTCCTGGCATTTTTAGTATACCCTCCTCATCTCTGGCTTTCTGGCCAGTAGGCATTGAGCACTTCAGGAATCTCTCTCAGTGACCCACTTAGAAACTGGCTCAGAGACTTTCAATGGGACTGTGGTCATCTCAGCTTGACTCTGATTTGGAGGAGATGCCCGCCTCCTCACCTGGAAACACTAGAATTCATGAGATTCCCTCTATGCCCGAGTGGATTCAAGTTCAGAAAAGGGAAGGGTATGGTTTACAACAGCATTGGCTTTATTTTAATGCTAAGAAATGAAAAACCTTACATTTCCATCAAAATTTTACTTTCTGAGTCATTGCCAAGTCCAGTATTTTATAGTGGCTGATTTATAGTGGCAGGGTCTACCTCCAAGATCCTGGGGCTATTTCTAGACCTAATCGCAGAAGACACCTGGAACCACTCAGCGGACGATATAAATTTATAGGAAATCCCACGATGCATGCTCCTCACAGTTGAACATGTATGGCTATGCCACACTCAATGGTGTCCTGGTAGATGTGTACCTGTCTGAGGTGGGAGGGGTAGGAAGGGAACCTGACATTTAGCATCTGTTTATTTCCGTGGTGTAAATACTGCCAGCAGGGCTGATTTGAAGTACCAATGTGACATCACTGAAGGCAGTTTTGGCAAAGATACTCACATTGACTCTTGCCAGCTGGAGCCGGTGGTAGGAGCAGCTCCAGTACACCATATACATGTGGCACGAAAGCACTAAGGCTGGTTGGATAACTGATCCCAAGGCACCAACCATTTGAAAAGCCCCACGGAAAGCCCTGGTGTCCAGCTGACGACAGCGGAGCCAAGTTCCTTCTATGCGGTGGATGTGCGTGAACTGGACCATCACCGGGGTCTAATGAGCTGTGTCTCCAGGAGAGTCCACCAGATCCCACCCCGTCACTCGCTGCCTCTCAGACATGTGTCCCCTCATGTCTAGATTATTCAGAGGGGGAGAAGGGTGGTAGAACTGCCGAACAGAACGTCTGAAAGAAGGAATCAATAACGCTACAGGCCTCTGACAGAGACTTTGACAGCTTTTATCCTAGTGTATGTGCCAGGACAAAGCATTTTCTTTCTTAAATGAAATATGTGACACATCCAAGGGTATATATGTATGATTTAAAAATTACAAAGAGTACATCATCAGTCCATCGGGATTTAGCTGAAGAGAACATTATCAGCCTCTCTGAAGCTCCCTGTGTGTCCCTTCCCCATCCCCACAGTCCCCCCAGGGATAATCAATATACTGAGTTTCATACCTATAATTTCCTTGTTTTTAAAATAATTTTACCACATAAAAGTATGTTGTTCAGTTTTGCCTATTTTTGAAATTTAAGTGGAAGAAACTATAACATGCAATCCTTCTGCAAACTGCTATTTTCAGTATTTGTATCGATTCATTTATGTTCACGTATGTACTGTGATTCTTTTTTTTTTGGCAGAGGTATTTTAGCTTTCCATTGTAATGACATATCATAATTTATTTATCTAGTCTGTTATCAATGGATATTTGAATAAGTTTATTTTCTATTTTAGAAAAAAATGCTGCAATATGTATACTTTTGATACATGTTTCTTGGCAAACATGTGCAAGGATTTCTCTATGGTATGTATACCTAGGAATGGAGTTGCTAGATCAAAAAAATTATATCTCAAAGTGGTTTAACCACATTATAATCCCAGCAGTAGTAGGGGAGCCCATCTTATTGTGCGTGTTCAGCTATTTGGTTTGTTAATCTTTTGTTAAAGGTTTTTGCAACTAAATTCAAGTGTGAGATCACTTCTGATTCTATTTCCTTGTTCTTTCTTGGGCTTCACAAAGAGGATGGGCAGGAAGCTGCAGGCTGGCTCTGTTGGGGTTCCTGTGAGCATATATGGAGGCAATGCTACAGCTCAAAGAAGATAGCAAGGGGATACTGATATTTTTCTCTATACAGTCTACCCACATTTAGATTATTTTAGATGAAATTTGAAAAACAGTAAATTTATAAGAGAAATAAAAGCATATTTATTTTTAAAATTTCTACGAACATGTATGTGAATGTTTATAACAGTCTTATTCAGAATTACCAAAAAGTGGAAGCAGCCTCACTGTCCTTCAGTGCGTAAGTGGATAAACTGTTACATCCATTCACTGGAATACTTACTGTTCAGCAGTAAAGGAAACAAACAATATGTGCACAATATGCACACACAACAAACAGTATGAATGAATCTCAGGTGCATTCTGCTAAGTGAAAGAAGCCCAGACTCAAAAGGCTACATACGTTTTTACAATATCATTCCATTTCACAAATCCATTTACATGATATTGTGAAAAAGGCAAAATTATAGAGAAAGAAAACAAATCAGTGGTTGCCAGGAGTTGGGATGGGGAGATGAGTTGACTACAAGGGGCCAACAAGAGGGAATTTTGGAGGAGTGATGGAGTTGTTCTCCATTGCAGTCATGGTGGATGCATGACTCGATGCTTTTGTCAAAATTCATAGAACAATCTAACGAAACTCTGAATTTTACGATATATAAATTTTTTTTAATTATTATTTTTTACTACTACTCTGTTTTATTTTTTAAAATTCTTTATTGTTGAAAGTATTACATATGTCCCTTCCCTCCCCCCATTGACCTCTCCTAGCCCGCCCCCATCCCCCTAGCCCCAGCCTTCACCCCTCTTTTGTCTGTGTCCCTTGGTTATGCTTATATGCATACAAGTTCTTTGGTTGATCTCTTACCCCTCCAACACACACTCTCCCCTGCCTTCCCTCTGAGGTTTGACAGTCTGTTGGATGCTTCTATGTCTCTGGATCTATTTTTGTTCATCAGTTTATGTTGTTCATTATATTCCACAAATGAGTGCGATCATGTGATACTTATTTTTCTCTGACTGGCTTATTTCACTTAGCATAATGTTCTCCAGATCCATAAAAATTACTTTTATGGGGAAGGGGGGACCTCAGTTGAATGAGAAATCTAATGAAAAGAGTCAGTACAGAGAGTTTGAAAAATGGCCAAAAAGCTGATCGACTGTCCGGACGACCTTCTGGAAGAAGCCGGGGCTGTGAGAGCTGAGGCAGCAGCCAGGGTGGCTTCGAGGACCAAGGCAGCTGGGGCTGTGAGGGCCTACCCTTGCACGAATTTCGTGCATTGGGCCTCTAATCAATATATATAAAAGCCTAAGCAACCGAATGACCAGTCGACCTGTCACTATGATGTGCACTGGCCACAGGGACAGTCACTCAACAACACACAGGATTGGGCTCCCTCCTGTCTGGATCAGGCCTGCAGGGATTGGGCCAAAACCAGCTATCTGACATCCCCTGAGGGGGTCTCAGATTGTGAGAGGGTGCAGGCCAGGCCGAGGGACCCCACTGGTGCACAATTCCATGCACTGGGCCTCTAGTAGATATATAACACAGGATAATCAATAAAGCAATTTCTCTAAAAAAGTAGGAGACAGGATCTAAAATTCAGGTAGAGTGCTGGCTTTAGATAAATATATTTCCTTTGTTGTAGGAATTAATGAGAAAAATGTGGGAGCAGATACAGGAAAGTTTGTAAATTTAGAAATTTGCAGTTGAAGATGAACATAAAAACATGTGGGCAAAAAAAAATATGGCCAAGTACTTTGATCTTGAGGACTAAATCTAGTCAATGGATGCTAGCTGACTGGTGAGCTGTGTTAAGGATTAAGGGCTCAGCAAATGACAAGCCCAGGCTCCAGTAGCAATGTCTGCCATAAGTTTTGTACAACCAATCCCCTCTGTTACTCCTCCTAATTCCCTCTAATTGTTCATTCGTGTATTTGTTCTGTGCACACACTATTCTCTGTCTGCAGTGACCTTTACTTCCACTCCTCTTCTCTGTTCAACTAAACATTTAACCATCACCTTGCAAACTCTTCCTATATCCACCAGGAACAAATTAGTGTTCCCGGGAGCCCTCCAGGTATCCTCTATGTATCTCTTCACAGCAGGTATTACATTTGATTGTGAGTATCTATCCTGCCTACCCCTCTAACTACTTGCTCCTTGAAGACAAAGTCTCTGACTGTGTCTTCAGTACTTAACCGAAGAGGTAGATGATAAATGTTTTTTGAGTGAATGGATGAGTGAATGAGTGAACCGGTGAATGAAATGAAAATAGCGCCAATATAGTGTGTGTGTGTCCTTAGTAGGATTCCCTAGAAGCAGAGGCTAACGGATTCTTGTGCAGGTGATTTCTTGAGGAACTGCTTTCAAGTAAAATCTGTAAGGAAGTAAGGGCAGCAGGATAGGCAAAGATGGGGCTTCAGCTAAAGCCCTGAGCCTGACCCCACTGGCAGCTGCAGAGCCTGAAAGGCACCACAGAGGTATCCCTCTCTGAGACATGGGGCTCCCTCTTTACCTTGCCTTTGTCCCTGGCTATGGGCCACCCCTGGAGAGAGGGTAGAACTTGCCAGTTATTTTTAAGGGGGCTCCCATCAGCTGAGGGGAATTCTCCCAAGGAGAATGCCGCGATGAGCTGTGAGCAGCCGACACTCCAGCAGCTCAGGGATGGGTGCACTGACCTGGCCACAGTGGGGTCTACTGCAGTGTGATGGACAGAACGGAACAATGGGAAAGGGGTTATGGTGACACAAGCCAGACCCTGAATCAGGTGACCTCTGAGATGTATGGAAATGATGAAGAAAGAGAGAAGCGGCCCATCCCCCCTGACCTCCACCCTACCCACTCCTTTTCTGAGCAAGAGTCTGCTGTGCTTTGGCATGGGTACCAAATTCAGGTGTGTGTGTGTGTGTGTGTGTGTGTGTGTGTGTGTGTGTGTGTGGCCAGCTGGATGCGCCTGAAAAGGGGGGCTGACTTTATAGGGAGCCAAAGTGGGCTCCACTTGGTCCCCCTTTATGCAATCAAATATCTCCATGGGGACAGTCTATCTCAATGAAAAATATCTCCTGCAAACCTAGAACAACTAAAGGGGACTTAATAGAGTTGTCAAGGATGGCATTTTCATCTCTGAAGAAAGGTGAGGCTGGTCAGGTAGAATGTCCCCCTGGGACTGCTTTTAATGATCTTCTACCCGTGGAAGCGTTACTGTCCAAAACAGCGAGCCAGTTTCCTGACAGAAAGCTTCATCCCTTGGACTGGTGTTTGCTTGCCTGGAAATGAGTTTGGAGCCTTCGGAGAATCGAAGCAGTCTATGGTATTTACAGTGCAGCCTGACTGTCCAGTAGCTAAGTGTAGTCTAATTCTGACAGATGGCTCTCAAGGGAAATTTTCTTTCAGATTGGATTATGCTTCCATGCTGAAATGCTCTAATTAAGGGGAGTCTATAAACATAGTGGGGGAGTGAAAGGGAGGGAAAGGCAGGCTGTTTCTTAGGAAGCCGTCCTGGAACATGGCCACGGTTGCAATCTTGACCTTCTCAGCCCCACCCTCGGCGGCACTGAGAATCTAGGCCACTGCTGTGCTGGGAACATGGCAGTGCTGGTTCGCGGTCAGCTCTCAGCAGCCAGCGGTGACTTCTTGTCCGACAGGCCCTGCCTCTCTGGCCTCCTCTCCAGCCAGTTTCCTTCTTTGTTAACTGTCTTGTTAATTAACTTTGTAACTCTCTTGGGGTATAACTTCCAGAATAATTGTATCATTAAAATGAGCATGACTGATTTTTTAAAAACCCAATTCAGCTATGTTTAACATTGCTAACCTTTCTTTTCTGAGTCCAATACTTTGGTTTTAACGTGTTTAATACTTAAGATGTGGCTCTAGTACATTCTTCATTTTTTTAATTTAAATTTTTATTATTTTTAATATACTTTTTATTGTTGATAGTATTACAGATATCTCCTACTTCTCCCCCTCTCTCTCCCCCCCTC
The DNA here is from genome assembly GCF_951640355.1 of Cnephaeus nilssonii. Classification (NCBI taxonomy): domain Eukaryota; kingdom Metazoa; phylum Chordata; class Mammalia; order Chiroptera; family Vespertilionidae; genus Cnephaeus; species Cnephaeus nilssonii. Next base: position 38,638,224 of record NC_137084.1, on the reverse strand, counting down.
TTCCCAGCCCCTACCCACTCCCCAGGTCTTCACTACTCTATTGCCCATGCCCATGGGCTATTCATATCTTATCTAATAATAGACAAACATGCTAATTGACTGTATCTTCGCGATGCCCACAGCCAATCAGGAGTGAGTAACCAACAAAGATGGCGGTTAATTTGCATACACGGCCGCCAAATGGCTGGGTCCCCACCCCCCAACCCCCAATCCCGGCTGCTCTGGGCCTCTGAGCAGCGTAGGAAGGTAGAAAGGCGGCTCTGGACCAGAGCGAAAGCGGTGCCGGCAGCCAGGGAAAGGAAGGCCCATTCTGGCACAAATCTTCATGCATCGGGCTTCTAGTAAGTATATAGGTATAGGTTATTTGGTTTATCTCTTCTTGTCCCCCCAACCCCACATTGAGGTATGTCAGTCTATTCCATGCCTCCATGCTTCGGTTCTTATTTTGTTGATCAATTCATTATGTTCATTAGATTCCACAAATAAGTGAGATCATTTTTACCAATTTGAGACCTAAGTAACTAAAGGAAAAGTACATTTGGCTGTCAGATCCAGAAGGATGGATTTTGCAAGAGTGGATTGAGAAAAATCTAATTTGGAAGTCAGAGAGTGAGTTCTGGGTCAGGAAGTGAGTCCCAGTTCTATCTCTGTCATTTATTCAACAAATGTTTTTAAATCCCTGCTGTGTGCTAGGCAGTGCACTAGGTATCAAGTACATAATGATCCCTACACTCTTGAAGTGGGGAAGGGAAAGATAGGAAACAAAAAAATTGCATAGATAATCATTTACATATGTGGTTGGTGCTGTGGAGACATAGGCAAGACCTAACCTAGTCTGGTGCATCCAAAAAGGATGCTTGAAGGTGGTAACATTGAAGCTGAAGCTAAAGGAAGGTTAGTTAGGAATTCACTTGGAAGGGCAAAGTCCCAACCAAAAGGAATTGGCATGTGCAAAGGCCCTGAGCCAGGAAAAAATTTTTGCAAGTTCCAAGAGAAAGCAGAAGAGTTAAAGGGGGAGGAGAGGGAGGACAAGATGGGAAAGAAACTAGGATTTAGGCAGGAGTGAGAATAGGCAGGACCTTGTAGGTAAGAGTAAGTCGTTGGGTCTTTATTTTATGAGTGAATTTGAAAAATTTTGAGCAGTGAAACAACACAAATAGATTTATGTTCTAAAAAGATCACTTTGGCTGCAGTGCAGAGAATGGAAAAGAGGGAACAGCAAGGAAAGGTTCAAGCTATTGTTGAAGCAGAGGATAGAGGTGATTTCTCTCACCAGGATAGTGGTAATAGAAAAGGAGAACAGTAGCAAGTTCCAGAAAAAAATTGAACAGTTTTATTGAGGAATAATTAGTATATAGCAAACTGCATATGTTTAAGGTATATAACTTGATAGTTTTGACATATGTATACATTTGTGAATCCATCGCCATAATCAAAATAATAAACAAATTGGTTGCCCCTAAAACTTGTCATGTGCCCCTTTTTAATCCTTTCCTACCTCCCCTCCCTGCTACTCATCCTTTAGTCCTTAGTAACAACTGTTGATCTGGATTCTGTCCCAATAGGTTAGTTGGGATTTTTCTAGAATTTTATATACATAAGAGTTATATTGTATGTTCTCTGTTTTGTTTGACTTCTGCCCATCAGAATAATTGAGATTCATCCATGTTGTTGTGTGTATTAATAGTTCAATATTTTTATTGCTGAGTACTATTCCATTGCATGGATATACCACTATTTGTTTATCCATTGCATATTTGTATTATTATGTTTTAATTTTATTTTATGGTAATTGTCTTTATTTTTTTATTTTTTTAAAGTATGGCTTTATTAATTTCAGAGAGAGGAAGGGGAGAAGAGTTAGTAACATCGATGATGAGAGAGAACCATCGATTGGCTGCCTCCTGCACACCCCCTACTGGGGATCGAACCTGCAACCTGGGCATGTGCCCTGATTGTAATTGAACTGTGATTCCTGGTTCATAGGTCAGTGCTCAAACACTGAGCCATGCTAGCCAGGCTTTATTTTTATTTTTAATTCAATGTATTGGGTGCCATTGGTTAATGAAATTATTAGATTATTTGTATTATTTTCACTTTAGAACTATTACAAATAAAGCTGCTATCAGCATTCATGTGCTTTGTGTGGGCATACACTTTCATTTTTCTTACATAATTATCTGGCAGTAGAATGGCTGGATCATATGGTAGGTGTATGGTCACCTTTCGAAGGAACTGCCAAACAGTTTACAAAGATGGTTATATGGTTTTCCATCCACATCAGTAGGGTATAAAAGTTCTTGCTCTGCATTCTCACCAGCACTTGGCAGGGTCAGTCTTTAATTTTAGACATTGTTTTTTTTAAATATATTTTTGCTGATTTCAGAGAGGAAAGGAGAGGGAGAGAGAGATAGAAACATCAATAATTAGAGAAAAATCATTGATTGGCTGTCTCCTGCATGCCCCTAATTGAGGATCAAACCCACTACTCTCGGACATGTGTCCTGACTGGGAATGCATGGGTCAACACTCAACCACGGAGCCACACTGGCTGGGTTCTTTTGTCCATTTTTAATTGGGTCATTTGGTTTTTTATTATTGAGTTCTGAGCATTCTTTACATATTTTGGATGCCCATTCTTTATCAAATATATGAAGTGCAAGTATTTTCTCCCACGCAGTGGAATTTTTATTTTATTAACATTATCTTTTGAAAGGGAGAGAAGTTCTTAATTTTGTTCAAGTCCATTTTACCATTTAATCTTTATTATAGAGTATCTTTGATGCATTAAAACTTACACAGTATGATTTTTTCCTGTTTTCTTTTAGAAGTTTTATGCTCTTAACTCTTACATTTGTGACTTTGATCCATTTTGCGTGGTTTTTATATATGTTGTATGAAGTATGGATTAGAGTCCTTTTTTTAAATGGTATGTAATTATTCCAGTACCACTGTTGAAAAGACTGTTCTTGACCTAACTGCTTTTTGTACTTTTGAAGAAAATCAACTGATCATGTACTGTACATGGGTCTATTTCTGGGCTCTATTCTTATCCATTGCTCTATTGTCTATCACCACTCCAGTACCACAGTGTCTTGATTATTGCAGATTTAAAATGTAAGTCCTGAAATCAGGTAATGTAAGTGCTCCAACTTTGTCCTACTTTTTCAAAGTGGTTTTGGTTATTCTATGTCCTTCACATTTCTATAAGAACTAGAGGCCCAGTGCACCACATTGAGCACTTGGGGTGGCGGGGGGAGGAGGAGGTCGGATACCCTCAGTCCAGCCTGTGGCCTTTTGCAGTCCAGGAGCCCTTGGGGATGGATGTCTGTCCGTTGGACATCCTTAGTGCTGCCGCGGAGGGCCACTGCACTCGCCAGCCATCAGCCTGGCTTGTGGCTGAGCAGCGCTCCCCCTGTGGGAGCACACTGACCACCAGGGGGCAGCTCCTACAATGAGCGTCTGCCCCCTGGTGGTCAGTGCATGTTTTGTCTCCCGCTGTTTGGTCAATTTGCATATTAGCCTTTTATTATATAGGATTTTACAATCAGCTTATCTATTTACACACATACACACTCTCTGTTGGAATCTTGATGAGGCGTGCGTTGACTATAAAACCAATTTGGAAAGATTAGACACCTTGAAAACATTGAACCTTCCCAGTTACAAACAGTGTATATCTTTTCATATAATATATCTTTAATTTATTTCAGCAATGTTTTATACTACAGATCTCTAGAGCTCTCTCAATGTTCATCTCTCTCCTCTCTGATAATATTCCTTCAATTCTCTAGCTGGGTTGGCTTTTCCAAACTCCCAACTTCATTTCCTCAACCCAGGGAACCCACAGGCTCTGCATGGGTTCCCACCTCTCTGTGCTGTGTCTTGAAAATTATTAGGTAGTGAGCAGAGGCGATTATAGGACTTACCTTGATTGTTTCCTGTCACTCAAATATCACATATCTTCATTGTCTGATGTCCAGTGTATTGGAAACCATTGTTTCATATACTTTGTCCAGATTTTTAGTTGTTTAAGATGTAAGGGTGAATTCATTTCCTGTCTCTGTATCATTGTAACACTTGAAGAATGGGAGTGGTCAGAGATGATTTCCTGGTTTCCAGCATAAGCAACTTCAAGGAATGTGTTGGTATTCACTGAGATAGGAAGTTTTAGGTGAAGAACAAGGTGTTTGTTTGCTGTTGTGTGTGTTTTTTTGGTGTATATAGGTCCCATGTTCCAATTTTAACATGTTCCGTTTATATTTCAAGTGAAACATTCAAGTGTGAAAAAATAAAAAGCAATTGGATATGCGAGGCTGGAGCTCAGAAGTAGGTTCTCAGTTGGAAATATAAATTTATGAGTTGTCATCATACACTGTGTATGGTTTTCAAATCATAGAGGTTGATGAAGTTATTTAATAGTAGAATCTAGAGTCAAGGAGGAAGAGGGTGTGGGGCCAATTCCTGAGCTCTTAAAGTAACCGGAAGTGGGACAGCCAAAGAGGTAAAAGGAAAATTGGTTGATTGTGTCGTAGAAGTCACCAGAGGAATGTCTCCAGGAACTGTGAGCGGTCAGGTGGGTCAAGTAAGGAAGGACTGGGAAGAAACCATTGGTGGCTCTAGTTCGGGAAGTTAGCAGTAAGGACTGAAGCCAGAGTGGAGAAGACTAAAAAGCAAATTAAAGGCAGAATGTTTAAATGTGATACATTTGGCTGCAAAGAAGAGGAGGGATTGGATAGGAAAGAGAAGGAGGAGGAGGGGCAGACATTTTTAAAAGCTGACAGGTAAGAGCCAGTAAGTGGGGGAGCTTAAGGATGGAAGAAAGAGAGGGTGAGCAGCCTCGTGGCCTGCAGCCCAATGGAAGGTGAGTGTGGATGGGATCCAGAATGAAGCTGGTGGATCGCCTATCCTCCAAGTCGTAAGTGGGAAGGAGAAGCCCCCCATAGGCAGGAAGTTAAGTGTAGCCCATGGGGTGGCTCTCTTTTCTCGGTGAAGCACGAGGCAGAGCTGTGTGCTGAGAGGGCATGTGAAACAGTTTCTGCCCTCAGGGAGCCGGGCGTCCTATGGGGTTACTAGTCTGATTATTCCTTTTACAGTAACTACAAGTAACTCGTTAAACTCAGCCTCACTTTTTCTTTGGCCTATTTTAAACTTTAGAACTCATTATATTTAAAAACCAATTCATTTGGGGTTTTTCCTTATTAGGTAATTTGTGCAATACAGAAAACTTGAGTGAAAAGGAAGGGTAGCACAGAGTCCCCCAGAATCCTTCTGCCCAGAGACAGCCACTGTTCAAGTCTGGCTCTGTCTTTCCAGAGTAATCTCTGACATGGCTCTTCGTTTGAAATTTTCGTATGGTTGCCACACGATTCGCTCCACTTCCCTGCGTTAATTTAAGGAAAAGAGCAGAATGCGCAGTGTGAATCTCAGAGAAATCGCTCTGCAGGCAGTGGGCTCCTGACCTTGAAAAGCTGAACAGGGCTTTGTTCCCTCCGTCCACATTTCCCGAGGTCAGGGCTTCCTGGAGGACCGGGCAGCCCTGGGCAGCACAAGTCCAGGGTGCAGCCTTCAGAGGGGGCTCGTCTGGCTCCTACTCTCTTGGCAGGCACAGTCCGTGTGTCCGAAAGGGAAGCTACCACTGATCCGTTCACCAGTACTACTTTCAAACAGTTCTTGGGAGAACATGTCAATCAAAGTAGGGTTCTGCTGCAGGGCCCGGTCCTGGGAAGTCTCAGGGCGGCTTCAGGGAGCTGGGGCCAGCATCTGTGCTGAAGGGTGCCGCTGGCCCTGGGGAGTAAGGACGTGTGCAGATGTGAAGTGCTGCCACGTAGGCCTGGAGGAGAGGCCTCACTTCTTCCACAACAGGCTGTGGGCAGCAGCTTGCTGAGGGGATGGGAAGCCAAACAGAGGACATGTTGGCCTTTTGCCATATGGAGAGAGAGATCAACACCTCTGAGAACAGAGCAGGAGGGCACGGTCAAGGCCCAGTGAAGACTTTGTTCTTCCAACAGACCTTCCCAGTCAGGCTCTCTGCTGGGCACTGGGTTGCCATGGAAACCGAGGAAGCCACAAGCGGGCTAAGTCTGTGGCCCCAGAGCAGAAGCAATTCCAAGAATGAACAACTCGTCTGCAGCTGCATTTATTCCCCCCAGTCTGGAGGAGTGAGGGGCGGGAAGAGAGCACGGTTCCTATAATAAGGGGCTTTGGCTACTACCCGGGTTTCATGTGCACAGATGCTTCGGAATGAAAGGGAATACTTGACGCATAGGAGGCGCCCATCGGGTCGTGCCATGTTTAGTAGCCATAGTTTGATCCCATTCTTCTAGAATAAAACTAGGGGATCCCCCCTTCAAAGATGTACACGGGCTCCAGGAAGCCACCTGAGAATCTTGTGTTGGCCACTGCACCTACCCCGTCACCCTCCCCAGTCTCTTCATCTGTTTCCAAAAAGAAATGTCACCAGATGGCCCTGCAAATGTCACCTGGCCGTCAGCATGGCTTCACCCCAAACCGGGGAGATCCGAGAATCTAATTCATAGCTGGTTTTCTTCATTTTGGGTCAGTTTAGGATACTTCACTCAGCATTTAGTGCTTTCTTAACACGGTGGGCTGGACAGGGAGGTCCATAATTGTGCCGTCAGGAGAGAATATTACTTTTACATTTAATGGAGGAGGGTCCCAGTATCTCAAACTCCCTCCCGGTTAGCTTTTAGTGCCAAATTCTCCAGCCCTGTGCCTCACGCACTGTGCGCTCCCTCAGCATCCCTAATACCCTGAGCTATTTTTAGCACTTAATCCGCTCCAGGTATCAGAGCCATCAGCCCTTGTTTTTGTTTGTTTGTTTTTGAAAGAGAATCCTTCCATATTTTGAGATGTGAGTGGTAGTTTTTAGGAATTGAACTGGTCCCTTTTTAAAAATGGGTTTTTCTTTTGCTTTCCCTTATATGTTATGCCCAGGCACGGGCCTCAGGTGTCACCCTGGCCCTGGCCCTGGCCCTGTGTGTTTCTCAGCTGTAGCAGGTTCAGAAAGTAGCCAAGGTCAGTTACATCCTGGAGAAAGAAAGGGAAGCTGAGCTCCACAAGCTGAGGAGCTGCCAGGGCCACAGGCAGTGGTGGGGAGGGGGGGGTATGCTGGGCCCTCAGGCAGAGGGGCCGCACACCCTGAGCGGGTTTTGAGCTCCCCACAGCTTTTGAGGAGTGGCCTCTGAAGGAGTCATGAAATTCAGAGGTGGGTTTGCCCATGTCACCACCACTTACTCTCCCCGCTGGGGCTGCGAGCGGGCGAAATGGGAGTTACTGGTTAATAGATAGAGTGTCTGGGATGATGCAGAAGTTCTAGAAATAGTGGTGATGCTTGCACAACAGTGTGAATGTACTTACTGCTACTGAGTTGTACTATAACAAATGGCTAAAATGGCAAACTTTATGTAATATATATTTTACCATAATTTGAAAAAATATACAGAAAAACAAAAATCCTCTGCCATGTTGTAAAAGAGACCTGGAGCCAGCCCAGGAGAGCCGGACCCGCGTGCCCAGGGCTGCCCTGGCCCAGCCGGCACCGGCACATGGTTGCTGAGGGGGGCTCCTCGCATTCCAGAACCGGCCCAGGCAGGGAGGCTGGCCTTGCCTCAGCTCCTGGAGGCCCGGGCAGTCACCCTGCCAACATCTGTCCTAACACAATCCACCGTTTATCTTTCACTCTCTTCCCCCTATTTCTCCCTTCTCACACCATCCCTATGCAAAGGTCTCTCCTGGGTACTGAGTATACCCATTGGAAATACAAAACAGAAATCTTATGAGAAAAGGTTTGACTCGTCTAAGAAGCATCGGTGAGTCAAAGAACAGCTGCCCTGTGGCCGAACCCTTCATCCTCTGAGTGCCCTTGGGGCTGGGTCTCAGCCACTTTCCATCGGAGGAGGAAGGGGGACTCGAGTAACTCACACTTCCTGTGTGCCAGACCCCAGGCTCAATTATGTTTCCTGATTAATTTTCACAAAAGGGAAATAGGTTTTATACCCATATTACATAAGAGGACATTGAAATGGGGGGGGGGGGGAGGTGTCATTACTTGCCTAAGGTCACACAAGCATTAAGGGGCAAAGCAGAGTTCGAATGTCAGCCCGTTTGAAGCCTGTGTGCAGAACCGTTACGGCACACTCCAGAATACCTGCCTGAGTGCAAAACACCTTTTGAACAATGCCTTAGCCACCTCTGGCATAAAAATGAGTTTGTAGCATGATGTGTGTCTGGCATGCTTACCAGAGTCACCTGTGTTCCAGGGGTTTTCACCATGGACCCCCTCCACCTTGTGAGTCACTCATGCCACTGGGACCACCCACAACACCCTTTCCCCCCACCCCTGTGTCGTTTTTGATGAATACTGGTACATGTTACATCAGAGCCAGAATAAGGGGCAGGCTGGCCAGACAGACGTCCAAAGAACGAATCAATAAAGGATGCGAAAACACTGAGGTAGAGGAAACTATCCATCACTATTTGTCTCCAGGAGAATATTGCAGACGGTTGGAAGTAACACTGTAATCAGCCACTGAGGGAGAGCGATGACATTCCCAAATAGCTCAGGCTGCAAGGACTCAATAACCTGTCTTCCGAAGATCCGGGCCCAGGTGACTTCAAGCTACGGGCCGGACTGTTCAGGTGATAGAGGGGAGGGAGCCCAGTACTGCCTCCATCAACCTGCTTTCTGGATCCATCAGAGCAGTCACCTTCTGATACACACTGACCAGGTAGTTACACAATACCAGTTTGCACCCAGCTGGCGTGGCTCAGTGGTTCAGCCAGGGCACAGGCCCAGGTTGCAGGCTCGATCCCCAGTGTGGGGCATGCAGGAGGCAGCCGATCAATTGTTCTCTCTCATCATTGATGTTTCTATCTGTCTTCCGTCTTCCTTCCTCTCTGAAATCAATAAAAATGTATTTTAAAATAAATAAAGAAAGAATAAAGAATACCAGTATGAAGGATGGCCAAAGTCGGTTCCTGCCTGAGCTGCCCACATGTAATGTACTGGTCTGTTCTGCAGGCCACAGCCTTCATCCCCCTCCTGCATCATGGGTACCTTCAAAACACAGTGCTGTGCCTGCGCTGACTCTCCTTCATCTCCCTTGCCTCAAGGTTACTGCTGAGGCCTCATTCTGTCTCTTTTCAGTCTGGGGCTCTCCCCTCTCGGCGCCCGCTCCTCAGCTCCTCCTTTCATGGCCGGCATGGCTGCCACCCCCAACTTTCAGCCCAAGAGCATGATTGATTCCAGAAGATAGGAGGGCAGAGCAACAGGGAGAAAATACATGCTCCGTGCATTTTCACACTGCCTAAAAACAGAGAATCTCGCAGCCTTTGCCAACACTGCTGAGTAATGTATAAAACAACTGTTTTTAGTGAGTTTTTTTTTTACCCTGACACCATCACTAACCCTCTTCCTATTTGTGAGTGATGGCCATGTCTGGAGTGGGGTCAGGGATGGGGTAAGCATCCACTTGGTAATAAAACCAGTGATTTCTATGATAGGATGCTCTTGTCTTAAAAGCATCCAGATCAAAGTCACCAACCTTAAAAACCCTGCTTTTTATATGAATAGCTAGGGTTGTAAAAAATAATTTTTAATGATTACTTTTGTACCTTGAAAGAAATAAAGTGGTGAGTGCTGTATTGTCTATTTCTTTATGGTTGAATATCATGAAGAAAGAAACTAAAAGCTCAATAGCTCCTAAGATCTTTAGTACGAGTAAAGCAGGCCCTGTGCATTGTTTGGGGCAGTGGTTACATTTTCAAGAGTCTGTACTAATTGGCCAGGGATATGGCTAGCCAAGGTCAAGCTCCCACAGTCAGCGCAAGAGGGCCCTGAGGCTTTGGGCAGCCTGTCCGATGGCAGTGACCTAATGCACGATGCAGTGGGATGCTGGCCTACTTTTGAGAGCAGCTCCTGAGTGATGGGGTCCCCACGTGGGAGCTGTGTATCAGACTGGAGCTGCAGACTGCTCCTCCCCTGCCCAGAGCCTTAGCCTGTCATCATTGATTTTTATGGGGAAAGAAAGCATTTCCTTTCGTAAACACCACACCAGCGTCTCCCATAAGATGATGTAATGGGATTAATGATGCACTTTCCAGAATCCTCATCGATTCCGAAGGTGGAAGTAGAAACTTGAAATGAGGCTAAGCTCTGTTTTGTCAACATTTGGCTGCTCTTTTAAGCAAAGCATCCTCAGACAAACAGTGGGCTGACTTGAAAGAGATGCTGGTGTTTGAAAACCCAGGGCTTCGAGGATTCTGTCTGTGTAACAGACATCATCACTAGGAGTGTGGCAGGCCTGAGAGGGAGGAGAAAGGAAGAAGGGAAAAAAAAAAAAAAGAGCAACCAACTAGTCTATGCAAGAGCCTGCTGTTTGGGTGAGCTGCTGCTGATTGGCTTGTGAATGTGTTTCCCAGGGAACAAGCCCCACAGGAGTGATGGGGCCAGGCTGGGGGGAGGAGGGCAGAAGGACCACCAGACCTTGCTTTTCTTTGCAGGGCTAGGTCTGCTGCTCTTCCGAGGAGGCCCAGGTGGTGAGCAGTTGTGTGGCTATCTGGCCAAATCCCAACAGCTCACCAGACCATGCTGGAGAGCTTTGGGAAATGTGTGTATTTGTGAAGTGCTGTGTGATTTTACGGAGCAGAACAATCTTTAGATTTCTGACATACATGATTTTAAAGGAAGTGGGTGCTGCCTTCCTAAAGAAGTGTAGACACATGTAACCTTAGAATCGCAGGAGTTTCGATGGAAGTGTTGACCTCCTAGCACATCAGAGATGGAGAAGAGATCAGTGACTCTCCAGTCAGGCAGCTGGGCCTGCATAGCCGAGCTGAATGTCCGTGCTGGGATTCAGAGTGAGTTTACATAGATCTGGCAGAAAGTTGCACAACTGATATTCAAACCGACATCAACAAATGCATTTTATTGGATGCTCCCTTGCCTTGTATCCCTGGATGAGGTGAGCCAAACAATATGACCCAGACCTCTATAGATTAATGTGTGGAAACACACAGGGATAAAGAAAAATGAAGTACCTGGTAAATATTGATATTATTTAAGAATACTAGTAGTTGGTGGTGATGGATATATTTGTACAGATTGTGGTGAATGTTTAGCGTGTGTATACGTATCTTCAGACTTATCAGGTTGTTTACATTCAATGCATACAGCTTTTTGTATGTCCACTATATCTTTTTAAAAATATATACTTTTATTGATTTTAGAGAGAGAGGAAGGGAGAGGGAGAGAGAGACGGAAACATCAATGATAAGAGAGTCATTGATAAGCTGCCTCCTGCACTCCCCACACTGGGAATTGAGCAGCAACCCAGGCATGTGCCCTGACTGGGAATTGAGCCGTAACCTCCTGGTTCATGGGTCAATGCTCAACCACTGAGCCACACTGTCCAGGCTGCCCACTATATCTTAATGAGGTGTTTTTGTTTGTTTGCTTTGTTTTAAAAAAGAACAGTCTGAATCAACCATTAGCAAGTCTGTGATGACTGTGTAATTTTTGCCTGGTCTTTTGGGGAATAGTATAGAATCATGTGACATGAGTTCCATGAAGTTGTTAGGGAAGATGAAATACACCAATGAAACACTAAAGTAGCAGTACAGAGCAGGTTCTTACAAACACATGACATGCACATAGATTACTGTAAGCTGGAATGATGAGAAACACAGTGGATAAGTAGTGGTAAATTTGAGTGGAGTGATCTCCAAAGCAGGGGTGGGGGGCATGCATTGAGGTATAAGAATAAAATATTAGAATTTCTATTCATATTATGTCATTTTTATGTCTTTTTTATATATGTTTATTATATACAATTTACTAAAATGTTCTACATGTATATTAGTTATAAGTAAGTACTGAATGTTCCAGTTATCAATAAATGTATTTCTTCTTAGCTGCAAATTCGGACTCTCTTGCCCAAGCTGGAAAACTAGAGCTGGGACCTTGAAATATTTTTCCTTTCCACCTGGCACAATGTTAAACTCTGTCAGTAGAGAGTGCGGAAGAGGCAATGAAAGGAAGGGGATTTCTTCCTAGTTCTGGTGTCCTCCTGTCCCCCACCTTCTGCAGTAAGCACAGCTTCCTCAGCACCCATCTCATGCAGTGTAGACCAGGCTTCTTCAGCATCCATTTCTATAGTGTAGACCAGGCTTCTTCAGCACCCATTCCTGCAGTGTAGACCAGACTTCTTCAGCACCCGGCTCATGCAGTATAGACCAGGCTTCTTCAGCACCCATTCCTGCGGTGTAGACCAGGCTTTTTCAGCACCCATTCCTGCAGTGTAGACCAGACTTCTTCAGCACCCGGCTCATGCAGTGTAGACCAGGCTTCTTCAGCACCCGGCTCATGCGGTATAGACCAGGCTTCTTCAGCACCCATTCCTGCAGTGTAGACCAGGCTTCTTCAGCACCCATTCCTGCGGTGTAGACCAGGCTTCTTCAGCACCTATTCCTGCAGTGTAGACCAGACTTCTTCAGCAGCCATTTCTATAGTGTAGACCTGGCTTCTTCAGTACCCATTCCAGCAGTGTAGACAGGATTCTTTAGCACCCTGTGCCCTGCTTTTGTAATATGGGCAGCTGCTTCAGTGCCAGGCTCCACAACCCAGGAGACCTCTTTAGCACTTGGCTCTGCCGAGCACGGCAGCCAGCAGCACTCGGTGGCCAGCAGCTTCTGGCACCCCCTCGGGTGGGTTTGTAGCTCAGTGCCTCTGGTGAAGCACCATTACCTGCTGTTCCATGGTCTTTAGAGGTCTCTTTACTTCTTGCTAGCTCATCCTTCATTACTCCAATCCTCTGTCACATTAATAATCTTACCTAATAATAGACAAACATGTAAATTGACCGTACCTCTGCTACGTCCACAGACAATCAGAGTGAGTATGCAAATTAGAAGGCCAAAGATGGCAGCTGCCCAGCTGCTCCAGGCGTGGAGTGGCCAGGTGGGGCAGGACGCCTGCTATGAGAGGGAGGGCAGGGGGTGAAGGGATCTACAGGAGCAGAGTGCCGCAGCAAAGACAAGACTGTAGGCTCCAGAGTCTGCAGCGAAGATGAAGATGGCAGACTCTGGCTGAAGTCTGCAGCAAAGATGAAGATGGCAGACTCTGGCTGGAGTCTGCAGCGAAGCAGCAAAGACAAACCGGCCAGAGTCTGCAGCAAAGATGAAGAAGGCACACTCTGGCCAGAGCGAAGGCCTGGGTCCCAGGTGCCAGAGGAAAACTGGTGCTGGAAGCCAAGGAAAGGAAGGACTATTGCACGAATCTCTTTGTGCAATGGGCCTCTAGTTCTTTATATTAAACTTTCTCTGCCTGGTTTACTGGATGGTTTCTCTCTCCAGTTAGGACCCAGACTTATATAATGCACTTCTTTTAATAAGAAAAAGTAAAATGGGTATTCACTGCTAATATGTGTGTCTTTTCTTATGAATTATATTCATGTGCTATTTACTAATTTGATGAACATGTTAAAACATACACATAATTTAATAAGACTAAGATAAAATATTATATATCAAATATATTTTAACTATCTTGTTGATTATAATAGCTTTATACTGTCATTAACAAACATCCCAAGTAACAATATAGACTAAGTATCATTAATAATCGTAAATAAATTTCTGCATTTCAAATAATGTTTTTGATTGGGATTGATGGAGGTTGCCTGTGCCTATCTTTATATTAAGTATGAATAGACTTTCTTTTTAAGATAACAAATAAAGGCAAAGAGAAGTTCTTTTGTTTTCTTACCCTACTCCACAGCTCTGGGATATATGGAATTCCTATACTGCACAGCTCTGCACAGCTCTGGGATATATGAACTCTCAGCTGCACAGCTCTGGGATATATGAACTCTCTTTAGACTCCCCTGATCTAGGTCACCTGCTTGTGTCCTTTCTAGTATGTTACCTACACCATAGCCATAGTGATTCCCATAAAAAAACATGTCACTCTCTTTCTTAAAACACTCCACTGGCACCCGTTGCTCTTATGATAATTACAAAACATGTCTGTAGGCCACTTTTGAGCAGGCCACCCGTTTGCAGGCATGCAGGTCCCCAGGCCTTGGTGAAGCTGATAGTCCAGACTCTGGCAGGACCAGCTGTGTCTTCTTCCCAGTCTGGTCACCTACTCCCACTCACCTCGCAAACCTGAGTGGGGGGACACACACTGAGCGGTCCTGTACCAGGGCTTTCCTGTTGGATTCCATGTCCTGAAGCTTGGATTTCCTCAAATCAGACACATGACCCCTTCCTCAGTTCTGAAGAGCTTTTGAGTAAGTTGGTAATTCAACATGCCCTCAGCTGATTGGTGTTTTCGCTTATTCTCCTTTTTTTTTTTTTTGTTAGCATAATGCTTTGTGTTTTCCTTTTCTTGGCAAAAACAAACAAACAAACAAAAAAACCACTACTCATTTGCTGGGCCCACTGTGATGCTTTACAATTTGTTCTCAGAGGTGGTGGTGCCGGCCTTTGGTGTGCAGGGGCTGTGGAAGTATATCCATCATCTTACTTGTCACTGTCACGTCACCCCCACAGTGATAACATGGGTGCTTGGGAGCATTCTCCCAGCCTGCTCTTCCATTGCTCTCTGTGCCTCAGTTTTCTCACCTGGAAAACATATCTACCTATGCAGTTGTTGTGAAGAACAAATGAGTTAGTGTTTGGACTAGTGCCTATAATAAAATAGGCGTTTCAATAAACACTAATTTTTTTCAAGGTCCCCAGCAAGATAAAAAATACATTTCCATAGGTTTTTCTGCATGCTACTCCTCTCACACACGTCCATATCTGACCCCACCTGAAACCCAAAAGAGGCGATTTTCTCTTTCTTGCCATCAGACTCCTGAATCTGAGCTCCCCAGCTGGCACAATACAGGACACAGATGTGCCGCAGATGGCTTACAGGTGTGCTGAGATATGATTTCCCCTCGGCGTTCTGGTAGGCCAGATGGAATTCCATTACCTCTGGTCTTACTTCATTACCTAGCCCATTTACCCCAGTGTATTCTACAGATACGGCTTTCTGTGTTTGCCACAGCACAAAATATTAAGAGAGTGTTTCCTTTTACTCTTCCTCTCCTCTCTCTTCTGTTGATCTTTCTGGCCTCACCTCAAATCCCAACTTTTCCTTAAATCCTTTCCTACCTTCCTTAGCCAGGAGGAATAGAAGTATCCACCTGGAGCAAGTTACTCCGCTTTCCTCTGCTGCAGCTCTTGTCTGATCCATTAATTACACAATTGGACAGATACGGGGACTCTGCCTTGGGACATCTCTTCAATGCTGTTACTGAGTTAAAGAATGGAGAGAAGGCAGTGAAATTGATGGGGCCGGCCTTAGAATGGTACACAGAGGAAAGGAACCTTCTATCAGGGTTTGCTGGAATTTGTCCAGTGTCACCTGGAGCTGGAATTGGAATTCCAGGGTTGTTATAAATGACTTACAGTTGTGCTGTTTGTGTTGCTCATGCTGTGTCTTCTCTCCCCAGTAGCTCCTTGGGGGGCCATTCTTTTCCTTGCTAACTTGGGTCTGCCACAGTGAACCTGGCCCAGGGCCCTGTACAAACAGGAGCTCATAAAATGTTCCTTATTCGGACCTGATTGCCTTTTCCTTGGATTTTATTTGAGAATCAAACCTAAGTCATTTTAGTAGCATGATAGTTTCTCGCATGCTCCTTAACAGTCTCAGGTCTAGGCTGAGATAGCTGACCATGGGTTTGGGCCTGTTCACGAGCTGAGGTTGGTCACTGTGGTTAAAGTCAACAAATGCTAATGAACTTGACAAAGGAGGGAAGAAGCAGTTCCAAGAGGCTGCTTGTCTGGATCCCAGTTGTAGTTGTAGCACACAAAGTAAGCCTGAAATGTTTGGTGAGTCTACTGTTTGCATCTTCAAACTTGAGTCACCTTTCTCATTTGTGAAATTTAATTTTAACAACTTTCTTGCAACTTGGACATTAAGCATCTAGACCAAGCATGTCAAACTCAAAGGCTAACACAGGCCAAGTAAACAAGGCATGCGGCCCGCGAGTTTGACATGCTTGATCTAGACCAGGCGTCCTCAAACTACGGCCCACAGGCCACATGCGGGTGTTTTTGCCGTTTTGTTTTTTTACTTCAAAATAAGATATGTGCAGTGTGCATAGGAATTTGTTCGTAGTTTTTTTTAAACTATAGTCCGGCCCTCAAACTATCTGAGGGACAGTGAACTGGCCCCCTGTTTAAAAAGTTTGAGGACCCCTTATCTAGACCATCCCTTAGCAGAAGTGGTTGCTTCTGTATTTCAGTGTCGTAAACTCTGAACAGTTAATATCAAGGCTGTAGCCTGAGAACCCTGGCCTCTTTTATTTTCTTCCCAATTTATGGAGGAAAGCATGTTTTATATTTTTTCTCAGCTAAAACGTGAAAAAAAAGTTACATTTACTCATTTTCTGTTTTTGCAAGGCTAAAAATATTTTTAAGAACTTATAATCTATCACTAGAGGCCCGATGCATGAAGATTCATGCAGGAATGGTCCTTCCTTCCCCTGGCTGCTGGTACCACCTTCGCTCCTGCTGGAGTGGCCTTTCCGCCTTCCCATGCTGCCCAAAGGCCCAGAGCGGCTGGGGCAGTGCGGAACACCTGCATCATCACCATGGTGACGACACAAGCATCCTGCCCCCAGCCATTCTGCACCTGTGTATGCAAATTAATCTGCCATCTTTATTGGGTTAATTTGCATACCCACTCCTGATTGGCTGGTGGTGTCACAAAGGTACGGTCAATTTGCATCTTACGCTTTCATTAGTGTAGATGTTCTGGTAATGTTTTCATTGTTTAACTGTAGGTTGTATATCATTTGCACTTCTGAGCAAACTGTATTGAAACTCCACAAGGCAAGGGGACTCTTTCACTCACCTTTGCTTACCTGAATTCTAGCACCCTATGCCATGCCTGGCATCTCATGGGTGATAACAGGTTTTTTTGTTTATCTGTATATATGAAACCCTAATATGCAAATAGACCGAACGATAGAACAACCGCACAACTGAACAACCAGTTGATATGATGTGCTGACCACCAGGGGAACATGTTGAGCATCGGCAGCAGGCAGTGGATCACGGAACATGGCGGGTGTTGGCCACAGTGGGATGGTGGAGCAGGTGACAGGGGCGCCAGACCAAGTTAGGACGCTGGTCACTGTCATCAGGGTGAGCCTCTGGTGGTTACTGAAAATTCTTTGCTTCCATGTGCTGCAGTCTAGCCCGGTGTTCATACCTGCTGCCAGCACCGGCCCTGCTTCCACCCACAGCCGGCACTGGAGTGGCCGCTCGCACCTGCTGCTGGCACCCGGTGCCAGTCCTGATCGATCTGTGCCATCAGCGGGTGCGAGTGGCGGCTGCTGGCCCCAATCACCCCTCAGGGCTTCTCCACCTCCCCTGCTCCTGAGGGGCGATCAGGCCAAGCAGCTACCTTTCGCACCCGCTGACAGCGACAGCCCCACTCGCATCTGCTGATGGTGCAGATGATGGGCCAAGACCCGCCCTTGTGCCCACTGCAGCCTTGTGGCCCATAGTTCCTTTCAAGGTGCACAAATTTGTGCACTGGTCCCTAGATTTTTTCATAAATGAATGAATGGCTAACTAAACTTTTTTTTGCAAAGTATTTTCACCAACAGTTTTTATTAGCTTCTGGTTCTCATTACTTTCTCTTTACTGTCATTTTCAGAGGACTGTTTTAATTTTTCTCAGGGTTTTAGTTAGTGTGGATGAACCTCCCAGGTTTTTCCTGTTATCATAATTGTATTTTTTTATAATCTAATAGGCAAACAGAATATAGCAGGATGATTTTTGACATGATTCATGTTTCTTATATTAATGAAGATAAACATCTTTTTATGTGTTGGTTGACCATTTGTTTTTCTTTGGTGACTTGTCTGTTTCTTTCATTTGCTTTTGTATTGGGATTTACTTTTTTTCTTAGAAATTTTTAAGATCTCTTAGAAATTAAAAGTGTTGGCCTTGGTTGCTTTTGACATTGGCAGATGCTTATGCACTCACATACGTGATGTTCTACCATTGGAGATGCTACCTTTGGAGCTGGGCTTGGAAAATCCCTCCCATACCACCCACACTCCTGAGATTGCAGGAATCACCTGTAGTAACAACACCAACATCAAGAAATAGCATTTCATGAGTACCTAACCATTTACCAGGCCCTAACAATGTTTGTACATGTTATCTTCTTTATCACAAAAGCCTTATGAGGCATATGATATCATTATATCTCATTTATAAGTGAAGAAACTGAGACACAAAATGGTCAAGTGACTTGTTCAAGGTCACAGAGAGAGGGGCAGAGCCTGGAGTCAAACCCAGGCAGTCTGATTTCAGAGTCTGAATACAATTGGAATGAATTTGGTACATATACATGCTTGTGATCTTAACTAATTTCTTCAACTAATCAGTTATATCAGCCCCAACTGAATAAACCAGCCTTTCTAAACTACCGATATCTATACTAATAAAAGGGTAATATGCTAATTAGACCGATAGACCAGACATCTTCCGGATGTCATTCCGGACGTCATTCCAGACGTCATTCCTGACAAAGCTGGGGGCGTGGCCGGCCTGCAAACCGCCCATGGCCCCTCGCCCAGGCTGGCCCGCCCTACAGTGGGTACCCCCACCCTGATCAGGGTGTGGCCAGCCTGCAAACCCTTGGCAGCTCCAAGCCCAGGCCGGCTCCACCCCCCAGTGGGGACCCCCACCCCGATCAGAGGCATGGCTGGCCTGCAAACTGCTGGCGTCCCCTCACCCCAGCCAGCCCACCTCCCTAGCAACAACCCCCCACCCCCATCTGGGGCCCCATTTAGGGCAGGCCAGCCGGCCCCACCCATGCACTAGGCCTCTATGCTATATAATAAAAGGGTAGTATGCAAATTGACCCTAATGACAGAATGACCAAAATGACTGCTGGGCCAGTCACTATGAAGCGCACTGACCACCTCTTGGTCTCTTTCCCTGGCCGGCAGGCACCGATCACCCGATGGTGAACGGGGAATCGAGGGTGGGTGGTGGCGGGGGGCGGGGCCGGCTGTGGGCAGCTGGGGAAGATGGCCCTGATTGCAGGCCAGGCCTAGGGATTGTAGCCGTGTATGAATTTCGTGCACCAGTCCTCCAGTTGTCATATAAAAAATACTCATGTTAAATTTTTGTGCAGTTTTCATATTTGAGCCTTATATATCATCACTAAACCACCTTTTAAAACCCACTTTTGACATTTGATGCATCAGCTGCTAATGATTTTGAAACCTATTTCAAGTGGCATTGCTAAAACGGATCAGTTTCAGGAGAACCTTCATTTTCATTTGATTAGTGGCATTTATATAATTGATATAATTGATTAAAATTATATGTCATTTTGTCCTTATTTTGAAGCCAGACACAATACAATACTTGTTGGATGAGCCCATTAATGTAGAATTCAGAAAAGGCAAATCTATTGAGATTCAAAGCAGATTAGTGGTTATCTAGGACTGGGAGTGGGAAGGGGGAGTGACTGTAAATGGGCATGAAATTTCTTTTTAGGGCGATGGAAATGTTCTGAAATTAGATTGTGGTGATGGTTGTAAATTTCTGTAAATGTAGTATTAAAATCCATTGGATTTTAGCCATGGCCAGTGGTTAGAGCATTACCCCTCTCACCTCTACACTGAAGGGTCGTGAGTTCCATCCCCTGGGCATGTGAGATAGGCAACCAATGGATGTGTCTCTCTCACATGGATGTTTCTCTCTCTCTCTCTCTCTCTCTCTAAAAATCAATGGAAAAAATATCCTTGGGTGAGGATTAACAAATCTATATATATAAAAGCCTAATATGCTAAGTGTCTGACCAAGCAGTAGACTGATCGGCCAGTCACTATGATGCACACTGACCACCCCGGGGAATACACTCCGACTGGTAGATAGCTTGCTGCTGAGGTCTGGCAGATCGGGACTGGGTGAGACAGGGTGATTGCTGGCCAGAGGGAGGGACCCCACCCATGCACGAATTCATGCACTGGGCCTCTAGCACATAAATAAATAAATAAATAAATAAATAAATAAATAAGTAAAATTCATTGCATTTTACATTTAGAACTTTATGATGCAGATTATGTCTCGGCAAGGCAATTAAAAAACCGACCTACGCCCCACTCAAACACACACCAAAGATGGGAACTTGAGAAGTGCTGATATGAAGCATAAAGTATAAGCATCAAAACAGTAATGAAATTGGGATAAGTATGGAAATAATTAGAATTTGAAAGCAGTTCACTGTTATCCTCAAACAGATGTGCTCTTTCACGTAGCCTGTTAATTCTAGGATCTATTGTGAATGAAAGAAAATGTTGGGAACGTATTGTTAAAACTTGTGTGGTTAGGAATTTAATAGCATTTTTAGTTCTCAGAGAATAGAAATCCCTTTGTAATATCTAAGTATGTTTTTCAGTTTTATACATTTGTATTCCGTATGTTTTTATGAGATAATTATGTACCAAAGTAGCGGACTGTCTGTATGCTTTAGTCTATTTTTGTACTTAATGTTTTTTTCTTCTATTTTTTCCTAACTTTTCTGCTAGCAATATGCTGATATTATAATTATAGCATTTTTTTGCTATCTAGTAAGACAAATTTCCCATCTTATTTTTATAAATGATAAAAAGATTGGTTGTTTCAACCATTTAATCTTGCAAGTAAAGCCTTTATAGCATCTAGGAAAGATGTTTAAAAATGAATGACTTTACTTTGTATTTTACTTATATTTAATACAACTTTGGTGTGAATGAATGTCTTTATAATATTAAATATTCCCATCAGTGAATATAGAATATCTACATTTACCCCAGTCTTTTTAAAAAACTCATTTAATAGCATTTTGTATAATTTCTTTGTATGGATTCATTACATTTTCTTGTAAGGTTTTTTTCTTGTGTACTTTATATTTTTGCTACCATTGAGCGTGGGGTATTTTCATTTTTAAAATCTGTTTTATTCACTGCTACATATAGAAAATGCTTTTAAATGGAGATAATTTTCAGTTGATGAAATGCATAGATCTTAAGTGCTCACTCAGTATGATGAGTTCTGACACTTGTGTTCACGCATGTCACCATCACCCAAAGCAAGGTATCGAGTGTTTCCATCCTCCAGCCAGTTCATCGTGCCCTGTTCTAGTCAACCCCTCCACTCCTACCCCAGCAGCAGCCAATTTCTGACTTCTCTTACCATGTCTTCCTCTTCTTATATGTCATACTTTTGTGGGAAGGGGGGTTCTTTTGCTCAACATAATTTTTTTATATCCTTCCATGATGTGAAGTATATTAATAGTGTGTTCCCTTTTTTACGGAGTGATACTACACTGTATGACTACAACCGAATTTGTTTATCCATTCTCTTGCTTTTGGACATATGGGTTGTTTCTAGTGTTGGTGGTTTTCTTCCCTTGTTTGTTTTTGTTTTGGGCCGATATGAATACAGCTGTTGTGAACATCCTTACACAAGTTTATATGTGGACATATGTTTTTAAATTTTTCTTGGATAAATACCTAGGAGTAAAATGCCTTGGTCACAAAGTAGATATATGTTTATAGAAAATACACATAGTTTTTTAAAGTGGTTGTACTATTCCAGATTCCAACCAGCAGAGGACTTGAGGAGTGTGTCCCTGCCAGTATTTGGTGTTGCCATCTTTTTACTTGAGCCTCTCTAGTGATGGTTTTCCTTCATGACTGCTGATGTCAGATCTCTCTTCTTGCTTGTCATATACCTTCTGTTGTAAAATTTACATTTTAGCTTTTTTGCCCATTTTTATTGGGTTACCTTTTGGGATTTATAGAACTTCTTTATTTTTACATATTTATAATTGAGCTACTTGTTTCATTCGTTCCAGTCATTATTTGCTTGGTTATAAACAATCATTTCTTGTGTACAGATCATATATTTGCTCCTTTTTTGCAATAATTTTTCCTTTTCTACATTTTTCTTATGTATGACATTGACTACTACTTCACAAACTATTGAGTAATGGGAGTGATAAAATCAGCATCCATTCCTAATAAAACAATAAGGTAACACAAAGATCATTATCATTTGTGTTAATGATAATGATCTTTGTGTTACCTTATTGTTTTATTAGGAATGGATGCTGATTTTATCTAATACTAGAGGCCCAGTGCATGAAATTCGTGCACGGGGGGGGGGGGAAGGGGGTGTCCCTCAGCCCAGCCTGCACCCTCTCCGATCTGGGACCCCTTGAGGGATGTCCGACTGCCCATTCCACCGGGATCGGGCCTAAACAGGCAGTTGGACATCCCTCTCACAATCCAGGACTGCTGGCTCCCAACTGCTCACCTGCCTCTGCCTGATTGCCCCTAACCACTTCTGCCTGCCAGCCTGATAACCCCCTAACCACTCCCCTGCCAGCCTGATCGACTCATAACTGCTCCCTGGCAGCCCGATTGCCCCTAACTGCCCTCCCCTGCTGGCCCAGTCACCCCTAACTGCCCTCCCCTGGTGGCCTGGTCACCCTAACTGCCCTCCCCTGCAGGCCTGCCCCCCCAACTGCCCTCCCCTGCAGGCCTGGTCCCCCCAACTGCACTCCCTGTAGTCCTGGGTCCCCCTCAACTGTCCTCCCCTGCTGTCCTGGTCTCCCCTCCCCCCCAACTGCCCTCCACTGCAGGCCTGGTCCCCCCCAACTTCCCTCCCCTGCTGACCTGGTCCCCCCCAACTGCCCTCTCCTGCAGGCCTGGGCCCCCCACCAACTGCCCTCCCCTGCAGGCCTGGGTCCCCCACCAACTGCCCTCTTCTGCTGGCCTGGTCACTGCCCACAACTGCCCTCCCCTGCAGGCCATCTTGTGGTGGCCATCTTGTGTCCACATGGGGCAGCCTTCTTGACCACATGGGGGCGGCCATCTTGTGCCTTGGAGTGATGGTCAATTTGCATATTACTCTTTTGTTATATAGGATCTTTTTTCATTGAGATGTTTGCATGATTTTTCTTCTTGATCCACTAGTGTGATTTACTAATTTTGAAATATCCATGTCTCTTGGAGTAAATCCTATTTATTCAAGATGTATTACTAATATGGGTAGATTTTATTTGTTAATGTATTATATAGGCTTTTTCAACTATATCATGGAAGAATTGGCTTATAGTTTTGTTTGTTGCTTTTTTGTTATTGTTTTCATGGAGGTGCTTGCTTCTTTGTGCATCTTTCCCAGATATTTGTTTCAGGGTTATACTGAACACAATGCAAGTTATTATATTTTTTCCTCTGAAATATATTCCCATCTCCTATCAGTTTTACCCTTGAGTGATTTCCTTCATCTTATACATCTTCTTCCTATATTGTTACTGTGCAGTGCTGAGCTCCAGAGGTTCCCAAGCCCCCCACTCACTTGCTCTGGGTCCCACTGCTGAAGGTATAGGTGCTGTCAGCACCCTTGGCTGCCCTGAGTTGTTGAGGTTTGCAGTTTATTTTGGAGTGAGTTCTTGTGCACTAAGTCTGAAGGCATTTAATGAGAACATCCAGGGCAGCAGCAAGATGAGCTCACATTGACCCTGAGCCAGGAAATAGGTTACATTCTATGAAATTGCTGATAGTCCCCCATTTTTTACTACAAAAGTGGCAGCTTCACAGAATTCAAGCTCATACTTGGACTCTCTCCTCCCTGATGTCTGGAAGTACCTGGAGGCTGGGGAAGTATTCACTTCTTCTCTGTTAGAGACCCTGGAGAGAGAGAGACCTGCAGTGGGTGTGATCGGGGCCCTGGGTGTGGGAGAAAGGCTTCCTGATGACCATTTTCAACATCCTTTTTACATTTCTCTAGATTGCCCTAAAGGGCTTTGCTCTGATACCCCAATGTTCCTGGGAGAATCTTCAGTTAGGCCCCTATTTTAAATCTTCCTAGACACAAGGAGCACCCTACCATCCACTTCAAGATCTGACAAGATGAGTAGCAGAAACGTGTCTACAGTGGGAGCAATGGTTAATTCAATGACCAATTAAAATACTTCTTAATGATTAAAGAGACCTTGTAAAATCCAAGACAATCTAAAGCAATTAGCTAAAAATAGTCAAAGCATAGATTGCAAGTTTATTGCAGTGGCCTCTCATTGGTTATTTGCCTTAACCTCCTTCCCCCCTCCCCCCTCCCCCTTTAGTCTCTTTCTACACAAAAGCTACAGGGATCTCATTACCTTTGTGGTTGATTCTTGTCACGTTTTTGCCCCAAGTCCTCTGATGACTCTCATTTCATCAGAATAAAAGCCAGAGTCCTCCGGGATTTGGACCCCTTTCCCCATTATCTCTGACATCACCCCCCACTACTCTCGCAAACATTTTCTCCCCTTCGACTATATTGGAGCCTCCTTTCTGATGTTCAGACACACTCTGGCCTCAGGGAGTGTTCTCTGCCTGAAACACTCCTTCTAGATACCCATGTGCCTTGCCTGCTTCATCCCTCCCTTCCTCTTCTTTCAAATGTCATCATCTGATGCCTTCCCTGACCATCCTATGTAAGATGGAATTTCCTTATACCACCTCCTACCTCCCTGTAATTTTTTAGTAACACTTTTCACCATTTAACATACAATATAGTGTACTTAATTTGTTTATTGTCTGAGTTCTAGAATGTCAACCATAATGACAACTCCATGATAGCAACGATTCTTATCTTTTTCCCCCTCTTCGTAGTCTCAGCACTTAGTACAGAGCTGGGTACATGGTCAGTATCGAACACCTACTAGTATTTGTTGAATAAGTGAATGAATAAATTTTAAATGAAGACTTTTTCTGAGACGTGCCCAAGTTTTCCTCTGCCCCCAACAGAGCTGCCTTTGCCCCTGTCCTGGGTGAATGGGAACTATGCCTTTGTAGAGAGAGGAGAGAACTCCAACACCACATAGATTGAGTTGTGACTCTAGGGAGGCAGAGAATTCCTCAGGTGGTCAGGGCAACCTCAGTGTCCGGGTTTGTGACCCAAATCATCCCAACAGGCAGAATAACCAAGAAGGAGACTCTGTGGCAGTTGACTTACTCTTCCTGGCAATGCCTATGAGTCTCAAGTGGAACATTAGATGTTGAAAACTGAAGACCCTCTTCTGAGCCCTGGGAGTTGGAGTGGGAGGTTTGTTCTAAAATTCTAACCTCTCTTACCCAGAATTCTGAAAGGTTTGATGGACACATTCTAAAAATCCCTACCTTTGAATGGAGACTTAGGGTCGGAGAAAGCACATAGAGATGGAAAGAACCTTCAAATCTATTCTCTTTTTTAAATATTGTTTTGTATTAGTTTTAGGTGTACGGCACAGCAATTAGAAAATCACATACTTTACAGGTGTTCTCCCCAATATTTCCAGTACCGATCTGGCACCATACATAGTAATTACTACAATATTATTGACTATATTTCCTATGCTGTACATTACATCTGTGACTATTTCATAACTACCAATTTGTGCTTATGAATTCCTTCACCTTTTTTATCCAGTCGCCCAAACCTATTCCCCTCTGATAACCACCAGTCTGTTCTCTGTTTCTATGAATCTGTTTCAATTTTTCCAAATCCATTTTGACACTGGTGAACTTCGTGACCACAGACAATTTGTTCAACCTCTCGGATGGTATCTGATAACTGTTTGTAGGTCTCAGGGCATGCCTATTAAAAAGGATCTCTTACTGATTTTCTTTTCTGTATAATTTTATCCATGGCCTAGGAAATTTTTGTAGCCCCTGTGTCTCCTTTATCTAACTTGTAGATTCTTCAAATGGGAGCAGACTGATGGAGAGGAGTCCTCACTCTGTGCTTTCCCTGACCTATCAGTCTTTCCCTTTAGAGACTACTGCTATTCATTCACTGATGCGTTGCACTTACTAATTATGGACCTACTCTGTGCCAGAGGTGTGGGAGGGACACTGATAATGAGTTAACTCATACATTTCAGATACAGTGCTTAATGTTTTACATATATTAGTTCATTTAATTTCTGAGAGAGAGGAAGAGAAAGAAAAATATAGAGGTAGACTGTTCTCACTGTCTTTACTGGAAGTGCTTCTGAGCTGCCCCTGGCTCCACCTACACTACCCTTCATTGTAGCATAATCTCGTATTCCCCTGGGGAGCGTTAGGAGATATTAGTGGACACAGAAGGAAATGGTCTGATGTTTGCATGTGAAGGAAAGGCAGAGCTTCCTTTGCTAAAGCCCCATTTGCCCTAGTTCTTAAATAGGGTTCAATCAAGGCAGCTTCGTTCTCTTTTTTTCTTTTCCCCACTAGCTGCAAAGGTAAATGCATTTGGGAGCAGATAAAAGGTGTGAGAAGGTCAGCCTTGAAGGTGGAAGGAAACATTGTGTGGTAAAGGGAAGAATCTGGAGACTTTTAGTTCCAAGTTCAGCTCCTCCAAGTTTCCTTAAGTCTCTACCACACACAAAAAGGGAAAACTGGGCCACCTTCCCCTCAACTATCCTCTTCGATCCTCTTGGGCTGTGTTAGGGCTTCCCACTCGGGAGTGCTCTAGGCTTTGCAGTCAGGCTGCCTGGTTGGGGCATGACTCCAACACTAACTAGCTGTGTGACCTTGGGCAGGTTGCTGAACCTCTCTGACCCACGGTTCTCCTCTGTAAAATAGCCAGGGTCTCAGACAAAAGTTCCAAAAGGAAGAAGATACAGCTCCCACCTTCAGTATCTCACAGTCTAACAAAGATATCTCTAATTTCATGTGGTGATAGAAATATGGACCCAGGGTTGCCAGTGCAGAGAGCACAGGCTTGGGGAGACCTGGAGGTTGCACAGAGAGAATAACTTGCAAGCTGGGTCTTCAAAGATACAAAGAACATTTTCCAGCAGAGAAGTGAGCAGACTCATTCAGGTAGAAGAAATAGCACTTAAAGGAATTGAAGTAATAAGGAATGCGTAGGGAGTTAAAAATAGTTCCCACTGATTGGGGAATTAGACGTGTTAGAGAAACAAAAGGACACGTTAGGAGAATAACAGTTGGAGAAGTCATCTTTTATAGGATATGCCAAGAGGTTCACATTTTAACCTAAAAGCACCCAAGATCTGTTGAAGGATGTAAGTAAGGAGTGAGATGATCAGATCTGTGTTTACGTGGAGGATGGATTAGAAGACGTAGAATTGCCCCTGAACAACCTTTCGGAGACTGATGCAAAGGACATGGAGAGGAAGAGTTGTAATCAAGACGCATTTTGGAGGCTGAATGAAATGACACAGTGATTCATGTACTGCTAAGCTCTGAGAGTTAAGTGGTAATAGGGATGAAGGGACAGTTGATGGGGACAGAAGAGGGGTGGGATGCCTAGTGCGCATCCCCAGTAAAAGGTTAAAAACACCTGTGATTATCTTTGGAGCAGATCTCCATCCAGGGACAAATAAACATAATGTGTTTTCCTTTCTGATTGCTCATACCACTGAACATGTTGGTTTAGTTCACTTACTGCCGTGCTTCTCTTTAGAAGACATCTTTGCTAGAGAATTTCACCCTCCCATCTCCCATAAACTATGTGAATTCTTAGTCTTGATGGAAATTTTCAGGATGACAGTGAGGCTTAGGATACAGGGTGAATTCATAATTATTGCCAACTCATCTTAGTGTTTTCTTTTCTCCACGTCAGTGAAACACGAGGTAGCAGTCAGAGCCAGCAGACCATGCCCAAGGTTCTAAGGATGCTCTGATATTCCCAAATGGTATTTGTCCTTTAAATGAGAACAAATTTTCATTTCCAATTAGTTCTGTTTCTTTTTCTATTGAGAATTGATGGATCTATAAAAAAGTCTTTTCAGAATAGATTATTTACATTCAAATTAAATATTAAAGCCTTTTCTGTGGCCCTTTAACTTATGAAATCTGCTGTCTTTGTTTTCACCAAGGACACTCTTTCTCTAGACATAGGGAAAATAGGAGCATTCAAAGGTCATCTGTGAATCTCTATTTATCTATTAGGGAAGCGTGTTAAGAAAGAATAAGAAGGTTTAGAAGGACTTCAGTACTCAAACTTCTTATGTGAAGTGCACCAAGGCTGGGAATTCACCTCCTTTCCCCCTTGCCCTTAACGGAATGGAAGTAATATGGAATGCATAGGGAATTAAAAATAGTTCCCACTGATTGGGAAATTAGATGTGTTAGAAAAATAAAAGGACACATGGTCCTAGGATGCTGAGTTAAACATTGTGTCAATAGCCCTCATCGTTTGTAACCTCCCAGGTTCTAGATCTTCCCCTGAAATACAGTTGCACAGTCCACCAAGTTCTATCTCCTAAGTCACACTTCTGATGACACAATTGCTTTGCTCCAAAGCTTTGTCTCCTCCTGCCCACAAGGTAATATCTGAGGTCAGGAAATTGCAGGATGTTAGGGCTGGGACAGGCTTTACTTGATACTCAATTCTTCTCTAAAGCAGACAAACCTACCAAATACACAGGGAACTTATCACCTTCAGAGACAGACTATGGTTTGGGATTGTGAAAGAGAAGACTATTCTAAATCTTCCCGTGGCTTCCACTTGTTGGTTCTAGTTCTTATCCTTGGAACCACTGAGAACAAGATTAGTCCCTCCTTGGTGTGACACCACTTCAGATATGTGCTGACAAGAACCTTGTCTCTCCTCTTGAATCTTTTCCATAAAGCTTTTAGCTCTTCACTGCTCCTCGTTCATCCTGCCCCTCTCGCATGGTAGTTGCTGGTCTCTAAAATGAGGATGCTCAGGGCAAGATTCATGTTTTGGGTGTGTTGTGGCTGCTGTACACCCACCCTCCCTCTCAATATACCTCTATTGATGTAGCTTAAAGCAAAATTAGTTTCTGGTGACTGTATCACATTTTGATTCAAAATACGCTTGAACCATAAAGCCTTTTATTTTCACACATATTTGGTTACATCTTCTTAAGAGGTTGCATCTACTTAAGAGGTTTCATCATTGACTTTTTAAAAAATATTTTTTATTGATTTTTTACAGAGAGGAAGGGAGAGGGATAGAGAGCTAGAAACATCGATGAGAGAGAAACATCGACCAGCTGCCTCCTGCACACCCCCTACCAGGGATATGCCCGCAACCAAGGTACATGCCCTTGACCGGAATCGAACCTGGGACCTTCCAGTCCGCATGCCGACGCTCTATCCACTGAGCCAAACCGGTCTCGGCTCATCATTGACTTTTTAGGCCCTCGAATAATTTATCTTGATGAGTTTATATTGTTAGGCTTTATCCACTTCACCTTCCTGTCACACTTTTGATGAACCTTGATTCTAGATTCCAATGTACTTATTCTACCTATTGTGTCATACGCAAATTTTATTTCTTCTAAATTATTGATAAAATTACAGAACTGGATAATACCCAACTACCCTTTAGTTATGGTTGTCCAACTGAATATGAATTCGTGGTATTTTACTGTTATTCAGCCTCAATTTACCCAGATCCTCTACAAGGTGGTCAGATGCTGTGCCGAGGTCCACATTTACTGTGTCTACAAAAGTACCCAGATGTATGAGTCAGAGCACCCAAATAAAAAAATAGAAAAAAGTGTGTTAGTCTAGTATCACCTGTTTGTAACGAAGCCATAAAAAACTCAATGATATTTTTTAGGGAGTCCAAAACTATACTTTTAAAGTAATCGATCTTGGGGGGTGGGAGTGGGTCAATGGGGAAGAAAGGAGACACATGTAATACTTCCAACAATAAAGAATTTAAATTTTTAAAAAGAATAATTATAAAAAATGTAATTGATTTAGATAACATGTCTGAGAAAGCACTGAGCATAATTTCCCAGGAAGAAGCTCAGCCCATAACTCTGGGTCCACGGTCTCCCTCTCTGCCAGTTAGGGCCCCAGCCACTGTCTGTGGTGAAGCTCTGTCTAGATGGTCAGTTCCTTGGGGTGCAAGCCAGTCCCCAAGCTCTCCCTTTACCCTCCAGTGCTGAGAACAGCTGAGCACCTGGTAAGCCCACGGTGATATTTATCATTCTTCTTATCATCGAATTCTTGTTTGTGTTATTGTTATTATCTATTCTGTCTGCCATTGCAGCTCTGGGACACAGCTGGTTTCCTGGGTGGTAGAGATGTGACAGTCATGCTCTAGAAGCCTGTGAGGGAAATGATCCAGTCGTGTGGGCATTAGGGGACTGCCATGTCCTCTCCACAGGTGGCACCAGTCCTTTTCTGAAGTTCTCCCTGTGTACTTACCAGTGCACTGGCCCAGACTGGGAATCCCACACTCAGAGGCATGTGGCGGTGCAGGCATGAGGATGTGCCAGCAATCAGCAGAGGCTTCCTTCTCTCTGGAGCAACTGTGAGCCATAGAGAATCATGTGCCATGAGCACATCATAGCAGCCATCTGCCTCATGGATTCACTTCTCCTTTTGCTTTAGCTGTTCTGCAGTAGTTCATGTGAGAGAGGCAATGGTATCTTGGAATAGGGTAACCCTATAGAGAAGAAGCAATCTGGACAGAATCTAGATATTTCTGGAGAGAGAAATAACATGACTTGCAGCTGTGGGAGGGTGACAGACGAGGAGGGATGAAGATATGATGACTACCAGATTTTGAGCTTCTGTCTTTGGCAGGATGTTTTTATCAAACTGAGATAATGAAGACTTGGGTAGGAAGGATGGGTGGTAGGGGATGGGATCAGCTTCATTTTTGAAATATTAAGATTGAGATGCCTGTTAGGCAATTTGGATGTATGAGTCTATAATGCAGGGAAGAGACTGGGATGGAGATGTAAGTGTTGGCGTCATCCATACATAAGTGGTATTTCAAACCAGGGAACTGGATGAGATCAGATAAGATATTGATGGGAATGTTTTTCAGTCCACCATAAAGTACTTTACACACTTGTGATGCTATTCTCCTGCCAGTTCCCAGCTGAACATATCATTAGTCAAAGCAAATACTTTCTATTGTAGGGCCAGTCCTATGGAATCAGACCTAGAATCATTTGAGGGAGCAGCTCAGAGAAGGGAAAGGCGTGGGCTGATCGTAGCCCTCTCTCCACACCCTGTGAGGCTGCTGGGTTCACGCATGCCCCAGCACCAGCTCAGAAAGTGTCATCCTCCAGGCACACTTCCAGTGCAATTAATCACGTTAATATCTATAAATAAAGTGCCATCAACAGTTACTTTAACAGTGCATGCCAATTACTGGTAAGCTCTGTCACTGAAAATGGGTGTTTTTGCCAATTTTGTCATGTCTGGGGCAAGTATTAGGAATACGGTTGGAGTTTCTGAGAAAATAGAATGATCAAATCGTGAACAACTTCCATGTTACAGGTAGGCCAAGTGTGGGCCAGCGGTGCAATTATTGCAGGTGAGGATCAATGATACTTGAGAGAAAGACTGCAACTCATATTTCCTCTCCACTTGCTAAATAACGATTTTTTAAATTTATTTATTTATTTGGTGCTGTATCTCACAGGGTTTTGTTTTTGAAAGAGACTTTGCAATAACAGGATTTCTCAGTGAGTCGGCAGTACTGAAGATTGGGGGTGGTAGTGACCAGATGTCCCGTTGTGTGATGGTGGCTCACTGGAAATTTGATCCAAAGGCCCCAAGAAGCCGGGATATTGAGGATGCAGCAAATATGCAAAGACCCTTGCACCCCCTGCATTTGCATATCAATTTGTTCATTAAAAAAATATTGACTGAGATATTCCTGTGTCAGCCACTGGGAGAGGTGGATATGTGGGACTTGGACTTGAAGAGTATACAGACCAGTGAGGCCGAGAAACATGTAATCGAATGCATTAGTCATAATAGATGCCGCATATTTGGTAGTTACTGCACACATATGTTTTCTCATTTAATTTTTTAAATAACTCTATGCTTTAGATATTATTTCCAGTTTCCAAATGAGGAAACAGAACAGAGAAACTGATAAATGATGGAGCTTCTCTAAGGTTGCGTAATAGTAAGTGAGGAGCTAAGACTTGAACTCAGTTTTGGTGAGTTGCACTGTATGTGTAGGCTTCAGGGCCTTAAAATACTAATTAAATCATCATCCTGCTTATACCCCCAACCTCAATTCCCACCCATCAGAAGCAAATACTTTCAACTACTTTGACAGTTGGTGGGAAAGCAGATGGGTGCAGCCACTGTGGAAAACAGCATGGTGGTTCCTCAAAAAATAAAAAAAGTGAAAGTGCTTTATGACCCAGCGATTCCACTTCTGGGTATGTATCCAAAGAAACCTCCATCTATTTTTCAAATGCTTTATTTTATTTTTAGTGTTAGGTTTCTATTGAAATTTATTATGGAAGATGAGGATTTAGCTCACAAGTTCACTACACATACTTCCCTCCCCCATCTTCTCAAAAGTTATGTCATAAATTTGTGGAGATAGTGATTCATGTCTATATCATTATTGCGTAAACTCCGTTTATAGCCGAACCGTGTAGTGGGCTGTGATTGCACTGTCTCTTTCCCCGCAGGAGTTGGTGTTTGTATCTCTAGCCCGGCTCTTTCCGCTGATCTTTGTACTCCTATCTACTTGGCTACCTGACTTCCCTATTTGGATCTCACATTTAATGGACCCAAAACTGAGTTCCTGATCTCTCCCTTGGCCCTTTCCATTTAGAAACGAAGGTTAATGGCAATTCTACCTTTCCATTAACTCAGGCCAAAAATACTGGAGTCTTTCTGGACTCCTCTCTTTCTGTCATTTCATCTATTAGAAAATCCTGTTTTATCTTCAAAATTGGATGACTTCTCACTATCTCTCCTGCTTTCTCTGGACCAAGTCACCTCACCTCTCACCAGGTTCATTGCACCAGTCTCCTAACTGATGGCTCTGCTTCTGCCCTGTCCCCTCAGACTGTTCTCAACAGAACAGCCCGAGTGAGCCTATTAAATTAAAGTCACACTGTGCTACTTTTCTACTTCAGTCCTTTTAATGGCTTCCATTCCCGCTCAGAGCATAAGCCAAAATCCTTTCGATAACCTACATAATCTGGTCTCTCACCTCATTATTTTTACCCTCTCTCCTTTCCACTATCTCCTTTCCCTTCCTCAGACATAGCAGCTCCCTCCCACCTCAGGCCTCTGCACTTGCTCCTTGGTCTGTGTGGAGTCTTCCCCAGCAGCTGCGTGACTAGCTTCCTCACCTCTTTTCTCCAGGCCCTCACTCAAAAGGCACTCTCTTGCGAAGCCTTCCCTTTAACGTTTTATTTAACCCCTCAACACTGCTTAACCCCTTTCTCTACTTTTCCCCCCCTCCATTTCATTATACATGTGCGTTATATGTGTATATATGTACAATTAATTTTATGAATTATCTTGGTTTTATTTGCCATGTGTGGATGTGTGTGTTCATGCAGCTATCACTAATTCATTCCAAACTCTGTCAGGTGGTAGTCTCTCATAAGTACATCACGTTTCATTTCTTTCTGTAGAGGACAGCCTTTTAGAGCATAGAGCAGGGAGTGGTGTGGAGAAGCAAATGAAGAAAACCAGTGCATCAGACAAATGTTCATACGCACATGAGTCTATTCCTGATATCTGTATGCAACTCCATTGGTTTATTTGACCTGCACAAATGCTGCACTAGTCCTGTCCATTCTGGACACTAGTCCACAGCATTCTAATAAGTCTTCTTGGCACTTTGCATATCCAAATAAAATTTAGGATCCATTTGTCAAGTTGTAATGTGATTGGAATTTAGCCTGTATATCTGTTTGGAGGATATCTTTATAATATTGAGCCTTCCATTCTATGAACATGGTATATCTCTTCATTTATATAGAACTTCCTTAACTTTACTCAACAATCCTTGATTATTTTCAGTAAAGGAATATTGTCTATTTGGGGGTAAATTTATTCCAAGATACTTGATGTTTTTGATGCTATTTTAAGTGAGTTTTTGGTTCTATTTTTATTTTTTACCTTTATTTCCTAGTGTGGAAATGTGAAATTTATTTTTGTTCACTGATCCCATATTCGTCAATCCATAAATCATCAATAACCATGCTTATTAATTCCAATAATTTGCAGAGGTTTTATTTTTTATTATTTCTTTACACATGTCATCTAACAATGACAGAATGAATTTTTTACTAACACTTTATACCTTTTATTTCTTTTTATGTCTTATTTCACTATCTAGGGCTTCACATACAATGTAGAAGTAGTAATATGTCATAATTTTAACATTAAATGAGAAGCTTTCCACATTTCACCATTAAGTACACCATCACTTTAGCCTTCTTTTTAGATGCCCTCCATCAGATAAGTAATACCCTTATCTGGTGTTTTAAAAGCTTTTAACATAAATAAATGCTTGATTTTAATCATAATTCTCTATATTCATTTTGATTATTCTTTTTATTTTGTTACCTTAGACAATTATGTTTTTAAATTCTCATTCGTTAATTCAACCTTATAAACTTGAGATAAAGCACATCTGTTAGTAATATATTATTATTTTGGGGGCTGCAGGATGCCCGGATGCCCCAAGCCTGAGGCTGACGCTGCCAGGATTATGGGAGGAGGGAGACTTTGCTGTCCTCTTTTTTTTTTATCTACTTAGTTTATTTTGTCTTTGTCTTAATTTTGTAATAAAACTTTTGGCCTACTAAAAAATATATATATACTAGAAGCCCGGTGCACAAAATTCGTGCACGGCGGGGGGTTGTCCCTCAGCCCAGCCTGTACCCTCTCCAATCTGGGACTCCTGGAGGGATCGGGCCTAAACGGGCAGTCGGACATCCCTCTCACAATCCAGGACTGCTGGCTCCCAACTGCTTGCCTGCCTGCCTTCCTGATTGCCCCTAACCGCTTCTGCCAGCCAGCCTGATCACCCCCTTACCACTCTGCTGCCAGCCTGGTTGATGCTTAACTGCTCCCCTGCCAGCCTGTTTGCCCCCAACTTCCCTCCTCTGCCAGCCTGGTCACCCCTAACTGCCCTCTCCTGCAGGGTTGATCACCTCCAACTGCCCTCCCTTGCAAGCCTGGTCCCTTTCAACTGCCCTCCCTTGCAGGCCTGGTCCCTCACAACTGCCCTCCCTTGCAGGCTGGGTGCCTCCCAACTGCCCTCTCCTGCTGGCCATCTTGTGGTGGCCATCTTGTGTCCACATGGGGGCAGGATCTTTGACCACATGGGGGCAGCTATATTGTGTGTTGCAGTGATGATCAATCTGTATATCACTCTTTTATTAGATAGGATAGAGGCCTGGTGCACGGGTGGGGGCCAGCTGGTTTGCCCTGAAGGGTGTCACAGATAAGGGTGGGGGTTCCCTTGGGGTGTGGGGCGGCCTGAGTGAGGGGCCTGTGGTGGTTTGCAGGCTGGCCACGCCCCCTGGGAACCCAAGGGGAGGCCCTGGTATCTGGAATTTGTTTTCCTTCTACAATTGAAACTTTGTAACCTGGAGTGGAGCCAAGCCTGGGGCTCCGGCAGCCATTTCTGTGGCAGTTAATTCACCTTCTACAATTGAAACTTTGTAGCCTTAAGCGGGTGAGCCCAGCCAGGGTGTGCGGAAAGCTTTGCTTCCCCTGTTGCCGCCGGCAACCCTGGCCTGCTCTCTCAAGCTCCATTCTGCTGCCATTTGTTTGAATTTGTTTACCTTCTGTAATTGAAACTTTGTAGCTTGAGTGGAGGCTTAGGCCTGCAACGGCTATTGGAAAGCTTGGCTTCCTCTGTTACCTAGGAAACCTTGCTCTCTGTGGCTGTAGCCATCTTGGATTGGGGTTAATTTGCATACTCGCCCTGATTGGCTGGTGGGCGTGGCTTGGCTGGTGGGCGTGGCTTATGTAGCGGAGTGATGGTTAATTTGCATATTACCATTTTATTAGAGAGGATTATTATTTTCATGTTTTTCTGCATTCAGTTTTATAACATTTTGTTTTATTTTTTAATCTCAGTTCAAATATAATTGGTCTATAATTTTGCCTTTCTTATAATGTCCATCTCAGATTTTAGTACCCAAAATGTAATTGGGATGGCTTCAAAAAATGAATTGGGGAATAATATTTTCTCTTTTTCTATTTTCTGAAAGTGTTTGTATAATGTTAAGTCTTTATTTCTCCTCTAAATATTTAATAGAATTCACCAGTGAACCCAACTGGGCCTGAAATTTTCTTTATGGTGAGGTATGTAATTACAGATTCAATTTTTTAATGAGCCATAGAAATTCAATCTTTAATTCCTCTTATATTGATTTTCTAAATTTTGTGTTATGAAAAATTCATCCATTTTGTCTGATTTTTAAAATATGTGGGCATAAAGTTGTTTATAAAATCCTTTCTTTATAATTTTAATGCTTTTTTAAGTAAAGATCTGTAGTAGTGTTGCATTTCCATCATGACATAGTTATTTGTGCCTTTTTCCCTGCTGCCACCTCTTTTTTTTAATCTGTCTTGAAAAAAGATTAGCAATTTTTACTAGCTTTTCAAAATCTAACTTTTGACTTTGTTGATTCTCTCTAAATATATTATTCTCTATTTCATTAGTTTCTGTTCTTATATGCATTATTTCCTTCCTTCTACTTTGGATTTAGTTTGTTCTTTTTCCAAGCTCTTAAGATAGATGCATGCTTTGATCACTGATAATCAGCCTTGTTTTCTTGTTATGCATTTAAAGCTAAAAATTTTCCTTAATCAGATTTTTAATTAATCTTTTAATCTTACTCTTTGTGTTTCTCCTTCGCTGTCACACTGCTGCCATGCCCACCATATTTGTGACACCAGACATGTGGAGGTCATTCCCCCACCAGGCAGACCTGTGACACGAGCTAGGTGCCCTACAATGTACCTCAGTTCTGACACTCTCTACCTGGAGAGGTTGTCAGATCCCACAGGTTAAGGGCTCATCCCACAAGACTGCCTTTGCCCCCCACTTCAGATTCCAGTTGCAAGTAGTAGGGCCCCGGGAAACCCACAACTTCTGACTTGGCTGCACATCGGAGATTCTTATGATCTCCTCCCCCTTGGATTTGATTATTTGCTAGAATAGCTCACAGAACTCAGGGAAATGCTTACTTATATTTACCAGTTTATGAAAGGATACGAATGAACATCCATATGAAGAGAGACATCGGGCAGGCTCTGAACGGGTCCCAAGCCCAGGAGCTTTTGTCCCCATGGAGTTGGGGCCCATCACCCTCCTGATAACATGGATGTGTTCACTAACTGGGAAGCTCTCCAACCCCAATACTGTGAAGGTTTTATGGAGGTTTCTTCACGTGGGCATGATCTATTATGAACGCTGTTTCTAGCCCCTTCCCCTCTCTGGAGAATGGTGTTGGGTGCGAGGGGTGCTGAAAATTCCAAGCTTCTAATCATGGCTTGATCTTTCTGGTGACCTATCTAGGAGCCATCTGGGAGCCCAGTCAGAGTCACCTCAATAGAACAAAAAGATGCTCCTAGTGCTCTTATCACTTAGGAAATTACAAGGGTTTCAGGAACCCTGTGTCAGGAACAGGGACAAAGATCAAATGTGTATTTCTTATTATAAATCACGATATACAGCATTCTACATGTTCTGAAATGTGTTATTTTTATTATCATCCAATTTAAGATGTTTATTATTTTCATTGTGATTTTTAACTTAGAGCAGTGGTTCTCAACCTTTCTAATGCTGCTACCCTTTAATACAGTTCCTCATGTTGTGGTGACCCCCAACCACAAAATTATTTTCGTTGCTACTTCATAACTAATTTTGCTACTGTTATGAATCGTAATGTAAATATCTGTGTTTTCCGATGGTTTTAGGCGACCCTGCTAGCGACCCACAGGTTGAGAACCGCTGCTGTAGAGCCTAAGACCATCAGAAAACACAGATATTTACATTACGATTCATTAACAGTATCAAAATTACAGTTATGAAGTAGCAACGAAAATAATTTTGTGGTTGGGGGTCACCACAACATGAGGAACTGTATTAAAGGGTCGCAGCATTAGAAAGGTTGAGAACCACTGACTTAGAGCCATGGTTTATTTGAAAGTGTTTATTTCTTAGTTTCCGAACATATAGAAACCTTCCAGTTATTTTTTTGTTATAGATTTATAGCGTGATTGCACGATGCTCCTCCCTCCTCATAGCTAACATCTCTACCAGGCTGTGCTGCTAGCTAACCTCTAGCCAGAACATCTCCCGTGACGTCAACCGTTGCTTTCTGCGTGAGAATGTGTGATGGTTGGGTACACAAGCATATGAACCACAACCACCTCTCTCCTTTTCAGTGCAGGAAACTATGTATGAAAAGGCAGGTGGAAATGAGGGTATTGTGTGTACGCAGTAAAGGGTTAAGTCAGCAAGCGTGGGGTGCTCAAACCCTGCATATCCCAAAGAAAGGACTGGCCCTGGACTGATTTCTGCCAGAGATCCTCTAAACCCTCACACACCCTGCTTGATAAGAGTCCCTTGTATAACAGACCTTAGCTACACCCGGTATTTTATGCTAACAGTGTGATTTATAGTGAACTGTTTTGCTCACCCAGGGCCCTGGGCCCTGTGGTTTAACCTCTGA
The DNA here is from genome assembly GCF_951640355.1 of Cnephaeus nilssonii. Classification (NCBI taxonomy): domain Eukaryota; kingdom Metazoa; phylum Chordata; class Mammalia; order Chiroptera; family Vespertilionidae; genus Cnephaeus; species Cnephaeus nilssonii. The sequence continues at coordinate 38,599,697 of NC_137084.1, read as the reverse complement.
TGAAGAGAATGAAGACTGACCAGTTAAGGACAGTCATGTGGGCACGCCTTGCCACCTGCAGTCAGAACCTTGGATATCAGGGTTTATGTGAGCGTCCCTGGCTGGCAGTGCTTCCCTGGTATTGCCACATGTCACTGCTGAGAGACACACTGCTGTCCGTGTGACTCCACTGGTGAGGACAGCCGGAAGCTCAGGCCTCCTTCCCTTGGATCTCGCCTTGGGTGTCTTTTCTTCACTGACTTCCATCTGTGTCCCTTTGCTGTAATAAACTGTAACCATAACAGCTTCTCTGGGTCCTGAGGTCCTTCTAGTGAATCATAAAACCTGAGGGTGGTCCTGGGGACCCCAATATAGTGGTAGAAAAATGTTGAGGAGACTAAAAGTCTTTTGATAGTGAATCTCTTTACCTAATTTATATAACCTTCTATAAAGCCGAGGTTCAATAACTGTGGTGATGTTAATATCATACAAACAGTATTAGAGAATAATTTATCAGAACTTCCAGTTAAATGCATCAGATGAAATAGGTAAGACTGCCTCCACTCCCTCCTGAGGCTCCTCATAAAGTGATAGTAAAGGAACTACAAACAGCATAAGCAGTGGAAGACTTGCTTTGACCCTTTGTCACCATCCTCTTAGCTACTTAATATTTACAAAGGAAAGAAAGCAGAGGGCAGGCCAGACGTTATGAGCATGGTCATCTGGGCAGCTTTACCGGGAAGCTACTGCCTCACGCTCCCCAGGGAACCACTGGTCCATTTCCTGCAAGACCCCTGGGAGAAGGGTTCAAACAAAGGGGGAGTTGGGCACATGCACAGTGAAGTTGGGGTGACATAGGGAAGTGCTAGCTGTCAGTCTAGCCTGGGGAAAGAATGGAGCCACTGCAAGTGCGCAAAATCTTGGAAAGTTAAAATCCCCAGACAGAGTTTCCTTTTTCTCTTGCGCTCTTGCTCTGCTCTTGTTCTATCTTGCTTCGTGGCCCACACTAACCTGCGTGCTAGCCTCCATTGCCAGGTGGCCTTAAGTGCCATGTGGACTCCACAGGAAGGAGGTGGAATGGACTGTGCTTTTATGTGGAGCAGAAATTCTGGGCAGTCGCCTTAATTCTGGCCCTGCTGAAAACAAGGTTGGACTTCTTCCATGGTGACACAAACAGAGATGGGACCGTGGAGGGTTAATGTTACATCATCAATAAAGGGCCTCAGGAAATTCTTTTTCTCGAGGCACCCCAAGAACTCCACTTCTACCGACAACACCTTCAGTTATAAATATAGACAATTAGGGATGTCCTAATAGGAAAACCAACATCAGGCAAGAGAGAGTCCAAAATAAATAGATCGCTGGAGAAAAGGAGATTAAAGCAAGAGAAAGAATTCTACCTAACATTGGTCACTGAGGACCAGGCGACATCAGTGAGAACAAGATGTCTAAATACCTTTTCGGGAAATTTCAGAAGGTACAACTACAAAGTAAAAGTACAGAGAAACAATCTTAAAACCTCCCTGATTGGAAAAAAAAAAATCTACAAAAGAATGGCATTAAACACCCCAGCTGTAAGTACTAGGACACATTGTGACAATATAAAATGATTCTAAGATAAAATTATTTGAGCCTAAATTCCATGCCAACTTTCTTTTAAGTATTGGAGTGCAATAAAGATTGTTTTAGCTCCCTGTGAACCCTGGGGAAAAAGGTACTCAAGGACATACTCAAGCAAAATGAAGATTCTATCTAAAAAGCAGGGATGATGTGGGCTTTAAGACACTGCAGTGAGCCAAGAAGTGAGAATACTTTAACCATAGCTTACATGTTTGTTAATAATTTGGCAGGGAAACAATGGAATAGTGAGAAACCACATTTGAAAAGACAAAAGCATGATAAATAATAAATTAAATTATAGGAAGGAAAAGATTTGGATACAAAATTAACAAGCCTGATTTAATAGACATATAAAAATGTACCCCTGCCCAGCCAGTGTTGCTCAGTGGTTAAGCATTGACCCATGAACCAGGAGGTCATGGTTTGATTCCTGGTCAGGGCACATGCCTGGTTTGTGTGCCCAATCCCAAGTAGGGGGCATGCAGGAGGCAGCCGATCGATGATTCTCTCTTATCATTGATGTTTCTATCTCTCCCTCTCCCCGCCAATAAGAAATATATTTAAAAATAATTTGTCCCCTACAAATAGAGAATACCCATTATTTTTAGATACATTGGGATAGGATAGAATATAATAGAATAGGATAATTCTGAACTCAATAAAACTAGAAAACAAAAACATAGTCCTCTGCAAAATCTGTCTTCTCAGAATTTCTAAATCCCTATTATTAATTTACATAAAATGAAATTAATCAAATTTAAGTGTATAAGTTTTGTCACATGTGTAGTCATGTAACCAGAACCAGAACCATGACATAGAATGTATCTATCACCGCCAAAGGTTTCCTAATGTTCTGTAACAGTCAATCTCCTCTGCCCAGTCCTGGTTCCTAGCGCCCACTGATCACTTTCTGGCACTGAAATTTTGCTTTTCCTAGAATTTCATACAATATGTTGTCTTTTGTGTGTGACTTCTTTCACTGAGCACAATGCTTTTGAGATTTGTCATGTTTCTTATATTGGTAGTTTGTTTCATTTGGTTGCTGAGTAGTATTCTATTGTAGGGATAGGCCACATTTTGTTTATCCATTCACCATTTAATGCTATATTTGGGTTTCTTTTCACTTTGGGCTCAGAAAAATTGCATACCAGTATTTGGATGGATGTGTGATTTTATTTCACTTGGGTGAATAACTAGGTATGGGATTTCTGGGTCATTTGGCAAGTGTATGTGTAACTTTAAAGGAAATTGCCAAACTATTTTTCCAAATAATTGACATGTTGCCTTTCCAGCAGCAGCATATCAGAGGATCAGTCGCTTGGCATCTTGGGTAACAGTCTTTCATGTTAACTATTCTAGTGGGTGTGTAGTAGTTTCTCACTGGGGTTTAGTGTAATTTGCATGAAGTGTCTGTTCCGATCTTTTGCCCATATTTTTGTCAGGTTGTGTCTCTGAGTTGTAGGCGTTCTTTATATAGTCCGGATGGAAGTCCTTTATCAGCTATGTGGTTTGCAAGTATGATCCTTCAACCTAACTTAAAGTTATATTATGTATGCTAACTTGAACTATAGTGTACAAGAACCTTACAATAGTTCTAGTTTCCTATCTTCCCAGGGAATAACCCCAATAGAAGGAGAATTTCTCAGTATGACTTTCCAGTATCAGAGAGGACTCTAAGTGGCCTTGCTTGGGTTACATAACTCATACCTGAACAGACAACAGTGGACAGTGGCATGAACGTTTGCTACACCTGAATTCCTGCAGCAGCCCTCCTACAACCTCACCGAATTGAGAAAGAGCTCACCAGGAGAACCCAGCAAGAGGAATGCAAGCGTATCCTAGTTAGACAAACACTAGAGCAGTCACAGGCCATCACAGGCAAACATATCACAGGAAGAGTTTGCAGATTGGCAGGTAGAGAATTCACGCACACTTGCTATAAATTCCCAGTGTATCTTGCCAACAACACTGACCTTGGCCACACAAAGCAAGAGCATAAGAAGCATTTCTCTGTATGACATTTTCCTTCCCCTGGTACCCCCCAGGGCACTCAGCTACCAGCGACACTTCTGCTATTTGGTTCCTGTCAAGCTAAAAAGAAGCCAGATATCCCACCACCCTTTTATGTGTGACTTTTATCAGAATTCTGGAAAAAAAATTTTACTAACAATATAAGCACTTCTGCATAATGTAGATTCTCAGCCTTGGGACCAGAGCATTCCTTATAGCGAAGGGCTGCCCTGTACATTATAGAATGTTTAGCAGCATCCCTGAACTCTACCCACTAGATGTCAGTAAGACACCCACCTCCCCAGTTTTGGCAATTAAAATTTTCTTCAGGTAGTAGAAAATGTCTCCTGGTTGAGAAGCACTAGTTTTTTCTTTTTATTGAATGTATTGGGGTGATACTGGTTAACAAAATTACAAAGGTTTTCGGTGCACATTTCTACAACACATCAAGAAAAAAACTATAGGTTCTGAGCGCAAATTAGCATCAGCTGATGGGGAGAAAGCAGAGTTAGCATTAGGTTCCATCAGCTCCTGCTCCATATCCCAGCAAACCCATCTCTCATCAAGGAACCATGTCTGTTTTTCAACATTGCAAATACAGCTCGCAGCACCCGGCAAAAAGCAGTGCTGGACAACCGCAACTGCAGCAAATGTTAAAAGAATAAGTGAGCGGCCCTGGCCGGTTAGAGTGTCAGCCCACAGACCAAAGGGTCGAGGGTTCAATTCCCAGCCAAGGGCACGGACCTCGATTGTAGCTTTGATCCCCAGCCCCGGGGTGTATGCAGGAGGTAGCCAATCAGTATGTGTGTCTCTCTCTCCCCTTCTCTTCCTCCCTTCTACTCTCTCTTGAAAAAGAAGGAAAGAAAGAAAAATATGGATGATTATTCACAGTGTTACTCTGGGGAAAGGAGTGACATAGGTGGTATATACATAAGAAAAGGGGATGTTTTACTATTTTACTTTAAAACTTCTATATTTGAACTTTATTGTTTTTACTCTCACAACATAGAAATTTTAAATGATTTATTTTAAAGCGTTTGGAAATCAAAGTAAGCATTTTCTCTTTGATAACTATTTCTTTCATTTGCAGGGTTGTTTTGTTTGTTTGCTTGTTAAGTTCATACATGGACACTAGCCCTAGTTCACATTCTGAAATAACATCAAGTCCGAAGCTATGATTTTTTTTTTCTTTTAACTCATGAGCAGACAAGTCATGTAATATAAATATTTGTGAATGGGTTTATGTTGGGAAAAAATGTACTTGGCGCAAAAGTAGCCTGACACGTCCCATTCAATTTTGTGCACTGGCCTGGAGAGTGCCAGGTCTCAAACCCTACAGAGCGGGCGCGTGTGGGCCCTTGGGAATTGTATGCTGAAAAGATTGATGGTGATGAAGCTTCATGGGGTGATTTTGGTCACTCCTGTTTTACTCTGTCCAACCAAGATATTCTGGGCAGATGAGAGGAGAGAAGGGGTGAGCTGGGTGCCGTGAAGCCCTGTGAGGGAGAACAGGTGTCTGGGTCTTTCTACTTGAGGCAGACAGAGGGCAAAGGAGCAGGCCAGGGAGTGAGGAAGGAAAAAGATCATCTGTGGGGACAACTGTTGCTTCTCTTTCTCTTGTGCCACAGCAGGACGCTGGGTCAGATCCTCCATCTGCGGTCAGATGCTCCTCCTGCAGATTACCCACACCTGCCCCTTGCCCTCCCTCCCCCACCCCGCCCCCGCATCCTGTGTAATCCTCATCTCTCCCCCTCACCTCCAGGCCAGAGGGCAAGGCCCAGCCACCTGGGTCTCTTGAGGTCAGGGTTCCAGGAACCAGGAGCGCCAGGCTTGCAAGGTGAGGTCATTTATTTACTCGAGGCAGTCGATGCAGGGAAGATACGAAGCAATCCATCTGCCTTAGCCACCAAACAGAGTCCCTCCACCTCTTCCTCCAGCAGAAGCGGTCAGGCAGGGAGGTTGGGCGGGCCACGGTGACCTTTCAGAGCTGAATCTATGCTTCTAAAAATAGCAGCATCCTTGGAGAATGGAGAGGGGTGGGGGAAGGCTGTGGACATCGAGCAAGAACTGGACTCTCCAGAGCATTGTCAGAATGAAACTGTATTAATCAGACACACGCACCCAGCTCAGTAACCTCAGGTATCACAAATTGAAACTAAATGAACTGGCTTCGTTATTTTCCTTTCTGGTTACACGCTCCCTGGGCTAAGACGGAGAAAGAGAAGCATGTCTTCTGACTTATTTGAATGGCTGTGTACTGCCCGAGGAGATGTCTTCCCCAACAGAGGGGAAAGGGGGCTCCTGAGAGACATACCACGAGAGGGGCCAGCACTGCTGCGTAGTGGGAGACCCCAGGCGGCGGGAGGGCCTGTGGGGCCTGCGTCCCAGCCGTCTCTCCCTGCACGGAGACCGCCTGGGGCCCTGTCTGAAGCTGGGTGTGTCCAGGGCTGTGATGTGTGGGGTTGCTGGGTGCCCCTCGGGCTTTTGCGGGGTCCTTGTCCAGAGCCATGTGGGGACTAGATGTTTCCAAGGTCCAGTGGAGCCGTGTGCTGGTCTGCACAGGCTGTGTGAGACCAGGTTGTGTGCAGTGCTCTGGTGGATGGAGGTGCGTGTGTGCGTGTGTGTTTGTTTCGGGGCATGGGGTGTTTGCAGGAGTTTATGGGGGTATTGTGGCAAACTGTTTGGGGCGGGGGCTGTGAAGGGGCGTGCGTGGGGCAAGGGTGCATACAGACGGTGGGCCTATGTGGGGCCCATGGGAAGAACTCGGGGGAGGAAACGAGGTAGGAGAGCCTCTGAGGGGCCTGGGAGGCCGCGTGGGGCCGCGTGAGGCTGGGTGTGAGGGCTGTGATGGGGGCTGCGCAGTAAGGCGGCTCCTCTTGGTGTAGCGTCGTTTGTGGCTCTGCGTGGATTGTGATGGGGATATGAATGGACCCACACAGGGGACTCCGTGGGGAATAGTTAAGGCTCTGGGGGCTACTTTCAGGGTCACCAGTATGAGACCGTGTAGGGCTGCAAGAGGGTAGCAGAGGACCTGGGTGGCCTCCCAGCTTTGCCATCTAAAGGTGGGCTGGGCTTCCTTAGGGCAAGGGGCTCCCGAGTATAGGCTTCTCCATGTGACTGGCGTGGAGCTGAGAGGCACCAGGGATCCCAAGATGAGTGGAGGGAGCAGGGCTGACCCTCCGGGTGCCACCTTGCAGCTGACCCTCTGCACACCAGCCTGGAGGCGCTTCCTAACACTTCCATGTGCGCTTTCTCAACAGGACAACGTGGATCTTGGCGAGCTGATGTTTTCCCTCTGCTACCTTCCCACTGCTGGCAGGCTGACCATCACTGTTATAAAAGCCAGGAATTTAAAGGCAATGGACATAACAGGAGCATCAGGTGGGACATTGTCTGACGGGAGCTTTCTCATGCGGTTCTCGTGTAGGATCTTATGAAGTTTCTGGTACAGTAATAAACACATGGACTCTGGAACCAAACTACCTAGGTTTAAGCCTTGTTTAGACCAAATAGCTGTGTGACCTTGGGCAAGTCCCTTAACCTCTCTGGGCTTCAGATTCCCCGTCTGTAAAAGAATGGTAATAATAGTAACTGACTTATTATAAGATTACATGAGTTACTTCATATAAAGCCACAAAAACATGCCTGGCACATACTAAATGCTACCTATCATCATCATTATTATTCTCTCTTAAGTCTTCTTCACCATAATTGTGAATGAGGCCCACAATTTACACATGATGATATAGCTTATCTAATTGAGTCTTTCCTCAGTATAAGTAATTACCATTTCAAGCTTACTGAGGATTGAAGAATCCTATCCTATATAATAAAAGGCTAATATGCAAATCGACCCAACGGTGGAATGACTGGCCGCTTTGACGCACACTGATCACCAGGGGCAAACGCTCAATGCAGGAGCTGCCCCCTAGTGGTCAGTGCACTCCCACAGGGGGAGCGCCACTCAGCCAGAAGCCCTGAGCTCGGCTCATGACTGGTGAGTGCAGCGGCAGTGGCGGGGAGCGGGCCTAAGCCCTCAATTGGACATCCCTGAAGGGCTCCCAGACTGCGAGAGGTCACAGGCTGGGCTGAGGGACCCCCCTCCAAGTGCATGAATTTCGTGCACTGGGCCTTTAGTATCCTTATAAAAGACTCATTAGTGAACTATGCAGTTTTTGTTTTTTCCAGGGAATCAAATATGTACCTTAAATTCTACACCCTAAAAAACAAGCCCCGGCATGCAGTTCCTAACATACAAAATCACAAGCAACCTTTGCAGGGGCTCCTAAAATGTGGTCATAAAATATCCAGTTCACCAGCTGTTGGCCACTGAAATCAAAGGACATCAGATGCAATACATTCTGCTTCCTGTACTCCAGGGTTTTTCCCAGCAGAAAAAAGATGGGGCCCCTCTTGGCTCTCACAGTCCCTCCTGGGCAGTGTATGGGAGTCAGGGCAGCACACTCTTATGCAGGAGGGCGGTGATGTGGAACCAGGCAAGTTCCCCCTGCAGCAGAGACCAGCCTTGTCACCTGTCACCCCTCCCAGCATGCACCCCAAGTCAGCCTGTGTCCTTTCTCCCTGCCGTGCTAAACTGCTTCGCCCTTTGCAACCCGACTGCAGGCAGTTCTGGGGGTTCAAGGCCCCTGCACTTAGGAAATCAAGCCCTGAAACTCCTTCTGTCCTCTAGGAATTTAGCCCCTCCCTTTCCCGAAGACCTGATGTTTAGGAAAACATTGTCCAGAGTGACTGATTCCGGCCCACAGCCCTTTTTCCACGCCTTGAAGGTGCCTTTGCGTTTCTCTTCCTGTCACAGCCTGGCAGGTCTGAATTCTTCCTGGAACGGTTTCTCATTCGGTAACAAGTTTTTTCACACTATTTTTAAATTCTATGCATTTTGAGGAGACCGTGTCCTGTGGTTTTTTTGTGAATGAGTGACTTAATTATGCTTACTCTAGTCACTGCCTAGGCATTGTATTAATGAAACTCCTCAAGCTCCAGTCCACAGGCAGGGAAAGCACACACAGTCCGTGAAACTCCACAGTGAGGAGGCTGCTGGCCTACATCTGCATCTATCCTCACAGACCCCTGCTTCTCGTGGCCTCCACAGATCCCTACGTGAAAGTCTCCATGATGTGTGACGGCAGACGTCTGAAGAAAAGGAAAACATCCACCAAGAGGAACACCCTGAATCCTGTTTACAACGAAGCCATAGTCTTTGACGTCCCTCCCGAAAGCATTGACCAAATCCACTTGTCCATAGCGGTCATGGACTACGACCGGTGAGATACCTGGGACCCTCTCAGGGCAGGTCCGCTGTGTCCAGGGAAAGAAGGGTAAGGGGGCGGGGGGCGGGGGGAGCCAAGCTTCTTAGCTGGTCCCTGGGCAGCAGGAGATGATGCAAGTGAGCAGCATGTGGAAAGGTGATTGACAAGGAGTCCAAACCACACTATCGAGTCAGGTTATGAAAGTGCCTCTTAGCAACCCCATTCTTTCCTTCCCCTTTTTAAAAATCTTTCTCCTTCTCCAGCCTCCTCTACCCCCACCTCTTCCCCACTGTATCCCCGAGAAGCTCAGCTTGGAGAACAGTGGCCCCAGAGGTCCAATCATCTCTTGAGGTCCTGCCTGGCCTTCAGGGAAAGCAGCAGAGTGATTACTTTAGCCAGACCCTCAACATTTCCAAATATATAACTTTGTTGTTTTTTCCCTTCTCCCAATGTGTTCAATAAAGATCATTTCCATCCACTTAAGTCTGAAAGCAAACACAGAAGCGTTCTCTTGAAAATGCTAGAATCAGTATGGATGACAGGGTACATTAAAATGTATAAGAGGCTCGACTTTCTAATTAATACAGCACAGAAAAGATATTTATAGCCTACATGTAGCCAATTGTGTATTTAAAGGACAAATTTGAAAAACAGTCACTTTAATATGCAAAGAAAGTACCAATAGGGAATTATATATGTTAAACCAGTCATTAGACTGAAATGAAAAGTCTCCTTTTAATTGGAAACCTCCCACGTGGTCCGGGTACAATTATGAAAAAAGTCATTCTGACTTCTAATACAATGTTCCAAATACTATTTGTAGCTAAAATTTTCCTCACATACCCCTGAAATGTCAGCAAAGCAGCCCCAGTGCCCCGAACGCTCTTTCCAGCAGATGCCTGCGGGGAGCATAACCTCTTCCAACCCAGGGCACATGGGTGGCTGAGCGGCCATGGGTGTGCCAGCCCACTTTGGACAGGAGACCCCCTCCTGTCTCCTCTGGGTGACACCCAACACCAGTAGTGTCAGGCCACAGGAGGGGACATTGCCCACGAACCATGGAAAGCTAGGCCAGCATGTTTCAAGCTATTGCCAAGTTTCCTGCATCGACAAATCTGATTATGTGAGCTCTGCTTCAGTTTAATTCTCAGTAAACTCATGAATCTGGCCTGGAAAAATCCATGGCAGAATTCACGGAGCTTCTGCATGCAACTGATTTTAATGAGCATAAACTCAAATACCCTTTCCCACCTCATCTCCCTCTTACGCCCTACACAAATAGAGATAATACTCATCTTTGCAGAAAGAAAAAAGGAGAGAAAATCTGATGTGTTTGGATACCAAAGAGTTAAAGGATAGGCCATGTCATTCTAGTTGCGCAAAGGATTTCTCACCAAAATCTGTGAAGGAAAAAAAAAAAAAGGGCCAAAGCAGGGACCTATGCAGGGAATGTTTCAGAAATATTAGCCCTTAAAGTTAAAACAGCTAAGGATCTTTTTACAGTAGGGAAATCAAATCGGGTCAAAGAAGCAATGCTGGGTTTGGAAGGAAGGAGGAAAGAACATGAGAAAATGTGTTCTCTGAAGAGAGGGGAAGCAGAGAGACCCAGGAGCCTCCTCAACTCTGCCCTCTCTGTGAGCTCAAGACCGTGGCTGCCACACACACAGCTGCCCTCTTATCGGCACTTGGTTGCCTCTTGCGGGAATTTGAGCAGCTGTTATTGCAAGAAACTCCATTCAGGTGGCCCCTTTATGACATGGATTTGGAGGCCTGGAGTTCAACCTAAAACCAGACAGGGGTGGCATCCTTAGCGTGCCTCAGGGAACTCCTCAAACATAGGGTTCTTTGGGAATAGACTAAGCCATGCCACGTAACACGTTCATGCTACAAAAGCCTGGGTGTGGGAGGGCCAGACTCTGCTCTTCCTCTCTGTGCCACTGAGTAGGATAATGGATCCCAATTCCTGTTCTCTGTTAAACTTGAATTTTAAATTAGGGAATGAGAGAACCACTCCTCCCTAATTCCCTTATTGGTTTAATTGAGTAGCTATTATTCTTACATACCAATTTTTTAAGGAAAACCTATTGTGGGCTGTTTTCACAGTATAGGTCACAATGAGATCATCGGCGTGTGTCAAGTAGGCAACACAGCTGAGAGGCTGGGCAGAGACCACTGGAGTGAAATGTTGTCATACCCTCGGAAGCCCATCGCACACTGGCATTCCCTGGTGGAGGTAAGACCCGATGCTCCACTTTATGGAAGAATAAATGCTTGACTGTTGAAATGAAGGAGCCACCAAAAATGTGAGTGTACATTTCCTGGGCTGTTAGGAATTGCATTCAGTCCGAGGTTGAGTCTGTGATCCTGCCAGCCTCAGGTTTTGAGCAAAGGTCAGGGATCATCCCTCACTTTTATTGTTGTTTTTTTTTTAAAAAAAGGTCAAGATTCTCTGAGTCTGTGCTATGGCTTTGGGTTGACATTTGAAGGACATCTGCAAGATCTGGGTGAGGGTGGCGTTTTTAGGCCATCCTATAGTGACTGGGGCCTGGTGTCAGAAAGAACTTGAGATGGGGAGAGAGGAGGCCTGGTTACTGGGACTGACTCTAGCATGAACTTGTGATTCTGGACAAGTTGGTCAGTATCAGATTCAACTACATATGATAAAAAACTAAAAAACAACAAACCACAAAACAGCAAGTGAAAGGAACATTTATTTATGTCTTACATAAGTAAGGTTCAGAGGAAGGCAGTCTGGGTTATTATAGCGGTTCTGAGATCCATTAGACTTCTATCTTTCTACCTCACTGACCTAGAGTGGCTTTTTTTTTTTTTTTTGAGGTCACCTCATTGCACAATATGGCTGCTAAGCTCTGGCCATCACATATCGTATAGGCCATAGAAAGGTCACCAAAAGCATACACATTCCTTTTCCAAGGATTTTCCTTGATGTGTCATGCAACACTGGTACTTACAATTAACTTAGTTATAGAACTTAGTCATGGACATATGTGTGGAATGTATTCTTTTTGTTGGGTGGAAATGTGCCCAACTGAAAACAGGGGTCTTGTTTGCAGGAAAGAAGAGGGCAGTGGGTACCTAGAAGCAATGGGCCACCATTCTGCCTCTCATACCCTCATTCATTCTCTCACTCCCCCATCATTTCCTTCTCATTTATTCTCTTCCCATTCATCTTTGCTCATTGACTCACTCTCTTATTTATTTACTAACCCATTCTCTCAGAAATAAATTGCATTCACTAGGTAACATTTCTGAGAGTCAAACGCCATATGAGGTACGGATAATAGATATGAATAAGAAACTATCCATTCCTTCCCTTGAAGAGCTTATATACCTTAAAAGACAGAATATGATGTGTACACGCGTCATTAAAGGGGCATTCATGATCATTGGCATCCACATCCAGTGCCACTGAGCATGAAGCAGGAAAGTGTTTGTCCAGCTTAGATGTGATTGTCCAGGAAGCATTTCCTCCTCCTGTTCCTGGTAAGTGAAGAGAACTGAGCCCTTTGGATCGGGGACACCAGGGAGCCTAGATTGGGGCAGAGAACTTCTCTCTGACTCTCCCAGCGCAGACAGTTCTGCCCCCTGCAGAGCCATCCTGGGAGGCCTCGCTCGGTGTGGGCTCTGCTGTTGCTGACAGCCAGGTTGGTCTGGTTGAAGTAAATGTGCCGGCAGCTGCAGAGAGGCAGAGCAGCCCCCACCTGGCCTGGGGACAAAGGGACTGTCTCCCTTGGTTGGAGATGGTGCCGGAGGGAGAAGAGCAGGGCAGGATTTGTGAATTGATTTTAAGCTTCCGGGTACCAGGAGGAGCCTTGGGCCCCCAATTTGCAGGTCCCTGAGGACCTCTGCCCCTGGGCCATCGAAATTAAATTCCTGGACTTGAAATTAATCCCTAAGGGAGATAAAATTAGGCCCCGTGAAGCTGGAGAAGTAGCTGGAGGGCTGTGTGACCAGCCTGCCCCTCACTCCTGTAGCTGTTGGTGCAAGTCTCAAAGGCTTCGTCTGGGGGCTCATTAAACCGCCTGCGCCTGGCGCTAGTGGTGGCCGTTAGAGCAGTCACAATAGACGTTTGCACCCTTGTAAGTCACTGCTGACTTCAGTGCTTATTTGTAACCTGGCGTGTCAAAGAGTGTCGGAGCTCTCTGCTTCTCAAGACACAGGACATGGGAAAGGATAAGGGTGAGGGGTGTGGTGTGGGGCTGAGACGTGAGCCCTGATCCAGTGTACAAGCCAGGGACCTAGCCAGGAAATAACCCTGAATGGCGCGTGTACACAAGGGGGCGTGCAGACAGCGGACCTCGGAGGCTTCCTGCTCGGCCGAGGAAAAGACGCTGCATGACTCTGGCCACCTGGGAGAAGCTCCCAAAACCCTCAGCACCTGGCTTTGTGCAGATCTGTGTTTGCTGGTTATGTAAGTGAGAAATAAATGTCTTAGGGTTAAACCACTGAATCTTGGAAATCGATCGTTCCAGCCGCTAGAATAACTTCGGCTAATACAATGGTCGTTCTCAACTGTTGCAGCAGAACTTAAGACATGAAACGCCTGGGCCCCTCCAATGAAGGGCAAGACAAGGGAGGCTGGCCCTGCCCTGTGGCTTCTTGTCTCTTTGAAGTTCATGCCCAGAACTCCAGATCCATCCTCAGAGGGGAGGCAATACTTTTCCCTTTAAAAATAAATGTGCAGAATTGGGGCACTGGTACCAGAGGAGATGAAGAGCAGTATCGGGGAGGTCACTGCCCGTCGCTTACAGCCGTGAGGATGGAGGAGGCCGTGGGCAGGTGGTGGGAAGCCCTCACTTTGGGGTTGGATGGACATAGATTCAAGTCCGTGGGCTGCCACTCTCAAGTTGTTTTTCTCTGAGTTCCCTCATCTGTAAAGTGGCCGTCACAGTGCCTATCTCACAAGGTGGTGGTGAGGATTAAAGCACCTAATATGTGTGAAGCACCGCGGCTGGTACATAATACATGTTCAGTAAAGTCCTCGGTTATCATTGTGTCCCACACTCCGAGTGACTGCGGTGTGTGTGGTGAGCTGGCACGGCCATGGCATACTCAGCCCATGTTTGGCGCCTTATGTGCCGCGCCAGCTCAGCCAGGTTCGGTGACCCTGAGAGGGGGCAGTGAAGGATTGAGAAAAGACAGACAAGAGAAGAAAGCTGGGTCTGGGTGGGATGCTGTCCTCTCTGGTGGAGAGCGAGCGACAGCGCCCCAGATGCACACGATGTCTTTATTTTATAGCCAGATTCCATGAGGCAAAGTAAGGGCGTGGTCAAGATGTTTACAACATTCTCGTATGTTTCATTCCTACTCAATTACATGCACCTGAACTCTATCAAGCCCACATCACTCAGGCACGTGGGGCCACGTGTTCGGACCATAGGTTCAAGCTTACAGCTATAGCTGTTGGCTATAATTGTGCTGGGCGGGCTCTGCCCTCCAAGCTGGGACTTGCACGTGGCCATGAGAGGACTGTGCCCTCTTATTAGTCCGAGGCTTGAACCTGTCCAAACAGTAGCTGCTCTCCACACTGTGTCCTCATGTGACTGTAACATGAAGACATATCATCCCTAATGTGTGTCACGGAGGATCACAGGAAGGTTGAGCACCTCCGTCCCCTGCACCCCGTGAGCCATCACCTCAGATTGGGGAAGTTGTCATTTGCAACTTTGCTGGGCATAGACATGTATATAAGTTCTTCTTTTTCCCTCGGCCTTCAAGAAAAGTTGCTTTTACACCCTCTTCCTTTAAATGTATGCTTTAAAACAAAAACAGTAGTGAAGCCACAGTTCTCATGTGCGCACACGTGTGTGTGTGTGTGTGTGTGTGTGTGTGTGTGTGTAAGCATGTGTGTTTGAGAGAGAGAAAGGGGAAAGAGAATATGGTGGTGTGAAGGGAGGCTGGCCTGGCAGAAGCTCTTCACTGCTGGGGGCCGAGGGACCAGGTTAGGACTGAACCCCGAGCCTGCAGAGATCTGGCAGTGGCTCGGGGCTGCATCCAGCATGCCTGACCTTGCCAGGGCAGGTGGCAGATGGAGTCTTCAAAGCCAGTGAGTTCAGAAATCCGTTTCTCTCCCAGGGATTCTGGACAGCTTCACCGCACACTCAAAGGTCAGCCAGCCCCGCGCCCTTTCTGCCCAGATGTCAGAGGCCTGGGAAGCGGCCTGGCTCCCCCAGAGCAGGCTGCTGGCACCTGGGGACAGGAGTGTCCCCTCTGTGGGGCCTCGGGAGATGACAGAACTCTCGAGGCTCCCACCTCAGAACCCCCTCTGCCATGTACCCAAGATGCCTCCTGGCCACATCCCAGCACCTGGCCTGCCTCCTGGATGTGGAGCTGACCTTCCTCACAATCCCCAGAGAGAATCATAGAAATGGTTCCAGGTTTTCGTCGCTTCCATGTGTAGTGCTATATGCACCTTCTCCATTAACAAGACACAAACCTGGCTTGATGGGAAGATAGTGTTTGGTTAAATCGAATTTTGCTTTTCTAAGAGAGACAGAGACAGAGGCTCTAACCGGAATTCACAGTGAAGAGCAGCAGCGTTGTCCTGACTGGCAGAGGTGCGAGATTCTAAACCGAAGCCCCACTGGGGCTGCCCAGGTGTGGAGAAGTCCCTCTCTCCAAGCCCAGCTTTTCTGTGGATGTGCAGCTAGTCTGGCCTGCCAGGACCACCCCAGGGAGCCCGATGCCCCCTGGAACTCAGGGTTCTACAATTCCTAGCATAACGAGGGGGCAGGTGTGGCCCCGTGAACCCTGGCAGGCAGAGTCCTCATCGACCACCTTCTGCCTTGTTAAGGGTGTGAACTTAGAGCTATAGAACTAAAGCGAATGTCAGTTCCGCAGATGCAACAGGAATTCACTACTGGCCCTTTGCACCAGGTTCTCAGCAGAGCCCACCCAGAGTCTCCGAGGTCCACACCTTCCCAGGAGAAAGCATCTGATGGCCCAGGTTGGGTTATGTACCCACCCTGGTCCAGGTTGCTGCAGGTCACGGAAATGTGATGGGGTGCTCACCCCAGCAGGAATATGGGAAGTAGACTTCTTGAGATGGGCCCTGACGGTCAGAGTGATTGACAGACGTGAACAGGACGGGTCAATCACAGGAGTGATTCTCCAGAAAGAGAGTGGGTGACTAGGAAAAGCCAAGCAAATCAGGTTCCCATCGAAGGGGTCTTGGGGTGTGGCAGGGTTCGGGGGTATTGTGGGGCTTAGGTCCTGGTGAGAATTAGACCAGTGGAGAAGGAAACTGAGACAGACAAATTATTTTGAAACAGCATGGCCTGAGGCTCTGTTCCTTCTCTCTCCCTATTTCAGGGGAAACTTTAGGAAGTGTTGCCCCTCAGCAAGCAGGAGGTACTTGAGGTGCCCCTTGGCACCCAGCTTGCTGGTCTTTGGAAACCCCATGAACCCCACTCCCTGTTAGTAGGCAGTGTTAGGCTGGTGATCACATGCTTTGCCCACGAAAGGCCTGGCTCAAGACCTGAGCATAAGCCTAAGTCGGTGTCAGGGGATAGTAATGGAGATGAGTAGTGGGTACACGGAGGCCACTTGTCATCACACCATCTCCCCCACGCTGTGACATGCATCCCAGGCATGGTCCAGCAGAATGTCACAGTGTCTCAGAGAACAAAACGTTTGTTCTGGATGGAAACTGAGAGAACAAAATATGTTTTAAAGTTCATTAAAATAGTGCAAGAAAATGTAAATTCCTTGATCTCAAACAGATACCCTTCCTGGTAAGAAACAGGAAAGGGAAAAAAATAAACTGGATCTTGCTCATTACTGTTTTTCAGTCATTTCCCTGTCATATCAGTCTCAAATGTAACACTCGGTTTCCCAACTACAACTCTTTTCCTTCTTCCTAGCGGTTTACTCCCTCCTTCCTCCTTCCCCCGCTGGTGTCTTGGTGCAGGAAAGCGCAAAGCTGGCGGCAGGCGGCGGTCTGGGTGCTGTCATGTGCTTGGACGTGTTGTCCTGCTTGTCTCTGTCACCCCCTGTGCTGCTGAGAATCCCTGCAGGTGTAACGTGCACTGTCTCACCATCGGCCAAGCCCACTTCGAGGCTGACCAGACCCCACCTGAGCTGTTCGTGGCCCTGAAGATCTCATCAGATGCCTGGCCCAGAGGTCTTCTTTGCAGCCCTTAGTCCAGGGTCATTTCCCCACTTGCTGGAACCCACCCGAAACACTGTCACCAGTACTGTCACCTCCTTCCACACCCTCTGGGCGTGCAGGGACACATGGGAACTGCAGGAGACTTGGTGCCATTACAGGTGCCCTCATCATGCCTGTGCCTGGCCATTTCTGCATTGTTCCTCTAGCCTCTTGTTGGCACAGGGCTACACCTGCTTTCCACTTCCTCCTCAATCCACCTGAAACTCGGGGTTTCAAGCCTGAGAGGTAGAAGCCAGGACCGCCCATCAGAGCCTCTGTTCTTTCCCTCTCTCTGTTTCTTCCACCAAAGGCTCTCTACTTCCTCCTCCCAACTGGTGGAAACTTTCTTCATATCCATAGCATGATTCCTCTCTCCCTATGCCTTCTGCTCAGATATCCAAGGTCTCCTCTCAACATCTAAAGGGGACACTTGGAATTGGATGTGTCTCTTTTTGGACAAGGGCTGGCTCTTGCTTCATGGGGGACTAGCTGATCATTGACTTTAGGCTCTTTGCCTTTGATATGCTGGATAATATGGCATTGATTAATTGCATGAAACAACATGATTTACAGGGAGTGGAAATACTGTCCCTATTACATAGATATTGAATTAGTATTTGATGAATGAATGAGTGAATAAATTAGACATATAATGAAAGCAATTGGGTTCCTTTGGTTCTGAAGTTCCACAATTCCCCATTTAATGTATCCAAAGTAGAAGTCAGTTTGGGGCGATGTAAAAGATACTGAGACTGAATTTGCAGTTGGCTCTTCAAATGGAGATGGCCCTTCTTAGGCTCCAAGCTTGAGTTACCTTTTCTCCACTTAGGAGGAGGACATGCGAGGAGGTCATTTGCTCCCTTGGTTCCCATGTGTGCCATCTGATGATACTGGCTTTGCATTTTGATTGCAGTTGAGAAATGTTCAGGACAGTAACTGAGTCACCTTGTAAATCATGAAGATTTCTCTTGAGCTTAAGTGGATGCCCAGGTTCTAAAGTACTTCAGCATCTTCCTTCATAAGAGATAGAAGAAACAGAAATACCACAGAGACCCCTGTGGCAAGTGGCAGACCATTGTACCTTGAATGAGAACTGATCAGGAGGTGACAAGGATATTAGTCCACAAGTTGGCATTTCTCACCAGGGAAACATTTTAGCAGCAGTTTACACAAAATAATGATTCACTCCACCTCCATGTGAAGACAAAAAAAAAAAAAAGAGAAAAATAATGGGAAAGTATTGTTGGACAAAATAAAGGACTTATAATTGATAGTCCCCTCCCCCTACACACACCAAAAAAATAAGCTATTTTTATGGATGGGATTTAGCATGGCAGTCTCCATAAATACCTGCAGGGCCACTGAAGCAAAACTGATTGCAAAGAACATAAAAATGTGCTACATGTTTGGGAATCTGAAAAGCATTAACAACCCCATTAGAATCTGTGCCAGTTAATTTAAGTGGCCAGAATGCAGTTTGGACAAGTAGGTTTCCAGCTGGTGGAAGGAATGGTCAGCAAACAAAGCCAAGAGCATTCAAATTTCTCAAGTAAGTCTTCTTTCTTGTATTGAATGATCTGTACAAAAGAGGATGCTAAACATTTTCTCCTCTTCAGCTGGAATACAAAACCAGCGACTCTTCCTAAGGTCTGTGGAGATAGTAATCACACACAACATGCGGGTAAACATTGGGGCTATAAAAGAGAATGTGTTGGAAAATAACATCACTGCCCAAACAGAAAGACAAATGCATCTTCACTCTTCCCCCTTCACAAATGACCTTGCCCAGCAGTCACTGCGCTGGACCGTTCCTGTGGCACACCCGAATAATAATTAAATAAGCAAGTGGCTAACAGTGGGCTGGAGCCTTCAGCAATCTCCGTCTCCAGGACCAGCATTCTGAAGTGGCCACTGTATAATGGGCTGGTGGGCCAATTCATCCCCCTAAAATAAGTAAACTAGATTGGTTTAGATAAGCAGTATGAGGTGGGATTTCTCTTGCTTGAAACAGAAAATACCTTCTCTGGGACACAGAGGACCATTCCCAAAGCTGCCATGAGATCAACCCTTCTGTCTTGCTCACCATGGTATGTCCGTACCTAACAAAGTACATGGCATATCAGGGACCGTCTATAAAGTTTTCCTAATGAAACAAATTATGATGTTTGGTTAATTAGCTTATGTGTTCGAATAGTTATGATCAAAAGAAAGACTCTCTTTTTTAAATATGTTTGTATTGATTTCAGGAAGAAGAAGGGAGAGGGAGAGATAGATAGAAACACCAATGATGAGAGAGAATCATTGATCGGCTGCCTCCTGCACGCCCCACACAGGGGATAGAGCCAGCAAACCGGGCATGTGCCCCGACTGGGAATTGAACCATGACCTCCTGGTTCATAGATCCGTGCTCAACCACTGAGCCACACTGGCCAGGCCAGACTCTCTCTCTCTCTATCTTAATGACGCACAAGTAATGTAAAAAATATATATATATAGAAAAATGCTTTCCTTTTGTTTTGTATCTTATTTCAAATCCTGCATGGGCTTGAGGGAGTCCTGTGCAGCCCTCTTCTGCTGTCTCCCTGGGTTGAGAAAGACTCAGTTTCTCAGGGCGAAGATCAGCCACATGACTGTCTTTTTCCATGTACATGTCCTACCATGTACTGCAATTCATTTGTTTAGAATGAAAATGAAAATCTGTACTCATTTAATAACAGTATTTTAGCAACTTGAACATTATTTTTCAATCCTGTATTCATTATTTTTATTTATAAGCTAAAGCTCAATTGTATGGTAAAGTCTGTGATTGGCAGTGGTGGAATTACATACTTCCCCCATTTTAAATAAAGTTCAGAATATGAATGTGATGACATTGATCATTGAAATTCTTGAAAATAAGGAAAGGACTTGGGGTGGTGCATACACAACACAATATACAGGTGACGTATTGTAGAACTGGACCCCTGCAACCTGTATACTTTTATTAACCAACCAGAGGCCCAGCACACAAAATTCGTGCACGGGTAGGGTCCCTAGGTCTGGCCTGCGATCAGGGCCAATCTTCCCTGGCTGCAGGAAGCCAGCTCCGCCCCTCCGCTGCCACCCATCACCCTCTGTGTGTGGGGCGACTAGCGGGGCAATCGGAGCCCTACTCGCACCTGCCTTGGCCTTGCACCGCCTGCATCCATCGCCACCTCCCGCAGTTCCCTGTTCCCCATTGGGTGATCGGAGCCTGCAGGCTAGGGGCAGCTCCTGCGTTGAGCGTTTGCCCCCAAGTGGTCAGTGCATGTCATAGCAACCAGTTGTTCTGTGGTCCAGTCGATTTTCATATTACCCTTTTATATATATAGATGTCACCCCACTACATTCAATAAAAAGTAGGGAATGGGGTGTCTCCAAAGCCAGGGAGCTTTACAGTCATTGAGCACTGACACAATGTGACCTGCACTCCTGGGATGTGCTATGGGGAATTGTGCTCAGACTGTCAGTAAGAGGCAGTTATAAACAGGAAACATGGTGCGATTTTTTTCCTTTGGAGCTGAGGAATCTGAATGGAGTATGCTTAAACATTGTACATATTGATAGGAAGTGTCCAGATTGAAAAGCTTGCTTAGAGGAAGGTTGTAAAACCAATCAAGGAAGCAGATGCTGTGCAGAGGGGTTCAGATCCACTAGATGTAAACAATGTAAACATTCTGGGTTTCCCCCTCAATGCTAACGTCTGTGCTTCTAGAGCAGTGGTCGGCAAACTGCGGCTCGTGAGCCACATGCAGCTCTTTGGCCCCTTGAGTGTGGCTCTTCCACAAAATACCACGGCCTGGGCGAGTCTATTTTGAAGAAGTGACGTTAGAAGAAGTTTAAGTTTAAAAAATTTGGCTCTCAAAAGAAATTTCAATCATTGTACTGTTGATATTTGGCTCTGTTGACTAAGGAGTTTGCCGGTCACTGGTCTAGAGGGTGCGTTCGGTTTGGGCTTTGTCTGCTTCTCCTTCCCTGTTGGCTGGAGTCAGGGTCACATGGAGGACGAAGCTGGATGGGAATAGTCAACTCCTGCTCCCGGGAGAAGATGGGCCTGGAGGCACTGGATGCAAAGGGGCTCACAGACCCATAACCAACATCTGGAGGCTGAGCATCTCGTGCTATTTCTAGAAGCTTCCATACAGGGACAGAAGTGGGGCGGGGGGGGGGGGCCTCCTGTGGCAACAACTGAGGCCCCAGATCCAGCCTCTAACAAGGGACCCAAGAATCAAGCAGGAGTCAGAGTGGGATTCTGGTGGTAGGGTGATGACATAGGTCTTCATGGCAGACCTTGAGGATTGAGGTCGACCCAAGCAGGACCCCAGCGTGGCAGGCTGGCTCTGCCTGGAGGTGGAGACCAAGGATGTAGAGTTAGACTCGCTTTGGCACACAAGACCAAGGAATGAGTTGACAACCAAGGCCCCTTGGCTGTGGAAAACTGTGTAACAGGACCCCGCAAGCATGGCGGGCAGCCACAGGACTGCCGTCTGCTGTCACCTGGAGCCTGTAGGGTAAGGTCCACACTGTATTCCTGGGTGAGGGGCCAAGGCGGAGTGAATCTGATCTTTCACTTGCCTTTAAAATGTTATGTTCCTGCGCTAGCTGGTTTGGCTCAGTGGATAGAGCGTCAGCCTGCGGACTGAAGGTCCCTAGGTTTGATTCCGGTCAAGGGCACGTGCCTATGTTGCGGGCTGGATCCCCAATGGGGGGCATGCAGGAGGCAGCTGATCAATGATTCTCTCTAATCATTGATGTTTCTATCTCTATTTCCCTTTCCTTTCCTCTCTGAAATCAATAAAAATATTTAAAAAAATAATAAAATGTTATGTTCCTGCCGGGCTGATGTGGCTTAGTGGTTGAGCATTGACCTATGAACCAGGAGGCCACAGTTCGATTTCCAGTCAGGGCACATGCCCGGGTTGTGGGCTCAATCCCCAATAGGGGGCATGCAGGAGGAAGCAGATCAATGATTCTCTGCCATCATTGATGTTTCTATCTCTCTCTCCCTTCCTCTCTGAACTTAATAAAAATATTTTTAAAATAAAATAAAATGTTATGTTCCTTAAAGTTGCAGAATGTCCAGCCCCAGGATTAGCACTAATGATTCTTATCCTGCTGCTTAAAATATGGCACTTGCATTGCTCTCCAAGTGTGGAACCAAAGTAGCATGTGAATGTGAGCTTACCTGGAGTGAAATCTTACACCAGGAGTAAGGATCCAGGGATCCTTGCAGAGAAGGAAATAGAGATGTAGAGAAATCCTCCACTCCCAGGATGAGGGGGAATCAGGATCACCACGGGGTCCTACAGAATCGAAGCTGTCACACACAGTGGCCATCTGCTCTGCCCAGTCCTGCTCTCACACGCCCGTGGGCCCAAAAGAGTTAAGAGCAAAGGCCTTGAGAAGGCTGGGCTTTGTTACAGGGGAAAAGCTTTTAGCTCCAGCTGCTGCTGTCAGCAGAGATGCTTGAAAGCAAAAAAGGGAATAATTGGAAAGAAAAGGACTTTAGAATCCCATGGGCGTCTCCGAGGCCGCCTCAGCCCAGATGTTGCTCTTCCTGCTTCAAGCCTGTGGTTCTCTAAAGCCCGCAGCACAGGTGGAAGCTCCCTTTGCTGTCTTTGCAGACTGTGTCTGAGTTCATGGGGACCCAGCAGACTGCCCCACAGGGCAGGAGCTTCCTCAGGACAGGGATGGGCACAGAATTAATAACAGTGATCGCCCTGGAAATGCAGTCGTATATTATAGACGAGGTGGGTGGCTCCGGGCTCTATAAGAGTCCTTGAGCAGTTGCCGGCGGACTGCTGTCACTTTTCCCTTAGTGCATCAGCTGCAAAGACCGGAAAGGGCCTCCATGGTCCAGAGAATGATGGAGAACCAGGGTGATGATAGAGGGGCAGATCTGGACCAGATTCAGGGCTTCACCCACCCAGAGAGGAGGGCTGGGAAGTTAAAGGTTAGGCCCCCTCCACTGTCACCTTCCCTCCGTGGTCAGAGAACATCGGGTGGCCTCTGTCTGTAGTGCTCTGTGATGCTCAGTGGGACATGCCTGCTGAGCAGATGTTGAGTGGGGTGGGGTGGGAGCTAGTGTGAGGGGTTGTGGTTGAAGAAGCTGAAGGAAGAGTAGGTTTGGGAGAAGAAGTGGTGGAGGGCAGCCAGCCACAGGGAGAGGAGTTGGGTGGCTTGGGGGAGGTGGGCCGTAGGATAGGGAGATAAAAGATATTTAAAGATTTGTAGTCAGTTTTGCTGGCATGAGACAAGGTCACCTTCATAGCTCCAGGAAGTCTTCCGTGGCATTAACATGGATTTGAATTTGGATTATGTTATGAGAGCTAGCAGAGTCTGACTCCCAAACTGGAGGTCCCATGAAGGTTCTACATCATTCTATAGCCCATTTGTGCCGCATTAATGTTTAATAGGGAGGGAACCTACATAGCTCTGCCACTTAGAGCTGTGCGCTTGAGCAAATCGCCTAATCTCTCTGAGGATCAGTTTCCTCCTCCATGAAATGGGGATGTTAATACCTAGTTTTATTTTATTTTGTGTTATTTTATTTTATTTTATTTTACTTTATATCTTTACCCGTGGATATTTTTCCATTGATTTTTAGAGAGCATGGAAGGGAAGGGGAGAGACAGAGAGAAACATCGATGTGCAAGAGACACATCAATTGGTTGCTTCCTGCATGTAGCCTGACCAGGGCAGGGGATCAATCCTACAACGGAGATACCTGCCCTTGATGGGAATTGAACCCGGAACCCTTCGGTCCGAGGGCCAATGCTCTAAACACTGAACAAATCTGGCCATAGCTAGTACCTATTTTAAGTACCTGTTGTGATTAAATGATACAATCTACATGGAAGCATCTAGCATAGTGT
The DNA here is from genome assembly GCF_951640355.1 of Cnephaeus nilssonii. NCBI lineage: Eukaryota > Metazoa > Chordata > Mammalia > Chiroptera > Vespertilionidae > Cnephaeus > Cnephaeus nilssonii. Next base: position 38,575,758 of record NC_137084.1, on the reverse strand, counting down.
CTGGCAGTGAAAGGTGCTCCCTGAGTGTTGAACAAGGAAGAAAACAACTCCGCCCCGCGTCTCCATCGCTGATTTTTGATGATGCTATTACAGTGCTCAACTAAAGATAACTTTCGTGGGGAGAGTCCAAGTTTGTCATTTCTTTGGCTTTTGGAATCTTCAATGATTCACAGAAACTTAGATGTTAAGAATGTAAGGTGTGGTGACACTGTATTTCATTAAGTTCCCGATTATACAGGGAGCAGAGAAGCGTGCCTCAGGCAATCTTGGCTGTGACTTACAGTAAGGAATACATTATATATCACAATACACATGGATATAAAACTGAAACAAAAGTTTCTTGAAAAAATACACATACATATGATGTATTTGTTGAAAAAAATTTTTTATTTTATTTTAAAAAAAAATACTGGTCACACATTAAATTGCTTTCCAAACCTAACAATGGGTCAGAATCCAGACTATAAAAACTGAAGTAAAGGTTGTGCACTTTTAGTGAGGCCGATGTATTTCTGAGGCCGTGTGGGAGGGCTACCAGGGAAATGTAGGATCCTTCCCAACTGCACACATAGTAGGGCCATCCAGAATACTTTTTTAGACCAGAATTCTCTGCTTTTCCTCACATCTATTTGTCAGGAAGCAACAGCATCCCTTGGTTTGAGCTTCTCTGCGCATGATGCTGCACGCCTGAGGGTGTGGCGGGGAGGGCAGTCTAACGGTAAATTGTATAGTCTGTGTTTTCAGAAGTTGTTTGGGAGCACAGGGGAGAGAGTTCCCAGCCATCCACTGGGGAAGGGTGGTGACCCAAGAGACACGTTGAACCCCCTGGACAGGTTCTTGAAAATGAGTGGAAACCCTCCTGTTGAGCAGAGAGGAAAAGGCATTTTGAGGGGAAAGGTTAATGCGTTCACAGGCTGGCAGGTGTGGAAGAGGAAGGCTGCCTCTGGGACACCAGGGACTTCAGGACTGAAACCCTGGGTCCGTGGGATGGAAATGAGGCCAGGGCTTAGGGCTTTCTGCCGGCAGCAAGGGAGCTCTGGGATGATTTTAAGAACAGGCTCAAATCTGTGTTGTAAAAGGGTCACGCTGGCCATCTGGAGGACTGCGAGTGGGAGGGGACGAGGCTGGAGGCAGATGTGCCGCCCTTGGGCCTGAAGCAGACAGATGTGGAGGGGATGGGTGGGGAGACGGAATGAATGCCCTTGCGGAGGTCTGTGAGAGGTCCGGGAGAGGGAGGAGACCTTTATGTGGATGTATGGTCCCAACATCTGAGCTACAGAATGGTAGAGAAGGGACAGGGTGTTTGGGACAAGGGTGAGGGAAGGGTGAGCTGACAAGGAGAGGGGAGATTAAGGCATTTCAAGGCCAAGAGCAGAAGAACTTGACAAAATGTACCATTCACCTGTTACCTTCAGAAAGATGCTTTTCCGGAAGATATATTGTGTTCACAACTAAGTGACTTAGATCTTAACCACTCACTCCTCACACACATGTGTGCACACCGTGCTCCTACATCTTACCCGTTTCTTAGCTGACCGCCAGTCACATTCTATTCTGGGCCCACACGCAGAAGGCAGATCGGTCCACCCGGGTTTTAAATGGAAATGCCTGTGCCCTAAATCTGCTGACAAAAGGCTGATTTGCCTGAATTTGAAGCCCAGATCCCTTGGGGAAGAGATGTCAGGAAGGTCCAAGTGTGACAGACAAAAGCTCTGGGTGAATTGGGGGACGTGGTGGTGGGGGGCTGCAGGTTTCCCAGCAACCCAGGTATCAGCATGAGGTCCTGACTCAGCACTGACCCTCCTGGGGTGGGAAGGGACCTGGGCTCAGACAGGCAGGATCTTCCCATTGCACCCCCTCCCTGCTGAGGCCGAGTGTGAGGACTGGAAAAACAGTCTAGGACAGTAGTCATCAGGGGATCTCAAACAGATGGTGGCCTCCCAGCATGGAGGAGAGGAGGCAGCGAGGACTGGGGGACAGAGCTACACTCAGTCACGTGGGGCCCTGATAGGCCCGGCCACAAGGAAGGCTTAGCAAAATCTGTGCAAATCAACTTCAAATATTTTTTCAATTGCAGTTGACATTTGATATCATATTATTTCCAGGTCCTCAGCAGAGTGGTTAGACATTATATGCCATGACCTATCTGACACCATACACAGTTATTACAGTACTAGAGGCCCAGTGCATGAATTTATGCATGGGTGGGGTCCAGCCAGCCCACCCCGATGGGGGCGGATCAGGGCCGGATGGGAGGGGCCATGGGAAGTTGGCTGGCCCTGCCCCTGATGGGGGCTGATCGGGGGTGGGGCTGGTGGGGGTAGGGAGGGCTGATTGAGGCCCCAATCGGGCGGTTGGCCTCCACAGTGTGCATCATAGCAACTGGTTGTTCCAGTCATTCTGGTCATTCTGGCGTTCTGGTTGCTTGGCTTTTATATATATAAATTATTGACTATATACTCTATGCTGTACTTTACATCCCTGTGACTATTTTATTACTGCCAATTTGTACTTCTTAACCCCTTCACCTTTTTCACCCATCCTTCCCCTCTCTCCCCCCCCCCCGCCCCCCCGCATCTGGCAACCATCAATCTGTTTTCTGTGTCTATGAGTCTGTTTCTGTTTTGTTTGTTCATCTATTTTGTTTTTTAGAGTCCACATATAAGTGGAATCATACAGTATTTATCTTTCTCTGACTAACTTATTTCGCTGAGCATTATATCCTCTAGGTCAGTGGTCGGCAAACTCATTAGTTAACAGAGCCAAATATCAACAGTACAACGATTGAAATTTCTTTTGAGAGCCAAATTTTTTAAACTTAAACTTCTTCTAACGCCACTTCTTCAAAATAGACTTGCCCAGGCCGTGGTATTTTGTGGAAGAGCCACACTCAAGGGGCCAAAGAGCCGCATGTGGCTCGTGAGCCACGGCTTGCCGACCACTGCTCTAGGTCCATCCATGCTGTTGCAAATGGGAAGATTTCATTCTTTTTTTATGGATGAGTAAGATTCCACTGTATATAGGTACCACAATGTCTTTATCCACTCAGCTATTGATGGGCACTTGGGTTGCTTTCATATCTTGGCTATTGTAAATAACACTACGATGAATAATATTTTAAAATCTTTCCTCGACACTATGCCCCATCTCTTTGCTACCTTTCAAGTTTCTCAAATATCTTGAGAAAGAGAGAGCACGCCGGCGTTTCTGTGTGCCTGGGGTGGTTGGCGGGCTACCCTGAGCTTTCATGTCTGTGTGTCTCCCTCGCCCAAGGAGAGCAGTCTCAGTAGACAGTGGAATCTGGTGGCCTCTGAGTTTATGTTACAGACAACTCCTCCAAGTTTCTGGGCTGAAAGGGGAAGGCAAGAGATAGGCCAGTTGCTAGAAAAAGGATGAAGGATTTTGACAATGGGATTTTCTTTCTCAGAAGCAGGAAATTTGAGTGTTTTTATAGGCTGAGGAAAAGGCTAATAAGGAAGGAAAGGTTGAAGATACAGAGAGAGAGGGGGGACAACTGGTGTGTGGGCTTTAACCTGGAGACACATGGCCCGGGGCCTAGGCCCAGCTCTTCTCACCCAGCACACAGGCTGTTCCTCTCCTCCTGTTTCTGGCCATCGAGACTCCATCTCGCCTGTGGGCCATGGAAGCACACGCCACCCCACAGGAAGGGTTCAGGAGTAGCCTGTGCTGCTTTCAGTCCAAGGGCAGAGCACCCAGCGGGTATACAGTGAGTCCCAGATGATCCCCTGCCTCCTGTCGTCCCACATCTGCAGGTCTCAGGTTTTCTCGGCATCCCCACTGCATGCTCCCAGGTCCTGGAGGCAGCTCTGCCCTCATCCAACCTGGCTGCACCTTGAAAGGGCCTTTTCCTTACCTGGATCCTGCTGGGCTGTTAGCCAGCATTCAGATCCTGCTCCTGTTCTTCATCAGCTTGGATCACACCGTCTGGGACAACCCAGCCTCTTCCCACTACTCTGCTCTGCACTTTGAAATTGCACCCCTCAGGCCAGAGCCCCACTCCCTGCCAAACCGTGCAGGGTTTGATACCACCCACGTCCCACCCCGATACCTGATGGACATACCATGCCTCTGCTTACTCTCCTCTCTGACTTCATCCTTGGCCCTGATACAGGAGCATCTCCTTGTCGCATCCTGGTGCCCCCCCGCCCCAGCTCTGATTCACAGCCCCACCCTCATTCAGTCCCAGCAAGTCCAGCTGTGGACAGTCTGTGAGCTTTTATTCTCAAGTCCCGAAGGGCCTGACGCTGCTGCGAGAGGCCACCTCTCACCATTCAGGATGCAAACCCTCACTGTGCCCACGTGGCTTCCATCAGACAAACTGCAAGACATTCAGGGGGATGCGCAGGACAGGTAAGTACACATACGCGTTGACCCTTGAACAACATGGGTTTGAACTGTCTGGGTCCACTTATACGTAGATTTTTTTTCTTCAGTAAATACTGTAGATGTATTTTCTCTTCCTTGTGGTTACAATAACTTTTTCCCTCTAGCTTACTTTATGATAAGAATGCGGTATGTAATGCATGCAGCATACAGAGTATGTGTTAATCGACTATTTGTTTTATAGGTGAGGCTTCAATAGGCATTAGTAGTTACAGTTTGGGGGAGATAGAAGTTACACGTAGATTTTCAACCGCGTGCAGGAGTCAGTGCCCCTAACACCCACATTGTTCAGGGGTCAACTGTAAATTAATCTAAGAAGGAGAAAGACAAAGAAAATGTGTGGGAAAATAAGAACTCTTTGGCAAAATAGTAATTAGGCCCTTAGGGAAATCATCATAGAGATTATGGTAGCAAAAGAGAGAATGTTTGGATATGGTCAGATTCCACCACCAGGTTTAGAATAAAGAGTTTCAAAAACTCAGAAGGAAAAAAAAGGTAGGTAGACATTTTCAATTGCTGGGAGCCTAGATGGAGAGACTCAAACTATTTGAAAAGCTCTTTAAAATGCTATTGTGGCGATGCAATCAGAATGATGGTAGGGGAGGCACTCACAGACACACCGACTACTGACGTTTTACAAGGACGTGCACGAAAGCTGAAAACAGTGAGGAGCTGCAGGCCTGCCTTTGTCTCACTAGCTGCTCTCAGCACGACCTGGCCCCTTGCTCGCCCTTTTGCCTCTCAAGTACGTTTATTGTCTAGGAATATAGAGCTTTGCCTGTCTCTCCACTTCCAGAGGGGCCTGCTCCAGACCGGCACCGAGAAATCTGGGTCTCTGTCTATACTAGGAAGCTGAGCTTCTTCGAGGAGCCACACACTTGACACTTGTGTTTCACAATTGGGTCACTTTGAGGCATCAGCAAAGCTTCCATCAAAGCTTTGGTCATACGACCTGAGGGTCCGCACCTCCCCACACTCTCCTGGGCACAGGACCTCCCAGCGCTGCTGATGCTCAGAGCATCCCAAAAGGACAGGTGTCCCCCCACCCGGTTAGCTGGCCACGCCACATCCCCCAAGGCCCAAAGGCCTGATCCGGGGAACTGTTTCCAACCTCTGGCAGATTCCCTTCTTCAGACAGATGAAAACTACCATCTCCTCGTCCCCTCGTGATGTCTGTCTGACCCCAGCCGTGACTCCCTCCTTTCCCCTGATGTCCGCCCACAGCATCTCTGGGCTTCATTATCTGCCCTCCTGGAAACCTCTTTCTAGCTGATTCCAAAAGGCTCAAGCCAACATAGGCTCCACAGGCAGCAAATGAAGTCTGGGTCCCACAGTTTGCCAGGCCAGCAGCCCCCACTGAGACCCTCTCCAGGTGAGAGGTGGTCCTGAAGGCAGCCGCTGGCTGCTCCCCGCCTGCCTCCTGTCTAATCTCTGCACCTGCCGTTAGCACTTGAAGCTCCAGAGAAAACTGATTGAGATGAGGAGCAATTCTTCTAATGACCCAGCACACTCTGCCGGTTCCCACACCTGCAGGGGACCTGGAGCGTGAGAGCATCCTCCATGCTCCAGTGGGGTCCCTGCCCTCTCTCCCCAATCAGGATGGAGGACGGCGTCAGGCCTGACTTTTAGGACACTTGTCACTTTAAGAATGACAGCGCCCCCAGGGTAAGTTTGGAGCTCCCAGAGGTGCTCGGCACAGTGACTCTAGACCACTTCACTTGTGGTCCCAGACTCCGCTCCTCTCTCCACGCACCTCTGCCCCAGCACTGGCCACCAGCATCTCCAGCCCCCCACTCAAATTGATCTCTCTCCTTAAAGACGCTGGGCTTTGTTGGACTTCTGTCAGCAATTTTCTCCAGTCCTGGTGCTCTCAGTGTCCTCAAATATTCACATGGTTAATAGGACCCTTGCCTCAATGCCAAAGGATCTCCACGGAGGAAATGGCCCTTTTCCTGGGGCCTCAGCCATCAGCTCTGCTACCCTTTTCTGCCCTCTGCTGGCCATCATTGCCACTGCAGGTAACCTTTCAGGGTTCTGATGGCTTTCACTGATGTGCTAATTCAATAAACACTTCTTTAGGGCCACTTAGTACTATACAGTGTGTAGATAGTGAGCATTCAGTGATGAAAATACATGGTGCTTGCCTTCCAGGAGCACAGTCCAGTGAAGGAAAGATGGGGGAGAGATAGAGAGGGAGAGGGAGAGAGAGAGAAATATTATGAATGAATGGGAGTGAATGAATCCAGTGTACCCCTGTGGAAGCCTAGATTTGCTCATCATTTCACAGACTTTATCTCCAGTGCCTTCACCCGACAACATCCTTGGAATTGAGCACCCTTCCCCTGTTAGAGGTGGAGTGTGCCAGTGACATCTGTCTTCTCCCTAGTATTTTATGGTTTTTCATTTATAAATCAAATGTTTCTGAGCGGGTGCCCAGCTCGATTCTCCATGAAACAGTCCAGCTAAGGGGATAGACATAAGTAAATAATCAGACAGATTGCTTGATGACAGTTACGGTGTTACCTAGGGCTGTGTTCTGACTTGTTTACACCTAGTAAGAGCCCTGCACCGCCAGGATAGGGCATGGGATGCATGATTTGGAGGGAGAAGGAATGGCCCACAGAGAAGCGCAGCCTATGCACACAGTAGGCATCTCGAAAGTGCTGAATGCATGATAGAGGCTACAAAGCAGGCAAGGCTGAGGACCAAGCCAATGTCTCCAACAAGCTTTGCTGAAATCAGCAGATCATGTGTCCTCCCCTCCCCTGCAGCATGCCCACCACATCCTGACACTCTCTTCCATCCAACTAACTCATCTCCAGATGCAGATCCAGATGTGTCAGATTATGTTGGCTGGGACCTTTAGCAGGTTCCAGTCAAGGATAATTCAAGAGCCACAGTCCAAAATTGCAGGAGCCATATCTGCTCAGCACCTGGTGCATAGGAGGCACTCTGTAGTTCTGTTGGGATTATTAAATGAATACATGAATTTTGCATAGTCATCCAGGCAGGAACTTAGCTTCTGTGAAGATTTCAGTCATTGATCGTACTCATCTGACCAGTGGAGATCGCCATTCTGGTCCATTGTAACCAGAAGTGGATTTATAACTTAACTTGGTGTGTTGGCCACCAGCAATGTGTAGACTCTGGGAGAGAGAGTGTGCAGTGAGGGTGCGGGCCAGGGGTGCAGAACAGCCATGGGAACATATCCCCAAAGTTTGGGAGGCAAACCTCTGGAAGGACTAAGCTCTCTTTGACGGGTCCTGGTGGCCCCTGTGCTGGGAGGGACCGACTTCCTCAGAGATCCAGCAGGGGTGGCAACACGTGTTGCTTAAAACTATAGCTGGTTTGTAATTTTGGCCTCAGACAGTAATTACAGCTGCCAGGGCTCCTTGGAGAGATAATTACAGGGAGGATTCAGCATATTCATTTTATCTACACAACTTAACCATCAATTAAATCATTACTGTCTGATCCTATTCCAGAGTCTAGAAATGTTCAGTGAATGTATAATTTTGGAGGCACTGGAGTTGTTTTCAGATGGTTTTAAGTGAGAAATTGCCCCATTTCCAGAGCAGAGGCCCATGTGCATGCTTCCCGGTGGAGGCAGAGCCAGGGATATCCTGTGGAGGCTGCCTCCCGGGAGGCCCAAGACACAGGAGGGGCCAGGCCGAAGGGATTGGCCAGCAGTGCTGGCTTTGCCTTTGCTCTCCCACGCAGTTCATGATTTTCCAGAGCAGGATTGTTACTGGGACCTAGAGGTCAGCGGCTGGGAACAGAAGGGAGGGTGGCTTGATTTGCCAAGAGGCTTTTAGGAGGATCCACCCCTGCCGGGATTTTGCCGAGGCCCTGGGCCACCTTCCACTAACTCATAGCCAAAGAGGTGGTCCTCTCATTGTGGTATTTAAAAGCACAGGCTCTGGAGTCAGACCACGGGGCTCACATTTGGCTTTCCCACTTCTGAGCTGTGTGTCCTTGAGCCAGTGTCTGAACCTCTCTCAGCCTCAGATCATTCTCCTTTGTAACGGCACAGTGCAGACCCTACCAAACAGAGCTGTGGTGAGACCTCAATGGGAAAATAATGCAGTATGTTTAGCACAGTGTGAGCACTTAATGGCTGCTAGGTAAATCTTAATAATTGACGTTATTTAACACTAGAGGCCTGGTGCACGAATTCATGCACGGGTAGGGTCCCTCTGCCTGGCCGGCAATTGGGGCTGATCAGGGCCTGTCTCGCCCAGTCCTGATGGGGATGATAGGGCCGGCTGGCTTGGGGGAGTGACCACAGGAGGTTGGCCCTGCAGGAGGTTGACTGTGGAAGCGCACTGACCACCAGGGGGCAGCTCCTGCATTAAACATCTGCCCCATGGTGGTCAGTGTGCATCATAGCAACTGGTTGACCAGTCATTTGGTCAACTGATTGTAACAATTGCTTGGGCTTTTATATATATAGATTAGTTTTTTCCTACATGTACATAACTATGATAAAGTTTAATTTATAAATTAGGCACTGTAAGAGATGAATTGTAATAACTAGTAATAAGATAGATTAAGCATAACAAGGTGCTGTAATAAACGTTATGTGAATGTGGTGGTCTCTCACTCAAAATACCTTGCTTACTGTACTCACCTTTTCACTTAGAGAAAGCACTTTAGGGCTTCCCATTGGCATGCCCCAATTGCCAACATCACTGCTCTTGCACTTTGTGACTAATAGTAAGTAATATGGGGGTGGTCATTTGAACACAAGCACTACTATACCAGACAGTCAATCTGACAACCAAATTGGCTACTAAGAGACTAAGAGTGGAGATTGTTATAGTGTGGATTCAAAGGGATGATTCACATCCTGGGCTGGACAGAGGGGGACAGTGTGAGACTTCATCACGCTACTCAGAACAGTGTGCAGTTTAAAATTTGGGAATTATTTGTTTCTGAAATTTTCCATTTAATATGTTGGACTCCAGTTGACCACAGGTAACTGAAACCTCAGAAAGCAACACTGTGGATGAAGGTGGGGGCTGCTGTACTTCTTTCAGATTCAACCCAAGCGTAGCCTCCTGTCGTTGTATACACCTTGTGGAGCTCCCATAATGCTGCTTTGTTGTTTGGGGCTTGCTTTCCTGAACAGACTATGAGATCCCTGAGAACAGGGTCATATCTCCTTTGTCTCTGATTCCCTAGACCCTTGTGTGGGCCCAGCAAAGAGTAGGTGCTCAGTATTGGCTGAATGAGAAAGAGATGGAAGGAAGGAGAGAGGAGGATCTGGCATCCCAGGTGCTTGGCTTGAGTTACGTAAGCCCCTTTCTTGACTCACAGAGTTGGGGTCCTTCACCAACAAGCACTACATTATTTCAGCAGATTTTCATGTTCAAACTTCTGTGTGCTGAAAAGTTGACTGCAAAAGCCCTCGCTGACAGCATCCATGCTTTGCCTGACAGCACAGGGGCTCTTCCTCGCTGGGGGAACTTGTGGGAAAAGTCTGTATGATCCACAAGGAGAGAAGTGCAGCTGGTCTTCAGGGTCCCAAGGACTTCAGGGTATTTCACATTTTGAGCTGATTTGGTGACTTTTTGTGAAACTGAGACTGTGAGAGATGGAGAGGAAGCAGGGAGCCAGGACAGAGGACGGAGGAGGCTGTGGCCTCCACAAATGCTTCAGAGCCACCACTTCTGTCTCAGATCTATTCTGGAAGCAGCCTTTTGCAGTGTGAGGGTTCCGTCCTCACATGTGGGGACCTGGTACACGATTTCCAGGAAACATCATCGCCATTGATGTTCCCCGTGAGATGAGCAGAGGACCCCTCATCGGGTCTTAGCTTCTGCACTCAGGGCTCCAGTCCATGCCATGCTCACCACAGGCAGCACGCTCACCGCCTGCGCCGGAGAAGAACGTGTCCCATGCGTGCACTTGTGCTGGCTTCAACAAGCTGGCTGCGCTTCATTATTGCAATTTCATGCTGTGATTTTTCCACTTCAGTCTGTGCTGAAAGTGGCAACTGTCCCCACTGTGTCTCCAGCATTGTGTGGCGCATGGCTTTGGTTTCCAGACCCACTGAATTCATTGGATAAAGTGGCAAAAATCTCACACTGGTGTGGCTTGGTTAAGCATTGTCCCGAGCACCGAAAGGTCACCTGTTCGAATCCTGGTCGTGGCACATACCTGGGTTATAGGTTCCATCCTTGGCTGGGACATACACGGAAGGCAACCAATCAATGTTTCTTTCTCACATCTGTGTTTCTCTCTCCCTCTTTCTCTCTCTAGTCCTTCTCCCAACTTCCTCTCTTTAAGCATGTCCTCAGGTGAGGAAGAAAAAACAAGTGGCAAAAATCTCCTCTGCTACACGCACAAAGAATTCTCTCAAAATAACTCCCTATATAGGCCCCTCCAATAATTCTGCTGGGGGTGCACTGAGTTAGAGGCCCATGTGTCCAGCTTCCACAGAGGTCCAAATCTGCCTCCTCACCCCCCTGTCATGGCAATCATCAGGATGCCAGGCTGTGGTTTCATGGTGGGATGGGTTGGCACCAAGTGAGCCACGGCCCTGGCCAAGTCATTGGTGTGGGGCAATGGCAGGGCTTGGTGTGGAAGGGAACACGGGAACAGAAGGGCCTTCATCTTTGGAGATGAAGGGGTGGCCAGGGATGTTATTGGTGGCTACAGGGAAGAGGGGTGTAGGGTAGATGGCAATTTTATAAGAAGGTGGAGAGGCAAAAGCATTGAGGAGCAAAAGAGATAGTGCACCACCCCACCCGGGATACACGGGATGCGAGGGGTTCCCAGCCTTCTCAAGAGAGGGCTGCAGAGAGAGGTGTGCCTTCGAGGGAGAACCAGGCTTCACTCAGGGCAAGGAAGTGGAAGGAGGTTTTTCGAGAGTCAGGACTAGAGGATGGCAGGTGGAAAGCCCCAGAGGGCGGTTGAAGACAGTTCACACAGCGAGTTCTTTCAGGGAAGGGGAAGTACAGGCCAGGATGTGGGTGATTGTGGTGCGAGGACAGGCGACTGGACAGTGGGACAGAAGGCAGGTTCAGTCTCAAGGGGCAAAGTGGGCCTTACCTGGAGGAAGTACTGTAGCCGCATTGTCCTGAGGGCGGGAAGATAAATCCTCTGCCACCCTCAGACCAATGGCTCTCCCAGGGTTGTTTGAGAGGGGGCTGAGCTGTCTCTCACCCATGTATCTGTTCATTCATCATTACCCAGTGCTCATAAGCCTTGGGCCTACTGTGCCCCCGGCCTTCCCCCCACCTGAAACCCGCACCCATCTGCCTGACCACCACCTCCCCTCCTTCTGCCCTGGGCCCTGCCTTCGCCAAGTGCCACTTGTCCTCCTGACAAGCAGGCTTACCTTCCCTACACATGACACCTCACAGTAATAATCTCATGTCAGCTTTCCCACATCAGACACCTGCTCGATCCAAGGCACTATACTAAGCACTGGACTTGCATCGTCTCATTTCACCCTCACCCTGTGAGGTAAACAGTAGTATCTCCCCAGATGAAAAAAAGCTGAGGCTTCGCTGACTTAGATACCGTCATGAGGCAAATAAGTGGGAGAGCTAGCATATTGATGTAGATGGTTTTATGTCTCCACTGTTCTATGTCCCCTCCACAGTCTTGCAAGGGTCTTTCATGCCAGTGACTTTGGACTTTGCCCTGTGGCGTGCTCGGATCAATAGAATATGAGAGGGGTGACAGTTCCAAGTGATGGCTTTAAAAGCACCGCGTATTTCTACTCACCCCCTTGAGCTTTTGGCATCTGTCAGGGGGACGACCTATGTCCTAGAACGAGCAGTCACAGAAGCTCACCTCTAGCCAGATCCCGCAGAGCCCAGCAGAGCTGCCACCATCCCACAAACCCGTGAACAGGAAATATGAGGTTATTGTTGTAAATGACCAAGATCAGTGGGGAAAGTATGTCATTGTAACAAGAGCTGACTAATATAGAGTGAAACTGAGATCTTTCTGATTCCATACAGTGCTTTTATTTATTTATTTTTTAATATTTTTACTGTTGTTTTTTTTTAGAGAGAGAGGCAGGGAGAGGGAGAGAGAGAAAGAAACATCTATCAGCTGCCTCCTGCTCACCCCCTGTTGGGGGTCAGGCCCACAACCCAGACATGTGCCCTGACTGGGAATCAACTGGAGACCTCTTGGTGCATGGGATGATGCTCAACCAACTGTGCCACACCAGCCTGGCCCTACAGTGCTTTTGAAAGCAGCGTTTTCCTATCTCGGTGCTTCTCAGGCACGGATGCCTGCGCTGCCTGGCCTGGATCCAGATGTGGACCTCTGTTCAGCCCCTTAGCAGAGGCTCTCTTTCTTCATCACCTCATCATCGAATTGAAGCGGCAACCTCTACCTGTTCCAGTTGAACTCTTCCTCTTTCTTCCCCTGCCCTCTTCCTGGAAGGAAACTTGCAGGTGCCTACACCCCTCGGCAAGTCTCTCAAACCTGCTTCCCTGCCAGCCAGGCAGCGTGGAAGAAAACGCAGTTGGACCAGCCTAGCACAGCCAGTTTCTCACTGGCCAGTCCAGCTGTGGGTCACACAGCTAGTTCTAAATGATGCTTTCCTTCTGGGCTGCTAGTATTTAGCTCAATTAAGAATGTAAACCTGAAACAAGGCCTACGAATTTTCTGGAAAGCTGTTTTGTTTTCATCCTGCTGGCACCGATGCATGGTCCCTTATGATCTCACATTCCCAAGTGATGTGTCATGTAAGTTTTTGGCTAATGTACTTTCAGTTGTTTTGCTTTTGCTGTTTCTTCCCCACCTAATCATCTTCAATATAACCATAATTTTCAAAATCAGTAGGATGTGCAGTGAACAATAGGCAGTAAAATTGATTAACTGAAAAAGCCCTTTAAAAAAATCCTTCAAGCTAATGGAATACTTTTTTTTTTTTTTTGGCAGTCATGTTATGTTCTGTGGGCTTTTTCCACAATTGTGTTTTTAAATGTTGTATTGCCCAGCTGGTGTGGTTCAGTGGTTGAGCATCAACCCATGAACCAAGAGGTCATGGGCTCAATTCCCTATCAAGGCACATGCCTCTGTTGCAGGCTCGATCCCCAGTGGGGGTTGTGTAGGAGACAGCCAATTGATGATTCTCTCTCATCGATGTTTCTATCTCTCTGTACCTCTCTCTTCCTTTCTCTCTAAAAAATTAATTAAAAAAACATATTTAAATGTTGTGATCTGATAAGACTATACTTTGTAACTACAAAGATTTGATTTCTTCAAATTAGAACATGATTTTCCCTAGTTATCTTTTTTCTAATTGATTTTAGAGAGAAAGGAAGGGGGAGAGAGAGAGAAACATTGATCAGTTTTTCCACTTATTGATGCATTAATTGGTTTATTCTTGTATGTGTCCTGACTGGCAATCGAACCCCCAACCTTGGCATATCGGTACAACGCTCTAACCAATTGAGCTACCTGGTCAGGGCTTTCCCTGCTTATCTTAATGAAAAAATTTTAAATGAAAACTTATTATTTCATTTATGAAGCAGGTGCCTGAGAAGGAGGTAGCCCAGGGTCTGTCCTCTCTCCCTCAGGGGGTCTGTGGGCATTACTTCAGCAGCCCCTCAGCCATTCTCCTGGCAAGGAGAACCCAGATTTTACCAGTTCTTCCCCTTTAAAAGCTTCCACTGGCTGGCCATACCTATTATTATTTCCCAAATTAATTTTTCTATGTTGTACCTTTTCTCCTAATGCTCTCTCAGCCTAGAATACCTTTCCTCTACATTCTCACCATATGAATCCTACATAACCCTCAGGATTCAATTTAAGTTCCACCTCTTCTGTGAAGTCTCCAGTGACTATACCCCACTTAACTCGAAGTGTTCCCATGATACTTTATGATTTACACTGACCACGTTCTGCCTCTAGTTGTGGCTTTATAGTTAGCTCACTCACCTGTCTTCTCTCTTGACTGTGAACTCCTTCAGGTCTGAGATTGTGTTTGCTCCCCAGGGTAAAAAATAGGGTCTTTCATATTCATTGTGTTGATGTTTCTAGCTGATTTGGGCTCATTGCTGACCTTTGCTACAGATGGTGATTGAGCCTCACTCTGTGGTTTGTAGAGAGGTTTCCAGTCTGTGATGTCCGTTCACATTCACCAGGCAGGAGGGGACTGGTCAGTGTGAGAGCGCCCGAGGGAGGATGAACACAGAGGGGAGACACAGGTGCCCACACGTGCAGCAGGCTGGGTGTACCTCCCTCCAGTGTCTCCCTCATGTCAGGCGAACGAGACCTGGAGGACATTGGGGTCTTTTTATCCAGAAAATGTCTATCATTCATAAGTGGTAATTGTGATATCCTCAAGTCAGGGTCACAGGTGAACAAATCTAATATCCAGTTTATTGTGCACTAACGTATAGGGACCGCTGGTGGTTGGGAGGCAGACATATGTCTTCATTTACGATGTCTTCAGTATTTATGTTTATAGCTCTTTGTTATTTTTCAGAGCTCCCTTTCCAGGAAATACTGAATTTAAGCACTCAGGTCCTGTTTTGTGCCCAGCCAAATAGAGCTCTCAGAAGCCAAAGCCAGTTAGCTCCTCCCCGCACCGTCCCCCCTCCCCCCCACACACCCCTTCACTGACAAACTTACCCGGGGTCAGGGTGGGAGGCCTTGTGGGGCAGGAGAGGTGCCTCAGCGGCTCCCACGTGGTCACTCAGCTCTGCTCTGCTGCTTGCCTGTGTGTCCCCCAGTCCAAGCTACACTGCTTCCAGGGCCCAAGTCCTGAAACACTAGTCTGATTGTGCCCTCCCCTACTTAAAGCCCCTCAATAACTGCCCTTTGTTCAGAACAAGACAAGGCTTCCTCACTTGGCCTTCAGGGTGCCCTGTGACCCACCTCCATCTCCTCCTTGCACTTCATGCCCAGTTGCTGGTGGTCCACACCATGCTTTCTACTCACCCCCATGCCCTTGTCTCTGCTTTCCCTTCCTGTGCTGCCTCGCTTCCCTCTTTGCTTGGCTGGGTCCCACTTATCTTTGAAGCATCTGGATCCATTTTCCCTTCTGCAGGAAGCGTTCTGAAGATCCTCCTACTATGAGTTAATTGCCTTTTTGTCTATTCTCTTCCCCTAGTACCCTGTGCCTACCTCTAATATAACATTTGGTGCCACACGCACCCACAGCACGTCCAGCGGCCTTGTGAGGTTGTTATTCACCATTGTATAACCAGGACCTGGCAACATGCCTGGCTCAAAGTCAGCCCTGAGTATATTCTTGTAGGATAGAATTCCAATTTATTCTATCTTACAGCTTGGGAAGTGTGTTCTGATGTGTTAGATGGACTCTGCATGTCCTATTTTCAAATCTTCAGGCGTAGCGTTTCTGTCAATGTATAAAAGTAGCCCCATGCTCGCTCTGAAAGCCAAAGGAACTTCATTTTTCGTGAGGATTACATGAGCCCTCCCTTCCTTCCAGCCCCTAGTTCTCCCCAGTGCAAGGTGACACCCAGGAGGGTTGAGGCAATGCAATTAGGTTCCCAGCTATTGTCTCAGGTGAGATTTGTGGCAACACAAAAGCCCAGGAAGTTTACATAAAGGTCTCTGCAAAGAAACATCTCAGTTTAAAAACAGGTTGGGAGACCCATGACCATTTCCTCCAGAACGCTCAGAATTCCATCATGCATGGAGTCACCATACTGGCCGCTTATCTCAGCAGTCTTTCAAGATGCCTCTTTGCATTTACCTGGTGCTCAATAAATGCTTGTGGAATGAGTTACTGAATAAATATAGTGAATGTAAACTTAGAGTAACAAACTCCAAATATCCTCTAATTAACTTCATCAGGTAGAGTAAGTTTTTCCTTGCAGTAATTCTCTGAATCTTCATCTGAAAAACTGTGTCTGTATGCTGCTCACCTTCGGAACGGCATCTCCCTTAGGGCCCTTGCTTCTGGCGTGTTTCCGATGAACCCCTCTCAGTAACAGTCTACATGTCACACGTGCCACCATTCACCACCTTTACTCTCAAGGTTGGCTTGACAATGGATCCTGATACACTTTCCTACGAAGACGGAACTGTTCAGAATTCTTTTCGGAACCGAGAATCCTTTTTAGAAAGGCATCTCAATGGAGTTGGTATTGAAGGTGCAGTAATGTGCCATCCCGGGCACAGTACTTAAAGAGCATGCATTTGGGTCCATAAACAAGTGATGGCAGGTTCTGGCTCTGCCAGTTACTGCCTTTGTTACTTGGTCTTTGTCAGACCCAGTTAGCTCTGCAAACATTCGATGGTAATATCTGTCACAGAGGGCCAAGGCTGAATGAAATAAGATATGCAGAGTTCTTAGGGTAGAGCAGGGTGTATAGTGCTCATTAAATAGTAGTTATTACCCAAATGGCCCCTTTCATTTTCCATGCTATTGCCCCAGTCTCCTGACTGGAAATATAGTTACAGCCATACTGCTTTATTTCTTTAACAGACTGATTCTTTTTTAAAAAGAATATATTTTTATTAATTTCAGAGAGGAAGGGAAAAGGAGAGAAATACAGAAACATCAATGATGAGAGAAACATTGATTGGCTGCCTCCTGCATGCTCTGTACTGGAGATCAAGCCCTCAACTGGGGCATGTGTCCTGACCAGAAATCGAACCTCAACCTCCTGGTTCATAGGTCAGTGCTCAACCACTGAGCCACACTGGCCTGACAACATACTGATTCTTTAAGGAGTGAAGGGGAGTGAACAATAAAGAATGTCCTCTTTAGAGAAAGGAAGAAGGGAAGAATCAGGTTCTAAGTGGGTGTGGCATGATGTTCCATCATCTATTTGCAAAGCTGTGGTACATAATAAATAGTCAACATAATCCTGAGATTTTTATGCTTTTTTAAATGAAATTTTTAAATTCAAGTTTAACCATATTAAGTGCATATAAGATTGAATCATGTACTGAGTCACTTCAATTTTTGACAAGCTTCTTCATTCTCCCTTAGACACTTCCTGTAATCAAAACCCATTTTCAAATTCACAGGAAGATATTATCTAATGATCCACTCAATCTTTTCATGTTCTTAATTTGAGGTCAGTTTCAGTGGCCTGTCTCATATCAGCTGTCATTTTTGTGATTGAAATGTCACTTCACATTACAGTTTTCACTGGGACAGTTCTCATCTTTGGTTTCAATTCAATTTAATTCAAATAAGATTCATATATCTCAGAGCAATTGAATTCGCTTAAAATCCCCTCTGTTCAGAAAAGATTATAACCACTACGCCTGCTGATGCCACTAAATTTCCTGATACCCTCTAAGCCCCAGGTGCTGCCTGGGAGGCCTGATAACAAGGTCACTGCTGCTTCTGCCCAGTGAAATGGGCCCAGTACCAGCACTGGACCAGCAGGGCCAGCCTTACGGCCGCCGGGGCTTGAACACCATTGTTAATCTACAGTCTTGATGCCACGGTCACCACCACCCCATCCACCAAGTTCCTTCTGGGTCAGGTTGATTGGTTGGTTTAGTTTTTCCAGTCTTCTTCCCACAAGCCAAACCAAAGGGGTTGAGCCACAGCACAATTCACCCATGCCCTTCTCCTGGAACAACTAACCTGCTTTTCTCACTCCGACTTGGATACCTGACTTTGCCAGGAGAGCATCATTTTCAAGAAGCTTCTCTTACAAGACCTCTGGGAGAGATGAGCCCTGTGTCCCACCAGACACATTGAAACTTCTTTATCCCATCATCGTGTGGCTGGTGGACCAAAAACTTTCTGGGGACTTAGTGGCACTGCCCAGAGGAGGAAAACATAGGATACTGGGGCCGGGCAGTATCAGGGCCCAGAAAACTTACTCAGCTGGAGAAGTGGAGACCATAATCTGCTCCACAGTATTCCCAGGGACTGAGCTTGACTCCAGCTAATTGTGCACAAGGAAACTCACTAACTGAGCGAAGGCCAGCTACGGAGGCCAGATCGGAGCTTTCCTGTGATTTGGCCATTGGCAGCATGGCCTCTGCTAGTGGTATTACTGAGCCTGGGAACTGGTAAAAGACTGGCTGAGGTTATAGCCCAGCCCTCTAAGTGGGCTTCAGATTGGGCCATAACAAATCAGAAAAGGAGGTGGTCCCTGCAGCTTTGACATTTGGGGAGAGCTCTACCCAGAGCAGCCTGAAGGGACTGCTCAAATGGAGAGGTGAAATAAGGTCAGAACAGGGGAGCCTGGGGTTGTACATAGAAGTGATGGGCAAATGAGACACACACGCAGGTCACCAGCCTGGGGGGATCCAGAGGATTGGAATAAGAAGGTAGGAACCATACGTGGGGTATGGCACCTGCTGCATACTACTAGATTGGACTAGAGTTTCTTATAATACCTCACCTGCCTAGAAAACCAAGGCAGAAGCTTAGATGGATAGACTGAACTTACAGAGTGAGTTTAGGGATCATGTAGTTGTTAGAGCTTAGACTTTGAAGTTAGACATCGTGGGTTCACGTCCCAGCTCTGACACTTAGTAACAGTGTGGCTTTGCGCAAATTAATCTTTCGGTATCTCTGCATCCTTCAGTGAAGAACCTCATAGGATTCTCTTAAGGATTTAAAAAGTTCATATCCTTGTGCCTGGCACACAGCAGGTACTCAAAAGCTGGGAGACTGTGGCACGTGGCCTAGCTGTCTAATAGGACAACTAATTCCAGACCGAATTCAGTGGTGGGGCTGAGCCTGTCCATAGATTGCCTTCCCTGATAAGGAAGGATGCAGGCTGCTCGCTGGACCTGCAGCTGTGGGTCTCACAGCTGAGAGAAGGGGCTCTGGGAAGCGGCCTGCTGTGGGTGGTGGATGGGGAAGTAGAGGGAACTCCAGAGCAACAGCTAGCCTGGGAACGTTGTATTTGAATCATAATATAAGGCAAATATCCATTCACATTTCCCTCCTAGACTCAGAAAGGAACATAGCCTTCCCCAGGGGGATGGGTGTGCCCACACCCAGGCAGGCGCTTCAAAGTCCCGGGTCACAGTCAGACAGGCTTTTCCCTCTGGCTTGTGTTTCTGTCTCCACTAGCCTCACGTGTGAACATCTGGGCTTTGAAATTCAGTTCATGTACCCCGGTTTGAGAATGTCTGGGGCTCTCCCGTAGTGTGTGTGCATCTTTTTTTGTTATCGCTGTGTCCGTGGGAGTGACTCCCGTTTTCTTTCTCTCTGTGACTCAGCATGAATTCCCTCCATCTGCACTGGGAAATGGCCTGAGTTGATAAATTAAGTTGAAGGCTGGGCTGAGGGGGAAACAAAAGATCTTGCTGCTGTTAGTCTGGGCTCCACTGAAAGCCTGCCCTTCACGGACTGGAAACAAGGAAGGGATGCTGCACCACGCAGACCCCCCTCAACTCCCCAGCTCACTTCGCATGACTCCACCCCTCACACCCAGTTCTGACAATAAGTCCAGTGCGCGCACGCCCTTTCCTGCCTTGGTGCCTGTGCTCCTCTTCGGATGGACGCCCTCCCCTTCAGCCTAAATGCTCCAGCTCAAGGCGTATCCTTCTTTTTGTTTGTCCCTTTGCTTTGGTTCTTTAGATTCCACGTGTAAATGAAACCATATGGTATTTGTCTTTCTGTCTGACTTATTTCACTGTGCATAATAACCTGCAGGTCTATCCATGGTGTCGCAAATGGCAAGCTTTTATTCATTTTTATTGCTGAGTAATATTTCATTGTATATATGTACCTCATCTGCTTTACCCATCCATATGTTAATGGGCACCTACATTGCTTCTATATTTTGGCTATTATTAATAATCCCTCAATAAATATAGGGCTGCATATATCTTTTTTAAGTAGTGTTTTTATTTTGTTTGGATAAATACCCAGAAGTGGAATTGCTGGGTCCTATGGTAGTTCTATTTTTAATTTTTTGAGGAAACTCCATACTGATTTCCATAGTGGCTGCACCAGTCTGTGCACAAGGGTTGCCTTTCCTTCACATCCTTGCCAACGCTGGTTATTCTTTGACTTTTTGCTAATAGCTATTCTGACTGTTGTGAGGTGGTAGCTCATTGTGGTTTCGATTTGCTTTCTTTGCAGACTCATAGAAACAGAGATCAAACTTATGGCTGCCAAAGGGGAGCGGGTGGTGGGTGGGTGGGACAGGTGAAAGGAAATATAGTCAATAATATTGTGATACATTTTCATGGTGACCGATGATTACTAGACTTAGTGTGGTGGTCACATTGTAAGGTATATAAATGTCTTATCACTTTATTGTACACCTGGAACTAATGTAATATTTTATACCAGCTATACTTAAATATTTTTTAAAAATTTAAAGACTTATCTTTCAGCATCCTCTCTGCAGCCTCTTCAACTGGAAGCTTGTCCCTCCCTCCTGCTTGCTCTTATGCATTTTAATGTGCATCTCTATTATTCAGCTTCCCACGTTGTAATTTCTCCCTCTGGAAAGCAAGGTGTGTGTCTTACCCATGGAACTGCATCCCCTGCATCCAGCATGGTGCCTGGCACTTGTTTGGTACACATTAAAAATACATGGATGAAAACCAAAGCATTCTTTTTGTTTCTTCTTCCTGCAGAAACGATGACTGTGGGTAAGAGGACTGCTTTGCCAAGGACACAGTAGGACAACCATCTTACAAAGATCTTAAGTAACATTCCCTATCCAACAACACCCGGATGACTCCAGTGACCAAATGCTCAGCTGTCACCACAGTGATAACTGGCCTTCTTTCCAGACTGGGTTTGGTGAACATGAATGGTCCAGTTGTCTTCAGATGGCCTGAGGTGGTGTGCTGTAGGGGAAGCACGTCTCTCACAGGCAAGAACCAGGATCGGACTTCGGAAGAAACCAGCTGATACAGTGAGAGGACGGAGAGGACCTTGTGTACCAGGACTCTCAGTGATGGCACAACATCTGCCCTGGCAACGTCATACTGACATGATGCTCTTTGTTTGAATGCCCTGGAAGGACAGAATACTTTAAAATATATCCAGGTGCTAACTAGGCAGCAGGTTTAATTCTTTTTTGAGCTAATAGTTGTCTCCAGAAAATATTTCACCCGAGAAGTGTTCCAGCTTTGCCAGGAATAGCCCCAGGGATGGAGTAGGATAAGCATGCTGTTCCCCTGGAGAAAATCTAGTGCAAGGAGGGCTAGCTCATAGCAAACCCACTGCCCTCTCCCATACGCATGGCAGTGAGTACCAGTTGATCGTGGCCCTCTCGTCTGCTAAACCCAGGTTCTGAGGGGTCAGAATCCATAGCACTGTCTTCTGGGTAGCCAGCAGCCACTTCTTTCCAACCGGTGTTGGCATTAGAATGAAAGTTATCATCCCTGCTAGAGAGGCATCCGTCTCAGTGGTGTAAGCATTCCAGAGTACCCTTTCCCAGACTCATTTGTCCACGGAGGGAACAGACTCAGAAATAGATGTGCCGTTGTGAGAGCGCCGAGTTCATGGAGAGATAATACAGCAATCCCATGAGTGGAGGCACAACTTTTGGGCCTTCTTGGCCTGAGTGCCTTCTGGGTATTTCCACATGGAGCAGCCCAAAGGGTAGCCTTGGGTAGCCACAGACAGGTTTCCTTTTCACTTCCAGACACATAGATCACTCTCGTAGCACTTGGGGAATGGAAATAGCCACAAGAGTGAAGGTCAAGGGCTCTCCCCAGTATCTCATTCATTACTCAGCTTCCTTTGTGACCATATCAGCCAACTCACTGCCAACTGTGTTCCTCGTCCTCATTGCTTCTGCTGTCGTATAAATGAAACCAAAGGCCTCAGCATACCCGGGCGGGGAAGTCCTCTCTCTCCCATGATGGGTGCAAGGTACCCCATCCACACGTTTTCACCATTTATCCAAGATAGCATTTCCCTTTTCATGTGATCCCTTTGCAGCAGAATCCAGAGTTGGATTGTAGTTTACCTTCCTGGGAAGCTCACTATCTTCATTTGAATTATCATTTCAGCGTAGGACTAATTGGGTGGAAACAGGATCATGTGTATCTTCAGAAAGTTTTGTGTTGCCACAGCTGCCTGGTATAAGAAATACCCGGATGTCAGATCTAAAAGGATGGAGGCTTTGGTTATGTGAGGCACTATTGCTGCTCCCCAGCTTCATGTGCTCCCCAGCCTGCCCGATTCATTTCCATCTCATTGGCTTTCAACCTCCAGGATCGAAAGGGGACCCAAGTTTCTGCCTATGTCTGACGACATGAGAAGAACACTACTTTCTTGGCCCAACTCTTTCTGCCTAGTCCTCCCTATTCAGACATCCTTCACCATTTCAGTGTTAGGAGCAAAGCATGAAACACTCATACCAGCAGGATAGTCAGCAGAAATATGATCACCAGAGCCAGGCAGGTAAGCCCAGAAGAATGGTCCCAGATAAACCGGACTGTCCCGAATAAGCATCAGACAGCCATCCCAATAAATTTTGACATGTCCTTGGCACTGGGGCCTGGGCAGGAGCTCCTGGGGCGGCTGTGTCTGTTATTCCCCCATCAAGATCTTCCTGCCCAGAGAGCTAGCAGCCCTGGGGTACTAATGAGTATGCTACTGGTTTGTTGTTATGAAACAGAAGGTGGTTTTAAAGAGGCAGCAGGCAAAGAGGCAGGTAGGTAGCTTTATGTCTGGAAAGCTTTGCCTAGCCAGTCCAGCTGTGGCCAGAGGCCCATTATACATTTGAACTCCCTCAGCCGATCTGCAACTCTACTTTTGTTCTCTTGCATTCTGTTTGGTTTCCCTTTAGTTTCCTAGTAAATGTTCCTTTTGAAAAATTCCAACCTTGTCTCATTGAACTTGGGGGGAAGGGTATTGTCCAACTTGCAATACTTAACATGCAGGAGGATGTGAGGGGTGAGGAATAAGGGGCAAAGGAGGAGGGAGTAATATCCATGGACACTTCAATAGAGCAGAAGCTGAAGAAAGGCAGCTCGTTATGATGGTTATAGATCTTGCTATGTCACAAGAAACCCTGGAGGAAAACCACGATTATTGCCATTCTACTGACGGCTCAAATGCTTGGGTTGGATGCTTTCTTCCCCCTCATCTCTGCGCCAAAGTAAAGGTTCAAACAAGACATTCCCATCCTTGGAAACGTAGAGATGAAAATGCTACGTGTGCTAAGTAGAGGTTGTCTGTTCCTTTTCTGAAGACTTCAGAAAGAATTATTGCAGCTAATTAAGAGAGAAGGGTTTTATCAAGTTTAGATTGGATGAGCATAATTCTGCCAGCTGTCCGCTTGCATGAGGTCCCCACACCACTAGTGTTGCCATGGTGCTTTCTCCAGTTGCCCCTCCCCCCTCGCAGCAGCCCTGCGATATGGAATAGTCAGGGGCCAGTCCACTCACCTTCCCCCTAACCTGGCCTCTGTCTAACTCTGCCAGCTTGCTAGAACTTTCAAAACAAAGATATTGAAAGTGATATAATAAACTGAGAAAAGGACCTAAAACATGGTTGTGCGTATGTCCAAAAATGATGCCTGCGTCCTGCATATGGATCCTGGGAATTCACAGGCCATTTAGCTGCCCATAACCCCCTCCCCCCCCCCCCCCCATTTCACTGATGGCCGCTGGGGGATATTGGCAGTGTCCAGCCTGGAATTGCCACCCACACTCAAGCCAGAGAGGGTGGCCTCACCTGTTGCTTTACTGTCCCGTTCTAGACCCTGCAAAGAGCATGTCTCCCACACACCGCATTCCTGAGCTGGTTGCTGACATGGAGCCCAGCCAGAGCTGTGAGTGGCCAGAGAGGTTTCTCTGACACTGAGGTTTTCTCACGGATGGCGCCTTCTGACTCTTGCCCCTCCAATCTTCTCTTCGGACCAGAGAGAGGTGATACCCCTCAACATCCTTTAATTACCACCCACGATTACTTTCCCAGGCACGGAGCCAGTGATGCCACAGAGGCGCTGTTTGGGATTTTATCTTTGAAGCCAGAGATAAGTCACAGGCAGTGCTCAGAGAATTATGGTGGGTCTCTGAGATGCCCTTTCTGGAAAAGAGGCTAAGATGAATGGGGCCCTTTGTTCCAGCACATGCTACTCCACCTTAATCTGACTACATCTGAAATAGGCTGACCTTGGAGGAAGAGATGAAATAGTAGAGCTAAGAAAAAGAAAATGACCAGAGGGAGACGTTGCCCCACCACCTGAGGAAATATCCAGGGAAGACCTGTAGAAAAACTTCAAGGAAAGCAGGAAAAGAGGGTTGTCTGGTATTCCAGGAGCTGTAGAAGGCGAGGCCTGGTCCTCACCTCTAAGCCCAGATGTAAGGCAAACAGAAGCTCTGAGCAGCGCCGTGCACCTGCCTCTAGAGTCGAAGATGTCAGGTATCAAGCGCCCTTTGCTCAGTCTCCTAAGAAATCCCATCCAGGCTCTCCAAGGGCCATGGCAGAACCCCCTCCTCCCTTCTTCCACTCAGAAGGCTTACTTGTCACTTGCTGCCTAGGCTCCCTGGGCAAAATTAAACCAGCGGTGTAGTCACCCCTGTCCGCACACTCCCTGCTGTCATTTCACCGTGTCCAGGAGCTCTGGGCCTGGAAAGGACCAAGAACCAAGGTGGAAGATGGCCCCCAAGCCTCAGAGGGTTACGCCTTAATGGCATCGGGTTACGCCTTAATGGCATCAGGCTCCCCCAGTTCACCCACAGCCAGCTGAGGATTCGCATGCATCTTTGCCTGGTTGGCAAGAGAGGAACAGGCCAAAGGGACCTGGGCCACAGAGACTGTTCCCTGAAGTCATTGCCCTGCCTCCCGAACGCCACCTTAAGTGAGATTTCTCCATGAAGGCTAGAGGAGCATTGCCTGACAGTATAGTTATCAATGTAAAAGTTATAACAATAACACTGCATTCTATGGTTTACAACATATGGTATCATTTTTGCCTATTTTCTTTATTTTTTGAAAATTCAACTTGTGGTTCCAAAGAGTAAAGTTAGTTTTTTAAAAAGTTAATATCTTCTTGGCTCCATACTAAATTCATTATAGTTATCATTCCGATATTATTCTTTATATTAAAGCCATTTCCAAGCCAGTGCTTGATTAGTAATATTCATGGCTTTTCCTATCAAGTGAACATTACCCCGAAGGCACTGACTTTTTCACAATTTAGATAAAATTCGTTTTTGCATGGTGACAGTATCCAGAATTGAATTAATCAAAGACAATTTCTCTAATTCACCACACTCAGAGCTTTCGGATAATAATAAAATAATTTCTTCAAATATCTGAAGATACTTGTATTTAGGGCTTTAGAGATGAACTTGTGGACTATATAAACTGGTAAATAAACTTTCCAGAAACAAGTTTTACCCTCATCTCAAAAAAGTAATGATTTTTTAAAAAAATAATATTTTTCCTCAAGAAATTTTGGAACTAACTTAAAATTTTAAGTCTAAAATAAAATGTTCAAAGGGGCACAAGCCAAGTGCAAGCCAGATAAGAACCTGATGAAAAAGCATTGCCATAAACTGTACATTTCTTAAAGCAACCACAGTGCACCACCCCGCCTGCGTGTCCACAGCTCGGATTGGAACTCTGCCAACGAGTCACTGCCCGGCTGGACCCACCAAGTCTCATGGACTTTCTTAGACAAGCAACAAATCTGCACTTTGGCCCAGCATTATGGTCGTATTTTTAAATTCTGTTTTCTGGATGGAAAGAGTGGATACATAAAGGCTTTATTGAAAATAAGACTCAGACGGCCCTGGGCCACGTGCCCTGGAGAGAAACAGGGTATCTGAGCTACCATATAAAATGGGAGAAGAGCAGCTCTACGCTGTGTTCCACATTAGAACACCTGGGGTGGAAAGTACTTCAACCGAAGTAAATATTTGTCTCAGATACATATTGGTTTTCCTTTGTTCTCTCTGCAAAGTCAAGTGTCACACTGTCTTGAACAGCACTGATAGGTTTGGAAAGAGTTGCGTGAGTTTGAGTAAAATTAACAAGAAGACATTCAAACTTTGCCTCCCAGTGTTTTCCATACTTGAGATCCACAGGAAGCTGCCTGCCTGACCTGCCCCCCGTGGATGGGCCCTGACCGGGGCTGTTAATGCCTGCTGGCCCTGCCACAGGCCTGACGATGCTCAGCTCCAGAAACCCTCCGGGCGTGCATCCAGGTCAAGACAATGCCATTTTGGCAGCAATTGTCACCTGATTCTTTCCTTCCCCACCCCCAACCCCCCCCAAAAATCTAAGCAAAGAAGAATGAGTCTGCGTCACCAAAAGAATAAGAGCAAGGACACCTCTGCCCATGCGTGCAGGGGAGGAGGAAAAAACGTCACCTAGAGCCAACCCAAATGCAGTATTCGACATTGTTTCCTACTTTTTAAAGCTTACTGATCTTGAATTCTTAGGAGACATAAAGGTGGGAATTTCAAAAAATGTAAACAATCGACTCAGACAATTCAAGGGTTATGTCTATCACTAAAGAAACCAGAAAAGTTTAGGGAAGCATTCAAATGCTTATTCTATCTGGTAAACCAAATATTGACATTTAACTGAATGGCTTCGTTATGTCAATTTTGACAGCCCATGAAAAAAATAAAAAAATAGTTGTTGTGGGTGCCTCCTTAAAGGACCGGTCCTGAGCAGGAAGCCTCAGTGGGACCCACAACCCCCCGGGGGCCCTTTCCGGCTTGGAAGAGAAGAGCAGACACAGGAAACCCCAGCACCATCCACACGTCTTCTGATCTTCCCTGGGGAGGGCAGGTCCTGGTGGAGGAAGGTGTTTATATGAACCAGAGGCGAACTCATGACCTTTGACTCCAGGGGCCAAGGTAAAATCACTAGTCTGGGAAAGGGAGATTTCAGGCTTGGAGCTGTAATTATCCAAGGTTAAGGACTGGGAAGGAAGATTAAACTTTTGCCCACCACTTGAAGCTCTTTTAGTGCACTATCTCACTGCTTTGGGCTCTCATCATAACACATTTGCCTTATTCTGGTAGATGGACGCAGTGGGAGAGACCAGCTGGCCCAAGAAGATACAGAAGGAACTCAAACCAGTTCGCTCGAAGCAGAGTGTGGTGGGAAACAGCCCTGCCTGTGGTGGGCTGAGGATCTGCTCTGCCACCGACCAGCCCTGTGACCTTCAGGCCTCATCTTCCTACTATTCTCCCGGCCCTTAGGGGTCCCTGCCCAGGCCCTTGTCAGTCCCTGGAGCAACCAGATCACAAACATACCTTAGGGACAACAGCAGTTCTGTACTTGGCTTCCACTCTTCTGGGCTTAAAGGGACTTTGGCTATTGCCATAGGGCTCAGCACACAAAACAAGTATGGAACAGGATGCCCCTGCCTGAACCTCCTGCTTTGCCCCAGCCTCTCAGTGATCTTCACTTAATGTTACTTAATATTACCAGGTCACTATGCACATGCATACACACACATACACGCAATCACTGTGCAGGGACAGCTCGGAAGAGGCCAGAGGCCCGTGCAGGGCTTCATGTCCCTTCCTTTCGAGGCAAAGGAAAATGATTGAGGAGAGCAAGGCCTCATTCTGAGCTGGGAGACTTGACCTTGTGCATCCCTTTGCAGCAAGGAGCTCTAAGGGTCTTAGGGAAATTGCTGCAAGCAATGCCAGGCATAGGGCAAGGCTAAGGAGCCCACCTGGCTAAGGAGCCTACTTCTCTCAGACGCTTCTTTCTGTCTCCTTAGAGACCTGTGACCCTCCGTCATGGCAGCTCTCGCCTCATTTTATGGAAGATTCTATATGACACTCACCTCTATAACCTGGTCTGCAGCCAGGAAAGGTGTCACTAAGTGTGTCCTCACCACTCTAGGGCCATGAGCTGTGGGTTCAAGAAAGGATCGTGTCAGGTCAGGCAAAGGGTTTGTCAGGGTTGCTGTTTCTGATGAAAGGTTGCCGTTCATGTACTAGTACAGCATTTGCAGCTGGCTTGCTGGCCTGAGAAACACTGAGCAAAGACCCAGAAACAGCATAACCGGGTGGAGAGAGCCATGGACTGGGGCTGGCCCTGAGCTCTGCTCCTGCCTGTGCCGCTGAGACCACCCGTGGCTCCTGCTTCTTCTCAGGTGAGGAGGATGGGCCCAGTGTGTTCTGTGCTCATCACCTCTGGTGTCTGAGTGTCTCTGAATCTAAGGAACTGCCATGCCTATCATGGGAAGCCGTGTGGCTGGGGTGGGCCTATGTAGTCCTGGGCCCCTGTTGCTGAGAACCCAGTGCAGACTCTGGAGGAGGGTTTTTTATTTCCTTTCAAATCACAAAAGGAAATAGACTATGACCGTAGCCATAGTCAGGTAACACCTGAAAAATCTCTGCCCTCTAGTGGCTAAAAGCTCAAACAAATATTTTGCACAAAATTGACAATGTTTGGGCTGGAACACTGAGATCACCCAAGCAGGTACTCTCTGGGGACGGGGGTTAGCCCTTCAGCTTTAAGTCCTGGGGTCTGTTCCCAGTGGACTATATGGTCATAGGTCCCCAGAGGCCTCACTTACTTGGGAACCAGTGCAGCAGAGACCAAGGGTGGTCCTGTGCTGTGGAAGCCACAGAGCCTGCGTAAGACCAGGCTTCCCACCGGCTGGTGTGGCTCAGTGATTGAGCATTGACCTATGAACTAGGAGGTCATGGTTCAATTCCCAGTCAGGGCAGATGCCTGGGTTGCTGGCTTGATCCCCAGTGTGGGGTATGCAGGAGGCAGCTGATCAATGATTCTCTTATCATTGATATTTCTATCTCTCTCTTCCTCTCTGAAATATATTTAAAAAAATTTTTTAAAGACTCAGCTTCCAACTTTCCCTGATCAGCCCTGGCCCTGGGGCCTCCTTGAGAAGGAGCTCTATGCAGGTGACTGTCAGGCAGTATGACATCATTTCCTGGCCAGCAGGTGTTCTCTAGCTGCAGCCACACCTTTCCCACCCCCCAGAAGTCACAGGTCATGTCCAGTCCCCATTGGTGCCTCTCGTCACGTCTGCCCCTTCCATTCCACATGGCAGCAAGACTTCAGAAGCTCCTGGTAGAGACGTGGCTCCCAGGTGCTGCAGGAGCAGAGACTTCAAATAGGCCACCTGAGCTCAGCCAGCCCACCTGGCAAGTGACAAGTGCCCCTTAGGACCAGACACACAGCCTCCAGAGACCATCATCTCATAGGAAACTAACCAGGTGGGTTTCAAACGTCAAAGCAGAATGATCACAATGAGGTTTTGAGAGCTCTGGGGAACTGGTGTACATGGTTTTTACTTCAAAGAGCAGACGGAGGCTGTGACTGTTCCACCATGTGAATGCTGGGCAGGCAGCTCTCCATGCTGGGGGCTGCGAAGAGACAGGGCCAGGCTCCTGGCTTCAGGAAAGAACAATGCCACTCGAGAGGATTCTGCCTTGTTCACTATTATACACCCTCCCAGCCCTCGGCAATGACTGCCTGATGCACGGGTGCCAGGGCGGGGTCCCCTGGCCTTAATTGGGGACGTGTATGTGAGGGGCCCTCCTAGTTCCAGAGCTCCTGTGAGACTGGTTGAGGCCCAAGTTGCAACTGCATTGCAGCTTCTCTCTATGCCCATTCATGCTTCACTCTCTCCCAACAGGTATTTTTCCAGAGAAAACCACCCCCTCAAATGTCTTACATGCAAGTTGGTCTCACAGTCTGTTTCCGGGGAAACTGACCGACAATACTCTTCCAGCCCCATCACCCAGTCATTGAAAGTTCCTAGGGAACTTTTATCAGTCCCTCACGTCCAATAAGCTCTCTTTGTTTATGTGTCTTTGTACACGCTATTGCTTCTGCCTAGAGCCTTTCCCTTCTCTCCTCCCTGCTGTCCACTTTGTAGGACTAACTCCTATTCATCCTTTAAGTCTCAGATGTCACCTCCTTTGGAAAGTCTCCCCTGATTCACTGAATCAGAGGTTCCACCCCCATGCTATCACTTCATTCAGTGCTGGCTCTGTCACTGCATAATTAATTTAAGCATCCCCTTCTAGACTATATCCTCTGCGAGGGCAAGGAATGTGTCTATCCTTTCCATAATTGCATGCTAGTGCATACATAGTGCAAGACTTGGAGCACAATAGGTATGCCCAAATAGTTGTTAAATGAATTAAAAGCGGGACATAAAGAAGCCCTAAGTAAGGAAGCAGCAGGGTAAAAGAGTAAGAGAGAAGAGGGCATATTTAATATATATTTAGGTGCTAAAATTAGTAAGTTTTCATGACTGATTAAACATAACGCCCGGCCAGAGTGGTTCCGTGGTTGAATGTCAACCTATGCACCAGGAGTTCGATTCCCCTCGCCTCTCTACCCATAGCACCAATGTCCAGATGAGCCCATGTCCAGATCTCCAAGATTCAAACTCCAATGTGTTATGAAAACAGATGAAAAAAGGGGTTATTCTGCCGGGGATGGAGGTGAGGAAATGGTAGGAAGACACGAAGAATGAATAACAATTCACTGGTTCCAAAAGAGAGGAACATTCTAGGCTGAGGGACCCACATAAGCAAAGACACCATGATGTCATATGTCCTAGGGAGTTTGGGGATGATTAGATGAGGCTGTTGTGGAGGTGGAAGGTGGGAGATGGTAAGAGCTGAAGCAAGAGGGGTTGGCTGAGATTATTGTCAAGGGCTTTCCTTTTGGCATAAACTCAGCCAGTGTTTTATCTAGAAACATAAACAGGGAATTAGAGGCTGCTCCCATCGCTCAGGCAGAAAAAAAATGTAATTACTTGTAAAAGGTTGGAGCATTGGAGGATGACGTTAAGACAAAGAGCTATTAGGATGGGGGTAGGGGCCTGAGTGGTGAATGAAGGATAAAGAGAAAAGCTGAGAAGAAAGAGAAGGGAAGAGAAGACAAAAAGATGAGACATCTTGGTCAGATCTGAGTGATGAATTCTAGAATCCCAGGTGGGATTCTGTGAGCAGGGCTCTGCCTCCTCAAGAAGACAGTCTCCTCGTCACACTTGCCAGAGTTGGTCAGCACCGCTCAGTAACATGGAGGATCCTGGGGGCACAGGAGGCTCTGGAAATCAGGGGCTCGGTTCCTATGGAGGCACAGCAGGAAACGACCACCAGTGACGAAGGTGGCAAAGAACCCCAAGAGCACCTGGGAAGCTGGATGAGATCAGACTCGGTGGGCTGGTTGGCTGGGTGTCAAGTTGTCCAGTTCTGATTGATCATTTAGGGGAAACAGTCATCTCAGGGCTAGGCTTACAGATCAAGGACTAGTGAGCTAGATCCAGCCACATGGAGGACATAGTGGTGGCTGCCAAGATTCCTTTCCTCTCTCAGGACACTGGGGCAGGAGAGCAGACGGATCAGGCCCTGGCAGAGGAGAAAAGGGGGACACTATGCTCGGTCACTATCCTCACTACTGAGCTATAGCAGTGGTCAAGACCAGAGGTTAAAGGTAAGGAAGGCAAAAGAACCAAGTGAGTAATCTTATCCCAACCGCAGACTGCGCAAGCCATCTTTTCCTGTCCATTGATAAGGCTTGCTCTGAATGAAGATGGTCAGAGTTGGCTACTGTCTGTCAGTCAACGCTGTGACTATCTCCAAGGTGACTTTATGTTTCCTTTATGAAACCTCTGGTCACGAGAACATGAGGGTTTCCACTCTGGGTCTGCCCTATGGCTCATCACTCCTGAGGCTCAGGGGAGCCAGCCGTGGGGCTTTGCTACCTGTGGGATCCAGAAGTGAAACCCTCTAAGACCATGTGGGTACAGTTGGAGCAGAGAGACTAAGCTTGTCCCTATAAGGCTGGTGACTGAAGAGAGAGCGGTGTGAGCCTGAGTCACTGGCAGGCAGAGGGAGAAACTGCCGGACTGGATTCTGAGGCCAAGATCTTTGGAGCGCATCCCATCCACAACAGGGCAATAGCAGCCCTGTTCTCACCAACTCTCCAGTAATTCTTTAGACTTCATTAATGCCGAGTGTATATATCATTGTAAAAATAATGTAAGCATGCTATAGAAAACCAAGAACAAGTTGATCCACAACACTACCCCCCAAAGTTAATTGTGACACAATTGTTGATTTCCTCCACTAGACTTGACCCACCTTAGTTCACAATCTCAACGTTAGGACTTGAGGCGCTGATGGAAGAAAATCAACCAGAGCACCTTTAGCGTAAGACTTGATTCAAAAATGCCTGGCATGAGACGTTTCCTAAAGAGCCTTCTTACTTGGGCAAGGAGGCCGAATTGAGCAGTATTTTTAATAAGAATTTAAGAGGAAGGACCAGCTGAAGTTCAGCTAGCTTGGAGAATAGTTCAAAGATGGTTCTCATAAATAGGAGGAATTGTTTCTGAGGATGAGGAGTCATTGTTTGCCATTTTACCAAGGGCGTGGGGAGGCACACTTAGGGGCTAAAGTCACCTGGAAGAGAGATAGAAAGGAATATCTAAGGAGGCAGGGACAGGCAAGGGCCACACTGGAATTTCTCAGCCTTTTAGTGTCTCTGGGAACCCAGGTCTTCTGACTCCTGGCCAGGGTTCCTTCCACATCCCAGAGATGCCCCAACCTTCCCTATGTTGGTAGGTGATTGAGGAAGAATGATGGTTATCCTGGACCCATCCATGAAAGGAGAGTTTGAGATAACTAAAGGCCTGCACAACAAAGGCAAAAACTAGAAGATTTTGTCCTAAGGATGTGATTTATCTTCAACAGCACTGGAGCCTGTAGGAATTGAGTTCTGTGTATTGCTGGCCTGGTGAAGGGACATCTGCCACTAGGAACTCAGAAAAATCAAGGGCTTCCTTGTAGGAGTTCCATTTCCTGATGACTTAGTCCCAGGAGCATCACTAATTGTTGTTGTGCATCTTAGTAAAACTCTTCTGCTCTCGATCCTTAGATTTTTTTAGCTATCAGCCTGGGTGGCCAGGCCTACAGCCCATTGTATCTCTCTCTCCAAGGGGCAATCAGCCCTGTGAATATCCGAGCCTTTCTTCCCCTTGCTGTGCCTTTAAGAGCTACAGGAATGCAAAGGGAGTCTGGAGGAGGGGTGGGGTCTTCTGGGAAAAGGATCCTGGGAATTATTGCCAGAAACAAAGCTGAGATTCCAGCTCTAAGAAGTTGGGAGTGGTGTGTGTTAGGTCAGGGCTGTGATTGGACTGCAGAGTCCACTGGGGGAAGGAAAGCAAAAGAGTTGGGAAGAGGGGAGAAGCCCTTCCTGCACCCACCCCAATGCACGTTCACCCAGGCCCAGAAGCAGGGTGCAGCACTCGCCTGGTGTGTCAAGGGTGATGCCAACAGATGCTGGACCCAGGAAGCTCTCTATCCCAAGTCAGCCCGCTAGGCCTCCAGGGACGGGCTTGCCAACAGCTGGATTTGATCACCAGCTTGCAAAGTGAGGTCATGCATCTGGTGGAATAACAAGCACACTTTGCTTTCTGGCTGTTTTTAGAGGATTTTCACAGCAGCGGCTGGAAACCAGGAGACCACCCCCTGGACCCTTGAGTCTTCTTTGAGAGGCCCAGCATAGAAGATTCCACCCCTGGGTGTTTTGCAGGACGATGCTGGCCCTCCGGCGAGCTTCTGCTCTCCTGGTTCTATTCCTCTCAGCCTTTGTGCCCCCGCCACAGTGGGCTCAGGACCCAGGCATGGTGCACTACATCTACCAGCGCTTTCAAGTCTTGGAGGTAGGTGGCATCGGTGCACCTGATACAGGAACTTGCTTCTCTTACCCATGCTTCCCTACCTACTTGGATGCATTTTTCTGGATAGTAAGTGATAAATACATTGCTATGGTGCTATGGTTACACTTGAAATGTTTTTATGATCTAGTGGTTTAGAGCACCAGAGTCCAGACTGCGCACCTCCTAGACCTTGAGCAGGGCTTCCCTCTACGCAGTTTTTCTCATCTGCAAAATGGGGATGTTCATAGAATTTACCTCCTACAGCTATTCTGGAGATTTAATATTACTTCATAGTTAGAACATTGCCTGACACACTGGTAAACGTCCAAAATTGTTATTATGTGATGGTTCAACTTCTAAAATCTGAAAATTAAAATTTGGGGTCACTTTTTTCTTCATTTTCACTATAGCAGGATGAGAGCTGATTTTAGCTTT
Organism: Cnephaeus nilssonii; assembly: GCF_951640355.1. Classification (NCBI taxonomy): domain Eukaryota; kingdom Metazoa; phylum Chordata; class Mammalia; order Chiroptera; family Vespertilionidae; genus Cnephaeus; species Cnephaeus nilssonii. Next base: position 38,541,388 of record NC_137084.1, on the reverse strand, counting down.
GCTTTTTGTCTTCTTAGGATAAACCGTTAGGTCACTGTAAAAAGTCATGATATTGTTGTGCCAAGAAGCCATACTAGCTTCTTTTGCCAAACTGGACTTGGATTTAGATTTCAGCGATGCTAAACGGAGAAAGTGCCTGGTCCTCTTCTCCATACACTACAGCTACCACTTCATTGAACTTTGCAAAACGCAACATTTTTGTAGCATGAACAGGTTCCCAGGGACAAATGTGACCTTCTGCCCTACCTGGCCTTTGACACAACCCTGATATTGACATTGACTATCTCATACTTAATTGTCTTGCTTTTGTACAAGTTAAATTTTGATAAATTATCTTCTTTCAAAGACATTCTTATCTCCAGTATTTATTTTCAATATTTTCATGAAAAGTCTTAAAAGTCCAAATTATTTGGTCATCTAGTTACAGTCAGGGTAAAATCATTCCGCAGAGCAGGCCCAATGCTGTCCGGCCAACGACCGAGGCTGGAAGCGGTGGATGAGATGTTCCCAGGCCAGTGGCCTCTTGCTGCTTCTTCACTCACTCACTCCTCAGGCCCCTCTTCCCCAGTCCCACCTCCTTAAAAGTGCCGGAGTTATACTCAATCACGACATTTAGCACCAACTTGCCCAACCTTTAAAAATATATAGGACTGGCCGAAACCGGTTTGGCTCAGTGGATTGAGCGTCGGTCTGCGGACTGAAAGGTCCCAGGTTCGATTCCGGTCAAGGGCATGTACATTGGTTGCGGGCACATCCCCCATAGGGGGTGTGCAGGAGGCAGCTGGTCGATGTTTCTCTCTCATCGATGTTTCTAGCTCTCTATCCCTTTCCCTTCCTCTCTGTAAAAAATCAATAAAATATATTTAAAAACAAAAAACAAAAAAAATTAAAATAAAATAAAAATATATAGGACTGCCAAAACCGGTTTGGCTTAGTGGATAGAGCGTCGGTCTGTGGACTGAAAGGTCCCAGGTTCGATTCCGGTCAAGGGCATGTACATTGGTTGCGGGCACATCCCCGGTGGGGGGTGTGCAGGAGGCAGCTGGTCGATGTATCTCTCTCATCGATGTTTCTAGCTCTCTATCCCTCTCCCTTTCTCTCTGTGAAAAATAAATAAAATATATTTTATATATATATATATATATATATATATATATATATATATGACTAAATGCATGGGAAAACTTAAAAATTGATACATTAAAGCACTTTAAAGTAAGAAATTAAAGGTGATTTTTATTTCCCCCCTTTTTGATTATTTGTATTTTTTAAATCTTAATGAATGATAGCTATTTATATTACTTGGGTAACTTCAATAACTAGCAGTAATTTGGGAATTTATTTTCTGACTGAAGCAAGGACTGCAAAAATGTACCCAAGCAACAAGAGCAAACATTCAAGACTTCCGCGAGTTCTCCAAAAACATATCCGTTATGCTGGGGCAATGCCATACCTACACAAGCGAGTACAAGAGCGCAGTGAACAACCTGGCACTGAGGGTCGAGCGCGCCCAGCGGGAGATTGACTACCTAGAGTACCTTCGGGCGGCAGACATGTGCGTGGAATCAGAGGACAAGATGCTGGCAGAAAAGCTACTCCAAGAAGCCGAAGAAGAGAAGAAGATCCAGACTCTGCTGAATGCAAGTAAGAGCGCTGTGTCTTATATATCATGCTGGGGACTGTCATTCAGAGATACATATGGTACAGGGGTGCTGACCTAGTATGATAGTAATAGCTGGATGTGCCCTCTTTTTTTTTAATATATATTTTATTGATTTTTTACAGAGAGGAAGGGAGAGGAATAGAGAGCTAGAAACATCAATGAGAGAGAAACATCGATCAGCTGCCTCCTGCACACCTCCTACTGGGGATGTGCCCGCAACCAAGGTACTTGCCCTTAACCGGAATCGAACCTGGGACCCTTGAGTCCGCAGGCTGACGCTCTATCCGCTGAGCCAAACCGGTTAGGGCTGGATGTGCCCTCTTATGTGCCCGTGCTGGAGGCAACCTTAGCAGGGAACTGGTGTCCAGAGGAGAATCCATTCTTAGAAAGCGGCTTTTCATTTCACACGGCATTCCTAAGGGCCCATAGAAGGTCAGGGCTACAGTGTCAGAGGTCAGCCAAGAAGGGCATCTCCTGATAGATCTTGGTTTGGCGGAGGTGTGTGGTTGCAGATCTTTCCAGGAGAGTGACAGGTTGGTGGATTCTCCCAGGGCTCTGTGAGCCAGGAGAGGCTGCAAATGTGCAGGCAACTCTCAGGGTCAGGGTCTGCAGTGAATTATTACTGCGTGTGCTGTCCCACTGGGAGATCTCGGGGATTTGTCTCCTATCTTGTGACCCATCAGAATCACTTCCAGGCCATTAAGAATAATGTTTAGGAGCTCAAATTAAAACAACACGTAGCAAGTAACAAAAACATAAAAGAGAAGGAAAATGTCCTATGCGTGAGTCCATTTTATAAAAATAATGATGAGACAATTCCCTCCCCTTCACCCCATCCAAGCCTGTATTCTGAGATGGTTTATTGCAAATGGGAAAACTTTATTTATAGGCTAATTATGTGTGCTCCAAATGTGTGACACTCCATTAGGGAAATAAGACATAGTTGAATGCCATCATTGTGCCATCATCCCTTCTCAATGTAACCCTCATAAGAACTACATGGTTCTTCACAAATGAGGTGACACTTGATATGAGTTTTGAACAAAGAAATTAGAGAAGTATGTGCAGAGGGGATAGCATGTCAAAGATATGAGGGTGTATGCACTTGGGCATGCAGATCTGCAGATATGGCTGAGTGGACCTGTATGGGGCAGGTGAGTGTAGGGAAGCAGGACTGAAGAGTTTAGCAGGATCCAGGTAATGAAAGACCTTGCATGCTAATGGGTTTGCACTTGACTTGAGAAACTATAGAGAACTACTGAGCAGTTTTAAGCAGGGGCATGACATGAAGGAAGAGGGCAAGACTAGAGAGCAGAGACCAGTCAAGGGAATACTGCAGTAATTTGGGCAACAGCGATGGTGCCTGCATTGTGTCATTGAGATGGAGAACAGATGGATTTGAGAGCCCCTGAGACTTGGAATCCACATGGCTTGGTGACTGATAATTAAGAGCGAAAAATGAGTGAGAAGGATGCATTCAAGATGCTTCCCAGGGATTTGGCTTAGGTCATTGGGTGGTTGATCTGAAATATGTTGAGATAGGAAACCCAAGAGGATTTTTGGAGCTCTTATTACTCTACTTTATTTATTATTTTTTTTAGCACTTATTACTTTGCAGTCTTCTAGCTCATTTATTTGGTCACTGCTTGTTTTCTACCTGCGTATCTAAAATGTCAGCTCTACGGGAGCCTAGATCTTGCATTTCATATTCAATGCTGTGTGTGTCCCAGTGCCTAAAATAGTGTTTATGTTCAATAAATCTTTGTCAGTGAATTACTAAGTGAGAAAATGAATGAATGGTAGAAGGATTGTCAGCACACAGAGAGGGGCTATACGGTATTAAAAGAACAGGGAACATCTTATCTCTGAGTCAGAAGACAGAGAGGAGGGTGCCTTGTCTATTATAGGAAGCAGTTGATCAAGTTGGTCAAGTGAGTGATTCTTTTTGGCCCTGACATGGTATTGAGATGAGCCATCCTCCGAAAAGGAACAAATGGGAATCAGCATGGTGTGGGGGGAGGGGGCAAAGGTAAGGATGAGCTTGCAGGGGATGGAACAGAGGCTGCCCAAAAAAACCAATGTGTAAGATTGGGTGCTAATGTGGCCTGAGCTAGAATGTGCCTGAACATTTGTGCCAGGGGTCAGGCAGGACCCCAAGCCTGAACAGTTAGTGAAAAGTTAGTGGATCCCTGAGCTGCTCCTTGTCCTTGAACACTCTGAGCCCCTCAGGCCTTGAAGTGCCCCTTTTCACTCCAACTTAAGCTCAGCATAGTCTGGTCTTCCTACTTATTTAACTCTCATCCTCTGCCTCATCCCTTGTGCACTGGAGGCCTGAAATTTTCCCTCTCCCATCCCCATGGTGAATTCCCTGTCAGCTTTCCAGAGATTGCTCCTTCCATGCCTGGGGCCTCTGGGGACCTCATTTGGTGATTTGGTTTATGATTAACAACCACTTTTGCCCCAACTCTTGGATAGGCCCTGTGCTACAGACACAGTAGTAGGGACAGAGGAGTGAGTAGAATGTGCTATCTCCTGCACTAGCCCTTTTACTGCTTCTTTCCCTCTGATCTTGCTTGCCTCCTACAGTCTATCTACTATCATGCAGGCCTTCCCACAACACCGAATGAATCACATTACTCCTCTGGGTAATTTTTTTTTTTTTTTTTTTTTTTTTTTTGTCATTCACCCTCAGTTATGAGCAACAACAAAAAATCCATTCCAATCTCTTAGCCTTTTGTATAGAGAAGGCCTCTCACAAAGTGGCCCAAACTCATCTCCAGCTTCTTAGGTTTCTGTGACTTACCCAATGCAGTTGCAATTAAAAATACAAATATTGTTTTCTCTATTCACCCTTTATGGTTCAAAAAGCTGTGGATTCTGTGGGAAGACTTCTGGGGGTGAGGGAGGTTGGGAGGGGGCTCCAGCAGTTTGGCCTGTAGCACCTTATTCAGTCCTCCAAAGGAGCACTCATATTTTTAACAATATACATATTGTTATGTCTGTGTGTAATTGACTCCTAAACCAGATCACGAGATAATGAGCTATTACATCTTTTTTTCTGTATTCCCAGAGTCTGGATCAGGGCATCCCATGAAGGAGGCTGTAAAAATTGTCTATAGAAGTGACACTGAGAGCAGAAGACCCTGAGAACTTAGGGGAGTTTTGTTGTTGTTGTTGTTGTTGTTGTTGTTGTTGTGTGTGTGTGTGTGTGTGTGTGTGTGTGTGTGTGTGTGTGTGTGTGTGTGTTTTATGGAAAATCTATAGGGAGAAGTTAATATGACTTCTTTGGGAAAATTCAACCTGTGTCTCAAGAGATTTCCAGAAAATTCTAACATTAGTCTAAGTGGTGCTTATTTATTCAGGAACTATTTCTTGGGTAACCATGAAGGACCAGGTACTGGAGATAATTAATATGATGGAGTTGCTCTGTAATTAAACCATTCCCTAGAGAGCTGTTCCCAAGTCTTTAACCTTTATTTAAGAAGATCCCCAAAGATGTTCCCATGAGAGCCACAGTCCCAGGGATGTTTGGGGGCCAGGTAAATTTTTATCTTAACTCTAACAAACATAAATACTCTCTTTCTCCCCTAACCCCTCTCTTTCTCTTCCTCCTTCTCTTCCAGTGATAGAGAGAAGGTACACACACACACTTTAGAATACAGTGAGTGAGAGTTAATTGAATACAATCTAACTTATATTTAAAATTTTTTCTTAAGTCTTGGATTCTTTAACTTTTATTAGTATAAAGAAATTTTGTATTGCACTTGACAATTTATGGCAAAACACCATTGCCTCAGATACCCAGATGCAGAACTTACCCAACAGACTCTTTGGCTAATCCCACATGCTTGCATTCTTGTGTAGATAAGAGTATTAACCTCTTTTTACCTTGTAAATCACTTGTAAAGAAAAATTCTCAATGCAGTCAAAATGAGGCATTGTAAGAGATTTTATTTCCTGTTTTAGTCCAGCTCCTTTTATTACAAGGGTGCACGCAAGTTACCTCAAGTAACCCTCTTTCTGCTAAATTAAATAACTCGTGTCTTTTGTTAGATCTTGTTTGAAAGCAGAAAGTCTGTTGCTGCAAATTTAAATGCCTCTGGGATCCATTCAGGTAGTGCAAATGTGTGTGCCTCATACTCAAAGCCATTAAAAACAAAACAAAATAAAAAACGAGTAAACAAAACCCCACTGGAGGCCAACTAAAACATACCTGTGAGCCAAGCCCCAGGGTCTGTTAGTTTGTGGTAAGTGCAGCAAAACATTAAGAGATGTGTAACTCTAATTTGAAGCAGATATATTTACCACGAAGGAGGAGAGTGAGGGTATACACACAGTGTAAGCCCAGGAGAGTGCTTGGGTGTGCATATGTGTGCACACATACGTGGACACACACTCTTACACACACAGGTTCTTCACCCAGATGTTGCTGCATGCATGGGGCCAGCAGCGCTGGAGGTGTGTGTGTGCAGCTTATCCTGTGCTGCCTCCTAGAGAACTAGGTCACTGTGCTGGGTCCAGAAAGGCCCCTGTGCACAGCACGTCTCTTGTCCATCCATCTGGAAGGCCTGTGGTCTATGAGGATACCTCCAGTCCCATCACTACAGATACTAACAGAAGGTCCCAAGGTTGTTTTAGCTGCTGCCTTTCGGCTCTAGGTGGAGTGAACATCCATTTATTCTCTCTTTAGCTACTCATTTATTCATTCATTCAACAAAGGTCTAACTGAATTCCAGATTAATGTTGGCATTGTGCCAGGCATTAGAGATGGAACGTTGACTGGTATAGCATCTTGTCCTCAAAAAGCGTATAGCCAAGTGGGGAAGCGTGTACGCAAATAGGGTAACAGCCAGAGTGTGACTGTTCGGATGGAGGTGTCACAGAAGCAGAAGGGGCCGGCATTATGCAGTTAAGCAAGGTCGGGGCTGCCTTGGAGATGGGGGAGACTTTGAAATCTAGAAAGTAACCCTCAAGCTGAGTTTCAATAATGAAAAGAACGGATCCAATGGAGAACAAAGGGCACTTCGAGCAAATGGAACAGTGTGTGGAGGCACAAAGGCCTAATCGGGCTTAGTGTTCAGTAGATCTCAGGTGAGGGGGGAGTCTTGGAGAGGAGATTAAAGAACCAGACAAGAGCTAAGCTCCTTGGGGGGCGGGGGGTCAATTGAGGAAAAAGGAGCCATATGTAAAACTTTAGATTAAAAAAAAAAAAGAGCTGAGCTCCTTTGTGCTAAGCCAGGTCACACTTTCACGCTGTGGGAAAGGAAAGCAATGTGAACAAGAGTAGCTAGTATTTATTGAGTGCCTGTTGTGTAGCAGGTCATCTTTAAGCATTTTATATATTGGATCATATCATCTAGTTCTCACAACAACCCTATGAGATAGGCTTATAATCATCCCCCACTTATGGGTGAGGAAATCAAAGCACTGAGACGATAAGCAACTCTCCAAGGACTCAGAGATAATTGGCGCCAGAACTGGGATTCAAACGAAGGCAGGCTGGCTCCCACCCTTCACCTCTCCCATTGTGTGTGCTATTCTGCTGGATAGTGGTAAGCATGGGAGTGTCAGGGCTCAGACGGAGGTTTTAGGAAGGTCATGCTGGTCACAGTGCACAGAAGGGACTGCAGTAGGGGAGGCTGAGTGTGCATAGGTGGGTGAGACTGGAGGCAGGGAGGTCATCTCCAGGTCATCTTCAGGCCTGTCACACAGGCACTCAAGGTGGGAGCCCTCTGTTCTGAGACTAGATGTCGGTGCCCGCAAGGCTCAGCTGCTTCTGACCTTATTGTGGGACACATATGAAGACCATGTCAATTCTCTTGGTTGCTATTTGATGATGATTCTTACCCTAGACAGTTTAGTTTAAATCCTTTTCAACCCTGACTGAGAAGGGTCAATTTTCTTCCCCCACCTTCTAGATTTTTAATTCCTGACTTTTCTTCACTTACTCTTAAACTACAAAACTCCTCTGCTTCGCCCCGGTTCTCTCAGTTCACAGAAGAGCTGCACACACACTTCCCTGTGCTAGCAATCTCAGGGGCATCTCTTGGGCCCTCATCTGACCGGCACCACATCCGGTAGATTCTTCCTTCTGAGTACCTCTCAAAAGTATTCTTTCCATCTGCACCACTCTCTGATCATCCCTGGTCTTGATTACAAGAACCTCCTAGCTGATCTGCAGGCTGCCACTCTCTTGCTGTACCAGGGCTTTCTTGTATACTGCTATCATCGGGGTCATCTTGCTAGAGTTACTTTATTATTGCTTTATCAACGTTGATGGCAACTACAACCTACAGGCTAAAGCAAACCCCATAAAATAACATAAAGAAAGCCCTTACAACCTGATCCTAACCTAGCTTTCTTTAAATAATTTATTGTGTTATTCTCTATGAAAGTAATACCTACTGAGTAAATAAAAACTGTGAATAATGTATGTACTGTAGTTATTGCATTTACTTTTATTATGAAAGTAGATAACAAGTCAACAGTTGACCACAGCAACTTTGATCATTTCTCAGCTTTGTCCTGTGCCACTACTGCCTATCTCCATTCACCCGCCGCTCTGCGCTGTGTCTGATCTGCTAGTCTGAAAACAAAAATATGCTTCCTGCATCCCTGCATTATTCAGGCTGTGTTTCTCAGGTCTGCCACAGTGCCTGGAACAGAGTAGAAATCAATATTTTCTAACCTTGAGGAGTAGTTTATTAGACGAAGATTGCATTAAGCACTTTTTATCTGTTATCTTGTCCATGACCGCTCTGCTAGGTAGGCACCATTATGCCTTATTTTTAGATGAAGGAACTGTGGCTCAGAGTGTTTCACACAGCCTCACGTCCTCCCACATTCCTGCTGCATCCAGAGGACGCATCACCCCTGAGACACCCGGGATTCATCTCAGCCTTCATCTCTGCTCCCCACCCCCTCACCTCTACCCCGTGTCAGTTATCTGTGGCTACAATCATGCCACATAACAAACCACTCCGAAAGCGAGCAGTTAAAACATCAATCACCGGTTATTTCTCAGGAGTCCACAGGAGAGCTGGGCAGTTCTGTTGGGCTGGGCCAGCCGTGGCCCCTCTTGTCTGGTTTCCCTAGTGGCACATTGCCTGGGGCCGGCTGGCTGAGCATGGCTTCAGCTGGGAAGACTTGGTTCTCCTCCACGTGACCTCTGATCTTTCAGAAGGTGAACCTGTTGGAGGCAGAGGTCTGAGAGAGAGGGCACAAGCACACCAAGATCTGGTCACTTTTACCAAATTCTTTTGTCCAAAGCAAGTTCCAAGTCTGGCTCCAGAGCCCACCCTAACAAGGCATTTGGTCTTGACCCCCTTGGAAACAGGCAGTATTTACGCTGTGGGAAAGCAAAGTAATGTGAACAAGAGTAGCTAGTATTTATTGGGTGCCTGTTGTGTAGCAGGTCATCTTTAAGCATTTTATATATTGGATCATATCATCTAGTTCTTACAACAACCCTACGAGATAGGCTTATAATCATCCCCCACTTATGGGTGAGGAAATCAAGGCACTGAGATGATAAGCAACTCTCCAAGGACTCAGAGCTAATTGATCAGTTTTTAGTTTGCAAATTTCTATATGAGAACAGTGAATTGGGCATTAGTGTGCTTGATGGTTTTGAGATGAGATAGAAGAGCCATTGAGAAGAGCATTGCAAAGTTCAGGTTCAGGATAACAGGCCCTAGAATTTGAGAAAGGAGGACAAGAACAGAATGAAATGAGATTTATCTCACAGGGAAAATCCATGGCGAATGTCAAAATGACTGTTTCTATCCACGCAAATGGGAGAATGGCAGTACCACACCTCGAAATGGAAAAGAACGTTTCTATTCTTTTTAGTTTGGTAAGAATATTACAGGGGGGGAAACACTACACCCAAAAAACCCCAAAAACAAACAAACAAAAACCAGCTCTGTTTTTCAATGAAAAATAAATAAAAGCAGGAAGTTCATAATTACAACCTTGGAATGCTTAAGTGTTGCAACAGTCAGATAATGGATACAGAGTGGAACGGTTTGATCAGAAATTCCCGGAGGATGGCCCACTTCGTGCTTCGCTTCCCATCCGTGTTGACCAGCCTGGATCCTCTAGGACAGCATTCTCAAACTTTAGTCTCAGGAACCCATTACACTTTTTAAAATTACTCTGGACCCCCAATGAGTTTTTTTTTATATATATGTTACATCTATTGATATTCACCTTATTCATATTTAAAAGATAGAAATTGTAATGTGTGCTAGATGGTGTTCTAGGATAAGGCATACAGCAGCAAATATACATATTTGACAAAGCCCTGCCCTCCTGAGGTTTACATTCAATTGAGAGGAGTCAAACAGTGAATATGTTAAAAGGTAAACTTTTAACATGTCAGATAGAAAAGAATAAATACTGTGGAGAAAAATCGACTAAGGTAAGGGGTATGGCGAGCTGGCCTCCTCCGGCAGGAGGCACCTGAAGGAGGTTGGCTGTGTTGGACTCCAGCTGTGGGACCTCACACAGCTTCCAGCTTCCGTGCACCCCCATGAAGCAACCAGCCACAGATCAAGTCTGTTTTCTTTCTCACACTCTGTTGCTAATCACCAAAAAAGGAAAGCTGTCAGGGCTCCATACTGGGTGCCATGTAATACTTTGAATTTAGTGCTGGGAACCTAGAACAACCTCTGACATGGATTTAGCAGAGTGCTGTCTAACTCACCAAAACCAACATCTGGAGCACTTATTGTGTTTCAGGCCCTGTATAAGCCCTGGAGTCACGGCCCTGCAAAGCCACCTCTGAGGGTTCACTGGGTACCATTTCATAGAAGCCGCCTCCCTGCCTTCCTGCCGTCTATCCGCCCAGGCACTCAGACACTGAAATAGATCCCGCTCATGTCCACACATACCTCTTGCTATTCAAATCAATTTGATGTCTAAGTTGGCATAGCATGAGTTGGGATAGCAGGTTTGGACACTGACTAATACTGCATTATCTGAATTGAATTGATCCCCGAGTTTGGACAGTAAGTAGAAGATTCAATAGGAGGGAAAGAGGTACTGTGTCCCAGGCACTGTGGATAAAAAGACAAATAAGACACAGTCTCTGTCTGAAGTGCTGGCAAGGAAACAGTGAATAAGCAATTCCGGTTCAGCATGAGGAGTGCCCTAAGAGAGAGCTGCACAGAATGCTTCAGATGCAGGAGGAGCAACCCCTGCTCTGCAGGACTCAGAGGTTTTGTTTTGAAGGACAGGTAGATGTATCCCGAGATAGCGAAGGTGAGCTACGCCTGAAACTTCTGAGAGGCCATGGCATGGTTGGTGTCTCTGACCAGTCTAGTGTGGCCGGGGAGTGACAAAAGAGGAAGTAAGAGGAAGGACCTTAGGTGCCACGCTGAGATATCTGAAACCCATTCTGTGGGTGAAAAGCATGGCATGACCCTAATTTCTAGAAAATTAAGTTCACGTTGACAATGTTATTGTAATAGCTTGAAGGGTTGTAATTGACTACTCATCTGAGAGCTGTCATCTTCGTCATCCCGGTGTCTAACGTCATATCTGTCTCTTGATAGGTATTTGTAACTGTTTATTAACATGAATACAATTCAGGTGGTTGAAAAAGTCAAGTTTATAACAGAATTTCAAGAGGCAGTCAAAACATTCATGGCTTTATGGGAATTCTCTTCTCTTTAATGAATTTGACATTCTTCTTCCCAAGCAAACCTGCCCTCTTTTCTCTGTCGCTATCTCATGTGTCCGGTCACCCCATTCTTGAATTGGTTTGTTACCCAGCTTCCTCTATCTAACTGATTACTAAGACCTGACCTCTCTTTTTGTTCCTTGAATCCATACCCGTTTTTCCATGCCCATCACTATTTATATATCTCTCATCTGGATTATACTTACAGACACTCTACTTGTCTCTCTGTGGCCCCTCTGCCACTCTGCCCCCTTTCCAGTTCATTCTCTACAAACATCCAGACTGATGCTCTAAAACATAGGCCTACTGAGTCCTTCCTACAGAAGGACAAGTCTCACCAGGTTGGAGAGTGTGGTGATTAAATAAGGGGGAAAGTATTTTTAAAATTCAAATAAGTGATCTTTGTGTATGAATTCACTGTGCTGCGGCCTTGGGCCAAATTCTATCCTAATTGCTTGTCTGCAATTCTGCCTGAGGGGAACGCACAGGTTTTCATTCTTTGGTTTGCAGGTGGAACCTTGCATGCCGTTGTCTCTGTTAAGTAATTTGCATCTTTCTTTGAGGATATTTATAAGAGTTCATTTGAGCTAATAATTTGCATCTTGGCTGGCCTCAAAGGTTTTAAATTTATTTCCTATCCTTCCTTTCCTCCTGCTAATTATCTCTTCTCAAGAGAAGCACAGCACGAGTCTCAACTTACCCTTATACTCAAACACTGGAAGTCTATTCTCTCCAAATTCCAAAATAGGAATTTATAAAAATTATAAAATATGTGCCCTGAAACAACTATCCAGCCTAAACCCCTTGTTTTATGGCTGGGGAAGTAAGCTAAGGCCAGATTGACAAAGGGACTTTTAGGGAGACACAGAGAGAACCAGAGATGGAATTCAGACCCCTCTGGGCTCTGGCTCTTGGTCCCAGGTTTCATTGACCAAGGAGGGATAGGAGAAGCAGAAGGAAGCACATGGGGGAAATTCTGCCTTTCCCCCCACAACTGTTTTCCTACTATAGACCATCTATCAACACCTCTTCGTTTTGCTATTTCTCTAAGGATCCTGCATTAGAATGGAGGTATAGAAGGAGAAAGAATTGTTAGTTTCTACTGTAATTTACTTTATTTTTTTTAATTTTTCAATTACAGCTGGCATTCAATATTATATTAGTTTCAGGTATACAGCATAGTGGTTAGAGATTTATATACCTTGCAAAGTGATCCTCCTACCCCCCACCTGATGAGTCTAGTACCCCCACCTGACATTATACACAGCTGTTATATTATTGGCTATATTCCCTATGCTATACTTTACATTCCTGTGACTATTTTGTAACTGCCAACGTGTACTTCTCCATTTTAAATGAACATTTCCTTAGGGGTGACACATTGAACGTGCCTTGTTCTTAGACATAATCCCTCACAGCTAGGCTGCAAGCCTGCTAACTTCCCTCCTAGAAAGTTGGACAGGTGGGAGGCTTCCTTGTTAAGGCATATATCGTATCACCCTGTGATTAGGTCCTAAGGAGTTCATTGCCCTCACCTGTGCCTGTGTAGGCACACCCAGACTCACCACTCTTCACCCCTTCCCACCACACGCATACACACCCCTCCAACATGTCCCTGGGGTTGGCTGGAGGTGTCCTGGCTGGCCCTGCCTCCAGGCTCAGACTGAGCTCCAAGGACACAGCTCTGTGACCTATCCAAGTAACTTATCCAAGCCTTTATTTTTTCTTTTCACTTGGGAAATGGAGATTTAAATATATACCATGTAGGCTTATTCTAAGAATTAGATAAATTAATCTAAAGTACCTATCACAGTACAAAGCAGTATATATATATATATATATATATATATATATATATATATATATATATATACTTCTCAAGCCTTTGTGCTTGTTTTTCGGTAGGGAACAGTTTCTAAGATTCTCTAATATCCCTCCTCCTCCCCATTAAAGGTATCTGTAATCACTTATAAGCTTAAACCTGCATGCATTCACCCTCTGTGATCACCAGAGAATATGGGAGAGTTTACATGAGACACCTTGAGCTTGTGGAACTGAAAAAAGGTATACTGGGCCCTGGCAGAGACGGGCCTTGGTAAATAGGGAAGACCACTGCTCCTTCCATGCCACAGCCCAAAGCTCACTGTGGCTGGGGATCCTTCTGTTAGCTCCTCCTGCAGTGCATAGGTTCCCAGCTGGCCCAGGCTCCTCTGCCTTCCCCCGGGGGTTGACTTTCTATAATGCAGGTCAATCAGAACAAAGGTGACCCAGAGGCCACAGGGAAGCAATCCCTAAGGCTGGCAAAGCATATCATCAAGGGACATGGTGGCAGCTGATGGCTGAGAGACTTCTACATCTCATCCCAACGTCTGGCTCTGGCCACAATGGGGGGCAGGCAAGTTCTGTGAGTTTCTGGGAACAGACAATGACAGCATGACCACTGAAAGGACTGATCTTCTTAGGGACCTGGCTTCTCCCAGCTGAGGTTGCTCCTTTCTCCCACTCCTGCCATATGTTCCCTTGATGAGAACCTTGTGTCTGATTTTTAAATGAAGTAATGGATTGAAAGTATCTTAAAAGCTTTAAAGTACTTTACAAATAGTATTTACTTAAGACAGGACTGTGATCACAACTCCAAATATGCAATACTATTTAGGCCCTAGAAAGCCATCTACTTGATTGACGATGTTTCCTCATTAATTCAATAGATAGTTATTGAACCCATTGAACACTGAGTTGGGCAGTAGGGTCCAATAGGAAACATGAAGACAAAGGCCCTGATGTTATGGAGCCTACAGTGTGGTGGGGGAGAAGGGCAATAAGCTAATAAATAAAATAGATCATATAATTACAGAATGCGATAAAAGATCTCAAGGAAATAGGAAAAGATGCTATGGGCTATAGGACATCATTTTAAATTTAGATGCAGTAGTCTCAAGATGATTCTTAGAGAGATGATATTGCAACTGTGATTTGAAAGATGAGTAGGAGCAGACTGTGGAAAGATCAAGAAAATGATCACCCCAGGCAGAAAGAATTGCAAGTGCAAGAGCCCTGAGGCAGAAACAAACTTGACTTGCTCCCAGAGTAGCAGGAAAGCCAAGGTAGGCATAAGGCAGTGAGCAAGCGGGAGGAGAGGAGAGGATAAAGTCCCAGAAATAGGCAGCAGCCATATCATGTAGGTCCTTTAGGACAGGGTAGGGGGGTAGGATTTTATTCCAAGAGTGATAGTAGAAAGGATTTAGCAGGTCAGTCACATAATTTATGTTTTTAAGCAGATCACTCTTACTGCTTTGTGAAGAAGATACTGTAGATCAGCAAGAGTAAAAAAGGGAGAGAAATTAGAGACTATTGTTATGGTCTAGGCAAGAGGAGAAGATTCAAAGGAGTACAAAAGAGGAGGCGGTAGGAAGAAAGGGAGAGAGATGCATTTAAACATTTTAATTTAAGTATAATATATTTTAAAAGTAAGTTTTACTATCGTAGCTTGCTGGTGTGGGAGAAATGGAGGGGAAAAAATCAGGCAGGACTTCCAGAAAATAAATTTGTTGGATGGTTTTTACCAGAAATGGGAAGAGTAAGATTAAAGAGAGTTTGGGGGCTAAAAGCATGAGTTCTGCTTTAGACAGGCTAAGTTTGAAGATATCTAAGCAGTGACGTTGAGTAGGCACTTGGATAAATTAGTTTGGGATTAAGTAGGTATATCAAGATAGGACATTATTCCAAATATAAATTTGGAATTCATCATTATTTAGAATTTATATGGGATTCAGAGCCATGTGATAGAATAAGGTGACTTGGGAAGTGATTGTAGAGAAAAGAAGAGGTATGAGGTCAGAGTACTGAAAGGTAGATGATGAGAAGGAACCAGCAATGGATGCCAAGAAAAAAAGCCAGAAAGATGGGAGGGGTACTCCAAAATAAAGAGAAGAAAAAGTTTCAAGGGGTTGAGTAGGTTGAAGACTGAGAATGGACCCTTGGATTTATAAATATGAAGCTTGTCAGAGACCTTGACAAGAACTGATTTAGTAGAGGGGCAGGGGAATTTAGACCAGTGAAGAACTGAAGCTGATTAGAGTAGCTTGGGGGGTAATTGGAGGTGAGAGAAGTCCTCTTTTAAGGGGTTTTATTGTAAAGTGAAACAGAGAAATGGAGCCACACTAGAAAGTTCTATTTACTGTGGGGAATGATCCAACAGGGAGGGACAGACTATTGAGGCAGGAGAAGAGAGATAATTTCATGTGCTATATCCTTGAGTAGTGAGAGGGGATTAGATTCACTGAAAAAGCAGAGAGCAGGAGAGAAGGCAGAGGGTATGGGTTTAGGTACTTGGTAGATTCGGTGGTTAGAAAACCCATTCATTCATTCATTCATTCATTCAGCAAATACTGGCCTGTGTGATAGTTGCTGTCCTAGGGAAAAGACATGCAGCAGTGAGTTAAACAAATAAGACAGAGCTCATGCCCTCATGGAGTTTACATTCTATTGAAGGAAGTCAAGCAATATATGTTAACAGATGAGTTTAATAGGTCAGATAGAAAATAGGAAGCACTTCAGAGGAAAATGAATGAGAGTAAAGGGGTTATAGAAAGCTGGAGAAGAGGTTTCCATTTTTTATCAGGTTGTCAGAAAAGGCTTTAATGATCAGGGAACATTTGAGAACAGACCTAAAGGAAGTAGAGGGAGGAAGCCATGGAGACATCTTGGGGAAGATGGTTGAGTTGCAAGCAAAAGAAACAAAAAGTGTCCAATTTCTGGGGCAGGATAATGCTTGGCATAATTTGAGGAACAGCAAGGAGACCAGTGTAGCTGAACAAAATGAACAAGGTAGGAAAGTTGTAGGAGAAAAGGCCAGAGAGGCAGTGGGGGGAGCTCACATGTGCTCTGGAAGGCAAAGACTTGAGTTTTACTCTCCGTGAGATGGGCAGTCACTCCTGAGTTTTGAGCAGACATGTGACATGATCTGACTTACATTTTAAAATGATCCCTTTGTCTGGGAATGGACTATGGGAGTCAAGGACAGAGGTGTGGTCACCAAGTGGGAGATTGTCACAGTGATCCAGGGAGGAGATGTAGTTCTCAGGTTGCTCCTATTTTCTCAGAGGCAAGATCTTCATAGGAGAGTGAGGAGGGCATGATGGAGGCTTGAGAAAAGAGAAGGTATGATAATGGTGGGTGACGAATTGATTAAGGAACTATGGTAGGATTTCTACCCAAACATCTGGAGGAATAAGCAGTTTGATAAAAAATGCTTACTTACCTCAGAACCTGTGAGACTTCTCTGACTGTGCACCTTTCTTTCTTGTGTCCAGTTTCTCTCCCATCACCCTATTTCTTGACCTCTAACTCTAGATGACCTCCAGTTGACCCACAGAACCCTAACATTTATTAAGAAGAAAATGACAACGCACTGACACATCAGCTTCTTATACCAAAGTCTTTGGAAGGACTTAGGAGGCCCTTAGAGTGCCCAGTTCTCCTCGAGAGACTGTTACACACATGTGTATCATTTCACTACCTCACCCTCCAGTCAGTGAGGGAGGACCATAGAGTTCCATGCTCTTATTAAGACCATCCTCTCCTACCCACGATACAGACCTCATCAGTATTTGAGGGAGACCCACAGGGTTCTTCATACTTTCTGCCCCATGACACCACTCACCTCACAATAGACCGACTAACAGAGCAGTCCCAACATGTCCTCAGTTAGAATTGATGACTCCTGAAATGACCAGTAGAACTAATCTCATCTTGACCCAGAATTTTAAGACTCTAAGATCTTCTGGAAAATAGCATATTTAAGGGCAAGGTGGAAATGGATTACACCAGTTCCATCCAGTTCCCACTAGACAGATCACAGGCCACTGGGTGCAGCCTAACTTCAAAGGAGGCTGCGATTGTGTAACTAGGGATGAGGAAAATGAAATGGCATTTGATGAGCACAGACAGACATTGTCTCTGCCATAAGCAGTCAGAGATAAAAACAAGTAGGCACACAGAGACAGTGGTGACACAGAGATCAAGGAGAGAGAAATCTTCAAGAAGGAGGAATTGATCAATGATGTCATGCTACAGAAAGGCCAAGTAAGATATGGACATAAAAGGTCTGATTTTTTTCAGTTAGGAAGTGCCTGGTAACATTATGAAGAGTAGTTTCTGTGAAGTTATTAATGATGTGAAAGAATGGGAGGTAAGGAAGTAGACTATTCTGTAGGAGAATCTAGTGAAGTAACTAGAAAAGGGTGCGTACAGAGCGATTTTTTTTTTTAATGCAGGCAAGATGTTTACAAGCTAAAGAACTCAAAGTGAAGGAGAAAGTCAAGATAACAGAAAGGTGATAACTCATCAAGGAGGTCTAGAAGAAGCCAGGAAAGGATGAGGCCAGAGCACAGTGAGTGTGTTAGTTTTGGACCCGAGGAATGGCATGGCCTCTTCTAAAATGTGTGGGAGGGCAACAAGGGCAGGAACAACTGAAGAAAAAGTTTGTAAGTGAGGGAAAGGAAGTGAAGGGAGTTCATGTCTAATGGTGTTCATTTTTCAAATGGTTGATCTGTGGTTATGAAGGGAATGATGGGAAAATTCTGGGGGGCGTAAAATAGCTGCTGTGTGGAAGATGTGGGCCTAACCATGAAAAGCAGTATTGTATTTAGGGCTCAGCTGAGGTTGGAGACCCCTAATGTGTAGTGGCATCAAGATGCACCATTGTGAGCTTTTCTCCACCAGTGCACTCTCCAGGGCAGAGACAGGTGTTTTATTTTTGTAGAGTGGAATATTGTGGAATAACGAGGGATTGGTGGGTGAAGGTGCTGGTCAGTGGTCTAGGATGGATAGGAAAGGAAGTGAGGCCAAGAAAAGTCTGATGGCCTGGGAGAAAGTAGAGGTGGAGGGACTGGACAGCATGAGGAAATGGAAGAACGGAGGGGGTGAGAGCAAAGGAGTGAGAAATGAAGAATAAGAGATTGTTGCTGTAGAAGGTAGGCTATCAGAGTTTTAGATTTATGGTAGGGAACAGTTTTAAAGGGAGAGGGGATCCAGAGTATGGCCATGGAGGGAGTTGCTAAAGTGATTTGAAAGTAAGGTGCTGTGGAGTGGAAAAGGTTACAGAGCTCAGGCTCTTGATGCATTTGGGGTAGCATCCTGGAGAATAGTCAGTTATTTAGACTAGGAGTTGGTAGTATAAGCTACAAAGAAGGGTTGGATTTTTTTGTGGGGTTTTTTTTTGCATAAAAGTGGAATTATAATAGTCTGAAGTGGCAATGAGGAGCTAGAAAAATGTAAACCCCTCGTTTCATTTTATTTTCCTCCACCTGGTTTATGTCCTTATCATCCTGTTTGAATTATAGAAATATTCTAATTGGTTTCCCTGATTTTGGCCTCTCTCCCACGTATCTATTATACACATGACTGCCAGCTAATTAATCTTGTTGAACAGCTTGATCATTGCTCACCCTTGCTCAAAATCAGCAGTAGCTCCCTATCTGCCTGTAGAATAAAATCCATCTTCCTTAGCCCCGCCCTCAAGGTTCCAAGCACAAATCTGGTTTCAATCTACTACTTTGTTTTATGCATCTAGTTTGAGGCATAAATTTGATGCCTCAAATTGCTTTAAATTTGATACTATGTTATTAACACTAATCTTGGAGGACTTTCCCAAATATGGTTTTGTTAACTGTCAGGAATGTTCTTCCCACCTATCTCAGAATGTCATTCTTCAAGGGCCAATTCAAATGCAGATTAGCCTCTGCCTCCTCAAATGACATCTCTATTCCCTGTTCTTCTTTTGTAAAAAAAAATTCACATTAAGCTTTATATCTTAGTTAGTCAAATATGCATTAAGCAAGAACTACTCCTAATTTATCATTGCATCTCAGCCCATGGCACCCCCAGCTCATAACACACAGGTCCGTATCTTGCCTTTGTAGGTGTCCAATGTCTGCTGGCTAACTGCATGCATGAGTTCATGAATAAATAAATGATTGGGTGAATAGAGGTCTTATGATGTTCTAGTAGTTTAGGGCCAGAGTCCTTCACTAGAGGATGATCTCCTCAAGGTGTAGGGTTGATTTTATGTGTGTGTGTGTGTGTGTGTGTGTGTGTGTGTGTGTGTGTTGGGGCAAAAATAGGTTTATAGTTGTTTGTATGGAAAATAATACAATAGTTAATAAATAATAATACAAGAAAAAACTCTATCACACACACACATATACAGAGAGAGAGAGAGAGAGAGAGAGAGAGAGAGAGAGATTATACGGTAAAAAAGAGATCTGTTGCTTCAAAAATACTGTGGAACAAACAACACCAAAACTGAGTAACTTAAAACAACAAACAACAACCATTTATTCTCATGGTCTGTGATTGAAGGAGGGTTTGTTGATCTAGGCTGGGCTGAACTGGGGTGATTTGGTTCTGCTCCAAGTGTCTCTTATCTTAGCTAAGGCATGTTTTGTGTTTTGTTTTTTCATGGCAATGTCAGAAATAGATTTTTTTACCCTTAATATTTAGCACTGTTCTAGGAGCATTGTACGCTAAGAACACAGTAGATGCCCAATAAAACCTTGGCAAATGGAATTGAATTAGGCAGCTTCACACCTAAGTCATTCTCCCTGTCTCAACCCCCAAGTGCTCTAGAGAGTGAACAGGGCTTTTGACAGCAAATGGCTGTTTGTATCCTGACTTGAATGAAATGTTGACTCTTCTAACTGGACAGCAACTCCCTTAGCAGAGGCCCATTTACTCATTTAATTATTTGATTCATTGAATCATAATAAAAATTGTCATTGATCTATGTGGTAACTTCATTCTAGACAACGAAGGGGGGAAAAGCCACCTTTGAAAAAAGCAGATATTTCATGTTTAGAAAGTAACCTTCCCTTTTTCTCCTGTTTGGCCAGGCTGTGACAACATGCTGATGGGCATAAAGTCTCTGAAAATCGTGAAGAAGACTCTGGACACAGATGGCTCTTGGATGAAAGATGCTGTCAGCGACTCTCCGAAGGTTTACTTCTTAATCGGATCCAGAAACAACACTGTTTGGGAATTTGCAAACATGCGGGCACTCCTGGAGGATAGCACCAAGTCAGGCCCCCGGAAGCTGATCTTACCACAATCCTGGCAGGGAACAGGCCAAGTGGTCTACAAAGGTTTCCTATTTTTTCATAAGCAAGGGACTCCCAATGAGATAATCAAATACAATCTGCAGAAGAGGACTGTGGAGGATCGAATGCTGCTCCCAGGAGGGGCAGGCCGAGCCCTGGTCTACCAGCACTCCCCTTCAACTTACATTGACCTGGCCGTGGATGAGCATGGGCTCTGGGCCATCCACGCAGGGCCAGGCCTCCAAGGCCATTTGGTTCTCACAAAAATTGATCCTGGCACGCTCGGAGTGGAGCACGCATGGGACACTCCATGCAGAAGCCAGGATGCTGAGGCTGGGTTCCTCTTGTGTGGGGTCCTCTATGTGGTCTATAGTTCTGGTGGCCACGGCCCGCATCGCATCACCTGTGTCTATGACCCACGGGGCACGATCAGTGAGGAGGATCTGCCCAACGTGTTCTTTCCCAGGCGGCCGAGAAGTCATTCCATGATCCATTACAATGTCAGAGATAAGCAGCTCTATGCCTGGAATGATGGAAACCAGATCATTTACAAACTCCAGACAAAGAGAAAGCAGCCTGTGAAGTAATGCATTACAGCCGGAGGGAGAGCGCCTTGGCCTTGGAAACTGCTCTCCAGGACACTGAGGCCACAGCCCCTTTGCAATACTGTCTGCCTCTAATCACACACAGGGATAGGGTCTAGAAGTCGGAATGCATGTGCATCCTCCCGAATGTTGCTGCCTTAAAGATCTTTCAAGAGCTTTAATGAGAGTCTGTCATTCAGAAATTTTCAACAACTTCCATTCATTACCCATCCAAACGTCTTGCGATCAAGGCCCTCCACATTCTGATCCAGTTTACTTCCAGCCTTTTCTTTTACTAGCATTGACTCTAACTCTACCCACCCCATCCCTCCAAGCGGTTAGAAATGCAGGCCACCTTCTAATACTGCTGGCTCTTCTCTCCTCTGGCCTTTGCTCAAATGCTTTCCTCTTTCACAAATGCCTTTTGATATTCTTCCATGTTTACTGCCTAACTAAAGTACTCTTTCTTATTGATGTTTAATCTAGCTCTGCCTCTCTACCAAGCTAGGCAGATATAATAATAAGGTAAACACATGAATATTTGAATACCACCTTCCAGGTGCAAAGTGTTTGCACCTTTGTTACATCATTTAATTCTTATCATGGTGTTGTATGCAGAACAAGTCTTTAAAGTTCCCATTTTAAGAGATGAGAAGAGCTTAGGTGAGCCATTCAAAATAACAGAGCTACAAAATGAAAGTCAGAGCTATAAAATACTGCAAGTCCCATAGTTTTTTCATTCCCCAAGGAAGCACCAAACACAGGGTGTCTCCCAAAAATGTATACACCCTTCAACAGCCGACAGCTCAATTTTGAAAATGAAATGTATTTTAATAAACACTGCTTTTATAAATATTCAAAGTGTGTGTCTGTTCGTTCACCCAGTCTTTACAAGCAATACGTTTATCATTTCATACCAAAAATAACGGTCTTCCCTTTAACCACTTTTCATGTTCACAGAAGACCTTCCCATAGGCCTTTCAAAGGCGACTTCCTCCAGAACACCAGTCTGGGATGAGGACCCTACCTCTAGCCTCATCTTGTCTTTGTTCCCCAGCATCTCTCTTCTTGCTTGAAATACAATAAAGCTGACACTAAGCAAACAAACTTCATCAGGTTAATTTGCCTACATGCCCTCAAGCAAAGCAGTTTCAGGGAGTGAGGCCCAGGCCTGGGTTTACAGTGAACAAGCCTCAATACACTGAGGCCCTTGGTAAATATTCTGGAATCTGGATGGAAGCCAGATAGCCTTCAAGTGACTCCGTGCCACAGCAGGCGTGCCATGTGGCACAGGGGACAGAGGGCAGCTGTGCCTGGCCAGAGGGGCTTCTTCAAAATCTTTCCCACACATTAGTCCAATTCAGTCAGGTTTGGGTCACAAGGGCAGGCTCCGGTGCCAGTCTGTGTCATGTGCTGAGGCCCCTGTGTTCCCAGGTTGGTCACATGAGAGGAGTTTGCTTTGTATACTTGCAGCTGTTTGCCAGACTCTGCCAAGCTCAGGCGGGGCCATAGGCAGTGAAGAGAGGTTTTCTTCTCTGTAGCATTTGAGTAGCTCTTTGGCAGAATGGGATTGCTCATCCCATGGATACATTGCAATTACCCACCGTTCTAATAGAGTGATACAGAAAGCTCAAATCCATCGTGGAATGAGGCAGGTATGCATAAACATGATGATATTACCCGGTCCATGGGTTTGGCGACATTCCCTACCCTATGGGTAAAAGAAGATTACCTATTTCCCAGGGAGAAGGGATGTGAGCTGTCTCGCAGAGGAGGGGAGAGTGGAGTTATTAGCGAGTGGGGCTTTGTGCGAGTCCTGGGCACATGGTTCCTTTGGAAGCACGGAGGAGAGGTTGCCTTTCATTTGTGATATGCTTTGGTTTTTTTAAAAAATATATATATTTTATTGATTTTTTACAGAGAGGGATAGAGAGTTAGAAACATCGATCAGCTGCCTCTTGCACACCCCCTACTGGGGATGTGCCCGCAACCAAGGTACATGCCCTTGACCGTAATCGAACCTGGGACCCTTGAGTCCGCAGGCCGACGCTCTATCCACTGAGCCAAACTGGTTTCAGCTATGCTTTGGTTTTTTGAGTTGATAGTTCTGCAGGGTGCACTGTTGACTAACAACCCACATGGTGCCTGAAATTCCTGCAGCTAGAATGACTCTTTTAGGCCAAGACGTTTTCCCCAGGAAGCCCCTGTTAATGTGCCACTTTTGTACACTTTTCGCTTCTTCCAGGTAAATCGCCTTTTAGCTCTGGGGTTTTTGTTGGATTTTAGTCCAGATTAAAGTCCCTATGACCTATACTAATGGTTCTTAAACTTGACTGCACGTAAGAATCACTTGAGGAGCTTTTAAAAATCCTGATGCCAGGCCAAACCTCCAACCCATCAAATCGGAACCTCTGGAGGTGGGACTCAGATACATTTTTTAGTCCCCTCCTCCAAAGTGGTTCCAAAGTGCAAATACACTTGAGAGCCAGTGACTGACACCATTCTTTAAAGTGGTTTTTTAAAAAAAGTAATGGCATAGTTCTGAGAACAGATTAGCATCTTCTGGGGGCTGGGGGCTGGGCAGTGGGTCCCGTGGGGCAATGACATGTGGGACTTGGGAACACCCATGAACTCGTGTGAACTGTGGCAGCCTCCTCCACAGAAGCCTCCCTGCGGCTATTTTAAGGAAGTGAAAGAGAGCTGGAGGGTGTCCTGCTGTAACACAACTCTTGTGGGCCCCAGCCTTCCTCTCCTGGCTTTGCCCTCAGTCTGCTTCTGGCCAGGTTCCTGCAGTGGCCGGAGTCTCATATTTGCCAGGCTGGCTTAAGTTCTGTTCCTATGTGCATCTTCTGGGCACACTGGTAATTTCAGACCACCGGGGTAATTTGAAAAAAGATGCGTCTTGTGGCGTTTGTCAACACTTTAGCCTGTGGAAACATTGAGAGTGAGAGAAAAAAAAGAAAAAAAAACTGAGGCCAGGTCTGTGGTGACTCCTGCCAGAGCTGGGGACTATGCCAGAGTCCCTGGTGTCGCTGCCATCTGAGGCCCACACAGGGATTTTAATCAGCTGAACCGAGCAACTAGTGCTTGGAGGCCTAGGCAGGGCAACAGCTCAGCAGTACCACCAAAGGGGATTCAGGCCAGACACTAGGGGAAGGCTTTGGACTGGGTCTTCAGGGCCGGGTCCTGCCCAGATTCTAGAATCCGTTCCTGTGGTCAGACCGTCAAGGCTTTTCTTGGGCCTGTGGACCCCAGCCTTGGTGCTGGGCCCCCGGAGCTGCTTCTTGTCCTCAGCTGTTCACAAGACAGGGCACCAGTGCCTCTAGATGGCGCTGACCACTAGAAGGACCTCCACCCCAAGTCCAGGGACTCAAGTGCATGGGGACCCTCGGGTGCCTCAGAGCCTCCCACACTGAGGGGCGGGCTGGGGTTGGACGGGGAGACCGGGAAGGAGAGGCTTCCCTCTGGCCAACCTCAATTGGGGCAGAATCGCACCGGTCCGGGAGTCCGGACATCCAAAGGGTAGTTGCGCTCGCTGTGTGTGCCTCTAATCGGTTTTTCTATGGCTTCTTCCTCTGCAATTCGCGACACGAATTCCCTCTCTGCTTCCCCGTTTTCATCTCTTTCCGCCGGGGAATGGTGCCGAAGGGCCGGAGAAGCCCAGGACCGAGAGCCGGGAACCGGCCGGCGGCCTCACGGGGCGGGAAGGGTGCGGGGATGGGAAGGTGACAGGGCGGGGCGGGGCCCCGGGAGGGGCGTGGTCTTCGGGGGGAGGCGGGGCTTGGGAGCGAGGAGCGCAGCCGGGGGCGGGGCGGGGCTAGGAGGACCTGGGCTGGGGCAGGTTCGAAGGGGCGGGGTGACAAGGCCGGTCCTTACGGAACCCGAACCTGTGGAGGAAGGTCCTACGGTTCACAGCGGCGCGGGAGAGGGCGGGGGAGTGGCCGAAGGGCGGTCCCAGGGGAAGAAAGGCGGGGGGAGCGGGCGCCTCGGGATGAGCCTCCGTGGGTCCCCGCCCCCGTCACGTGGGCTCCAGACCCGGCCGCTGCCGGTCGCTCTGCTGGTGGGTCGGTCAGTTGGTCGGTGGGTCAGTGACCTGCAACTCGGCTCTCAGCTCTCATGTTCGGAGGTGGGAAGGACCCGGGAGCGGCCCGCACACCTGAGCCGCCCGGAGCGGAGCCCCGCACCCAGGTCAGTGGGCTCTCCCCACGCCCCCAGGCCCGCTGCAGACCCCGCAGGGGCATTGCCGGGGACACGGAGAGCCCCCAGGTCCTAGACCCACCCGCGGAGTAGAGGTCAGTGGCAGGGTGGCGTCAGAGCGTGTCCCAAGCGCGAGGACGGGGACCCTCTTCCCCTGCTCTGGCCAGAAGACTGGGAGGACGGTGTACCTCCTGTGGATTTGCTCCGAGCCTGCACCCTACTCTGCCCGGGACTAGGGACACTCTGCGCCGCTACAGGTGCTAGGATGTCCCTGGAGGTGCGCTGTGTGGCCGTCCCTTCAGTGCTGTGCGGTATGTCAGCTCTGCTCCGTCAGCTGGGGCAGCAGCGTAATCTAGAGAGAGCCCGAGGTGGTCGGGACGTTTACGGTCTGTTTGCCCAAGTAAATCTGTGTTTGACAGAGCGTGTGTCCGGATGCTAAGCCTTGGCGGAGACCAACTCTATACTGTAATCGCAAAAATGCAACAGGCTTCTGAAACTCTCAAGCCACTGCCTCCCAGGAGACAGCAGGCAGGGGGTGGTCCTGCTGGAAAGTGGGCTCCTCCTCTCCCTCCTGACATCCCCGCTCCAGACCCCAGTTTTCCCTCAGATAAAAATAAAGTTATATAGCTACAGACCAGAACTTTTCCAAGTTTGGGTGGGATCGAAACAGGCATTCTAGTCGTTTTTTTAAATTCTTTTAAAAAATAAATCCAGAGTATTATGTTTTTACATTTACAGCAGCTGGGTATTTGGTATAGATCCGTCTCCCTTTCCAGTTTGGGTCTACTTCTGTCTTTCTCTTCATCTCTCTCTTTCCTCTCCCAGTTCCTTAATTGATTATAATACGAACCTGAAGTGTTTCCAAATTTTATTGCATTTTGTGAAGTAAAATGCCCAACTACAGAAAGGTAATTGGCTGTAAAAATAATGAATTCATCTTCAGCATGTTCAGTCTGTGGTTATTATTTGTATATGGAAAACACATAATGTTATTTGACTTAGAGATTATGTTCCTCTTTGGGGCTTAAGAGAGGCAGCCCATTTGTATTCTGCTTAAATTCATCTTTAAATGACTTTGAAGTGGGTGATAAATTTAACACATTATTATTATTTCTTTGAGATTTGAGGATGTGCCAGTTACTAGCTTATTGCTAGTGGGGAGACAAACAGTATCATGGGCATTTCTTTACCGGGGTACCTATAGCAAGTGTGCTGACCTCCCGGATTATTTACCCAGTGCATGAGGTATTAGCAAAGAGTTGTTGGAATTCCTATCTTTCATCTGAGCAGGGAAAATCTGGGATAATGTCAACAAAGGGGTGTCATGTATGTAATGGACCGCAAAGAATATTTCCTGAGTTTCTCCAGGCAGACGTGGGCAGTGTGTGGCCTAGGCTGTGGGAGCTGTGTAGTAGGCAAGCACCAGCTAGCCCTGAGAAGTGGCAAGTTGTCCAGCTGGGCCCCTATGGGGTGGTAGGCAATAAAGTTGACAAGGATGAAAAACATGGTCCCAGCAGGTGGTGAAGTCTGGACTTTGAAAGCATGGAAGCCAATAATGGGCCTTAAGCAGGGGAAGGATGGCTGTTTCGGTGAACTTAAAGTCAGGAACCTTTGCCCTAGACCCTCCCAGCTTCCCAAACCCTAATCTGATGTGGAGAAAACCCAGTAAATACTGGTATTGTGGGATGAATGGCCAGGCAACACTTTAGAGCAGTGCTCTTCAACTGTAACAAGCTTAAGAATCGCCTGGGGATCTTGTTCAAAAGCCGATTCTGATCTCTAGGTCAAGGGTGTGGCCTGACATTCTGCATTTCTAACCTGTTCCTAGGTTGTGAGAGCCCTTCACTATCTATAACCAGGATTTAGAGCTGTAGTTTGCAAAACCTGGCTATGCCTCAGAATTGCCTGGGGGAGCTTTTAAACTATTCCTATTAAGTATGTTTGGGATTTTTTTAACCAAGTTTCCCCAGGTGATGCTGATTTCCCCAGGTGAAGGCTGGGTGGGACCGGCTGTGGTGGACTCTTGGCGATGCTGTGGGAAGCAGTAACCAGGGGGCAAAGACACTGGGGGTGGAGACCCCAGATAGGACCCTGGAAAGTCAATTTGCCTAGAAGTGATGAGGCCTTATATTTGGTGTGAGATAGTGGGAAACTGAGGCAGGAGAGAGAATCTATAAGACAGGGGGCTAGGGAGTAAGCCCTGTCAGTCTCTTGAACTGACTGCACAGGCCAAGAGAGGAGGGAAGAACGATTCTGAGAGAATTCAGCGTTGGCCCGGCCTGTGTGGCCCAGTGGTGGAGCGTTGACCTATGAACAAGGAGATCACAGTTTGATTTCTGGTCAGGGCACATGCCCAGGTTCTGGGCTCATCCCCCTGTGGGGGGCATGCAGGAGGCAGCTAATCAATAATTCTCTCTCATCATTAATGTCTCTATCTCTCCCTTTCCCTTCCTCTCTGAAATCAATAAAAAAAATTATCTTTTTTATAAAATAGAGAGAGTCCAGCTTTGGAGGAGGGATGGCATGCACTTAGGACTATAACATTTGGGGTAAGATTTGAAGTTATTTTTTACCGGGCCATCAGAAAATTGTTTTCCTGAAATACAAATCTGTTCATGACACTTCTCTGCTTAAAATCCTCTGGTGGAGTCCCTATTGCAAAATATGAGAAGGAAGGGCTAATGTGAACACACTGGGAAGCATTTAAATATTTATTAAGTTCCCAGACGGGGCACCCCCATTCAAGAGGTGACACTCAGGGGAAAAATAAAGGGACACTGTCACCACTTGGTGTGGGCACAACTAAGCTAAAACATTTGGCAGCTTTGTGTTTTCCTGAGTCACTATTTTTTCCTGCTTCCTCCTTCCTCAGAACAGTTCCACTTTATGATTCCTGGCATCATTCTTTGGCTTCAATACTTCTAAGACCAGAATGTATCTCATGATGGTCCCCTGAAAGCCAGGTCTGGTTCAACCCTGTGGATCTTCAGGAGATCATTTCTTATCTCTCAGGCACCAGGTAAATCTTCTGGGAGGTGCTGTCCAAGAGCATCTATTTAGCTTTAGACCCAGATGGCCCCAAGAGTTCCAGGGGGCTGCTAACTCTCAGCTTTGTCTTCAGGAAATGTGTGATACCTGTTTCGTGCTTCTAGGTAATTCTTGCTTTGGTGCTCCTTGATCATTCTTACTTTCATTTCCTCTCTCTGTCACATACACTGGTCTGCACACGGATAACTGAGCATTCATTGCGCTCGATGCTTTTAATCGCCATGTTTCCTGTTGTATGGTAATAATCTTGGCCTCTGTAACACACCTGTAGAAAGAAAGTCTAGACACAGATGGGATAAGATTGCCTCTTTGAAAGGAGAAAGTATAACATCTTTGTATGGCATCCAGGGCTCTGCAGAAGCTGGCGATAATTTAGCTCCCCAGCTGCATCTCCACTGTCCCCCCTCCATCCTTTGTGCCTCTCTGCCTTTGCATATACTATTTCCTCTTCCTGGAAGGCCCTTTGGTCTCTGCTCTGCCAGATGAACTAACTCTTATTAATCCTTCACATTAATGTAGATCAAACACTTGAAACACCTCTTCTTCCCCCACCCCCACGTCATGTTTACTCTTCTCTCTGATACTGCATATGTATAGCATCAAATACAGATCTCTGTTGGAGTACTTAGGCACCTCATTTGCATATCTCTATCCACACACCCTGCAAACTCTGAGCTGCTCTAGGGCTGCATCAGCCCTTGTGTGCAGCCTACACGTGGCAGATGTTCCGGAAGAGTTTGTGACAGACGGGAGCCTTGAGCTAGCTGGTTTTGCAATGTTTGCCTCAGTAAAGGGTTAAGGGGCAGGTTATTTTGTGTAGGAGACGAGGGAGGGAATAAGACCAGAACAGGAAAGACTGGGACAAGCCCAATGGGGAGTGGCCCACATGGCTAGAGTCCTAGGGTGAGGTGGAGAGGGGACTTCAGGAGAGGTGGGGCTATAGCCTTAGGCTGTGGATAGATCATAGAAGGCCTTGAAAGTTGAAGCTAAAGAATTTAAATTTTATTCCAATGACATTGAAGGTCTTTGAATATGGAAAAGACTTGTGAAAGCTGAGCTTTGACAAGGATTCAGGGTGGGGAAGGGCAGATTGGAGGGAGAGGGGAACTTCTTGTGAGAATGCACTGTTGGACTAACCCACTGAAGTAGATTAAGACCTAAATCAAGGGAAAGGCAGTAGAGATGGAGAAGAGGAAACAGAAGTGAGTGAGCTTGCCAAGAAATCCTGAAGGATTTGGTGACTGATTGGATTTGAGGGAGGGAGAAAAGAGTCAAATTGGACACTGACATTTTGTGCTAGTTTGCTGGGAGAAGAAGGAGGCAATTGTTAGCAGCATGAGAGCTTGGAGGGACTTCGAAGAGGAAAGGCAAATGAGGGTGGCTGAGTCTCTGGAATCAAGAGGGAGCCATGGGCAGTTTTTTGCATGCCCCTTATATTTTTACTCTGGAGAATGGTGAAGCTCAGAAGCAGGCTCAGCTGCTCGTGACAGAACCCGGGCCTCCTGGTCCTCTGGCCTTGGGCTCTTTCCTTTGGAGCACAATGGGTTTAGCCAGAGAGAATTTGCCAGAAGGCCCAGATGGAGATTCCATTAAGCAATGAAAAAATGGGAGAGACCAGGCTTGGGTGAATTCGCCCTTCAGGACAGCTAAGGCTGGAGTCTTATAGGTCAAGGACTCAGAGGGGAAGTGTCTGCTGGCAGCCAGTGCCAGGGTGGGTGTGAAGGCTCATGAGTCCTCCTTTCTGTCCTGTGGCCTGGCTGTATGTGGGCTGATGGGAAGTGGGGAGAGCTTTTATGGTATCAGCACTCATACTTGTTAGTGCTCGGTGTGGAAGCATGTATACTAAATGGTTTTTCTGGGACTGCACCCACCAATCTATCAGTTCTATGGAAAGATGTATTCCAATATCCAAACACCTTTTTTTTTTTTCTAGACAATTTTTAGGGACACATCCAGTCAGTCATAAGAAGTTGCCTGTGTAGTGTTGGAGTGGGGTCCATGGCAGGGAGGGAGCCTATCTGGGGAAAGGCAACCAGCCCCGAGGACCTCCTCGCGCAGGGGCCTGGGGGTAGGGCCAGGATCAGGGATCCAGATGACTGGTGGAGGGCCAAGGCTGTCAGATGAGGAGAGGACTTAATCTAGAATCTGTTCTGCTGCCCAGAGACTCCGTGGCCTGAGGCTGGATTTCCTCCCCGCTTACCCCTCCCTTCCACACCTCTCTGCCCAGCCCCGCTCCTCAGCCTCCAGCATCCTAGGATAAAGCCCTGCCTTTGCCAGGGCACCATGTTCACCTGTTTGATAAGGCAGAGCTGGATTAATGCATTTAGATGAAAACATTTAGATTATTGCCGGATGTGTGGTGATTGCCAAATAAAAACAAAGAAACGATAAATGCTGGGATTTGACTTTGAGCAAAAACTTGTTAAGCCTCTTGGCTCTTTTCAGCTGTGTAACTAGGTCTGGCAAATTTCTGCTTCATCTTGTTTTGAGTTTTTCTTTCTTTCTCTTTTTTTCTAAGACCAGAATGTATCTCACGAGCCTGCTCACCCATTCTGAAGTATCAGGGATAGCCATAGAGTGCAGACTTGAGATCTGGGTTGCCATGTCTCAGGAAGGACTTATGCAGAAGAGAGTGGATAGAGGGGCTACTAACAAGTCTCCAGGAAGACTTCGTTAACCCAGGTGAAGCTACGGGGAATTGACCGGGTCCTGGCCTCCCCCCTGGCCTACAGCTGCTTCCATGTGCCCAGGTGGCTCTGATTTGGATACACAGGCATACCTGGTTTTATTGAGCTTGGCTTTGTTGTGCTTCACAGATGTTGTGTTTTTGAAGGCAGACCCTTCACCAGCAAAAAGGTTAGGACTAGCTTTAGTGCAATACTCCATTGTGATGGCTTGGAACCAAACCCACCCGTGTCTGTTTCCTGCTTGAGGACAGGCATAGGGAAGGAGGAGATCCAAATCTCAGGGTGGCCATGCCTGCTTGGAGAGTGCCAGTGCCTGCTGGCCGCCGCGAGTGTGTTTTAATACCGTAGTCAGAACTCCTCTGCTCTGACTCCTGAGTAAAGGCATAAATCTATAGTGACTTGTGAGCTTGGATGGAATGTGCCAGTCAGATGTAGCTGGGCCTCTCAGCTGGGCGGGCACTACTGTGGCCTGGGGAGCCACTCCTGTGACTGTTCTGGGTGTCCCAAGAGGTCTTAGAAAAATCCTCCTACCTGCTTCTGGCAGAAAGGC
This sequence comes from Cnephaeus nilssonii, assembly GCF_951640355.1. Classification (NCBI taxonomy): domain Eukaryota; kingdom Metazoa; phylum Chordata; class Mammalia; order Chiroptera; family Vespertilionidae; genus Cnephaeus; species Cnephaeus nilssonii. The sequence goes on along the minus strand of NC_137084.1, from coordinate 38,509,879 downwards.
TCAGGGAGCCCTGCCAGAAGGAGTCTTGGTTTGACAACCTATCTTTCTCTCTCTCTCTCTCTCTCTCTCTCTCTCTCTCTCTCTGAGTGTGTGTGTGTGTGTGATGTAGGAGCCAAGTGGTGTGTTGTAGGGATTAAGCCACAGCTCATTCTAGGAAGACCGCAAATGGGTTACCTTTATTCCCTGCATGCATATGTGGCAACTCCTTTCTCTTCAGGGACAAATTTCCTTCCCCCAACACAAGAATCGGAGAGGTTTTCACATGAATAGCCAGCTCCAGCTGCACTGCTCCACGGAGACAACAGAGGTGCAGACAGGCCCCTCGGCAAGCTGCCTCCAGAGGGAAGGATGGGGTGGGGCTTGGGCTCTGGTGGACTTTACAAGGGGTTTGCCTCATGAGATAGTAGTGTTATTCCCATTGTGTGGAGGGGAAACAGGTGTCAGAGAAGTAAAGTCATTTTTTTTAAGGTCCCAGAATGTTAGACTTAATTTATTGTCCTATCAGGGATGCTTTTGAGAGTGAAAGGAGGTGGACACATACTGAATTGGATGGGATCCTGGAATGACAGGAGTGTCCCAGGCACACTGGAATGTGTGGTATCAAACTCCAAATTCAGTAAGGAACCAGGACAGGTAAGGGGATGTCGGACTGGGGAGAATGGATTGCAGAAGGGGGAGGGGTGAAGTTGGAACTCGAATTTGGGTGGGAAAGGCAGATTCTTCTAATTTAACAGTTTGCTAAAGCAAAGGCATAGTTCTTGGCTCTGACACCTGACCTTGAGTAGATGTCATGAAAGAGTTTTATTACATAAGTTCTTCCTGCGACCAGCCAAGACATCTGGTTCTGTGATGCGAGGCTGCTCACCCGGTAACAACAACCGCCACCCTGCGTGTGCATCTAGGTTTTCTCTGGGCCGGCTCATTGGAGCTGCACAGTGCCTCAGCTGGGATTGTTGTCCTGCTCTGGAGAGAAGGAATCTGACTCCTCCTGCCCGCCCCCACACCCCCACTTCCAGCGTGGCAGGCAGCAGCTTTTCTCCACCACGAGGACTTGGCCTTCCTAGTCTCTGAGAACCCTGGTAGCTCTAGAGCATTGATTTCAGAGAGGAAGGGAGAGGGAGAGAGACAGAAACATCAATGATGAGAGAGAACCATTGATCGGCTGCCTCCCACACGTTCCTCACTGGGGATCGAGCCCACAACCTGGGCATGTGCCCTTGACTGGAATTGAACTCAGGACCCTTCAGTCCACAGGCCAACGTTCTAGCCACTGAGCCAAACCAGCTAGGGCAGGAAACTTTTTTCTGCCAAGGGCCTATTTGGATATTTATAACATCATTCACTTAATATAATTCACTTAATATAAATTTATGCTGCTATGAAAAAGTTCCTAGATTTATTGAATTTCCAGTCCTGCCTGTGGTTGCCTTGGCAGGGCCAGACCAAATGATTTCAAGGGCCTTATATGACCCATGGGCCTGACATTCCTACCCCTGCTCTAGAGCATGGACTTTGAATCAGAGGGGCCTCCATTTAAATCCCAACTCTACACATACTTACTGTTGCTACTTTGAGCACGTCTCTACCTCTCTGAGCTTTAAGTTCCTCATCTGCCCAATGAGAATGGGCCTATTTTATTTGGTTTTGGTAATGATTAAATGAGATAATGCACAGAAAACGTTGGCTACAGTGCTTGGCATGTCTTAAATAGTCAGTAAGTGGTATTATTATCATTATCATGCTGTTCTCAGGAGGCCTTGAAAAAATGCTTTGTCAAGAGGAGTGATTTATATCACCCAGACCTAAGCTTATACTAAGATTTCAGGGGGGAGTAGCATTCTTTGGGCCCCCAGGTGTGACTCGAAGGACAGCCGTGGTAGACATGAGCAGGAAATCCAGGAGGCAAAAGTGCACGGCAGGGTGGGGAACAGCCTGGTTTCACATGGCCGGTCACCAAAGTTCAGCACAAGGGCAGCAAACAGAGTTCAGAGCCCATGCCAGCTCGATGAGATGTAGCAGGGGTAAGTGCAAAGTCCTGCCATTAGGCTCCAAAATCAATTGGTGTGAGTATCCTACCTGACCATGTGGAAAAGCCCATGTAAACTGACGCAGCCTGGCTGCGTTGCTAGAAGTCCTGGGTTTATATCTTTCTAGGGTCTCATCCCCCTTTCCCTGCACTGGCCAAGACTGGCCACACCTGGAGGTAGTACTCTGGACAGCACACTTTGGGAGCAGGTGGAGGGGGGAACCTTAAATGCTGGAGTCCCTGCCTTGTTAGCTTGGGAAGGACCTGGGGACAGACAGGAAGACACCAGGCTGTGACTGTGATTTTCATTCAGGTGGGTCAGGGAGCTACCATGTTCTGTGGTGCTCAGAGGGCAGAGTTGAGGGTCCGTGGTGGTGATGGTCAAGGGTATAAAAGAGGAAGTAGGTTTGAGATGAGGTAAGAAATTCTGAATAACTCGAGCTTATCCCTAGGGCCACACAGCTGTCTTAAAGCATGTAGTGGAGGGTCTTGGCCAAGCAGTATTGACTAGAACAGTGGTCGGCAAACTGCGGCTCGCGAGCCACATGTGGCTCTTTGGCCCCTTGGGTGTGGCTCTTCCACAAAATATCACGGCCTGGGTGAGTCTATTTTGAAGAAGTGGCATTAGAAGATGTTTAAGTTTAAAAAAATTGGTTTTCAAAAGAAATTTCAATCATTGTACTGTTGATATTTGGCTCTGTTGACTGATGAGTTTGCCGACCACTGGACTAAAGGGAAATTGGTGAAATACCAGGGGAGGCAGAGTTTGCTGAAAGGTTAAAGTGCTGCAGGATTTGGGGTGGGGAGAGGTGTAATTGATGGCTTCTGAGCAGAGATGACTTGCAGCAACTATAGGGTGGAATGAGGGTGGGAGGCAGGGGAAGGGAAACCATAAAGCTGTGCAGAAGCTGCTCTGCCTTTGAGTCACAGGCTTAGTCCCGCTTGGGAACAGGGGTTGGGAGAGAGGAAAGGCTCTTTGTGGGTTGAAACGGAGGCTGTGATCCCAAACAAGTGATTGTACTGCGCGTATTCTCTGCTGATACCCACCTTCGTCCAACCACCTGACTGGGGCATGAAGGCTCTTATAGACTCGCCCTCCTTGAAGATTTTGAGAGCACAGCATCCTGGTACCCGGAGAACTAGGGCCATGTGGTCTGGGGCACTGGACTCACAGCATCCAAGACACTGGGAATTCTGGCTGTCTGCAGTCTGGGCCACAGAGCAAGCTTCCCACACCAAGAGGAGGTGGGAAGGGCTGTGGGCAGCAGGGCCTTATTCACATGGGCTGAGGTTTTGGGTGGGGTGCATGGATGGAGGATGCAGAGTGCTGTGGTTAAGCAACGTGGATGTCTGAGGGGCAGGCTATCCTGGCCTGGGTGGCAGGGAACGGAGCCAGGGAAGGCAGTGGGATGGGAGGCTATGGAAGCCCCAAGGTCAGAAGAGACCCACTGCATCTAGGGAAATGCTCACTCTTTTAGGAGCAGAGGTACTCTAAAGTCAATAGATTTGTGACCTCGTTTACTATTTCAATCACCAAGTGATTTTTGATCATCCTCTGCTGAATACTGTGATGGTGGGAACATGAGAGGAATGAAACATGTCCCCTGCCTGGAGGAAATTTAAGGACTGTACTCCTTCCTCAAAACAGGCAGTAATAACTGCAGAGAAAACACAGCAAATACTGGGGCGCCGGGCTTACTGATCAGGTGGCTTTTGATATGTGTCTTGAAGGAAAGACAGGACTAGAGACATCCCTCTCTATGGGGGTGAAGGGCATTTCTAGCAGAGGGAGCAGCGATGCCCAGGGAAAGGCATGTGGGTGGTAAATTATGGGGCTTGGGTGGAAAACAGCCAGTGGTTTGGTTTGGCTGGAACTGAGGATAAGTGAGGTTACATAGGGAGCCTGGGACTGAAGTGTTCATCTATGAAGTGCTCACCGTGCATCAAGCACCGAGCACTGAGCCTCTCGGGGCTTTAACCGAGGAGGAACCTGACACTGGATAAGTGACTTTCCCATGGTTCCTTATTTGGTGATAACTTTCGCACAGTCTACCCGGTCCCTAACCCTCATTCTTTCCACCCTATATAACCACCAGGCTGAGAGTCCAGATTACTTCGTTTTAAGTTGGCTGTGAAGATCAGCTCTTCATGTGGAGGCAGGAAGATGGCTGGTGTGCATGTGCCAGATAACATTAATCTTAGAGAAGCATTTGGTGGACATGGCCAGATTGTTATGATGCACACCCGGCCCCAATAAATATATGTGTATACACACATATGTGTGTTTAGGATGTAAATCTTGAATGTAGTAGGAAGTTGCATTGTTGTTCATGGCATCACGGAAACGGTTACTCTCTGAGTACTGTAGGCAATTGCTGATTTCCTGGTGGAATTCCTCTATTTTCTTTCCCATTCAAGGAAGTATATTAGAATGGGGCAAGATAATCGGGAGTCTTCTCTAATTTATACAAAAAGATTCTTGGCTTTAGCTACTTTATCATTAGTAACAAGTTACAACCCACCTCACCTGTTGAGGACCCCAGGGTGTCAGCCATGGAGGGATGGTCAGCGAGATGGTACTGTGGAGTGGGTGGGAAGGGTGAGGTGAGGGATGGGAGTCAGAGTAACCTGGGCAGTGACCCAGGCTGGGCTGTGGGGGTGGAGAGGAGCAGTCGGCACAGTTCCGCAAGTCTTTGCTGGGAGCCTGCCCATGCAGGGGTGTGGAGTGGGTGCTGGGATACCTGTGTGAAAGGAAAGTATTGTTTTTACAGTGACATTTTCAGGCTCTGAGCAAGTGGGTGCTGGCGGTGGCCACCTGCTGAAGTTGGGTTCTTTCTGATCCTGTGCCCTTAGAGCCATTCCGTTCTTATTGTTGAGCAGGTCTGCCCAGGGCCCCATCGTCTGTGAAGCCTGTTCTTCCTCCTGGAGCTCAACCCAGATCCAGCCCTTGCTTCTGTCCTCAGGGTGGCCCTGGGTGCTCCAGGCTTCCTCCTGGGAAGGTTTCCCTCAGCCCAGAGAGCAAGCCTAAGACCATCCCGGGAAGCTGGGAGGGGGGGCTCCCTAGTTAGTATTTGGGCTGCAGTGACTCAGGGGACTTCACGTGGGACAAAGCTCTACTAATTATGAGCACTTTGGAAACTCAAGAGCTACTTCAGGGTCACAAATCGAGCCCTCAAATGTCATGATTGAGTATAATTGAAAGAGAATTTTAAAAAAACCTAGTGATAGTTGAATGACGAATAGTGTTCATGGGAAAGACGCACATCTCACGGCATCTCGGTTACACACCGAGTGTGGAAACCTTCCCTCAGTATCTCCCGGTGTTCTGTGTGTGTGATGCCCACTAGGAGCAATTGTGGGGCTTCTCTGAGTTACAAGTACGAGGCTGTCGTCTCTCTGCGCCACCTCTGAGTTCAGTGAGCCTCCTGAGGCCAGACACCTCCTGCTCCAGGCTGCAGCCTTTCACACACGTCAGGATCTGGCCTGCCTCTCCCCAGCCCCTAGAGCCCAGCCTCAGCTACATCTTCCACCTTTGGAGTCTCTCCAGTCATCTCCCCAGCTATGATTTCTCTGCCAGGGGCCTGCGCTCAGACGGGCCTTGATCATCATGAATCCTGCTCACTGTCCCTAAGCTAGGTGCCTGGGAGACTGGCAGGATGACTGAGAGCAGGCTGTAGGAGCCTGGTGCCCAGCCTTTGTGGCAGACACTAGAGAGAGACAGTGTCTCACTCTGCTAGAGAGAGATAGGAAGCTCAGAGCTTGTGCACAGTGGCTGTCCCCCCCAGATCTGCCTAATTGGGAGGCCAGCTGCAAGAGATTTGGCAACTTCTCAAAATCATATATCTTCCCCCTGATCTCAACACTCAGGCCCTGATAAGGGGTCTTGGTCTTGGCTAAATCCACCTTCTGGAATAGTGCAGTTAGGGCCCTGTTCTCCGAGAGGGGAGAGGCCCATGTTGCTCATTTACTGGCCAGGCCCTGAGCGGTCCTTGACTCTCTCCTCTCTCCTAACCCTCTGACCAGCCCTGTGTGGGGCAGGTGTTCTTATCTCCATTACAGAGTAACCCAAGAGGTTAATATGTATTATCCAAGATCAAACACTAACTCAGCTTCAAGTAGTAGAGCCAGGATTTAGACCCAAGTCGATCAGACTCCAAAGCTTGGACTCTTCCCACTGCGTCCTGCTCCTCTCCTCCTGCAGGGGAATGAATGAGAAAGGCGTTGCAGAAGGCTTGGGGTGGACTGGGCTGGGAGTGGGGACTCTGGTATCAGTACTGCCTTCCCCTCCTGTGGCTCTTTTGAATCACACGGATGTCGCCACCTTTCACTTGAAGTGTGAGGAACTATCGGGGTTCTCCTTTGGGAAAATAATGGCCCAGCTTTATGGACAAAAAAAGAGGTGAAAAAAGGGAGAGAGGCCCCCAGAGGTTTTCATTCTCTGGGGTCAGGCTGACAGATTTCCAGGAGCAAGAACTCTGGGCCCTCAGGGAGGGGAGACCTGGAGCAGTGTAATCCTCCAGCCAGCCTCTCTTTGATCTGCAGGAGTTTGTGTACAAATGGGGGATTTCTGGGTCACTTTTTCTGGGAAAGTCCCTCAACCTCTCTCTGGCCTAAGTGCTCTTAGGGGAGGGAAGTGATCCCAGGTGGCAAGTGTCTTATGACTGGTGAGCTGAGGGTAGGGGCCCAGCCCTGCCCGCCCCTCCCTCCCCCAGCATACGCTGGAGTTGTTGACTTGGCTTGAAGAGAAGAGGGCTGGGCTGAGGGCTCTTGGCTCCTTGAATGCAGTTTGACAGCTGGTCAGGTCAAGGGACCCTGGGGTTTTGTCCTTGCAGCTGCCAAGTCTGGCCTTGCTAAGTGATCTTGCTCCCCAGGTTCAACTGCCTCAGAGCTGACTTACAAAGAAAATAAAGGACTCTCAGGAACTGGCCCTACCTGGGTGTTAAGGTTTGAAGATGTGAAGCGAGGTCTCCCTTAAACTGAGAGGAAGGGGCACCCATGGATGAGAACAGAGGCCCACGGCTCTGGAGAGGAGTTGTACCTTCTTCCCATGGTCTCGCCGAGTGTTCAAGATCCCGGGGCATGTGTTAGCTTGCTGGGAATGCCGTAACAAAGTACCACAGACTGGGTGGATTAAAGAACAGAAATTTATTTTCTCACAAGTCTCAAGGTTAGAAGTCAAGATCAAGGTATTGGTAGGGTTGGTTTTCTTCTGAGGCCCTTCTCCTTGGCTTCTCAATGGCCATCTACTCCCTGAGCCTTCCTATGATCTTCCGTCTGTACCCATCTGTGTCCTTATGAGGACAGCAGTCATATTGGATTAGGGCCCACCCTAATGACCTCACTTTTACTTAATTACCTCTTTAAAGATCTTATTTCCAAATACAGTCATATTCTGAGGTAGTGGGGGTTAGGACTTCAACATATGACTTTGGGGAAGGGGGTCATAATTTAGCCCATAACAGGATATTTCCAAGACCCTCATTGGGCAAGGCTCAGTGTCATGGTGAGGGATGGAGAGGCACTCACTGCTGGTCCTGCCGAGGGAGGAAGGGGCCCCAGCCCAGCCAGTGGAGGAGGCCTGATTGGCCTTGTCCAAAGGCTCAGCCCAGGGAAGTCCAGGCAGAGCTGGTCCCCGGTAGCCTGGGCTCTGTCAGCAGTGGGTTCTGTGTGGTGTCTTCATCTGGTTCCTGTGTGCTTCTCAACCCTCTGGAGAAGACAGAGGTGCTAATACCCCGCTGACCACATCCAGCCCAGGCCCGCAGAGGAAGCCCCCTTCCCTTACCGAGGCAGGAGCCAGGCTGCTTGTTGCCAGTGCACACAGCCTACCTGTCGTTAAGGAAATTCTTTGATTCTTTGGTCTCCTACTGGTTTAAACTTTTTTTTTTTAATGCAAAAGAAAAACTATTGCATTGATTCAAAATTAAAATGTTTAGCAAATGCTGAAATGAATGCTCAAAATACAGACTAAATGTTGATGAATTCAGTTAGCATTTGCCTAGAGCCTGCTAAGTTCCAGAGCCTGTGTTCCTCCCCAGGTAGCTTGGGAGGCTTGTAGGAGGTAGCTAGCTGCAGGCTAAGGTTATGCAGGAGGCACCTGAACACTCTAGATCAAGCATGTCAAACTCAGAGGCTAACACGGACCAAATAAACAAGGTTTAAGTTTATGTGGGCCACAAAAAAACAAAAGCTTCAATTTTCATAGAAACGTAGGTTTAATTCGATAGAGACATGCTGAATACAAAGGGCTGAAATAAATGAGTAATCATTAACATAAAGTAATAAACATTTTAATAAAAGTTAAAATTTTTTCTTGAACATTAACTTATCAGACACTGAATAACTGCACAAGTTAATAAGTGTAACGAAAATAAACGTATTTTTCTTGTTCTCTGAAATCGAAAGATTTCCTGTTGCGCACACCAAACAAGTCAGTACAAGACTAGTGACGTGGCAATCAGCTGCTAAAATATTCACTGCTAGTATTAGTGGAGAGAAATGGTGTGCCTGCGTGTAAGGAAAATGAATGCAACACGATTATAGTAATCAGTCATTAGCAAACGTTGTAGTTAGTTATTAATAATTATGTATAACAGGATATTGTAAAAATTAAATTATGAAATTTTTATTAAAATGTTCCTTACATACCGTTATATTGGCTGGGCTGCAAAAATATTCATTGGGCTGCGAGTTTGGCATGCTTGCTCTAGATGATAGAGAAAATTTTCCAATTCAGATCTGTTTTGTTTTTTTTTCTTGTCACTTAGCATTCTAAAATAATAGGAGGAGCAATGCCTGGCTTTATCTTCTGTCAGGGGCAGTTACATCCTCTTCTGTTGGTCCTTCGGGAGCATAATTGCATTCATCTATTATGTCTCTTGCTCATGCCAGGCCCAAGCACAGCCAAGTTCTTCATATGGTAGAGCTGCCTCCACTCCGAATATCAGGCTGGAGAGAGTGAGATTGGAGAGGCTGCTAAGGACAACTCCCCACCCTTATTTCAGGAAGCTGACCTCCCCCAACATCTCCCTTCTCCCTTTTCTCACCACTCGGAGACACACACCTTGAACATTTTGTGCCAGCCAACATTTACCAAGCGTGCACCTGTGTCAGGTTCGCTGCTGGGCTCTGAGGATAGAAGGGAGACTAGCATATACTCCTTGCTCTCAAGCTTCTTAATTTAGAAGGGGAGGCAGACAGGTCGAGGAATCGTATAAACAGCATGTAAGTGAGATGATAAAGGTGGGTGCCAGGTCTGGTAGGAGCAGCGTGGAGGCATCCAGCACCTTCAAGCACTGGGGGTAGTGGTGTCAGGAAAGGTTTCTCCTGGGGTTGGCGCATGTGTCGAAAACCCTAGAATGGGTAGAACTTGGCAGCAGAGATGGATAAAAGCGTCTCAAACAGAGGAAATAGAGAAAACGGGAAAATCTTTCTGGATTTAGGGATCAGGCAGCGGCCCATCGTGACTGGACCTGAGAGCGAGGCGAGATGTGCAGCTGGGAGTGTGGGCCTTGTTGGAGAAGTTCGGTGGCCAAGCTCCAGAAGACAGCTTTGTTCCTGAAATGGTGGGAGCCATGGGAGGTTTGGGGGCAGAGTAATAATGTCACAGGCTTTACGGAACATATCCTGTCTGCACTGGGAAAGAGATGGTCGAGGAAGAGTCAGCTGGAAGTAAGAAGCCGGGAGGAGGCAGCTTTGGCAGTCCAGGTGAGAGGCGGTGGGGCTGAAGGATGGGGAGATGAGAGTTTGGTTAGATATTAGGACCTTCAGGGAGTCTGAATGGCACTGTAGGAAGAACACCACATGAGTCATCAGGAATTTAGATTCAAATCTCAGTTCTGCTGGTCCCTAGCAAGGGAAGGCGGGGTCCTGTGACTCCCTCTGGAAAATCCAGGCTTCCTAAGTGGTATGTGTGCATGTTTGTTTAATCTTTTACTGAAAAAAAAAAAAATTCAAGCCTATACAAAAGTAGAAGGAATGTATAATGAATCTCCTTACTCATTACCCAGCTCTAAATGACCCCTGGCTGGTTATATTTTTTAGGTTGGTGGTTTTGAGCCGAAACGTCTTGGAAGTAGTCAGGTTGAGGCTATATTTGAATTTGTCTATCTTTTTCCATTTGTTCCTCCCTGGAGGTAAATCTGTGTGTGTGTGTGTGTGTGTGTGTGTGTGTGTGTGTGTGTGTGTGTGTGTTCTTTGCTGTGAGAGAAGGACAGTAGGAGCTTTCTTTGAAGGGTGTGTTCTTTCTTTGAAGGGGTTGTAGAGACACCCTGCGGGCAGGCTTCTTCCTGTCAGCGGGGTAGGTTCTCTCTGCCGTGGGGCCTGCAGGTGTGGACAGCAGGGAATAGAGGTAAAGACTGCTTGGGAGGGCGGTTTGCAGGCTCAGAGACCCTCCTTCCTTATCTATTCAATTGACCTGTACTTGTGGCCTGAGAGCCTGACTCATGCTGACCAAACCGACAAGGCTAATCTATAAACCAGGCACCAGTGGACTAATTCACTTTGGCAGGCGTTGTCCAGTGGCCACAACACAAACGCCTGCCCTCCCAGACTGCCTTCCTGGCATTACCCTACCTGGAAAAGTGAATTACAGGGTCATGTGCAGGTTGCTAGGGAGCCAGGCTCCCAGACAGAGGCGCCGCGTGGCTGGGTAGGGCTGTCACTCAGGATGCTGTGGGGGCCTCCTTGCTAGTGATCAGGAATCGACCCCCAGAGATTCCTTCTTGGTCACCAATGTGCCAAATAGAGCAACAGTGACCAGTTCTCCTCCTCCTCCTCCTCCTCCTCCTCCTCCTCCTCCTCCTCCTCCTCCTTCTCCTCCTCCTCCTTTTCATCCTCACCTGAGGATATTTTTCCGTTGATCTTTTTAGAGAGAGTGAACAAGAGAGGGAAAGACAGAGAGAAACATCCATGTGAGAGAACCACATAAATTGGTTGCCTACTGCATGCAACCTAACCAGGACCTGGGCACATGCCCTTGACTGGAATCGAACTCTGGACCCTTTGGTCCACAGGCCGATGATCTATCCATTGAGCCAAACTGGCTGGGGTGACCAGTTCTTCTTTTACTGATAGTGACACAGATTCAGTGAGTGATGTGGTAATTATTTATACCCCTTAAATGCCCTCTGAGTTTGGCACCAATTAAAAAATAAGAACGGGGGGAGGGTAATGGGGGGGAAAGAACACATATGTAATACCTTAATCAATAAAGAAAAAAAAAGTAAAATGAAAAAAAGAAAAGACCGGGAGTCAAAGACCAAAATATCTGCTCTAGGGCTATAAAGGTGTTTGAGAATGTGGCCAGTAGGGTTCCCAATGCATCTCTCTGCTGAGTTAGCATACCCACCTCTATCAAGGACCTGGGTGAATGCAGGTCTCCTCCTGGCAAGGCAGCTCTGGAGAAAGAAAGAGAAGGATGACTGGGCTGCACATGCTCAGTTCCTTCTCTCATTCCCACCAATCAGATACTTAGCTGCCCCCAGGTGAGGAGATCCTGGACAGAGAGGATGTCAGTGTCCTCCCACTGGGTATCCCCAGGGCACCGCGAAACAAATTAAATGGAGGTGTGTGAGCATGAGTAGTGGGTCTCAGTAGTTCTCTTGGACAGGTAGGGTGGGGTTGCTGTCATAGAGGAAGGAGAATCATCTGGGGCTTGAAAAAATTAGTTTTGATGGATGGAGACCGGAGAAGAGACCTTTAGCTTGAGGAGGCAGCATGAAGAAGGCATAGCAAAATGAGAATGCACTCCTGTGGTTAGCGTAGGAGGAACTCAAAAGAACATGGTTGGAGGTAGCCAGGCTTGGTGAGAAAGTGCTGCATAGTGATTAAGAACATAACCTTAGAGCCAGACAGACTGGATTCAATCCCATCTTTACTTCTTCCCAGATGTGTGATTTGACTAGGTTACTTAACATCTCCAAGCTTTGTTTTCCTTGTCCGTAAAATTTGTCTGTAAAATAGCAGTTAAGAATATTGGCATATGAGATACACATAAACATGTGACTCAGTGCAGGGAGAGTGCTTAATAAATGACAGCTGTTATTATTACCATCGTGAGTCCAGGACAGTTTGGGGACAGTCCATTTAGCTAAGAAATGCCTTGAATGCCACATCATGAGCCTGGACTGCAGTGGGAGAGACCAGGTGTTGCTCAGGTGAGAGGAGGCCTCAATGCCTAGGTTCTGAATACTCGAACTCAGGCTGGGCAGCTGGAGTGGAGAAAGTGAGATGGAGAAGAGCATCCTTGCAGGAGCCGTTCACAGGGACTTGTCAGCTGTCGGAAGGTGAGGGAGGGATCACAGGGGATGCAGGGCACAGTTCGAGGCCATAGGAGCTACCAAGCCAGGGCAGGACCATGCCGAGAGTTTCTGAGAATGCTGCATCTCGGGGGCTGCTAGGAAGTAGTAAGCTGATGAGTATTTGGATATTTTGGTCTAGAGCTCACCAAAGCAGTCTAGTTTTATGAGTCATGAACACGGAGATGAAATATGGATTGTCCAGGGTGAGACTATAGAAGGAAAGAAGAAACCTAGCACATAATCTGCCCTGGAATGGGGAGTGGAAGCTGAGATAGGACACTTAGTGAAGGAGGAGGGTCTGGAGGAACCCAGAGAGCACCTCGTCTCCAATGCCAAGGAGAGTGTCTCCGGGGTTTCAGCACCAATGATATGCCACAGAGAGCAACCCCAGCCAGCACTGGCTGCCCGCTGGTCTCACTGCTTCACTTGCATTAACTCATTTGACCTTCACCCCCACCTCTGGGGTGGGTACTTTGATTCTGCTCATCTTATAGATGAGGCAGCTGAGGCACAGAGAGTAAGAGTCTTGCCCCAGGACACCTTGCGAGTGATGTCAGAAATGGTCTCACCCAAGCAGCCTGAGCCTCCAGATTGGGCTTTAAGCCCACCCTAGACTGCCTCTCAAGGAATAAGAACTGAAGTAGCTCAGTAGACGAGAGAGCAGCGGCAGCATACGTGGGTGGAAATATCACACAAGGTGTCAGAGAAGGGAGGTGAAACATGAAAGGATAAGGGCTATAGGGCCAAAGGAAGGGTTTTGGGATAGCTGAGGCTTTAATATTTGTGGGTTGAGAGGAAGGAGCAGGAGAGGGGGAGAGATGCATATTCAGCTTAGAGAGGGAACAATTGAGACGTTCAGACCTCAGCGATGAGAGATTAGGAGATCAGAGAGTGGAGAGGAAATTTGGGGTGAAGAGAAAGGGAATTGCAGGATTCCGTTTCTCGAGAAAGAAAGATACACGGTAGTTTGCTGAGGAGGAGTCTGATAAGAAGGAAAGAGGAGATTAAAGGTCTGGGTGCACAGTGTCTGACAGAGCTGTGTGCATTGTTAAGTATCTTGGAGCAGAAGGAAGAAGACACCCGAGCCTGCCTGCCAGGCAGGGGAAGAGTCAGGGCAAGTTGTGGCCAGAGAGGCAGAGGGAGCAGGGGAGTAGGTGCAGTGAGAGCTGGGGAAGTGGATGGAGAGAGGCAGGCAGAGTTTCAGGGGATGATCCTGCATGCTGACAGCGGACTGCTGACATGCACAGGGCTGATGAGGCCAAAGGAGAGAAGCCCCATCCTCGCTATCCAGAATGAGGGGGCTGGTAAAAGAGAAGTGGGAGGGTGCCGCAGGGTTCCTGAGCTAGGCAGGTGGAGGGAACAGGCTGCCATTAGCCTGTTACACTCAGAGAAGGGTAGTTCTGAGAGCCCTGCGAGCTCCTCTGAGAAGGACCCTTCCCTCAGGTCCTTGCATCCTTTTATGTTATTTTATTATCTACTAGAGCAGTGGTCAGCAAACTGCAGCTCGAGAGCCACATGCGGCTCGTGAGCCGCGGTTTGCCGACCACTGTACTAGAGGCCTGGTGCATGAAATTCGTGTGTAGTGGGGGATGTCCCTCAGCCCAGCCTGCACCCTCTCCAATCCAGGACCCCTCAGGGGGTATCTGACGGCCTGTCGCAATCTGGGAAGGAAAAAGGAGAGAGAGAGAGAGAGAGAGAGAGAGAGAGAGAGAGATAACAATGATGAGAGAGAATCATTGATTGGCTGCCTCCTGTACAACACCCCCCTCCCCTCACTCTGGGGATCGAGCCTGCAACCCAGGCATATGCTCTGACTTGGAATCAAACTATGATCCTGGTTCATAGGTCGATGCTCAACCACTGAGCCATGCCAGCTGGGCTCTTTCTTCGTTATTGCTGGAGAAGAAGGACATCTTCCAGATAGCTCCTTCCAGTGGTTCTCTATTGCCCAATGGATAAAGGTCAAGTTCTAGGGGTGAGATGAGGTGAGGGACCCTTCACAAGCTGGTCCTAGCCTCATGAGGGACCCTTCACAAGCTGGTCCTAGCCTCCTGCTATGTGAAGCCTTCCAAGTTGCCCACACTGCACTGTCACTCCTTCCTCCTGCTGCCCTGCCCTGAGCACACTGAGCTTCCCTCTCCCAAGCTTACAGCATGTATGTGTCCTTCTCCCTCAGGATCCCAGCACCTCTATGCTGCCTGTCATCCACACTAGAATATTCATTATCTTGAATGAGAGGATGATGAGGTGAGCCTTATTATCCATGAAATGATTGGCAAATGGTTGATTTTTGAAACTCAGCTTGTCTTTGAAACTAACTTTATGTGATGTTTTACATGTTACTTGCTCAATGAGCTAGTGACAATGTAGACATATTAGCAGCTAAGTGCCATCTGAACTTAATTTTAGAGATGATGGGAATTTCAGGGAAATGATGTTTTTCTTCTCACAAAGGAATACCATGACTGCTTTAGAACTAGATCATTAATTAATTTATGAATTTCTGAAGTCTAAATTGGAAAAAGCCAAAGTTTGTTGGTTTTGGCTCATGGATCCCAGATAGCGGTCCAATTCTACATGCAACCTTCATGTTCTACTTGACATGGATGAGAGATGAAAGACTTTTGGCCCTTGGTGGATAAATAACTTAGTCTTAACATTCTTTTTTTATTCACTCATAGCATCTACTAGCAAAGGTTTTTACTGATAATAGGGGCAAATAGTATTTATTAAATGTCTAAACATCTAACAATAATAATAGATTGATACTTGTGGATCATGCATTTTAATGACAATTCTTTTCTGTTCTATGTATCTTATTTCCAGTAAAATACTATCTTGTAACAGAGTAGAAGGGGGTTGGCAGTGGGCAGGGTCCCCTTGAAGATAAGCTACGTGGACACTGTCTGGCTCCCCTATCATTCTTTCAAAGGCCACAGATTCCTTCCTCTTAGCCTCGTCTCCCATCCCTGTCCCTGCTGGCGCACCTGCATCTGTTATCTTTTGAGATCTGCCCAAAACAGTCCTCCACAGGCCCGAGTTAAGACGCATGGCCTCGGTCACTGAGATTGTCATGGCCTCTTTTCTACCATAAACCCCTGAATTAGGGAAAAGGACCAGCTTGGGGCAGAATGTCAAGAGCAGGAATGGAAGGTGAGCATAGTCAGAGGAAGGTGAAGCAAGTGTTTGAAAGTATTAAGCAAAGACATCGAGGGAAACTCCACATCAGTCTTCAGTGTTCCGTAAGCCCAGGTCAGAAGGGCTGTTTGGGTGTGAGCCATGGCACCCATTTCCTGGCCAGAGCCCACACTCCTCCTGTGGGCTGGGCTGGGGGTATCTCATGCTCATGGCTCTGGGGTGGTGTTTCTCTTAAGAAGCTTGTCATTTCAGGCTTGTCTCCCTCTGTCCTGAGAGACGGCTGAGCTGGGAGGAAGTCTGGCCTCCTGGGCCCTGGAGGTGAGGTGTCAGTGCCTGATGCTGCTATTCCTTGCATTCTTGAGCAGGGGTGGGGTGGGGGTTCAGCTGTGCGACCGAGTCTCCTGCTATTATTACATGTTGATGAAAGAGCTGTTCGGGATCTGTTTAAAGGGCTGTGGTTTGGTGAGAAGGGCCTGAACTTTTGGGGTAAGTGCTTAAGTGGAAGCATCTGGGTGTGGATGTGCCAAAGGAGGCTGGTGGCGGAGCAGTGACATGTGACAGGGGCTGGGCTGGGCTCTCAATGGAAGGGCCAGAAAGCAGCCAGTGGGTTCAGGAGAGCTGGGCTCCGGCACAAATGTTCTTAAGGATCTTTGGACCTCGCCCAGCTGGGAGTGGCTGGGAATGCCCAGTGCATACAGCCCACTAATCTGGTACAGCGGGAAAAAGATGCTAAGCAAGAAATATCGCATCTGTCCCCCGCCGCCACCCGGCACTGCCAGCCTGCTCCTAGGCTGAGCCCCTTCATCAATTCTGAAAGATCTTGGGCCCCACTGGTCTGGTCTCAGCTTAACTGGCTGGCAGTGCAGAACAGCCTGGTCGGGGGTGTTTAGGGGGGAATGAGAGGCCTGGTGTGTGAAAACATTTTCAAAGCTGAAAGCTTTAAACATATGTCTGTTATTAGGAGTCCACTGATGCCATGATTAGATGGGGACAAGCTAAGCATGCTCGCTCACCTTCAGCAACATTCTTCTCACTTTTCCTGTGTAGCTTTTCTCAGGCTCCCTGAGCGTCTATTCACTGACAAAAGACATCGACTCCACCTGTTCTCTCTGTTAGGCTCAGATAGTCACTGAAGGCATACACAGCTCTTTCTTCCTTTTTTTTTTCTTTCCTAATCCTCACCTGAGGATATTTTCCCATTGATTTTTAGAGAGAGTGGAAGGGATGGGGAGAGACAGAAAGAGACATATTGATTGTTTGCCTTCACACACATGGCGAGCCTGCAACTGAAGTGAGGTACGTGCCCTTGACTGGAATCGAACCAGGGACCCTTAGTCCCCAGGCCGACACTCCACTGAGCCAAACCGGCTGGGGCCACCCAGCAGTTCTGATAGCTGCTTTCTCAGCATCCTGGTCCCTCGGCCCTGCTCCGACTCCCCTCTGCCCTGCCTGGATGTCTCTGTGTCTGGTTCCTCTCTCCTGATGGAAAGTGAATACCCGTGGCTTGTCCTTTGGTCCTGATCCCGAGTGGGTGTCTCTGTGCCCTGCCGTCCCTCTGAGGCCAGGTGTGCTGCTTTACTTCACTGTCAAGCCTGTGAAGACAAAGACCTCGGGGCTGGACAGGACCTCGGTCAGGCCTCCGGGCTCCAGGTGCGGCCTATGGTGGCACAGGTCCGGGCAGAGGTGGCCTGCCACCCCTGGGAGCCACTTAGCTCTTTATTTGTTTCCCTTTGGAATGGGAATGTCTATCCTCTATTGCCTGCCCCGTTGTATTTTGGAAGCAGATAACTTACTTCACAGATCTACAGGTAGAGAGGAGTTTCGGCCCTGGCCAGTCTCCACTGCCTCCCTCAGGCAGATACGGGCCTCAACTGATAGTCTTCCCCAGTGGATGGTCTTCCCCAACAGATGGAATCTGACCACCTGCTCTATGCTGAGCTCTGGGCTCAGAAACATGGCCCTGCCCACTAGGAGCTTACCATTCAGACAAAGGAGTTGCACACAGAAGTGGCCCTTGCTCTGGAGCGTTCCAGATGCTGAGGGAAGCCTGTTGTGGGGTGGAGAGGGGGACCGAGTCAGGAGCCGTCACTTCTGTGTGGAGAATGGAGAAGATCTCTGGAGTCATGATGCTGGAGTTGGGCCTTGAAAGAGGAGTGGGAATTGAGCAGCTGGATTGGGGGTCTTGGAGTAAAACATTGCATAGTGAGGAAGCCTCAGTATGAAAGCAGGCAGGGTGCAGATAGCTTGGCTGCTGTAATGGTTGGTGCTCAAGGTGGGGGCCAGATAGGACTGAGAGAATTATCACTGCTGTGGTTTCGAATGCCCTCCCAGTTATGTGAAAAGGACTTCTGCCTGCATTATCTCACTGAATCCCCACAATCCCACCATGTGTACATTGTCACCCACATTTTATAAACAGGGAACATGAAGCCCGGTGACACTGAGGAACTGTCCAAGGGCAAAGCCCCTGATGGGGAGAATGTGGGTCCAAATGCAAGCCTGACTACAGAGCGCAGGGTCTTGACTATCTTTTGGGTCCTTAACTTCCTCTCGAGTGACAGGAAGCTGGGGAAGAGCTGCACAAGCGCTGGGATGCCTTGACGGGATTTGTGAAATAGACCCATCCTCCTGGCAGCAATGTGGAAGATGAGGTGTGTGGGGGTGAGGCTGCAGGAGGAAAACCGGTCTGGAAGCCTTCCAGTCATTCTGATGGGAAATGATGTGGCCTGAAACCGGGCAGGTGCAGATGAGGGGACAGTTCTGAGAAGGGGTGAGGAAGAGACTTTACCAGACATGGTGACCAACTGGGTGTGGGTGACAGAGGGAAGGCCAGGGATGACTCCCAGGTTTCTGGCTTGGTGACTGTGGTGGCATCACTGAGGTGGGATGGGCAGCATTATCTGCTGGCAATGACCACCTGTTGGGGCCCACAGAGTGTGAGAACATGGGGAAGGATGGGGGCCACCTCCCTCCTCCCAGTTTCATTGTCTTCCAGGCCACCTCAGTTGCCCACTGATAATGCATAGTTTCTTCAGGGCTTACAGAATTGGGGGTGCCCCCAGGGCCTGAATGCATGCAAGGCTTGCAGAGAAGAAGGATGTGCACAGCTTCTTTCATCCCTGGGCATGAAGCAGGAAAGCAGGTGCCTCAATGAACTAACAATTAGAATCTGCCCATGGAAGGTAAGACATTTGGAAGGACGGGGCAGAGGTTCACTAAGGGGTATGGGCAGAGGTTCTCTAAGGGGTATGATGGAAGTTAAAGTTGCAGCCAAGGAGTTTGCGGCCATATGGTAAAATGCATGAATTCTACCCGGATACTTTCTAAGCAGAAGAGTGAGTGGTTGGGAGCTGTGTCTGCATTCGATCAGCCATTCTTCTGATCATTTAGGTCAATTTTAGAATCACCTGAGGAGCTAGGTCAGCATACGAAGGTCAGGCCCTCTGCTACTTAAATGAGGCTGGGCCTCTGTGCTTGTGATTCTGATATAAACCCCAAAGTCTGAGGACCACTGAGTTGGGGGAATCTTTACTGCAGGTGAATGGAGAGGCTGCTTGGAGGCTAGGATGAGGTAATGCAGGCACAGGTGAGGCTGTGGGGGCAGGTGAGATGAGATCACCACCAGCAGGAGTTTGGAGAGAGGATGATCTCTGGTCTGACTCAGCAGCAGTTGGCTCCCCTGATTGCATCCTCCATCCTGAACCCTCCTTTGGGTTTCTAGGGCGCCACTTTCTCAGTTCTGGCTGATGCTCTCAGTCTCTGTATTGGTCCTTCTCCCTGATGGCCACACATGGAACTGTTCCAGGGAGTCTGGGGCCTCTTCCTTTTCTCTTCCTCCTCCTCTTCCTTTTCCTTCATCTTTTTTTGTGTCTACACTACTTAAGTTACTTCGTGCAGTTGTTTTACATACCATCTTTATGCAGACGGCTCCCAAATAGTTATCTGCAGCCCAAATCTCTCTCTGACCATCAGACTTGGATTTCTAAATGCCTTCTCAGCATGTCTTCCTAGGTGTCCTTAGATATCTTAAACATTTTCAAACCCAATCTCCTGATTCATTCTCCCCCATCCCCACTCCCACACACATTGTGGCTCCTGAGGTCCTCCCTACTCTCCCAGAGGCTCAGGGTGAAAACCTTGTCTTTTCGTCATGTTTGACTCCTCCCTCTCTTGCCCATGTCCAATCTATCAGTAGAGCTTACTGGCTTTGTCCTCAACATATGTCAAGGATTAGAATATTTATCACCGTCATTCTTGCCCGGTTTCCCTGTGCTCACTGCTGCAGCACCCCCAACCCCTGCCCTCAGTCCATGTTTCTTTTGTTTTCATTTACTTAATATATTTTTATTGTGTAAAATTGGTGTACAACATTATATATATTCCAGGTGTACAACATTATAATTCAATATTTGTATGCACGACATGGTGATCACCACCGTAAGTCTAGTTACCATCCATCACCTCCAATTGATCCCCTTCTCCCATTCCACCCTCCCCTAACCCCCTTCCACTCTGGCAACCACCAATCTGTTCTCTGTATCTATGAGTTTGTTTTGTTTTGTTTGTTAGTTTATTTTTTTTAGATTCCACATATGAAATAATATGGTATTTGTCTTTCTCTGTCTGACGTATTTCACTTAGAATAACACCCTTAAGGTCCATCCATGTTGCCGCAAATGGTAAGATTTCCTTTTTTATGGCTGAGTATTGCATTATATACATATCACATTATCTTTATCAATTCCTGCAGCAATGGAACACTTAGATTGTTTCCATTCAAAGTGTTCCTTTTAGAAGTAAGTTAGGTCCTCCTGTGCTCAAAACCCTCCCCTGGGTTCCTGTCTGAGAGACCAAGTGGAAGAACAGGAAGAGCGTGTGCATCCTCAGGCAAATTGCCTAATCGGTTTGCTCATCTGGAAAAGGGGGAGAATGATTCCTACCTGATGAGTGGGGATTAAGTGACATAATGTTGGTTAAACTCGAAGCAAGTAACTAGCAGACACCTGCCCAGGAGGAGAAAGGGCACACACTGAGTCTCCACTCTGTGCCAGGCACATCTCACACATCTTTTAAAATCTTTTTTTTTATTGTTTTTTATTTTTATCACTACTATATATCTACACAATTTAGAAAGTCAAATAATTATAAATGACTTGTTAACACAGCTATCTCCCTCCCCACCCACCCCTCATTGCTCTTCCTCAGATGTAGCCACTTAAAATTCTTGTTTTAAAATCCGTATCACTAAAAAATACTTGTTCTGCTGCTTTATTATTTTTTCAAAATAATAAAGTCCTTATCTGGTGACTTCTGAGTTTCCACTCTAGACTTGAGGAAGCAGCCCTTTTCCCAATCTTACCCTTGTTCCTCACGCGCTCTTTTCCACCCCCACCCTGCCAGTGTGTTCCGGTGAGAGCAGTATGTGGTATTTCATGGGAAGGATTACGATTACTTTTACTTTTTGTTTCCATGAAGTTCTTCTGTCATTTGCTTGGTTTTATATATATATATATATATATATATATATATATATATATATATATACACTTCAGAAAAGAAGGGAGAGAGAGAGAGATACAATGAGAATCACTGATCGACTGCCTCCTGCACACCCCCTACTGGGGATTGAACCCACAACCCGATAGGTGCTCTGACTGGGAATAGAACTGTGACCTCCTGGTTCATGGGCTGACACTCAACCACTGAGCCACACAGGCCTGGCATGGTTTTCTATTTTCTTAATATTGAATTAAACAAATTCTTCACCGATGATATAAGTTTTTAAAGATATCCAGATGCATTAGGTGTTCTGTTAATTTCATTTTACTGAGGAAATCTCTCCCAGAGCTTTTGGCAGCACCCCAACCTGGACCAGTTACCCTTTTACACTTGCTGCAGAGCTGTTGCCTGATTCCCCCTGTCTCCTACACACTCACTATGTCCTGGTGGGTTTATGTTTTTCAGAATAAATTCCGCTACTATTGTTTTAGTGGGTAGCTAAATTAGACATTTGGCATCAATCTGTTGTATTTACTTGAGGTCTGTCTTGTTTACTCTTGGTTATAACAATGGGATTGGCTTATATTGATTTTATAGATGAGACCACTGAGGCTCAGAGAGGTTAAACAACTTGTCCAAGGACCCTCAGCCATTAGCAGCAGAGCCCAGGCTTCAACTCAAGACTGTCTGGCTATAAAGTTATTACTGGTTGACAAGGGTGTGATTTAGAATTTAGGCACTGCCATGAACTTCCTAGTGTGTCTTCTTCCATCGTCTGCTTCTTCTTCTTCCTTTTTAAAATGCTGTTAATGGTTCTTGCTCTACTATCCCCAAGAGATAGGTTTTCTGTATCCTTTAAGAGGCTGTCTCCCAAGTTCAGGGACCTATAGCAAGAGGTATTTCTTAAAATGACCATTTAAGAGCAGCTGTGATTTATTGGTGACCTGCAAATTCTAAGGAAAGCTTCGGTTTGTTGTGATATGGTGACACTGTGCTACCTGTTGGCCACTCAGAGAGGGGAGAGGCATGAGATGTTTGGGGGTGGTGGGTTCTTAGCTGGGAGTTCCTTCCCAAGGCCGTGCCTTCTACTTGGGGACTTGGGCCCCTGTCTGGATGCAGCTGCCGGGGAGTCAGGACCCAGCCCTGTCACAGGACACCCTGGAGAAGCAGGGGGACCGGGGACTCTAGATCTGTTCCTGCTTCCTTCCTCCATCCAGGATGGTGTGAGCCTGCCTCAAACACCTGCAACCCCAACCCCTTTACTGAGAGAAAAGTAGTTCATAAAATGAAGCGGAAGCTTGCAGTTCAGTCCGGGTGGGATATGTTCAGGTTTACTTGCATGAGACTTATCTTAACGACTTCTGCCTACTCCTGATTCTCCTCAGCTGAACTCGAAAGTGGTTCATACAATGTCTAAATCACTGCGTGCCTTAGGGCACACCAGATGATGGGCAGTGAACTGTGGCTCACTCTCTAAATTTCAGAACACACACATCCTGCGCCCGAATCAGCTCTCAGGGGCCACACCAACTTTGTGAGGTGCAGTTCAGTGGCCTTGGCATCTGCTCCCAGACACTGTCATTCTAAAACGTGGTTGTTTCCTCCTGGTTGGCTGGTCTTACAGCTGTTTGCTCCCTGGCTGGTAGCAAAGAGGAAGGAGAGTCCTGTATTAGGGGAGCCCCGGCTTCAGACACTGCATAGGAAGCTGACAGCATGGAGAGGGGCCTGTGGGTGAAGGGAAGGAGTGATGAATGGGCTGCACCTTTTCGTAGACAACATTTCTCTTAGTATCAGAGGCCTGTCTGCTCATCAAGGTCCAGTGCAGGGCTTGGTTAATCGTCCAGGTGTCAGAGAGAAGGAAAACGCTTTCAGCCAATATGACAACCGTCACTGTACTGAGTATTAGAGAGCAGTGTCCTCCTCTGCCTGCTCCTCTCCTTCCCGGGCTAGTGGGGCGCCTCACCTTGGAGTCTCCAGGGCAGTGCCTACCCCTCTGTCTTCTACTTCCTGTCAGCCCCTGGGCGGCTCCCCTCCCACTGGCAGAGAACATGACTGCAGTTCCGCTGGCCACCACCTGCCTGGGGGCTGCCCTGATCCGGCTGTCCCTTCGGAGTGTGCTCTTTCCCAGCCCCTTCGGGTTATTGCTCCTCAGCTGTGCTCTCTGACCCCTTCGCTGCGCTCCTCTCCAGGAGGCCCTCTGGCATGGAGCTTCCTGCACATAGGCCCCAGGTCCCTGGGGAACCCAGGCTCCCAGCAGAGGCGATGTGTCTCTGAGGGGATGAACAGACACGGAAGACACCAGACGCACTGGGTGCTGCCGGATGACACATTTGCCTCTGAGACCCCATGTTCTGGAGGGCAGGGATTGTCCTACTGCGTGTTACTGATGGGAGCTCAACCTTGACAGTGGTGAGGGAAGAACATGGCTATGGTTGCCAGATGGGAATGGTTCATGGCCTCGTGGCTTCCCTGTTCCAATAAGAGTGCCCATGTTCATAGATGGGGGCTGGAGGCGGCACTCCCATTGCACGGTTTTCCCGTCAGAGGTCTTTTCTGTACCCCACTGACACCCCATAGCGGCCCTGTGACAGAGGCTGGGAGGGCCCAGTCTTGCCCAGCTGTCTCTCCCTGCCTCACACTGAGCTCATTGGCTGCCCTCAACCGGTTCCCACTCCTGAGTGCTCCCAATCTGCCAGTCCCGGGCTCCCGGATTATAAATATGATACACCCTTGACTCATGTTTCGCTTCATGCCAGCTCCCACGGGTCCACCCAGCTTGCTGTTTGCCAGGTGCAAAGTCATCCCTGGGCAGAGGGCCCGAGGGTCTTTTTTGTTTGTTTGTTTTCTGTTTCCAAGGGTCATTTTTTAATGGCCCTTTTGTTGCTGGGGGCTATAGCCTGGGCCCTCTGGGCTTGGTGGCTTCCAACTGCTCCCTAACTTTCACCCTGGTAATGAGGCCTCATGTGGGGCCAGTCTACTGAACTATAAGACCTTTCTTTCTGAAATCTCTGTCGGATTTATATCTGAGGTCACTTGATTTGTTGCTCACTGGTATCCAGACCAGTAGTGAGTGTGATTGCCAAGTTCGTTAATTGCCCTTGTCAGGCTATGTGAATTCCGTGGAAGGTTTGACTCATCTTAAGCAACTGGATGCGCCTGTATAATCTTGTCAATCATTTTGACGTTTGCCAACTACATCCTGCCTTTACATGCTTCTCTCCCTTTTGCTTACCACATCCTCGCCTGGAACAGCATTCTTCCCCTTATCTTCTGAGAAAGCTTCTACTCCTTAAGACCCAGGGAAACGGCATACCTGCCTCTTCCAGCGTGCCTCCCCCGGTGTCATAATTATCTGTTCATAGTTTCATCTTCTGCTCTAGACCACGTGGCCCATCGGGACAAAGACTAGGCCTGATTTATTGGTATCCTCTAGTGCCCCTCACAGTGGGTTCAGGGCAGGCTGGCTGCATGGGTCCACCCATTTATTCACAAGTATTTACTCATGAACGTCCTGGTACCAGGCACTCTGCCAGGCACTGGGCACATAGGGGTGAACAAGGCAGAGAAGGCCCCCCTGCCTCCATGGAGCAGGTTGGCAAGGCCAGTGAGCAAGGAAACAAATGTATGGACGAGATGCTTTGTAACTGCTGTGCTTTCAAGGAGCTGCTTTAGATGGAGGTGTGCAAGGAAGGCCTCTCAAGGGACGTTGTAGCTGAGACCTGAAGGATGAGAATAAATCAGCCATTCAGATTGCTGAGCCCAGGCAGGTGTAAACTTGGACAGGAGACTGAAGCGTGAGGATCAATCCAGCCACGCCCCTTTGGTAGATCACAGGGAGGAATTTGGATTTTTCCCCTGGGAGCAGTGGGAAGTCCTCCAAGGGAAGGGTTTAAAACTTTTACTATCCCAGGTGGCCAAACAGGTGTGAATGTGCTGAATACCGCCTGTTTCTGCTGCATCGCTTTCCCTGCTGCCTCTTATTTTATCCCCATCCAAGCCTGCTTCCATTCCAGCCCCAAGATTTGCACACTGTGTTTGCTCTGCAGCCGTCTGGGCTGCTATACTTACTGTGGACCAGCCCTGCTCCCTGTAGCCTTGGCTGCCTCCTGTCCAGGCGCTGAGGTGCCAGTGAGGTTCTGACATTTTCATTCCCCTGAGCCGGGTGCCTCCAGGACTGCAGGGCTCAGGGCCTGTCTCTGAACCTTCCTGGCTCTGCACCTGACCACTGCCCTCGCCCTCCACACACGTGGTTGCTTATCTTCCTTTGCCATGCCTGCCTCCTCCAAAGGAACCAGACTCTTAGGTTATCTGGCTTCTCCCTCCTTTATTTTAAAGCCTCTCATCCCCTGAGTAATGCTAGTACAAATACATCCTGAGGTTATCTCCTCACTTAAAAACAAACAAACAAACAAACAAACACACACACAAACAAGTCTCACATCTATGGAGCCCTTACTGTGGGCAGGGGATTGTACTAAGCATTTTCTATGAAATATTAACTCCTCATTTAATCGTGACATCAACCCTATGAGTCAGGTGCTGTTATTATCCCCATTTTACAGATAAGGATACTGAGGCTCAGAGATAACACAGTAAATGACAGAGCTGGGTTCCAACTCTGACTATTTCACTGCTAATGACTGGTATAGCCCAGTGTGGTTCTCTGTGTTCCTAACATTCTTATCCACGCCATCTCCAAAGGCACTTTTCTGTGTCTGCTCACTCCGTTCTTTACTCCAAAGGCCCAATGTCACAGCAGAGACCGCGCCCCCCCCCCCACCAGGACCTTCTGTTTCCTGACCTATACCGTCCTTGGGTATGGGGGCTGTGCCTCTGTTCACCACAGCACTTGCGCCCATTGGGCACACACATAGGTTTTGCTGAATGAGCAAATAAACAACAACTCCTACCTACGTCTCTTCGTAGAATAACAATGCTGCCAGTCAAGGAGTGGGGGATGCAAGGAAAATGAAAGAGGCTGCAGGAAGACAGTTTAGTTTAAAGACTTTTCTTAGAGGCAGAGGGGTCTAGAGATGGAACCAATAGATACTTCTCCCATTAGAAGGGATTAGGGAGTGGCTAGACAGTGTATCCTTGGGGAAGTTCTCCAGCCCTGAGAAGATGGGATTCTGTACCTTTTTTTTTTTTTAATTGAGTTGAGAGAAACTCAATTTGTTGTTCCAGGTATTTATGCATTCATTGGTTGATTCTTGTATGTGCCCTGACCTGGGATTGGGATGATGCTTTAACCAACTGAACACCTGGCCAGGGCCTGGATTCTGCCCCTGGAATGGTACCGGGTAGCGTAGAGCTGAAATTGTAGGAGACATGCTCCTGGTTCCTGGGACAGTACTCTCCCCATGATGGTGTGCCCACAGCCTTCCTAGGTGTGGACATGGGGCCAATCGAAAAGAGAAAGTGGCAGTTGAGGCCTCCCAGTCTGGATCACACCTGTCCTAGGAAAGTGTTGCAGGTGTGGGACAAATGCAGCTACAAGACAGCTAAATGCCTGCTGTGACCCACTGCTGCAGGGCTCTCATCCTGACAGAGTCCTCCCTTGCTGGGGAGCCTTCCCCAGTGTGGCAGGAGCCCTCGGAGCCTGGGACTGTAGTGATGGCGAGCAGTAGCAATCACTGCTTCCTGCTACGGGTGACTCCTAGTGGCTTTTCATTGCCGAAGCAAATGGGATCATGTGGTAAGGATTCATGGAAAAAGAGCACTTATACCATCAGGGAGAGGCCATGGAGGTGGCAGAATCCACAGGCCAGCTACCAGGATGCTCATGAGAGCGCACTGTATGATGAGGGAGTAAGAGGGCTTTGGATCTTGTACGCATATTGTGGACTCTCTGTAATTTTTCCTTTGTTCTGTATTTGAATTTTCAGTAGGAGGAGGAGGAGGAGGAGGCTGAGCCGGGAGAAGGAGTCATGGCTTCTGAGGCCAGCCACGCGCTGGCAGCTGCCCTGGAGCAGATGGACGGGATCATTGCAGGTACGGCAAGTACGGTGAGGAAGGCTGATGACTGACGGCTCGTGTCCCACACTGAGAAACCACTTTTTCTCACTTTACTTTCTTTTCGGTGCAGAGAGAAGCCCCTGGTTTGATTTTTTAAATTATTATTATTGTGCATGCCATCTCTCTTTTTTTTTTTTTAACATATTTTATTGATTTTTTACAGAGAGGAAGGGAGAGGGATAGAGAGTTAGAAACATCAATGAGAGAGAAACATCGATCAGCTGCCTTCTGCACACTCCCTACTGGGGATGTGCCCACAACCAAGGTACATGCCCTTGACCTGAATCGAACCTGGGGCCCTTCAGTCCACAGGCCGACGCTCTATCCACTGAGCCAAACCGGTCAGGGCATGCCATCTCTTTTTGAAGAGTACAGACTTCTAGAACTCTGATACCTGGTGTGTGAGTTAGGTCTCTGTTGAGACAAGGCGGATGTAACTTATGTTAGTGTGTGTATAACTGTCACAGTTTGGATCCTGGTGCGAGGCAGCTTGGGTGCAGTGAGATTGATTTTATTGTAAATCCTCCAGGGCACATCGTGGCTTCTCGCAGCCGAGCTGAAACTCGGAGTCCAGCCGACTTTGCCACCTAACGCAGGTGTCGCTCACCTCCCAGCCGGCCTCCGGTGTGTTTGGGAGTCAGGAGGCGGCTTTGTACTGTTTCACCTCATCCCCCAGAGGATGTTCCTTATGCCGTATTGTGTGTTTTTTTATCCATTGCAACTGTTTGGCTTCGTGTTTGCATTAGCCAGTTAGGAACATTCTCTAGAAAAGATCTAGCAAAACTGGTTTTGAAAGGGCTGCCAGTGGGCTGTTCAGGCCGATTAACTCCTTGATTGTGGCAACCGAGGAGCCCGTGTTGGTTGGAACAAACCTGTTGTTGAAAATCTTCCCCAGCGGGCCCAGGTCTCCTCTCTGTCCTTACCTGATGCAGGTCAGTGGCCTTGTCTGCTGACTGGGCGCTTCTTTGGGGCTTTGCTCCTGGTGTGAGCCACGGCTGGAGGAGGAAGGTTTGGCCTGAGTGTGGCTGGCACCCAGGACGCGCACAGGTACCTGAACTGCCCCCTCTCAGGCGTGTGCTTTTCCTGCCATTCTGCAGAGACGCATCTGACTTACTGAGGGTTCTGTGTATTTGCCTGTGGGAATGGGGGCTAATGTGTGTTGAAGCTTCTTCATGTTATTGGTGACACTCTAACATGTTCTAGTTGTTACCTGTCAGGCACTTAACTTCTCAGGGAACACTGGGGCCCTTGAGTATGACAATGTCCCACTTTCTGGAGGCTCCACAGATTGGGAAGTCCTGTTCTAGGTTAGGGCCCCCGAAACCCTACTGAGAGGAAACAGTCAAGGGTGTGGATTTCCTAGCAAACTTTTCAGAGTCTCATCTGGAAGCTCCCAGGGGCTCATGTGCATTGAGCTCAGAGCCACAGGGTCAGACCCTCCGACGGGCTCAGGCTGTCGGCACTGCTAAGCCCTCAGCCCAGGAGCAGGGAGGAGACCCTGGCAGAGCATAGAGCCTTGGATGGCTATGAGGGATGAGTGAGCCAGCTCCTGAACAAGAGCCTGTGTGGGTCAGGCCCTGCCTCCTAACTGCTCCGCACAGGCATTCCTAAAACAACAAAGCCTCGGCACGGTCCCCTCTGTCTCAGAGGAATCTGTGGCTGGATCCTCGGGGCCTCGCCTTGGTCCAGGATCTGCAGGTGAGGGTCTGGGATGGGTGTGGAGGGAGTGGCCTGGATATGGGTTGTGTGGAACCTGGAGATCCTCCTTGTGCTCCCCCACATCACTCTCTGTCCTCGTGTCCTGTTGCTATTTCTTTATAGCACTTATCACCCCCTGACCTTTGACATTCGTTTTTGTCTCTTCGTGTGTCATGTGCCTCCTGCACTGGAATGTAAGTTCCTTGAAAACTGAGGCTGTGCTGCCATCTCTGGTGCCTCAGTTGGTCTGCAGCGCATAAACATTTCTTTCATACACATGTGTTACATGTATGTGTTACTTATTTCTGTGACCAGGCTCTCCTTTTCATTGGCTAAAAGGCAGTTAGTGGTTTCTGTATGTATACTCTCTCTGGCTGCACCCTGAACTTCATTCTTATTTTCCCTGATAGTTCCTTTTTGGCTGATTCTTTTGGAATAACAAATCACTGATTTTTTTTTTTTTTTTAAGACTCGGTGGTTGGCACGTCCTGTGAACCATCTCTTGAGTAGTAATTGGCTCATGCAGGGTTTGATAAGCACTATTTGACAGCTAATTCAACACTGAGGTTATTAGTGAGTATCTGGAGGGCATATGTTCTGTGCTGTTTGTGATCAAAAGAATGATAATTATTGAATGCCTTTGTGCTGGACACTTTGCCTCAAGATTGTTAACTCATCCTCATTTTCAAGATGGTTGGGCTGAACTGGACCACAGAGCTTGGGAATTTTATGGTTACTAATGTAGACTATGGAGTTGAACTGGCAAGGATAGCATCCCAGCTCAGCCACTTACTCTGGCTGTGGGATCTTTGGGCAAACTGCTTAATTTCTCTGAGCCTCTGTTTCCTTACAGATAAAAGTGGTAATGATAATACCTAGCTCATTATTGGGATGATTAAATTAATGCAAATACAGCATTTGGTAAGTGCTCAATTGGTATGAGTTACTGCTTATTTTGTGGATGTTAGCATTGACATTACTGTTTTTACCACCCAAAGTCATAGTGATAGTAAATTGCAGAACTAAGGTTTGAGTCCAGGCCTATCCGAGTCTCTTCTGGGCTCCTTTGATTCCTGGGTTAGTTCTATGGTGGTGTGTAGTAGGGCCCCGGGGGCTCTGGGGGGCCTGTCTATAGGAGAAAGAGTTCATTGGGAGCAAGGTCCACTTCTGGCTCCCAGTCCCTTAGCTAGAGAGTGACTTTGCTCTCATCTCTCTTACACACGACACTTTCAAGTACGGGTTCCTTTGCTTACAGGGTGGCACAGTTACAAGAAAGTTTCAAACGGTGGCACATCATGACACCAGAGATCCCGCAGAAATGACATCTTTGGGTGAACCTTTAAACCCTCCCTTCCTATTTCAATTCTCTTATTAATTTGCAGTCAGATGATATCAAGTAGTGCCGACAATACCAAAACACCATTGCTTTTGCCTGTTAAAGTACTTAAATGAGTACCCAAGGGCTGTATTCTCTCACTTTATGAAAACAGAATCATCACTTATTTCAATGGAAGAAAATGTTATGGACTTCCTGCACACCCCAAATAGCAACCATTTATGCACAAACAACACGGATTCCTCCTAAAACAGACACAATGCCTTCAATCATGATTATTCATAATCATAACTCTACATAAGGAAATTCCCTTTATAAATTACTCTATGGTCTGATAGGTGACTGTTCGCTTCCCAAACCTCTTTCCAAAAAGAGTAACATTTAGGGTGTGTTTATGTGATTAAGCATTCACTGCAAATGAAAGTGTCCTGCTCCTCCAATCAGTGAAGACGATGCAGGAGATCATCGCTCCCATGAACAACAGGGCCAGGAATATTCTGAGGACGTCCAAGTATTCCCATCCTGAGCCATCGTGTGGCAACCCTCATCTCGAGGCACTTGGGGGGCTCTGGGGCTATATGAAAATGAAATGCCGTGTAAGCACGAATAGGACCATTAAATGAAACTTTCTGTACAGTCGAATACTTAAAGCCTAAATCCCTATATCCTAGGTATGACTACTTGATTGGAACCCTGGAATTTTATGCCAGAAAACTGGGGAAAGGTGACTGTTAAAGACTCCAGGGCCCCTGTAAAAATAATGCGTTTCTAGTACAAAAGACTATTGTTGTAGCTTCTAGTACCTGTTAGCTTTCCATCTGATCTTCCTCCAATTGGTCCCTTTGATGCACCTGCAAATAATACTATAATTGAATTACAGTGTTGACACTTAAAATTGAACTCTGCATGGCTTAATTACATCCCTCTGGGTGGCCCAGAGCAACTGCCACATATGCTAATGTTGCGGAGGGCTTAGTTTGTGGCTTACAGGTTCAGTGGCTGCTCAGTGAGGCCACTTCTGTAATAGGACCAGAGGACCCTGCGGTGAGGACACAGAGGGCCACTTATTCCTCTCACCGTGGCAAGAGGTTACTCATGCGCTTATTTGCAAGCTGTACCCAGGAATGAGGAATAGTTAAAAGGAGCCTGTTTTATGACCGGTAATAAAAGAGCTTGCTCTGTCTGGGCCTTTCTGCCAGTTCTGGTTAGTATCGGGGTTGGGTTTTTGTTTGTTGTGATTTTTTTTTTAAGATTTAAAGATTGAGGGTAGAAAAAGTTCCGATCAAGACTGAGATTATTTACCTTGGCCCATAATGATTTTACTGTGGTGTTGAAGGTCACACGACAAGTCCATGCTCAGCACAGGTAATTGGTCTTGTCTACGCCCTCTCAGAAGTAGGTCGGCACACAGCAGTCATCAGTAACGGAGTCACCTGATTCCCGTTCAGGGTTCAGGTGGAGAGTGTTCTGCTGTGACTTTGAACTGAAGAGTGGAAGTTTGGGGTTATCTAGCGGGCTCAGATGTCAGAGACTCCGCTTTGTGTGAAGAGGTGGCAATGACCCACAGTGGCAAGCACTGTTCAACACCATCATTCTCTTTTTTCTCATTGATTTACTGAAGGTATTGCCCTTTTGAATCCTGGCATTATACAGACGTCCCCCAACCAGTCTCTTCCTTTGCTCAAGCCCTAAGCTGTCTCCTGTCCCCCTCAAGTGGCCCATTCAAGCCCAGGTATTAGGACATCAGGGAATTGGCGGTGGCCTACAGGGTGAACACCGCTCACATGCTCTTACCCTGAAGTTCTGAGCTCTGACGGTTTGGTTGTTGTAAAAAATGGTGTGGGTGTGTGTGCGCGTGCAGTGAATCTTTGGAGGGTTTTCTCTGTACAACTCGTCTGCCACTGCCTGCCCTGTTGCTGCTATAATGCTGTCACCTTCCTTGGCTTATGGCCCCCTTCCTCCATCTTCAAATCCTCACCTTTCACTTCTGACTCAATGTTCTGCCTCCATGTCCTGATTTAAGAGCTTATGTGACTATTAATCCAGGATAATCTCCCAATCTCATGACTCTTAATCACATCTGTAAAAGCCCTTTGGCATGTGAGGTAATACATTTATAGGTTCCAGGGATTAGGTTATGGACATTTCTTTTTTTGGGGGGGTCATTATTTTGGCTAGCACAATGATCAATAAACAATATCCCTTTATTCCCCTCCTTAGTTTTAAACCAATGTAGGAATAGACAAAGAGAAAGGGAGACCAAAATATCAGCTTTATTATTAGTTTTATTTATTAGGAAGGTTAGCTTGACCTCAAGACACCATTAGGACTTCAAATACCTCCCATCCTACCCACACAAACACCCCCCCTACACACACACAAATTATACTTAATTCCAAACTCCAGACTTCCACCTTGCTGGGGCAGAACTGGTCTCAGGAAGCCTTCGTGAAGAGAATGCTCGCACCCAGGGTCAGGTGGCTTCGAAGAGAATTCCTTCCTTCAGCTCTCTCATCAGAGGAGCCATTCCTCCTGTGAGTAAAATTGGGTGAGGGGACACAGGGGAGACGCCCCACATGTGGCCTTAGTGGAAACCACCCTCCCTTCCCAGGGACATGTGGAAAGAGTAATAGGTCCCCCTCACCAGTTCCTGATGGTTGTCTATGGTTAGCTTTGAAAAACTGCTTTCTATGTGCTTGAACGTCACATGCCATCTCTAGTTGTTTAGACGTAGTTTGCTATTTGTCCTTTGTTGTTTATATATATATCACTCCTTTATTTTTTATTTTCTTTTTGGTTTTGCTGGATCTGTCGTTTCCCAAGGGGGATGGTCACAATGTGTTATCCCTTTTACCTACCGTGGGACTGGGTTTGGAAATGTGTGTTTAGGGTCTGTTTACCCCAGTTCATCACGGGAAGGTCTGTGACTTCCCTTTGCAGTGCTGAGGGCCGCTCAGGTGCCCAGCTCCAGGGCACGGTTCACAAGCTGACCCACAAGCTGCATGGGCAGGTGCTCCTGACTGTGTGAGCTGGGAGCATTCAAGACAGTTAAAATTATTCACTTCCTGAAGAACTCACTTGTAAAAGCATGTGGCTTGACATTTCCTCTGTGGAAAAATTTTAAAATTATGACTCCAGCCCTAGCATGTTTGGCTTTGGATAGAGCACCGGCCTGTGGACTGGATAGAGCGTCAGCTCTCCGACTGAAGGGTCCCAGGTTAGATTCCGGTCAAGGGCCTGTACCTCGGTTGTGGGCTCGATCCCCAGCCCTGGTCAGGGTGCCTGAGGTACCCAGTCCATGTGTATCTCTGTCTGTCCCCTTCCCTTTCACTCTCTCTAAAAATCAATGGGAAAATATGCTCAGGTGAGGATTAATCAAAAAATAAATTTAAAAAAAATTATGGCTCCTTTTTTATAGGACTATTTAGATGATTTTTAAATTTATTTTTATCATTTTACCCAGTGATTGTGTGTGTGTGTGTGTGTGTGTGTGTGTGTAGCTGTTTTTAATAGTTTAATCAACATACCTACTCCATTGTATGGAATAATTTAGTTCTATCTTTTGAACCACTTTATAGTGCAATCATTCAGTGTCATAATTAAAGAATTGGGTTTCTTTTATTCCATTTTTCAAATTTTTGAGTTTAAATGAGTGAGGTCAATGCACTTATAATTATTATAATTACTGGTATAAAGGTATGTGTGTGTTTACTTTTGTTTTCTGTTGTCCAAGACCACAGAGTGATCGAAAGTTAATGAAAGTCTCAGTCTTCCCAACTACTTTTGACCTGACTCATCCTACATTTATAAAGATGTGTGTGTGTGTGTGTGTGTGTGTGTGTGTGTACTGGAGTGTGTCCAGTACAGCCTACATTTATAAAGGTGTGTGTGTGTGTGTGTGTGTGTGTGTGTGTGTGTGTGTGTGTGCTGGAGTGTGTCCAGGACAGAGAGGGGTTGGTTACTCAGCAGTTGTGTGGAGATTGGGGGTCTTGCTCTGCTTCTGTCTGTTTTCTGGCCTGAACTTAGGCTGGGGCCTCCTCATCAACTCTAAGTTGGATCTGTAGGAGCAGGAGAGTGCTGAGTGCACACGGGAGTTTGGGGGGTCAGGCAGTTCCCTGGCTCCC
This sequence comes from Cnephaeus nilssonii, assembly GCF_951640355.1. Classification (NCBI taxonomy): domain Eukaryota; kingdom Metazoa; phylum Chordata; class Mammalia; order Chiroptera; family Vespertilionidae; genus Cnephaeus; species Cnephaeus nilssonii. The sequence goes on along the minus strand of NC_137084.1, from coordinate 38,475,745 downwards.
CAGAGCCATGGACTTGTGGGTTGTGACCCATGGTTCTCTCTATCCTGCACTTTCAGAAAGCAAACCGGTAATCAAATGGTAATTGTTTCCTTCTGTGTGGATTTCTCATTCCAGAGACTGCCCTGGTAAGTAGGAAGCTGGCTCTTAGAAGAGTAAAGGGCCCTGGAATTGGATGTCAGGTCTGCAGTGTAGTCATGGATGTGGTGGCCCTACATCCCACATTTTCCAGCCGGGGCCTGATTTCAAATAATTTATCCTGTTGGCCTTGTAAACAGCCCTAGAAACTCCACGAGATGGAGCACCTGCAAGGGGTTCAAGTAGGAGGCCGGGGCCTGATTGCAAATCCACGGCTACACTGCAGGCCTGACATCCATCTAAACTAATGACCCACAGATTGAGAACCGCTCGCAGGGTCGCCTAAGACCATCGGAAAACACAGATATTTACATTACGATTCATTAACAGTAGCAAAATTACAGTTATGAAGTAGCAACGAAAATAATTTTATGGTTGGGGGTCACCACAACATGGGGAACTGTATTAAAGGGTTGCGGCATTAGAAAGGTTGAAAACCACTGATCTAAACCATATTTCCTAAAATGTTTCTTAAAGCAGCACAGAAATCCTTTAGTAGACTGTGTCGCCCCAGTTTTGGTTTGAAAAATACATCAATGTACTTAAGCAAAAAAGACTTTAAAAAAAGAAAGTTAAATGATGGAGTTTAGAAAGGCAAAAACAGTCCTATTCGGGACACATCACATTAGAAAGAGCTGAGTCAATAGCCCAGATCTCTAAGGAAGTCGAAGCACTTGTCCCTCTAGCTATTCGTCCAAGCACATGTGCAGACAATGCAGTCCGATTCCCCTTCCACATCCACTGGGCAGGAGCTCCGTGCTAGGAACTCAGCCAATAGGACAGGGTCTCTGCCCTCAGAGACTTCAGGACCACGAGGGGGAGATGAGATGTGGGTACACAGAGTAAAGTAATACAGGTTAAAAGTGCAAGGGCGCCAGCAGAGAGAGAGTTTTTCCAATTGGGTACATCCAGGAAGAAGCTCAATACACTAAACCCTCGCCAGCCCTAATGCGGCGTCCCTCCCGCTGCATCTGTTGATGACAGCAGGTCACTGGCCAGTCAGGCACCACCCTAGGACGAAGGGACCAGAATGCACATGCCAGGGTAGGAGGAACTTTTGGTGGTCATATGTGCAGGCTACCATGTTAATTTAAAGAAAAACAAGAGTATTAATCTAAAAGCTGAAGAATTGCATCTCATTGTTTTGGCAAGCATGTTTTGGGTCAGTGGTGAGGGCTGGCTGTGTTTTCCCATTGACTAATGGTGTGAGAGTCCATATGTTACCCCCCCTGGGCACAGCCATCGCCTCTGACAGGCCTCTTCCTGTCACACCCAGCCCAGCCCAGCCCAGGGCTGAGGATGGGTTCTGCTGAATTTACTTTTGTGAGTGACTCTGCTGAGGCAGAAGTAGTCTTCTGGGCTCTTATCCGTTCCCAGCCCATGGTGCCCACCCTTCTTACCAGGGTTCCCGCCTCTCTTGTTTTAGGCACGAAAACGGGTGCAGATATTGGTGACGGTACCTGTGAGCCTGGACTGGCCTCCCCGGCCTCCTACTTGAACCCCTTGCCAGTGCTCCATCTCGTGGAGGACCTGAGGCTGGCCCTGCAGATGCTGGAGCGTCCTCAGGAGAGAGCGGCGCTCCTGAGCCAGATCCCGGGCCCCACAGCTGCCTACATAAAGGAGTGGTTCGAGGAGAGCTTGGTGAGTAGGCCCCGGGCCTGTTTGGGGAACCACTGGGGGACATCATCACAGAGTCCAAGGAATGCCACCACCGCCTGGGGATGTTACTTCATCTGTCCACCTTCCAGTCTTTTCTTGCTTCCAGTCCAGCTTCAGTCAACCCCCACAGCGTGGTCCTGCCCAGGAGGAGGGTAGAGCCTAGCCAAATGGCTCAAGCACCACAGTCAGCCTGCCTGTGCACTCCAGCCCCTCTCCTGAGAAAGGGAAGCCAGGCCAGAGAACAGCAAACGTGGAAGGTTTCTCCCCAGGATTACATGGGCCACTTACTGAATAGGGGGTCAGCATTAAGACACTAGTAACATCTGGGAATGGGTCAGGCGAGGAGCGAGCCCACTGAGGGATGGACCTGGAATGCAGTTATTCCAGGGCTGGAGGAACGAACCTGGGGAGCCGAGGAAGCACGTGATTACCTAAGCTGAATTGGAGGATGAAAGCCGGGGTGCAGTCTTCTTCTAAAGCCATAGTTCTGCAAACCTGAGTCAAAATTGGAAAGTATGCATAGAGTGAGGAAGGCAGGAACAGGAACACTGAATTAGGAGGGGGGACTTGACGTTGGAAATCACAGACCCAGGAAGTTGAGATGCCCTTGTTCAGAGGCCATACCATTTGTTACAGGTTACATCCCAGGTGTCCTAGCCTGCTTTCTGTTCAAGAGGCCTCTGTCAGTAGTCTCATCCCCATGCCTTCCTCCGAATACTGAACAATTATATTCAGTATATGGGTTATTCAATATTTCCATTATGTAGGCTGTCTGCCTGGTGTTCTGGATATTTCTATGCCAGTGTGATAGGGAGAATGATGGCCTCCCAAAGATGTCTACATTCTCATTGCCAGAACCTGTGAATATGGTATGTTACATGGCAAAGTAGAAAGTAGCAGGTGTAATTGAGGTTGCTAATCAGCTGAGTTTTAAATAGGGCAGATAGCCTGGATTATCCAAGTGGGCCCAACATTAATCCCAGAGCATAAGTGGAAGGAGGAGGCAGAGTCAGTGTTAGAGTGATGTGATTCGAGGACTCAACACATCTGCTGTTAGTTTTAAAGACAGAAAGCGGGCGAAGAGCCAAGGAATATAGGCAGCTGCTAGGAGCTGGGAAAGTAGACTGTCCCCTAAAGCCTCCAGAGGGAACACTGCCCTGCCAACACCTTGATTTTGGCCCAGTGAGACCCATTTCAGACTTCTGGCTCTCAGAACTGTAATCAATACATGTGTGTTGCTATAAGCCACTTGGTTTGTGGTAATTTATTAATACAGCAATAGGAAACTAATACACCCAGACACTGCTTGGAGAGGAAGGTGGAGACGGTTGCTGGTTGGGTTTCACGTGGGCCTGTTATAGGTTAGGTTTGAAAACCTGCTCCTCATCTCCTCCCCAAAGGAAGACAGTCCTCGGTGGTCCTCTCAGGCTTGTGATGGTAACAGATAGAAGCCCCGTTGCTCATTTACTCATTTAACTGTGGTTGGGAGTTGCAGGGTGCATGGCTTCAGTAGTTAGTTCTCTCTCTCCTCTCCCACAGCTTCCCTAGAGTTCCATGAGGGACCCTCTGCTGTCACTGTACCCCACAAAGCTGATCAGCTCCATGATGCTGATCCTGGCTTCTCTCCAGTCATCGTGGGCCATCTTTTGCCCTCCTGTCTGGACAGCTGCAGCTCCTGTGCCCACTTTACCCCAGGCACAGACACCGACCCTCTCTCTGTTCCTGCTCCTACTGCTGACCCAGGGTGCAGTGGTTAAAGATAATTTTATGACAGGTCCATAGTCCTCAGTCTGATATCCTTGGATCCAGGTGTGTTTATTAAACTTTAGGAAGGTGAGATAGTGCATGTATATCATATAATATATACCATCTCTAGCAGGTACAGGACGGAAACACATAAACATTTCTACAGAAAAACTTGTGAGCATCCACATGAAGTGGGAGAAAGAAAGACCACACATATTCTCCTGCCAGTTCAGGTCAGGTTTTGCTGTCAAATAAGTTTGGCACCAACATAAAAAAAAAAAAAAAAAAGACTTGTTTAAGCGCTTTTTTTGGGTTTCAGAAATATGGGCAAGGGATGGTGAACTTACATGAAGAATATTCCAATGCAGAAAATAAAACTTAAAACCAAGGGTTGGATAGTGGATGTCCCCATTCCCATTCCCATTCCCATTTCCATCAGCCATAATCCCACTCCGGGAGTCACTTGTTAACTCTCTCTGCCCTTGGGCTGGCCTGTCACTGTGTGCCTGGGTCCCTGTGTAACTCACAGCCTTCCCCATGGCTCCCTGAATGTTGCATTACACTGCAGAGCAGTTTTGCGCCTGTTTATTTTAAATGCCCCGTCTCAGCGCTCTCAGGACCTTACCACACTTAACCAAGAGATTCATTGCAGTGTCTTCCCAACAGTCTTTACTGCGCAGTAACTAGGTACTTCCACCTGGTATGATGTGCCTGAATTTGTGACCATTTCTCTAATATTGACATTTTAAAATTATTTTCAATATTTCACTAATATAGGGCATTGCTGCAGAGAATGTATTTGTCCAGAAATATTTGTCTTTATCTCTAGATATTTCCTAAACACAGAGTTCTAAAAGTGGTATTACAGAGTTAAGTAGGGTTAACAGACAATACACAGGATGCTCAGTTAAATATGAATTTTAGACCAGCAATGAATCATCTGTATGTCCCATGCAGTTTGCTAAATCTGGCCACTGTAACCCAAAGGTATTAATATCTTGATACATTTTTCCAAACCACTTTCTAGAAAGATTGTACTCATTTATATATTCATTAGTGGGGCTTTTGTGCATCCTGGTCAATAATAATACCTAAAATTAAAAAACACACACACAGCTTTACTAATTTCATAGGGAAAATGCTTTCCTTTTATCATGGTGGCATTGCTTTGTTTAGTAGGAAAGTTAAGCATTTTTTTCATTAGTTTCGTATTTGTTGTTCTGAATGGTCTCCAAACTGTTGATCTCATACCCCATCTGAAAAAAGTTTCATTCTCCGTATATACATATTCACCTAAGCAGTCATGTCCTTATGTATGTAAATTATAAAACAGTCCCCAAAGCAGAGATTTTTAAAGGACAGGCTAAAAAATAGTCCCAATGTTTTCTTTGGACACACCCTAGAGATCACTTTGGGTCCCTGAGCGTGTGTGCCCTGCCCTGGTCTTCTCATATTCTGTGCTTTTATTTTCTATTAGAATGTTGGTGCTTTCCTTATGTATTTAAATAAGCCCTGTGATTGGCCCTTTGCTTTATTGGCAGCATTTATTTTCCTCATGTTGCTTTTAAATGTCCTTCATGGGGCTTTTTGAGACGTGGAATTTAAAAGGATTGTAGTAGTAAACTCAGTCTTTCCTGTTTGGGTTCGTGGTTTCCTTTTTATCTTTAGAAAGGCCTTTCTCACACTCGGATCAAGTAATACCTTTATCTTCCTCCAGGAGGTTTATGGTTTGATAATTAGCCTATGGTTCACTCTAATTCATCTGCAGTGCTTTTTAGTGTGCTGTGTGATCTTACGTTTGTAATTTATCCAAAAAGCTTAAAAAAATTTTTTTTTAATTCAAAGGCAGTTGATAGAGTTATTGGTTTTTGCAGGATTCATTGCAAAAACAGCTTGTGTTCAGATTTGTAGATCTCTTTCGGGGTTATTTATAATAGTTGGGGAAATGCCTTCCTTTGGAGCGATTTTTCTAAAAATTGTTGCATTCATAAATCTTTTAGAGTCATTATGGCCATCAACAACCTGTGAATGGTGTGCTTTCCGGGGGTCAGAAGTTCATATAAACATTCCATAATACCAGAGCTGGATGTTAATGTTTTGATTTTGCACAGAGACAGCCTGTCTATATTTAAGGTCTTGCAGACCTAGAGTCATTTTTACAATCCGGGTGCACTCACATTCCATAGTCATTTTTATCTGTAAGGAAATAACATCTAAATCCGTGAATCACTGGTACTTTTTTTCTTTTCTTTTTTTTTTTTTTTATTGTTGATAGTATTACAGACCCACTGGTACTTTTCAGATTGGCACTTTTAGGTAGAAGCCTTTGCTACTCAGACGTGGTCTGTGGACCAGCAGCGTTGGCATCCCCTGGTAGCCGGTAAGAAAAACAGGGCAGAATATGGAACCCCTACCCTAGACCCACTGAACCGTCACCAGGTGATTCTTACGGACATTAAAGTTTGAGAAGCACTACCTCAAACCAGAGCCTCGCTTGAATTATTTAAAAAAATAAATCGCACGTGGCTTAGAACTGGAATTGGAAGTAGTAAGGCAGCCTGAGGGACAGGCAAGCAGGCAGCCTTGTCCCTTCTCATTCACGATATCTGTGCATCCCTTGAATGTTTGCACTATTCTCGTTAGACAGCCTCAGTGACTGCTCTGTCCTACATTGGCCTGGCGTGGTCCCACTCTGCCTTGTGACATCTCTGTCATTGGGATTCTTTCTCCAATAGAGTGGCATAAACAATAAGGAGGTTTATATGTCACTAAGAAGATGTCCAGAGGATGGGGGGAGGGTGGTCGCAGGGTTAAATCGGTGGCTCTGGGATGACCTCAAGGGCTCTGGCTCGTTCCCATCTTTCTGCCTCACCATCCTCAGGGTGTTGGTTTCCCTCAGACGTATCCCCTAACAGTTGCCAGATGGCTCCTGCAGTGCCAGGCACCACAGCCTCACACAGACACAGCCTTGTTCAGAGGTAGGACATGTCTTTTTAAATTTTTCTTTAATTAGGAAGGGAAGTCCTTCTCTGAAACCCTCCCACAGACTTCTCTGTGGTCCAGTGGTCAGCATTTGTTCACATGTGCATACCCTAGCTGCAAGGAAAGCTGGGAAACAAGTATTGGTACTTTCATCCACCAGAGTGGGGGGGTGGCCTGTGTCAGGAAGGAACCATGATGAAGTGGGGGAATGAATGGTCCTTAGGAAGACAGCTCAGAGCAACTGCCACACGTCCTTAAAGTTTGATTTTTTTTTTTTTTGGTTGACTGACAAATTCTTTTTATGTTTTCTCCCTGTGAGTGTGTGTGAACTCAAATTCCTGAAGGAGAGAATCAGATTGGCTTAACTCATAATTTTTGAGCTAAGTCCTCTAGGCCTACAAAGAAATGTTAAGTGCAAAAAAACAACATACAAACAAAAACTGAAACCAAAGGCTTTTTGAATTAGCTCCCTTTGGGTCAGGTTTCCATCCAAGAGCCAATCATCTGTGTCCAGAGGAGAAAGATTAAATGGTAGGAAATGTGGTTTTCTCTTGTTGCTATACATCAGGGATTGTGGATCTTATCAGGCACAGGTATTGGCATATGTAGTACCCAAGGAAAACGGGGGCTGCTGAAGAGGCAGTGGTTGGTGGTTAGAATGAAATAAATAGCAGATAGACTAGTCCTGGACCACCATCTGTATGGGGCGGGGGGGGGGGGGATCCTCCTCTACTGGGTGTTGGGTTGGCAGGGCTGGACACAGAGTGGTTGGCAACTGCAAGTACTCTCTGGGGAGATAATTATAAACAGGTTGGACTCATCCTAAAGACCAAGTAGAGCAGACCTGCCCAGGACTCAGTGTTCCTGGGCTCTGAGTGAGTCTCCAGGGCTCTGGGGCCTGAAACAGGGCCCTCCCTTCCTCGGCAGCCAGCAGAAGGAGGAAAGGCAGGCTTCTGGCCTGGAAGGTGTGTGTGGGGCTCTCTGAGCTGGGAACATCCTCTGGGGCTTCCGTGAGGAAAGCAACACAGGGCCTGGATTCCCTTGTTCCAGGAGCAGTATCTCTTTCTGAATTCTGGGTCTGTCCTGGAAAGCTGGTGGAGCACCAGGAAGCTCCGTGTTAGGCTGTTGTGTAGGGAAAGTTTCCTGCAGCCCGAGAGAGCTGGGCCTGGCCTGCAGAGAAGCATCTGGAAGCCACTCTGTGCTGTGGTACAGCACCACAGTGACCCTCGGGGTCACAGAGGGTCACAGAAGAGGAAGCTGAGGCCCAGGCCGGAAGGCTGAGGCTTCTCCGCTGTGATGGGAACAGAGCTGAGTTCCAGAAAGGGGCAGCCTCCTTCCCCACCCTGCCGCCACCTCCTAGGCCTGCGGTGAGGTGTGCGATGATGCCCCGAGGGGGAATATGGCCGTTTCTGGTCAGGAGCCCCTGAGCCCCACCAGGTGGTCCTGAAGTTGAGAAAGGAGAGCGGTGCTTGTCAGTGACGCTGACGTGTGCCATAGGCCAGAAGGGGCTGGTGCCACTATGACCACTTCCGGGAATGTGGCTGTCTGGAAGGAGTGTCACTGTTCTTCCACATCTACTTGGCATGGCTGGGTGGAGGCTGGGTAGGTGGATCCAGGGCCAGCATGGGTGGTAGAGCTGATGCAGGGGCTATAGTCAACCAGCTTCCAGTGGGCCCTGCAGGCCTGGGGACACCTCTCTGGTGAGGGGGGGTGGACCCAGCCCGTGCACAGTGGTGACTAGTGATATAGGTCCTGGGAGATGCCCAAGAGATACCAGAGCCAGTGAAGTCTCCAGATGGAGCCACTCTGTGTACTTCTCTAACAGCTGGAACATACACTTCCCATCTCCTGCAGGCACCAGTCTGTCCTGCTGTCTAATGGCACTGGATGTGGGTCTGGGGGGTCCTCGGTGAAGACCAGCAGCTTCAGCGGCTAGAGATGAAGTCTGGGGAAAGGCATGCAAACCCAGCAGCAGCAGGAGCGAGGGCAAATCAGGGCCGAGCCCAGCTCCAAGTGGAGGGAGAGAGGTTGGCCGAGAACCTCCAGAACCCCGGCCTCTGTGGGGTACATGGAGCAGGCTTGGCCCCAGCAGGAACCCAGCCTTTCCCCTGCGAGGTTGCAGGTGTCCTGGTCACTGTGCTTGGGCAGGTGGAAGCAAACTGGCCAGGTGAGGAACGTGTTAACCCTTTGCACTCGCTTGCTTTTTTTCTCGATTCCTTTATTCTAATGCTAACCGTGTCGAGTAACACTCGACATCCGAGTGCAAAAGGTTAAAAGGCCAGTGCTCTGCCACTTTGCTTTGGGCCAGCCTCTTTGTCACTCTCTGGGACTCAGTTTCCTCAGTAGTAATGGCAGCTGGTTTGGCAATCTGTCTGCGGGAAAGGGCCAAGCATCCAACCCTGCAGTGTGTTGAGGGGCTCTATTGAGCGGCCTCCCGTAGGCACCAGCTTTGCCTTCCTCCGTTTAGACCTTCGGTTTCCTGGGTGAAAGCAGGTTAGGGAGCCTCTCTAGGTGCAGCTGCGCAGTGTCAGGGCTCAGCGGAGCCGGCACTGCAGGAACAGTGGAAAGGATGTCCCGACTGGGCAGCCTCTGCTGGGCCTGGCCGCACCGGGGAAGTGAGGCCCCGTCTAGGATGTGTGCTCACCTCTGACATCCTACTGGTCGGTTCAGGTACCCTCAGTTACCTTCATAACTAACCTTTCGAAAAGCAAAGAAAGACACCTAGGCCCAGTAGGACCCAGGGCCACCGCCCTCATCAGTTCCACCACCTTGTCGCAGATGGCGGCTTCTGCAGCTCCCAGCTCCGCAAACAAAGCCCAGGCAGTCCTTTCATTCTGGCCAAAGGAGCAAATCTGTTTACCATATTGAAAAGCCAGAGAGAGTTCCAAAACAGGTGGGAAGAAAAAGCTGTTGTTTGAATCATGAACTGTGAGCTTGGGTTTCTCATTTGTCTCTGTGTCTCCTTCTCCATCCAAGGCCTGGAACAAATGATGGGCCAGGATATATGCATATTGAACATTTTCATTTTGAAAATTTAGTCAAAAGTTCATAGGAAACCCTTTTTGTCTTAAAAGAGAGAAGGGGAAATTTGGTGCCTATTTTTCAAGAATAAAAAAAAATTCAGAGCCTATTGTGAGCCCATTTCCAGTCTGTGTTTCTTGCCCTCCACCTATGACAGGTGTGGATTTGAGTGAGAGCTCAGAAAGTCTAAGTGTCAGCTCTTTCTTTCCTCTGTGCTTGGCTCCCAAGAAATGGGAGCTCTGGGCAGGGCTGGTATGCCTATGGGTGGGGTTCTTCGTGTCTGTGCAGTACTGGAAGAAGCCACTAGGTGGGAGTCAGGGACAAATTCTGGAAAGTGTAAATCCCAAGGAAGACGGTATGGATGGACTTGGTGCAAGAAAAACACCTTTTTTTTTTTTTTTTTCCAATTGAAAAGATGGCACCTCATTAGTGAAACTAGTGGACAATGCACCTGGGTCAGCTGGCAAAGATAGTTCTTTCCCATTTTCCTTGGACAAAGGACAGGCCTGGGAGTCCCCCACTGTTTGTGGTTGGGGAGAGGACACAGGAGAGCTGAGGGCTGAGGGCTGGTCCTGGGAGCTTAGACCTGACCTTCCATTGTCAAGGGCAACAAGGCCTGTTCACACCTCTTAATTTCAGTGCCTCTTGTTGGGGCACTATTAAGCTGGCGCTCTCCTTTCTGGAGGCACTCCTGACCCCCCAGCTGCCAGACCTTGCCCTGGAACAGCCTCGAATATTGTGGGGGATTTCAAATACACTTTTCCTGGCACAGACCCCAGGTTGGGGGCCTTTGGCCACTGCTAATTTAGCAGTTTTATTTTTCATGAATTTTGGCTACCCCCTCCTCGCCCCCCCCCCCCCCCCCACTCTCACCCCCCTTCTCCCGCAAAGTAATTTCTACCCTACTAAATTCTAGAGATCTGGCTCCTTTCAGGCCTGACTTGAGGAGACTATTTCAGCCCCTAAGAACCAATGTTTATAAATGACCAAGAATGTGCAAACACTGGTGAAAGAGCAAATAAATCCTTCCCCACGCGATTTCCTGCTTCAGACCCCAGGGACCTGGTGGGGGATGTTGCCAGGTTAGCATAACTTGAGGTCTGAGCATGTAGACACCCAGCCATCCGAGGAGAAGGCCAGCCAGAGTCACACACCCCAGGGCCTTCTGCCCTCTCAGGCACCGCTGGTAGGCAGGCAGGCAGGAGGGCTCCAGGGAATTCCTGCTTCCAGGCAAACTTGCTCAGTAGCCTGTGATTCAAGGAACTTTGAAAGGTTTCCCTACTCAGCTAAGATCCTGAGGCCAGCAGTGTGAGCAGCACCTGAGAGCTTGCTAGTGATGCACGGTCTCAACCTACTGGGTTAGACTCTGAACTCTTACACGAACTCCCTCCGGCCCAGGCGGTTCATGGTAGGCAGGGACGCACTGTCCTGGCCCAGGGGTCTGCCGTCTAGGGCCTGCCTTCGGCCCGCTGCCTCGTTCTTACGCCCCATGAGCTGAGAATGATTTTTACATGTTTGGGTGATTGAGAGAAGTCCCAAGAAGAATATATTGTGATGTAAAAATGATATAAAATTCCATTTTCAGCATCCACGAATAAAATGTTACTGGGACACAGCCACGCTCGTTGGCTTACGTGTTGTCTGTGGCTGCTTTTGCACTGCAATTGGCAGTTGAGTGTGACAGAGACCATATGGCCCACCAAGTCCAAAACATTTGCCATCTGGCTCTTTATAGGGAAACTGTGCTGACCCTTGTCCTGCCCCATGTGCTGTGCACTGTGGGGACCTCGGGCTGCAGCGGCCAGGATGTTATTTTACAAGCAGGGCTTGGCTGTCAGCCCAAAGGAGCAGGGTCCTGAGCTCGCCCCTGTCAACCTCCTCTTCTCCCCTCTCCGCTTCGGCATGGCAGGCTCACCGTGCAGCACACCTGCTGGGAGACTTACCTGCGTCCTGGCCCCTGTCACCAGGGCTCAGAGCTGAGCTGGAGCTCAGGATTCAGGTGATAGGTCGGCGGAATGGCAGGTGACCCCACAAGACCCCTTTCAGTCCACGTTCTGCCTGATAAGATACTGCTGACTCCTGGCAGCCGCAGGAGGAGCAAAACCTCACAAGCCCCACCCCCACTCATTCCCACACATACCTGGGATTCCAGCCAGGAAGGTGGCTGTCCTGGGGTGCCCTCTAGGCCCTGAGGTGAGGAGGAGGGGAAGCTCCACGAGTGGTACCCAGGCTCCTGCCTGTTTCCGTAGCTGGCACCTCATGTTTCAGACAATAATGAGGGGAGCCCGTGCCAGTGAGTGAATTGCTTTGGGGAAGGACCCGAGGGCTGTCAGGGTCACTGCTATGACCCCTATTTGTGTACCCTGTGTGGTTCCCAGAATTTCTCTCTTCACAGATGGGTCCAGGGACTGAGACTTGACCTCAAAAAGGCAGCATAATGGAAGCAGAAACCCCACCCCTCCTTCATAGGGGCAGCCTAAACCTTTCGGAGTAACCACATAGGCCAACTACAGCCCAGGCTTCCAATCTTTTGGGAGTCATGGATCATTTTCAGAGACATAATGACTTATCCATACAAATACTAGTGGCCTATCTGATCCCCAAAGCCCCTCTATGAACCGCTGTGAGGTGCCTAGGGTGGGGGGAGTGGCCTTCTGAGTGAGGTGGGGAGACCAGGGCTTGATTCGTTGGCACAATGATGGGGTCACATCTGGGCCAGCTGCCACCTGGGGGATAGTGCATGCAAAGGAGCCTGCTGCTCCTGTATCCACCGCATCTCAGCCACCAGCCACACACACACATGCCCTGCTCCTAGCTGTTTTAGAATGTTGTTTTGTGGATTTTGGGGTTGAATTACAAAGAAATAAAATATACTTTGGTGTTTTTAAAAAGTGGGGAGCTGAGGTAAGAATTGCTCCTTGAGGATACCATAAAAATATGCCAGGAATTTAGCTGCAACTTGTCTGGATCCCTCCCTCTGCCCCTCCCTCCCTCTCCACCTCCCTCCTGCCTCTCCTTTCCCAGTCTCCTCCCCACAACCAGTTCATCTCACAGGAGTTGAGCTAATGGGCGAAATTGGCCTTGTCCTTTCCTCTTTGAGTCGAGCATCTTTAGTCTGGAACAACAGAACTTAAGACTTGTTTCCTCCAAGTAGAACTTTAGTCCTTTCTTGCCAGTCTTACCATTTGAGCCTCATTCTTTCATTCAAAAAACCGTGTCCGTTCTTACCATGTAGCAAGAATTGTGCTAGGCATGGGAGTTAGAGCAGCGAATCAGGGCTCAGACACATGTCCTCAGTCTGTTAAAGAGGGCAGATACATAAACTGTCAGCTGTGGGGTAGGTGGTGGAGTGGGGATGGTGAGCAGGCAGCTCCCCATGGGCAGGTGGGAGTTGTTGCCAAGGTCCCCTCTTTCCTCCATCCCCTCTTTCCTCCTCTCATACCAAAACCTATGAAGAACACCATGCCTCCCTCCAAAGGGGCGGGGGCTGGGACTGTGCCCTGCCTCTCTGTCGAGCCCCCAAATCAACTCCTAGACCTCTTCCTCCCTGGAGCCCCAGAAACACCTTTACCACATACCATGTGGTCATTCATTATTCTCCCAGGGCAGGAAGTCAGTTTCATATGCCTTGGATGCTGGGCAAATGTCTTCATTTGACTTTCTTAGGCTTTTAGACAGAAAAAAATTTAAAAAGGCCTGCCTAACACGGCCGGTGTTGCTCAGCGGTTGAGCATCAACCTATGAACCAGGACAGTGGCCGGCAAACTCATTAGTCAACAGAGCCAAATATCAACAGTACGATTGAAATTTCTTTTGAGAGCCACATTTTTTTAAACTTAAACTATATAGGTAGGTACATTGTTATTAACTTAATTAGGGTACTCCTAAGCTGGCCTTTGCTAAAAACTCAAGGGGCCAAAGAGCCGCATGTGGCTCGCGAGCCGCAGTTTGCCGACCACTGAACCAGGAGGTCTCGGTTCCATTCCCGGTCTGGGCACGTGCCCAGGTTGCAGGTTTGATCCCCAGAATGGAGCATACAGGAGGCAGCCGATCAGTGATTCTCTCTCATCATTGATGTTTCTATCTCTCTCTCTCTCTTACCCTCTCCCTTCCTCTCTGAAATAAATAAAAAATATTTTTTAAAAAGAAGACCTGCCCGCCCCTGCAGCCTTAGAGATGGTCTTCATTAACACATCCTATCACAGTTCTGGGCAGGGACCCGCGCCTGGGTGGGGCCCGGGCTGAGCTCGGGAACTGGGCCAGAGGTGAGAAGGGAGCAGAGCCCAGGGCATGGGCAGCAGAGCCTGCTTTTCCTTTCTGGCCCCGGATCAGGGTGTGTCTGCAGGAATGTACTCCTCCCTTCGTGCCAGCTGCTGGCCCCACAGCTCTCCTGCCTCCCTGTGATCTGTGGGCTGAGCCAGCCTCAGGGATCAGGCTGCAGGATACGTTTCTGCTTCATCCCCAGGCCCTGCTTTTGGGCGCTGGTGAATGCTGATGCTGCTCTGAGAGGCACCTCGACACCCAGAAAAGCCTCCTCCACCCAGAAAAGCCTTCTCCGCAGGCCGGGAGCTCCTGGTGACGCGCAGGGCGCCAGAGGGCCCGCAGTCACAAGATGCCCGTCTGCAAGTCATTTGCGCGGCAGAGCTCAGAGCCCTTTCATGTAACCGCAGTTCCCGCTGCCCCCACATCAAAGATCGCTTTCATAACCAGTCATCGGCAAAGGTTGCATGTCAAGGGCGGGGCCGGGAGGAAAGCTGTTGGAGGGGAGCTCTCCGAGGAGACGGCAGCGTGCGGTGGGGGCAGCGTCTGGGGAGTGTGGAGAGGCCCCTGGAAAGCCGGCATGGGACCTGCCAATAGGAAAACAGACGAAGCTCCCTGTCTGCCAGGACGGCCGGCCTTCCTTCCGAGGCTCCTACCCAGAGCTCTCCTCTCCCCTCCTGGACTCACATGCCTGGGCCTTGCCCTTCCTCCCACCCTGGCTGGTGGGGAGGCGAGTCTGGAGTGGCACGGACCAGTGAGGCAGGCCTGGGACTTGAAGGAAGCTGTACCACCCCCACCCCCCACCCCCAACCTGGTTCAGAACTCGACCCCAGGGAGCCCAGCCTTGGCTGGCAGCAGCCGGGAGCCCGACTCCCCCAAGTGGCAGAGGGCGCTGAGGTTACAGCAGTTGGTCTCCAGGGGCCAGTGTCACCAGCGCCAAGGACAGCAGACACCCAGCAGGGCCGGGAGCCCAGACGGGAGCTGGTTCCGAATCTGCTCTTTTTTGGAAACGATAGGCTTTCCTCCGGGCACAGCCAGGACAAGGGGTAGGCGTGGGCGTCGGGGTGGGGGTCAGCTGTGTGTGGGAACCAGCAGCTCCTCCAAGAGCAGCGCTTATTTATAGTCTTCTCCCGGGTCCCAAATAAACCGAGAGCAGCTGGGAGCCTGTGGGTAAAGGCAGAGAGCGGCAGAGACAGGAAATCAGGGTCTCTCCATAATGAGTTCCAGCCACTGCAGAGCGGGGCAGCCAGACGAGGAATTTTCTTCAGGACTGTTTCCCTCTGGCAGGCTCTGGTATTATCACCAAAAGAATGTTTCCGTGTGTGTGTGTGTGTGTGTGTGTGTGTGTGTGTGTGTGTGTGTGACTCCTGTACGAGTCTGTCTCTCCCCCTACCTTTGTGTTAGGTTTGCTGGCTCCCGCGTGCGTCTGTGGGGGCGGCGGGGGAGGATCTGCAGCGGCCCGGCCCGGGCTGAGCCCTTGTGTATCTGAAACTGTTTAGGCAAAGGCTGGAGGGCGCAGGCCAGGGATGTGGGGAAACTTGAACACAGCTTGACGTTCCCCAGGGGGAGGGGCAGAGACAAGGAGGAGGAGAAAACTTGGTCTCCGGCCAGAAAAAGGGCTTTTCAACCAAGGAGTCCAACTGCTGACATGGGTGCCCAGCATGGATGGGGACATTGATGTGTACAAGCACTTTGCGTGGCTGAAGAGGGTAAGTGAATGGCTGCTTTGTGTGAGTCTCCGTGGAGATGAGTGAGGGGAGAGACCCTTTGGGGGGGGGAGGCGGGTGGGGGGGGTTGTGTGTTGAGGGGGAAGGGATGTATCCTGCAAAGCTCTGTGTGGCCAAGTTCTTCATGAGAATCTAATTATAGACACCAGGGAGAAGCAGCCAGCTGTCTTTGTTTCTCCTCTGACATACTGGTGACTGTGCCTCTGTCCCAAAGGCCAGGATGGACGAGGAAAGGCAGCTGCTTTAACTTTGGCACGCGCCCCTTCAGAGGCTCCAAACACCGTGCCCAGAAAAGGCGGCCACCGCGTTTGCTTTTTGGTTTGAGGGCACCGGCCGGAGGCTGCTGCCATAGAATGCACTGAACTGGGAGGTTGTTAAGCTTCTTCCCAGCCCCGATGTTATCCAGCGTGGAGAGACGTGAGCTGTCAGTCGAAAGCGGCTGTGTTTCCGGAGGCAGGCTCTCTGGGGAGTTCTCTGCTGAATGCTCTGGAGCCCCAGGGTTTGGGCTGCCAGTTGTTCTTGCCCTTTGTTGAGGGGATGGACGAGCGCGAGTGCGCGGTGTGAGCGAGGAATGAATGAGCACCGGGTGCTGGAGTAGCACCTGTACTCCCGGAACTCAGGCTCTTCTCTCGTTTGGGACCCCCTCAGAACTGGCTGAGCGGGCTATCCATTTCTTTTCACACTGAGGCGGGATGTTTTGCAGAGGCGGGAAGGGCAGAAGCAGCTGACAGATAAGGGATCTGATCTTATAACTGGGGAGGAGCAGGAGGGACGGGAAGTAACCAGCTCAGAAGGCTCCGGCCCAAACGCCCGAACACTGTGCCTGTTGGCTTTTGCGTGCACCCTCCGCATGGTGCACTTAGCAAATATTTGAGGTCCGGGTACTGGGAGTCCAGGGGTGAGCAAAGTAGAACCAGTCTCTGCTCTGGGGGATCTTCCTCTAGTGCAGGAGATGGAGGGTAAGCAGTCCCCGTCAACAGACCCCAATTGCTAATTGCTAAGTGTGGTGAGGAGGAGCAGGAGGCCCAGGAGGGCTACTGGAGATGGAGCAGGAGCCTTCAGGGAGTCCTCTTTAAGGAAGTAACACTCACTGAAACCTGAGAGAGAAGTGGGAGTGAGTCAAGTGAAAAACAGGACGAAGAACATTCCATGCAAAGGGCATAGCATGTGCAAATGTCAGAAGGCAAGAGAGAGCCGGGCGGGTTTCTCGGGCGAGAGAAAGCCAGGGTGGCTGAGCTCGGTGACCCTGGGGAGAGGCAGGCAGATGCCAGGTCACACAGGACAGCGCAGGCCGCAGTGAGGGCCGTGGCTGGGCGGTTTGTGTAAAGGGACTTGTAGCAGAGATGTGCCATGGGATACACTGGGGGATCCAGTTTGTATTTTAAGAAAACGACTCTAGCTGTGATGTGGTGTATGGTAAGCAGTGTTGCGAAAAGCGAGGCAGCTGAATGAAATGAGCTCGAGGGCTTGCCGTTATCAACCAGCACAAACCCCTCATTTAGCCAAGCCCAAAAGAGGCCCGAACCTCATGGCTATTAGTGTTATAGCTATTAGTGGTGGTGCAGCCTGATCTTGAACCCTGTTCGCTGTCTCCCCGTCCGGTTCTCCTTCCTCATCTCTTCTGCCAAATATGTAGGAAATTATTGGTTTAGAACCCAGCAGAAATCCTGTTGTGCTCAGTCCCTGCTCGGCTTTGCGAAGGGGGCTTGCAGCTACCAGAGAGCGTGCTGAGGAGACGAGACATTCGGGCAAAGGTTTGCATCCATCGTCTTAAGCATTTAAAAAGCCTCATTAGGGAGATACTGGGTGGGGTGGGGAATAGATAAGAAGTGCACTTCCCATCACGTAGCCTTTATGTTCCTATATCCCAAAATGAGGCTTTTTAACCGGGAGGCCTTGCAGCTATCATGTGCCTGGGATGGTTGGCGCCCTGTCCCACGCACTGGGCAGAAGTGGCGCTGCACCTGGAGAACTGATTCTGGATGGGATGCCACATAAGAACGCCCTTGCTGTCCTGAGACCAGGCTGTGAGCTCCGCCTCCACGTATTGGATATATCTCATAGGCAGTATCATCAGAGTCTCTTTGGTTTTCTCCACCTCAGAACCAACTGCCAAGATTCTCCTTTTTAAAATCGCCCTTTTCTTCCTGGGCCCCCACGCACTTGCCCTCAGTCTGGAAGAGAGAGCCCAGGCTCTTCTGCTGGCGTGGCCTTTGAGACCTGTGACAGCCCAGCCTTCACTTACCTTTCTAGTTTCAGCATTTTACATCCCCTCTGGTGGGCTCCCAAGTATACTCCCTCCCTTTTCTAGCTTATCCCCAAAGCCCTCCTTCTCTTCATCCGACTCCCTCACGGCCCTCCTTTTCCATCAGCCCCTTGCTGACCTCATCCCTGTAGTGGATGCTTCGGGAGGGTGGGTCTCTAGTACTTCCTGTCTGCCCAGCTCACCCACCCCTCCTCAAGCCAAGGTGGCTTGGAGAGCAGGTTTCTCTTAGCCCGGAGTTTTGAAGGTGGAAACACTGGCTCCTTCATTTTCCCATGCTGAGGGGGTGGTTCTAGAAGAAGAGGTGCCTGGGTGAGGTGTGACCTGGTGAGCAGTCTAGCAGCCCTTGCCCTTTGACCAGACCAGGAGGGCAGTGCCTGGGAGCAAGACAGAATCTTTGAATGTTGGGGCAATGAGGGAGATGCCTGTGGTCAGGGAGGCACAGAGCCTGGAGGGGAGGTATTTGCTCAGAAAAGAAACATTGTCCAGTGGCCTTGGAGTGGGGGGTGGACACTGTGCACCATGAGAGTA
This sequence comes from Cnephaeus nilssonii, assembly GCF_951640355.1. NCBI lineage: Eukaryota > Metazoa > Chordata > Mammalia > Chiroptera > Vespertilionidae > Cnephaeus > Cnephaeus nilssonii. The sequence continues at coordinate 38,457,421 of NC_137084.1, read as the reverse complement.
AAGAATACGCAGTTTTTTCCCCTAGCTGGTTTGGCTCAGTGGATAGAGTATTGGCCTGTGGACTGAAGGGTCCCGGGTTCGATTCTGGTCAAGGGCACATACCTCGGTTGCAGATTCAATCCCAGTTCTGGTTGGGGTATGTGTGGGAGTCAACCAATTGATGCGTCTCTCTCACATATCTATGTTTCTCTCATGTCTCTCCCCTTCCCTTCCACTCTCTGTAAAAATCAAAGTAAAAATATCCTTGGGTGAGGATTAACAAATAAACAAACAAGATATATGCAGTTTTAAGAAAGGCGCGGATGGAATCCTGGTTTTGCCACACTCATCAGCTATCTCATCTTAGGTGGGTAACCTCAGAAGCTGGAATTTCTTCATCTGTAACATAAGGAAGACAAGTGCCCGCCACATACAGGTTTTGTGAGGCTCAAGGAAGATACCGTATGTAAAATGTTTAGCATAGTGCCATGAATATAGGAAACCTGCAATACAAGTTAGCTGCTGCTGCCCATCACCAGGTGGGGGAATTGAAAGAGGAACTGACGGGACCAGTTTGGTTCGCTCCTAGCCATGCATCTTAGGCCATTCATTTCTTCCGTCCTCGGTCCCCTTTTCACATTCCAGGCCAAGGTCTCAGACAGAGCATGCTAAGAACCTACACGAGGCAGCTGCGACCTGGCCCTCTGTGAGTAACCACGGGCCCCAGTGGCTGTTGGCTCTGGCCAGCTGGGCTCTGGCTGCTGAGTGAGAGCTGACCGGAGCTGGTCCTCCAGCTCCTTCCCCCACAGACAGCCCAGGGGCAATGTAATCTCCTGCCACAAGTATTCGGAGGGTCCTCTGCCCCTCAGCTGTTCCATTCCTGACGGACTCACCAACAGCTCACACCTGCCCTGCTTTGAGATGAGTGGCTCCAACCTCCATAGTCATGAAGAGCCTCTAAAAGCAGCTCCAAGAAGGGCTTATTTTTCCAGGGATAGAAACCCCAGCACTGTCAGCATCTTCACACTATTCCTGGCTTCTAGCACTCTCCGTGTTTAAGCTAGATTCCAACTCAGAGTCACACAGAAAGTGGAATCACCATGGATCCGCCATGCAATTGGCTTGGGTTCTGCAATAGATTGCGGAATGAATGCAAACTGCTGCCATAAGACTTTATTTTGTATCTTCTGGTGCTCAAATGGTTGATCCAGTAACCTGGCCACTTGGGCCAGAAGAGCTGCAAAGACAGACACTCAGGCATCCTGGACACGGTCTTGCCTTGTGCTCAAGTCAGACTGCTGTGAAAGCTGGAGGAGCAGGTGGCAGCGTCTGTGAAAGATCCTGGATCAAACTCCTTGAGTTCAAATCTCAGCTCTGGGCAACCATGAACAATTGATTTAACCTTCCTGAGATTCAGTTCCCTTGACTCTAAAATATGGATAAATAATTCAAAATATGTAAATGCTTAAAATGTCCTTCATAAGCGTTAATTAAGGTGATGATGACCTTGACCATAGCGGACAGCCTCTGGTTACCCCAGAGCCATGCACCCAGCCTTGATCCTGGGCAGAGAGGTTTTTCAAGACCACGAGGGGGAAGACAGTGGGTATGTTTCCTCGAGGTTCTAGATATCTGCAGTGTCCTATAGGTATATCCCATTTTTAGTCAAATGCACCCAAAATGCCCACCACTCATAGTCCCCAGTATAATTTAGTGGCCAGAATTCTACCACCTCTGACCCTAGCACCCGTGACTCCTGTCTGCCATCTCTTTGGAGAGGCCCCAGGCTTCTTTCCCAGCAGGATTTAACAAAGTGGCATCATACCAGAGTCACTGAATAGCTTGTTGATGCTCCAGAGCCACACAGCCATGAGTGGTCTGTGGGCTGGCAATAGCGCCTGGGGACCTTGACTCATCCCTGCATTCTTCCCTTCCCCCTCCTTGTAACAGCTCTTTCACACCTTCCCATTTGTCCCCAACCGTAGACTCCCCTCTCAACTGATGTCAACACCTGCTTTATTGGGGGGGAAAAAAATAGCCACACTTTGAGGACCCTTTCCTCTTCCCTTTCCATCACCACAAAATGCAACTATATGCACAGCCATCATTTTTTAAACCTTCTCTTCTGTTTCAGGGGCCAAGAGTTCCTTCCCTTGGCCATTATCCCGTCCTCCTGACCCAATCCTGTTCCACCTCCTCTTGTTTCTCTGGTTTTCTTTTCTCAGCTCCTCCCTGCCTACTTGTCCCTTGCTCTTGGCAGAAAACGTGTCTTCTCAATTCTTAGGGCAAAAGAAACCAGAACTATTTCTGACCCTATGAGTGCCTTTCCATGCTGACTATGTCTTACCTTCCTTTAACTGTCAGGAATCTTGAAAGAGCAGGCTGAAAATCACCATCTCCTGGTCATTCCCAAACCACAGCACACTGGCTTTGTCCCTAAAGACATCTTTCAAATACCTTCGGTAGTGTTATTCTCACTGCCTCCAGCTCTCAAGCAACCTCCCCATCCATTTCCCCCTGAATTCATTTCCATTTCGGAATTGTGTAGGGGTTAATGGCATTCTTGCGACCATAGGACAAGCTTCTTACTGTCACTCTCACATAATCCCATAATTTCTACCTATGGATCTTTCTCTCATGCCTGTCTGATTGTTGGCTCTCAGATAGAAGGTCCAGGCAGTCCAAGAGGCACTGGGCAGTTTACTTCTAATGCCCCAGGAGAGCTAAAACAGTCACAGCACACCCTTGACCCCCAACCCCAGCACCTGATGCTGCCCCTCTGTCTCCAGACGTGTTGTTAATAATAAGAGTCAGTGTGTCTGTTGGAGTTGGTGAGATGAGGGAAGGCATCACTCAAAGAGCCTCCTGTTGTTTCTCTCCACCTGGCTTTACTATCATCCCTTCATAAGATAACCAGCACACTTACAAATGCCACTTGTCCTATAGCCTAGTGCTGTGGTCCCTTATGCATCCACCCACAATCAAGAGCCTTGAGCAGGAACTAAGCTTATCCAAGGCTATGACTTGGGAAAAGATCCTGGTAAATTAAGTGCATTACTCTCACTCCTGATCCCCCCAGGATGATCAGTTAGGAGTCTCCATGTCACACCAACTCCTTGGTTGGAGAGCTTATAGACAGACTGTCCTCAAGGTACCCTTTGTTTTCTGTGTTAGTTCTGGAAACCTGAATGTGTTCATTGTAGCTTCATGGATAGCCTGTCTGTACTGGGAAGACTCTAAAGATGCTGTTCTCCCATTCTCCTGGGAAAGTTACTTTGTAGTTTTTAAGACTTGATCATTCAAGTGGCGATTCCACTTAAAGCCTCTCCTGTCCATGGAAGGTATAATTGACTCATCCCTCCCTTCTGCCACTGCTGCTGGCTTAGGTACATCTCTATGGCAGTACTTGCCACATCGTCTGAAAGACTACAGAGCTTTTTGATGGCAAGGATGAAAGCATTTGTTTAGCACTCAGTGTGGTGCCTTGTAGGCATTCAGAAATATTGGAGCCATTCAATAAATAAATGAATAAAACACGATAATATGAACATTGGTCTAACCAAGCTATTTAATTTGCTTTATGAACTGTGTTTTGCTCTTCCATGAATGTGAGTAGGTAGATAGGAGACTCAGTAAATTCCTGTTTTCTTTTCATTGCCAGAAAATGAAGATTTAGAAAATTTAGAAACTTGACCCGACTGAAAACAAGTAAGAAATGGTGGACCTTGAAAATAACTTCAGGTTTTCTCACTGCGAAGAATATAGTCAAACACTGCTGAAGTTAAATATTTTACCCTTTGTTCACCCTGCGTGATCTATAATAATAATCTGCTTCATGTTGATATTTACTGCTGTGTTTCTGATAATTACCTGAAAGAGAAGTTGGGGGTGCTTCACTGGGCTGGAAAAAGTTTAGCTAAATCAGAAAGCAGGTCTAATTAAGCAAGTTTATTCTATATCTATAAAAGGCTAAGTTGACTCGCGCATGCATGATAAATATAAAACTCTTGCTGGTGCCAGTCATACATGTGTATTTCGATCTGTCATTGTTGATTGTGAATTTGGTTGACATTTCTATTATAGAGAAAGGGTGAATAGCAATATTAAAATATTTCTTCTAATTAATTTCCTTTCAATGTGCACAAATCCGTGCACTGGGCCACTAGTTTATATATAATTGAAACCAAGAGGTGAGGGCATAAGAAGGTCAAGGTCAGAATCTCTTGTTGGACTCCTAGTAGCTAAAGATCTGATTGCATGTCATTCACACTATATTTGGAAGAAACTTTTAAAACTGTGTCAAAGATAGTACATTGGCTTGATTATTCTTCGCCTAGAAAAAGTGGAACTGGTCTGGGAACCATTGGTTTTGTAACAACTGTAGATAGCTCTTAAGTCCTTAACCAGAGAATCTAGGGGAAGTGTTCCTATTTACAGGCACCTGTCTACACTTATAGTGCCTGGTTCCCTTGGTGATGGGTAACCTGAGCCATTTAATGGAACTGACTGTAGCTGCTATGACCCACTTATTCTCATTCCTTATTTTTTGGTTCCCTTATTTTTAAGGTGTACATTTTTCAACTTCCCAAATGTGAGTAGTGCCTTGGACATGTCCCCTGTGCCCAGCAGTCGTGGCTTACTTGAGATTGGTTTTCTAAATTTGATTAGATCCCTTTGAGCAGACAGCCCGAAATACTGCATATTTTTGTTGTTGTTACCTCATTCAGCTAGAAACACATGCCATCCATGTATTTAGTGACTAAAGAAGGGAAAACCATCCCTAGACTTATCCAGGGCCAAGGCTTACCCAGTGTGTTGTGTCCAAAATCTCAGTGTATTTTCAGGCAAGGAGCCATCATGTAATTTAAAATGATCTGATTGGTGGGGACAGCATAAATAGTGAGGCCAGGATCCTGAGGGAACTGGAATCTATAGCTTATTAGAAGCGCTAAGGGAAGTGACTGTTCACCTGGTGAAGACTGTAGACTTTGGTATCAGGAAAAGGAAAGCAGGTGTATTTTTGAGGATCCCAGGGCTGGAGTGCTGAGAAGCACCTGTGGCTCTGAACAACGACACACGATGGTGAGAGCTGCCACACCGGGGAGCTGACTGCGTTAGGATATTCCCCCGCACTGCACGCTTGCATACCAGATGACACCCTCATGTGACCCCTTGTCTGCCCCACTTGACCACTCTTGAGCCAGCTCTTTCCCCAGGGTCAGCGAAGTACAGTGATGGTAGTAGCACGTCTCTGATCTCCGGGACATGTCCATCAAGGAATGCTGCAGCATCGCCCTCACCCAGCATCCCTGAGAGCAAGAGCGAACAGAGCATTCATGCAGGGCATGCTCTCCTGGCAGAGGCCAGCCAGGCTGTGACGGAGTCCTGCTGCTGGGGATCGGATGGCCCCCAGCCATGGCATCAGGCACACATCCCCCCCTACCCCCCCCCCCCCTCCTCGCAGAACTCTGCAGAGACCTGACACGGCTCTCCCTTGGCCAAGCTGCCGTGGAGGAGCCAGGCCAGGAGCGAGCAAGTGCTGTGGAATCTGACCAGCCATGCGGGCCCAAGGGTGATGCCTCGGAGGAGGCTGCCTAGGGCGATTTGGCTGGAAAGCATGTTTAACCTAAATTTGACCCGACTTCTGGACTGTAACAAATAATAATTCCAGTTTTACGATGGTTCATTACTAGCTATTGATATTCTCACTGTGCTCATTCTAAACATGCATGTAGCACACAGTACTTGGAGTATGTCGTAAAATTATTGTAAGGAAGGGAAAAATGTGGCCATTGTAGGTATGACTCAAAACACAGGCATCTGTTCAGGGACAGTGCAAAAGGGAACACGCCCTCAGCCCTCAGCACTTGCGCCACAGGCACAGTCCCAGTGCTCTCAGCCAGCGGTGGTGCTGTGCTGTCACTCAGGCCGCCTTTCGTCTTTTCCAGCCAGAAAGTATTTTGGTTGTTGTCCCCTTGGGTTGTTTGTGCAGACTTTTACAGATTCGTCCTAGGCATCCTGATCAGAAATGTTGCCTCGTTTTGTTCTCTTACACAAAAAGAGTTAATTAAAACTGTCAACACAAGGGATGGACTGTTTCTAACTCTGCTTTGGTCTTTTTGGCTCAAACAAAGGCAATTTAATGATTTCCGTATTTCCACAATCTTCTCGAAACTGTTTATATCACACAGAGGAAATATTAGAGCATCCTGCTATAAAGAGCACGCTGCACTTTGATTCCCACGAGTTCTTGTGTGTAATGATCTAATGGACCCTCTATGTCGCTCTGTGAGGTATACTTTTCTCTGTTTGAAGGATGGGACGTCTGAGATGAGGTGACCTTCCTGAGGTTACACATGGTTAGAGCCGTTTCTTGCTGCCCTTGTTCTGCAGAGAAGGCTTACCCCCCACTTCTCCAATTCCCCCACCCCCAGTTGATGCCGAGGGGCCTGTTGCATCTTGTATCATTCCCTGTCTTTACTTTGTCATTTCCCTGTCTTGGTCTACGTGAGAAATAAGAATGGAGGCCAACAGGTGGTGGCATTCATGCAGGGTGTGCTCTCCTGGCAGATCGAATGGCCCCCAGCCATCCATTCCACACACAAAGGAGACTGGGTGCCTTTTTTATCCCAGTACATCCCACACAAACACACCCTGTGCCACAAAGTAGATCCCCTTTGGCCCTTGATGCTAATCCTGGTTTTAACTATAGCTGGCTCAGAGCTGACAATGCCATCTTCAAAATTGCCAATTCAAGCAAATCAGGCAACAGTCGGCAGAATTCCTTTGTATCTTATGTCCCAATAGTAGGAATTCTTTCTTGTATGTCTGTTGCCAAAGGAGTAAACTTTAGTTAGTTGATAGATCGGTCTCCCTTTGAGATAAATGCATTAGCCTGGAATTTTGGTTGCAAGTAACAGAAACTCTGCTTGAACCAGTACAGGCCCAGAAGGGACTAAAAGGAAGGGCGGGGCCATATCTCTGCGTTTAGACAACATGAATCAGGGATGAGAATGCCACCATCCTCTATATTTTGTTGACTTTCATACGTTTCTGTGCATGATGGCTTCATAGCTGACTCCTTCTGCAAACCAGCTGCCTCCCCATGGAAGGGACATCGTTACCAATAACCTCAGAACCTTCTGGCACCACTCACTACCATTTTCTGTTCCCATGTTTAAAAATTCAGAGGGAAGATTCCTGCCCTGACCGGTTTGACTCAGTGGATAGAGCGTCAACCTGCGGACTCAAGGGTCCTGAGTTCGATTCCAGTCAGGGGCATGTACCTTGGTTGCGGGCACATCCCCAGTAGGGGGTGTGCAGGAGGCAGCTGATTGATGTTTCTCTCTCATCGATGTCTCTAACTCTCTATCCCTCTCCCTTCCTCTCTGTAAAAAAATCAATAAAATATATTTTAAAAATTCAGAGGGAAGATTCTAACCAGCCACGCTTGGATCAGGTGACTGGGAGGTGAGGATTGTCTCTAAAAAGATGACAGCCCTCACTTCTACCAGGTGGTCACAGTCAAGGTAATGATCCCAGCCTATTCTGGGCAGACAGGCCATAGGTTTCACTAAAGTAGTGTTCAGAAGAATTCTGTCTGTATTGGTCTTCTCCATCCCAAACAGGCGACATTGACTAGTCTGAGCTTCTCTGCAACTAATGATAAGGTTTCTTTTGGGAGGCCTTAGGCATCCACTAATAATCTCATCTCTAATTAAAATGCAGTGTTTCTCAAGATATGGAAACATACTTTATTTCTTGAGTCTGCTAGCATCCAACTCTCAGTACATGAGGAACTTTCTAAGAATAAACTCCTTTTATGCTTACCCATGGGAGAGGTGGGGGGCAGGATTCAATTGAGATTAGGCTAGTGACCTTGTATAGTCTGAACTGCCCTTTATGTAGAGACTCTGCCCATGCTGGAACCTTGTTGGTCAGTCTACTCTCCATCCTCTCTCTCATTGCTCTCCAGTCACCGAAGCTGATTAACTATCATCATCAACTCCCTGACCCCCAACCATAGAACATCCTGTGCAGCTGCTATAGCAACCTGAAGCCTCTCCCTCCACTTAGAAATGGCTTTAAAAATAGCCCCACCTGTCCTTGCCAGTGTTGCTCAGTGATTGGAGCAGCAGCCCATGCACCAAAGGGTCACAGGTTCGATTCCCAGTCAAGGGCACTTACCTGGGTTGTGGGTTCAATCCCCAGCCCCAATCTGGGCATGTGTGGGAAGCAAACAATCAATGTGTCTCTCCCTCTCTCTCCACCCCCTTCCTACCTCCCTTTCTCTGTTTCTAAAAATCAGTAGGAAAAATATCCTCTGGTGAGGATTAAAAAAATATATAGATCCCCACCTTACTCTGTGGACTGCTGAAGCTGTGCATTAGGCCTGCCCAGCCTTAGCAGTGATAGCATTTTGGGTCTTCTAGAAACAGACCCATAATCTGTAAGCCTTGAGGCACTGTGTTGTCTCTGTTCCCGAGGAATCTCAGTAACATAGCTTGTAAGGCCTGGGGAAGACTTTGATCTGATTAACTCTTGGCTATGTTTTACATTTGCCTCCAACAGATCTGGGTTTTAGAGGCTGAATTCCTTGCATTCAAGATTTTATCCAGCCTTGCCCTGGCTGGTGTGGCTTAGTTGATTGAGCGTCTGTTGCGTCCACCAAAAGGTCACCAGTTTGATTCCCAGTCCGAGCAAGGTTGTGGACTTGGTCCCCAGTGGGGGATGTGCAGGAGGCAGCCAATCGATGTTTCTCGCTCCCTCTCCACCTCCCTTCCTCTCTCTCTAAAATCAATTTAAAAATATATTTTAAAAAAATATTTTGCCCAGGCCTCTTGAGAGCAAAGCTTTGATAGGGGCAAAGGTAGTTTAGCTTCAATAATGTTGACTAAAGTTCCTGAGGTATTGACAATATACATATAAAGAGAACTCCCCATCCTAATTTAGTTCTGTGATACAAGAGCGGAAGCATGTTGCACTGTGGCATTTCTTCCGTCAAAATGCAAGAGGACGTGAAAATGTGTCTCTCAGTCTCTTTACAGATCTCTTAGTCCCTCACAGTATCCATAGGTAATTGGATTATATAGTCAGAAGCTCTGACTGTGGGAAGTTTTGATGAGAAGATTCATTTTCCCTCTGTCATATTTGTGGAAATAACCATCAAAACAGAAGAGGAAATTTGATCAAATAGATGAGTAACCCAGTTTAGTACATTAGTTGTCCAATGGACAGGTCTAGCCTAGGGACTACCATCATTGGTTGAATGAAAATGACCATTTTATTATTTATACTAGTGGCCTGGTGCACAAAATTCATGCACATTAAAAGGGGATTAATTAGAGGAAATATTTTAATATTGCTATTTGCCCTTTCTCTATAATAGAAGTGTCAGAGATGAAAGAAAATTAGTAAAATGTGTATAAAAATCTTCCTCCTGTCAGAATCTGGGGTGCGCCGTGGGAATCAGAGCCAAGTCCCCGCCCACCTGCGGCACCTCAAAATCACGCGAGACCCAGACTCACCTAGCCCCACCCCCATTGGGCGAGATCCAGACCCAGCCGGCCCCACCCTTCTCAAGCCCTGCCAGGTGGGAGGGTGCAGCCTCAGTTCCCCTGTCAAGCCCTGCCGGGTGGGGGGCATAGCCTCAGGGCCCCGGTCAAGCCCCGCAAGGCGGGGGGTACAGCCTCAGGTCCCCCAGCACACGCTGGATGGGGGGGGGCGCAGCCTCAGGTCCCCCAGCAAACCCTCAGGACCCCGGCCCAGTGCTGGGGCGGGGGGCGTGGCCTGAGGTCTCCTGTTAAGCCCCGCTGGGCAGGGGCGCATCCTGAGGTCTCTGGCCTGGCGCCGGGTGGGGGGTGCGGCCTTAGATCCCCTGTCAAGCTCCACCAGGTGGGGGGCGCAGCCTCAGGTCCCCTGCCCTGGCCCAGCGCCACGCAGCCTCAGGTCCCTGCTGATTGCTCGTTAAGGCTCATTACGGGAACTCGGCCTCCGCTGTGGGTGCAGCCATCTTGTGTTACGGAAACCTCCGCTTTGGGCACCACCATCTTTGTGATGGCGTGATGGTAAATTTGCATATTCCCTCTTTATTATATAGGATTCATCAATGGAATGAGCATTCTCAATAGCATAGAATAGGGTAGAAATTTTCCTTTAAATACACTTGCCATCTCAGAGTGGGGAGGAATGGAAATTTAGGATGTAGCTTCCTTCCGAATTCAATTTGACTTTCTCTCATCTGTGGATAGCTGGCTTGCTTCTCTTAACCTGACTTCATACATGGAGCTGGGCAACCACTCTATCACTGACTTACCCAACAGAGAATATGTCTAAGATTTTTCAGAGACTCCCAAACCTAGAATCACTCAGGGACCCAGATGTATGGTCTCAGTATTGATCCAAGAATTCTACTACTGCAGTTCCACTGATAGAATTAAGGAAGCATGCATACCCTCTGACAAAGCAAATTCTTCTTAAAGTAGGGCAAAACAGTGCTGTGTTCCAACCATGTCTTTTGAAACACATTTCTGAATAATTGGAATGGCATTTACATAACCACGTGGCCTTTTATGCCTTGATAACATACTGTTTTGCAATCCAAAAATGACAACAGGAAATGATTGAACTTGTTGCCCAATTACTTGAACAAGGAGTTATACATTTATGTACCTCAACTCAAATCCTCACTTTGACTGATGGATGTTAGCATTCAACAAGATGATTCTAAGACAATCTTCTTGGCACTGTTCTCAGATGCTTTCCAGGTTTTTCTTCAAGTGGAGGTGGCATTTTATTTTGGCCTGTGCTCTGCTGTTGATGGCAGTTTTGTTAAGATGTCAGTCTCATCTAGATTGTGAAGACATGGCTCTGTATTTCACCAAAAGCCACTTTTATCTGGAACATTATCTCTGTTTCACTGGTGTTTAATACCTTTCAAAAGCTTGCTAGAGAACAGCAGTGATTTGGGTAGACTGTATGAGAGGAAGATGCTAGGACAATGATTTGGGATGAGGGAGGGACCTTTCTGCTATGAGCATCACTGTGATCTGGGCCAATGTGACTGGCTGAGAGGCAATGTGCCCCTCAAGTCTGTTATGAGAGGAATAAAGTACCAGGCACCACTATTTTAGATTCTCAAACAGAGCTTCTAGACATTAAAGTACATTTTAATTACTCAAGAAAATAAACATTTTTTCTAAGAAACTCAAATATTATGGTTAAGATAAAAGATCATCTTTACCAAACCTCCCATCCCCAGCTTTTTGTCATCTAGACACTTCCCCAGAGCACTGTTAAGTTTTGTTATGTAACCTTCCAAACACTTAATCTATTGATTTTCATATAGATAGCAACACCTATGGGGTTGTATAGTGTTGTTTTCTAGTACCACAATCTATTATGCATCTTGATATTTTAACTAATATGTCTTACATTTTTATAATGGTCCATACATATCTACCTCGTGTTTTTAAAAATTTTTTAAATTGATTGATTTATATGAGAGAGAGAGGGAGAGAGAAACGTCCATTTGTTCCATTATTTATGCATTCATTGGATATTCTTATTTGTGCCCCGACTGGGGATCGAACCCACAACTTTGACGTATCAGAACAACACTCTAACCAATTGTGCTACCCAGCCAGGGCTTTACTTCATGTTTTAAAATGCTGCAAATTGTCTATAATATGAATAACCCACAGTTTATTTAGCCACTCCTCCAATAATGGACATTTAGGGTCAGACAAAATTTTCAAACCTTATTTTAAGTCAATTTTCATTTAATCTTAATATATAAAGCAAAATTGGTATTTGATCTGCTCCTCAGTTAAGTTATAATAATAGAAAGCTTATCAATTTAGTACGTGGTAATGTGGGCAAATTATCCATTTGTGCCTTGTTCATACACTTGTGCCTCAGTTCCTTTACCTGTAAAATGGGAATAAAAACAATACCCAGCTCATGGAGTTGTGGGAAGAAGTTCATGTATGTCAGGTGCTCTCAACAGTGCCTGGCACATGTGAACAGTGCCTACATGCTTGCTATGTGTTTACAGCACTGTGCTTGGACCACATTGTATTGGTCTCCACAGACTTGCTTTGGCCTTTGGCCCATATTAACCCTTAACCTATTTAGAGGACATCACAGGAAAGCGTGAGTTCTGGGCTTGGTTTACTGTGAAGATATTATCGTGGATGCTGTTTTTCCCATTTCACAATCTCTGTGAAAATAAGAGGCGTTCCTCCCTTCCTCAGGGGTAGTTGTGCTTCTCCCAGGCAGTTACTGTGACAGTACTCTACTGCTCTGTGCCTTTTTATTCATCACGCTCCCCTTTTTCCATTGACTGCGAGGGTGGATTTGGATTTTTGTATCTACTTCTAGTCTACCATGTGCTGTAGATTCGACGGCATGCATGTTGTTTGTATACGAACTGAACTTACGATTGAAATCATCTTTCTTACTCTTCCATTTTTTTTCAACTGGTGAAAATAGCTGCCTCTGGGTGAGTGTACGGGTTGACCTTTTGTTGTGATGAAGAACCTGCTGCACCCCTTGGGACGGAGGCACGGTTGGCGCCCTGACTTGCTGGAGTCTTGCAGGCATTTTCCCTTTGGTCTTCTCTCCTTCACCTCCTGCTGGAGAAGTGGCAGCTGCCCGTGCTGGGCGGCCCCGTGCACATGCCGACTTTGGCACTGGGTTGGACATGCAGAGCTTCCCGTGGGTGCCGGGGTCCTTTCCTATTTTCCCCACCCCCTGAACATCACCAACATGTCAGTTCTCTGACAGAGGGGGCCTTTGGCCCGCTGTTGAGAATTATTTTTCTCTCTCTTCTTGTAAGACTCTGAGGAAATGTAGGCTATAATTATATCCCTAAATACTAGTCAGAGAGCTTGACCATGTGAGGACTGGAATATGAATTAATGTAACAACAATAAACTGCCATCAACACAAAGAAGCCCTTTGTGATTGTGAAAGCCCTTTGTCTATGGTGTGAAAGAGCTTCCATAACAATGAACAAGATGCGGACTGCAGAGAGCTGGTGCAAAAGGCAGTGGTGTGGCAGGGCCTTGGGCCCTGACTGGCCTGAGCCTGGCACAGCCGCCCTGGGAACTGGCCCCTGTGCTGGCCCTCCCCCTGCATCTTCCGCACTGCCAGTGCTTCTCTCCCAGTGTGACTCCTGCTTCAAAGCAGAACGCTTGGTCCCTGTTTCTGTTCTAGGGCCCGGCCTGGCTCTGCCATCTGCCCTTTCCCACACCTCCCATCCCAGCGTACTGGGGAAGGGGTGGGGCAAGGGAAGAAAGAGGTGCCCTTTCTTAATGGAGGGGGGTTGGAAAGCCCATTCTGAAGGTTGGAATGTGGGGAAGTGAGCTTTGGAGAAGGGAACCAGCTCCAGTCCCGTGCGCCTGGGCTCCTCACTGACTCTTTTGCACAATCATGACCTTCCTCTGGGGCACAGGTAATGTGTCTCATGAACATTGGAGCTTCCATTTCTCTGGAGCAGCCCAGATGATGATTGTCACTTCCCCATTTAGCAATAGCACCTACTTTTTCAGACTGTCAGGCCCCTGGATGGCCGCTGGTGGGCCTCTGGTTTCGGCCTTTCATTCAGCACCGAGGGAGGGAGTGTTTGGTGGCAGTGGGCCAGGTCTGTTGCATTAGCAGCTCTCTCCCTCCTCCCCGCCACACCCAGGTCAGGCACACCCTGAAAGTCACTCCAGCTCCATCTCCAGCTCGGCGCATTTTATGAGATTCTGCCTCTCCTCTGCCATTTCTAATCTTTTCCCCTTTCCTCTGTTTTCCATGGTTTCTGGCTTCTTTCCATTTACTGTGTTTTCTCTGCTTACCCCTCTGAGAGCCCTCGGGGTTATTTAGGTTCTCTTCAAGATGTTTCATCGTAGCTTGCTTCTCTCAGCTCTAGCTTTGTAGAAACACAGTGTGGCCTGGTTGGTGTGGCTCAGTGGTTGAGTGTCGACCCAGGAACCAAGAGGTCGCTGGTTTGATTCCCAGTCAGGGCACATGCCTGGGTTGTGGCTCAATCCCCAGTAGGGGTTGTGCAGGAGGCAGCCAATCTATGAGAGTTTCTCTCTCATTGGTGTTTCTATCTCTCTATCCCTTTCCCTCCCTCTGTTTCTAAAAATCAATAAAAACATAGGTTAAAAAACACACACACAGTGTACCAGCATGGCTGCCAGAGCCGTAATCAAGGGGTGGGATTGGCCATCTCTGGGACAGATGTGTGAGTAGGTGAAGGACCTTGCAGTTGGCGTCCCCTGTCCTCCATGCTCACTGTGATGCTCAGAACGGACCTCCATGCTGGGAGGTGTGCCTTGGCTCAGGAGAACCTGGCGTGAGAGTTGAGAGATACCAAGATCTCTGCAGGAGTTGTTCCCACATAGTTCCTTGGTGAACAGTATGAGCTTCCTGGGCTCCTCACAGAGTAGAACCACATTGCTGTTGGTGCCTCTGGCAGGCTGTGCCTCCAGCTAGACCAGACCCAACACATCCAGTCAAGTCGGGCACCACTGGGTCTGGAGCTCCACGGAGGCCTTCCTGGCCAAGGGTGAGGTCATCTGAGGGGGTGGTTTTGCCAACTTTCAAAACATACCCATCACCAGTATCTGGTCCGGTTCTCTTTGTCGTAGTTTTGGAATCCTGTGGTTTCCTGTTCAGGTGGGTGGTTTTGCACATATAAACAGTGCAACTGTCCACACAAATTGCATACTTCATTTGGAAGTTGGTAAGATGTTTTTCTAATCTTTTAAGTACATCCTTTTTCTTTTCCCCCTTCTCTTTAGTCCCAGGTAAATCACCACGGTGCTGCTAATAATGAAACATACCAGGAACGCTTGGCACGTCTAGAAGGAGACAAGGAGTCCCTCATATTACAGGTGGGTTCTTTTTGGTGGGAATCGCATATCCTATTACCTCCAACTCTGCAGCTGCCCTAAGTGGGAGAGAAGCACAGGGATTATCTCTGTAGGGTTTATTTTGCTCCCAAAGTAAATGTTTTTAGAAAGACGTTTCCTGAAACACAGCAGAAAGTAACTGGGGGCACAATTTCACTCTGGACTTGGCTTCGGGGGACTGTGAATGTATTCATTTATTCATCATGGACTACCGAGCACCCACCTCGATATGCTGGAAGCTCTGTGGCCAGGCTGGTTAATGGGGCCTTACCTTCTAGGAGCCCAGGAGTCTTGCAAGGATGATAAACTGTGTCCTCATGTCACTAATGAAACAGCCATGACTGATCCGGGCCTAAGGGTGCATGTTAATGGGATCAGGCCCAAATAATCTGGAGGTGGATCTAGACTTGAACTTTGAGGCCAAATCCCTAGATGGTAACATGGAGTAATAAACCTTTGATGACTCTCTTGCTTCAAAGGGAGGAACTCCAAAACTCTTCCTGGAGATAGTCAAAGGAACACTTTCAGTTCTGAAAGCAAACATTCCTTGGTAGGACAGAAAGGTGAGCGTTCTTGTGGGAGGCCTATTGCGGTGGCAGGGGCTCTCCGCTCTGCTAGCTCTCAGCTGCACGGATCGAGCATCAAGGTCTGATGTGCATTGATGTTTGGAGAATAATAGGATTAATATCCCAATCTTAGTTTTTTTAAAAGCCCAAAAAGTGCTGAACAAGACTGGTAATGGAATGGAGGAGGGGGCATGTAGGGTTCTGAGCCTCCCTCCCCGCTGGCCCCCCAGATTGTGGGCTTTAGCCTAGAGCCCTGGAGTTAGCATTAGAGTTAAGAGGCTGCAGTATGTTTGTTTGTTTTTAAATATTATTTTACCTTATTTCTTGTATGCATTTCACTTCATTTTATGAATGTGAGAATAATAAATGATTACTTTAGAAACTTTGGAACAGCAAAAAGAGTTTAACGTTTTGGCCTTTTATCCCAGCCTTTTTTATCCTGTCCTACCCCTATCTTAAATAATTAAGCTCAAACCAATTACACAGTTGCACAGGTGTTTTTTTTTTCTCCCTTCACTTCATTGATTTGGTTCATTAAAGAATATTTGAGTGTATACAGCTTGGTAGACACTGGTTGCAGGTGCCGGGGAAGCAGGAGCGAAGGAAACAGATTAAGTCAGTCCCTGTGCTCAAGCTTCCATTCGTGTGTGTGTGTGTGTGTGTGTGTGTGTGTGTGTGTAGACAGTAAACCAATACACAAAATGCTTCAGGTGGTGATAAATACTATGGAGAAAAATAGAGCAGGGTAAGGACTGTGTAGTCAGGCAAGACCTCCCCTGACAGGAGGACACCTGCCTGGAGTTAGCGGGGAGCCACTTGGGTGCCTGGAGGAAAGCACATTCCAGGCCAAGGAAGTGGTGGGTCCAGCACAGGCCCTGGGGTAGGGGTGTGCTCAGTGTTTGGGACAGAACAGGAAGGGGCCATGTGACTTGAATTGGTGACCTGCAGGGGGCCTGTTGGGAACTGCCTTCAGAAAGGTACAAAGGCCAGATTATATAGCCCATTAGAGCACAGACGTTTTGAGGAATGTGTAATTTGAAATGCCACCCCAATGAGATGATTAATGAAAGAGTGTCCAGTTTAAAATTTTGTAGCAAACACTATGAAATTGCAAACTTTTGAACCAGAAACCTTCATGGCTGACATAACACATTCCTAGTTAGAGGATTACATATTAATAAAAGTCCTGTGTGATCATCTCTTTGATGTGCATGTTGTTGTTTTGTGTGTGTTGTGTTTGTTTGTTTTTTAACTTTCAAATTCTTGAATAATCTTTGTTTAAATAATTGTAACACAATTGGAAACCTGCTTATTAGGAAAGTCAGAGTGGATCCCGGCGATTTCTGTTCTGCCTGGAGCTTGTGGACAGACTTTCAGAGTTGCTCTCCCATCATCACCGCTGTCCAGTGGCCCCATGGGGTCCATTAGACAAACCCCAGCATAGCAAGGCCTCTTGCTTAGACTGAATTCTTTGAAGCCCTTGGCCCATCTTTTCCTGGGTTTACTTGTAGAAGAACAAGGGGAACCACACAGAATCAAATACTTTATTTCTAGGATTAGTTAAAAACAAAAACAAAATTGTTTATCTCTTTATTAGAGTTCTGAAGGCAAGGCGTTTCTTTTCTTTTTTACCTTTGTATCTCTCCCAGTGTCTAAAATCATGCCTAGCATGTAGTAGGGGCTCAAAAATATTTGTTTTTATTACATAAAGGTTACATTCTAAGATCTTTCTACTTCTTGTCCTAATTTTCTACACCTCTCCATTCGTAATTCTGAGTAGGTATTGAGGTTCCTCAGGACCCTGCAGCCCTGTGTGTCTTGAGTCAGACGTGCAGCTGAGCTATGAGCTATGGAATGCTACAGACCACATGTCATTCCTTAGGGTACCACCAGTGCATGGCCCCAAGGCCCAGGGCGTGGTGCAGACTTTAGGTGTTAATCCTCATAGCAAGATTAACTGGAACACATCCTTCCCAAACAGAAACTCTGGGAGCCAGGCCCAAAGACCACCTCCTGGAATCCTACCCTTTTGAAAGGAGAGGTGGTAGTTGGGAAGGCCAGACTGATGATGCTGTTAGGCAGTAAAGATTCAAAAACAAAAAGCCCCACAAAAGGTTTATGTTTAAAATGGGCCTGGTTAACAGAAGGTGCTCGTTGTTGGATTATAATTGAAATGTTAGCACACCATGCCTCAATATGTTTCAATAATTCAGTAATCACTCTGGACCATCAAAATGGAAAGCTTAAAGCAGCCATATTAATTTAGATTCCTTCCTCTGTAAGGGGAGCTTTATAATTCATGAAGTTTGTTTAAACACTCCTGAATGAATTCACATGAACTCTTTCCTGCTCCAGCTCTTGTTCCTTTACAGGCTGAGAAGCCATTTAGGATCGTCTAGGTGTAAACAGCAATGACTCAGCCATCACTGAAAAGCCAAATGGGTCTAACGGATCTCCATTTACCAGGCATTGATTGCTTTGTTTTGGGGAGATCACCCATTCCATTTCTTCACCTTCCTGGTCTGAGGCACCTGCTAGTTAAGAAAAAGTAACAAAAAGAAACTGATCCTGAGACAGTGTGCTAACAGAGCAGGCTAAAGACATCCTTTCCGTATATATTTAGGGTATTGATTTAAATAATTTCTTAAAATTGTATTTTTCTAATTAATGCCACTAAATATTGTCAGTGTTTTCCAGAAAGATGCCCCATTTCCCTGCCACTGTATGTGCAGTGTGGCTTGTGGATATTTATGACTTAAGAGTTGTGTTTTGGCCTGTGAAGCACAAAACCCTTTCTGGAGCCAAGTTTTGTCAGCGCTAATACATGCCCTTTGCGTCCCACATTCCTTAATCGCTTCAGAACACTCGCCTGATAGGTGAGCAGCCCTCACACCCTATGAGAGAGGTGAGGTCATTGGTTAGTCTCCACACAGCTTGGACTGCTCTTCCACGTGAGGTGGCAGGAACCCAGGCAAGCCAGCCTGCTGTGCCTGGAGGTGGCAGGAACCCAGGCAAGCCAGCCTGCTGTGCCTGGAGGTCGGGGCCGCCAGAGGGATCTCTGGAAGAGGAATTAGAGCCAGAGTTCAGCCCAGAGGCAGCTCTTGTGACCGCTGGGTGTTTTTCTCTTGAGCCTGTCAAGAGCAGGAAACGCGACCAAGGCTATTGAGACAGCTGAGACTCCCTGGCCAGGTAAGAAACCGGGAGTTTCCTTCGTCCAGAACTCTTCCCCGACCTGCCACCCATCAAGCAGAAAAGTCAGTCTTCCTATGTGAGGATCAGTGGCTTCAGGGCTCACCTCCCGTGGGGAGCTATTCCTGCCCCTCCCTCCATCACCACTGCTTTATTTCCCCCACCAGGTGAGTGTCCTCACAGACCAAGTGGAAGCCCAAGGAGAGAAGATTCGGGACCTGGAGGTGTGTCTGGAAGGACACCAGGTGAAACTCAATGCTGCTGAAGAGATGCTTCAACAGGTAAGGGTGACGGGGCTGAAGGCCCTGGGGTTCTATGGGACTTCAGTGTTCAAGCCCCTTTCTGTGTCGGGTTTAAGGCTCCTGCTTTTCCATCCTTCCTGGAGGTGGGATTGGCTGCTCAGTGTGTGGTGTTAATTCAGCAGGTGAAACCAGCCGGAACATTGAGCATTGCAGAGCAGGAGGGAGGTGGGGAGGGAGAGGGAGGGGCGGGGCTGGCCGGCCATGAATAACCTGTTGGGCTGGTTAGACAGATTCCCAGGCAGCACTTTCTCCAGGTCTGGTTTAGGGAAGGAGCTCTCTGTTGGCAAAGTCACCCTCATACTATCACGTGAACCCCAGCTTGACTGCAGGTAGCATGTGGGGTTTTAGAAAGCCAATTGGTTAGCTTATTTTTGTGCCCGTTTCCCAATCATTCTTCCCCTTCGAACTCTTGTGTAGTCTTCTTTGATGAAATGTATTACATAAATAATACTTTAATATAATTTAATACACACCAAGATGAAAAATAAAATTAGCTGTTCTCCTCCAGTCAAATAAATCTCTGAAATGTCTTCTCCTTATTTTCTTTTGGTCCTTCTTGTTACGTGTACATATAATTTGCAGAACTCTGTTCAGCACCATACAGTGTAGTCCTCAGATTTTGTATGCTTCACATCATAGGTTTTTTTTTTCCCTCTTGAAATTTTTCTGTGGAGTTGTCTTTACTGTCATTTATAAATATGTGAAAGTATCATAATTAATTGACTCTTCTACTCTTGAACAGTTTCAACCTATTGTAAATAATGAGCTACGATTTTTAGGAAGAATATTGAATTTTTATCAAAAGTCTTTTTAGAATCTCTTGAGGAGCTATTTAGAAATTTTACTTTATGAAATATGTTAATATAGCTACTTAGTAGGTTTCCTCAGCTTGCATCCTTCTTGCATTTTCAGTTACTTTGAGAACTAAACCATGACTAAAGTTTATGGGAGCATGCTTTGCAGCTCCTGGTCTTGTACTGGCATATAAAGGGTGCTCTGATGCTTGCTAATTAAACAAGGAAAGTCAGTTCCTTCCTATGAGGGGGTTTGATTAGATGACCGCTGGCAATCTTTCCCCCAGAGCTCTAATTTTTTTTATCAGCATAAAATTAAAATTGTTCAGAGGCCTTGACTCTGACCTTTGGTCTCAGGATAAACCTCTCAGCTCCCAGGTGTCTCCAGCGTTGTTTGAGTGTGCTTTTAAATGTTTTTTAAAAAGTCAAATGGCTTTATAAAAAAATGAGTTCCAGCAGCTCACAGGCTGTTACTAGTTTGTTATTTTTTCATTGCTGATGAATAAGTTACCACATTCTTGGCTCCATTTGATTTTCTGTTTCAATTGTGTGCCATTTCTCTTGCTCATCCTACTCCCGGAAAATCTGAGGAGTATTTTTTCTATTTATTTTTTAAAGTTTTGACTTTTTCCTTTAAAAATCCAGGAAAGCCCGGTTGGTGTGGTTCAGTGGTTGAACGTTGACCTATGAACCAGTGTGGGGCAGGCAGGAGGCAGCTGATCAATGACTCTCTCTCATCATTGATGTTTCTATTGCTCTCTTCCTCTCTGAAATCAGTAAAAATATATTTTAAAAAATAAAAATAAAAATCCAGGAAAGAAAATAAACCCATAGAAAAATCTCAAATGGCAGAAAAGCATTTTCTCAAAGAGTACGTTGAACAACCCACTAGATTGTATTTTCAAGGCTGCACAAGGTGTGGTTGGGTGTGGGGTTGAGGTGGGAAGACCATGGAATATTATAAAAAAAAAATACAAACAAACAAAAAAAAGACAGTTAAAAAAAAAAATTGGACGTGAAAGGGAACCTGTCACGAAATTGTCAGGAGGTGGGTGTTTCAGGAAGGCAGGGCCTGGCAGGTAACCAGGCATCGGAGGTCATGGCTGCAGGGAGGTCCCTGAGTTCTCTGCAGCCGCCCCAGCTGCTCTTCCAGGACTGCCCTGCACCCCTCTCTGTGGTGGTGCTTCTGCCTCCTTGTCAGAGTCTCCATCTAAGCAGTCACGCTGGTTCCCAGCACCACCCCAGGGAGTCTGTCTTGTCTGTCTATAGACTGGGTTTTAGAGTTTTGAAAAAGTCTTAAGCTCAGTCAATACCCCTATATGTCCAGTGTATTCTGAATCTTTCTTGTGTGCTATGGGTTTGGTGACAGGCATGTGGTTTGCATATACCAACGAGTTGGATTCTTTGACTTGGTATCTTTTGGAGTATAGTTCTTATTAGCTACCTCTAGGATTTAAAGATCTTCCTGAATTTAGCCATAACTTCCCCTCATAGCTTTCATTGCATTCTTTCAGGAGTAAAATGAAAGGAGTGTGGAATACTCCTTCCTTGGCAAATTCTGGGCTCATGTCATAGGACACATATGCACCTCAGCTCTCACTCCTGTGTTTGCTGGACATGGTGGTGCCTGAGCTTGAGATCTTTGAGTTCCCCGCTCCAAATCCCAAACTGGAAGTTCATGCTTTCCCGAAATCTGCTGCGTGCTGACTGAAAAGACACTTCATTCGTGCAGCACAGCGCTGATGCGATGCCATTGGTGGTTTGGAGTATGCACATGTGTCTTCTGAGCTGGGGGCAGGAGAGACTTGCCTCATTTACTGTGTTATCCTGGACTGCAGGGCCCTCGGTTTCTGGTGATAGGAGCAAGAATGCCTCATGGCCTTGAGGCAGAGAACGGAGGCAAACAATTGCCCATTTCTTCCAGTCCTCAGAAACCATCCCTGCCCTGAGCCGTGCCTGGCCTCCTGCTCCAAGGCCTGCGGAGCTCTGAACAGTTTCTTTCAGGGTCATAGTCTGGGCCTTCTGACTGCCCTTGGCACTGCTCCCCGGGGGCATGCTGTTCCGGGCGCACGGAGTGTGTCCTGCTAAAGGAGGCAGCTGCTACTCAACTCTAGCTGACTGCCCATGTGGGCCCAGTGTGGCTAGATAGTCCCATTTCTCACAAGCAGCTGGACATCCAGATTTAAAGATAAGTTTCTGTTTTAAAAATGACTAATTTAAATGGGGGAAAAAATACTGTTTGAACCACATGATACATGTGGCTAAGCCTGGCCCACAGACCTCTAATCTGCAACCTCCGCTCTAGACTTTGTCCCCTCCACTGGCTGGAATAGCACTCGGGGGACTCAAGGAAACCCAAACCCAACCAGCATAGGCCAGGCCCTGTGCTTACAGGGGCTGCAAATCCCCACTGAGCTCTCTCTCCCCACAGCTGTTCTCCTGACCAAAGACAGCCTCCCTCCTGGAGCCCCAGGGGAAGGAAGAGTGTTCCCCGCTCAACTCATGAGCCATGCTCCCCGCAGCCTGGCCCAGCCCAGACCCTGCTAAGTCCTGATCTCTCCATTCCCATCTGTTTTCTTTTCTGCATTAATCCATCCAGTGTCCAGAAATCAGAAAGAGAGAACATGAAGACCTTGGAGTTAGATGGGCCAGCCAGGACCAAACCGAATCAGCATAGGGGCCCGTCCACATGGGCAACACATAGATTATGGACACAAGTTAAAGCTAATTATTACTTGTCTGCAACCCGATGCAGGCTGGGAACGAGGCAGCTGCATCATCTCTTGGGACTGACTAGGAAGCACCTACTCAGATATAGCCTCAGACTCACTGAGCATATCGGGATTTTCTGGGGAACCTTCCCCATTAGGAAGAGACATTTCCCAGGAAATGTACAGCTGGGTCTTCAGGGGTCCACAGCCCAGTTCAGTTTTCACAGATCTGGGATGGTCTGGGTACAGAGCTCACGGGGCTGACCCTTGCCCTCTGTTCCCTGAGCAAGTCAAAGCATTGTCCAGCTGCACCTCTGAGTCCTGCACACGGGGCTGTGCCAGCCCGGGTCCCAAAACAGCACCCTGGGAACACAGGCGTGGGCTAGTGCCCCCCTCCTGTGACCAGCTTCACTGGCAACAAAATCTGTCACAGGGAGCATTCCCCATGGTCTGTTGATGTAGTTGAGGTCCCTGGTGACTTTCTCTGAAGTAGCCTCCGTGGTTCTCTGGAATCCAGAAGGTTCCTGCACAGCAAGCTCCTCTGCCTCCCCCAGGGACTCTCTCCAGAGGGGATGATCTCAGGAAGGAAGCTGATGCTCTTCACTGGGTAAGAGGTTTTGACGGAGCTGGCAGCCAAACGCGGCACTTTGCAGAGACTGGCCATCTAGGATGTCATCGGTGTCAAGAGCAGAAACGATATTCAGTGTCAAAAAGAAGACAGAGTAGGGAAGCCAAGTGGAGAAGAAGAAAGGATGCAGATCTCCTAGTGAGGACATAACCCAGCTGTGGGGAAACCTTGAAGGCCACCAGGCTCTGACTCAGTCCTCCTGCCTGACCTACAGCTCCAGGCGCTAGGCAGCCTTATTGTTTTGGCTGCCTTTTAGGAGAGGTGCAGAGAGTGACAGATTTAGAGGACTGGGAGTCAGGGGGCATGACTTTCTGTAGGTTCACCACTTGTTGTTAATCTGGAAAAGTCAATGAACCTGTGTTCTTATTTACAGAGAATGGGGTGACAATATGGACTCCAGGTTGCCCGCCTCTTACAGCCATGGTGCAGTTATTCCAGTTTTGTTAAAACTGAGCACAATGGTCTGTGTGTCAAGACACTGAGCAGAGGACACGGGGCCTGAGACACAGGCCCGGCTCCTGCCCTTGAGGCGACTGAGGGAGCAGTGTACCCAGACGTGTGAGCCCAGCAAAGTCTCCACAGGTCCCGCTGACCGATTTCCCAAAAGCACCTTTAAGGGGGCATTTCTGTCTCAAAAAGAACATTAAGCAGAGCCATGGACATGGTCCTGTGCGGCTCAGGTCTGTCTGGGGAGGCGAGACACTGGAGTCATGAGTGAAGAAAACAGGGTTTTGACAGTTATTCCCGAAAATCCCCCAGGAGATTATGAGGCAGAAGTAACTGTGTTCCTCTAGTTTTTCATTTGCCATTGGCTCTCCAGACCACAGTGTGAAGTAGGTGCTTTACCCCTTGTGACAGGTCAGGGAGCGCAGGTTGTGAGAAAGGATTTCATCAGCGGGAACTGATCAGGATCCAACTCAGGTCAACGACAAGCACCTCTCTGCACCGTGTTGATCATGCACGAGGCTCCCGGCAGGGCCTGGGCCTCTTATTCCAAAGGGCAAAGGACACATTTTCCCTTTCATGTCTTTCCACTCTGTCCTTGCCTTCCGGTTTCAGATTGCCGGTCTGGCCCAGTCCTCCGTCGCCGGTCAGTAACTCCCGGGTAGTGTTCCACACTTAAAGACGGAGGTAATTGTTTCAAGATGTAGCCCTTGAAGGAGAGAACCAGTTGAAAGGCAAATTCTTTTTATCAGCTCTAGTCAGAAACAGCTTTGGAAACAGGAAGTGACGATTTGCTCTGAGATGTCAGCTTTTTTTCATCTCCAAGAAAGGAGATATACTTGCCCTTCTGGAAGAAATTACTGGTAGTGGTGAAATGAGAGGGGGGAGTGATCGTTTTGTTCACTGGTTTTTCTTAAAGTTTCATTACCCAGTTTTATGGTCCTTCAGAGTAAGAAAAACAAAACACCCGCCTACCGATCCCTTTTCTTGCTCATTTACACAGGTTGAAACAATTGGGAGAGCAGAAGCCAAGGCTGCATATGAAGCCTGCCTGTTAGTCTCCAGCCCCCTCCCCTCCCCTCCCCTCCCCTCCCCTCCCCTCCCCTCCCCTCCCCTCCCCTCCCCTCCCCTCCCCTCCCCTCCCCTCCCCTCCCCTCCCCTCCCCTCCCCTCCCCTCCCCTCCCCTGACATTACTGTGGCTGTATGACCCCAAGAGATTCCCCACAGGGCCTTGCCCCGCAGGTCTGAGCAGAGGCCAAGCCTTGGTTCTCCAGACAAGCAGGCTGGATCCAGAGATAGATAATCCCAGTCTTGGGCTTGAGAGCTAAGGCACCCAAGACTTTTTCTTAAGGGGGAGACAATAAAAGAAGCCATCAAAGGAGAAGGAGAAGAAAAAAAAGAAAGGTCAGAAAACCCAAAAGGAAGGAAGTGGCAGGGAGTAGCTTGCACTGATGAGTGGAGGAAGGGAGAGTCGGTGGGGAGCTGAGATGTGTAAGTTACATCTGAAACTGTCCCCAGAAGCAGAATGTTTCTGTGGCCTACCTGGTGGAGGCAGGAGTGGCTGGCAGGCATGCAGGCAGGCATCCTATCAAGAAGTGACAGGCAGGTGAGGAAGAGGCAACAGGGCAGATCATTCTTTCTAGAGCTTGGGGAGGGAGGAGACAGACAGAGACGGCATTCACACACCACCACACAGAGCAGGCACTGGCCTGGTGAGCGCTCACAGGAGTCGGTGGTGGTTGCTCGAGGGGAAGGCCAGGTCAGGGGGGAAGGTTCTTTCAAATGTCAGAAATCTGATCATGTTTCTTGCCTGAGAAATAGAGGCTGATGGTGAGGGAGAGATTAAATGCCTGTCAGAGTGGATGATTAATGGTCCTACCCTAGAGTAGCACGGACTTGCTGGGAACTTCCTGGAAGGCAGCACAGAGGTGAAGGAGAGCTTAGGACCATGTGAGCAGGCGTCATTCCGAGTTACCAGCCGGAGGGAGGAACAGGACCAGAACGCAGAGAACAAAGGCAAATGCCACTGGTTGACCGGGGACGGAGTCTGAAGTGTCATCGAGCTGTGTGAGGATGGCATGAAGGGTGTAGAGACTGAGAAGTGGTCAGCAACAGGAAGGTGGGTCCGATGGGGCAGTTCAGGAGCCAAGACTGCAATCACTGTGTTTTTTAATGTGTGCTTTTTATGTGCAACCTGGAAACTTCCTGGGTTAGGGAACAGTTCTTAAAGGTGGAAGAGCCTGACTGAGGAGTTGGCTCTGTGCAGTCCTCTTAGACTAACCTTGGAAAGGAGGTATGGCTGGCTTTCTCTAAGACCTGAGTGTAAGATGTATGAATGAGAGACGATTCTGGGAAACTTTGAAATAGAAAAGATGTAAGTTCAACAAGTGATCAGATAATTAAAAAAAAATATTTCCAGTAAATGTGAGGAGAGGTTATTTGAGGAGAGGAGGGGGATAGGGTGGGGTTTAGGGATTGAGAATGGAAAAGATTTGGAATGTTCTCTGAAAGGAACCAGCCAGAGATGAATAGAAGTTTTGCCAGGCAGTATTGGAAGATCAGCTGTAATTAAATAGCAACAGCTGTAATTAAATAGCATACATTTGTATGGAAACCAATTGGCATCATTAAATGCCTTTTACCAGCGATCCTCAGGCCATGGGGAGTGGAAACATGGACAAAGGGCTTTGAGGTTTAGCTCAGGCTGGCCTCTGATAACGCAAATGCCCCTCAGGTCTAGGGGCTTCAGGGATGAGCTGGACGAGGGGTGTTCTGCTGCTGATATTATACAATTGCAATGACCTCAAAGGTGTAGAGAGGATAAGGAGGCAAATATTGCCTAAAGGAAGTTGGTAATCTAGGAAAATAGAGGGTTATTAAGTAACTAGCAGCCACCGAGGAAGAAATTAAAGATTACAGGAGTAAATGGGACAGTTGAAAGGTTAGAGGATTGTGGCCAGAAGAGAGAATTTCTGAGGTGAAGATTTTAGAAGCAGAGCAAACGCATTCCGGACAAAGATGAGGGCCAGGCTGTGGCCATACCGCTGAGAAACTGAAACAAAGTGGAAGCAAAGCCTGCTGGTGCTGAAGCCAAGAAACTGTATACTAGAGTGAAGCCAGCGTGGGTACTGAAAGGAAGACAAAGAAGGGTGTTGAAGCTACTGAGGAGATGGAATGTGCCCAGAGTAGGTAGAGAAACTTGATCAAAAGCCAGTGTGACCAGGTGACTATATTGGGTTCTAGGTACTTGAGGAGAATGTGACATTACTGAATGCGCTGCCTTAGAAGAGGAGGGCACACCTAGACCATCAATAGGGACAAACAGTGGTCTGGAAGTAGTCTCAAACTTTCAGGGGGGGTGGGGGGAAGGGACTCTGTACCTTGGGTTGTTGGAGCAGAATGGTCTTCACCTGACAGATTAGGGAGGATGTGTCAAATGGGGTGAAAGTCAGGAGCAGTTAAGACTGTAGGGTGGTTAAATCCTATTAAGACACATAAGACAAAGGATACAGTACATAATAGTGGCTGAAGGCCATGTGTGGCCTGGAGATGGGAAAGTGGAGCTGGACAGGGATAAGCCTGTTGAAAGCTGATTTTGAGTTCAGAGCGAGGAATAGTATGTATGTATGTATGTATGTATGTATGTTTGTTTGTATTTATTTATTAAAATATGTTTTTATTAATTTCAGAGAGGAAGGATGAGGGAGAGAGAGATAGAAACATCAACGATGTGCCGAAACCGGTTTGGCTCAGTGGATAGAGCGTCGGTCTGCGGACTGGGGGGGTCCCAGGTTCGATTCCGGTCAAGGGCATGTACATTGGTTGCGGGCACATCCCCAGTGGGGGGTGTGCAGGAGACAGCTGGTCGATGTTTCTCTCTCATCGATGTTTCTAGCTCTCTATCCCTTCTCCCTTCCTCTCTGTTAAAAATCAATAAAATATATTTAAAAAAAAAGAAAGAAAAGAAACATCAATGATGAGAGAGAATCATTGATCAGCTGCCTCCTGCATGCCCCACACTGGGGTTCGAGCTTGCAACCCAGTCATGTACCCTGACCAGGAACCCAACCATGACCTCTTCATTCATGGGTTGATGCTCAACCATTTAGCCACACCGGCCAGGCGGGACAGTATTTATTAATGACAAAGATGATGGGTGATGATAATGAAAGGTAGAGGTCACTCTAACAGACATAAGCTGGGAGAAAGTAAATGAAAGTTTTGTTATTAACAGAGTATATGAAATTAAGCAGTCCCAGGTTTCTAATGAAAACTTACGTGTGTCCAACTGGAATGTCCACGTGGAATGTTAGCGTGACCAGTTGGAGCACTGGCATGACCAATTGGAATGCTATTGGAACTTTAGTGAGACCAATTAGAATACTATCCTCATCAGCTGGAATGCTGGTGTGACCAATTACAGCCTGGCAGTAAACTAGCTAGAGGGATTTTGACAATGATGGAAATAGATTGGAATCTTAGCTTTCAAGAGAGATACATTCTGAGTTGTTGTTGTTTTTAATCCCACCAAGGCAGTAGTTTGAATGCTGGTTAGTAGACAAACTGTATACTAGTAAATGTCATCTTAGGATATTCAAGTACTCAGCAGGTTGTTTTTAACTCTCAGATCCTAGGACCTTGGTATCTGGTAGATATTTAAAAATGTATTTGTTGAATAAATTATTAAGGTCTAATGGAAGAATATTTTCTGCTCTCAGCACTCCAAAGCAACATTATCATCTCATGGAGCTTGATTTGTAGAATTGCTCCTTCTAACCTTGGCATTGGTGTCTGGGAAGCTTATGTACACATTCTAGTCCAGGGGTCCTCAAACTACAGCCCGCGGGCCACATGCGGCCCGCTGAGGACATTTATCCGGCCCACCGGGTGTTTTTGCCGCCGCTGCCTGTCCTGCTTAGCAGCCGACTTAGCAGTGTGCATAGGAATTTGTTCATAGTTTTTTTTTTTAAACTATAGTCCGGCCCTCCAACGGTCTGAGGGACAGTGAACTGGCCCCCTGTTTAAAAAGTTTGAGGACCCCTGTTCTAGTCCATTGTTAGCTGTGTATAGAACTTTAACGTATGACTCTAATACCAACGATAACTCTGGCTTCAATTTCTTTTCCTACCTGCTTTAGTTTTTACGATTTATTTATTTATTTTTTTTAAATATATTTTATTGATTTTTTACAGAGAGGAAGAGAGAGGGATAGAGAGTTAGAAACATCGATGAGAGAGAAACATCAATCAGCTGCCTCTTGCACACCCCCTACTGGAGATGTGCCCGCAACCAAGGTACATGCCCTTGACCGGAATCGAACCTGGGACAATGGAGTCCGCAGGCCGACGCTCTATCCACTGAGCCAAACCAGTTTTGGCACGATTTATTTTTTAACTTGAATTATATATTTGTGCAAACTGCCTGAAGTAATTTTTAGAATAAGCAGGTTGGTGAAAGGATAGAGAGCTAAACCTAGAATTATGAGGTGCTGGAGGCAGGGAGAATTATGAAGAGGTGGAGGAAGAGAGGGAGGTGGGGAAGAAGGAGAAGGAGGTAGGGATGAGTGGGAGGTGTGGGGGAGGATTTCATCTAAGTTACTTGACCCAGAAAATGCCATTGTCTTCACCCAGAGAAAAACTCTTTAGGGCCTTAACACCAGGCACTAGTGAATAATACATACTCAACAACATCTTATCTTTTTGAGTGGTATTTCCTGGGCTCAGTAAATATTTGTTGGTTGCCTTTTTTTTCAGCATATATTTTTTATTTCCCTTAAAATTCTTGAACTTCTTCCTCTGTTTGGGAAACAATGTGGTACAGAAATAAATTTGGAGTCAGTAGACCTTGGTTTGAAAATTAACTCTGCTGTTGATTAGCATGTGTCCTTGGCCAAGATAGATCAATCTCTGGACCCATTTCCTCCATCTGTAAACTTGGGATAATAATATTTACTGCCAAATCCCCGGGAGGGTTTATGGAGAGGATGTATGTAAACTACCCAAAAGTGTCTGGCACAGAGGAGACACTCAGTGAATCCAGGCCCCAGGCCCACCCCCCAATTACATTGGACACACTTATCAGGCTGTCTCCTTACCACCAAGCGGCCCGTCATTCTGGCAGGGCTGTGCTGTTGCCTCTGCTCTGAGGGCCAGCTTCTAGTCTGGCTGACCCAGGAAGAGCGGCCTTCTTGGCCCAGGGCTCTGTGAGCTTATTTTGCTGATTTGACTTCTAAATATTCACCCCCTCAGATTAGCAGACAGACAGTTTGTAGCCTGGCTTTCTGCAGTCCCGAGGGCCTTTTAGCCTAGGGAATCATGTATTCAAGTTCAAATTTATCCTGTGTGGTTTGGTTTATGATCTGAGGACAGTTCAGAATATGTGAATTCACAGCTGTTGGGTCGAAATGGTGTTGGGAATCACCATTCTCTTGCTAGGATTGGGCTGTGCAAAGTGTTACAGAATGCTCAGACCATGGAGGGAAAGTGTGTCTTTACCGTCTGCTCATTTCGCCGGCTGCTCTCCTACTTGCCATAGTATGTTCTCCTTCTAGGACCTGTGTATTCAATGTCTGCCATATGCTAGGATTTGGGACCACATGGAACACTGCTTTTTCCAGTAGAGAAATGTGTCGCCACTGGACTTTGGGAAATGCTCCTTTTTTTTGAGGTTCTTCATAATTCCTCGTAATGCTGAGCAGGAGTTTTGCCAGTGACCTTTGTTTTTTGCCTTATTTATGCCTTTAGGTGTATGTACTAATGTCAAGTTGTCTACTACTGTTCTACTGATGGCAGGACTCCCCTGGGGAGTCCTTACAATAAGGAAAGAAGTCTTCTTACTTACGTCACATGGTGGCAAATTGTAATTTTGGTGCGGCCCAGGAAAGTTCCTCTCACATAATCAGAATCTAATAAAATCATCGAGTAAATGCTCATTGAACATCTCCTTTATGCACCAGCTCCTTCTAGAGTCTTTGCCATGAGGTCTTACAATGAGAAGTGTTAAAGACTGCGCTGAAGAGTGATTGAGCTCAGGGGGTTATAGGGATATTTTAGTTTTGAAAAAATATATTGCCATTAGTTTGTTTTTTTGTTTTGTTGTTTTAGTGGAAAAGGACCTGTTGCTTTGCCTTAAAGTAGAGATGAGAAATTTAGTACTTCAAGAGTATGCATTCTTTTTTTTTTTCTACTTGGAAATAATGAATAATGTTTTCTATGGGCAAATATGTTTTTTTAAAAAGTAGCTCACATGTCTGTCATAGCAGAATGGGTAGTGGCAGGGGCTGTGCTATCCCCAAATGACTGGTCATCACTCAGCCCATCCCTACTAGGCTGTGGCTTCCAGGCAGCAGTCTCGGCCCTGTGTTGTCCAGCACACAAGTGAGAGATTGCCTTATGTGCTTATGGAGTAGAGTTGTCCTTATTGCCGTGGAGGCTTATGATTTTGAGATCTGTCTTTTCTTGCAGGAGCTGCTAAGTCGCACATCTCTTGAGACTCAGAAGCTCGATCTGATGACTGAAGTGTCTGATCTGAAGCTCAAGCTGGTTGGCATGGAGAAGGAGCAGAGAGAGCAGGAGGAGAAGCAGAGAAAAGCAGAGGTGAGTGTAACACATTAACTTCCAGGGGGACCCGTACTGTCCTAAGCTCAGAGCAGGGGAAGCTGTCCCGAGGTGGACTCAGACCATCTCATCAATCCCGAGCCTGGCAGCCGCTGGGAGCCAGAAACATCTATGCACTAGAGACACAATGATCTATCTGTTAATACCAAGTTATCAGGTTTTGCTGTGGCTGCAAATTTCAGCAATGCCCAAACCACCCAGTTTTGGCTCTAAGGCTTTGTCCTCCCTCCGGCTGCTGACAAGGATGGAAAAGGAGGCAGTAGTTGGGGGAGGATCAGGCAAGATGTAGAGGGACACGGGATGTCTTCAGTGAACGCCAGGGTAATGGTACGTGGCTGGGATGGAGTCAGCTGCCTCACAGGCCACAGTCACTATATCCAAGGAGTCTGATGTGCACTTCACTAACCCAGGTGGCACTAAACTATGTGCTTCTTTCCTCCTGCTGGGGCCTATGGGTGAGCCCCTGCACAGGCCTCTCTTAGAGAATGTTTTCCTGTTTTTTCGTTTTGTTTTGTTTTTCCAGGCTCCATATGCCATTGGCTAGAACATGCTAGACTCCTTATTTGGATAAAAATTTAGAGAATTTTAGAGTTGGAGCTACTGTATTTAGAGAGACAGCCTGTTTTAACACTAGATAACCATCTCCTGTGTGCCTCTACCTACAGGTCCCTGTGTTCTCACCTGGCAACGTGAGATGTGAAAGGGAGATAGGCTCTAGGTTTAGAAACACCTCGGCTCCGTTACTGGCCTAACTGCTTAATAACCTTAGGAACATCAACAAGTTAGCTACTTAATCTCGCTGCACTTCAGTTTCTTTATCTATAAAGTAGATAACTATGTGAAGTCCACACAAAATCACAAAAGTTGAGTCCCTATTATAGTATCTGCCATTTTGTAGGTAGTTGGTTTATCTTCATCCCCTCCCTCCATGTAGGATCTCCAAAATCTGAAGGTGGATATTGTTTCTTTCTATTAAGTGGCATCGTTATTGTGCACTGACACCTGTCACATTTCTGTGTTTACTGGGTGAACGCAGGTAACTGAGACACGTCTAACATGTGGGGCATATTCCTTGCATTGCTTTTGAGGACATGCTCGTTAGTAAGACGTACAGTTGCCAAAAGAAGGTCTCTCCGTTAAGCTGAGGACAGTATCTGCTAGTGATCAAGAGTGCAGGCTCCTGAATCACATCTCCTGGCTGTAATCCAAGCTTAGCCACTCAGGAGCTTTGTGATCTTAGGCAAGTAATTTGACCACCCAAACCTCGGTTTCTTCTGTAAAAAGGAGATAGTAATACATGCTTCCTGTTTCCTGGGCTGTTCTGAGTAAGGAGTGAGATAATATATGTAGAGTCCTTAGCATAGTGCTGTACACATAGTAACAGCCAGATTTTTTTTTATTCTTTATTGTTGGAAGTATTACAGATGTCCCCTTTGTTTGTTTGTTTTTTTCCCATTGAACCAGCACTGCAAGAAATGCTACCCAGCCAGGTTTTATCCATCATTTACTGACATGTTGTTAAGCATGCTAGCTAGATGCCTCGTTATGTAGACTTACATGCATTATTATATATGACAAAGGTCACACAGACTGAAAGTTCATCTGTGTGAAGTGTTAGTTGAATAGACTCTGCTTCTTAAATATTCACAGAGAAAAAATTAAATTTTCTCCCGGTTCAGAGTTAATTTTACCAATGTTCCAAGATGTGTGGTTACATGTGAACATACATTAGGGCTCTGGGGGAAGAATTCAATAGATTCTGTGAGAAGGTTCCAGGTGGCAGAGATTCAACTCAAAACCACATACATTTTATTTTATTAAGGCGGAAAGGTTATTATGTCACAAAACTTGAGGAGTCCAGGGTTTAAAAAGCCAACAGCACTGGATCCAGGTGACCTCGCAAGGTCATTAGAAACCAGCCTTCGTGTATCACTTGGTTCTGTTTTAGCCTTTTCTCAGAAAGGCTGTCCCCAAGTGGTGGCAGAGATGGCCATCCACAACTCCATCCTAGGAGCCTGCCAGACAGAGATTCTCCTTCTCCAAGGTTCCAGCAGGAGCCCCAGGATTGTGCCTTATTAGGTCAATTTGGGTCACATGCCTGGTCCTGAACCAGCCACTGCAGGGAGCATGCAGCCACCTACGGGTGTGTGCACACCTGAGCACAAAGCGTTAGTACCAAGCCGGGCCGCTCAGCTCCCTCCTAGGGAGACCGGAAGGAAGGAGAACTCACACTTCTGGGCCAAGGACAGCTAACGCAGCCCTTTTACGATTTGCTTTCTTTCTTTCTTTTTGGAAGGATTGTTTTTCAATCTGAGTTTTTTGTTTTTGCTTTCCATTCGGCTCTTCATTTCTGAGGCAACATAGACCCTGAGCTGCTGGCCGCAGTCCTATCAGATAGCAGCCCTTCCCAGCCGCTAGTGCAAACACTCGGTTTCCACCTGGAGGAATGTTTGGGCTGTTCAAACCTGTGATGCTCAGTGGACAGCCCCATGACCCGAAACACGTGTTTTTATTCTTGTGATTCAACATCACCTTTGCTGCTATGCCCAGGACCTCCACAGTCTGCAATGCCAGAGACTTAAACAGGGCAGGGGTGCTGCTCCCGCTGCACTGCTGTCTTGGGCATGGGGCTGTTTATTTTGAACGAGGCATCTAGCTAGCTAAGGTTACCAGAGGTTGTAGTTTCATGAGTAAACGGAACGCTGCTTTCCATTCGGCACACTGCTGTTTTTTCCAGTGTTTAGCCTAAGGCCTGATTGCTTGTGGTTTGGAAAAGGCAGGAACTTTTTTTTTTTTTTTTTGAAGTAGCCAGATTGTAATAAACTCCCTCCATGTAGCTCAGGCTTTATCCTCAAATTCCATTTTATGTTTCCATGAAAAAAGAAAAAAAAAGGGGCGGGGTGTTATTGACAAGAGCATTGCAGACTGTTCTTTCTGTCTGTTCTGATCTCACTCAAAGCCAGCATCCTGCTGCCTGTAGTTGTGGAAGCGATTCCGGATGGTGGTCTGAGGACTGTGAGAGGCAGGTCTCTGGTCAAATGGAGAGAGTCCTGATGGGCCTTGCTCAGGAGTGAGTCAGTGTCTTAAATGAGAGAGGGGCGATTACTCGCTTTCCCGTATTTACTTTATTTTTTTCTTATCAGCCTTTCGCTGATGGTTCTGGGTCATTTCAGGGAATCTAATTTGGATCAGTTAGATTTACTCCTGAAAGGCGGGCTGCAGGAAGGGTGACTGACATGGAAACTAAAAATCAGAATTAAGAGGATGGAACCTGAAAGAAAGAGATCTGGAGGCAAAGGAAGCCCTGGTGGTTCACCATGTCAGAGCCACGCCCTCCAGGGGATCTTCCTTGAGAAGGAGGCGAGCGTCCCTGAGCTTGGGGTGTGGGAACGCCTGCCGCTGGGCCCCTGGGTGGGACCCAAAGGGCTTTGCGAGGAATACCAGGGCAGCCTGTAGAGAGGGAGCAGGGACCCAGCCATGCTGGGGTGTGAAGGCAGCCCAGCTGATCAGGGATGTGCACAAGCATGAGGAGAACCAGAAGGAATTTTAGGATTTCCTGGCAGAAGATGGAATGTCATACAGAAAGCATGTCAAACTCAAAGGCTAACACAGGCCAAATGAACGAGGCATGCGGCCCACAGGCCGCGTGTTTGACATACTTGTTTTACAGCCCAGGTGGTGGGGTCATGCACTCTCTCTCCCCATGGTTAGGCCTTTGGAAGGGAGGGATTCTGTTTTCTGAATTGAGCAACTAGAATAATGGACTTGGAGTATAGAGCAAGGGCTGGGAAAATAGTGTTTTCTCAAAGAGCTGGCCTGGTGAGGGGAGTTTTATTCTTGTTTTTATCCTATTTTGTTTTATTTACTTATTTCCATTAACATAGAAAATATTCTCTAATAATTTAAAATTCAAAAGTTCAAAAAGGTGTATATAGCAAAAAGTCTCCTTCCATGTGCTCCCCAGCCAGCCGTGAGGAACCAATGCTATCCGTTTGTTTTTTAACCTTCCAGAGTTATTTTATGCATGGACAAGCACATTTATTTGGAGATCTGTCTGCATCTATCTATAAATATATATGCACATGTACATTTTCCCTCATTAAAAAAACTTCCTCATTTATATTTATGTCTGCATATTATTCTACTATCTGCTTATGCCCTAATTTATTTAAATATTTTTTAAAATTGATTTTAGAGAGAGAGGAAGGGAACAGGAGAGAGAGAGAAAAATGCCTCCTGTACACACCCCGACCAGAGTAAACCCGCAACCTGGGCATGTGTCCTCACCAGGAATCGAACCGGCGCCCCCTTGGTGCATGGGATGATGATCAATCAACTGAGCCACACTGGCCAGGGATCTAATTTATCCACCCAGTTCTCTTTTGATGGACATTTAAGTTATTGCTAAGTATTCGCTATTATAAAAATGCTCGTACATGTGTGAGGATATAGAAGTGGAACTGGGTCCAAGGGTACATGCACTTGAAATTTTGACAGATATTTCCAATCGCCCCATAGACCATAGTGGTTATATTCTTTTTTAAAAAAATATATTTTATTGATTTTCTTACAGAGAGGAAGGGAGAGGGACAGTTAGAAACATCGATGAGAGAGAAACATTGATCAGCTGCCTCCTGTACACCCCCAACTGGGTATGTGCCTGCAACCAAGGCACATGCCCCCGACAGGAATTGAACCTGGGACCCTTCAGTCCGCAGGCCAACGCTCTATCCACTGAGCCAAACCAACCAGGGCATAGTGGTTATATTCTTACCTGTGATGTAGAAGAGTGCCAAGAAAGTAGTCAACTGAGCATGAAGGAAAAGGGAGAGAAAGTCAAGTTGTGAACAAGTTTAACAGGAAAGATAGTGTGGGAGAGACTCTGATTATGGGAGGTGCCCAGTACTTTCACATACAAATGAACCATAAAAAAGAACTTTGATGGTTGGCAAAGCAGGAGTAAATGAGCAGAGATTACCACGCAGAACAGCAATTAGAACCTCATAAATGTCTCCTGCACATCATGACGTGGGGCCCAAGAATGGAAGAAACAGACCTGTTAAGAGAGGTGATGGGTTGGCCCTGTAGACAGGAATTGTAAAAGTATGTTTTATACAAGTGCCAAGCCTGAGGATAGACATGCTGGAAAACATAGCGCCGCATGGATGGGGAGAATTAAAGGAGAGGGTCCCAACAGTGCTGGGGCATCCCTCATGGTCACCCCAATGCTCTCCTGGTACAGACCCCAGACTAACTAAGACTGACGAGGGGCAGTGGAAGAGAGCTCCTAACAATCTCCTCCAGCGGAACACCTAGGTCAGGCGTCCTCAAACTACGGCCCGCGGGCCACATGCGGGTCTTTTTGCCGTTTTGTTTTTTTACTTCCAAATAAGATATGTGCAGTGTGCATAGGAATTTGTTCATAGTTTTTTTTAAACTATAGTCCGGCCCTCCAACGGTCTGAGGGACAGTGAACTGGCCCCCTGTTTAAAAAGTTTGAGGACCCCTGACCTAGGTATTTGAATTGATTCTTGGTCTCTTCTCCACTTTTCTATAGCTTCCATCAGGAGGGCAGAGAGAGAAACTGGGAAAATGCCACTCTCTTTTTGAAGCAAAAGGAGAAATTGGTTTATGAGGAAAAGTGATGGGTGCCGGGAGAGGGTGGTCATTGTCATTTGAGAGTTCATGACAGTGAGGGAGAGAAAACTGTGCCTAGACAGACATGCACGTTGCAAACCACGACTCTAAAAGTTCAGAGACAAAACAGGAGATGACTCAAGAACACTGAACTACTTTAAAATAATATAGTTCTTGTTGCATAATTTCACAAATAATGCCAATAAAAAGAAAAGGCTTAGAAGTACCTTGAGAGAAACTCATTTTCAAAGGGGCTTGTACAAAAGATAGAAGGACAAAGAAAAATGCACCTACATGAACAGCACCAGGAAGGGCAAGCCCCAAACAAAAGGACAACAGAAAGACTATTTGTTAAAAGTCATGTTCTCAATAAGGTCAAAGAAAGAATTAGTTGGATTCCAAGAATGAGCTGATAGGTGCCAAGTACTTAGGGCAGCATTTCCAAACTTCTTGCTATAAGCAAACTTGAAGGAATCAAGTGATTTGTTTAAAAACTAAAATCAAACCACCTCCTCTTCCTCCTTCTAAATGATAAAGGAAGTTAGATGGCTTTTATAAAA
Organism: Cnephaeus nilssonii; assembly: GCF_951640355.1. Classification (NCBI taxonomy): domain Eukaryota; kingdom Metazoa; phylum Chordata; class Mammalia; order Chiroptera; family Vespertilionidae; genus Cnephaeus; species Cnephaeus nilssonii. Next base: position 38,420,089 of record NC_137084.1, on the reverse strand, counting down.
TTTAGTCTATTGAGTTTGGGGTCAACCCTATGATGGCTTGTGAGAGGTTGGAAGACAAAGTAGGGATCCATGTCTATTAAGAGTGAGTTAGGTCTCACTTCTTGGCTTGTCTGGGAATGTGTCTAGTAGAGGTAGACCCGGTAAATCCTCACTTCAGCAAGGCATTGCAAAAACAATGCTTGGAACAGTCTTGTGGATAAGAGAGGAATGTAGGTTGAATGTAAAAATTGGTATATTAGTACCCAAATAAGTCTACGTATATATACAGGGTAGGGCAAAGGTAGGTTTACAGTTTTTCATATGGAAAATAATATAATAATAAATAATAATATAAGAATAAACGGTGTTTCGTGTACTCACAACTGTAAACCTACTTTTGCCCCATCCTGTATACTACATTAGTACCTAAAGACTCATGAAAGATTTTTCTGTAGAGGGTAACAGTAATCTGCCCTCAGCCCTTCTGCCTGTTGAGCATTTTCAGTCCATATTTTGGATGCTGATGTCGAAGGCCTTGAAGTTGTGATGACAGGAAGCCAAGAAAATCTACATGGGTCAGTTGACACGGGAATTCAAAAATTGCTTGATTTTCGTGATTCCTTAAAATTCACCTCTAGCAGTTTGGGGACTGCTGTTGTAAGTCCTTTGCACCTATCAGAGGCGTCAGCGGAATCGAGCCCATTCTTTTCTTGACCTTATTGAGAACATGACTTCTAACCAAAAGTCTTTCTGTTGTCCTCAGCATTGTCCTTTAGTGCTGTTCATGCAGGTGCACTTTTGTTTGTCCTTCTATCTTTTGTACAAGCCCCTTTTTAAAATGAGTTTCTCTCAAGGTACCTCTACGGTACCTGGAGCGATAGATACGTTGGCAGAAAAAGAGGTCAGAAGAACCTACATAATGCAAAATCTCTGAAGGCGAGGCATGACACACATCAAGAGGGCGCCAAGCAGAGGACACGCTTGTGGGCAGAGGACACGCCTGTGGATCTGACCAGGAGGAAGGCACCGAGGAAGAGCCGGGCACCTGGAAGGTGGAGACAGGGAATGAGGGATGAAAATCAGGGACAGCAGTGTCCTCATTTGAGAGGTTTATCGATGGAGGGAACAAAAGAAGGGAAAAGGCAGTGACGTTCTTGAAACATATAAGAGAGAAAAGCAGGCCTAAGGACTAGAAGAGTCTAGTAGTGAATGGTGCCCAGTAAGATGCGTGTGCCAGGGCATGTGTAGCCGCTGGGCTTTTGTTATTAGCAATCAATGTCAGATGGGCCTTAACTGTACCCCAGACCCTGTGCCTCAGATATTGACATGCAACGATGGCCCCCAGTTTGGCACAAGGAGCTGCTCGGTGTTTGTTCAAACTGCAAGGGATCGGAGAGGCCTCCGGGAAAATGCCATGTCTCTTGGTTCCTGTGAAGAGAGCGGGTGGTCACAGACAGTGCCCACTGGGTGCCACTTGCTGCTCACCTCTATGCCCTTCCTGCCTCTGTGCGGCTCCCTCCAGGAGCTCGGTGTCTGGGCGCTGACTGACCCTGAGTGCTTTTCTCCTTTCTCTTCCTTCCCACAGTCGGTTCTGAATGTGATCAGTGAGCTGCAGGAGCAGATGTGTAGGCTGCAGCTGGACATCCACAGGCAGATTCAAGAGCGCCTCTTGCTCAGTAGGGACCACCCTGAGGAGGTGGCGGCCGGCGACGGTGTGGCCGGGCCCCAGGCCGGCAGCCAGGACTGTGCGCATTGGGAGGGGTCACCTGTAGGAACCACACTTAAGTATATCAGAGCATGCGTGTGTCGGGTGTTTCACTGGTGGAGGGGCGGGGGGTTTTCCTAACCAGAACAGAGTGCAGTGGCTTAACAGGGATCTGTTGTTACCTCTGGGCAGAGCCGGGGACTCACACACTCCCTCGGGATGGGAGCTGAGCTCCGTGACCCTCCCTGAGCAGGGTCTGAGCAGGTGAGGCCAACCCTTGCACGTGGCGACACTCACCTCCTGCAGGGCTCAGAATGAGTCCTGGGGTGTTTGTGCAAAAGGAAGCCTCAGGATTGCCAGTCCCAGGAACAATTCAGACATTGATTGCTGCTCTGGGAAGTGCAATAAATGACATTTCATCTCCCATGATTTTTTTTAAAGAAAAGCATTATGAAAGAATTCTTTCAAGTTTATTTTTAAAGAGGTTTATCCCCAGTGAGGAAATAGAACACAAGTTTCTATTTGCTGTGATAAAGTCATCCTCTGACTTTCCAGAAAAAGTTCCCTTTTTAGAGGGATTTCATGATCCCTGGGCCCTGTGGGGTGTCTCTGACTGGGATTCTGGACTTGGCCCCTCACACTGATGTGACCAGGCTGAGGCCTGGTGATGGTAGCTGTGCACCCCCAAGATCCACTGACTTGGAAGCCCAGGGGAAAGTCAGGGAAAAGTCAAGGTCACAGTAGCCTGAGCAATGCAGAAGGCCTGCCTCAGCTCTGTAGGAAGTTCCCGTGGTCCATACTCAGCTATGAAATATGTTGAAAATCTCTACCCTGACTCGGGCATCAGGGGAGGCGTGCAGTGGGGAAGATTTCCTCCTACATTAAAGGATACAGGGGTAAATGAGAGTCAAGATGTAAGTGTAGATTTGGATGGAGAAGCCCTGAGAGGGCATGCCCCATATTGAGGGGTTACCCCAAAAAGACTTCTAAAGGAAGTTAAAATTTGCTTCAGTGTTTATAGCTGATGATGGACAACCGGTAGCTTAGAAGGAGGAGAATGTGCTGAAGAGGTTACTGCAGCAGGAGATCACCATGCTCTGTGTCCCCATAGTGGCAGCCGCTCAGGCAGTATCCCACACACTTCAGGTTCTGCAAGCCTGGTGCCCCTGTAGGCAGGGCTGGAAATGTTCTCAGAAAATGATCCTGTATTGGCTGCAGGTCGCAACAGGCCTAGAAATCTATTGCTGCAGGTCATGGATGCAATAACCTCAGCATGGAAGACTTTTTTTTTTTTTAAAGGGCATCAATAAATGCTCACTTCACCTATAAAAAAAATTTAATAAACTACCCTATAAAACTCAAGTGTAAGCAGTGCCACTTTCTGCTGGATCGTCTCCGAATGCAAAGAGCTCCAGGTCAGTTAGACAATGACCTTAAATTTGTATCTTCATTCATTAAAAAATAATGCATACCTACTATGTGCCAGAGGTTAGCAGAATGTCTCATGGAGTTCATTGTAGGAGAACTAACCATTGGCATTCACACTGGTAAATGTTTAATTGCAAATGATGAGGGTGATAGACAGGATGCCACAAGAGCATAGCAGGGAGACCTGGTGAAGGGCAGAGGTTGGGAAGGCTTCGCTCTGGGAGGCCAGAAGGATGGGCAGGAATGAACCTGGCCAACAGTGCCAGGCAGAGGGAAGACCATGTGTGAAGGCAGAAAGAGGAACTAAAACGTTTTCAGTGTGGCTGGAGCATAACCAGGGCACAGGGTAACATGAGAGGCAGGCGGCGTGCTGGCTCGGGCCAGGCTGTGTGGGTCATGGGTTAAAGTTGATGAACTTTGAGGAGCAGGTTGTGCCAGGATCAGATTTGTGTCTAAATGGTATTGTGCCCCTGGATGCTAGGGGGTAACAGTTCGTTAGATGAGTCTGCAGGTCAGAAAGTCTACGGAAGGGATCCCTTTTATGCTAATTTTTCTGATAGGAACCAGTCAGCAGGGCCAACTGTCCCTTAAAGCAGTGGTTGCCAACCAGTGGTCTGTGGACCACTGGTGGTCCATGAGGTCCGAAAGGTTGGCAACCGCTGCCTTAAAGGAATCCGGGTTTGGGACAAAGGTGCTTAGTGGTGTCATCTTTGCTGAAGGGATGGTTTAGAGAGCAGGGGCCCTGGAGCCAGAAGATGTGGGCTTGGATTGCAGCTCCACCATGGGCAAGTTGTTGAAATATCACTCCCGCCGCCCAGTAACCTTCAGTGGCTCCCTACTGTCCAAACAATGGCATCAGAACTCCTGAGAGTCTCATCCAAAAGCCTTCCCAGCCTCCTCTCCCATCCTTTCCCTGGACGCCTTCTCCCTCCCTCCTTTCTTTAAACCAACCCCCTCCTGTGAACTGGAACAGGAAGACTGGCCTCTGCATTAGGCATTTAGCGTTTGTTTCCTCCGTGTTTGATGTCTGTCCTGCTGGCTGTCCCTTCCTCTGTGCAGCCTCTCAGGATCACTGACCCCTCCTCTGGGTTCCTCCACCCTCACTTTGCACAAAAAGATGCTCCCAATTAGCCTGCTTCCTGCTTCTTTGTCTGTAAGAAGCTTCCTCATTTCCATATCTCTGTTCCTCTTGCTCCCAAGCCCCCACCTGCCCTGCCTCCCACACACTGTGCTTGATGTGGGCACATCCCGCATAAGTGTGTGTGTGTGGGGGGGGGGGGGGGAGGGGGACGGGGGCAGGCAGAACAGGTTCTAAAAATAAGCAGAGAGTTTTCTCTTTCTTCTGTCAAGAATTCCCTGGCCTTTGTTTTTAAAGGGCCACACAGCTGTTCCTGAAACAGCACACGTTGCAGGATTTGAGCCTCAGTGTGGAGCATGATGTGGTTGCCCTTTCCGGACATCCTCTGTGCACGAGCTTAACTGGGTTGTAGATCAGGGAACAGCATCTCGCTGGGCAACCATCAGACTTTGTCTTTCTCCCTCATCTCCCTAGGAGTTACTGCAAGAGCTCAGGCGCCTCAAAATCAAGGTGGAAGAGTTGGAAAATGAACGGAATCAGTATGAGTGGAAGCTGAAGGCCACTAAGGTAAAAGGCGGTTCTGATGCTTAGGGGAGGCGCCGAGCCCGGTGGGGGGTTTCTGTGTTCAAACTCTGGGTTTACAGGACCCCATGCTCGAAAAATGCAAATTGACCCTACTGTGTGCACACGTAGCAGTGGCCAGCAGCAGACAGGTTGGATCCAAGAGGGCCTTCTCATGGGGGAAATCCTGTGAGATTATGAGCTGCTGAAGCAACGGAGTCTTCTTCCTCTTGCTGTGTCTGGTAGCACCATCAGCTGACATTGGGCCAAGAAAGGACTAGTGAGTTAGTGAGTGAATGGTGAGTCCTGAGGCAGATGAACACCAATCTTATGTTGACTGCATCATTTTTGCCAGTCCCTCTAATAATCAGTTTTTTAAAACAGCATGCTTTATTTTCAGCAATGAATGTATTTCTTTAAAAAATGATGTAGCCCTAACTGGTTTGGCTCAGTGGATAGAGCGTCAGCCTGCAGACTCAAGGGTCCCAGGTTCGATTCCGGTCAAGGGCATGTACCTTGGTTGCAGGCACATACCCAGTGGGGAGTGTGCAGGAGGCAGCTGATCAATGTTTTCCTCTCATCGATGTTTCTAGCTCTCTATCCCTCTCCCTTCCTCTCTGTAAAAAATCAATAAAATATATTTTAAAAAATAAAAAATGATGTATACTTTCAATATTTATTATTATTATTTTAAAATATGTTTTTATTTATTTCAGAGAGGAAAGGAGAGGGAGATAGAAACATCAATGATGAGAGAGAATCATTGATCTGCCTCCTGCACGCCCTCTACTGGGGATCAAGCCTGCAACCTGGGCATGTGCCTTGACTGGGAATTGAGCCATAACCTCCTGTTTCATAGGTAGACACTCAATTACTGAGCCACACCAGCCAGGCTTGACTATTTTTAAAAAACCAAATCAGGTTTCTATTGAATTGCAGAGCTTGCTATTTAGAGGACACCAAGGATAAGTTCTTTTGTGAAATAACTTTTTTCTCTCCCTCCTTCATTTCTTCCTTCATTTTCTCAAATAGTTGAAATGCAGCGATTAAAATGAGTGGGTTGGAGTCAGCTCACACTTTGCGGGGGTGGGTAGGCAGTTGAGCATTGTATTTAAAGATGTCGAATTCATTGTCACTTAAACATTAAGAAATTGCACACTGAAATAGTTAGGCTGCCCTGGGGCGGGGTTGGGGGGTGGAGTGTGGGGAAGGAAGCTCTCACAACCCTGGAACAGCTTTCCTGCTTGAAGAAGCCTGGGCAGGGCTGCCTCTAAGTGGGGTGCACACCTGCCATTTCCCTAAGGTCTCTGTAGCGCCACCTACAGGTGCTGGTGCATGATCCCTGCAGGCATTTTCATTTTTACTACTTACTTGCATTTTCTTAAAGTCTAGTTTGTTCTTTTATTTTTTTTCTGTAAGTTAACTTTTAATGATATTAAAAACAATAATATTCATTACAGAGAATTTTTAAACCAGAAAAAAATAAAGGAATACAGAAAAACTCCTATGCCACCCAGGAGTTACCACTATTAATATTTCCTCTAGGTATTTTTCTGATTGGGTGTCTCTCTCTCACTCTCTCAATTTCTGGTTTTGATCGTTTATATACAATTTTATATCATGCTACTAAAAGAAAACTCTGAACACAATGCTAATGTAGGTAGTCTATATAATATTCTATGGTATGAGTATAGTATGAGTGTAAAATAATTTGCTTAACCATTGTACAGATGAGAACACTGAGGCATGGAGGGGTTAATTAACTTTCCCGAGATCTCACAGTTAGTCAGTACCAACCCCAGGCAATCAGATCCACTTAGCTACTGCTCTGTTTTTATCTCATCGAACCCTGTGTGCACCACGCTTCCCACTCACTGGCGGCAGGAGCTCTGTTTTCTTCAGTAGCTCAGAATCCCCATCACAGTGCTCCCCCACGGGCCCTGTGTTGGTGAAACCTTTGAAGTTGTACATGCCACCTTCTCTTATGAAACCAAACAAATCTTTTCTTTTTACATTTTCCAAGCCCTCTGCCTTGGCATGTAGACCTCCAGATACCAAGAGTTACTTAATAACTACCAGGTGTGGAGCCCCTCCTATGTGCCAGAATGTACCAAGCCCTTTTTCTCATTGGATCTATGAAATAACCTGGTGCGGTCCACTGATTTGTTATCCTCATTTTACTGGTAAGGAACCTGAGGCTCAGGTTGCCAAGGTGAGGTTCGGATCTGGATCTGTGTCATTTCAAAACTCATGCTCCCTTTCCTATACCATCCTGATTCTTTGCAGTAAAAGCCTTCACTGGTTTTCTGTGTAAAGCTTTGGTCCCAAAAGGTGATTTATCTTCCAGTTCAGCTGAGTGGGGTGTGGTCGGGGTTTAATGAGGCCCCGCACTTGCTGGGATCAGCTCCTATGTCTGCCTCATTGGGTGGCTGTGGCAGTAGCATAGTTGGTCCTCCTGGTCAAGTGGAGCCTCTGGGCTATTGTTGACTCCCCAGCTGTAGGGACAGGTACCACTCAAAGGATATCAGAGCACCTGCCATTTCTGGCCTATTGTGTGGAAATTGGCACATGGGCGTTTGGGACCAGCCACTTAGTTTGTAGGGACTTAAACAGATGACTTCATCCAGAGGCGGGCCTCCGAGAGAAGAGACTTCATCGTGGCCCGGGTTTGCCTCAGCAGGTCTACACCACCGATGTCTATTGTGGGGCTCACAGACAAGCATCAGGCATCCAGATTCCTCACAGGGACCAGCTCTCACCCTGTCTGCAAAGAAAGGGAGCAATGGCGTGGAGAGGTACAAGAGAGGCTTCGAGAATATTTTCCAAGAATAGTCCAACTCTTGGAGAAATGTGAGGCATTTGGATTGAGAATCTCAAAGATAAAATTTTCAGAAGCCGCTGTCACCATCCATCATAAGCCCTTGGGCTCTGAGGCCCTGAGGGAGCTCTGGAAAGCGGCTGCCTGGCTGCGAGTCTCAGCAAGGCGGTGTGGCACAGGGGGCTCGGCTCTCCGGCTTCTGTGAGAAACCAGAGCACAGGATGGTGCTCTGTAAAACTTTGCAGTAAGTGAGCTCCATCCCGGGCCACCTGGTTTCCTTATATGGTCATCTCTGTGCCACGGGAGGAGGTAGGGAAGGTTTATTTCAAAACCCTTGAGGTGGTCTCGGGGAGCTCTAGCCGTCTGAGAGTGGCTCTCATTTGTCCTGTTATCTTAGAAGCAGACCAGCTGTGGTGCGTGGGGCCCTGGCTTTGGAGCAGGCGGGGATTACATCCCTGGCCTGGTCACTAACTGGCTCTGTGACTTGACCGTTGGATCCTGCACGACTCCTATTGTCTCTCCAGTGACATGCAGGGACATCACTTCCTCCCGTTGTTTCCTGTGGAGCTAAGGAAGGTTTGCTGTAAGAAAGTGGCTAGCGCAATGTCCTGTGTCCTGAGGGGTCCACTCTGCAGGCCTGTGAGGCAGAGGAGCCACCGACAGGAGCAGTGCTCACTTGGCTACTTGCAGTTGTTCAGAGATTAATGTGGGCCTCCGTGGGAACAGACAGCACATTCCATAACCTTGAGAAACGAAGGCAGGGTGTGACTGGACTCCCACACAGGGAGGGGTGCAGCTAGAGTAGAAATCTTTGCTGTGTGGTTCGTTGCCTGGCTCAGGGGTCAGTTTGCAACCCCTTAGTTAATCTGGTTTGATGCTCAAAGAACTAGCTAGTTATTCATAAGGAAGGAATAGGATGAGAGCAGCAACACTAGCAATTATTGTGCACCTACTATCTACTAGGCATGAGGCTAAATTGTTCTTAACCATTACCTTATTTAATCCTCTTTATAGCCTCAAGAGGTAAATGCCATTTACCTAGTTTTAAAGATGAGCTAAGACTCAGAAAGGTTAACTCACTTGCCCAAGGTCACCCAATAGGAAGTGAGAGAATCTAAGTTTGTTTGACTCCAAAGCCAATGTGCCTCCTGGGGTGGAACCTACACATTTACAATCTTCAAACGAGGATGGGAAAGCATGGACCCAACCACATCTCCTGTTAGGTGTGAAGTGTAACCTGCTATGTTTAGAGACATGAGAACCATCCAGTGCAGCTGCCCATGTGTGTACATATATGAATGTATGTGGTTGTACTTACCTACTTTATTTGCAAAAGTATATCTGCTCAGCACACCTGAATTCTTGTATGTATGTATGTGTGGATGATCATGCACAGGTGCCTGGAGGTTGGGCAGTCAGTGGCTGTGCACAAAGGATGGGCAAGTGTTTGAGAAAGGCAACTCTTGGCTCACTCTTTGTCTGCCAGTAGTGATTTTATTTCCTAGATGGGGCAAAAAAAAAAATGAAAATGCATGCACTTGTAACAGTGGTGAACATACATGCTGTTGCATTGAATATCTTGGGAAAAGGAAGACCACATCCAGAAAGAGAATATCCATTTCTGGACCAAGGGCAGCCCTCCCATTGCACACAGTCCCAGCTCAGTGGTGTTTGGACCACAGAGGGCAGGGGAGGGAAAGAGCCTGGTCAGGTAGGAGGATGCTGGAGAAGAGTAGGTGGACAGCCAGAGACAGGCAGGGCCAAAATGACCAGAAAGAATGAGTTTATTGGACAGAGCTCCACCTTGTGGAAAGGGCTGTGAGCACCTCTAATTGCTCACCTCTGGCACCTCTGCTCCTAATTTCCTAACCTGTCCTGGGACCCCTTGGCTCTGGACTCTGACCTGAGGCACTTCTTTGCAGTTTGGTAGTCTCTCTGAACTGGTAGGGGTCCTCTGTTCTCTTCCAGGCTGAGGTGGCCCAGCTGCAGGAGCAGGTGGCCCTGAAGGATGCAGAAATTGAGCGTCTACACAGCCAGCTCTCCCGGACTGCAGCTCTCCACAGCGATCATGCAGAGAAAGGTAACTAGTTGATTGTGACAGTGCAGTTGCCCCTGGGTCCTGTGCCCCTGGGCATGTATGTCTATGGATGGGTATGTAAATGCCTGTGTGAGTAGGTGTGCTAATGTGCATGTAGGTGCATGAATGTGTACAAACATATCTAACTGAAGGGATGCATGTGTGTGTCTGCATGACTGGGCCTGTAAACCCAGCTCTATCATGGAATCATTGCCATGAACCCTTCCCCTGCCCAGAAGACTCAGCTCTGAAGGCTTTTCTCACATGCATTCTGACCATTAAAGCTCTGTGTAGCCACCTCTGGAGCTTTAGACATTCACTTGATTGAAAGGACTTGTTTTTGTGTCATCAACAAAGGGGAGGCTTTAGCAGTTCATTCAGTCATTTAATGGATTCCTGTCTGGTACTTGTTGAAGGCCCCAAGTTTACAGAAACAAATTAGCTATTGCCCATCCTTTAGATCTCAACTTAAATGTTACCTCTCAGAAAGATCTTTCCTGCCCTGGCCAGTTTTTGCTCAGTGGTTATAGCGTCAGCTCATGGACCAAAGGGTCACAGGTTCATTTCCCAGTCAAGGCATGGTCCTAAGTTGCAGGTTCCCCAGCCCTGGTGGACGTGCATGCAGGAAGCAACCAATTGATGTGTCTTTCTCACATTGATGTTTCTCTCTTCCCTCCCTTCTAGTCGCTCTAGAAAGCAATCGAAACCTTTCCTGGCCACCCTACCCCAAATAGATGCCCCCAATCCTATTTTTCTCTAAGTCAGTGTTCTCCCCCCCCCCCATAGCATTTATTATAACTTGTCAGTGTTGTGGTTCTCATTTTTGGGGTTCTCTTTGTATAGCTTGTTGTCCTCTCTCTGGGGCAGAGACTGTGTCTAAGTTTTCGTAAGACATTTCCACATACCACCTACAATGGTAGGCTCCTAAGTAATATTTATTGTATAAATGAAAGGATGATGAATGGTCCCCGAGGAGTTCAAGTCTTGGTGGTAAATCCTCTTAACACACTTAGTATTTATGGCTGTTTGCCTTGTATACAAAATGCTCAACATCTTCCAACTTTTTCTCTTAGCTCAGGCCAAAGAGTAATGCTGGGGGAGATCATGTAGCTGGGTAGATTGATCCTGTTACCTAGTCTCATCTCAGTCTCAGCACTGCTTAGCTCAGATCCCCGCTGGGGTGGTGAAGCCACGTGGCCATGAAACAGTAGCTTAGGCTAGAGAAAATTAGCCACCAACATGCTAATCCCTTCCCCAGCCTTTCTTTTCCCAAGCCATTAAGTGTATGTGTCACCTACCCATCAAGCCTAACGGTAGAGGCTAGATCCGCCTAAGATAACCTAGATTATCTGTGATGTTAAACCAGGACAGAAAGCTCCCTGATCCATGACTTCTAGACCAGGCAGCCTTTCCCCTAGGCCAGTGGTCGGCAAACTCATTAGTCAACAGAGCCAAATATCAACAGTACAACGATTGAAATTTCTTTTGAGAGCCAAATTTTTTAAACTTAAACTATATAGGTAGGTACATTGTTATTAACTTAATTAGGGTACTCCTAAGCTGGCCTTTGCTAAAAACTCAAGGGGCCAAAGAGCCGAATGTGGCTCGCAGGCCACAGTTTGCCAACCTCTGCCCTAGGCCCCACATTACTCCACAGTCCATGCCTTCCAATCCCTGCCCCATTCTATCATCAGTTGCCTCCTGGAGTTGGTTCTTTGGTCACTTGCTCCCCAAAGCATCAAGGTTTGCCAGTCTTCATGTGGAGCTCACTGCTCTCTCCACATGCCAGGCTGCAGAGCTGATCTTCAGCTGGCAAGAGCCTAAGATAATGGACAAGCACTCTACACTTTGCTGTGAAAATGGATCCCTACAGCTATTTATACAAAGTCCATAAATCCGTTCTTCCTGTTCCTGTTGGATATAGCAAGCATCCTAAAAGCAAATGGGGTGCCTATACTGTTGTTCCCTGGTCTCCTTTACTTTACTTTTCTTTTTTTTCCTGTACTTTTCTTATATAGACACCCCTATTCTCTTTGCAGTACCCTATATCAGATGTATCCTTGTTTGGAAAAATCTAATTATGTGCCACTTCCTAGACCTCCAAATATTTGGCAGAATTACCTGTAGCTCCTTCAGGCATTGGCATTTGACCTGGCTCTCTAGACCAGTCTGGGAAGAAGTCAAGAGAGGCCGTGTTGGCTCCAAAGTGAGAGAAGGCCATGAATTGTCCACCACAGACTGAAATAGATCCCTCAGCCCATAGGGAAGTTCTATAGATGTATGATGAAATAGGATTGTTTTTACTTAACAGTAGAGTTTATTTTAATATATGCAAAGATGTGTCTAAACATTTGTTAGTCAATTCTGACTATACCATTTTAAACTAAGCCAAGTAATCAACTCTTTTACATAGTCTTTCTTTTCCAGTCTCCATTCACCTATAGACATTCCCCCCCCCCCCTTATTTTAAATTCTCTGCTACAAACCATGGGACTGCATGACTTTTTTAAAAACTAATTGCAGTCCAGGCACATGCCTCATAAAGGATAAATGTCTATATTCTTGTGAGATGTTGGTTGTGAAAGATTTTTCTCTGTGTCATCTTTGAGTAAATGGCATTTTGTTTCTCCCCCCACCCCTCGCCCCACAAATGTCTATAAAGAGAAGACAAAATGATAGGTTCATTCATTTATTAGTCTAACAAATATTTAATGAGACTGAAGTGTATGCCAGACACCATTATGGGCTCTTTAAAAACTAAAGAAGCCCATGGGCAGTTTATTCACATGGAAACTCCTCAAGTTTTCACTTGAGAAGCATCTTAGCATGTGGAGATAGCTGCCTGCATTTACATAAATAATTCTTTCCACATCTAAATTCTTCTTTAGACCAAGAAATTCAACGTCTGAAAATTGGGATGGAAACTTTGCTTATTGCCAATGAAGATAAGGTAAGATGATCATTGGGCAACCCTATCTTTTCCCTGCTGACATCCCTGGCTCTGTTGGTCTCTGCTAGTCTCTGATATTTTGGGCATGGCCATACCCATCAGGTCATTGATTCAGGGATGTGTTGGGAGAATGGCTGTGCTTCCCAGAGACTAGACCTCAGACACCTGTTTTTGACTTTGATGTCTGGAAACTTTGCCTAAAAGGACTCTCCCAAAGCCTATTCATGCTGGTGTGGAGAAAAAAATACCTCTGTGGTTACTGCTAATGTCATAGCTGTTGCTTAGACTCCTAGCTACACTCCAGATCAATCCACCCACCTCCCACATTCATGATCCAGCGATGGACCCAACACGGAGACACTAGGCAGCATGCAGTGCTGTTTGCCCTGCTGTCTTATATTCTTCATGTGCAATTCCTGCATAATCATAAATTAAACACCTCTGTAACCTGGCACAGACATCAGCTTGGAGGATCACACCCTTGTATTTTACAGATGAGGAAACAGACTCAAAGTACTTTAGTTTTGCCCAAGGTCAGGTAACAGTAGGTGGCAGGGCTAGAGTTTATGCCCAAGTTCATCTTAACTCCAGAACCTAAGTGGCCTCCCAAGTCCCTAGGCCTCTGCTGAAAGATACAATCCCCTGGGGATGTCCTCTGTTGTGTAAGGAACCTCAGACTCCTAAAGAACAGGCAAGGACATTGGGATAAATAGACAGTTTTATTTTAATCGTGTGGGTGGGGGTGGGGAGGGGATATGTGGGGGATATCTCCAGGAAAAACTTTTAGGTCAGGAGGCAGATTTGAATGGTTACCTAAGGCGGGGGGGTGGGGGGGGGTGGGGGTGGGGGCGGGGGGGCGCGGGAGGGAGGGGGGGAGGGGGGGAGGAGACAGAATTTCCTGCTTCTGGAACTGTTGCAGCCCCTCAAAGGCTGTGTCAAGAAGGGGCTGTCTTATGGTTGGAGATTGGACTCAGCCTTCAGGGAGAGGCAAGAGTGACTGCAAGCCGCCTGGGAGGCAGGCCACAGAGAACCCGGCTCTGGGAGGGGCCTGGACACCGTGTTGAATGCTTCTCAGGTTCCCCATGGCACCTCCTCTCAGTGGGCGCAGAACCTAGCCTGGGCCCGGAAAGGCGTTCCTGAGGTGCCAGTGCCGGTGCTTACATGTCTGCCCTCGCACTGCTGCAGGACCGCCGGATAGAGGAGCTCGCGGGGCTGTTAAACCAGTACCGAAGGGTGAAGGAGATCGTGCTGGCAACGCAAGGTAAGAGCCCCGTTTTCTCGCAGAGGTATTCCAGCTATGGGGTTAAATCCAGGGGCAGTCCTGCCAGAAGATTCTTCATCTTCATTTGGGGACGAGCCTCCGCTGGAGAACGGAACTGGTTAGACTGTCCTGAATTGTAGGAAATGGGCAGGTGTTAAGATTTCCAGAAATTTTGTCAAATGTCACTCAGTTCAGAACTCTCAGGGATTGTCCAGATCACCAAAAAAATGCAGCCTTCAATTGATCCCCTGAGAATCCCACCCTTGGAGGATCTCCTCTGCATCTCCCCAGGTTTCCCCTGGATCAGAAATGCAACCTGGATCAGAATGCAACCTGAATGCAACCTGGATCAGAAATCATTTCAATGCACTTATTGGGGATGAGAGCTTGTCCACCTCCTGGAGAATGTGAAACTCTCCCAGAGGACGCCCAGGGCTTGGTTCCCACAGGAAGTCACAGGGCAGAGAGAGCTGTTTGCATTTCATATTTGCTGCCCAGACTGAATGCAACATGCAGGCAGCATTCGTGTTCTTATGGGCACAGTGGGGCATGTGCCAGGCTGTCCGCTTTGTTCACACCATTGACCTGGGCTCCCATCACAGATCCCCAGGAAGCAGCTGTTTCATAGGAGAGGGCTGCTTGGAGGATATTCCGGAGTCTCTGATTCCGGCTGAGCTGCTGCTTCATCTTAGGAACAAACTGGGTTGTGGCTGACTGGTTACCACCTTGCCCACTCCCTTCACCCCATCCCCACATATATGTCACTGCCGTTTTCGTTTTCTGTAATCCTTGGAGGCCTTGGGTCAAGTCACTCTCAGAATCTGATTGTCTGATTGCCTGGGCCAAGGAGTGAGAAGGTTGGAGAGGGATACTGCGGGGTGCCTTCTCTCTGTTGCACACAGGAGCTTTGACCTTGAGATGACCCTCTTGGCAGCCCATGCTCAGATGCTGTGAAGAATCTTCCAAATCATGCTCTTAATGCTCCTCTGTATATTTCTTAGTCTTTCTTGGTGAAGGAAAAAAGTGTTAGGATTGTGTGGTGCAGTTGTAATTTCTGAACAAAGGACACTATGTGATCATCTTTTCTGCATTAATGCTTCTAGGGCCTTCAGAAAGAAATCTCTCAATCAATGAAGAAGAGCTGGAGGGAAGTTTCAGAAAGTGGAGCACTACAAATAAAGGCCCCGAAGAGGTGCTGTTTCCATCTGGAATGTGGGGTTTCAGCAGTTCCCAAGGGCTTACCCTGAGCACAGGGGAGGATCTAGGCAGGCACCTGTCAGGTATAAATGTTGACAGGTGAAAATTGAAATCAGTGGAGCCCCGGAGGCCTTGGGGAGAGCTCCGAGGGCAGCCAGGGGCCCAGGCACAGGCCTGTGTTCGCTTAGGAGGGACAGCATAGTGGATACTGGACATTCAAGGGTAGGATTTTTTTTAAAATTCAGTTCCTTGTCTTTTTGTATTTTCTTTCTGGAGTGTAAGCATAGACCAGAAGTGTTGTTGCTTTTACTTACCCGTCTGTTTCTCCAGAGTCTGCAACAATGCCTGGTACCCAGTAGAATTCAACGGTATCTGTTGAATGAATAGATGCATCTTGCTCATTTAGAGGGGCAGCTGCCAGTTTTGAAGTCCTACATCCCTACTTCACAGACGTCCCCTGGAGACCCAAAACCCAGCAGAGAGATGTTCTTTCTCCTCTTTTCCTTATTTAAAACCTGCCCCTGTTATATGAATCTCTGTGGACTTAGGATCAACACAAATAAGCACACAGGTAGAGAAAGGGCTTCAAC
Organism: Cnephaeus nilssonii; assembly: GCF_951640355.1. Classification (NCBI taxonomy): domain Eukaryota; kingdom Metazoa; phylum Chordata; class Mammalia; order Chiroptera; family Vespertilionidae; genus Cnephaeus; species Cnephaeus nilssonii. The sequence goes on along the minus strand of NC_137084.1, from coordinate 38,404,445 downwards.
CTAGGATCTAAAAAGTTCAAGAAACTCCAGAACAGCCTTACTGAAGAGGATCTTCGCGGTCCAGCTCAACCCTCTTAATGAAGGAAAGTGTAAAGTGTCACCCAGTGACCCAGTTACCTCGTCAAAGCAAGCGTGCCGGACTGCTGGCCGTAAGAAACAGCAGTAACTGATACGTGCTCAGCACCTCTGAGTGTCACTGTGATGAGCACTGTGTGTGGCTCACCTCATCTACTCCACAGCAAGGAGATGGCAGAACCTTGACTTAACGCCAGGTTTATCTGACCGAAAAGCCCAGGCTTTACCAACTGTACTATAATATCAGGGCCCTTCCTGTAGTAGACCAAAAAGACACTGAGCTCTAGAGAAAGGAGGTGGTCTTTGCAGTCAGTCTGTCCTTATATACCATTAGCTCATGCCCATGCCACCTGTGACGCTCTTTCCTTTCTTGGCGAGCCCACACTCAGTTCTTAAGATTCAGCTCAAGTTGTCTTCCCTCCAAAGCCTTCCTAACCTTCCTACGGGTGAGAGGGAGCCCCTCCCTCTCCTCTAACGTCATGTTATGTTGTAGGAATAGGTGCCACAAGGACATGTTACATTGATCTTTCATCCTAATTAACTTGTCTGCCACTCTGATGCAAGGAGTGCTGGCCTTATGATGAGCACAGGACCTGGCAGGTAGTAGATGTTGCTCACATTTGTTGAGTGACTCTATCAATAGAAGTGTTGCTCATTGCAAGCAACAGAAATCTGCTCTGACTAACCTTGGCCTAAAAGGCATGTTCTTGAAAGGGCTCACTGAATGAAAGGAAAAGCTGAAGGACCAAGCTCTGAAAGGGCAGGAGCAGCAAGAGCCTTTGGGGATTCGAGTCTCGGGACTCTCTTGTTGGGACTCTGCTCCCAAGATGTGAACTTTGGCCCAGGAAGGAGAGGCAGGTTGGCCTGGGTTGTTTCTTACACCCACCTCCTTGGTATCTTGAAATAGCAAAGCACCAGAATTGACGGAGCCACCATGGCTGTACCCAGGGGAAGAACTGTAACTCCCCAAGAGAAATCATCAAAGAAGGGCGAAGGGTGGTTTCCAAATAGCAACTGTCCCCTATGATGACTCGTCTCTTTCTGGTGCAGATGCCTCCAAGATGTAGCTCTCCTGTAGTGGGGCCACCTCCACTTCCACAGAAATCACTGGAAACCAGGTAGGAGGCTCAAGCTGTGACCTCAGGCCCCACTCAGGGCGCCTGACATGGTGGGGACTGGCCATGCATTGTGAGCAGGACCACTACGTCCTGGGAACACCTGCCCTTTCACCATCAGGACAGCAATCCAGGCCCTCGCAGTGGCCATAACGGGACCAACACCACGGAGAATCACAAACCGTGCCTATTAGCTCTGGCCATAGAGGGGCTTCCCTTCCTTCAGGCTGAGGGTCTGGGTCACTGTCACGGAGAAAAGACCTGGCCAGGGGTTAGATCCTCAGAGGAGAGGTGGCTGCACCTCATCTGGGCCCTCCAATGGCTCATCAGAGCCAAGAGCATTCCATGATGTGTGCCTGTCATTTTTGTCAGGCCCTCTGGAATGTCTTTCCCGCTCTCAGGGTGACTCTAACCCTATGACAAACCATGCTCTCTAGGGAAGGCCATTTCTCCTACAGAGAAGCTAGTCCAATTGCTTTGGCAAAGCGTTGCATAGCAATGCACTTATGATCGGCTGGCCTGTGGGTCACTTGGCTGTCATCAGTCTGGTTCCCTCTAAAATGAACCTATTTCTAGTTCTCTGTGTCAGCTCTTTAGAACACGTTTCCAAGTAATGGAGATACGGAGCTTCACTGCCAAGAGCAGGCTGTCTTTCAGCCAAGGTGTCTGGAGACAATGGCCACAAGCATGACACAAGCTTCCCCAGATGGGTGCTGAGTCTCCAGAGTTTGTACTCTCAGAAACCCACTTTCCATTTCCCCTGAGCCTCTTAGCCCCAGAACAAACAGTGGTGTCAAAGAGGGTAATCAGCCAGTCCTTAGTTTAGTAGAATAAGAAATTTGGTTTATGAGTTCACTCAGGAGAAAGTAACACACACTGACCAGGCTCACAAGAGACTAATGTACAACAGATGCTGACTTCTTCATATGAACTGAGAAATACTAATGCCAGGGAGAGACTTGTCACAGGTAACCCTTGTGACCACAGTGGTATTGCTTCTTCTCTATCCAATTGGTGCCCTTCTCAGTAAAGTAGCCCCTGTAGAAGCAAATTCTTCTTTTTTCTTTTTAAATATATTTTATTGATTTTTTACAGAGAGGAAGGGAGAGGGATAGAGAGTTAGAAACATCGATGAGAGAGAAACATCGATCAGTTGCCCCCTGCACACCCCCTACTGGGGGATGTGCCCACAACCAAGGTACATGCCCTTGACCAGATTCAAACCTGGGACCCTTCAGTCCGGAGGCCGATGCTCTATCCACTGAGCCAAACCTGTTAGGGCTAAAAGCAAATTCTTCTGAGCAGACTGGAAAACTCTAGCGGCTAATGCTTTGGAAATGGGGATGGCTGATTTGCTTATCTCTACTCTAAAGTAATTCTTCCCCCCTGGGTTACTCTTAGGCTCAGACAGAGCAGTATTGGCACCTTCCCTCTCTTTGAGTCTGTTGACATAGGTCTTTTATGACCACAAAACAGCTCACAATGATACAACGGAATGGAATGTATTCTAGGTTTTTGAGGAATACCAAGGACTTTTGATTTGGATTTAAGCGATGCTTTCATGCCTTCACCAACAACATCACCCATCAGGCTATCCCGGAGATGGGCCAGTCTCATCTTATATGTAATCATTATGATGAGAGGGTGGCTTTTTCCTGATATTGACCCTAAGCCCAAGACAGACTACTGGTTAAACATTTGGAATGTTCTCTGCATGAATGATACTATGTACCTCCTCCTCCAGTAACTCTTTCTTATGTGTTTTTCCAGGGCTCAGAAAAAACTCTCCTGTAGTCTAGAAGACTTGAGAAGTGAACCTGTGGATAAGGTCAGCCCATCAGTCTCTCCATAAGACTCCTGAGTTACTTCTCTGTGCCCAGCACAGTGCTGGGACACAAGTGAGGTCCCAGTCCCCGCCTTGTAGGGCCTTTTATAAAGTTAATGGGGTGGCAGGAATTACGGGAATATCTTGAAAAAAATGGTCAAGTGTGGTCCAAGGCATCCTAGTGGCCAGGTAAGCCAGGAAATGCTGCCTGAAGTTGATGAGAAAAGATACTGAGGTGGGCAGAGGCAGGTTTTGGGAAATGGGGAGTCGGAGAAGGTAAGGTCAAGACCATGAGTCATATCAAGCCCCAGAAGAACTTGAATACTGGCCCGGTATCTTCAGGGCACCATGTGTATTGCAGAGATTCTAAATGAAGTGATGTGGATAGAGACAATCCCAGGAGTGAGCTACAGGATCATTTAGAAGATTGTAGAGAAAGTGTTTGTAAGAGTCTGGAAAGATGAGGAGGGCTCTGTGACCCTTTATGAGGGTAGCCCTTGACCATGTGGGTAAACCCTTAACTAGAGGAGAGTGTCACAGGCTCTTGATTGAGGACATTGGAGACCAAGGGATCCTGCCCTGATAGAGCATCTCCACTGAGCCCCGCTGCCCAGGATCCTGTGGTCTCCAGCAGTACACCAGCCGCCCTGGTGATGCCATGGAAAACCATAGAGGGTAGAGGTGGCAGGAGGCACAGGCCCATTCAGTAGCTTTGTTCCCATGGTCCTTTGCCTCTTGCTTCTCCTGGCAGCTGCCTGGGACATCTGTCTATGTGGTTGGACAGTGATTCCTGTTTCCTGCCATGGAGGATGGTTACCTGGCATAACAATAGGGAGGGAGGGGATGAGCCTTGCAGATTCAAGCCGGTCCTGAGTTGTGACTAACACAGGTCTCTTTTTCTCCACATAATGGAAATCCTCCTTGTCATTCCATAGTGTGTCAACGGGAACAAACTGTCCCTGGTGGGAGAACCCAAGGTACGTTAAATGCATGTCCCTCTCACCTGTATGTGGTTGTACTGCTTGCTAGAGTGTTTTCATGTAGCAAGTTACAGCTTCTGTAACCTTAACATATGTTAACTCTGAAGGGTAAGAGGGTGAGAGAAAAGACAACATTTCCCTTTTTCTTTGTATGTGCACCCCGCTGTCTTGTGTGCTTTCACTTCCATTCTCTGTGGGGTAGGGTTTCGTATATCTTCTCCGTTTTATAGGCTCAGAGAAATTCATCTTCAACCAGGCAGCGTAGATGTGATTACTGGAAAGGGGATATGGCTCAGCACACAACTAGACGAGGGCGACAGCTTTTACTCTTTCTGTGCTGATATGCCATGGCTAAAACCTCAGGCGTCCGTTCAGCCACAGCGGCATCTAACATTGGTGACTGAGCACTCATTGCACTGTAAGACACACTGTATTCTTTTTTAACTCTGTCTCTGACACACATCTGTTGGGCTTCCCTAGAATGTCATCGCTGATCCCGGCTCTCCCTCTGGAGCCCTGCTCCTGACGGTTCTAGAATATAAGCCCCCTGGCCCTCTCTGAGTTAAACATCCTCTTCTCATGTGCACAGATCACAAACCTTTGGCATCCCTGTTCAGTTTCCTGGGATCAGCACTAGTTCCTCAGTGTCCCCTCCAGCTGTGCCCTGGACCACACTTGAGCATGACGTTCCTGATGGGATCTGACCGGTATCCTCCCATCCAGGGACTGCTCTGGTGGTACTGCAGTCACTCCAGGCCCCGGCACACAACCTTTTCAGTGCCTCTGTTTACGGGCTCTGAGGCAGGAACTGTTATTCTCTATTTAGAAATGATCAAAGGTTCTGAAAGGCTAAGAGAAAGGGCTTTGCTTAGGTTGGTCTGACTCAACGCCCAGGCTCCTCCCACTTAATGTGCTGCCTCTGTGTTGGGCAGTCAGTTCCACGCTGCTCCCTGGCTGGGAGTTCATTCCCCCATAACCAGGCTTACTCTTCTTGGAGACCAGGGAAGCAACCTGATTCAAGCATTTCTGTTTTCCCTGTGTCCCATCCTGACCTTGCACGACCTTCCCTCTCAGTGAGTCCTTCTTTCCCAGTTTTTCTTCTTGGCTAAACAGAGCTAAGAGCCCTTTCTGTCACCTTGAGCTCTTTCTCACTGATCTGGGCCACCTTTGAAGCTCATCCCTTGGGTTAGATCCATGCTCTCTTTATCTCTCAGCTCCTCAGCAGGCGCCCAGAGCAGCCCATGTCAATGACTTCGTTTGCCTCTGCCCTTCTTAAGAGAGCATGAATGTTGATGCAACCAGAAGTCTGTTTTAAGGCCCGCCCCCCCTCCCTCCCCGCCCCCCCCCACACACTCCCATATTCCTGTATATTATGGAACTTGGAGTCAGGCCCTTCAGTTTTCTAAATTGGTTGAATTCTGCCTTTCCCACAGTCAGAAAAAATACAGACCTCCAGGGTACAGTCCCAGAGGGGCTGATTCATGGGACCCGGTTGCAACATGGGATTTATATGGTTTTTACACGTGCCCCAGGTGATGGGAGGCAGCCAGTCCAGGGACCAGCATTTGGACACTGTTGGGCTTGAGCACATGTCTGTCCTTTCAGGCCCAGGCTCTACCTATGGGTCACTGTGAACTTAAAAACCACATGGTCTCCATCTCTCAAGGTTCTGATGATTTCTACTTCACCAGCCGTTCTTTCAGAATTATTTGAGAATTTCACTTACTTTTCTCATAGTCCTTCTTTCTGAGCTTCTTTATAGGGCATTAGTATTCAGTGTCCAAAGAATGAATTGGATTTCAAACAATTTCTAGGACATGCATTTATAAGCAAACTGAATTCAGAAATGTATTGGGCACTTGGCTGTTAACTAAATGAAACTTCAAAAGATATCTCAGTCCAGAAGTCTCCCATTGCTTGTCTGACTTGTCCGTTTTGAAATCGATTTTGTCTTTCATGTTACCTTTCTTCTGAGGCCAACCAAGTGATCCACAGTTGACTCCCTTGATCATGTTGCTTCAACTTTTCTTTTTATTTTATTCTCCATCAAATGCATTGCACTATGTTTCCCTCACGTTTGTGAATTTAGGGGCCATTATATCTTTCTTGACCAAGTAAGTCCAATTCTTCTTTCCCTTCTAATCAGCTGTTTCTTTGGGACACTTTCTATGGCCAGCCCATTGCCCTGGGGCTAACCCTCATGCAGACCATGATCCTGAGTTCCTAGGGCACTCTGTGTTGGCATGTAGCCCCCTTGCTCATTTTCTGTGGTCATCTCCCCTGAATGCAGTGTACTTTCTCTCTTTGCCTTAATCTGGTATTTTCCAAAATTAATATTTTCATAATATATAATTATTAACATAATATAGGAGTAATATTATATTAGGCATAATATATTAGTTATTAGTTATTATATAATAAAGCAATAGCTTTTATTAGAATTCTGATTTATTTATTCAAAGGGCTCAAAGGGTAATTTATAGCTGTTAATTCACTGAGCCTCTGAGCACTACACCAAATGAAAAGGCCTCCTCTGCATCTTCCCTCCGCTTCCTGCTTCGTCAGTTGCAGTCGGCCCTGCATTTGGGCTTTCCTCCCGCCCTGTCTCACTGTGTGGCCTCAGAACTCTGGTCCCCTCTCCTGGCCTGCACTGAATGACCTCTAAGGGGTCTTTGAGTCAGCTGGAGTCCGAGGTTTCGTAGTGGGGTTTGAGTCTGAGACTGACAGCTAATTCAACATCTCTCCTTCCAACAGGACAGCCCTTTCCTGGCGGAGCACAAATACCCCACGTTACCTGGGAAGCTTTCAGGAGCCATGCCCAATGGAGACGCTGCCAAATCTACTCCCACCACCCCCCAGCCTGACCCCACAGGAAACAGCCTGCGGAGGCTGAGTGAGTGTCCAGGCCTTGGCACCTCCAGTTAGTGCACGAGATCCTGTGCCCACCACAGCAGCCCACAGCTGGAGAATGAGGGGGGTGGGCAAACGGGACAAGTCAGACCACTTCCAGAGACTCTGGCTCCCTGTCTGGGTACAACGTTTCCTTCAGTAAACACCTTAGAACCCAGAAAACCAGGGTGTGCACCCACCCTTTCTTTCCAGCTGCAATTACTCCACCCCTATCTTTCCTATTCCTCCTCTCTCGAACCCCTTCCTGCCCTTCCCATCATTCCTCCTTTGCCTCCTTCTGAGACTCCCCACTCCACCCTCTTCCCTTCTCTGCCTCCTCTGTCACCCTGATCTCCCCTTTCCTGTCTCTCCTTCCTCTCTGCAGCCTCTCTGTTTCCAGTAGGATGGTATTATGGGCTCTCCTGAGGGAGAGCATTTCCTTAGAGAAATGGAATCAGTGGCCAGTGGGCAAGAATGCCAGTGCACAGATATCCGTTGGATGCTTAGGACCCAAAACCGTGGAGGTCTCTGCTGCTTTTCATGCAGAAGAGGCCATCTTTCCCCTACAGCAGTGGTCAGCAAACTGCGGCTCGCGAGCCACATGCGGCTCTTTGGCCCCTTGAGTGTGGCTCTTCCACAAAATACCACGTGCAGGCACGCACGTACAGTGTGATTGAAACTTCGTGGCCCATGAGCAGAGTCTTATTTTGGCTCTCAAAAGAAATTTCAGTCGTTGTACTGTTGATATTTGGCTCTGTTGACTAATGAGTTTGCCGACCACTGCCCTACAGCATCGCATATCCATGGGGCTTGGGAGGAAATATTCAGGTCCTGGCAGAGCTCTCCTACCCCTGACTCCTCATCCCTGGCTATTCCCTGTGCCAGCCCTTGTGTTGGCGTCTGTCCTTGGCCAGTTCTCCCTCTAGCTGCAGGAGCTCCAGATAAGCCCATGAATGAGTATGTCCTGGTGACACTTGGACTTGGACTTGCGGTGGCTTTGGACATTCTAGTCTGACTGAGTCCTGGCACCTGCACAAGCTTTGTGGGTCCCGGTGTATTCAGCCCTGCCGCCCTTCCTCCCTCTCCCTACCTGTGGATACCTCACCTGCCAGGAAGTGGCTCCAGGGGTGTTCAGTCCCCTCACCTGAAACCTCCTCTCACTGCCCTGGCCCTGTGCACTGAGCTTAGTCACCATTCCTCCCCTTCCTTCCTTGTGGGGATTATTTTTCTTTCTGTTTGAGTTTTTCTCTCTTGCTCGATGACTTTTGTTTATTTCTTTGCTTCCCTATAACTCTGGTGGGCTGGACTTGGGCCTCTGTTGCTTCTTCATGTGGCTTCTCTGCTTCTTGGTTGGCTGGAGATCGTGGCCGGAGTGTCAGTGCCCCCGTATTAGGTACTGTACCCTTCCAGGTGAGGTGGAGCGTGACATGCCCTACCCTAACCATCCCTTCTGAGCCTGCAGCCAGGTACCCCTCCTGCCTGCATTCCCCAATCTCCCTTGGGAAAAAGAAAGCACCTTCCTTGTTGGAGTTACCTGCAAGTATTTGGACCCCAAATCCTTAGAATTTGAAGGCATTAGCTCACCCAGATTTGAAACCTTATGCTCACTAAGTCCTCCTAGAGAAACCTGGAGTGTGCTCGAGCCTCCTACTGAGGTCTTGGTGTAAAGTTCTGCCCTAAAGGCAGGCTGGGCAGACTCTTCCCAATGCCCACTGGAGGATGTCCAGGCCTGGGGGAAAAGTTTCTGAAGGTCCTTCCACTCATTCTCACATCATCACATTCTTTCAATCTCAGGAGACACAGAAAGCGGTTGGGATGACACTGTCATGGCCAACGACTTCTCATCCACGTCATCTGGTACTGAGTCGGGTCCCCAGTCTCCCCTGACACCAGATGGTAAACGGAGCCCCAAAGGCATCAAGAAATTCTGGGGAAAGTAAGTTGGTGGTGATGATTGTAATTATATTGCTTGGTATTAATATTCTTCTTGACTGGGCAAAGAGTCTACGTAAACCCCTGTGCAATTAAATATTAGAAAAGCAGTGAAAATAGAGTGCTCCAAGAATTTGAGTGACTTTTTTTAGGGCCCAGAGAAAGAGAACTGTGAAAGGCATCCATTAAATATAAATGGTGATTCCATAAATCACCATTTATTTTTAAAAATATAGCCAGTTACCTTACATGCCATTCATTCTAGGCTCCCACCCATTCCACACAGCCTGAGCACATTCTCTGCAGCTCAGCCACATGTGCTTTGGGAGAGACACATGTGTGAGACCACTTGCTTCCTTTTTAGGGGTCAGTCTGGGTCTTAAGACATCTTTGAAGATAGGAAGCTGACTACTTGCTGGCCCAACTGACCCAGTCTATGAAATGAAGCAGAAACCAGGGCCTCCTGCCAGGCACCAACCTCCACTTTCACTCCCAAAGGGAGAGGCCCAAATCCCAGAGGCAGTGCTAGAATTGAGGCTTGGGTCTGGCCAAGGAGCTATCACAGGTCATGATCCTTGACCTCTGGGGAGGAACCGGGAAGCAGTGCCATTGAGTCCTGGATCTGGCCTGTGTGGGCCTGCGTAGGAGGGGGTGCGCCCACGGCATGCTTCCAGGCTGTCCCTGACAGTCTCCGTGGATGCTCTCCACACAGAATCCGAAGAACTCAGTCAGGAAATTTCAACACCGATGCACCGGGGATGGTGGAGTTTCGGCGAGGTGGGCTCCGGGCGACTGCAGGGCCAAGGCTCTCTAGGACGAGAGACCCCAAGGGTCAGAAAAGGTAAGGCTCCCTCTAGTCCATCTACAAAGAAATCCTGGCCATGGTGGAGCGGGGCCAGGGCGGACGTCCCAGAGAATCCAGAGGTGGAAGGCGGAAGCTCCTAGTGCAGAGCTTCCCAACCTTTCCTGTTGGATGCGAGTAGACCTCACTCATGCTCATAGGCACATGGAGGAAGAAGCAAGAGCGTTTTTTGTTTGGTGGGTTTTTTTTGTTTTGTTTTTTTGTCATTCTGGCCCTTCAAGGAAATCACTCCTTTTTAACAACTCAACCAGGCATTAAAAAAAAAAAAAAATTTTTTTTAACCAGCATGTTAGGGATACTTTCTTGGAAGGAACCTTTTGAAATATCTAGCCTTCTATATATTCCATAAATCACCATTTATTTTTAAAAATGAATATAAAGTTGCTTTGTCAATTTCTTTCCTCTCACTCCCGAAAGAAGATTCTATGGGGATTTTAAGTGTGCCATTAATATTCACACTTTACATGAAAAATTGATGTCTCTAAGAATTGACGGCTTTGTAATACCCAGGCATCCTGTCTAGAAACACGATCTGGGTCTTCATTTATTCATGTCTTTTTATGCTGCTCAGTTGGATGTTACAATTACCACCTCCCCCAATCCCCGCAGGTGGTGACTCAGGACCCACACATTCTTTGAAAAGGCAGCTCCTAGACATTTTATCATTTTGGTTGCTATGAGTGGGATTTTTAAATTATTTTAACAAAAAAATGTTAGTGTCTGTGCACTGATGGTATATAGAAAATTGTGGATTGATGCATGTCATAAATATAACGTGTGTGTGTGTATTTTATAACTAGCCACCTTACTGAGTTCTCTAGGGTTTTCAAGATGGACAGTCTTCTGAAAGGAGTGACTTTCTTTTATTTTTTACCTTTCTAATGGCTATACTTCTTATTTTGATCTCATCTCTTCTTATACTGCCTATAAGTCTCAGTTATTAGTGCTGATAAAAAGTATTACTTTAAAAAATACATATACATATATTTTTATTGATTTCAGAGATGAAGGGAGAAAGAAAGAGAGAGAGAAACATCAATGATGAGAGAGAATCATTGATCAGCTGCCTCCTGCACATCCCACACTGGGGATCGTGCCTGTAACTCTGAAGTTGAACTGTGACCTCTTGGTTCATAGGTCAACACTCAATCACTGAACCAAGCTGTCCAGGCTTGCTTTTTTATTGGCTTCAATGTGAATGCCCCTAGTATTTCATTAGGTATTAGCTGTTGTTGATTGGAGTGTTTTTGTTTGTTTGTTTTTTAATGTTAGAGAACTGACCCTTTTTCCTAGTTTTCTGAGTGTTTCCCTAAAAGTGGTGTTGAACCCTGTGGAAAACATGCTTCAGTGTGGCTCTTCATCCTAATGGGGCAGGACTCTGGGCTTGAGGCACGTGTGCATATGTGCGGGAACCACAGCACACGTAAACATGGCCTCACAAGGATCATGTAACAGCCCCAGGCTCTCAGCAGCTACAGACTTTAATTCAGACCAGCTGCCACCACCGGAAACTAGAGACCACCTCAGATGAGTGTGTGGAATTTTTTTCAACTAGATCCCATGGTGGGGAGTGTTTGTTAAAACATAGTCCCCCGCTTTGTGAGGCTCAGTTACGTACAGATGGAGCCTCAGACCCCCCACTCACAGGCAGTATTGTCTTCCTGCTTCCCAGTGACCCCAATGCCCCCTTCGCCCAGTGGAATACGGAGCGCGTGTGCATGTGGCTGGAGGACTTCGGCCTGGCTCAGTACGTGATCTTTGCCAGGCAGTGGGTGACTTCTGGCCACACGTTACTGACCGCTACCCCTCAGGACATGGAAAAGGTAAGAGCTGAGCCTCCGGGCAAGGAGATTCCCATCTTTCCCCAAACCGATGCCTGCGAGGTGAGGTGCCCCAATCCTCCTGGACCCCCATTCTTCCACCCCCCGCTCCACACACAGCAGCGTGGACAGAGCAGGCCCAGACTCCCTCTGTTGCTGCAAATTGATCCCTTGTCGCTGTGCAGGATTCCGCTGCTACCCAGGTGGAATATCTCCACCCAGACACAGCGTCCTCTGAAGGCTAAGCTGCCCGCCGAAAATTCACATTTGTCTTCATCTTTCAATTTCAGGAGCTGGGAATTAAGCACCCTCTTCACAGGAAGAAGCTGGTTTTAGCAGTAAAAGCCATCAACACCAAGCAGGAGGAGAAGTCTGCACTCCTGGACCACATCTGGGTGACACGTAAGGACAGGCTTATGTGCATTATGTCTCTGGCAGCTCCTCAGGGAAGACGGTTTCCCTGGGAATGTGTGTCTCAAAGACGCTGTCTCCTTGGGGAAGGCAGATGGATTACTAAACCTTATGGGGAGTACAGCCGGATCTCCAAAATGAGCATCTGCTGCCCCCTTTCCTTTGGCACCCACATTCTCCCATTCTCTCGAATCCTACCGCACCCGTTTCCTCCTGTTTCTGCAGGTTGGCTTGATGATATTGGCTTACCCCAATACAAAGACCAGTTTCATGAATCCAGAGTTGATGGACGCATGCTGCAATACCTGACTGTGGTGAGGGTTTTCCCTTTCAATAGTTCACTCGTCCCTGTGAGCACTCAGCTCAGGTGTCCCTGGGGTGGCTATTTTAAACTTGATTCCACCACCTCCCTCACACTCTACAGTCTGAAAATCGTGTTGTTTGTCACATAAGAGGTGCCAAGTAGCCAAGTCCGAACCATTGTGCTAAGAAAAGCTGTTGGTGTGTCCATGTGCACCTGCCGAGATGTGGTTGGCTTGTCTGTGTTTGGTCTGAGAAGAAACCTCAGGGGGTCTTTTGTCACTTTGGAAACTCTGGTTCATCAACCAAAACTTTCCTCTTCCAGAATGATCTACTCTTCTTAAAAGTCACCAGCCAACTACATCATCTCAGCATCAAATGTGCCATTCACGTGCTGCACGTCAACAAGTTCAACCCTCACTGCCTGCACCGGCGGCCAGCTGATGAGGTGAGGGCTGGACCGTACCTATCTGGGTAGCGCAGAGCCAGGACATCTGTAAGATTGGGTATAAGAAAACAAGAGTAACATCATCACGAACTGCCTGCATTTCGGACTTTGGTACTAGAGGTTCTTTCCTTTGCTAGTGCTCTGTGCTGCCCCAGACACTCCATGGTCTATGCTTTGTGCCCCACAGGAGCCACCAGACCTTCAAGTTCCCACCTTCCCTTGGGGAGACACACGCTGTGGGCCAGAGGGCGGGAGAAGCAAGTCTTGCACAGCCATCATAATAATGAAAGGCGATAAGGAAATGTGCAAAGGAGAGGGAGGGAGGAGGCAAAACAGAAAGATGGGTGTCAAAGGAGGCAGAGAAGAGTAGATGAGGAGCCCATAAGGAACCTAGTATTTTAGACAAGATCTCCCTATTGGTAGATATGAAATTAACTGACCTCCAGACCTGGGTGCACAGGGGATCCATGAGCAGGTTTTTTCTAGAGAATAAATTATGTAGTTAAACACAGCAATCCAAATTCTGGAGAAGCCCCTGATAATGTTCCGTGAACCTCAGAGTTCCTGGTGGGCCCTGAAGCTAACGGGGTATGACTACACCACGTCTCCCATGTTCCTGGGAACTAAGTCTAACTGCTCTAAGATTGACTCGGCTTTCTGAGGGACTAACGATGCCTACCACTACCCTCCACACCTATTTTTTCCCTATTCAGCAAGTAATTTTTCTATACGACAGGCACATACTGGGTATTTTAAAGACCCGTTGCCACCAGAGGGCACTTAGGCACAAGTATCTTAATGTGTGCTCTCCTAAAACATTGGGCCACACCAGGGAGATGTTTTTGTCTATAAAACACTCAGCTCATAATTGACAGTCCTCTTTAAAGTTATGTTGAATCACTGAATGAATGACTCTGTGCCTTTGGGGACTATTGTTTCCAAAGTGAACCAGAGAATTAGGGAATAACAGGATTCTGGAATCGGATATCTCAGTGTAGAATATCCTGCATGATACCATGAGAGCTCCATTTCCTGGAAACTGGAAACGCTCTCGGGCAACTGGTCTTTCCACCTGAGTCCCTGGGGCATGGGACTTGTCTTGTGGCGAGGCAGCCAGGGCGGGCTCATTCCCGGCGGCTGCTCCACAGAGTGCCATGGTGGGGTCTGTTAGACCTAATCTCATCATTCTTCTCCGTCACAGGGTAACCTTTCTCCTTCAGAAGTTGTGCAGTGGTCCAACCACAGGGTGATGGAGTGGTTGCGATCTGTGGACCTGGCGGAGTATGCACCCAACCTTCGTGGGAGCGGCGTCCATGGAGGTCTCATTGTGAGTGGCTCTTTGGACGAGCCCACCAGTGAAAACTGGGCTATTCAGAAATTGCTTTCTTACTAGACATAAGTCCTAGTAAAAATATTTGATATTTCACCTGAAATCCTTGTATAAGTTGAAGTCTCAAAGTGTTTTTGATCATTTGTGGTTGAGAATTAATATGCCTCATAGAAGCAAGACGGCCCCCGGAAGGACTTCCCTAGTCACAGACCAGAGGGTTCCAGGGAAAGGGGCTGTGTGAGAATCAGCCCTCAGCTCTACCTCCTCCTATAGGAACATGGGGGCCAGAGAGGACAGCCAGTCCCCCCTCAAAATGTAGCTTCCTGCTTGCCGTGATACAGTCCTTATCGTCACTCAGATCTGTCAAGTGGCAAAGCCAGCAGGGAAATGAGGAAGGGGTGGCTTGGATGTCAACCAGAGCGGGGTCTGGGAGGTGTGCTTATCTAAGAGGTCACAGTTCTCTGCTCGTCTGTGAAAAGGAGATGATCAGTTAGCAGTTGTGCGAGTGTCTGCTCAAAGCCAGGCTCTGGGCCAGGTAGAGAGGGGCGTGGGACACAGGTCAAGTGCGAGCTTCAGCTCTTCTTCGGAGGCGCACCCAGGCCCGCAGTGGGTGGGGGGAGCGCATTTCTTAGTCATCACCTGGAGCCCCTTCGTCACCACTGGGTGGTTTGTCTGGTTTCTTCTTAGATCCTGGAGCCACGCTTCACTGGGGACACCCTGGCTATGCTTCTCAATATCCCCCCACAAAAGACGCTCCTCAGACGCCACCTAACTACCAAATTTAATGCTCTGATTGGTCCTGAGGCTGAACAAGAGAAACGGGAGAAAATGACCTCACCAGCTTACACACCACTGACCACCACAGCCAAGGTCCGGGTGAGTGGCGGACACCTCCTGCGGCGGTCCAGCGGCCCTCCTCCTGCCCTCATGCTGTACAGCAGTGACCCAGCACCGGGGCCAACCCAGTGCGTGCACCTGGACCAGGAGCTCTCTCAGCTCTGCTGTGGTCTCGCTGTTAGCGTGTTAGTTCCCGGCCACTCTGGAGTCCAAGTGCAGGTTGCTTTACATGGATGTCACGTGCAGGAAGCAGTTATTCTCGGGAGGCTAGGAGCTTGTCCTCTGCCTTGACTCACTTTCCCGGGCCTGAGCTCCCTGCAGTCAAACCCAGTTTTGTGCCACAGGAGTGTTCCCCTTGGCAGCTGGCACATAGTTATCCAGAAGTCCCGAGGTTGTCCAAGTACCAGCACCACTCACTGGGGCTCTCAGAATGCCACCAAGCCCATCTGACCTGTCTGAGCCACACGGTCCTCAGACCAGGTCCTTCCCAGACCTCCTTCGCCAAGGGAGCAGGACAGGAAGTGTGTCTGGGGGAGCAGCAGAAACACTGCTGGGCGCCGCTGGAGAGGGGAAGGAGGGCCACCAGGCCTGTCCCCTGTGGCTCCACAAGGGCAAGTGGAAGGAAGGAGAGCTCCCCTGTGTGGCACCAGCAGCTGTGGTGAGGCAGGGCCTCTAGGCATCCCTGTCCCCGGGCAATGCCAGCATCCCTGCTGCGACAGCAGGCATGCGTCTCAGGAGTGGAGTCTTGTGGGGGCAGCACTCCACGTAAGATCATTTACCTGTTGGTCTTCCCCCAGCATAGATATTGCTTACAGGAGCTCTGTTTGGGTAAGAGAGTTTTTCCAGAAGCAGTTTGCCTTGCATCTTCCTCAGAGGCCTGCGTGTAAGGTATGGTCAGTCAGACCTGCACACCAGCTTGACGATCTTCTCATAATCTTGCATTTGCTGTGTTTTAGCCAAGGAAACTGGGATTCTCACACTTTGGAAACATAAGGAAGAAGAAGTTCGACGAATCGACGGACTACATTTGCCCGATGGAGCCCAGTGACAGTGTCGGTGACAGGGTCTACAGTGGCTACCGGGGCCTCAGCCCACTCGATGCCCCCGAAGTGGATGGGCTGGACCAGGTGGGACAGATTAGCTGATGCCCCTGTCACCTGTCCTCTCTGTGCACCCTGAGAACTCACAGTAACACCGTGTGTGTCAGCACATAACTGCGTCTCACCCCCGTGCGTGTGCATGGCTCGCAGAGAACACTCAGCCATCGTGTTCCCCTGGGCCTGTCTCTCGAACCCCGAGGGTGGCCAGGGCATGGAGTCGCACCTTTGCTGAGGGGCCAGACTTTGGGAACGGTTGCCAAAGGTGCTCTCACTCAGGGGGAAAGACACTAACAGATGCCTGTACATTTTTAGTACTTCTCGGTGTCCCATCTTCAGCACCCGTGGAAATATACGAGCTTGGACACAGGTCCTGAGACCGTGGACCATCGCCAGGGGCTCACTCCCGGGCCCGTCCACTGTGCTTCAGTTGAAGGGCAATCTCAAGTGCCTTAGGCCTGTGCCACAGTCTCGGCCGTGATCCAAGGGACAGCAGCAGGGCTTTCTGCCGCCATGACAATGTCCCTGTGCTGTGCCTTACTACAGAGGTGGTCGCTTCCTCCTGGTAATAAAACCATATTTATGTGGAAAGCAAACCATACAGCACGTCTTTAGTCTTGGTGGGGAAGAGAGCCGAGCACATCTGGAGATGAGTCCTGCCCCCTGCACGGTGTGACCACCAGCGGCACCCAGCCGGAAGACGGGTCCTCGCCATGCACACTGTGGATCTGCCAAGTGTCATGGACCAGGGGGAGGGGCAGGGAAGGACCCCCACCCCCCACCCTAAATCCTTCAGAGGAGGCCTGTGGCCCTGTGGTCTCAGGCTCCACGCCCCTCGTGTCTCACACACGTCCTGACTGTAGGTCACATCTCACGTGCAGACCCCACAGTTGGTTTCTGTTTCAGCGGCGTGGGCCACCCAGTGAAGGCGGTGGTGGGGAGACAAGAAGGCGGCCTTGCTGGAAGGACTTGCTGCTCTTTCATGTGCTTTGCCAGCTTCTCTGTTATGGGCCCAGCTGGGCCCCTAGCCACTGTGGGGGTTGGTCCGCCTGTGTTGGCAGGGCTGCAAAGACCTGCTTCCTGATTTAGAGGCTGACTAACTGATAATGGGTCTTCCAGACTGGCTTTGTCTGGCCAAGGACTGCGTGAGAGACACGCCTGGGCTCCTGCCCAGGAGATTCTAGCTTGCCCAGGGCAGCTTTTGGCTCCACTGGGTCCCCCGGAGCCTCATCTGCAGAAGCCTAACAGCCTCATTGTGACCGTCTGGTGTCCCAGGGCCTCATGACCCCATTGAGGACACTCTGATTCTGTCCCAGATGGAGCCAGTGCTCAGATTTGCTTCTTAAACTATTTGTAACCTCAGGCCATGGCCTCTGTCTGTCTCCCCTCACTTCCGGCCAGTGAGAGATGGATAAGCTCACCAGCTGGCACGGCTGGTGTTTGATGCCAGTGCCTGGGACCTTGCGTGGTAGGTGCGTCTCTAGGTTGGTCCCTGGGTACCACGGTTGTAGAACCATAGTCAGGGCAGGCTCTGACTTTCTTTCTTTCTTTCTTTCTTTCTTTCTTTCTTTCTTTCTTTCTTTCTTCTTTCTTTCTTTCTTTCTTTACAGGCTCTGACTCTTTCTTTCTTTCCTTCCTTCCTTCCTTCCTTCCTTCCTTCCTTCCTTCCTTCCTTTCTTTTTAATTTCAGAGAGGAAGGGAGAGGGAGAGATAGAGACATCAATGATGAGAGAGAATCATTGATCAGCTGCCTCCTACACACCTGCTACTGGGGATCGAGCCCACAACCCGGGCATATGCCCTGACCGAGAATCGAACCATTACCTCCTGGTTCATGGGTTGATGCTCAACCACTTAGCCACACCAGCTGGGCTATCCCTTACTTCTTATCACATCCTGGGGAGGGTATCCCTGCATGTGCCTGTTTTCAAACTGCATGGAATTATATCACTAATTCTCTGTGTGGGCACAAGCAAGGCCTCCACCTGTGAAATGAGGCGTCACATATGATGCCCTCAGAGGGTGCTTCCAAATTTACAGTGTCAAATAGGTTTCAGGGAGGAGTGGGCCAGCATTACCTGAGGAGGAGGGGCAGGAAGGGGAGGGAAGGGGTGTGCTGGTGTGAAGAAGCTCCATGGTCAGCTCCCTGAGGATGCTCCCTGTGCCTGTACTGGGCATTGGTGTCCGGGGTCCTATGGGTGCCAGAAATCGCCAGTGTATTCGGCATCCTGAAGGCCTTCCTCTCTGCTCTGGAAAGAGAGCCTTGCGCATATAGAAAAGGGCTGTTGCTGGCAGGCCCTGTCTGTGCCCTGCTTGGGTGTACCCTTGGAACTATTGCCGGATAGGGACCCAGGAGAGCATGTGCATGGCAGTGTGGGACACTGGAGGCTCCGTGTTTCCCCAGGGACAGAGGTGGCATGCGCTCTCAGGGCCTGGCCCACACCTGTCTGCACCCTGAGGGGGAGCATGCTCGAGCTGTAGAAGTGCATGCCATTTCTGTGAGTCACGAGTGGAGTCCACATGTGCTGACCGGGCCGCTGCCCGTTTTACAGATGGCACCTTCGGAAGGCACTGTGACGCAGATAGGGCTCCTCTCCCAAGACATTCACCGCCTCACGGTAGGACCCGGACCCTCTTCACAGAACAGGTGCTGGGAGCCCCCATGAGATTGGTGAGGTGATGCACAAGGCCTGGGACAGCCCTGTCCCCACTCCAGAGCCTGTGTCATCAGCAGCTCTCAGGCGGGGTGGAGGTGGCGGTGCAGAGAGAACAAAGGAGGGTGCTGGGCGCTGGGGCCAGAGCCTGAGCCAGCCCTTAGGCAGCAGGCGGTGCACATGCCTTCTCCACGGGCCTGCTGCTGGGCCTTGAGCAGTTCAGGGCCCTGGGGAGGCTTATGGACCTCAAGCAAAAACCAGCTAAAGCACGCCAGGCCTCAGGTCCTCTTCCCAGGCTCAGAGCTGGTGAGGAAACCGAGATGCTCAGTAGCTCTGGTCACCTGCCCAGTCAGCCCAATGCCCCGCCTCACCTCTGGCCTGGTGGACACTATTCTACCCTCTTTGCCCGTGAGACCCACATATTTCCCATCATGCCTCTGACATCCTGAATATCAAGTCACATGAGCACATACTGGTGTGCCAGCAGGCAGCCTGGTCTCGGGAAGAGGAGCACACCGGGAGTGAGGCTAGCCTGGTTCATGCCCCTGCTGGGTCATCGGGCAGGTCATTCTCCCTCCGAGCCCTGGTTCAGTTTCTGTAAAGCAAGGCTAAAGTTAGCCTCCTTGCAAGGTGCACAGGCAGATTAGAACAGGCAGGAAAAGGCTATCCCCACTTTACGTTGTGGGGGCCCCATACATTTCAGGTCCTGTTGGTTCCCATAGACACAGGTTAAGAAGGCTGTATTCAAGGGCGTGATCGGGGCAGAGGGCATCTCTCTGAATCCAAGTAGGATCATTTTTATTCAATTGTTTTTTCTTGGCTCACACACCTAAATGACTCCACCCAGCTCTGCCCTTCTCACCTCTAATAGGTTTCTGGTGGCCTTGAAAATAGCAGCTTTACCTCTAAGGTATGAGCAATTTATCAACTTGATCATGCTGTCTGATCTGACCCAATTCGCAGGGTCCCTGGGACACCATGAACTTATAGGGTCAGGTGGGACCACCCCCAGTGCCCGCTGCTTCCCACATAGCTGCAGTAAGGTGGCCTTGACCAAACCCCGTCCAACCGCGCCCTCGGCTGTGACCTTTCAGACCATGCTGAGCCAGGACCAGATGCTGAACGACTCTCACCTGGCTGCTCCCAACTCTGAGGACTGGAGATGACTTCGTGGTGGAGAGCCGGAGAGACGCGTGTGGATCCCAGGCTCTACTGCAGTGGGGAGCTGGCACACAGCCACAGCAGAGCCAGGCTGAGGCAGGCCGGGCACCTCGGACATGGGTGCTGGCGGCAGGACACTGGGGCTTGGACAGATGTCCAGAGGTGGCCCCAGCGCCCCACATTTTCAACAGTGCTGTGCCCTTCGCCACAGCTTTTATACCTTTTGTACTTTTATACGTGGCTGCGACCACTTTTGTGTGGAGGCAATGAGATGTGGGTGCAGACGCAGCTGCTCCTGGTGGCCAAGGACTGCGTGAGAGACAGGGGAGGCTCTTCTACCAAAGGGGCGGGGCCGAGCGTGCATAAAGGCTCTGCTGGAAAAGTGCTGAGACCGCCCTCTGAGTGCGCTGTGGTGACTGAGCTGGGCCAGGGGATAACAGGGCCCCTCCCTGGGCGCTGCCAGACAGAGGCACCTGCTCCCACTCACAGGAATCTGGTCCCATGAGGGATCTGGGTGAGAAGAGGAAAGGAGCAGTGAGACTCCCTCCCAGCCCTGGCTGCCCTCAGCCAACCCTCAACTGCAGAGCAAGCCTGTCTCAGGTTCTCGGTGAAGCTGGGCAAGCAGAGCAGGCACACACCCTCTCCCCCTCCCCCACCCCCCCAGCCTCCAACCTTTCCCTCACTAGCCTCCAATGCAACTGTCTGATCAAACAGCTCACCCTAGTGGAAGAACCTTGGGAACTCCATCTTCCAGAGGAACCTATGAACCTCAGGCAGCTCCCACCTCAGGAGAGAGCCCATGCCCCTGCCCCACAGTCCCCTCCCAGCCAGTCTCCGCCCTTGGTGACTGGCCCCCCTTCCCTCCCCTGCCCCCCACCTCCCGTGATGGCTCCAGCTCAGCCCCACCTCTCATCTGATTTCCACAGCTGGTCTCCTACGTGGTCCCCTCTAGACTTCCTCTACCCCATCCCCAGTGGCCTTCCCACAGCACTGCTTTAAGCCTGTTGGCTTCTGGCTAACGACTCCTCAGTTCCAGAATTACCACAGATGAGAGCTCAAAAGCCTTCGTCAGCGCCCCAGCCCTTTGGAATCTTCAGCCTTCAGGACCCCATGTCCACGCCTGCGCTACCGTCTCACTCTCCCCTCACTGTGGGATGTGTTTTTCTCCCAGTCCCCGCCACAAGGCCAAATCCTGCCTGCTGAGACCCGGAAGACACGGCCTCCTTCAGGAAGCCTTCACCGGTGTTTCGGTTGGAGGCCCCTGTGTCCCTTGAGGTTGAGCCCTTCCTGGCTCACCTTGAAGTGACCTGTGGTCTTTCTCCCTTACCAGCCCACCCTCAACACAGACTCACCGCACACCTGCTGTGGGTGGGCTCTGCGCCCATTATATGGCCCGATCCTGGTCCTCACAAGGCACAGGAGATCCATGCTGCAAACCACCCCCCTTCCCCCCCCCCCACACACACACACTCCTTCGTGTATGCAGGTCAAGTGCCTTTCGTGCTGGACCGAGGAGGGTTAGAGGCACAGGCATGAACGCCAAGGTCCTTCCTAAGGGTGCAGACGGTCCTAGAGGGCACACAGCCAGTCTCAAACAGGAGAGTGCTGGTGTTGCAGGGGCGCCAGTAGCAGTCCCTACAGCCCCAACAGCAAGTTATCGTTTCAGATGGAGGACAGGACTGGGGGCCGGGGCCAAAAAGGCTCCAAGGAAGAGGTGATCATTGAGTTCTGAAAGATGAAGCAGGTTCCCCAACCCAGCCAAGGGGGTAGGCACGCAGACAGATGGACCTGAAGCATCTCAGCACACCCTGGGAAGTCGTGTGAAGACAGGTTTCTCAGCCCCGCACTGCTGCGTTTGGGCCGGATAATTGACTGTGGTGGGGGCTGTCCTGTGTGCCCTAGGATGTTTAGCTGTGCCCGTGGCCTCCCTCTAGGTGCCAACAGCAACTCTTCTCCCGCTGTGACAGCCAAAACTGTCTCCCAAGCTGGCCAAATAGTCCCTGGGGGGAAGATCCCCTCTAGCTGAGAACTGCTGAGCCAGAGAAGGGGGTCAGAGTGGGAGGCTGGGGGAAAGAGAAATCTGGTGAGCCGGCTGGAGCCACATCGGGAAAGGCCTTGTAAGCCAGGCGCTGGAATTTATCCTGGAGACCCAGGTAGCCAGGTGGGGACGCGGAAGAGGTTGAAGCAGGAGATAAGCAAGGTAACATTTGTGTTTAAGAAAAATACCCCAGCGTAGGATCTACTCATCATGCAGTGCTCAGCAGAGTATCTTTCTCTGAGGAGGGGATTCCCTGAGGACACGCTGACCACGCAGAGGAATGGGGCTGGCTGCCTTCCAGCAGCCCACCCCATCAGCCCACTGGGAGGTACCCTGTGGGGGCCATCCTGTGGGTGCTACAAAGCTGTTTCCTAGAGCGGTGTCCCTCTCTCTCCTATAGCCTGCCCTCCCTCTCCCCCTCACTTACCCACATATGTGTTGAATAAGAAGTCCAGCAATATCAAGGTTTGGCAATGCTGCTGCTATGCCAGTGTTTGTGAGAAGGGAAGGAAGGAGTGACTTGGAATGAAACAGACCCAGGTTTGAAGCCCACCTCTGCCACCTACTGGCTGAATGACCTGGGGACAGTAACTTTGTCTCTGAGGCTCAGTTTCCTTTTCATCTATAACTTAAGGAACAGTATCCCCACAGACTCTGTGCCTTGTTATGAGAATTATACAAAATCAAGTGCAGAAGGGGTTCTACCCCCTCACAGGTAACAGAGCAGGAGCATGTCCAGGCCATGAGCGTCAGATGGCAAGGGTGGGCACTCGTAGCCTTTGGGGTTAGTGATAGGAAGGATGTAAGGAATAGCTTCTTGAACCTCATTTTGTTTGCAGGTTCGGAAGCTTCTGTCTGTGACCACCCCTACCCACCGCACCAGAACAGAGCCTGGCATTCAGAGGATGCCAGCAAAAATTCACCCCTTACCTCCATTTGTTGTGCAAAGTGCAGGGGGTCTAGGATCCCTGGAGCCCTCCTACCCTGTGGGTCCCCCCACTGCCCTGGCATGTGTGTTCTTAACACCATTCCTCCTTCAAGGGTCTCCCACAGGAGAAGGG
The DNA here is from genome assembly GCF_951640355.1 of Cnephaeus nilssonii. Taxonomy (NCBI): domain Eukaryota; kingdom Metazoa; phylum Chordata; class Mammalia; order Chiroptera; family Vespertilionidae; genus Cnephaeus; species Cnephaeus nilssonii. Next base: position 38,381,610 of record NC_137084.1, on the reverse strand, counting down.
CGGGTGCTCAGGGAGGGTGCCTGAGCCCTCTCGTAGGTCTGACCTTAAAAACAAAACACTGTGGCCCTAGCCAGTTTGGCTCAGTGAATAGAGCATCGGCCTGTGGACCGAAGGGTCCCAGGTTCGATTCCAGTCAAGAGCATGTACCTCGGTTGCATGTTCCTCCCCTGGTCAGGGTGCCTGCAGGAGGCAACCAATCAATGTGTTTCTCTCACATCGATATTTCTCTCTCTTTCCCTCTCTCTTCCACTCTCCCTAAAAAATCAATGAAAAATATCGAGTGAGGATTATAAAAACAAACATGTGTGGGGGTGGGGATGGGGGAGTCAAAAGAGATTACTGGGAGTTGACATGACCCCACTTGGATTCTTCCGAAATTCTGCCCTGGCACTTTTGCCAGTTCTGCCCTCCCATGGACACACAGCCAGTGCACATGGAGGGCAGGCCAGGGCCTTCTAAGTGCCTAGCGGGTCCCCCACAGAGCCACACTCCATGGGCTATCTGCTTTGTACTGACGTTTATTTCACTGAGCCAAGGGGAAAGGTCCTAGGATGAAGTCCCTCCGAGCCTCCCCAGGCAAGGAGGCTCCCGAGGCCACTTTGTCTCCAGTCCCTTAATCCCTTCCTAGGCCCACCCCAAAGAGAGGGGCTCCAGTGAGCCCGAGGGTGCCCCTGAGGCACTTCTGAACATGGTGACGCTGAACTCACTGTGAGTCAGATGGAAGAGACCAGGGACATTTGCTAAGAGCAAGGGAGTGTTAGTAGGTGAAGATCATGTCCTTGGAATAGCCCAGTTTCTCCAGGTTCGGGTGAGCGGCTGTCTGGATCAGGGGTGGTGGGCCGCACACCAGGATGAACGTGGACTTGCCGGGAGCAGGGAGGTGCTCCTGGATCATGTCGGCGGTGACGTAGCCCGAGCTGTATGTCCAGCCTGAGGGTAAGCAGAGGAGAGCTGGGGAGACGAGACCCTGGCCCCAGGCCTCTTGCTGTCCCTAAAGCCAGGGAGAGGGAGGCCAGGCTGCTCTCCAAGACTCAGAAGTGTGTACTACTGTTCTCTGCAGAAAGCGGAGAAGTAGAGGACATGGGGCTCCCAGGCAGGCCGCAGTTTACTCCAGATCCCAGGCTCTGAGGCCTCTGGCTGGAGTCTGCCTGCCGTGAGCACGGCCGAGGATGAAGAAGGGGTCAGTGGCCGTATTAGAGGCAGTGTATCTGACGCCTCCATGGGATGTGTACAGAGTGCAAGGTGGGGGTAGGTGTTCAGGGTGGCCCAGTGCCTCAGTGTCCCTCCTGATATTCAGTGCAGTGTGTGAAGTTCTGCTGCGATATCAGACACCTTCCCTTGACTGCCTTTGCAAGCAGGTCGTTCCAAATCCTCCCTTCTTCAAATTCCTGAATTTTCCGTGGGAGGTAGAGCCCAAGTCCTCAACCTGCAAGCCCAGTCCAAATAAACACCCCTCCCCCCAGCAGGGACTCGGCCCTGAGGTGGCTCAATGACCCATGGTGGGGAGAATGGGGTTCGTACCAAGAGGAGGCCTGTCCAGGGTGTACCACAGGGTGAACTGCTCCGGGTGAGTTGTGGCAACTTCTTCGAGCTCCCTTCTCATCAGGATGTCGTCCTCTGTCTAGAAAGGAAACAGCCTGAGCACGGCCCCTCCAGAGACTTCCTGCTTATCCCTCAGATGAGAGTACATGGGTTAGCATGTTCATGTTCCTGGCCCGGCTGCCGCAACTCTAGCTGGAGTGCTCCCCACAGACCCTGCTCCTGCACAACAAACCCTCTCTTGTGAGGGCAGGAGTTGGGCAGTTGGGTGACTGCCTCCAGCTGCAAGACCGTGGCTCCACAGCAGTGGGGTGGCTTCCCTCAGAGGCCCCAGCCCCACCTCCCACAACCACACTGAGCACCAGGCTCAGCAAACCCAGCTGAAACTAGCTTAGTGTGGGGCCCAGGATCTTCTGCAGGGAATGGAAGGGGCTAAGGCAGCGATATATAATATCCTATGTAATAAAAGTCTAATATGCTAAGTGTCCAGTCGTCCATTCAACCAATCAAAGCATAATATGCTAATGATATGCTAAGGCCACTCAACAGCTCGCTATGATGTGACTGACCACCAGGGGGCAGATGCTCCAACCGGTATATTAGCTTGCTGTTGTGGTCCTGCAGATCAGGACTGAGTGAGATGGGCCGGACACGCCCTGGAGCCCTCCCATGGTCCCTCCCTGGCTGGCCAACCTCCTGCATCCTTCCCCAGTCCAGATCGTGCACCGGTGGGGTCCCTTAGCCTGGCCTGTGCCCTCTCACAATCTGGGACCCCTCGGGGGATGTCAGATGGTTGGCTTTGGCCCAATCCCCACAGGCCCAATCCAGACAGGAGGGAGCCTGATCCTGTGCATTGAGTGTCTGTCCCCTGGTGGTCAGTGCATGTCATAGCAACCAGTCGGTCGCTTAAGCTATATATATATATAAACAGCACTGGAGAGCTAAAGAGAAAAACAAAGGCTGGAGCCTCATGATTTTTATACTCAGATTAACGTAGAACTAAGTACTAAGAAAGGAAGGAAAGCATAGTGCTTAGGTTGGTTGGGGAGACAAGAGTTTAAAAAAAGCAACAAGTGGGAAAACAGGCCAGGATTTAGCTTCTCCACCGCCAGCAGCCCACTGGTCCACCCACAGCCGCTGGCACCAAGTGGCCTGGGCTCAGTGCGGGGAGGGGAGAATGCAGAGCCCTGTTCAGCAAACATTCCACCCATCCTACCCCTGCGAGCCCAGGGCAGACTCAGCAAAACTGACCTGGTTGGCAAAGATGAGGGATATCCTGGTCTTGTCACGCCGGTTCTTGGTGATGTGGCGAATGAGCTGCAGCATGGGCGTGATCCCTGGAACACAGTTTGCGGGCAGGCCAGCTTGCCCTCGCGGCTGCCCACAGTCCCTGGTCTGTAGCAGCTGGACCCCAGGTCTACTTTTCTCACTTCGGTCCCCAAAACTCACAGTGGGGAACTGCCCTTCATTTTGGTTTTCCCTTTCTCACTTTCATATGGCCAGATGGAAGGAGCGTTGGATTTGGTGTGGGAACTGGGTTCCATGCCCAGTTCTCTTGCTATCTGACCAGGGTGATTCAAGTACCTGTCTGAGCAATTCAAGGTCCTCGTTTGTGAAACAGAATTCATGATGAGTAAATGTAATAGTTTTTAAAGTGCCTATTATGGTGCCTGGAGAGTTGTAGTTCACCTTACATGTTTGTTCTCTTCTTTTAGAAATTCATGTCAAAAGATGGGGGTGAGGCTTGAACTGGAGCTAGGAGTCCTTGGGGGACCATGTGTGGGCCTTCCCGGCCTGGTCCTCAGCCTCTTCCCTGTTCCCAGCCTGACTTTAGAGGCTCCCCCGGGCTCCTGGGCCTCCCCCACCATGTTGGTGAAGGGGAGCAGGGTGCACAGGGTCAGGGCCAAGGCCTATCACTGACCCGCATTCCCGTCTGAAACAGCCAGGGAAGGAATCACTCACATCTCCCCTTCTAGGATCCAAGGACTCCAAGGTCAGAAGTGGCTCAGGGCTCACCTAGGACGAAGCCCTCAGAAGCCTCTTACCTGTGCCCCCAGCGATCATTCCCAGGTGACTGGCTCGTTTTTCTTCAGGCTTACTCGTTTTGTATGCTTTGACTGAAAACCTCCCTGGAAACACAGAGGATACTGCTCACTTCTGGAGTCCTTGCCTGAGAGCCTGCAAAACAGCACTGCCTTTCCTCGGGACTTCTCGGGGGCACATCCATCTGAGGACATGGCTGCACCCTTTTAAGCCAGAGGGGAAGCCAGAGCAACCTCCGTGGCCAGCCCGGTGCACCTGTGCACAGAGTGGGAATAGAGTCTGGGCCTCTGTGGGGAAGATCCTCCCTGGATCTTTTCTTCTGAGGAAGGAGGGAGGTTCCACTAGATAGTGGATAGGGAGCCTCACACAGCGCTCTCACCCACAGCAGCAAGCGAGTGAGTGACGAATACGTGAGTAAATGAATGAGTGTGGACTCCATCCACCTGTTTTCCAACAGCAGTAGGTTACTTTTTATGCATCAGGTGTTGTGCTGGAGATACAGTGATGAGGAAACACCCAACCACTCCCCTGGCTGGATGGCACCTACAGTCTTGTGAAATGGTATGTGAATGAATGTGTGACGACTTTAAGTACAAATCCAGGTGACTCAACTCTGAGGCGTTTTCTAGAACAATGCAACTACCACAGGAATCTTCTTCCTCCCCCTGGGAGGCCCAGGGTGAACCCCCAGTACCTGGCCCATGATAGAACAGGCGCCCAGTTGGCCCTCGAAAAAGAATGGTGTCCCCAATTTTCATGTTGTCCAAGTATTGAGACATCTTCCCTCCCTCAGGATAATTCGGGTGCACATTTTTGAAGTAGATCTGAAAAATAAGGCAGCCTGGTTTCCACAGCCTCAGACCCAAGGCCACCACCACACACAACTTATGCATTTGCTGTTGAAAACCATGCAGAAAATGCCCTGCACTCACAATTGCTCTAAGCAACCCGGAGATTTCACCAGGTCAACGGCTTTCCTGTTAAAGGACACTGTCCAGGGAAAGAGTCCCTTCTCCACCCCACCACCCTAATAGGCTTGTGAGGGTGAGGCACCTGGACATGGGGGGCATCGTTTACCTTTATAATGAAGTCCACAAATCCTTGGTCATCATCACTGGACACAGGTGTGTATGCTCTGATCACCAGGACACCATCAATGTTGGCCAAGAGATGGACATAGTTACCTACAAAAAGGCATCAAACGGCAAGTTGGCGTGGCCAGCCTAAATAGGACGCAGAACTCCCCTAAAGGACTGAGCCTCAGGGAGGTGGGTGCATAGTGGGGCAGGGTGCACGGGAGGAGGGCCAAGCAGGGAAGGAGCCCCAGTGCAGATGTGTGAATCCTAGGCCTGTCCTTGTCACTCCTTGTGCCACCCTGGGCAAGTCACGTCATCTCTCTGAGCATCTCTATGAATGGGGACCATATCCCTGCCCTCCTCCATCATAGTGTAGTTGTCAGCTTCACTCACAGGAAACCTGTTGCTAGTGTGGGCTCACTGTGTCAAATGAGCAGGAAGAGCTCATTGTTGGAGGCTGACTACTAAAAATTACAGAAAGGGGTGTGTCCCTTTTAAAGCAAGATATATTGCCATCACGAAGTCATTTCTTCCTAAACTGGATGCATCACTGGGGTCAGCGAATGAATCACAGCCCCCCTCAGCTGCAACCTGTTGCCTGGCACAGAGAACGCCTGGGCTCACAGGTATGCAAAGCCCCAGGATTTGGACACCCGCAGACCAAAAGTTCTAGAAAGAGCACTGTGTCTTCCTGGGCAATGGCTCTGCTGAGGGGCAGCAGTGACCTTTTGAACCATGTAATCCTGCCCCTCCAAGGAGGAACTGAAGGGACCAGCTGTGGCCAGAGACCTACAGATCATAACTACACCCCAGGCCACATGATGGGCTGGGACTTCCGATTTCTGCTGGATCTAACAGGGAGACTTCAGCAATTAGTGGTGAAGGCAGAAGTGGCCATAGAGAGGCTCAGAGACAGAAGCCAGAGGAAGCTCTGCGCCAGGGTGTCTGAGGGAGTAGAAACTGTACACAGGAAAGGGAGTGGATATGTAGACAGAGGTAGAGACCGGGAGAGAGACAGGGAGGAGGAGGACAAGGAGGGGGAAAAGAAAGAGGAGGAGGAAAAGGAGGGAAGGGGCGCTGGAGGGCCAGTCCTTCCTGTACCTTCAGGAACATAAACCAAAATCTTTGAGGAGGCCTGAAACCAAACACCACTCACCTACAGTGAAACCAAACACCACTCACCTACAGGAAGCCCCAAAACATGTTCTGTTGAGGGCAGTGCAAAGCGGAACCTCCTGGTGTTGTGGGTGATTTGCTGATAAAACAGAAAACAAAGGCAGGCTCTGTCAGCTTTCTAGAAGCCGTGCTGGGGAGCCCAGATGCCTGGGATAGAAGTCCCAGTTGGTGCTTTCCCAGGTGCGCACACACACACACAATGGCAGTGGGGAGGCCTTGAATGTCTGCCCCACGGCCCTGCCTTCCCAGCTCAGCACCTTCCCCACCCCTCAGCCCTCCTCTCTTTTACCTCCTGACCGTGGGCTGACCCGTTACCTCTTTCTCAATCAGGGGCAGCGGATACTTGGTTTCGGGGTTCTGTAAGGTGATGGTAAGTTGTCTCTTCCTTGAGTTCATGTTCTTCAGGGCCAACAGAAGCACCGTGAGCCCAATGACGGCGACGGCAAGGAGCAGGGACGGGTCCTAGCCAGACACAATGCGAGCAGGGCACCTCAGGTCCTGCCTGCCTTTGGCAGGACAGTTCTCAGGCACACAGGAGCCTTCTCCACACCCAGTGCATAAAGGCTGGGGTGTGCCTGAAAGAAACTGGGCAGAGGGAAAGGCACTAAAAGAGAAAGCAGGCTGAGTCTAGGGGGGACCCAGTGGGGATGGGGTCAGTTGCAGGTCAGACAAGGTGGCATGTTGCAGGCTGCCTGAACCACGCCAAGCAGATGGCCTGGGAGTGCTAATGTTGCCAGGCCCTTCCTGCCCATCTTCCTCCACCCAAGGGTGCCATCCCTGGGAGTCCCCTCCTGGAGGTGGAGTGGTTGAGGGCATTGCTTCTAACATACAATTTGGAACGAAGGCCACAGCCCCCAAAGACAGAACTAGAGGGGGAGACTGGGTGTGGCATCCTCCAGAGGTGATCTTGGCTGAGAGCTGGGCAGGGGCGGGCTCGCCTCTCCCACTGCTCCCAGCATCCAGTTTAGGCTAGGAGCTGGGGTGCTCCGTGATCTTAGCTTTTGGGGACACGCCAACACCTCCAAGGCAGGAGGAGGAGACAACACTCCCCTGTCATCCTCCGCCCATCCCCTGCCTCCAACTCCACCCGGCACGGCCCCGGCCCGCCCGCTCCTTTGCAGACCCTGGCGATCCCGGGCCAGACTCAGGGAAGGTCCGCCGGCCCCCTTCTCACGCCCGGCGCCCCGATGCCCCGCCCCGCACGCACCACGCCCTCGCCGGCTCCGTAGGGTCCAGCGCGGCGTGCCCCCTCCACCCGCTTCCCCTCCTTCCCGCCCGCGGCTGACGTCCGCCTCCCGACCTCTCCCCGTCCCCCCGTAAGACCCCGGGGACGCCGTCGGGCTTTCCCGGGCCCCCGCCCGCCCGCCCGCCTCCGGTCTGCGGCCTCTCCCGCCGGCCGCCCTGCCCTGGGAGCCCACCCGGAATGAGTCGCCGAACATGATGAAGTGGGGCTGGTGCGCGGTCCCCACCCCGCGGGCCCGCTGACTGGGGGCCGCCGACCTGCAGCTCCGCCGGACCGACGGCCGAGCCTCGCGGACAGGTAGGGACGCCGGCGGGAGGGGAGGGGAGGGGCGGGCCGGGCGCCGCGTGCCCTGACCGGCGGCGGCTCGCGGCGGGCGCCCTTCCAGGTGACCCCCCACCCCGGCCCCCAGCCCGAGGCGCGGCGTTGGAAGGTTCTTTCCTCGCGTGACTCTGGCTCTGCACCTGCCCTGCGCCCGGGCCAGGCGGCATCCAGGGGCTTCCCCTGCCGGGGGTTTCCTCGTTCCCAGTGAAGCATCCCTGACCTGTAACGTGGCCCCCTCTCCAGCCTGGTCTACTGCCTGCACGCTCCGAGCTGCCCTGACAGAGAGCTCCCTGTCCTCTGCTGGCTGGAGGGAGGTTGGACGTCCGAGTGGGAGGGAAGGAATGCTGGTAAAGGAACTGGGAATTTAGGCCAATTCTAAGAGCATCTATCTATCTATCATCCTACTCTGAGCCTGAGGTGTTTGTAAGGGTGAGGTAGGGGTGTGATCCAGTTTTAAAAAAAAAACACACATTATTCAAGGTGCTCATTCATTCATTTATTATTGGGAGAGAGAGATGACAGGTACCCAATAATAAATGGGAAGCAGAATGGCAGGCATGTCGGTTATGGGGGTTTCCTCACAGTATATTTGAGAATCTTGCTCACTCTCCTCCCGCATCAGTTCACCTATCCCAGTGGCAAAGATAAATTCCTGCCTCCTGGACATGAATGAGACAGAAGCCAAGCAATAGATTCCCATCCCATTAACCTACCCCAACCCCCAAACACACACCACAGGCCCATTTGTAATGGACACCTCCCCTAACACCTGCAGGTGCCAGGATATTATTGGCAGATATCTTATTTATTTATTTATTTATTTATTTATTTATTTATTTGCAATATAGTCAGTGTAAAGTGATGGCCTGTGAACCTAATATCATTGCCTATGGAGATTTAATATCTTCCATGTGCTTATTTCCCATAGCATTTCTTTTTCTAAGGAAAAAAAAATCTGTGTTCATGCTTTGTGCCCATTTTTCTGTTGAGTTGTACCATATTTTCTTACTGTTTTTTTTTTTTATATTTTAAAGACTGCTTCTTTGTTATATGATTTACAAATGTTTTCTCCCAGTTTGCAACTTATTTTACCTTCCTTTTTTCTCTCTCTCTTCTCTCACTCCCTGGATGTATTTTGATGAATAGAAATTGGAAATTGCAATGTAGTCAAATGTTTTAATCTTCAGTCTTTATGGTCAGTGCTTTTTGTGACTTGCCTATTTATACCCAAGATTCTAAAGATATTTTATATTTTCTCTGATAAAATTTAAAGTGTTTCCTTCCACAGTTAAGTCTCTCAACCACCTGAAACTGATTTCTGTGTATGGTTTGAACCAGGGATCCAATTTAATTTTTGCCAGGTGGATAAGGTGTTGTCTTGGTAACATTTATTGAATTGCTTGTACCTGCCACGAACCTGCAATGCCATTGCTGTCATGTATCATTTTTTATATATGTACGGGTCTAGTTCTATCTTCTCTGTTCTCTCACATTCAGCTAGTTGCCCCACCCCTGTTCTAATTATAATAGTTTATAACGAGTACTTATATCATCCACTCTTATATATTCATTGGTTCTCAGCTCAAATATCACTTCCTCAGAGATGCCTGCTCCTGTCCCCCAATTTAAGTAGATGTATACATTACATTCTAGTCATAGCTTTTACTTCAGTTTATAATTATACATCTTGAATATTCAATCGATAAAGAACTGATTCTCACATTTGCCTGGAAATTCTATTATAGGTCAGAAAGCTGGCTTCCCCAGGGTTTAGCACAGTGACTGTCCTGAATGAATAAATTCATCTCTGCCCTGCAGCATTTAGCACCCTGCCCGGCACTCGGTAGATGCTCCATAAATACTAAAGGACGGAACAGTCCTTTCCATCAGAGCTCTATGCTGGTTCCTTGATTAATTTGGCCCCGTAAGACTTATCACCTTATCTTGTATATATCTTACCTACTTGTTTACTGCCTTTCTCCACTATAATGGGAGCTCCAAGAGGCCAAGACTTGCTTTGTCTATTTCAACTCCTGCTGTATCCCAGGTAGAATAGTGTCTGACAATTGGTAGATGCTCAATAAATATTTATTACATGAATGAAAGAACGAACGTCATTTTTTTTTGATCAATCAAAAGTATTTTTGCATTTGGAATTAAAAGTCACCTCTCCTTTTCCTGTGGCTTTCTTAGTAGTTTGCCTCTTCCCTCCATTCTCCCTTCTCATTTTCCCTGCACAGTCCTCCGTGTTACCAGAGAGGTAGATGGCACATCCTCCTTTACCAATCTTACAGCAGGATAAAAGGCTTATCTGGACTTATCTGGACTCCCAGTAATTTATACAGGGCAGAGAGTCCCTCCTCTCCTCAGCACTCCTACACACACTTTTTATATGAGTCCCTCACTTGCTCTCCTACTGCCTGGATTTTAGCTTATCTTCTACTAATCCCCTGCAATTTACCATGAGTACCTCTCACTCTCTAAATGCCCAGCTTGGTAATAGGGCCTGGCAAAGAACAGGCCTTCCGCAAGTGCTTGCTGAAAAAAAGAAAGAAGAAACATCTGTTTTCCCTGTTGAAGTATATAGAGTCGCTGCCCCACAAGACAGCATCTCCTGTGCAGCACCACGTCTCCCTCACTGCTGAACTGGGGGAACCAACGCCCTGACCAAGTTGATGCTTACTGAGCATTTGCTCTCTAAACAATTTCCAGGCTGCTGTGGACTTTCTCTTAGCTTTTTGACCTTGAAAAGTATTTATTTCATTTTACCCCTTCAACAAATGACCACCTCTTAGGTGCTAGCTGTGTAGCCTAAATTGTGGTATAGAGAATGGCTCCCGAAGTATACCCACATTCTGATCCCAGAAACCTGCGAATGCTACCCTGTGGGGCAAAAGGGACTTTGTAGTTGGGATTATGTTAAAGTGTTTGAGATGGGAATACTATCTTGGATTGTCTGGTGGGTCCAACATCACAATATCCCTTATAAGAGGGATGCAGGAGGAGACAGAGAAGAAGGCAATGTGATGACAGAAGCAGTAATTGGAGCGATGAACTTTGAAGATGAAGGAAGGGGCTGCAAGCCAAGGAATGCCAGCGGCCACCAGAAGCTGAAAAAGGCAAGGAAAAAGATTTGCCCTCAGAGCCTTTGGAAGGAGCCAGCCCCTTGTTGGCCCAGTGAAACTGATTTTATACTTCTGGCTTCTAGAACTGGAACAGAATAAATTTTTAAAGCCAGTACATGTGGGCTAATTTGTTACGGCAGCAATGGGAAACTAATACACTAAGTGAATGACTGTTTTTGTCTCTTAGGGCTATTTGTTTTTACTTGGGTTTATTAAAAAAAACACACACATATTTCCTGTGATTGGGACCAGAGGAGCCAGGAGGAGCCCCTGCCCTCTGGTTCTTCTGCTCTTGTTGCTGTAATAATGGGTCTCTTTTCTCATGTGAACAGCCTCCCTCAGCAGCCTCCTGCTGCCTGGCCACGTCTTCAGCTTGTTGTCTCTGCCAGGCCACACAAGTGGCCACCCACTCCATCCCTTCCTCTTCATCCTGGCTCTGGCCTGTCCTTTGTGCATTGTGCAAAAATGTCATCCTGAGAAAAGGATGTCAGCAGATAAATCTAGTTGACTTGGGTGAGCTTTTTTTTTTTTTTTAACATATTTTATTGATTTTTTACAGAGAGGAAGGGAGAGGGATAGAGAGTTAGAAACATCGATGGGAGAGAAACACCGATCAGCTGCCTCCTGCATACCCCCTACTGGGTGTGTGCCCGCAACCAAGGTACATGCCCTTGACCGGAATCGAACCTGGGACCCTTCAGTCTGCAGGCCGACGCTCTAGCCACTGAGCCACACCGGTTAGGGCATTGGGTGAACTTTTGAGACAACACTGATGGAGCACCTTACCCACTCCAAGCACCCAACACCATGACCAGTGCGGACTATTTCTTGAGTCGGAGTTCCTTTGGTTTTCCTCTTCAAGGATTTTAAATTAAAGTATGTCGATGCCACCTGGTCAGGATCCCAACCCTCCCCTCACTCCCTACCCCACCCCCACCCCCCAGCACTGCAGATGGTCATAAAGCAAAGGTAACACTTTGCTTTTTGGAATGTCTTCAACCTCAACTTGGATAGCAGAAACAAGGCATGGAAAACCTCACCCGCTCCTGGCAATGGGAGGCTTACCTGGGCCTGATGGAGTAAGACTGTATAAAGGCAAGAGGCTTGAGACACTGGGAATGACCAGAATTTGCCAGAAATTGTGTTTGAGAAAAGTCAGAAGAACAGGTTGTGGAGTCCTATTCCGCCATCCCTCCCACACCCATACCCCGGGGATCCTTCCTGAGCAGCTGTGTCTGCAGATCTATGCCCACTGGTGTAGCTCCCGATCAATATTGACTAGCAGTTGCTTCAACTCTTCCCAGACAGCATCTGTTAAGGCAGGGGCCGGGGTAGAGCCTCCAGAACGTTGTAAATGTGAGTTCACAGCTGGGGCTGTGGAGACAACAGGAAGTCAGGGGGGCGGCGCATGCAGTTTCCAGGGGAATGGCTGCCAGCCTGGGGCCGGGAGCCTCAGGCCTGCAGCAGGAGGAAGGCCGGCCTTCCGGAAGGGGAGAAGGGGAAAGCGTCCAACAGAAAGACATGAAGGAAGCTGGTCCCCCCTCCTACTTGAACACAACCCGGAATTTGGTTGTTCACCAACTTGGCCAGCCTCTGCTTCCTTGTCTCTTATAGGGACAAAAGCAGAAGGTTTTCAAAACGAGTTTTGTTTGTGGGGACAATTAGTGTCTGTTTTTAAAATTATGAACAAGTTAAGATAGAGCAAACTGGGCTAATGCCTCCGTTCTAAGAGTTATTTATTATGAAAGCTTCATTTTCATTGAACTGCTGAGTTTACAAAACATTTCCCATAATGGAACATATCCTTCTGAAAGTGTTGTGATCCTTTTACAACCTCTTTATTTTGGAGAAAGAACCTCAGAGAGAGTCCACGCCTTGTCCGTGATCACATGGCTTGAAAATAGCAAAGCTGGGGCTCAAGCCCACGTTTCTGAATCCAGCCTCATGTTCTTCTCCTAAACCCCGGCACCCTGTGCTACACTCAGTGCATAAAAAACCCCACCATTTTATTTGTCATGTCACACAGCTTAAAAATTCCTGATTTCAGATTTAAAGAAGCACTCCATTTTTCAGCTGACAAAGCTGAAGCTAAGAGATGCTTTTGGAGGAAGGTCTGTGATTGGGTCATTTGTGTTGCTTTGAGCAAAGGGACCATGACCACAGCCCACAGAGCTCCGTGTGATGGATTTTTTTATGTGTCAACTTGGTTAGGCTGCAGCCCCCAGTTACTCAGTCAAACATAAGCGAGATGTTGTGGGAAGGGATTTTGCAGAGGTGATGGAAGTCCCTAATCAGATGACTATGGGAAGGGCATCCTGGCCTATCTGGATGCTTTAGTGGGAAAGGCCTTAAAGGTAGAGCTGAGGCTTCCCCAGAGGAGAGGAGAAATTCCACCTGCGGAGAACGGCTTCAGCCATGCCTGTGAATGCCAGTGTCCAGTGAGCTTCCCTTATGACTGCCCTCTTTACTGACTTAGCCCCACAGTCATGTAAGCCAGTTCCTGGTGTATTAGCTTGCCAGATGTGCCGCAGCAAAACATCACAAACTGGTGTCTTAGAAAAACAGAAATTTATTGGGTCGCAGTTCTGGAGACTAGAAGTCGGAGAGAAAGGTGCAGGAAGGGTTGGTTCCTTCTGAGGGCTGTGAGAGAGCAGCTGTTCCATGCCTCTCCCCTGGCTTCTGGTGGTTTGCTGGCAAACTTGGTTGGTCTTTGGCTTAAAGATACTGCATCGCCCCAGTCTCTGCCTTCATGTTCATGTGACGTTCTCCCTATGTGCGCGTGTCTCTCTCTGCATCCAGATTTCCCCTTTTATGAGGACACTAGTCATATTGGATTGGGGTCCCCACTCATGACCTCATTTTAACTTGATTACCTCTCTGAAGACTCTGTCTCCAAATAAGGTCACCTTCTGGGGTCCTGGAGTTTAGGACTCCCCCATGTCTTTTTGGGGTTCTCTGATTAAACCTGGCTGATATCCTCTGTGTGTATCTCTTGGTCACATTCCTCAAAACAGCTTACTGGGCCCTGGCCAGTTTTCTCAGTGGTTAGAGCATCAGCTCGTGGACCAAAGGGTCTTGGGTTCAATTCCCAGTCAAGGCCACATACCTCGGTTTCAGATTTAATCCCTGGCTCTGGTCAAGGCACAAGCGGAGGCAGCAAATCAATGTGTCTCTTTCACATCAATGTTTCTCTCTCTCTCTTTCTCCCCCCTCCCTTCTATCCCTTCTTTTCCACTCTCTCTAAAAATCAATGGAAAAAATATCCTCACTCCTCCAGTGAGGATTAAAGAAACATACACAAAAACCCAGCTTACCGGAAGCATTGTCTTCTTCAGGAAGGACATCCCATGTCTCCAGAAACATCGACCCATCCTCTGATCTGGAGATGTTTAAATCTGGGTGTAAGCATAATATAATGCTCAGATCACACAAACCAGGCCAGTGCTTGGGACTCAGCAGAATATTATTATTGTTAGAGTCCTGGGGCATCTCCGTTAGCTGAACTTGTGGGTATTTTAACTAAAAAGTGTAGTATCTTAACTGTAACCTGGCTTTGCCATAAGTAGCTGCTTACCCCCTAACAAGAATGAACAACTTGAGAAGCTTTGTGGGGTTTGGACAAAGTGCTCATGGGTGTGAGGGCTTGGAAGGAAACTGTGTAATGCACGTGTCTAGGGACTGGGGGTGGTGAAGACATTTCACATTTTGGAGCCCCTGTTACATGTCACGCACCTGCTCTTGGCCAAGCATACCTTATCTGATTTAATCCTCACCACATTCTTACTAGGCAGGTGTTAGTCACCCGTTGTGAGGTTGAAGTAAATGAACCCTAGATGACTCTGAGGTCACATATCTTGTAAGCATAGGCCAAGATTCAGATATACAGTTGATCCTCATCCTTTGATGATTCTGTATTTGCAAATTGACCTATTCACTAACATTTATTTGTGACGCAAAACCAGTACTCATGGTATTTCCAGGGTCATTTATAAACATTTGTGAAGAATTTGAGTCACCTGAGCAGGTCTAAGGAGGTGACACTCCGCCTTCTTGTTTCAGCTCTCATACTATCAGTAAGTGCTCTTGCCATGGTCTCTTTAGTGCCATGTTTTGTTGTGGGATGTGTGTGTTTGTTATTGTTGTTGCATTTTTTGTGTGTTTTGTTGGTGATTTTGCTGTTTAAAATGGCCCTGAGCTTTGTGCTGAAGTGCTATCTGGTGTTCCTAAGTGCAAGGAGGCTGTACTGCCTTTGAAGATGCATGTGATAGATAAGCTTTGTTCAGGTTTGAGTGACAGGGTATTGGCTGTGAGTTCAGTGTTAATGAATCAACAATATGTATTAAATAAGGTGACGTTCAACAGAAATAGACATCAAACCAGAGGCTCAGAGGAGCACTGCTTCAGTATTCACTAATTTCAATGTTTGTGGCGACTTTCTAGAACAGAGCTGCTGCAAATGATGAGACTTGATTAACACATTATGAGGAGGAGAATTTGGACCTGGTGCCTCTTCCTTCTCACCTGTTTCAGGGATGAAGGAGACTGTAGCCTGAAAGCCTCTGAAGGTCACATTTTCATCCGACTGGAAGCTGATGAGCATCACACCAGAGGAGCTCAGCACCGGGGCCGGGGCAGCAAAGCCACACAACCGAGCTGGGTCAAGCCCAGCCCAGGCAAGACACGGTCAAGGGCCAGCAAATAGACGTGACGTTGCATTAAAGAAAAAAAGAATTGTCCTTTAGGTAACTGTTAGGAAATAAACTTTCCTGGTGGATGTCACTAGTTGGCTTCTTTTTAATATGTTTTTAATCTCATCAACATTTCTATTCTGTTTATCTCTCAGACACTCCTATTTCCATAGCACTTTCCCCTTCCAACCCCTGGCTCATGTGGGCTCTCTGTATTTCTGTTCAAATGGTCCTGTGATTCTCCCCCTTGCTTTTCCTGCCCCTGATGTAGGGGAAGAGGAAGTGGTGGTGGTGAGAGCGGAGGGAGGGATGGGGGAGAATGAGGGACCACTGAGTCAGCTCCTTTTTATTCCCCAGAAGGACTGGGTCCAAACACAAACCAGGGCAGCTGAGCTCCAGGAACACACACCTATTTCCTTCTTCCTTTCTACATCCCGGTGCACTGTCACGTAGTCGGAAGTGCAGTCTCCACTCTCCTCTATTTCCAGATTCTGAAAGGAAAGCTGAGGAGACTCAACATTACATCCAGAGTGAACAATAGGGACGGATTACCTGATTTTGATTAGGTAGAGAAGTTAGGATTGTGCAACTTGCTCTGGAGTTCGACCTTAGACGGGAAAGTTAGTGGAATGTTCACGAGTGGGTTAAGTTACTTAGGAAAAGATGCTGCACCATAGGCTCCCAAGCCTGCTGAAACATCTAAGTGACCAAATACAATCCAAATGTAAGGGTGGGGAGATATGCAAATGTTTAAGCTCCCTTGCTCTTTCCTAGGAGGAGCAAAGAACAATATTTGAGCAGTTGGATAGCACTGGCCAGTGGAGTGCGAAGAGAAGAGCAGCGGGATGAAGGGCTGATGAAGCAGGCATTCACATTTTAAACATACAGATGATAGGGTTCAATGGAGCCTGCACACTGAATCCAGAGATACAGGACTGCATGGATAGGACAAAAGTGGAGGCAAATGGTTGTTAATGGTGAATGTAGGCATGGGGAGAAGGAGCCGAGTCAGACACAGGATTCATTCAAACATTTCTTAAACCCTTACTGGGATGCTTTCTGGAAGTAAGCCCTTTTCTCTCTGAGTCATGGTAAGCACACAGTTATGACCTGCAATGCTAATTTCCAAATTACTGTCTTGGCTGAGGCCTGGGAAGATCCTGTCACCGGGGGGTGTGAGAGCTTCATTTCACGGATGCTCGGCACTCCGTGGACATTTATTGAATAGATGTTTTTTTAATCACTTCTAGCTCTGGCACGTTCAGATTTTCAACTAAATGTGTCTTCATCTTCCTTCCAGAAAATCCTCCATCATTAATAACATCTCCCCTTAATACTTCTTCCTCCTGAAACACCTGCCCTGCCTGTGTTTGGGTTTCAGGAACTTTCAGGAAAAGAGCTATGCTCACCTCCTCTGTGTCTTCTTCTCCCACTCATTGGTAAGACCTGTGTGATCTTGTTTCTGCTCCTGAGGTTGGACTTACCCTGATATTTCAGACACTCCTACCTCCTCTCTATTGTTCAGTTCTCCAGTCCAGTTATTCTACCTTTTTATTGGGGGGGCGGGGGAGGTGAGGTGAGGACTGGACAATGAGTGCTCAGTCCTCCTTCTCTTTAAATTCTGAGATTGTGTAGTAAATTCAAAGTGTTGGCCACACCATTTTGTTTATTTTGTTTTATGTTCTAAGTTAAAGGCTCCATTCTCTAGACTGTTATAACATCACACCAATTTGGTTCTCCTGGGTTTCAGATCACGTTTTACCTCTTGAACATCTGAGAACTTGGTGGTGGTGTTCACCCTATTCTTCCCCCTTTATTTTCTTTTTTTTAAAAATATATTTTTATTGATTTCAGAGAGGAAGGGAGAGGGAGAGAGAGATAGAAACATCAATAACGATGAGAGATAATCACTGATCGGCTGCCTCCTGCACGCGCCTCACCGGGGATCGAGCCCACAACCCAGGCATGTGCCCTGACCAGAATTGAACCTGGGACCCCTCAGTCCGCAGGCCGACGCTCCATCCCCTGAGCCAAACCAGCCAGGGCCCCCCTTTATTTTCTACTCTACCTTCTCAACTTCATATTCTCTTGCTTTCAATTATAATTTTAAGAGAAAGACTTCTAAATAAGTGCCTAGTTCCACCTCACTGTGAATGCAGTCTCACCTTCAACTACCCGGAGGCATCTCTGTGCAGATGGCTCACTAGTGTTTACAAACACTAGTGGGCACAGACACCACTAATTGAGTGCTGAGTAAACTCTGTATCCTGGCATTCAAGGCTCTCCATACATTAACCTGAGCCTCACCTCCCAGCACCCCTTCCAGTACATGTCATGACGCTCACACCAGCGCACCTGTACCTGCTCTATGCTGGTTCCTCTGTGCTTGCCCTGTCCCCTCTGCACAAGAGCGGATGATTTGGGCCTCACTGTCATCGACTTTTGTTAACCATCACTTACAGAGTGTTTCTAGAAGGGACTAGGGAATGATGAAACAATTTACCAGGTACAAAGACTAAGGCAGCACTTCAACAAAAATAAAGTGTGCAGTTGCCATCTGGTGGTGAGTGTGGGTAGTTACAGGGAGAAATAGGCAGGTCTGTTATTCTACAAGTATTTGTTGAGAGCCTTGTATGCCAGATACTAGGGACTAGGGACTAGGGGTACAGCAGTGAATAGATCAGATAAAAAGCTGCCCTGTGGTGCTTCTGTGGAGATACCATAGCAAAGGAAGGGGAGCCAGAGTCGGTACCTTAATTAGGTAGTGTTTGGGGGCTTGAAATACCCAGTTACAGTTGGCCATGTCATTGTAATCTTCAGGATAATGAAGACTCTGTATGAGGCCTTCTTCAAAAAGGACAGTCAAGGCACTGCAGCCGGACTCTGAAACACAAGGGAAGACATGCCCACAGCAGCATCAGCCAAGCAAAGAGGAGCCCCTTTGTGTTCCCTCTTGTCTTCCACGAAGGATGCATGACCCGAATCTTCAGGCCGAGCCAGCAAGGAGGAAGAGGTTCGTGCACTGATTTTCCAGAACTCACTGGGCACGCTCAGCTCACTTAGGTGTGCAATGGCAGCACCATCGGAGCGCTGTGCCTGGCGTCTCACGGGCCTGTGCTCCTCTCCACCTTGGAGCCAAGGCGGCCTTGGGAGGGGGCTCCCTGCCCCAAACCCCATTCCTATGGGACCTCAACTCTTACGAAAGGCCTGGATAGTATGCGATAAAAGAAAAATGGTTTTACCAGGAAGGTAGTTTGGTTTACGAGCTTTGTAGGTGAGATTAAAACCAACGGCATAATCTGTGGCATCAGAGATGAACTTCAGCCTCAAAGAGTTGGAGGCAACAAGAACTGATGAAGCGAGGCTTTCTCCACAGAATTTCCCTGCAACATAAGAAGAGTCTTTGTTCACAGTCTAGAAAACAGCACCCATTCAAAGACTGAAGGAGACCTGAACGTGTCATGATAGTGCAGGATCGTCTAACCCGGGGTTTCTCAACCTTGGCACCACTGACATTTTGAACTGGAACGTTCTTTGTGTTCAGGCTCCTGTGCATTGTAGGGTGTTTTGCACATTCCGTACTTCTCCCTCCAGCTGTGACACCAAAAAAGCTTCTAAAGACACTGCCAGCCGTCTCCTGGGAGGCAAAAATCACCTCCAGTTAAGAACCACAGAAACACCCCTTCATTTCTGTGTTTTATATAAGCAATTTTTCTCTCCTACTCATGAGTATCCGTTTTTACTTTTAGCTGGACGAGACAGGGAAAGACCGTTTTCATGCCTAGAAAAGCCGCATGCTGCCTGGGAGGCAGAGGCCCTGCAGGGTGCCTACATTTTACTCCCTGATGGGCTCCAGGTCTGAAATGAGCGTCGGAAGCCTGGTTCCATGGGAAGCCCATGCAGCGAGTAAAATGCACTGTGGCCTCCCAGCCATCACACAGGCCCAGATTTAGTTCTTTTCCTCCATCCTGAGTCTCAAAAGTTGGAGACAGGAAATGTGGTGGGCACAGATGGCTCAGTGCCAGACATACTGTACCCAGGCCCCATGAAGCCCTCCGAGCACTAGTGTCCGTTGGAAAGTGTGGAAATCCACTTACCAAGAAGTCTGTCTTCTAAAGAATGCATTGACAGGTAATTGCGGTCACAAGACTCTGCATCCAAGTGGGAAAAGCTGAGTAACACATGCATGTCCTCGGGCACCAACAGGGTCCAGACACACAGTCTGCAGGCAGATCCGTCGGGAGGGTGTTATTTCTAGACAGAAAGTGGCTGTCCCTGTTACTGGGCGCAGTCAGACCGGAGGGAGGAGTGGCAGAGGGGGCTACTCACTGCTTGCTGTCATAATAGAGGTAGGGGCTTTCTGGGAAGTGCAGCTCCCCCTCCGACTCCCTGACCACACGATCCTTCTCCCTGCACGCGGCTGGGAGGGAAGCCACAGAATCAGGCTAACAACGATGGCTAGTCACAGCAGCCCTCGCTTTCCAGGACCCAGACAGACGCTGGGACCTCCTGGTTCTTCGTTATGCTTGCTTCCTTTTTTCACGAAACCTTTTCCTGCCTTGGTTCTAGATGCCTTTTATTTATTTATTTATTCATTCATTCATTCATTCATTCATTCATTTATTTATGTTCCTTTTAGGTCCTCCTGCTTAACCCTGAGATTCTGTGATTATTTTTTCCTTCCCTCTTCTTTCTCTGACCCCATACTCCATTCTATAAATACAGGTAGTTCCAGGTTCTAACATTACTTTTCATCTCTCTCTGCCTGGGTCCTCTGACCAGTCTCATTCATACCCTCAGTTTCAACTATCGTCTCTACATTTCTAAACTTCAGACCTGATTTTTCAATCGTCTCCTAGGTATCGCCCCTGAAACTTAACTAAATACTACAAATGAAACTCCTCTGGGTATGCAAGAGTGCTTCCACTTCGGCTTTGATTATTTTTATCTGCCCCTTTGTTAGTCTGTCATGCCTAAAACTTCGGTAGCGTCCTTGATTCCCCCCTCTCCACCCTTCATCTAAGTAACCAACAAGTCCTAATTCTTATTTCTCTTCCCTCCTTTCATCCTCTGGCCCTTACCCTAGGTCAAGCCTGTATTTCTTGTCTCTCGAACTAATGTATAACCTCATAAATCCACCTCGAATTGTTTTCCCCTCTGACCTATACACTGAGTGGCCAGATTATTATGATCTCTGAATGCATAATAATCTGGCCACTCAGTCTATATCCTATATAATAAAAGGCTAATATGCAAATTGTCCCCTCGACCAGGAGTTCGACCAGCAGGCAGGCCAGCCAACCGCCCATGTCCCCTCCCCCTGGCCAGGCTGGCCGGACCCCACCCATGCACGAATTCATGCACTGGGCCTCTAAAATATATATATATATATATATACTAGAGGCCTGTTGCACGATATTCGTGCAAGAATAGGCCTTCCTTCCCCTGGCTTCACTCCCAGCCGCCCGGGAGCCAGCACGTCCTCGCTTCTGTCCGGAGCACCGCTCCTGTAGCTCCTTCCACCGCCCCCCCTCCCCCTCATAGCAGGCGTCCCACCCCTCCCGGCTGCTCCGTGCCTGCATATGCAAATTAACCCACCATCTTTGTTGGGTTAATTTGTATACTCACTCTGATTGGCTGTGGGCGTAGCGGAGGTACGGTCAATTTGCATGTTTATCTATTATTAGGTAAGATACCACTGAAGTATAGCTCTAATCTATTTAATCAACTTCCTGTTTTGACTGGCATTCAAATTTCCATAATGTGGTCTCACATTATCTTTCTAATTTCCCTCATTAACCTATTACCTATCCTGCACTTCAGCTGCTTTGAGATGACTGGTCTCTATTACAACCTACGTTTTCCTATCTCCATCCTTTAGTACCCATCCAGGATGACAGCTGGAATATGTTTCTTTACCTGTATCCCATTGCCACCTGATTTTTTTTTTTTCCTGCTAGAAGAACCACTTACTCCTCTGAGCTCTCAGGGTACTCTTTCTCACATTGCTCTTTGTAGGTAGTTCCACAGACTCACACAGAACCACCGGAGATTTGAGCTCAAGACGCCTTAGGAACCATCTGGTCCAAACTCTTTTCTTTATGAATGAAGAAACTAAGGTCCAGAAGTAGAAAGGGGCTTCCCCAGATCACAGAGTGAATTCATTGCAGTCTTACAACGTACACCAGGGTGAGTCCCCTGGATAAGTAAGGACACTTTCAGGGCAAGATGTGTAGCTTCTTGGCCACATCTGCACCACCTTACCCTCCTCCCTCAAGTCTCTGATGCAAAACAAGGATCTGGCAAATGTTTGCTGAATTGAGAGGGAGCTCTGGATGTACAGGATGGGAAATGGGAGGGAATCTGGGGCTCCAGCTGGGTGAGGGACTGTCCTGACTGGCTCTGGGTTTTCCAAGTGGTGGCTCTGTACCTAGTGAGCGAGGACAGCTCTTGCTGAGGAAGACATTTGATTATAAAGGGAACTGACATATAAGTCATGCTTCTGGGGGAGCGGACTGGAGAAATACCCACCTCTGGAGCTCTTTCTCCGTTTCCCTGGGGAAGAAAAAGAAAGTTGCAATTCAAAGTTTGTGCTATCCTAAACAATATTTCAAGAAGTTAGCAACTCCCTGGCTTAAAAGTGCAGAGATTTTCAAGTCAATATGCAACTAATGAGAATCTAATCTATGGAAAGAACAGAAGGGACAAGTTGACAAAGCAGAAAGTGTTTTAAGGAGATGATGTCATTCTGTTTATTAAGTAGGGGAATTAAGAGACAGGCCATGACTAGCTTGGAGGTTACACAGAGCAAGAAGAGGTCATCTGGCCTACCCCTCTGGTTTTACATGAGAAGGGAAGCTCAAGATGGAATAACTCACCACAACCACAAGAGAATTGTTGGGATAGCTGTAGCTTGAACTAAGGGTACAGGTACCAGTTAAGAAAACAATTAAGGTTGATTTGGAGGCAGAAATGAAGTTTCTGTTAACTCACTGGTCAGGCTAGTAGAAGGTATATATAGACCCAGGCCTTTTCAGACTTACTGTACCTAGATCTGTATAAGGCCTTCTCAACCAGGGTATTGCTAACATTTGGGGCTGCATTATTCTTTTTTGTGGGGCCTGTTCTGTGCATTGTAGGAGGCTTAGTAGCATCCATGGCCTCTATCCACTAGATCAGGGGTCCTCAAACTTTTAAAACAGAGGGCCAGTTCAGTGTCCCTCAGACCGTTGGAGGGCTGGACTATAGTTTTAAAAAAAAACTATGAACAAATTCCTATGCACACTGCACATATCTTATTTTGAAGTAAAAAAACAAAACGGCAAAAACACCCGCATGTGGCCCAGGGGCCGTAGTTTGAGGACGCCTGCACTAGATGCTAATGTCACTCCCTCCCCTTCCCCTAGTTATGACAACCAAATATGTCTCCAGACATTGTCCCCTGTGCTCGATGACCACTGATCTTTACCTTTGCATGCTGAATCTTGCTAGCACAGTTGAGAAGTGGTGAATACACATCACCAGCTGACATAGTTTAAATTAAAGGCAAATTTGAAAAGGCTAGGATGGATGCATTCATATTTCATTGACTGTTTGTATGCTGTACCACACACCATGTTTTCCTCTTGTTTAAGCCGTAGGAAATACCACAGTCCTGATGTGTTGCCCTCAGAACAGAAGCAGAGCCTGTGCACAGTGGCCCTGACTTGCCTGGACTCTGCTGAGGCCCTCTCTGGCCCCAGCTTCTTGACCTTAGGTGCCGGCTTTATTACCCATGTGGATGTGTTTGCGGATCCAGGGAAGCACTTTACTAAGATCTGTGAAGATCCCAGGGGATCCTTGATCGTCTTTTTGCACATTGTTTCTCCAACCTCGACCACAGCCCGAACCCCAGGAAGTCACACCAGCGAGAGTCCAAGTCCCTTTCTTATTCCGGCACATGAGGGAACCTCCTGAATCTCCCTGGAGGGGGAAAAGCCTCTGTTACCATCATGATCAGTGTCTGTGCCCCAAAGTGCTCACCCTTTCCCCCCATGAAGATGCTAGATGAGGACCAATGACATTTCTTCACTTCTAATAATTTGGACTCAGGCCTGGTAGAACAGGCAAGCACAGTTCACATTAGACCCTCGAGTATCATCAGAGCCTATCAGCTCCACCTCCTTCTCCTCATCCTAGACTTTCATCACATAATCAGGCTGTCTTCCTGTTCCCATCTCGTCTTGCAGGCTCAAAGAAGTCTTGCCCAGTAGTAAAAATGACCTCAGGTCTTGTTCAGCAGGAGGGATGGAAGGAAAGGAAAGTTCCTGTTATACATGAACCTGAAACTTCTAGATAGGAAAGAGCCAGCCATTCTTCAGAGGTGGAGAACACTGAGCTCATTATTGGCATTACTTTGTCTTTTGGAAAAAGTGGAAGACCTCTTCTGTATTCACACTCCCTGGTATAAACAGTTTGTTCAAACTGTCTCTTTATTTTAACTCAAGCCTCTCCTGTCACTCTAGACTCTTCTTTTCAGAGTCCATTCATCAGTCTAGCTGCTCCCACCTACCTGACATGCATCTCTCCCTCCATCAAGGAAGCCTGTGCAGAGAAAGGTCTGCCCACTGATGGGTTTCTTTAGGGTTAGCAGAGCTGCCACACACTCCTCCTGGGTCAAGATGGGCAGGTTCACTTCTTGCAAGACTTGCGGGAGGATGCCGTCTAGAACACACAGAGACGAGAGCCCCTGCAAGGCACTCTTCTACCCTTTCTGAGTTGAAGGTGCCTGCTCCAGTCAGGTTTGTGTCTTTTGAAAAGACCCAAACTTCTAAGTACATTTTTATATTCCCTACTAGAGGCCCGGTGCACAAAATTCGTGCACGGGGGGGGGGGGGGTCCCTCAGCCCAGCCTGCACCCTCTCCAATCTGGGATCCCTCTCACAATCCAGGACTGTTGGCTCCCAACTGCTTGCCTGCCTGCCTTCCTGATTGCCCCTAACCACTTCTGCCTGCCAGCCTGATCACCCCCTAACCATTCCCCTGCCAGCCTGATTGATGCCTAACTTCTCCCCTGCCAGCCTGTTTGCCCCTAACTGCCCTCCACTGCAGGCCTGGTCACCCCTAACTGCCCTCCCCTGCAGGCCTGGTCTCCCCCAACTGCCCTCCCTTGCAGGCCTGGTCCCTCCCAACTGCCCTCCCCTGCTGGCCTGATCGCCCACAACTGCCCTCCCTTGCAGGCCTGGTCCCTCCCAACTGCCCTCCCCTGCTGGCCATCTTGTGGCAGCCATCTTGTGTCCACATGGGGGCAGCCATCTTGTGTGTTGGAGTGATGGTCAATCTGCATATTACTCTTTTATTAGATAGGATAGAGGCCTGATGCACAGGTGGGGGCCGGCTGATTTGCCCTGAAGGATGTCCCGGATCAGGATGGGGGTTCCCTTGGGGCGTGGGGCGGCCTGGGAGAGGGGCCAGTGGTGGTTTGCAGGCCGGCCACACCCCCTGGCAACCCAAGCGGAGGCCCTGGTATCTGGGGTTTATTTATCTTCTACAATTGAAACTTTGTAGCCTAGAGCGGAGCCAAGCCTCCTGCTCACTCCGTTGCGGCAGCCATTTCTGTTGGGATTTATGTATCTTCTATAATTGAAACTTTGTAGCCTTAAGCGGAGGCCTGGGCCAGTCAGGGTGTGCAGAAAGCTTGGCTTCCTCCATTGCCGGGGCAACCCTAGCATCCTGCTCTTTCCAGCTCCGTGACTGCTGCCATTTCTGTTTGGATTTATGTATCTTCTATCATTGAAACTTTGTAGCCTTGAGTGGAGGCCTAGGCCAGAAAGGGCAGGTAGAAAGCTTGGCTTCCTCCATTGCCGGGGAAACCCAAGCCTCCCTCCTGCTCTCTGTGGCCGTAGCCATCTTGGTTGGGTTTATTTGCATATTTGCTCCTGATTGGCTTGTGGGTGTAGCAGAGTGATGGTTACTTTGCATATTACTCTTTTATTAGATAGTATTTTAAAACACATTTGCACAATTGTTTTCTTAAAAAATAACAGATTAAAATTTGTATTTTTGGATTACCCAACAGAAAGTTCTAACATCTGGTTAAGGGTAGAGGCATATAAGTTCTTACCTTCAGTCAGGCGGCCCCAGCCTGCAGTTGTGCAAATCAATCCAGCCTTAAATCGTTCTCCTGGCTCTGGAAGACACATGGGCCCCACAGACGGGCCTGAAAAAAGAGCAAGGCAGGGCATGGAGGAGAGGTCACCAGATGCACTCACCCGCTGGCATCTAGGTGGTCCCCCAAGATCTTGTAAGAGTTGTGATATTTCTCCCTGACACTTCCAGGTGTTACTTGTCAGACAAAGAAAGACACTCTACATAATCCTATATCTGAAGCTATAAGCAAAAGTGTTTCAGGTAAGGGACCGTCCACCCCAAACCCCTGTCTCTAAGTCCATGAACCAGAATTGCTGGGCATATCATGTACTATAAGGAATGTACTATAGAACAGAATTTATGGAGAACATGGAATAGATCATTCAGAGTGAGCCTGAAATGATTACCAAAATGGAAGGTGCCAGCCATCTTCAAAAGAGCAATGTCATAGTCCATTGGCTTTTTGGTGGAGAATTGGGGGTGTATGATGATGCTTTCAATGGTGAGGGTTTGCTCTCCTGGCTCTTCATGGCTCAAATCATGTTTTCCAGCAGTTACATTCAAAGTCGATGCAGTATTTCTATTAAAGAGGAAGTAGTAGAATGAATTGATTTCATTGAGCCTCTTAGTACAGTTGTAATGGTTGACAAACTGGCCTCTTCAAAATGGCATGGGTGGATAATGTGAGGTAGGAGGCTGCTGGACAGAGAAAGTGAGAATGATTCCTGCACTCTTGCTAAAAATGCAGAGGTTCTCAATTTGATTGGAGAATAGTAATGAATGGCCTCAGGAGTCAGTGATGTAATAAATCAAGTGCTCTGCAATTTTATTTGTAAAATGTCTAAAGCTGTATACAGTATACTTTGTAATTCAGGGGTCTAAAGCTGTAGTGGACTTCATTTAGCTACCTTAGGTGGTTGGCCTGACCTCAGTATCAGCGAATGACTTGTGATCCCCACTAAGTATGTTGTTGCGTTACTGTCAGAGAGCTAATACAAAATGTATATTGTGAACAGCATAACAGCATGCACTCTCAGGACTTTGGACTGATTACAACAATGGGAGGTGGGGATCTTCTCCCTACTTCCTTTATGTTTATAATTTAGAGACCTGGCATGACATGGGAAAAACCATTCTATTTCCCTTCCTGAACTAAAGTTATCTGAAAGGAACGGAATGGGATGAATTGGGATGGATTAAGAGCTTTGGGTTTGCCATCTTTTGGGACCCTTTGCTCCCAGATTTTATAAAAACCTGGAAAGGCCATACTTTTCTCTTGATATACTTTCCTGGCTCTTGGCTATATTAAGTACCTAATTTAACACATGGCAACTCCCTAACCTAGGCACCTGTCACATTAGTGGAATTATTAGGTGATTCTTCTTTAGACTGCCAACTCTCTGGGGGCAGGAATTATGTCTTACTCATCTTTGTATCTTTGGTACCCACTGGTGTCTAGCACCAAGTAAATATCCAGCAGATATTTGCAGATTTGAAATAGGATAAATATGGGGACATGATCTTGATTGCTGCCTAATGAATACCAAGAACACTGGCAAAATAGAACATTTGAAACACACAGGAAAGTGAATTAAGGATGGAAGTTGTTAGATTGAAGCTCATAGAGGCGGGATCAATATGAAAGATGTGAGAGCCTTCTTTATGTTTTACTGGCCTCTATTATCTTTTATACACTTCTTAAGACGCATAATGAACTGCATGATTTTTTTCCATTGAAATTTAGGAAAACTAGGAGAGAATTTTCACAAATATATCTTTATGATGCTTTTTCTCACCTGGATATTATTCTTTATTAACATCCATTCATATTTAACTATTTCTGCAAGAGATTATGTTTTCTACCAAGTTGAGTACCCTCTGACAACATCACTGAGCCCCATTTGTGTTATGCAATTAAGATGTTCTCTCACTAAAGCATATATCACACAGTTCCTGTTTTAAAGAGTTATTGTTCTGATTCCAAAGGAAAAGAGAGGTAATCTGACCTTTACACATGTGCTGGGCCTTCCCCTACCTGTTTGCAACGCAGTGAGCAGCCGTAATCACCCATTGTGGAGAGATGATGGTTCCACCACAGATATGTTTCTGCCTTCGTTTCAGAGACACCTGAATTGCAAAGACCTTAAATAAGAGCAAGTTAATGCCCTGGCATCCCCAAAACCTGGAGACTGAGCATATTCTGAAAAATAGACCCAGATATACTCTTCACAACTATTAGAAATCATGGACTGTAAAGGTGTAAAACCCATTTCACTGCAGCTCAGGAAAAAAGAGAAATGCTGGAACCAAAACATTCCCAGCCTGGTTCCCAGGTGGTTAATCTCAGATCATTGGCTATAGTGTTTATTTTTTATACATTGATGGTATTTATTAATTTTTATAATAATATTCATACTGTTACTCTAACAATGTAAACAATATCTGTAAATGAAGAGAAAGAAAAAGAATAATAAGATACAGCAGAATCCAGATGAGCAGGTCTGAGAGAAAGGCCAAAGCGTCTTGCAACACGTGCTCCAAGTCCTCCAAGCCTCTTGGAGAGAGAGTCTGGACCTACAGTTTTCTGGCACTCTTCACTGTTTGACCTCTACAACTTCTTCAGGCCTATTTTTTACTCTGCCTCCATCTTTGGTTTATCCTGTTCATGATATTTGATTTGACTCTAAAATGACTTACAGGGTACAAGTAATACTTTTAATTCCATTGTTGGAATAAGAAAGTAAGCAATTTATTAGAATTGTTCCCTTTTTGACCAAATATTATTCAATGAACGATTGGGAAAAAAATATTTAATACAGAGAAAAGGCTAAGATTATAATAAGGAGCAAGTAAGTAAAAGTCAGGGATTCATCTCTGACTATGATTTGAATATGGACGTCTGAATTGACTAGCTAACCAACTGCCAAGTAAGCAACTGATCAATCAGCTCTTCAACCAAGTTAATTCATCAACATAGTGAACCAATCGACAAACCATTCCAAATATCCACTGGCCTAAAAGTTCATATGACTGGCTTAAGATAAGTAAAAATAAATAGCTATTACTCTACTTATAAAATTAAATGACAAGAATATACACTGAGTGGCCAGATTATTATGATCTCTGAACGCATAATAATCTGACCACTCAGTGTATATCCTATATAATAAAAGGCTAATATGCAAATTCTCCCCTTTACCAGGAGTCCGACCAGCAGGCAGGCCGTCCAACTGCCCATATTCCCTCCCCCTGGCCAGGCTGGCCGGATCCCACCCATGCATGAATTCATGCACCAGGCCTCTAATACACACACACACACACACACACACACATACACACACACACACACACACACACACACACACATATACACATACATACATACACTGAGTGGCCAGATTATTATGCATTCAGAGATCATAATTGGCCACTCAGTGTAGTGTGGCTCCCAGGGTAAAGGTGAGGGACTTTTAAGGAGAATAAATGTGAACAACATTGGCCAGGGCAGTAGCACAAAGACATTTCTATGGCATGGAAGGACCAGGAAATTAAATTGAGACAGAATTCTTCAGACATTAGCTACTAAGAAGGTAGTAAGTTTGATTATTTCCTGAGAGGTCCTATGGAATAGGTACAAATCTTAAACCTCAGACATAAAGTAGACCTGTGGATATGACACCTTTGACTTCCCTGGTCATCTTTAACTATAGTGAGATAGGTATATTTTAAATCTATGCCTTGAATCAGAAAATTATTTTTTTAAATTGTCTTAGGGATTGAAAGTTTGGGATGTCTTTTTCAATTTTTGGAACAAGCCAATAGTGCATGTAACTATTCTGGACACACCTTTTCTGCAATATAACTGGTCTACAGCATGAGGGACTTGAACCCCTGTACACACTCATGGGATCTCTGATGCCGAGCTAGGCCGAAGGAGTACACTAGTGAGTAGCAGGTGATTTTGAAGTATCAAATCCCAAAACGGCTCATAATCTACCCACCAGAGAATGTTCTTGGAGACTCACCTGCCATGGGTAAGAGCCCTTTACCACTTGGCTTCCCCCAACAATGCGACTAAAATCATTCAAGTAATTCCAGGGCTGTGTCTTCACTAGACTCTGCCCACAAGTGGGAGCTGGAGAAATGTAAAGATTTTTAAAAAATGATTAGATAGCTTCTGAGATTGAGGGACACAGCAAAGTCTTATGAGCAAGAAAAACTGTAGGGCCTGGATCATGTAGAAAGACTACAAAATGGCTTTAAGTTAGTTGTGGGGTTTGCTGTGGTGTGCTGTATGAAGGGTTATTCAGCTTTTGTCACGTAGAACATAGGTAGCATGAAAAAATCTTTTCTAATATGAAGATTAAGGGTCTTCAAAGTAGATCTTCACTGGGTTAGCAGGAATGCAGCCCCTGTTTGCTTATGAGCAATCTGCACCCCTAGAGCAGGGTGGGGAACCTTTGTTCTGCCAAGGGCCATTTGGATATTTATAACATCATTTGTGGGCCATACAAAACTATCAACATAAAAATTAGCCTGCTGTATTTGGTCAAACATTTATTAACTCACCCCTAATGCCTTGGCAGGGCCAGACCAAATGATTTTGCGTGCCTTATTTGGCCCACGGGCCTGACGTTCCCCACCCCTGCCTTAGAGGCTCCTCACAACACTCTGTACTTCTGTGACATTAATTACATACATTATGGTTATTTCTGACTTCAATATATACATATATGTATTTATTGATTTCAGAAAGAAGGGAGGAGAGAGAGATAGAAACATCAATTATGAGAGAGAATCATTGATCGACTGCCTCCTGCAGGCCTCCCTTCCCCCCCAGCTGGGGATTGAGCCTGCAACCCGGGCATGTGCCCTGGCCAGGAATTGAACCCTGACCTCCTGGTTCATAGGGCAGTGCTCAACCACTGAGCCACTCTGGCTGGGCTGGTTATGTCTGACTTTCAAGCTAACTAGACAGTGAGCTCCTCAAAGATATGAACTTAATCTTAGAGATACCTATATCCAACAATATCTAACACAGTTCCTGATACATAGAAGTTGCTTATTTAATTCCTTCAGTAGGTGGATGATGCCATAGTCTGGCTTAGATTGTAATTGTGTGTTCACCTTTTGCTCTCTCGCAGGGGACTGAGTCTGAGACCATGGTCTGTGGTACCCGGTACACAGTTCGATATTGGATTTAATTCTCTCTGAGGGTAGAAAGTAGCAGATTGTTCAAGGAGACTGGAGAGGAGACTGTGTCCTGATTCACACACCAGACTGGTATTAGGATAGAAGCGTTTCCAGATAATGGAAGAAATAAACTCTTTTGTCTTTATAGAAAAGATTTTGTCCCTGAAAACATTGCATTTACTTATTATACTCAATTTTTTTTGACTTGTCAGTTAAGAGAGGCATTAGATTAAAGATGTTTGCAACAGCCAGGGATGGCAGATCATTCTTTTCTACATTTTCTAGGAAGGCCTGGAGAGCCTCACCTCACAATCACCACACTTCTTTGGGTACCTGAGTCCTCTAATACTTATTCTTCAGCCTGGAGGTCACCTCAACTGAGAAGTCTTCCTTGATTTCCTCGAGATGTGTTTTAAGTGTCTCTCTTCTTTACCATGTAGTACTCTTTTCTTTCCCCTTTTATAGTTTTGCCATGCAACATTGTGATAGTGAATTGTTTTTCTGTCTCCCACATTGGAGTCTGAACTACTTGAGGAAAAAAATTACACTCTATGTCTTTATTCATCTCTGCATTTCCAAGGTTTAGCACAATTCCTAGCACAGAGTAGACACTTAGGAAAGTTAGGTGGATGAACATACAGTTTTCCTTGAGGACATATCCTTCAGAGCACAGCTATTTATGTTAATATGTTAAAACGTACAAAGCTCATTCAAATAACTTCTCATTTAACCCTCCATTCTATGCCTATGAACCAAGCACTGTTACCCCTTTTACAGATGGGAAAACAAAGAATCAAAGAGGGAGAAACCAAGATGGCGGCATAAGTAAACACCTAAACTGCTGCCTCACACAACAATTTCAAAACTACAACTAAAAGACAAAACGAACACCATCCAGAACCACAAGAAAGCTGGCTGAATGGAAATTCTACAACTAGAAGGAAAGAGAAAAGCAATTGAGACTCGGGAGCTGCAAAAGGCTGAGGTACGGGGACGCGCGCACGCTCGCGCGCAGAGAGGACTGGCGGCTGAGTGTGTGGCTGGCTTTCTCAAGTGGGAGGGAGAAGGAAGCTCCCAACTGAGCTGAACTCCAGTTCTGGGTGAGACCCTGGGGACCCAGACTCATATGGGGGGAATCTGGACTGTCAGGAAAAGAGAAAAGCACACTGAGACTCAGGGGAGCTGCGGAAGGCAGAGGTCTGGAGGCATGTGTGTGCGGAGAGGACTGACTGCTGAGTACGCAGCTGGCTTTCTCAAGCAGGAGGGAGACGGAAGCTCCTGACTGTGCTGAACTCCAGTTCCAGGCGAGACTCTGGGAACCCAGACTCATTCGGGGAGAAACTGGACTGTGGCAGCGGGCGAAACTCGAGGGCAGCTTTCTCTCAGAGGTGTTTGCAGCGATTACCAAGGAACACTGAGACCCAGGGGCCTCATAGGGCAGGGCTGATGGGAAGCCAAGGCTGTCTGCTTCGCCCTGAGACTCCACCCCATCCAAGCTGAGCACAGAGGCTTTTGCAATTTTGCAAGTCTTATCTCATAAGGGTGTCTCCAGCACAGAAGTTCTCCCAGCGTAGACACAGCTGATCCTCACAGCCAATTGGCCTGGAGGTCAATTCCTCCCAGTGATACCAACAACAATCAACAATCAATTAATTACAACAAGGCTGTTCACACAGTCCACAAAGGGGTGCACCAAGAGTGTCCACCTCAGGTAACTGGGGAGGCTGAGCCACTGGGCCCTATAGGACACCTGGCACACAAAGCTACTCTACCAACTCAAGGAAGCAGTGAAAATGCGGAGACAAAGAAACAGATCACAAATGAAAGAAATGGAGGAAAGCAAACGACTGGATATAGAGTTCAAAACCACAGTTATAAGGTTTTTCAAGAATTTCCTAGAAAAGGCCGATAAATTTAGCGAGACCCTCGAGGATATGAAAAAAGACCAACTAGAAATTAAACATACACTGACTGAAATAAAAAATATTATACAGAGACCTAACAGCAGACTAGAGGACCGCAAGAATCAAGTCAAAGATTTGAAATACAAAGAAGCAAAAAACACTCAACCGGGAAAGCAAAAGAAAAAAGAATCCAAAAATTTGAAGATAGTATAAGAAGCCTCTGGGACAACCTCAAGAGTACCAACATCCAAATTATGGGGATGCCAGAAGAAGAGAGAGCAAGATACTGAAAACCTATTTGAAGAAATAATGACAGAAAACTTCTCCTACCTGGTGAAAGAAATAGACTTACAAGTCCAGGAAGTGCACAGAACCCCAAACAAAAGGAATCCAAAGAGGAACACACCAAGGCACATCATAATTAAAATGCCAAGAGTAAAAGACAAAGAGAGAATATTAAGAGCAGCAAGAGAAAAACAGTTAATTACCTACAAGGGAGTACCCATACGACTGTCAGCTGATTTCTCAACAGAAACTCTGCAGGCCAGAAGAGAGTGGCAAGAAATATTCTAAGTGATGAATAGCAGGAGCCTACAACCAAGATTACTCTACCCAGCAAAGCTATCATTCAGAATTGAAGGTCAGATAAAGAGCTTCACAGATAAGAAAAAGCTAAAGGAGTTCATCACCACCAAACCAGTATTATATGAAATACTGAAAGGTATTCTTTAAGAAGAGGAAGAAGAAGAAAAAGGTAAAGATAAAAATTATGAACAACAAATACATATCTATCAACAAGTGAATCTAAAAATCAAGTGAATTAAAAATCTGTGGAACAGAATAAACTGGTGAATATAATAGAATCAGGGGCATAGAAAGGGAGTGGACTGACAATTCTCAGGGGGAAAGGTGTGGGGGGGTGCAGGAAGAGACTGGACAAAAATCATACACCTATGGATGAGGACAGTGTGGGGGAGGTAAGGATAGAGGGTGGGGTGGGAAAGAACAATTGTAATAATCTGAACAATAAAGATTTATTAAATTTAAAAAAAAGAATCAAAGAGATGCACAGCTAATTAATAACAAAGCATGGATATAACACTAAACTTTTGATTCCAAACCCACTGCAGCCGTGACATTGGATCAAAAGCTTATTTTCTAACTGTTTCAACTGAATGAAGCATCAATACCTCAGAAATAAAATGTACTATATTCTGAACTCATTGGAGCAAAGAGAGAAAACATGATAATTCTCAGGACTGGCATAAATCTGACTGTGGAAAAGCCTGCCAAGAACTATTCTCAGCTTATGTTGCTTGAGGGAGAAAAAAACCATTTGTAATACACTACAGTGAGCATGCTTTGTATTTCCTAGCAAGACAGTGTTCCAAAAAATTACAGATGCTTCAACATGTATGCTGATTTCCAGAATTTGTTCTATGAATGAGGATGGGGTTGTGTAACATGTCCAAATAAGTGAACAGTCCAGATCAGGCGTCCTCAAACTACGGCCCGCGGGCCACATGCGGGTGTTTTTGCCGTTTTGTGTTTTTTTTTTACTTCAAAATAAGATATGTGCAGTGTGCATAGGAATTTGTTCATAGTTTTTTTTTAAACTATAGTCCAGCCCTCCAACGGTCTGAGGGACAGTGAACTGGCCCCCTGTTTAAAAAGTTTGAGGACCCCCTGATCCAGATCAATGCAACTTGTCCAAGTTGTATTCCATAAACGTTTTTTTCCAGTTTTATATGCTGATTTCAGGAGAAAAGTTCAAAATAATTACAGGAAAGACAGTTAGGTCTCCAAAATATATTTGCTTCTCTGGTTTTCCTAAAGGAATATGGAGTGGAGTTATGATGCCCATTGATAGTAAAGGTTAGTCCTTCAGACAAGGTAACTATAGAGTTTGTTTGAAACTTACCTTTGGAAAGAGAGAGAGTTGCAGATTTACCTTGTTCCAAACAGATCATTCCCAGTAGTAAAAACAGTTTATTCTTACTCATAGGCATTTTGAGATTCAGAGTTTTTTCCTGAAATTTTAAAGAGACCAAAGAGAATCAAAATAGAAAGCCTTGTGAGACCAGCAGTAAGCCCATTTAAAAGGAGGTTATTCATTAACCAAGACTTGAGGCATTCAACCATATCCATATGATGTTTCTGAATGTGGTTTCTTGCAAAGATCTTTGTAAGATGTGGGAGTAAACCACAGAAGCATAGTCTTGTTCAAGCAGTATTACATGTCCCATTACATTCGCATCAATTTGTTGCTTCCCAGAGCGTATCTGGCTACCTAAGTGATTGGTATCTAAGTAATGGTTTGCAAACATTACTTATTTCTTAGTACAAGTTACCACTTTCTACAAGTGGGTTGGACATCAAAGTTGTCCTTGTTTGCAAAGATAGACTGGACTACATGCCTGCAAACAACCCATGAGAATATGCTAAGCCATTTTTCTTTCTCTTATTCTCCAAGTGTAAATGAATAGTTATAAGCATGTGTTAGAAAAGGAGAGGAAAGATAATTTGGTGGCACAGTCAGGATGTCAGGTGACTAGACAGTCATTTCGGGTACTGTCCGTTGGGGTATTTGTGAATCTGCATTCTCTCACTATTGTTTTGTATTTACAGGAGGCAAACACTAAGTCTCCTTCACGTCTACACTTGGCAGCTGATGCAGTTGATGTGGCATGGGAGGTGGCTCTGATTATGTGCAAGTCTTCTTCCCTGGCTGAGTTTGTGACACATGGTCAATGTGAGAAACAGCTGTGGATTGGCCAGTGCTATCTATGACCACATAGGAATAGGCATGAAAAACAGGAAATGCCAAGGCTGAGTGAGTTAAATTGCGGGTCACTTTGACAGACAAAAGCATCATGGGTTTTCCTGCAGCTCCCTAAGGAACGACTAAATATGAACCATAGGACGGTTGTTTTAGGTCATAGCTGCTTCTCAGAAATATCACAGATGATCAAAGCATAGCCCCACAAATTATGTTGATCCAAAGAGAGTCTCAAAACTAAGTAGATCTATGCATTGCAGTGCTTATTATGCAAATAATGAAGAGAATAAATGAAGCCCCCTGAGGCCTTAATGAGTATCTCAGGCAGCCTACTGGTGTAGGTACATGTAAATACACCTACTTTTCTCAGTCTCATTGGATTTCCTCTCATTGGATTTTCAGTGGAATGTTAGCAAACCTGTGCCTATCTGATGCTGAGGTACTTAAGGTCTTGTATTCCAAATGGTCCTGAGTCCTTCACACATAAGCCCTGTTTTATAGGGATGATTCCTGGAGTCTGTCCCCTTATAACATTTGACCAGCAGGTAGTGTTTATTTTTGATTTTTAAATGTCCTTTGCATATTTAGTTGCTTATTTGAAGTATATTCTCAGTTATGGATTATTCATTTATTGTCATCCATTGTAGGTGTTCTAACACAACATCTCATTTAACAGTGACCTTGAGAGGTAAATGTTATTGTATCATTTTTTAAAATAAGGAAATTGAGTCTCAGAAGTGTTAAGTAACTTTTCTAGATCACCCAGCTATCAAGTGGCAGACGTGGAATTTATCCCCCAGAGCTTTGGGCTCTGAAATCTTATTTTACTTTTATTACAGCGCATTATGTATGCTTTCCTAATCATACTGGCACTCATGTCATATTTTGAGTTTGAGTCTTTCATGTAGATATTTTCTTATAAAAATACAAGATCTATTCTAGATTTCTGTCTTTTAACCTCTGATGCAATCCTATGGACTAATAATTGAAGCCAGAAACTGATTAAATGCATTGGTTTGATGACCACTAGAGTACAAGTTTTTCATAATAAAAGTGATGAATGGTAAGGTTCTGATAGTAATTTACCTGTACATATTGTAAAAACATTTTTAATGTTGACATTCTTTTTTTTTTTAATTTCTTTATTGATTAAGGTGTCACATATTTGTCCTCATCCCCCCATTCCCATCCCACACCCCTCCCCACAGATGCCCCAACCCTCTGTTGAACTTAAGCATTGGTTAGGCTCATATGCAAGCACACAAGACCTTTGGTTGATCTCTCCCCCCTCCCCCCACCCTCCCCTATCCTCCCTCTGAGGCCCGATAGTCCGATCGATGCCTCCTTGTTTCTGGTTCTGTTCTTGTTCATCAGTCTATGTTGTTCATCATTTCCCCTAGATGAGCGAAATCATGTGTCACTAGAGATATACTTATAAGAATTGAATGTGCGACGAGCAATAATAGTTATGCTGCCAGGCAAATGAATCAGTCTGTAGTGAGTTTCTTTCTGGTCCAACAGTTCTTTTGAGACCCAATATCAATGTCCACCAGTTCCTTATGAGTACATGTCGGCACTGACCCCTCAGCTCTGGATGGTGGACAAATGGTGGTAATGCAGGTCCGACTCCCTCTGGTTTGGTCTCGGCCGGATCCAGGGGGACGGCTTCACCCGGATCCAGGGGCCCACGGCCTCACCCGGACCCGGGATCCAGCCTCACCCGGATCTAGGGGCACACGGCCTCGCCCAGACCCAGGATTCAACTTCATCCGGACCCAGGGGCGCATGGCCTCACCCGGACCCAGGGGCGCGTGGCCTCTCCCAGACCCAGGGGCGCGTGGCCTCACCCGGACCCGGGACCCAGGCTCACCCGGATCCAGGGGCCCACGGCCTCGCCCGGACCCGGGACCCAGGCTCACCCGGATCCAGGGGCCCACGGCCTCGCCCGGACCCGGGACCCAGGCTCACCCGGATCCAGGGGCCCACGGCCTCGCCCGGACCCGGGACCCAGGCTCACCCGGATCCAGGGGCCCACGGCCTCGCCCAGACCCGGGACCCAGGCTCACCCGGATCCAGGGGCCCACGGCCTCGCCCGGACCCGGGACCCAGCCTCACCCGGACCCAGGGGCACACGGCCTCGCCCGGACCCGGGATTCAGCCTCACCCGGACCCAGGGGCGCATGGCCTTGCCCGGACCCAGGGGCAAGTGGCCTCCCCCGGACCCGGGGCCCAGCCTCACCCTGACCCAGTTCCCAGCCTCACCCGGACCCAGGGGCACGCGGCTTCACCCGGATCCGGGACCCAGCGGGGTTTCATCTTCTTGATCCCAATTCCTGTTGGTCAATTCCCTCTCAGCAATTCCTTCGGCCATTTTCTCAGAGTTCCAGGGCAGCCACCGCAGAACTCGTTGGGCGGCGGGCTCGGCGAAGCTCCGGTGTGCCCGGTGCGCGGCGGCGGGCTGGTCCGGGGTGGCTGCATCGGCCCTTGGGTCTGCAGCGGTGGCCGGTCGCTGAGCGTGCGCACCTGGCCTCTTCCGGGGCGTTGAGATTCTTGAACGACTCGGAGGTCAGCAAGCGCGTAGTCTCCCACCCCATGTCTCCCAGGGGCTCGTCTGTCCGTGCTCGGCAGCGAGTGAAGCCTTCCCCTCAGCCGGAGACCGCTGGGGGAACTGCGCCGAGCACGATCCAGGCCGCCATTGTGTCGCCTGAGCCGTAGTTTTTAAAGTGTGGTCTTTGGGTCACCGGCATCAGCTTCATCCCGCGTACCCCTCTCTTTTATTCTAGTTGTAGAGCATCTGCTCAGTCAGCCCTCCGGTGGTTCTGGATGGTGTCTGCTCTGCTCTCCCGTCGTAGTCTCAAAATTGTTGTGGTAGGCAGCAATCAGGCTTCTGCCCTATGCCTCCATCTTGGTCCTTGTTTGTATAGTTAAGTCTTGATTGTTGTTGGTGTCACTGGGTGGAATTGTCCTCCAGGCCAATTGGTCGTGCGGACCCTCTGTGTCTATAAAGGAAGAGTTGCTGTGCGGGAGACACGTTTATTTGCCGGGTCTTGGTGCAGCAAGGCTTTGGCGCTCACTGCGTCTGCCTCTTGAATGTGTCCCTTATGGTAGTGGTTGAAATCTGGTGTCATCTCACACCGACCACTAGATGCCTTCGTTTCTGGGTCTCCAATGGAGTGTAGGTCAGCTACTGCCTGTGGCCCCTCAGCATGAATTACAGCATCCCTTATATTCGTGACCTGTTTCGGTGTCTTCCCCTTTTGGCTGCCTCCCTATCGCTCAGCTTCCCCAATCTCCCTAGGTGGTCGCTCTTGATACCCCCCTTTGTGGGCTGAGTGCAAAGTCTTGGTGTTGTTAAGCCTTGATTGCTGTTGGTACACTGGGAGGATGTGACCTCCAGTCCAATTGGCTGTGAGGATCAGCTGTGTCTATGCCAGGAGACAGCCCCATTCAACTAGACTTGCAAAATTGTAAAAGCCTCTGTGTTCAGCTTGGATGGGGCGGAGTTACAGGGCGGAGCCTACCGCCTTGGCTTCCCGTCAGCCCCGCCCTATGAGGTTCCTGTGTCCCTCTGTACTCCCAGCAAACACCTCTGAGAGAAAAGCGCCCTGGAGTTTCGCGCGCTGCCAAACAGTCTAGTCTCTCCCCCAATGAATCTGGATTCCCAGATTCTCGCCCAGAACTGGGTTTCCGTGTAGTCAGAATTGGGGCTCACCGCAGTCTGGCGCTTTTGTCTCCTTCCCTCCAGGGCGACTCAGCGGCACAGTCAGCAGCCCATCCTCCGCGCACAATCCCCTGCGCGCCTCCGGTGCTCTGCTCTTCGCCGCCTCTCTGCACCTCTGCCCCACAGCCCAGCTTTCCCCAGCATTAGCCTGGCTTCCCCGGGTCTTTCCCGGAACTGGGGTTCAGTGCAGTTGGAACTGGGGGTTCAGCACAGTCCGGAGCCCTTGTCTCCCTCCCGCTAGGGCAATCCAGCGGCACAGGCAACAGACCCTCCTCTGCGCACATTCCCGTGCGCGGCTCCGGCGCAACTCCTCCATGTCTCCGCCCCACAGCCCAGACTCCCCCAGCATGAGCCCGGCTTCCCAGGGTTTCGCCCGGAACTGGGGTTCAGTGCAGTCGGAGCTGGGGTTCAGCACAATCTGGCGCTTTTATCTCCTTCCCGCCAGAGAACGCCAGCCAGGCCGTCAGCCGCCCCTTCCTCTCCGGCTCCATCTTCCCCGCACGCGCGCGGGCTCGTGTCTCCGCCCGTGTCTCCATACCTCAAGCTTTTACGGCTTCCCTGATTTTCCTTGTGGTCCTCTCTTTCCTTCTAATTGTGGGCATTTCAGTCAGCCAGCTTTCCTGTGGTTCTGGATGATGTCGGTTTTGATTTTTAGTTGTGTTTTTGAAATTGTTGTGCCCGGCTGTAGGTTAGGTGTTTAACCTATGCCGCCATCTTGGTTTCTTAATGTTGACATTCTTTAAAAAGTAGCAAACATTCCATTGGGCAGTTCAGGAGTCAACAGGTAATTGAGGCCATTCCTTTAAAAAGACAATGGCATTTCTTCTCTCTCAGGTAGCAGGCTAAAGATATTTGATAGCACTACTTCCAAGGTATTATTTGATTTGATAGTTATTTTTTATTTAATGGTACTTATTTTTTTCATTGTTTTGTGCTTTTTCAGTGGTCTGGCTTCTCTCTTACTGAGATTCTGGGTTGACCTCAAAAGTATGTATTGTTGCAGTTTCGTTGAGCTTCTCTTTTTTTAAATTTTATGTTAACATTGTCATCACATTTCTCTTAACTCAGCTACAAATTCCCCTCTAACACATCAAATGCTTTCTTAATCTGTCCACTACCCTCAACTTTTATTACTGCCATGCAAGCCAGCACCATATTGCAGGATTAAACTCTACAACATTCTAACAGATCTTCTGTCAATTCTCTTACTTCTCTACAATTTAGTCCCCTTAGAGTAAAAAGCCAGAGTTATCCTACCTAATAAAAGAGTAATATGCAAATTGACCACACCTTCGCTACACCCAAGCCACGCCCACCATCCAATCAGGGCAAGTATGCAAATTAACCCAACCAAGATGGCGGTTAATTTGCATACATAGGCGCCCTGAGCGGATCCCCTGCGACAGATCACAGGGAGCTGGGTGTCTGCTCTGGCCCCAGGGCGAAAGCCTCTGGCGGAGGCTTTTGGCCTGGTGCCGGAGCAGACCCCTGCAATCAATCGCAGGGAGCTGGGGGTTGCTTCAGCCTGGTGCTTTAGGCTTTAGGCATGGGAAGGGGCCAAGCCTATGATCAGAGGTGCCGGGGGAAACCCCTTCCCAAGCCTAAAGCCTGGGGTGGAGGCTTTAGGCTTGGGGAAGTGCTGGGGGGAACCCCTTCTCAAGCCTAAAGCCTGGGGTGGAGGCTTTAGGCTTGGGAAGGGGCCGAGCCTGCGATTGGAGATGGGGGGGGCCCTTCCCAAGCCTAAACCTGGGGCGGAGGCTTTTGGCTTGGGAAGAGGCTGAGCTTGGGATTGGAGGGAAGGGGAAAATATCAATGGAAACATATTCTTAGGTGAGGATAAAAAGAAAAAGAAAGAAAGAAATGTCATATCCTATGAAAGACACATCTTGAAAATGCTTAAAGAAAGTTGTCATTTTTTTCATGGTGAAGGGACCGGAGTCCATGTTGATGAAAATATCTTGGTGGCTGTGGTGACTGGCAGTGGCTGCAGCAGTGGGGTGATGGGGCTGGCACCTTCCCCTGATCAGCCCAGTTGCCTCAAGCAAAGGGAGGCCAGACTGAGGCTTAGGTCCGTTCCCAATGGAGAGCAGGCTTAAGCCATCCATAGGACATCCCCTGAGGGCTCCCAGTATGTGAAAGGGGGCAGGCTGGGCTGAGGGACCCCTCCCCAGTGCACGAATTTCATGCACCGGGTCCCTAGTTTTATATAATTTAGATTGTGTCATTATTTACAACTTTGCATTGTCTTCCCATTGCACTTAGAATACTCCCATCATGGCTTCTGCCTAGCTCTTGAGTTAATTTCCTTTTGCTCTATCCATCCACATTGGTTTGCTTTTCTTCAAACGTACAAAGCCATCACTTTTTAGAGCCCTTGCACTGGTTGCTTTCAGAATGCTCTTTCCTCTACCTTAGCATGGTTGGTTGGTTGGTGTCACTTATGCTTTATTTGAAATGCCCCTCCACAGAGAGGTCTCTTGACCAATTTAAAATCAGCCATGCAACATGCATGGTCCCAAACCCTTATCTGCAATGCTGCACAGCTCTTAAAGCACAAGGTCCTTCGTTGTGGAGACTGGAACTGTCTCCAGACACTTGCAGTTCTGCTTCAGCTTATTTTGCTGATTATCATCAACTTTCATGTAGTTTTTTAAAAATATATGATTTCATTGATTTTTGGAGAGAGAGAGGAAGGGAGAGGAATAGAGAGATAGAAACATCAATGGGAGAGAAACATCATTGATCAGCTGCCTCCTTCACACCGCCTACTGGGGATTGACCCCACAACCCAGGCATGTGCCCTGACTGCAAGTCACCCTTATCTTATACTTTTTCACAAAAATCAACTCAAAATGGATTAAAGACTAAAATATGAGACCCAAAACTGTAAGAAGAAAATCCCAAGATTAAAACATATGGGGAAAGCTTCATGCCACTGGTCTTGGCAATAATTTCTTTGATGTGACATCAAAAGCATCTGCAACAAAAACAAAAATAGACGCGTGAGAATACATCAAACTAAAAAGCCTCAGTGCAGCAATGGAAACAATCAACAGAGTGAATAGACAACTACAAAATGGGAGAAAATGTATCTAATAAGGGGTTAATTTCCAAAACATACAACTCAGTCAAAAAAATGGACTAAAGATATTAGTAGACACTTCTCCAAAGAAGATATAAAAATGGCCAACAGGTACTGAAAATATGCTCAACATCACTAATCATCAAATAAATGCAAATAAAAACTACAGTGAGATATCACCTCACACTTGTCAGGATGGCTCTTTTCAAAGAAACAAAAGATAAATGTAGGTGAGGATATGGAGAAAAGGGAAACTCTTGTACATTGTTGCTGGAAATGCACAATCCTACAGCTGATTTGGAAAACAGTTTGGAGGTTCCTCAAGTAATTAAAAATAGCTACCATATGCTTCAGTAATTTCACCTCTGTATTTTTCTCTAAAAGAATTAAATTGGTATCTCAAAGAGATATTAGCACTCCCATATTCATTACATCACTATTCACAAGAGCCAAGATATGAAAGTAATCTAAATGTCCATTGACAGATAAATGGTTAAAGAAAATCTGGTACATACATACATTGGAATATTATTCAGTCTTAAGAAAGAAGGAAATTTTGCAATATGCAACAACATGGATAAACCTAGAGGGCATTATGCTAAGTGAAATAAGCCAGTCACATGACTAATATGTATGATTCTACTTTATGAGGCATCTACAATAGTCAAGTTCATAGACTTAAGAATGGAATGAAGGTAGCCAGGGGCTGGGGTTAGAGTGACATGGGGAGTTGCTAATCAGTAGACATAAAGTTTAAT
This sequence comes from Cnephaeus nilssonii, assembly GCF_951640355.1. Lineage (NCBI taxonomy): Eukaryota > Metazoa > Chordata > Mammalia > Chiroptera > Vespertilionidae > Cnephaeus > Cnephaeus nilssonii. The sequence continues at coordinate 38,338,834 of NC_137084.1, read as the reverse complement.
TATGCAGGATAAGGAAGTACTAGAGATCCACTGTAGAACATTGTACCTATAGTTAACAACATTGTATTGTTTATACTTAAAAACTTGTTAAGAGGATAAGTCTCATGCTAATGCTGAGTGTTCTTACCACAATAAAACAAAGTTTTTAAAAAAGTAGGTCATTCATTTATCACTCAGTCATTCATTTGTTTACTGCTGCTATGAACTAGGCACTCTGCAGTGCTCTAAGAATTAAGTGTGGAACAAGGCAGACATGATTCCTCCCTCATGGAAGTTGTAGGCAACAAAGTTAACAGAAGGAAGCTAGACTTTGGGTGATGAGCACACAATAGAGTATACAGATATGGAATTTTAATGCTGTGCACCTGAAATTTATATATTATTAATCAGTTTTACCTCAATAAATTTAATTTTAAAAATCACCTAGTCAGCAGCTGTGTGTCGCTGCAGGTTGCCTAGGACCAAACCAGAGAGGGTCGGACCTGCATTCCCACCATGTGCCCACCATCCAGATATCATTGCTGATATGTATATATAAGGAACTGTTTGACATTGAAACGGGGACTCAGAACTGTTGGACATTGAAATTGGGACTCAAACGTTTTTTGTTATTATATGTTTATTTCTAGTCTGCAGAGGCAAGATTTCTTAAAGGAAAGAAATGGTGGGGGTGAATAGATACAGAGGCAAAGAAGCATTGAACAGACTGTCAAACTACAGCGGGAAGGCAGGGGCAGTTGGGGGGCGGGGACGCTGTAAGAGATCAACCGAAGGACTTGTACGCATGCATATAAGCATAACCAACGGATACAAGACACTGGGGGGGGGGGGCGGGGTGGCAGGTGAGAGCATGTACTGGGGGGTAGGGGAGGCCGGGGGGAGGTCAATGGGGAAAAAAGGATTTGTAATACTTCAAATAATAAAAATTACCCAATAGAAATTTTTAAATCATCAAAACAAAGTTACAGCCAACTCAATGCCATGTAACACATACACAGACCAAAAAAAAAAAAAAAGACATTAAGCAATTATTCACAGCAGTAACTATATAATTGAGAACATATAAATGTGAAATATATTTAAGGGTTCTCTGAGACTGTTCACCAAGATAATATAACTTAGTCCAATTTACATTCCCACTAGCAGAGTATGAGGATTTCTTTTTCCTACATCCTTTTCAACACTTGTTAATTCTTGTATTACTGATAATGGCCATTCTAACAGGTGTGAGGTAGTATCCCATTATTGTTGTTAAGTTGTATGAGTTCCTTATATATTTTGGATATTAGCCCCTTATCAGAAGTACCAATTGCAAATATCTTCTCCCATTAGGTTAGTTGCTATTTTGTTTTATTGATTATCTATTTATTTTGCTATATAGTGTCAGATAGCAGTCTAGTTTCATTCTTTAACATGTGGCTTTCCAATATTCCCAGCACTGTTTATTGAAGAGGCTTTCCTTTCTCCATTGTATGTTTTTGGCTCCTTTGTTGAAAATTAGTTTCCCGTATATGTGTGGGTTTATTTCTGGGCTGTCAATTCTGTTCCACTGGTCTGTGTGTCTGTTTTTCTGCCAATATCATACTGTTTTGATTATTGTAGCTTTGTAGAATAATTAGAAGTCAGGGAGTGTGATACCTCCACCTTTGTTTTTCCCCCTCAGTTTTCCTTTGACTATTTGAGAACTTTTATGGTTCCATACAAATTTGAAGGTTTTTATTCTAAGTCTGTGAAAAATAACATTAATGGGGATTGCATCAAATGTGTATATCAGTTATGTAATATGGCCACTTTAACAATGTTAATTCTTCCAATCATTGAACATGGCATATCTTCCCATTTCTTTGTGTGTTATTTGACCTTATTTCTAGGCTATAGTGATTACTCCAAGGGTGTAGACCCTCACGACTCTTAAATATAAAAGCATAGGGTATTATGGGTCCCCTTTACCTCAGATGGCCTCTCTAACAAACTCTATCCAACCAGAACTGGAAAACGCCCAAGTCTCTGCTAAGATCTTTAGCCTCCCACAGGCTGATTTCCACCGGTGTTTTGATATCTCACCAGCCCATGTGTAACTTTTTTTTCTAATAAATCTTTATTGTTCAGATTATTACAGTTGTTCCTCTTTTTCCCCCCCATAGCTCCCCTCCACCCGGTTCCCACCCCACCCTCTGCCCTTACCCCCCCACCCACTGTCCTCATCCATAGGTGTACGATTTTTGTCCAGTCTCTTCCCACATCCCCCAAACCCCCTACAACCCTTTCCCCCAAGAATTGTCAGTCCACTCCCTTTCTGTGCCCCTGATCCCATGTGTAACTTAATGAGAAATTACACATGGAATTTCAGGCTCATATCACTACAGGTTTTTTTCTTTTCCAGGATCTGGGCCTCACAAGTCTTAGCTGCCTTGGCATCTTTGACCTCAGACTTCTGCGCACTCAGCACACTGCCAAAAGCCCCAGGCTGTATCTTTTAGTTCAATCTCTATTCCTCATGAAATCATTTGGCAAATGCATTTATTTTTGAGGCGTAAGGAAGGTTTACTGGGGAAATGACATTTAAATGGAGACATAGAGGAAAATAGGAATGAAGTGGTCACTGAAAGTTGGAAATGCAGTTGCAGAAACTTTGGTGGGTGGGCGAAAGTAGTGATGTGGGAGGTTGAACTAATGATCCTTAACCAAAGTACAGTGTCTGGTACAGGGCAAGCATTTAACAAATATCTTTGGGTTAAATATTAACTCTAATTCAATGAATATTTATTTAATGTCTCCTTTATTCTTAGCACTAGGTTATTAACTGAGGAAACAAAATTTAATATATCATGTGCTTTTCTTTCAAAAAGTTAAGAATAATCAAAGGAATGTTTCTTTAAAAAATTGGTTCCCATTCAACTGGTATGAATAAAGTGCTAGTTGCCATATTTAAAAAAAAAATTTTTTAAATAAATGTTTTATTTTTAACAAAAACTGTATATATTTAAGGCATACAAGTTGATGTTTTGACATACATGTATATAGTGAAATAATTAATGTAGTTACCCTAATTAACATATCCATCTCTTTTCATAGTTACCTTTTTTTGAGGGAGGTGATATTGTGAGAGCACCTGAAATTTATTTTCTTAGCAAATTTCCAGTATAAAATACATTATTAACTACAGTTATCATGTTATACATTAGCTCTCTAGAGCTTAATAATCTTACAAAACAGCAACTTTGTACCCTTTGACCAACATCTCCCCATTTCCCTTACCTCCCAACCCTGGTAACTACTATTCTACTCTCTGCTTCTATGAATTTGACTTTCTTAGATTCCACATATAAATGAGATCCTACAGTATCTTTCTTTCTGTGTCTGGCTTATTTTCCTTAGTATAATGTCTCCAGAAATATCCATGTTGTCACAAATGACAAGATTTCCATCTTTCTTAATGGCTGGATAATAGTCCATTGTGTACATATACCATGATCATGTGGTTTTTATCTTTCATTCTGTTAATGTTGTATGTCACATAGAGTGATTTGCATATGTTAAACTAACCATGCATCCCAGGGATAAATCCCATTTGATCACAATTGAGACTTAATTAATGAAATGAAACAGCTTATGATAATTATATGAGGAGGTAGAAAACTTCACACTACCCAGGGGATATTTGTGAAAATGGAATGGTGAAGATTGTGGAATGGATGGTCAGAGAACATCTAGTCAAATTTTAATTCGGTGTTGAACAAAAATGGGACCTGGAGACTCAGTAGGTTCTGACCACTGTAATCAGTGAAACTATGATAAGAATCTTGGTTGCAAGCCCTTTGGCAGCTGTCCTCACCTAGATTCACCCCAGCACAATGCTGTACTTCTTGTCTTTGGAATCTTCTTTCTTTGCTGGGGTTTCTCCTAATATGTCTTACTTCCACTTTGGAATCTTCTCTCTTCCACTCATCAACTTTCCACTGTGTACATTCCCTATCTCTTTATCTTAACTAAACCTGATTGCCTGGGAAGGGTACATGTGCTTCTCAGCTCTGTTGAAGAGAATTTGCCTACTCCCCTCTTCTAAGACACTATTGTGTTGACCTTCTCCTAGCTCCTTACCATATTTCTAAATCGTTGGTTTGCAATCTTCATGGCAAAACAGTTTACTCACTGGCACCAATGTTATCCAGCTATGAAACAACATGCTATTGTTTCAGAATCCTTTACTGACCACCCAGTTTCTTTTCCTCATTTGTTAAAGACTTTGCCACTGGGTTCTTGATCCTTAAACCATTTCAATACCTCAGTCCTGGTAACTTCACCCAATGTGGATGTTACCATTAGACAGTGTGATCTCAAAATGCCTAGACCTCCTTACAGCCTCTACTATCTTCCACAATCCATATGTGAACTTTACTACAATCACCTCAATTAGATTCAGTTGTATATGGCACCTTTCACCTCTGTGGTTTTCATAAAGTAGAAGCTATTTGTCTTTACCTATGCTCTAACTTAAATAGCATTTCAATTATTGCTTTTTGAGGACTTGAAGAAGCTAATTATGAAACCATATAACCTACTCCTTTGGCAGCTCTTTGGTAGACTGGTCTATATTTTTCTTGGAATTTGATATGTTAAAAATGCCTATTTCTTTTGCAATAACTTTCATCAGTTTATATTTCCAGATATTCATCCATTCCCATCTAGTTTCTAACTTTCTTTGAATAGAGTTGAAAAATATAATTTCTTAAAATTCCTTGAAATTTCTCTGTATTGTGGTCTTTCACTCATTGTAAGTCTAAATTTGTGTTTCTTTTTCTTAGGTGAATTAGTGATCTTTCCTTTCCTTCTTTCTCAGTCTGTGTCTACCTCTTTCATTCTTCTTTCTCTTTTTAGAATAATTTTCCTTCTCCCCCAAAGGCAACCAAAATTATGAAAATACAGTGTTCCAAAGCATCTCAGATATTTTTGCTACATACATATGTGCATGTGTATATGCATATATATACACATATACATATATATATATATATATATATATATATATATATATATATATACTAACATTTTACAACATTTAAAAACTACATCCTGTTTGTAGTAGGAAAGGAATGATATCGGGGCATATCAGGCAATTAGAACACACTTTAATTGCTTTGTACATAAAGTGCTGATATTTATTAAAGGTACTCTACTTTATTCATTTTTATTTATCAGTGCTCTGTAAATGTTTTAAGAAGTGTTCAGCTTTCTTTTGCTTACCATCTGTGAGAAAAACCTATAGACATTGTCTAGTACTTTCCCTAGAGCTATTTGCATTTCTTTATTTCTTAGACTGTAAACTATGGGATTAAGCAGAGGAGTCAGTACTGTATATGTCACTGCCATCAGCATATCTTCACTAAACGAATCACTGTCCTTGGGTCTCAAATAGACAAAGCCAGCAAATCCATAGTGTATGCACACTACAGTGAGGTGAGAGGAGCAAGTATAAAAGGCCTTATACCTCCCCTTTGCAGAGGGCATCTTCACAACGGTGGACACAATGAAGACATAGGAAATCATAATTAAAATGAAGCTGCCCACCAACACAAAAGCAATGAATGCAAGAAGGATCATTTTCTGAAAAAACGTATAATCACAGGCAAGGGAGACTACCGGTGCGATGTCACAAAAAAAGTGCTGGATGGTGCTGGCGTCACAAAAGGACAAGTTGAATACTATGAGGACAATGCACAACGACACCACAATCCCAGTGACAGAAGAGGCCATCATGAGCTGCAAGCAGATCTTGTGGGTCATGAGGATGGGGTAGTGCAGTGGGCTGTGAATGGCAGTGTAACGGTCATAGGACATGGCGGCCATGATGAAGCAGTTATTGCCCGCCAAGCCAAGGAAGAAGAACATCTGTGTGGCGCACTCAGGCAGAGAGATGGTCTTGCTGTCTGAGAGCAGGTCCACCAGCATTCGGGGGATGGTGACCAGGGTGGTACAGGTTTCTGAAAAGGACAGGCCAGAGAGGAAAAAGTACATGGGGGTGTGAAGGTTGTGACTGAGCTTGATGGCCACCATTACGGACACATTTGCAGCGAGGATAGTCACATGGGAGAAAAAGACCATCACAAAGAGGAGATCCTGCAGGTCTGGGAGACTGGAAAATCCCCGCAGGATGAATGTGCTCACTGTGGTTCGATTGCCCATCATCTAGGAGGCTCAGTAACTTTCTCCACAGAAGCAAATATTCTTGATTCAAGACTCTGGTGAGATTATAAAGAGCACTGATGACATCAAGGATCCCTGGGCAACAGCAAGACAATTCTCAGTGAGAGACCCTGAGAAATGGGAATTAAATTCTCCTTGCTGAATTCAAGGCCAGGACTCAGACTGATGAGAAAGATTCTAGTAGGAGATTCTGTATGAATGTCATAAAGTATGCCTGAATTTTTCCTGGGAACCCCCTCATTTATCTCTCCTTTATCTCCTCTGCAGTCAAAATCTGCACAAAAGAGGGAAAGATGAAAAATACTTGTTTTCCTACCTACAAGAGGGGTAGCAGATGTAAAATGTTTGCATGTGATCTAGTTATAGTCTGGCACACAGAAGTGCCTGACAATGTGGACTCAATGCAAGTTTAAGAAGTAAGAAAATGTTTTTGAATGGCTTCCAAACATTCTTGGAAAGTAGTCCTACCCTCAGAGGTACTTCCCAGGAGGCAGTGGCTGCTTGGCTAACAAGTAGGCCACCATGAACAGACCTAATAAATGAATTTACTGTTGAAGTTTGTACTGATTTTCTCTCCGTGACAATACGTTAAGGCTGGAGGTGTTCAATAACTGTCTCCCATTCATGCAGATCTTGAAGGCAAAATGGTATGGCGAGACCATCCCCATCCTAGATGGCTCATTTGTGATCATGATGTCAGGATTAATTCTTGAGCTCTCAGGAGAATTGCCAGGATATTTTCTAACTAATATACTAGTGGAAAGGGCTGCTTTTCAGTGCAGCTCTTTTTAGAGCTTAAGTTCCTCTGGTCATTTTCATGAGTTCATCCATTCTGCTGCAAGTGAGATGACAGTATGAAGGACAGGGATTTTCCAAACAATATGTGGTTTGGTTTCAGTCACTATTGTCAAGGAAGTAAAGGAGAACAGTGAGAAGACATGGGCATGGAATTAATGGTTGAGTAAAGAATGGTAGAGACACACTGGGAAGTATTTTGTAAGATCTACAAAGCTTAAAGAAAATATACCTTTAGCTGAAAAGTTTGTGTGTCCTTTATGAATTACTGGGCAAAATTTACATGTCAAGTAACCAGTATTTACTCAATATCTGACATGTGCTGGTCAATATGCTGTGTGTTTGATAGAATTTTCTTGTTAAATTTCTCCCAGCAATTCTGCATAATAAGCATTTCAATCCTGATGTTACAGAAATTGACACTTGGGTAGAGGTTATTTAATTGACTACCCAAAGCCAGTGCATTGATTCCACAAATATTTACTTAATGTCTATGATGTGTTGTCAATCACATGTGTGGGAACTGTAACATGGGATAAGACATATAACCTCTTCTATCTCAGATAGAGAAAAATGCCATCAAGAGAATTAAATGAAAGTTATATTACTAAATGGCTATTTTGAACTGTAGAATCAGGAAAGCCCTTTCTAAGGAACTTACCCTTACTTTGTGATTGAAATGCAGTAAGCAGCCCACCATTGAAAGATCTAGGGGGGGGGGGAGACAACACACCAGAAATAGCTAGTGCAAAGATCTCACAGTGGGAACGAGCTTGACCTGTTCAAGGGATATGAAGACAATCAGTGTATGCAGAACACCTGTCTCATGTGTCACCTTAAACACCCTGTGAGAGAAATAGTAATATTGTGCCCATGCTTGAGATAAGGAAACCATGGCTTAGGAACTTACTTTGTGAAGGCAATAAAGTTTGTTAATAAATTCTGTGTTCATATTTGATTGCATTATGATGACATTTTTAACATCTGGCTTCTTTACTAGTCAAAGCAGAAGGCTATTTTACCAATTTGTCCACGTACTTGCAGCATAACCTGGTAAATCCAAGCATTTGTGTCATGAGAGTTCAACAAATAAATGGGGTGCCATCTGCCCCAGGGAGCCTCGCTGGGTTTTTTCTTAGGCGCACTGACTAATTCTTCCCAACTATGTTGTTTTCTCTCTTTAGTCTTTACCTAATTTGGACAGGTACTAAAGGTTATTTATTGGCTGTCTCCTTCAACACATTTCAATACCCATTAAGATATAGTCACATCACCTAGCAATATAACTACATATTGACATTTAATACATACTTATTTAATAAATAATGTGTAAACTCTCAGAGTGACATACTTGGAACAAAGCAAAAAAAGACTAGTATTTCTGATCTAAACAATAAGCTTCAGTTTCTGTAGCATAAAATGTTACCTGATTGCCATGACTGCTCCTACACCAAGGAGCATGTTGGGATCACCAGGGCAGTCTTCTTGAGAGTTATATATCCTCATTACAAGGCCAATCTTTCAAAGAAGAGAAAAGAAAAACTTCAGGAGAATTTGGTATGTTTAGGTTCAGAAACTCTCACTGTGATTGTTACTTCCTTTTTTTCATTTGTACTGATAATAAATATGACTTTCCTCATAATGCTCACGGGCACAAGTGATTGAGAATATGTTAATATGGCATCATTTCCATTGCTTCTGAGGGACAGAGTTTGAGGGAGATGTTTTCTGGCCCAGCATTTGTGATAAATTCACCCTCATTGGGATATACACTTCTGTGGACTGAAAGAGCCAATAATTGATTTCTTTCCCTGACAACCCTGTTATTCAGTTCAGTCATGCCCCACCCTTGCCGAGAGATCTAGGGACTTAGCATGCCTGATTTCTTTGAAATATCAGTGGAGACCTACAGGAATTTGAGGCTGCTTCTTGATACTAAGTCACCTTGCAGACTGTTTTGTCCACGCACTATATCAAAACCCTAAACAGTGGACACTGTAAACCAATCTACCTTCCAGGAGACACATCACAACCATGGCCAGCCTGGGGACCCCTGGGACCATCATGTCATTCATCATTCCACACCAGACTGAACTGGAGGGTTTTTCTGGCAGCTACACTTAATTTCAGGGCATGGAGCAATGTTCGAAGGTGAAGCAATGGGGAATATTTATCACCAAGTCTTTGGGAAAGTGCATTCAGCTTTCTTTCAACCCAATCAGAATAAATGTCAGCTTTGAGTCAGCTTTTCTACAATTTTCAGAAAAGATACAGTAATCTTCCCTTATCCATGGGGTTATGTATCAAGACCCCTAGTGGATGCCTGAAACTGCAGATAATACTCAAGCTTATATAGTGTTTTTTCCTTATACATAGATACTTTTTCATATAAAGGAAGTGCTTTATGACTTCTCTTTAGCATATTCGAATTGCTAACATCACTATTTTGTGCTTTGGGGCCTTTATTAAATAATATGTGGGTTACTTGAACACAAGCACCATGATACTGTGCCAGTCAAATTGATAACCAAAACAGCTACTAAGTGACTTACTGGGGTGAGGAGTAGCGCGAATACAGTGTGGGTATGCTTCACATCCTGGACTGGACAGAGTAGGACAGTGCAAGACTTCATCATACAACTCAGAATGGCCCACAATTTATTAAGAATTTTATATATCTTGAATTTTCCACTTAATATTTTCAGATCACAGTTGATACAGGGTGGGAAAATAAAGACTATGTTTTATTGAGTTATAGGTATGAATTCTGTTAGAAAATTTAACAATTTATGTATATTAGAGGTTTATGACGCTCATTTTTTCTGATTATACATGGTTTTCTAAGTTCATATATATGTATAAACTTATTTCCTTAGTTCTTACAGTGAGGGTATATTAGAGCCATCACCAAAGGATTGCTTGTTGTTTTAAAAACCACAAGTGCATGATTTTGAAATCATAGTGAGTGGTCAAAGGAAAAATGCAGGTGGATGGGGACAAGAATAATCAAACTGCCCATATTTTACAGTGAAATTTACAATTAAATAATGAGTGAAATATGGAAATTCCAGAAGGATTTTATACATGTTTTCTTGACTTCTCCCTACTTAATTCTTGTGATACAATGCAGTCACTTAATTAGCCTTGAGATTAGACCAGGAATGATTTTATAATGGAATAGGGAATTGAGCAGAATTAGAGGGGCCTGGGTTCAAATCCAAGCTCTGCTTCTATTACATACAAATTACATACAGTAATTTAATCTCCGTGATAACCACTTTTCTCCTGTGTAACATGGCTCTACATATACTTTCTTGCAAGGTTACAATACTATGCATACAGACCTGACAGATATTAAGTGCTCAGAACATGCTAGTTCTATTCCCATTTGCTAAAACTTCACATGTTTTATAGACGTTTCCTACAGGTGCCCAGCAGTACTTACCTGCTCACAGTTTCCTGGAACACTGCATGAGCTCTTCTGCTTAGTCAGCTGTGTGAAGTCGAGCCCTCTTGGCACACTTTGCTTTGGTCTAGAGTTTGCAGTCCTATCCTGTTTGCAGATTTCTAACCTCCTCACATTGCTATTGTCTGTGTTCTAATTATGCCAAGAATAGGAAAACAATAGCATTTATCTCCAGTTCAACTGTATTCTTGGTATTTTCAATACATTTTAACTGTCCATTAACACCCACAGCAACTTGGTTATTAGTGGATGGAGCACAATGTTCATGGTAAATTGAAATATAAAATAAAATTCCATTTTATGTCAAGGAGAAGTCACTTCCAATCTCTTAAAAAGACAAAACATTAATCTACATGAGGAACTCATTGCTCATGCACTGTTTTCTACAGTTCTTTCTGCAGTATTATTTAGGGATAAGTTTTTAAGCCATTTCCCCCTTTGAATCACTGTTATATGCTCAGTCTATGTCTGAGATTATGAAGTTCCTTATATCGATAGGGTAGAATCTTTTCTATTCCTTATGTCTGGAGCCGAGTTTCCTGTGAATTCCAATGAGAATTTTGTCACCTGAGACCATTACCCTTGGCACCACTTGGAGTTTCTTCCTCTCCATTAGACACCAGGAAGATTGTCCTCTGTGGACTTAGAACTCATTGTGGTGTCCACAAAACATTGTTTTATTCTGATGTGGCATCATGATTACTCAGTGAAGTTTGTTCTCATTTGTCTGAAAAGACAAACCAAGTAATTGAAACTCAACTTGTTCAAGTACATTTTGAAATGTGGGTGATTCCCTCTGGTATATTTTATTTCCTACTCAATATTTTTTTATATAGTTCTGAAATTTTGCCATGCCCCACAGGTCTTCTGTCCTATATACAGGCCTAGGGAGAGGGCCTGTCCTACTGGGGGTTGCCCAGGGAATCTGCCAGAAGAAAAGTAGAAAAGAATATGAACACATACATAGTCACGATCATTGTGGCTGCTTTCTCATGAAGAAACTCTTCTTTTTGCTAAAAAGGAAAATCTGCTGCAATCGACATCTCCATTTACTGTAGTTACACTCAAAAATTTTTTCTAGTATTTCAAGAAAAGTTTAAAGCATAAAGATAGTCTCTCCAATAAATGATGTAGAAAAACTTATACAAAAAAATGAAATTATTCCACCAGCTTATACCATACACAAAAATAAACTAAAAATGGATAAAAGACTTAAATATAAGTTGTGAAACTATAAAAATATTAGAATAAAACATAGGCAGAAAAATCTCAGACATCTAACATAGCAGAATTTTCACCTATGGCAAGAAAAAGAAAAGAAAAAATAAATGGGACTATATCAAACTAAAAAGTTTCTGCACAGAAAAAGAAACCAGCATCAAAATCAAAAGGGAACCCACTATATGGGAGAACATTTGCCAATGATACATCTAATAAGGGGTTAATTTCCAAAATGTATAAAGTACTCATACAGCTCAACAAAAGGAAGACAAATAATCCAATTAAAAAATGGGCAGAGGACCTGAATAGACACTTCTCCAAAGAGGACATAAAATTGGCCAAGGGACATATGAAAAAATGCTCAAAGTCACTAATCATCAGAGAGATTAAAACGACAATGAGGTACCACCTGATACCTGCCAGAATGGCTACCATCAATAAATTAACAAACAGCAAGTGCTGAGGAGCATGTGGAGAAAAAGGAACTCTAGTACACTGTTGGTGGGACTACAGACTGGTACAACCACTATGGGAAATAGTGTGGAGTTTCTCCAAAAAATTAAATACAGAACTTCCATTTGACCAGTGACTCAGTTGTAGGAATATGTCCTAAGAAGCTTGAAACACCAATAAGAATGAATATAAGCACCTCTATGTTTATAGCAGCACAATTTAGAATAGATAAAGTCTGGAAACAGCCCAACTGCCCATCAGTAGATGAGTGGATAAAAAAGCTGTGGTACATTTACACCATGGAATACTATGCAGCTATAAAAAATGAGGATCTCTTACCCTTTGAGACAACATGGAGGGAGCTGGAGGGTATTAGGCTAAGCAAAATAAGGCAGTCAAAGAAAGATAAGTATCACATTATCTCACTCATATGTGGAATCTAATGGACAAAATGAACTGATGAACGAAAGAGATCCAGAGACATAGAAGCATTGAACAGACTGAGGAATCTCAGAGGGAGGCAGGGGTGGGGGGGGGGGGGGTAGGAAGAAATTAACCAAATATGTGTATGCATAACCCATGGACACAGACAATAGTGCAGTGAAGGCCTGGGGAGGGAGCAGGAGGGGGATAAAGAGAGGGAGCAAGGAGACATTTATAATACTTTCAACAATAAATAATCCTGTATAATAATGAGGTGATTTGAAAATTAACCCTCATGCCCTCACAAGATGGCTGCCTACGACCAGGCCGGCAGGGGGCTTAGTGAGGGACGACCAAACAACTGAATAAGCAGGCTGCGTGGGGAGACCAGGCTGGCAGGGGAGTTAGTGAGGGATGACCAAACAATTGAACAAGCAGGTTGTGTGGGGTGACCAGGCCGGTGGGAGGGCCATGAGGGGTGACCAGGCCGGCAGGGTGGGGGCAGTTGTGGGCGACCAGGCTGCAGTGGGGGCAGTTAGGGGCAACCAGGTCAGCAGGGGGGGCCGTTAGGGGCAACCAGGCTGGCGGGTGGAGGGGGGGCAGTTAGGGGCGATCAGGCCAGCATGCAGAGGCAGTGAGGGGCAATCAGGCTGGTGTGGGGGGGCAGTTAGGGGCGACCAGGCAGGCAGGCAGGTGAGCGATTAGGAGCCAGCAGTCCAGGATTGTGAGAGGAATATCTATCTATTGGTTTAGGCCTGATCCCCAGGATCAGGCTTAAACTGGCAGTTGGACATCCCCCAAGGGGTTCCAGATTGGAGACGGTGCAGGCTGGCCTGAGAGGACCCCCCCCCACACACACACACCTGTGCACAAATTTCGTGCACCAGGCCTCTAGTTTTTTTATAAAAAGGAAAAATAAATAAATAGAATTGGCAAGAGTGAGCATCCTTGACTTCTTCCTGATCTTGGAGGAAAAACTTCAAGATTTTCACCACTCAGTATGATTTTAAAGCTGATCAGTAGAACACACACATTTATCAATTAAATTCACCATATTATATTGTCACCATTCATGGTGCTCTATAACAATTACAGTAGTAACATCAAAGATCATAAACCACTGATCACCACATCGTATACTATTAATAAGACAGTTTGAAATGTGAGAATTGCCAAAATGTCACACACAAACATGAAGTGAGCAAATGCTATTGGGAAAATGGTGCCAATAGATGTGATCAACACAGAATTGCCACAGATAATTAAATTTGTAAAAAATGCAGTTGGCAAAGCACAGTAAAATAAGGTATGCCTGTATATAAATAATTGTGGTCAGAGGGATTATGGTAAGGGGATGATTGAAAAGTCTTTTCTACTCTCTCTCACAGAAAGTAGTGAGCTAATTTACCTCCCCTTGCTTTGAATCTGAATGGGCTTTAGTGATTTGTTTACCAGTAGAAAACAGTGCAAATGATGTTCTGGGTCTCCTACGGCTATATCATAGGAAACACTACAGCTTCCTTTTTAGTCTCTTGGAATAGCTGCTATTGGCGTGTGAGCCACCTTATGTGAAATTCAACTACTCTGCTGGTAAGACCATATGGAAAGACTCTTAAGACTCTCAAGCCATCCTTGCTAAAGTGCCAGGCTTCTGAGTAAAGCCATCTTGGATTCTCTACACATGCCGAGATGCCACCTGAATATTACCAAGTGATTCCTGTTAATGCCATGTAGAAGAAAAGAAATGCTGAGTCAAACCCAACCTGAATTTCTGATTACAAAGCAATGTAATACACAATAATGATTTTGAAGTGCTGGCGAGGATGCGGAGAAAAAGGAACCCTCGTGCACTGCTGGTGGGAATGCAGACTAGTGCAGCCACTGTGGAGAACAGTATAGAGTTTCCTCAAAAAACTAAAAATGGAACTCCCATTTGACCCAGTGATCCCACTTCTAGGAATATTTCCCAAGAAACTACAAACACCAATCAGAAAGGATATATGCACCCCTATGTTCATAGCAGCACAATTTACAATAGCTAAGATTTGGAAACAGCCTAAGAGCCCATCAGATGAGTGGATTAAAAAACTGTGGTACATCTATACAATGGAATGTTACACTGCTGTAAAAAGGAAGGAACTCCTACCATTTGCAACAGCGTGGATGGAGCTGGAGAGCATTATGCTAAGCAAAATAAGTCAGTCAGAGAAAAATAAATATCACATGATCTCACTCATTTATGGATTATAATGAACAACATAAACTGATGAAAAAAAACAGATCCAGAGACAGAGACACATCGATCAGATGCTCAAACCTCAGAGGGAAGGTAGGGGAAGGAGGGGGTGAGGGGGAGCGATCAACCAAAGGACTTAACTGCATGCATATAAGCATAACCAGTAGACACAGACACCAGGGGTGTGAGGGCATGAACGAGAGGGGGGGGGGCAATGAGGGGATAAGGACACATATGTAATACCTTAATAAAGAAAAAAATAAAATAAAATAATGATTTTGTTTTAAGCCACTGAGTTTTGAGTGACTTGTTATGCAGTAATGGATAACATGAACATCACTTTTCCTCAACTAATAAATGACATTCCATTCACATTTACCAAATAATTGAAGCCAAACATTTCTGAGGTTTTTCTCAATATCTTTTTTAAAACATATCTCTTAAGTTTTTTTTTCCCAATTACAATTGATATACAATATTACATTAGTTTCAGGTGTAGAACAGAGTGATTAGGTATTTATATTAGAAGTGATCATCCCAATGTACCCATCTGACACTGTTCTTAGTTATTACAATATTGGTGACTGTTTTCCCTATGCTGTACTTTACATGCCCATGAAGGTTTGTACAACTAACAATTTGTACTTCTTAATACCTTCACCTTTTTTACCCATCCCCCCAACTCCACTCACATTTGTCAACCATCAACTTGTTCTTTGTATTTATGAGTTTGTTTCTGTTTTATTTTATATTTTCGATTCCAAATATAAGAGAAATCATGGTATTTGTCTTCCTCTGACTGACTTATTTAACTTAGCATAATACCCTCTAGGTCCATTCATGTTGTCACAAATGGAAATATTTCATTTTTTATGGCTAAGTCATATTCAATGGATATAACACATTTTCTTCATTCATTTGTCTGTTAATGGACACTTAGGTTGCTGTCACATCTTGGCTATTGTAAATAATGTTGCAGTAAACATAGGTGTGCAGATATATTTTCAAATTAGTATTTTGCATTTTTTTTTCAGATAAATACCCAGAAGTAGAAGTGCTGGATCATGAGGTAGTTCTATTTTAACTACTTGAGGAACCTCCATACCATTTTCCATAGTGACTGTATCAGTTTAGAATCCCAACAACAGTGCACAAGGGGCCCTTTTCTCCATGTCCTCATATACACTTGTTTGTTTGTTTTTGTTTTTATGATAGCCATTATTGACCCAATGATCCCACTTCTAGGAATATATCCCAAGTGTGAGGTGATATCTCATTATGATTTTAATTTATCTGATGATTGGCAATTTGAGCATCTTTTCTTATATCTATTGGCCATCTGTATGTTTTCTTTGGAGAAATGTCCATTCAGGCCTGCTGCCCATTTTTTAACCAGAATATGTGTGTGTGTGTGTGTGTGTGTTAAAAAAAGAATAGATATTAATTCTTCTTTGAATGTTTGGTAAAATATACCTGTGAAACCATCTGGTTTAGGAATTTTGCTTGTTGGGAGTTTCTAAATCACTGATTTGATTTTATTAATAGTTATTTGTTCAGATTTTATTTTCAACCTGATTCAGCCTTGGAGGATTATATGTTTCTAGGATTTCCTCCATTTCCTCCAGGTTGTCTAATTTGTTGGGATATAATTGATCACTCAATTTCCTTTTATTATTATATTTATGATATATTATTATATCAAATCCCACTAAATAACAGGCTTCACTAATCAATTATTTTTTTGAGAAACACTCTCTTCAGAGCGCCCTTAATGTCATTGTTCCGGAGGCTATAGATGATTGGGTTCAGCATGGGGATCACCACCGTGTAGAACACAGATACCACCTTGTTCTGTTCAGTTGAGTAACTGGACTTGGGCAACACATAAATGAATGTGAGGGTCCCAAAGTACAGACTTACTGCTGTGAGGTGGGCGGTGCAAGTGGAGAAGGCCTTGTGGCGCCCCTCATTGGAGCGCATCTTCAGGATGGTGATGAGGATGTACATGTAGGAGACAATTATGACAAACACTGTGCACACAATAATTGAGCCAGCTGTAAATGAGGGGACAACTGCAGGGATGCTGCTCTCAGAACAGGAGAGTTCAACCAGAGGAGCAAAATCACAGAAAAAATGATTCACTCGATTTGGTCCACAGAAGAATAAAAAATAGTAGCAAATAGCAAAGGAGGAAGCATTGAGAAAACTACCCACATAAGCCACTATGAGCAACTGAACACAGACTTGTGTGGACATTTTGGTTGAATAAAACAGTGGTTTGTAAATTGCCACAAAGCGGTCATATGCCATGTTAGCCAGAAGGAGGCACTCCACTGTCCCAAAGAGAGAACCTGAACCAAGCTGGGTGACACATCCATGATAGGTGATTGTATTTCTCTCCACCATGAAATTTACAAGCATATTGGGTGTGATAGAAGTTGAAAGGCATATGTCAGCAAAGGCCAACTGGCTCAGAAAAAAATACATAGGATGATGAAGCTGAGGAGAGATACTGATAAGAATGATTGTGCTGAGGTTGCCAAATACAGTCACCAGGTAGATACACAGGATGATCATGAAGAGGATGACTTTAAGGATGGGGTCATCAGTTAAGCCCAGTAGAATGAAGCCTGTCACTGCCGTGTGGTTTCCATCCCACAGGGAATCCATGAGATAATGTTGCTGCTACCAAATGAACCGGTGATGAAAGATTATGTTAAAGAAATTTTAATATTTTCAGTAATACACATCAGAGTTATTAGCAACAAAATAATTATTCATGCTAGGTTTGGAGGGGTTTTTTTAGAGTCCAGAGCTACATGCAGTGAATCTTGTATATTTTAAAAATTATTTTTAGCAGAAACATGAGGGAACCCAATTCCCATAATGTAGATCTTTTTCTGTTTATATTTTCAATTTGTAAAATGTTCTTAAATGGCTTTAAATCTATCATTAAAAACATAAGGCTTATAAGAATAGCAAATAGGAATTGTCAATATAAAAGTGTAAGTAAATGTAGGATTATATAATGGAGATGTGAATTAATAGCTAACAGTTATTGCAAGTTTACTAAATGGTAAGCACAGTGTGAAAATTTTAGATATATAGTTCTATATTAATTTTCATGAAATAATTTTGAGAACTTACATTTATAGACGAAGAAACTGATTTGATATTGTAAAGTGACAGCAAGTTTACATAGCAAGTGGTGGAATCAAGTTGTGAATCTCAGGTAGTTTGAAGCCAGTCCATTTCTTTTATAACTGCACTATAAATGAAATTAATACTCATAATGAAGTTGAGTCTCTCAGAAATGGGTGGATAACAAATTACCCTTTTTACAGCTACTGTGTAAAAGAGGTGCATAATTAATCAGAAAGAGTACAGTTTCTATCAGTAAAACAAGATCATTTTTTAAAAGGAGAATTATAATTTTTAATAGGACAAAGAAGAAATAGAAAGAAATTCACATTGAGATAACAAATAAAGACACCTATTGTAAGTTTATTAGTATATTTAACATTTCCAATTACACTACCATTATATTGAGTAGTTTGAAATCAACCTAAATATTGTATAAATTTATTTAAGCAAATAAAATAATTTCCGAACATAACAATGTTTTATAAATAGAATATTACAGAGTGAAACAAATTTAGTTTCAACATAATAAGCAGCTGAATAAAGTTACAGCCTAAAAAGTTCAGAAGCTTACCCAGGTTCACCCAGCTCATGGCCAGGTTAAACCTCATCTCCAAGTTTTCTGGCTGTATGTTCTGGACTTGGTCAAAAGTATCTGCTTGCGAGAGTGAACTTTCTCTTCCCATGGAAGAACGAAACCCATGTGTCCTTGGCCGGCAAAGAGCAGAGCAGAGAAGCAGAGCTGTCTAGCCCAAAGCGCCTGACCCATTGGCATTGAATTGGCCGCAAGGATTATTTATTGACCCATTCAATCAGGGTTAGCTATCATGAAAATCCTTCAGTGACTGCCCACAGCTTACAGCAGTGGGTTTTCACGCTTTGCTTGCGGAAGGCTGGAGTACGTTTTCAATGTAAGCTTTTCGGTACTGGGGGTGAGTGAGGGAGGGGAGAGCATTGACACATAAAAGATTATTCGGGGTCTACTTTTGTTTCAAAATTTATATTAACATTCTGGGTAGGAAACTCTCTTGTTTTCCCTGGAGCTTTTAAGTTGAACCTGCTAGTTTCGTAATTCTCTTAGTCAATTCAGCGAATATTTAGAATCATATTGCAGGGGGACCATTATAATTTCCTCTAAAATATTGCCTTTAAAGTTCAATATATTCCTCTTTTATTTCTAAGTGCTCCAAATGTCTGATTAATCAATATTATCTTCTGATTTATATAATACTTGAAAATTTTTTCAAAAATATGTTAAATATAAAATATAGTAACTCCAGTATTTTATATAAACTTAAAAAAGCATCTAAGTATTTTCAACTTAAAATCATAAGCCTAAAAGTAACACATTTTATATTAGATTCACAAGTCTAATTTGTTGGATACTTTAATATGCAAATTTTCTTAAACATTTATGGACTTGAATATTAATTTACACAAAAAGTTTCCTAAATGTAACCTTAAACCGTTAGTATGTATTTGATTTATTTAATAATTTCTATACCTTTTTTATTTCCTGGGTTACAAAGGCACTTATCAGATAAGAAAACAATCATATCATTTCAACTTGAGTGGCTCGAGGCTTCTGATACCAAGTTCTAAGTTTATCTTTGAGCAGAGAAAAATGGGGCCTCCGGCTTGCCCAAGGTGACTCTAGCCACAGGGCTTGATGCTTGCCCAAGAAATTGGAGCAGGGCTTGGGTCCCTGGCCTTTAAAATGGTCACTTTAAAGCCATTCTTCTACCAAAATAAATAAATAAATAAATAAAATAAAAGTATCTGGTTGCCTGTAAGCCAAAGCATTCAGAACAATGAATAAATGGAAATTTTGGATATTTACAAACGGCAAGTCTCCAAAGCATCTCAAGGCCAGTGAATTAATTAGCATATGGTTGAGTGCCAAGTTTAGATAGTGGGAAAGATCATGTGAATTTCTGGTCTTATGGGTGGATAAACAAGGAGTCCTGGTACCCTGAATTATATTTGTTTATACCCACTAAATAGACTGTAGAAACTTAGGTTAATTCAGCTAAGGTTACTTGCTAGCTGACTGCTGGATTACATCTGCCTTGTTTCTCCACCAGGTCTTGTGAGTGCAATTTTAGAGAATATATGGAAATCATAGATTCTTCACAAAAGCCAAATCTTACCTGTTGACATAGGAATTCATTCATCTTACAACAATAAATTCAAAATCATTATAGTTATATAGTAGGCATGTTTTTATTATTGTTTGCCTTTGGGGATAAACCTCTGAAGATTCTAGAGATTCAAATGTGAATTCAAAAGCACCAGGCATCATTATCACATTCTCAAGTGAGTATTGAGCAGTTCACTTCACACAAACACAAGTATCTTTAATGAGACTGCCAATTTTCCACAGTGGCTGCAGCAACCTTCATTCCCACCAACAGTGCTTGAGGGTTCCCTTTTGTTCACATCCTCACCAACACTCGTTGTTTGTTCATTTATGGATGATAGTCATTCTGACAAGTGTGAGGTGATATCTCATTGTGATTTTAATTTGCATTTTTCTGATGATTAGTGACATTGAGCATTTTTTCATATGTCTGTTGGCCACCTTCATATGTCCTCTTTGGAGAAGTGTCTATCCAGGTCCTTTCCCCATTTTTTTTTTTTTTACTTCCACTAGTTTTTATTGGTTAACATCTTGGTGTTTGCAAACTGTTTAATCTTTTTAAAAAATCTTTATTGTTGAGAGTATTACAGATGTCCCCCAGTTCTCCCCCATTACCCTCCTCCACCCAGTTCCCACCCCACCCTAGGCCTTCAGCACCCTATTGTTTGTGTCCATAGGCAATGCATGTATGCATATAGTTTTTGGTTAATCTCTTCCCGCCTCCTCCTCCCTCCAGCACTTCCCTCTGAGATTTATCAGTCTATTCCATGTTTTCATGCCTCTGGTTCTATTTTATTGATCAGTTTATTTTGTTCATTAGATTCCTTGTTCATTTATTTGGATTTTTAGATTCAGTTGTTGATAGATATGTATTTATTGCCATTTTATTATCTTACTAGAGGCCTGGTGCATGAAATTCATGCAGGGTAGGTTCCCTATGCCTGGCCTCCCCACCTCCTCCTTCCCTCGCTCCCTCAGTGCCTCCCACCACTGCTAGTTGCCCACCATGTTCCGCGTCGCCGTCTGGTGGTCAGTGCACATCATAGCAAGCGGTTGAACTCCCAATCATACAATTTGCATATTAGCCTTTTATATATACACTAGAGGCCCGGTGCACGAAATTCGTGCACGGGGGGCAGCGGGGAGTGTGTCCCTCAGCCTGGCCTGCACCCTCTCCAATCTGGGACCCCTCATGGGATAACCAGCAGTTGGACATCCCTCTCACAATTCAGAACTGCTGGCTCCTAACTGCTCACCTGCCTGCCTGATTGCCCCTAACTGCTTCTGCCTACCAGCCTGATTGTCCCTAACTGCTCCCCTGCTGGCTTGATTGCCCCTAACTACCTCTGCCTCGGCCCACACCTGGTATCCAGGATTCCCTCCTCCAGCTGACCACAGGCACCCAGGATCCGGGCTTCCCTCCCTCTGATCAGCCATAGGCGCCCAGGCTGGCTGCAGCCTCAGGGGATGGTGGACAGGGGGCTTTGCCTGTGCTGCAGCTGCAAGTGCTGGCACCCAGGACTGCAGGGTGGGCGGCTTCTTTGTCTCCCAGGCCACAGCCAGCCACAGGTGCTGGTGCCCGGGACTGCAGGGTGGGCGGATTCTCCATCTACCATGCTGTAGCCAGCTGCAGGTGCTGGCACCTGGACCACAGGGTGAGCGGCTTCTCTGTCTCCCAGTCCACAGCCAGCCACAGTTACTGGTGCCCAGGACCGCAGGGTGGGTGGCTTCTCTGTCTCCCAGGCCACAGCCAGCCGAAGGTACGGGTGCCAAGGACTGCAGGGTGGGCGGCTTCTCTGTCTCCCAGGCCACAGCCAGCCACAGGTGCTGGTGCCCAGGACCGCAGGGTGGGCGGCTTCTCCATCTCCCGAGCTGCAGCCAGCCTCAGGTACTGGTGCCCAGTTTCTCCATCTCCCCCAGGACGTGGGGCGGGTGGACATGGGGTGGGCAGCTTCTCCAGCTGGCTGTAGCCTGGGATCATAGGGCAAGTGGCTTCTTCATCTCCCAGATCGCATCCACCCTCAGGTACTGGCACCCGGTTTCTTGTCTCCCCCAGGACGTGGGGAGGGCGGCTTCTCCAGCTGGCTGTAGCCTGGGATCATAGGGCAGGCAGCTTCTTCATCTCCCAGGTCGCAGCCAGCCTCAGGCGCTGAGGCCGGGTTTCTCAGTCTCCCCCAGGAGGTGGGGCAGGCGGACCTGAGGTTTCTGCTGCTGGCTGCAGCCTGGGATCACAGGGCAGGTGGCTTCTTCATCTCCCAGGCTGCAGCCAGCCTCAGGCACTGGCACCTGGTTTCTTGTCTCCCCCAGGACGTGGGGTGAACCGCTTCTCCAGCTGGCTGAGGCCTGAGATCACGGGGCAGGCAGCTTCTTGGTCTCCATGGCTGCAGCCAGCCTCAGGTGCTGGGCCCGGTTTCTCTGTCTTCCCAGGACGTGGGGCAGGTGGATGTGAGGCAGGCGGACCTAAGGCTTCTGAGGCTGGCTGAGGCCTGGGATCATGGGGCAGGGGGCTTCTTGGTCTCCGTGGCTGCAGCCAGCCTCAGGCGCTGGGGCCCAGTTTCTCCGTCTCCCCAGGGCGTTGGGCAGGCGGACCTGAGGCTTCTGAGGCTGGCTGCAGCCTGGGATCATGGGGCAGGCGGCTTCTTGGTCTCTGTGGCTGCAGCCAGCCTCAGGCGCTGGCGCCTGACTTCTCCAACTCCCAGAGACCTGGAGAGGCTGGGGGGCGGGGCTGCCGCCATGTTTTCAGTTTAATTGCATACTCACTCAGATTGAATGGTGGGCGTGGCTGGGGCGTGGCTGGTGGGCGTGGCTTGTGAGTGTAGCGGAGTGATGATTTGCATATTACTCTATTATTAGATAGATATTTTTTCCCCCTTCTTTTTCTTCTTCTTAAGAATACCCTTCAACATTTCATGTAGTACTGGTTTGGTGGTGATGAACTCGTTTAGCTTTTTCTTGTCTGTGAAGCTCTTTATCTGACCTTCAATTCTAAATGATAGCTTTGCTGGGTAGAGTAATCTTGGTTGTAGGTCCTTGCTAGTCATCACTTTGAATATTTCTTGCTACTCCCTTCAGCCCTGCAAATTTTCTGTTGAGAAATCTGCTGACAGTTGTATGGGTACTCCCTTGTAGGTAACTAACTGCTTTTCTCTTGCTGCTTTTAAGATTATCTCTTTGTCTTTAACCTTTGGCATTTTAATTATGATGTGTTTTGGTGTAGGCCTCTTTGGATTTATCTTGTTTGGGACTCTCTTTGCTTCCTGGACTTGTAAGTCTATTTGTTTCACCAAGTAGGGAACATTTTCTGTCATTATTTCTTCAAATAGGTTTTCAATATCTTAGCTAAATTTTTAATTGGATTGTTTTGTGTTGAGTTGTATAAGTTCTTTATAAATTATCATTGGTGAATATGTTCTCTCATTCAGTGGGTTGTCTTTTCATTTTGTTGATGGATTCCTTTGCTGTGCAAAAGCTTTCTAGTGTGTTGTAGTCCCATTTGTTTATTTTTTTTGTTTGTTTTCCTTGCTCAAAGAGATATATCAGAAAAAATATTGCTACAAGAAATCTCTGAGATACTACTGCCTACATTTTCTTCTAGGATATTTATGGTTTAGAGACTTACATTTAAGTTTTTAATCCATTTTGAGACTATGCTTGTTTATGCTGTAAGGAGGTGGTCTAGTTTCAGTTTTTTGCACAATATTCCCAACACCATTTATTGAATAGATTGTCTTTACCCCATTATACGTTCTTGCCTTTTATTGTTAAATATTAATTGACTGTAAAGGCATGGGTTTATTTCTGGACTCTATATTCTGTTCCACTGATGTATATGCCTGTTTCTTTTTAATGTATTTTCATTGATTTCAGAGAGGAAGG
Source organism: Cnephaeus nilssonii (assembly GCF_951640355.1). Taxonomy (NCBI): domain Eukaryota; kingdom Metazoa; phylum Chordata; class Mammalia; order Chiroptera; family Vespertilionidae; genus Cnephaeus; species Cnephaeus nilssonii. The sequence continues at coordinate 38,314,879 of NC_137084.1, read as the reverse complement.
GAGAGGGATAGAGAGATATGGAAACATCAATGATGAGAGAGAATCATTGGTTGGCTGCCTCCTGCATGCCCCCCTACTGGGGATCGAGCCCACAACCCAGGCATGTGCCCTTGACTGGAATCAAACCTAAGACCCTTCAGTCCGCAGACCGATGCTCTATCCACTGAGCCAAACCAACTAGAGCTATATATGCCTGTTTTTATGCCAGTATCATGCTGTTTTCACTACTGTGGCCTTGTAGTGTAGTTTGATATGCAGATATTTTGTTGAGGATTTTTGCCTCTATATTCATCAGGGATATTGGCCTATTATTTTCATGTTTTACCTTGTATTTGTCTGATTTTGGTATCAAGGTAATGCTGGCCTCATAAAATGAGCTTGGGAGCCATCCATCCTCTTCAATTTTTTGGAACACTTTGAAAAGCATAGGTATTAATGCTTTTTTTGGATGTTTGGTAAAATTTACCTGTGAAGCCATCTGGTTTAGGACTTCTCTTTGTCTTTTGTTGGTTAGAAATTTTAAAATTACTGATTTGATATTATTAGTTGATATTTGTCCTTTCAGATTTTATTTTTCTACCTGATTCAGCCTTGGAGAATTATGTTTCTAGGATTTCCTTTATTTCCTCCAGGTTGTATAATTCGTTGGGATATCATTGTTCAAAGTATTTATATGTATGTATGTATGTATGTATGTATGTATTTATTTATTTATTTTTAAATAAAACTTTATTGTTCAGATTATTACAGATGTTCCTCTTTTTTCCCACCATAGCTCCCCTCCACCCGATTGCCCCACACACACTCCATGCCCTTACTCCCGCCACTGTCCTCATCCATAGGTGTAAGATTTTTGTCTAATCTCTTCCTGCACCCTTCACACCCCTTTCCCCCTGAGAATTGGCAGTCCACTCCCTTTCTATGCCCCTGATTCAATTATATTCACCAGTTTATTCTGTTCATCAGATTTTTTATTCACTTGATTTTTAGATTCACTTCTTGATAGATATGTATTTGTTGTCACTTTGTTGTTCATAATTTTTATCTTTACCTTTTTCTTCTTCTTCCTCTTCTTAAAGAATACTCTTCAGCATTTCATATAATACTGGTTTGGTGGTGATGAACTCCTTTAGCTTTTTCTTGTCTGTGAAGCTCTTTATCTGACCTCCAATTCTAAATGATAGCTTTGCTGGGTAGAGTAATCTTGGTTGTAGGTTCTTGCTGTTCATCACTTTGAATATTTCTTGCCACTCCTTTCTGGCCTGCATAGTTTCTGTTGAGAAATCAGCTGACAGTTATATGGGTACTCCCTTGTAGGTAACTAACTGTTTTTCTCTTGCTGCTTTCAAGATTCTCTCTTTGTCTTTTGCCCTTGGCATTTTAATTATGATGTGTCTTGGTGTGGTCCTCTTTGGATTCCTCTTGTTTGGGATTCTCTGTGCTTCCTAGACTTGTAAGTCTATTTCTTTCACCAGGTAGGGAAAGTTTTCTGTCATTATTTCTTCTAATAGGTTTTCAATATTTTGCTCTCTCTCTTCTTCTGGCACCCCCATAATTTGGATGTTGGTACGCTTGAAGTTGTCCCTGAGGCTCCTTACACTATCTTCATATTTTTGGATTCTTTTTTCTTTTTGTTTTTCTGGTTGGGTCTTTTTTGCTTCCTCATATTTCAAATCTTTGGTTTGATTTTTGGGGTCCTCTAGTCTACTGTTGAATTTCTGTATATTATTCTTTATTTCAGACAGTTTATGCTTAATTTCTGACCAGTCCTTTTCCATTTTTTTGGCATTCTCATTAAGATCCTTGAAGGACTCACTAAGTTTCTCAGATGTTTCTAGAAGATTCTTGAGTAACCTTATAACTGTGGTTTTGAACTCTATATCCAGTAGTTTGCTTTCCTCCATTTCTTTCATTCGTGACATGTTTCTTTGTCTCTGCATTTTGGCTGCTTCCCTGTGTTGATGGAGTGGCTTTGTGTGGTAGGTGACCTATAGGGCCCAGTGGCTCAGCCTCCCCAATCACCTGAGGTGGATTGGTGCACCCCTTTGTGGGCTGGGTGCACAGTTTTGTTGTAGTTAAGCCTTGATTGCTGTTGGTACACTGGGAGTAATTGATCTCCAAGCCAATTGGCTGTGAGGACCCGCTGTGTCTATAATGGAAGAACTGCTGTGCTGGAGACACCCTTATGGGGCAAGACTTGCTTCAGTGGGGCTTTGGTGCTCATTGAGTCTGCCTCTTGAGTGTGTCACTTATGGATGTGAGGAGTTGAAATCTGGTATTGTCTCACAAAGACCACTAGGTACACTGGCTCATGGATCTCTAAGGAGGTGCAAGTCAGCTACTGCCTGAGGCCACCCAGCAGGAGCTACAGGGAGATCTGCAGATTTCTCCTCTTTGTTTGGGGTTTGGAAGTTTTGGCGCTATCTGACCCAGCTGCAGTTTGTTAGGTTAAGCTGCAAAAGGGCAGGCCATTCATATGCAAAAGCCGCTGCGCACAGTTTGGGTGGGTTTGTAAACTGGGTGGGGTGGGGTCTCAGGGAATCACCAGGGTGTAGCAAACAGCGATGGCTGGCAGTCAGCAGTCTCTATGTCTCCGTGCCCCCGCGTCCTGTGCCCCCGCGCAGTAAACAATGATTCCTGCGAGCACCTCTGCAAGAAAACCACCCTCACTTTCTGACCTGATGCCAGACAGTCCAGTGTCTCCCCGTAGGAATCTAAGTCCCCATAGTCTCGCTGGAAACTGGAGTTCAGAGCAGTTGGGAGCTTGTATCTCCTTCCCGATTGAAAAAAACAGCTCACCCAGTCACCAGCCCGATTGCACACCTCCGTACCTCTGCTTTTCCGTGCCTCTACATGTCCTACCCAGCCTCAATGCGCTTTTTTCTTTCCTTCTAGTTGTAGAACTTCTACTCAGCCAGCTTTCCCGTGGTTCTGGGTGATAGTCGTTTTTGTCTTTTAGTTGCAGTTTTGGTGTGGTTGTGAGAGGCAGCACGTACAGGTGTATACCTTATGCCGCCATCTTGGTTTCTCTCCAAAGTATTTTTTTTTATAATCTGTATGTTTCTGTGGTGTCAGTCACCATTTTTCTGTCATTTCTGATTTTATTTATTTGGGCCTTGTCTCTCTTGTTATTGAAGAAAGAGTCTGGCTAAAGGTTTATCAATTTTATCCAGAAAAGTAGCTCTTGATTACAATAACTTTTTTCTATTGTTATTTCAGACTCAAATTTTTTATTTTTGCTCTTTTATCATTTCTTTTCTTCTACTCAATCTAGGCTTTGTTTGTTGTTGTTTTTCTAGTTCCTTTAAATGTAAGTTTAGTTTGTTTATTTAATATTTTTTCTTTCTTGAGGTAGACCTGTATTGCTATGAATTTCTCTCTTAGAATTATTTTGCCTGTGTCTCATAGATGTTTGGGTCATTGTGGTTTCATTTTCATTTGTCTCAAGGTATTTCTTTATTTCTTCCTTGATCTCCCTGCTAACCCATCATTGTAAATATTTTCCAGGATAGACCATATGTTAGGCTACAAAACAAGTTTCAATAAATTTAAGATTAAAATCATATCATGCACCTTCTCCAATCACATTGGTATGAAACATGCTTATTATTCTCCACCTTTGTGTATATTTTTCAGGTTTCTTCTTGTAAGTGATTTCTAGTTTCATACCAATGTGATTGGAGAAGGTGCATGATATGATTTTAATCTTAAATTTATTGAAAATTGTTTTGTAGCCTAACATATGGTCTATCCTGGAAAATATACCATGTGCGCTGGAAAAGAATGTATATTCTGCTGCTTTGGGGTGAAATGTTCTAAAACTGTCAATTAAATTCATCTGGTCTAATGTGTCATTTAAGACTACTGTTTCCTTGTTGATTTTCCTGTCTGGATGATATGCCCACTGATGCCAATGGTATTAAAGTCTCCTACTGTGATGTTATTACTGTTGATCTCTCCCTTTATGTCCATCAAAATTTGCTTTATAGCCGAAACCGGTTTGGCTCAGTGGATGGAGCGTCAAGGGTCCCGGGTTCGATTCCGGTCAAGGGCATGTGCCTTGGTTGCGGGCACATCCCCAGTGGGGGGTGTGCAAGAGGCAGCTGATCGATGTTTCTAACTCTCTATCCCTCTCTCTTCCTCTCTGTAAAAAATCAATAAAATATATTTTTTTAAAATTTGCTTTATATATTTAAGTGCTCCTGTATTGGGTGCATAAATGTTTATAAGGGTCATATCATCTTGTTGGACTGCTCCATCTATCATTATGTAATGTCCTTCTTTGTATCTTATTATAGCATTTTTTAGTCTATTTTGTCTGATATAAGTATTGGTACCCCAGTTTCTTTGTTGGTTACATTTGCTTGAAATATCTTTTTTCAACTCTTTAAGTTTGTGTGTGCCCTTTGATCTGAAGTGGTTCTCTTATAGGCAGCATATGTAAGGGTCTTGTTTTTTTCTCAGAGAATTCCTCATTCTAACATTGACAGACTATGTATCTAAAAGAAGACAAAGTATTAAGAAGATATTTGTGACTGATTTTTTGCTTAACCTTTATGTGCCCCAGTTACATCCTCTGTAAAATACAGATAAGAACAAACTTCATAGTGGTATTTTGATAATTAATTGGCTTAATACTTGTAGATCTCTGAGAGCAGTACCTGGAATGTAGTAAACAATCTCATATTGTAGCTTCTCTTGCTAATATTCTTAATGCTACCACTACTATCCTTGCTAGTATTTGACCCCCAGATTTTCAAACTCTCTAACCATGCAAATATATGAGAAAGACATTATTTAAAATAACATGTTTACAAATCTTTTAATAACTATGCTGGGATTCTAGTTGCCAATCTGAGTTAATCAGTGTGGAGGCAAGATCTTAATTATGGTGAGCATGAGTTTGTATAATGGCCTGTCACAGTTGTAGCAAGATCTGATACAAACGTTCAATAACTTGAATCACAGTGAAACATTCAGCATATAGTGGCCAGGATTCAAAGCCAGCAGAACCAGTGGTTCATGACACAGCAAAAGCTTCATTCAGCCATCCATTCATGCATTAATTGTTTCGTTCATTTTAACTAAGCATTTATGCTGCTATGAAAATAGATGCATAGGGAGAGAAAAAGACATTTTTGCTGTGTATATGAAGCTTCCAACCTTGTGGGGAAAAACCGAATATTGAATATTTAATTACAAGTGCACAGAATATTCTGAGGAAACACTGGAGGAAAATAAGTTGGGATGGAAAGAGATAATTACATAATTTTAGACAATTAATGCTGAGGATTCAATAGACAAAAATATTTTTATCTAAAATTCTGAGTAGAAGCCAGGGAAAGAGAAATACATGTGGTAATCATTGAGTATATAGAGGTAAATTAAGCTTCACAGAAAATACAGTGGAGTTCCCTCAAGCTTCCTTAACAGGATGCAAATCTGATCATGAACAAGTCACTCCAAGATTTTGTTCACTCAGTCTAGAAAATATCAGAATCCTTGCTCCTTTCCACAGAGAATCAGGGGCATTGGAATCCCTGCTCCTTCCCACAGAGTATCACTGTTTTGACCTGACAGAAGAATTCACAGGATGGTCAGGGGAACCTCATCCTGTTCTATAATGGGGTCCCCTGTACCTAGGCTGGAGCCAGAGATCAGGAATACAGGTCACAATTTATGAGTCTACAGAGCACTTGCCCAGCTGATAACCTTCCTCCAAGAAGAATGTCATCAGTAATTTTACTGACTGGTTCCACTTGGTTTTTTTCTACTCAGAATGTACTCAGTTATAACTATAATTATTATGTTTATTTTAGGATAAGCTTCTGTAGAAAGTCAGAGTCTTAAAAGGTTTGGAGGTACAATAATCATAACAGAGAACAACTTTTGAAAAAATGAATAATATTTAAGGGGATTTTAAGTATATGAAGTATTTTCATGTTAGAAAATTTGTGTTCATAATTATAAATTTAGGCTAATTTTGTGAGAAGTAACTGATAATGGGCCTCTAATACTATTTGATATCAGAAAATCTACCCACTACCTTCACACAATAGCTCCACACTGGCTAATGACATATGGATGAATATATCTTGACCACAGACACTCAATTTCCTTTTATTATATTTATGACATATTATTATATCAGATCCCACAAAATAGGCTTCACAGAGAAAATATTATCTTGTGAAGCACTCTCTTCAGAGCCCCCTTAATGTCATTGTTCCGGAGGCTATAGATGATGGGATTCAGCATGGGGATCACCACCGTGTAGAACACAGACACAACTTTGTTCTGTTCGGTTGAGTAAACGGATTTGGGCATCACATATATGAATGTGATGGTCCCATAGAACAGGGTGACTGCAGTGAGGTGGGATGAGCAGGTGGAGAAGGCTTTGTGGCGCCCTTCATTGGAGCGCATTTTCAGGATGGTGATGAGGATGTACATGTAGGAGACAATTATGACAAACACTGTGAGCACAATGATGGAGCCAGATGTAAATGAGGGGACAACTACAGGGATACTGCTCTCAGAACAGGAGAGTTCAACTAGAGGAGCAAAATCACAGAAAAAGTGATTCACTCGATTTGGTCCACAGAAGAATAAAAAATAGAAGGAAATAATAAAGGAGGACGCATTGAGAAAACCACCCACGTAAGCCACTATGAGGAACTGGACACAGACTTGTGTGGTCATTTTGGTTGAATAAAGCAGTGGGTTGCAGATTGCCACAAAGCGATCATATGCCATGATAGCTAGAAGGAAGCACTCCACTGTCCCAAAGAATGCAGTTGAACCAAGCTGGGTGCAACATCCATGATAAGAGATGGGATTTCTCTCCACCAAGAAATTTACAAGCATATTGGGTGTGACAGAAGTTGAAAAGCATATGTCTGCAGAAGCCAAATGGCTCAGAAAAAAATACATTGGATGATGGAGCTGAGAAGAGATTCTGATAAGAATGATTGTGCTGAGGTTGCCAGATACAGTCACCAGGTAGATACACAGAATGATCATGAAGAGGATGACTTTAAGGATGGGGTCATCAGTTAAGCCCAGTAGAATGAAGCCTGTCACTGCCGTGCGGTTTCCATCCCACAGGGAATCCATGAGATAATGTTGCTGCTACCAAGCGAACTGGTGATGAAAGATTATACTAAAGAAGTTTGAATTCAATGGTTTATATTTTCATTAATGCACATAGGAGTTATTAGCAACAAAATAATTATTCATGCTAAGTTAGGAAGTTTTTTAAGAGTTCAGAGCTGCATGCAGTGAATCTTGCATATTTTTAAGATTGTTTTTAGGAGAAGCATTAAAGAACCCACTTCAAATAATGTAGATCGTTTTCTTTGTATATTATCAATTTATAAAATGTACTTAAAGTGGCTTTAAATTTAAACATTAAAAACATAAGACTTATGAGAATAGCAGATAGGAATTGTCAGTATAAAAGAGATGTATATAAATATCAGATTGTATAATGGAGATGTGAGTAATAGCTGTTTTTGAAAGTTTACTAAATGGTAAGCAGTGTGAAAATTTTAGATATATAGTTCTATATTAATTTTCATGAAATAATATTGAGGACTTACATTTATAGATTTTAAGAAACTGATTCTATATTATAACACGACTCAACAAGTTTACATAGCAAGTGATGGAATCAAGTTGTGAATCTCAGGCAGTTTGAAGCCAGTCCATCTCTTTTAACTGCACTATAAATGAAATTAATACTCATAATGAAGTTGAGTCTCTCAGAAATGGGTGGGTAACAAATTACCCTTTTTACAGCTAATGTGTAAAAGAGGTGCATAGTTAATAAAAAAGATTACAGTTTCTGTCAGTAAAACAAGGTCATTTTTTAAAAGGATAATTATAGTTTTTAATAGGGCAATGAAGAAATAGAAAGAAATTTCACATTGAGATTACAAATGAAGATACCTATTATAAATATATTATATCTATCTAACATTTACAATTAAACTATTATTATATCAAGTAGTTTAAAATATCAACCTAAATATTGTATAAATTTATTTAAGTAAATCAAATCATTTCCTAATATAACAATGTTTTATAATTAGAGTATTACAAAATGAAATAAATTTAGTTTCAAAATAGTAAGCAGCTGAATAAAGTTACAGCCTAAAATGTTCACAAGTTTCACCCAGCTCATGGCCAGGTTGAACCCCATCTCCAAGTTTTCTGGCTGTTAATTCTCAACTTGGTCAAAAGTATCTGGTTGCCTGTAGGCTAAAGCATTCAGAACAATGAATAAAGGGAGATTTTTGGATATTTACAAACATTAAGACTCCAAAGCATCTCAAAGCCAGTGAATTAATTAGCATATGGTTGAGTGCCAAGTTTAGATAGTGGGAAAGATCATGTGAATTTCTGGTCTTATGGGTGGATAAATGAGGAGTCATGGTATCCTAAATTTTATTTATTTATACCCAGTAAGTAAACTGTAGAAACTTGGGTTAATTCAGCTAAGGTTACTTGCTAGCTGACTGCTGGATTACATCTGCTGTGTTTCTCCAACAGGCCTTGTGGGTGCAACTTTAGAGAATAAATGGCAATCATAGATTCCTCACAAAAGCCTAATCTTACCTGTTGACATAGGAATTCATTCATCTTACAACAATAAATTCAAAAACATTATAGTTATATAGTAGGCATGTTTTTATTATTGTTTGCCTTTGGGGATAAACCTCTGAAGATTCCAGAGATTCAAATGTGAATTCAAAAGCACCAGGCATCATTATCACATTCTCAAGTGAGTATTGAGCAGTTCACTTCACACAAACACAAGTAATCTTTAATGAGTCTGCCAATTTTCCACAGTGGCTGCAGCAACCTTCATTCCCACCAACAGTGCTTGAGGGTTCCCTTTTGACTACATCCTCACCAACACTCGTTGTTTGTTCATTTATGGATGATAGTCATTCTGACAAGTGTGAGGTGATATCTCATTGTGATTTTAATTTGCATTTTTCTGATGATTAGTGACATTGAGCATCTTTTCATATGTCTGTTGGCCACCTTCATATGTCCTCTTTGGAGAAGTGTCTATATAGGTCCTTTCCCCATTTTTTGTTTGCTTCCTCTATTTTTTATTGGTTAACCCCTTGGTTTTTGCAAACTCGCCTTTTAAAATATATCTTTATTATTGATATTATTACAGATGTCCTGATTTTTCCCCCCATTACCTCCCCCTCCACCCCCAGTTCCCACCCCACCCTAGGCCTTCACCACCCTATTAGTTGTGTCCATAGGTAATGCATGTATGCATGTTCTTTGGCTAATCTCTTCCACCCCCAACCCCTCTGAGATTCCTCAGTCTGTCCCATGTTTCCATGCTTCTGGTCCTATTTTTTTCATAAGTTTATTTTGTTAATTAGATTCCTTGTTCATTTATTGGATTTTTAGATTCAATTGTTGATAGGTATGTATGTAGTGCCATTTTATTGTTCATATTTTTTAATCTTTTTTTTTTCTTCTTAAAGAGTTCCCTTCAACATTTCATGTAATACTGGTTTGGTGGTGATGAATTCCTTTAGCTTTTTTTTTTTGTCTGTGAAGCTCTTTAACTGACCAATTCTAAATGATAGCTTTGCTGGGTAGAGTAATCTTAGTTATAGGTCTTTGCTAGTCATCACTTTGAATATTTGTTGCTACTCCCTTCTGCCCTGCAAAGTTTCTGTTGAGAAATCAGCTGACAGTTGTATGGGTGCTCCGTTGGAGGTAACTAACTGCTTTTCTCTTGCTGCTTTTAAGATTCTCTCTCTTTCTTTAACCTTTGGCATTTTAATTATGATGTGTCTTGGTGTAGGCCTTTTTGGGTTCATCCTGTTTGGGACTTTCTGTGCTTCCTGAATTTATAAGTCTATTTCTTTCACCAGGTAGGGGAAATTTTCTCATTATTTCTTGAAATAAGTTTTCAATATCTTTGCCCATTTTTTAATTGGATTGTTTGGTGTGTGTGTGTGTGTGGGGGGGGGGGGTTCTTCTTTTTTTGGTGTTGAGTTGTATAAGTTCTTTATCAATTTTGGATACTAACCCCCTATTAGATGTATCATTGGCAAATATGTTTTCCCATTCATTGGGTTGTCTTTTCATTTTGTTGATGAATTCCTTTGCTGTGCAAAAGCTTTTTAGTGTGATGTAGTCCTATTTGTTTTTTCTTTTGTTTTTCTTGCTAGGGGAGATATATCAGAAAAAAATGTTGCTATAAGAAATCTCTGAGATCTTACTGCCTACATTTTCTTATAGGATATATATGGTTTTGAGTTTTACATTTAAGTTTTTAATCCATTTTGAGATTATGCTTGTTTGTGATGTAACTAGAGGCCCGGTGCACGAAATTTGTACATGGGGGTGTGTTTCCCTCAGCCTAGCCTGTACCCTCTCCAATCTGGGACCCTTTAAGGGATGTCCGACTGACTGTTTAGGCCTGATCCCCGCAGGATCAGGCCTGAATGGTCAGCCGGACATCCCTCTCACAATCCAGGACTGCTGGCTGCCAACTGCTCGCCTGCCTTCCTGATTGCCCCTAACCGCTCCTGCCTGCCAGCCTGATCACCTCCTAACCACTCCTCTGCCAGCCTGATTGCCTCTAACTGTCCTCCCCTGCAGGCCCGGTCACCCCTAACTGCCTTCCCCTGCAGGCCTGGTCCCCCACAACTGCCCTCCCCTGAAGGCCTGGTCCCCCCCAACTGCTCTCCCTTAAAGGCCTGGGTCCCCCCCCAACTGCCCTTCCCTGAAGGCTCGGTTATCCCCAACTTCCCTCCTCTGCCGGCCTGGTCCCTCCCAACTGCCCTCACCTGCAGGCCTGATCGTCCCCAACTGCCCTCCCTTGCAGGCCTGGTCCCTCCCAACTGCCCTTCCCTGCTGGCCATCTTGTGGCGGCCATCTTGTGTCCACATGGGGGCAGCTATCTTTGACCACATGGGGGTAGCCATCTTGTGTGTTGGAGTGATGGTCAATTTGCATATTACTCTTTTATTAGATAGGATATATTCATCTGATTTTGGTATCAGGGTAATGCTGGCTTCATAAAATGAGTTTGGGAGCCATCCATCTTCTTTAATTTTTGGAACACTTTGAAAAGCATAGGTATTGATGCTTCTTTGGATGTTTGGTAAAATGTACCTGTGAAGTCATCTGGTTTAGGACTTTTCTTTGTCTTTCCTTTATTGAGAATTTTTAAATGACTGATTTGATATTAGTAGTAGATATTTGTCTTTTCAAATTTTATTGTTCTATGTGATTCAGCCTTGGAGGATTATATGTTTCTAGGATTTTCTCCATTTCCTCCAGGTTGTCCACATTTTTGGGATATAATTGTTCAAAGTATTTTTTATAGTCTTTGTGTTTCTCTAGTATCTGTTTTTCATCACTTCTCTGTCATATCTGATTTTATTTATTTGGACCCTGCCTCTCTTTTTGTTGAAGAGTCTGTCTAAAAGTTAATCAATTTTACTTCTCTCTCCAGAAAAGTAGCTCCTGGTTCCAATAACTTTTTTCTATTATTATTTTAGACCCAAATTTTTAATTTTTTCTCTGATCTTTATTATTTCCTTTTTTCCACTCAATCTGGGCTTTGTTTTTGTTGTCTTTCTAGTTTCTTTAGATGTAAGTTTAGATTTTTTATTTAATATTTTTCTTTCTTGAGGCAGACCTTTATTGCTAGGAATTTCTCTCTCAGAATTGCTTTGCCGGTGTCTCATAGGTATTTGGGTCATTGTGGTTTCATTTTCATTTGTCTAAAGGTATTTCTTTATTTCTTCCTTGATCTCACTGTTAACCCATTCATTGTTAAATGGGATGTTACTTATCTTCCACCTGTGTGAATATTTTTTGGGTTTCTTCTTATAAGTGGATTTCTAGTTTCATGCCATTGTAATTCAAGAAGGTGCATGCATTGATTTCAATCTTAAATTTATTGAAACTTGTTTTGTAGCCTAACATATGATCTATCCTGGAATATATGATATTTCTGGAAAATAATGTATATTCTGCTGCTTTGGAGTGAAATGTTCTAAAAATGTCAGTTAAATTCATCTGTCTAATGTGTCATTTAAGACTGCTGTTTCCTTGTTGATTTTCCTGTCTGGATGATATACCCAATGATGCCAATGGTGTTAAAGTCTCTTACTGTTGATCTCTCTCCTTAGGTCTGTCAAAATTTGTTTAATATATATAGGTGCTCCTGTATTGGGTACATAAATGTTTATAAGGGTTATATCATCTTGTTGGATTGCTCCATATATCATTATTGTAATGTCCTTCTTTATCTCTTATTATAGCCTTTGTTTTAAAGTCTATTTTGTCTGATAAAAATATTGGTACCCCAGTTTCTTTATGCTTCCATTTGCATGAAATAGCTTTTTTCATCCCTTTACTTTGTCTGTGTGTGTCCTTCGATCTGAAGTGGGTCTCTTGTAGGCAGCATATGTATGGGTCTTATTTTATTCTTAAAGAGCTTATAATTCTGTCACTTGACAGACTATATACCTAAAAGAAGACAAATTATTAAGAGGATATTTGTGACTTGGAGTTTTTGATTAACCTGTATGTGTTCCAGTTACATCCTCTCTGGAACAATGAAGTGATATTCTGATAATTAATTGGCTTTAACCTGTAGATCTCTGAGAGCAGTACCTGGAATGTAGTAAACAATCTCATATTGTTAGCTTCTCTTGCTAATACTCTTAATGCTGCCACTACTACCCTTATTACTATTTGTCTTCTAGATTTTCAAACTCTCTAGCCATGCAAATATATGAGAAAGACATTATTTAACATAACGTGTTTACAAATCTTTTAATAACTATGCTGGGATTCTAGTTGCCACTTTGAGTTAATCAGTGTGGAGGCAAGGTCTTAATTATGATGAGCATGAGTTTGTGTGATGGCCTGTCACAGTTGTAGCAAAATCTGACACAAACGTTCAGTCACTTGAATCACAGTGAAACATTCAGCATATCAGTGGCCAGGATTCAAAGTCAACAGAACCAGTGGTTCATGACACAGCAAAAGCTTCCTTCAGCCATCCATTCATTTATTAATGGTTTCATTCATTTCAACTAAGCGTTTATGCTGCTATGAAAATAGATGCATAGGGAGAGAAAAATACATTTTTGCTGTCTATATGAAGCTTCCAAGATTGTGGAGAAAACAAATACTGAATATTCAATTACAAGTGCAGTGAATATTCTGAAGAAAATACACAGGGTTCTACAGAGGGATAACAGGTGTACTCAGTTATAACTATAATTATCACGTTTATTTTAGGACATTTGAATTATACTTGAGGGGATTTTAAGTAAATAAAGTATTTTTATGTTAAGAAAGCTGTATTCTCCTTAACCGATTTGGCTCAGTGGATAGAGCGTTGGCCTGAGAACTGAAGGGTCCCAGGTCCGATTCCGGTCAAGGGCATGTACTTTGGTTGCAGGCACATCCCCAGTAGGAGATGTGCAGGAGGCAGCTAATCGATGTTTCTCTCACATTGATGTTTCTGACTCTCTATCTCTCTCCCTTCCTCTCTGTAAAAAAACAATAAAATATATTTTTAAAAATTTAGAAAAAGAAAGCTGTATTCATAAATATAAATTTAGGTTAATTTTATTAGAAGTGACTGTGGGCCTCTGATACTCTTTGATATCAGAAAATACAACCCCCATTTTCATAAAAAGGACTCCACACTGGCTAATTACATACGAATTAATATATTTTTACCACAGACACTCAGTTTCCTTTTATTATATTTGTGGTATATTATCATATCTAAGCTCATAAAATAACAGGCCTCACAGAGAAAATATTATCTTGTGAAGCACTCTCTTCAGAGCCCCCTTAATGTCATTGTTCCGGAGGCTGTAGATGATGGGATTCAGCATGGGGATCACCACCGTGTAGAACACAGACACCACCTTGTTCTGTTCCGTTGAGTAAACAGATTTGGGCATCACATATGTGAATGTGAGGGTCCCATAGAACAGGGTGACTGCAGTGAGGTGGGATGAGCAGGTAGAGAAGGCCTTGTGGCGCCCCTCTTTGGAGCGCATCTTCAGGATGGTGATGAGGATGTACATGTAGGAGACAATTATGACAAACACTGTGAGCATAATGACGGAGCCACATGTAAATGAGGGGACAACTGCAGGGATGCTGCTCTCAGAACAGGAGAGTTCAACTAGAGGAGCAAAATCACAGAAAAAATGATTCACTCGATTTGGTCCACAGAAGAATAAAAAGTAGACGGAAATAATGAAAGAGAAAGCATTGACAAAACCAGCTATGTAAGCCACTATGAGGAACTGGACACAGACTTGTGTGGTCATTTTGGTTGAATAAAGCAGTGGGTTGCAGATTGCCACAAAGCGATCATATGCCATGATAGCTAGAAGGAAGCACTCCACTGTCCCAAAGAATGCAGCTGAACCAAGCTGGGTGCAACATCCATGAAAGGAGATGGGATTTCCCTCCACCAGGAAGTTTTCAAGCATTTTGGGTGTGACAGAAGTTGAAATAGCTATGTCTGCAGAAGCCAGGTGGCTCAGAAAAAAATACATAGGATGATGGAGCTGAGAAGAGATTCTGATAAGAATGATTGTGCCAAGGTTGCCAGATACAGTGACCAGGTAGATACACAGGATGATCATGAAGAGGATGACTTTAAGGATGGGGTCATCAGTTAAGCCCAGTAGAATGAAGCCTGTCACTGCCGTGCGGTTTCCATCCCACAGGGAATCCATGAGATAATGTAGCTGCTACCAAAAGAACTTGTGATAAAAGATTGCATTAAAGAATTGTTAATTCAATGGTTTATGTTCTTCAATACACATAGGAGTTATTGTAAACAAAATAATTATTCAAGCTAAGGTTAGACTTTTTTTCAGAGTCCAGAGCTGCATGCAGTGAATCTTGTATATTTTAAAAATTGTTTTACTAGAAACACTAGAGAACCCACTTCAAATAATGTAGGTCCTTTTCCTTTATATTATCAATTTATAAAATATACTTAAAGTGGCTTTGAATTTAAACATTAAAAACAAGACTAGCATAATAGTAATGGTCATTAAACATTAAAAACAAGACTAGTAAGAATAGCAAATAGGAATGGTCAGCATAACAAAAAAGATAAATTTATAATGAAGACATGAGTAATAGCTAACAGTTATTGCAAGTTTACTAAATGGTAGGCACAGTGTGAACATTTTAGATATATAGTTCTATCTTAATTTTCATGAAATAATATTGAGGACTTACATTATGGATAAAGAAACTGATTTGACATTATAAAATGACTCACCAAGTTTACATAGCAAGTGGTGGAATCAAGTTGTGAATCTCAGGCAGTTTGAAGCCAGTCCATTTTTTTTTTTTGTAATTACACTATAAATGGAAATTAATACTCATAATGAAGTTGAATCTCTCAGAAGTGTGTGGGTAACAAATTATCCTTTTGAGTCTCTCAGAAATGCATGGGTAACAGATTATCCTTTTTACAGCTAATATATAAAAGAGGTGCATCGTTAATCAGAAAGTTTATAGTTCCTAAAAGTAAAACAAGATTTTTTTAAAAGGAGAATTACAGACCCAACCGGTGTGGCTTGGTGGTTGAACATCAACCTATGAACCCGGAGGTCATGGTTTGATTTCCAGTCGAGGCACATGCCTGGGTTGTGGGCTCAATCCCCAGTGTGGAGCGTACAGGAGGCAGCCAATTCAATGTTTTTTTTCATCATTTATATTTCTATCTCTCTTTCCCTCTCCCTTCCTTTCTGAAATCAATAAAAATATTTTTAAATGAAGAATTACAGTTTTATTAACAGGATAAATATGAAAGAAATTTCAAGTTGAGATTACAAATAAAGACACCTAGTATAATTTATTATGTAAATTTAACATTTACAATTAAAATATTGTTATATCAAGTAGTTTGAAATATCAGCCTAAATACTGTATAAATGTATTTAAACACATCAAATCACTTCCTAATATAACAAATTTTATAATTGGAGTATTATAGAATGAAATAAACCTAGTTTCAACATAATAAGCTGCTGAATAAAGTTACAGCCTAAAATGTTCAGAAGTTTACCCAGTTTCACCCAGCTCCTGGCCAGATTGAACCCGTCTCTAAGTTTTTGTCTGTTTATTTTCAACTTGATCAAAAGTATCTGGTTGCCTTTAAGCTAAAGAATTCAGAAAAAAATGAACAAAGGGAGATTTTCCACAGAATATTTGCAAACAGTAAGTCTCTAAAGCATCTCAAAGCCAGTGGAATAATTAGCATATGGTTGAGTGCCAAGTTTAGATAGTGGGAAAGATCATGTGAATTTCTGGTCTTATGGGTGGATAAACAAGGAGTCCTGGTACCCTGAATTATATTTGTTTATATCCACTAAAAAGACTGTAGAAACGTAGGTTAATTCAGCTAAGGTTACTTGCTAACTGATTGCTGGATTACATCTGCCTTGTTTCTCCACCAGGTCTTGTGAGTGCAATTTTAGAGAATATATGGAAATCATAGATTCTTCACAAAAGCCAAAATCTTACCTGTTGATATAGGAATTCATTCTCATATGGCAAAAAAAAATTCAAAATCATTATAGTTATATAGTAGGCATGTTTTTATTATTGTTTGCCTTTGGGGATAAACCTCTGAAGAATCTAGACATTCAAATGTGAATTCAAGAGCACTAGGGATCATTATCACATTCTCAAGTGAGTATTGAGCAGTTCACTTAACACAGATACAAATAATTTTCAAGAGGTCTGTCAATTTTGAACTAATTAATATTTTTCTTAATGTCTAGATTTTCATGCACTTTCCATTGATATATATTGGGAGTATAAATAATAAATTGTTTCATAACTAAATATTGCTTTGATATTTTGGGCTAAGTAATATTAAACTTCAACTATAAAATGGTAACCTTAGTTTCATTCATTCAACATGTGTTAAATGTGTATTTTATAAGTGTTTTATCATGATATATGTGCGATGCTCCTTTATTTTTTTATTGTCTAAAGTTTTACATATGTCTGCTTTTTCCCTAGCCATTCCCACCCCGGGCAAGCCCCCACTGCCCCAGTGTCTGTGTCCATTGGTTATGCTAATATGCATGCATACAAGTCCTTTGGTTGATCTCTAAATCCCCCTCCCACTCCCCTAACATTTGTCTCTGAATCTATTCTTGTTCATCAAATTATGTTGATCATTATATCCCACATATGAGTGAGATCATGTGATATTTATCTTTCTCTGACTGGCTTATTTCTCTTAGCATAATGCTCTCCAGTTCCATCCATGCTGTGTAGATGGTAAAAGTTCCTTCTTTTTTATAGCAGCGTAGTATTCCATTGTGTAGATGTACCAGTTTTTTAATCCACTCATCTGCTTATGGGCTCTTAGGCTGTTTCCAAATCTTAGCTATTGTAAATTGTGCTGCTAAGAACATCGGGTGCATATATCCTTTCTGATTGGTGTTTCTGGTTTCTTGGGATATAGTCCTAGAAGTGGGATTAACCGGGTCAAATGGAATTTCCATTTTTAACTTTTTGAGGAAACTCCATACTGTCTTCTTCAGTGGCTGCACCAGTCTGCATTCCCACCAGCAGTGCAAGAGGGTTCCTTTTTCTCCACATCCTCGTCAGCACTTACCATTTGTTGATGATAGCCATTCTGACAGGTGTGAAATGGTATCTCATTGGGTTTTTTTTTTGCACGATACTCTTTTAGATGCCTTGGGGAACCTTAGGGTGGAATGCCACCTAAAGTTGAATTTTAAATGACACAATTATTTTAAAAATGTGTATTTTTTTCCTAGCAAAATGTGTACAATGTCTATCTTTAAAGTTATAGAAAACTGTGAAGTAAAAAGTTCTTAATGACTTCCACATCAGAATTAATCTGCCTCAAATGGATGACTACTGATTAGTGGCTTATTTGACTAGATGGATGATGGTAGGAACAGCTATTTTAAACTTGAAAATTTAAGCTTATTCATTTGCTAATCCTTATTTTAGAAAGTCCTGTCTCACCCTGCTGATGCACCACTCAATGGAAATTCCACTGATATTTGCCAAACACTGTGCTTAACACTGTATTTACTTATTCTCATTTAATCCTCACAATAATTTGGTGAGCTAAGTATTCCCAATATCCTAATTTTACAGAAAATTAACTGAGGTATAAAGATACTTGTCCAGTACACTCAACTGGTATAATTCAATCTCGGTTTAAAATTCAACTCAGACTGATGCTAGCATGTATGCTCTTGCCCTGGGTCCCACGGGCAGCCCTGGGAAATGTGTCCCAGGCCAGAAGGGTCCCCATCGTCTCATTGCCTGGGTAAGGGAAGCGAAACCAAGGGGCTTGGCTCAGGATGTCGCCTTTGGTGTCTGTGCGGGCCAGGTACCCGTAGGCTGTGGGTGCCGAGGGGAGGGTATTGGTCTCCGTGAGCACGAAGCACAGGAGCCAGGAGATGGAGAGCACCACTACTACTGTCATCTTGTCAACTTTAAAACTTAAGTGAACCAGTTATGACCACTGGTTCCCAACTGGTTCCTGACCTCTACATACACAGTTTTTGCTTCCCACCCTCAACACTCTGCCTGACTCCCTGTAACTGGCGAGGCCTGCACCGTAGCTTTGAGTAATACTCAGAATCCCAACGTATTCTCCTGTGCTTACCCACGACCAACTCCTCTTCATCTTACCTCCCAATTCCTATCATGTGTCCTCTTTATCTCAACTCTACAAAGTGGTATACTTGATTTTCCCACATGTACATTTGGTCTTCCACAGAACAGCCTGAGTGAGTTATTTATTAAAATAACTTAACATTACTTATTTTTAATGATATCAATTACATGCACTTGGTTTAAATGGCTCAGAAGAGATAACAATTGTCCATCTTCTTTTCCTTTAAAAATCCCCACAGGTGCCCTAGCTGCTTTGGCTCAGTGGATAGAGTGTTGGCCTGCAGACTGAAGGGTCCCAGGTTCGATTCTGGTCAAGGGCACATGCCTGGGTTGTGGGCTCGATTCCCCAGTAGGGTGCGTGTTGGAGGCAGCCAATCACTGATTTTCTCTCATCATTGATTTTTCTCTCTCCCTCTTCTTTTCTCTCTGAAATCAATAAAAAAATATATATATTTTAAAAATCCCCACAGGTAGCCACTCTTGACTCTTTAAACTTTTTTATTATTGAGATTACTCAGTATCTGTAAATAATATGCTTTACTAAAAAAAACTTAGAATTTCTATCTTTGCTTCTTCTAGTTTTCCTTTTTATTTATTGGAAACATATTTGATACAAGGAGAATCCCTTAGTTTTTCCAAGTCTAGATAATCATTACCGATATTATTTGTTCAATTTATTATAACAAGGTCATAATAATCAATGTTAAATATAAAAAAAGAAAATAAATTTTAATTCAATATTCTATTGCAAAGATTAAGTAAAAATGAATAATTTCTCACAGCTAAAAAGAACTAGAATGTGGTAGTATGTTTTGAAAGATATATAGCATTCAACACGTAGAGCTAAAGTAGAATCTTATCGGCTAGAGTATTATAAATAAGCTACTCAAATTTATTATAGTTAAGTAGAGAATAAAATAAATCTTACACCCCAAAATAGCATGTTTTCAATTTCTTTAATGATCATATATATTATTTTCAATATTTTATTCATATCTGTATAACAAGGTGTAATGACTAGCTTAGTTCATTGTCATCTCAAATTCTACATTGCCTAAAAAAATCAGTTTCTCTATATTTTAAGTTTCTAGCTATTATAATAATCATCTGGTTGTAACTTAAATTTTAATCAAAGCTGAATTAAATAATTTGGAGCATAGAATGTGCTTCAAGTTATTTAATTCTAAAGATTATACCATTTTTAATTCATCTAGAATTTTTATATATTCATTTATTGACATTGTGCACAGCTCCATCGCTCACATCAGTCAGTACACTCAAACACTCATATAACTTCCACTCGTTTCAATATTTTTGTTTTTTTATTTTTCTATTCTTTTAAACCTTAAAACTCTATGTAATATACACTTCACATATATTTTACTTTAACTATAGAAGATATCTAATGACCCCTATTTTATGAGTATAAAGATATCTGCCTGTCTATTCTTCTCATCAACTCTCATTCCAGCATTGAGTTCTTATTGCAGTCACATTACCTTGATACTGTGTTCTGTAATTAGAATAAAGTTTTATAAATTTCATATGCTGACTACAAATTATTAAAGGATTGTGCTATTATGCCTATATAAATTATATTCACTGGAGAACCAGGGCTTTTCTTGAGATTGCACCCTTCTTTGCTTTTCTTCTTTTTTGCTGTCCTCTTTCCTTACTCCCTTCCTAGTTTCTCCTGGGAGCAGCTTCTACATAAATCACTTTAAAACAAACCCTCTTCTCAGGATATGCTTCCAGGGAAACTAACCTAAGATAACATTGATAACCCAAGATGACCAAAAATCAGAATTTTGCTAAGTGTGATTTCACCCACAACCACCCTCTAAAAAACACAAAATCAAAAACTGGTCCAAGAACATTTAACTAATTATGCAGGTCAAGGGCATATTAGGGCATTTGTATAGGGGAGCGGCAAAAACAACTTCTAGAGTGGAATTACTTATACAGTGAAGTGTTGGAGTGGCATTTTCCCTTCTCTTGCCGTGGGGTCAGGTGGTGTGGGCAAAGGGTTGTAGCGTACCCTTTTGATACCTACATCACTTATTCTTGCCCCAGTTATGATTTTAAGGTTATATGTGGTGGGTGGTTGTAACTCACATTGCCGGTGTCCTGCTTCCAGAGATAATAACCACTAATGTCTCCGTTTAATGTCCCAGTCTTTCTCTGAAGCCTAAGACCTTCTGGGGAGTCTCTTGCAACCTGCTTTGTCCAAATGTAAGGAGTAGTTAAAACCCGAGGGGAAACCCCAGTCAACACAGGATGGAATCCAGTGTATGAACATCCGTCCTCTTCCTCAGTTGAAAAATTCTGGCATGCAATCTCTGGACTTTTCACATGTCCCAATGGTGTCAAGCCACTGTTGCGACAGCAGTGACCTTGTATTGGCTGGTCCTACATGCCTGCTAACCCTCTCTATTTCCTTACTCCTGCTTCCTTGGATCACCTCCCAAATAAAATACCTGAAGCAAAAGCCTGTCTCAGCCTCTGCCTCCAGTAAATGCAAACTAAGACATAAATGCCCCATCCCCAATTGCAAGAGAGTTAAGAAGGTATCTAAGAATCACTCAGAGTTTGGCATGTAAGCCCTGGAATGTGTGGGAATGGTGTCTGACTCATGCCTGAAAAAATTTAACTTTGAAAAGGTGCATCTCTGGTCAAATACAGCCTTTGCTGTCAGTTACGTCCTGTTACTTCCCCAGCTCTACCAACAGAAGAGCCAGTGACAGCCTAGTGGGTACAGGAAGGGAAGTAGAAATGTGAGGAATTGCTGGTGATGCTGACAATACACTTCGGCACTCTTCCTAGTCCGAGCTCTGAGTTTGAGGTTGACATTGATTATCATTGGGAAAGGTTGTGCTATGAAGGTAAAACTTTAAATGGAAATAATCACAGAAAACAAAATAATGCCTAATAGTATGCAAAACACCCATAAAGAACTTCATAACTGAAAATTTCACCATGCCAGCAGTTATATCAGCCATCTCTCTTCGAGGAGCATAATCCTCCCAGGCTTTTACACTGGACCCCAAGAGACAGCATTAGCACAGGTAGAGGGACCACCCTATCTTAGAAGTCTTATGACCATAATTAGGACCAATATATCTTATAATGTTCAGATATACTTTCAGGGTTCCTGCAAGCATTTTTTTTTACAGTTATAAGAAGCACTGTCTCCGAGACATGTGGATTCCTGCAACAGAGAGGAATTGACAGGAGTGCTCCAGCCATGAAGTCAGAAGAGAAACAGTCCAGAGATGGAAGATGCTGATGATGCCTTGCCATACTAGCAGTCAGCAGATATGCGTCACTGCAGATTGCCCAGGACCAAACCAGAGAGGGTCGGACCTGCAATACCACCATTTGTCCACCATCCAGAACTGAAATATCATTGCTGTTATGAACACATAAACAACTGTTGGACATAGAAACCGGGACTCAAAAGAACTGTTAGCCCAAAAAGAAACTCACTATAGACTGATTCATTTGCCTCTCAGCATAACTATTATTGCTTGTCTCATTTTCGGTTCCTATAAGTGTATTCCTAGTATCACATGAGCTCACTCATCTAGGGGAAAAGATGAACAACATTGACTGAAGAACAAGAACAGCATTGATCAGACTGTCAGACCTCAGAGGGAAGGTAGGGGAGGGTGGGGACAAGGGAGATAGATCAACCAAAGGACTTGTGTGCTTGCATATGAGCCTAACCAGTGATCATGGACAACAGGGGGAGGGGGGCATGCGTGTGGGGGGGTTTGGGAAAGGAATGGGGGAGGGGGTTGATGACAAATAAGTGATACCTTAATCAATAAAGTAATTAAAAAAAAGAAGCACTGCATTAAGGGAAGACTATATTCCATATATTGTCCTCCCAATCCAGAAGCATTTTACAATTAAAAGATCATTTTTTGTTGCTGTAAGCAAGGATGTATGTTTGTCTCTGGTGGCCTTTGGTTGATTAGGCTTTAACACCTATTTTCAGTTTTACATATTTATTAAGTGGCACAGAACTGAAAATTGTGATATTTAGGATATGAATCTGATAGAGGGTTTCATAATCAGAGTATCTACACTAATAAAAGAGAAACATGCAAATTGACCATCCCTCAGCTATGCCCACCAGCCAATCAGGAGTGAGTATGCTAATTAACCCAACAAAGGTGGTGGTGGCCATGGAGCTGGAGCAAGCAGGAGGCTTGGGTTGCCCCTGGCAATGGAGGAAGCCAAGCTTCCCGCCAGCCCTGGCCACCACTCAAGGAGGGACTGGGAGCCTGGGTCACCGGGGGGGTGTGGCCAGCCTGAAAACAGCCCTCAGCCCCTTACCCAGGATGACCCACCCCCATGGGGTGAGGGTCCCCACTGGGGGGCTTGGCTAGCCTGAAAATAGCCATCAGCCCCTCACCCAGGCTGGCCAGGCACCCCAGTGGGGACCCCCAACCTAAAGGGGGTGTGGTCAGCCTGAAAATGGCCCTCAGCCCCTTACCCAGGCTGGCCATGCCCCCATGGAGTAAGAGTCCCTGCTGGGGGGCATGCCCAGCCTGCAAACAGCCATCAGCCTCTCACCCAGGCTGGCCATGCCCCCATGGGGTGAGGGTCCCTGCTGGGGTCATGGCCAGCCTGCAAATAGCCATCAGCCCCTCACCCAGGCTGGCCAGGCACCCCAGCGGGGACCCCCACCATAAAGGGGGTGTGGCTGGCCCGCAAACCACCACAGGCCCCTCACCCAGGCTGCCCCACGCCCCAAGGGAACCCTCACCCTGATCCGGGACATGCTTAAGGGCAAACCAGCCGGCCCCCATCCATGCACCAGGCCTCTATCTATACTAGTAAAAGAATAATATGCTAATTAGACTGGGAGACCTTCCAGGAGACCTTCCAGACGTTCTTCTGGACACAGCCATGGTGGAGGGGTCGAGGTAGAGGTGGTTAGAGGCCAAGAGGGGAGGGCAGTTGTGGGTAATCAGGCCAGGATGGGATAGCAGTTGTGGGTGATCAGGCCGGTGGGGTGGGGGCTGTTGGGGATGATCAGGCTGGTGAGGGGGGACAGTTTGCGGTGAACAGACCAGCAGGGGGGCCAGTTGGGGGTGATCAGGACAGCGGGGGGGGCAGTTTGGGGCAAGCAGGCCAGCAGGGTGGGTAGTTGGGGGTGAGCAGGCTGGCAGGCAGAGTGGTTAGGGACAATCAGGCAGGCAGGCAGGTGAATGGTTAGGAGCCAGCAGTCCCAGATTGCGAGAGTGATATCCAACTGCCAGTTTAGGCCCAACCCCTGTAAACCAGCAGTAGGACATCCTTCAAGGGGTCCCAGAGTGGAGAGGATGCAGGCCGGGCTGAGGGACCATCCCCCCTCCCCTGTGCACGAATTTCATGCACTGGGCCACTAGTGGATGAATAAAAGCTATTAGAGTCAAGAATGTGGAGGAATTTTAAGTTAGGTTATCAGTTGTGATATGCAAGTAGTTAGAAGTTGTCCTTGCTGATGACAAAGATAGAGATGGAGAGGAAAATTTTAGTGCAGGTGCTAAAGTCCTCAAGGAATGAGGAATGACAGGGAGATCAATGTGGCCTAGCAGACCGAAGGTGCCATAGTTGCAATGTCATGGATCTCATAGGAGGAAGTGTGTGGGATTGAGAAAGAAATAGACTATTAGATAGAAATCATTAACCCCATTTTAGAAATCATGAAATTGAGTCTCCGAGGGGTTAAGCTCATACACCTCAAACTGAACCCTTGTCTCCTAGTTTAAAAGGTCACACCTAAGTTTTTCAAACTATTTAAATGAAGGACAATTTTTCCCCAAACCACCCATGAATAAATAATTTTTTATGTTTTTAAATATGTTTTTATTGATTTTAGACAAAGAGAAAGGGAAAAAGAGAGAGAGGAAAATATCGATGAGAGAGAATAAAAGAGAATAATTAATTGACTGCTTCCTGCATACCCCATACTGGGATTGAGCCCACAACCTGGGCATGTGCTGACTGGGAACCAAACCAGCATCCTTTCAGTGCATGAGAGGACAATGAACCAACTGAGCCACACCAGCCAGGGCAAAGGGACTGTTTTGTCTACAGAGATGGAATTCAAGACCTGGTGGGAATTACTCTTGTCTCCATCTCTACAGCCAAATTTCTATTCCAGCAATTCATTGTCTAAATCTCTGGACAAAGCTTCCATCAGGATTCTTAAAAATACATCTTCATTAGCACCTAAGTTAGTTATGCCACCATCCCTGACCAGCCCCTTAGATGCATAGTAAATCATTCTTTCTCCTATATTACTGAAGCAGCTTTTCCATTATTTCATTGTACTACTGCTGAACTGTGTGATAAATTCCATCTGGGTTGAAATTTGTTTGATTGTCTTGTGTTTTGGACAGCAGGGCCTCAATTTGATTTGGATGATTGGTTGATTACATTAGTGATTAAGTGAATGATGGGTTTGCTCTCAACTTCTCAGGGCTTCTGGAGTACTGGCCATTGCCACTGTCCAAAAAGATGAATCATCTATAATAATAAAAGCATAATATGCTAATTAGACCATACATCCTTCCCAATGAAGCTGAGCCTGTGAGGGAAGCCCAGGTCCTGGGTGCCTGCTGGCAGCCAGAGGAAGACCTACTACTCTTGCATGAATTTCGTGCATCGGGCCTCTAGTTTAATTTAAGGCAGAAGAAGGATTGAGTAAGATGCAGATCTACTGGCGACCACCATTTTGAAGATGAGGGACCTGCTCCTTCTTATCCTGGTTTTGCAATTCACTCTGGTGTGAAAACAGGTATAGAAATAATGGATCTTAATGGTAACCTTTAGAGACATATAAAGGAAGGTGGAGTACCTAATGTACCTGCTGTTGCCAGCTGGCTCAGGGGAATGTGGGTGCTTGGATAACTCAGAACATTTCCTGGGATTATTCTGTTGTGGGGTGAGTAGAAAATAGTTCCAAGACATTTAAATAGGGGACCATCCTGTGTATACTGAAATTCAGGGAGAATCGTCTTAAAATTTTTTCTACAGCTAAATAGTCACTAAGTCAAAGTAATAGTTTTCTTCCATACTATTCCCTACTTCAATTATAATGTTCCTTTTCATAGTGACCCAAAGGTTATTTTATTGGAAAGAAAACTGACGTCATCCTACTAACCCTAACAAAGTAGGAAACTAATTGTTCTGAACATTTCCCATGGTCTGGGAGACAAAAAACTCTCTCCTTCACTTTCATTAATTAAGGGAGAAGGGATTCCAAAGGATACCATGACATCCTGATGCTCCTTTGGGAAGGACAGCCTGGCCTTAATGAGTCACCAGGCTCTATAAGGTTTTCTGTACGAGAACCTTTGTCTCAATGGGGCAAGCAAAAACAGCCCTAAGAGATCTGTTCTGTTAGAGTCTTCCTTTTCCTCCCCCCACACACCCATAGGTAACCACCCTCATCCTCACAGCATGTGTGTAACCATGGTCCTTTATCAAGGGGAGTATTCAGTGGTCTACATTGTCCAGTATGCAACCTATAACACTAAGTGGAAAACTTCTGCCTTATAAAATTCTCTTTGGAGTTCAGCCTCAAGCATTCTGGCTCAGAAGGTGAGTGCAACTGTTTTAATTGTTATTTGTTCAATGAGAAATTTAAAATAAAAGAAACTAATCAACTTAGCTCTAGACCTCTGTGGAGACTGTGGCCTCAGCAAGGGGTGCACAGCAGAATGGTTACTCTAGACACCAAAACCAGGCTGCCCAGGTATTGCAGGGCAGTGTGGATGGTCTGCAGCAGCCAGAGCCATTGCTATGCTTTTGTGACTGAAACTCTGAAAAGAAATCGTGAAGAAACCACCAGGTATTCAAGTTGGAGGCTCACAGTCCTATGCCTTCTAGTCCCCATGCATTGAGTGAAGGGATAGTTGAGAGTTAGAGTCCCTGCCCCAGGTGGGCAGCATGAATGGATGGCAAAGTGAAGAGCTCAAGAAAGAACCCTGGTAGCCAGTAGAGAAGAAGGGAATATCAAGAATCACATGTTGTATTATGCATCTCAATGGCGTAGTCCAAAAGTATGAAGGCATCAGATATTGTACTTCCTGTCTTAATTTTGATTTGTGGTGAAAATCTCCTGCCATGTGTTGAAAGAAAAACTATGTAGTTTTTCTCATCAAAAAAATTAACAAAGAAAATCCACCAACACTTCATTTTTAACTAATAAAAAATAGCCCTGCAGTATGACCAAACACCTTTGGGAACTTTATAAATATCATGTCTTTTAATCTCACAACAAAGCTGCATTGCAGAAACAATTATTCCCATTTTACCAAAGAAAAAGCTGAGAGTCACAGAGATTGGCATGTTCAAGTTAAAACAGCTGGCTGGTGGGCGGCCTAGGAACTCTTTCCCCTTCATCTCCATGACTCTCCCAGCACAGACTGAGGCTCACACCATGTGCTCTGTGATGCAGGGGTGGCCCACAAATTCTGCTCGGTACTTGGCCCCTTGCTCAGACCTGTGTATGTTCAGAGTCTGACAATGAGTACTCTGTGGGACCTTGAATGTATGGAAAGGCCAAAGGAACAATAGATGCTTAAATTTAAGAAAGGAAAGGCAGTGGAGGCAAGCTAGCTGTATTTAAATGTGTCAGAGTTTTTCTATAGAAAGGTATAATTAAGCTCCAGGAGATGACTGATTAGGTGTAATGCTAGAGCTAACAGCAATGGCAGCAAATGGTCACTAGAGTAATTTAAATGCACTTAATGAAATCAAAGAAGAGATAGAACACATTTTTAACGAACTGTAGGTTCTCAAATATTAGTTCATTAAACTTTACCATTCATTTATTCAATGAACTAAGCCCCATTTTTGGAAATACTAAATGCTTTCTTATTCAGAAATAAGACATTTTTATGATACCTGGTAGTGATATTTACCATTTAAGTGTTTAGAAGTTTAAGAAATAGTGTTATAGCAGAAAATTGTGTTTTTTTGAAAATCAGAACCAACAAACTGAGTAGAAAACCTCAGTTTCATTTAACATGACCCTCAAAAGCACAAAAATTGCAAGGAAGCATATATAGGAAGATACATTTAGAAATGTAATCAGATAGATTAAGCTTCATGAATATCATGCTAAGGCATTTGACATATTTTCCATTTAGCATTTCAGATATGGAAATTTCTTAGGAAACGGGGATATATTTTATTGATAATATTGACTGAAATTGTAAATCATGTAAATGGAATTATTATATGAGTACAAATATATAAATACTAGTTACTTATGCCCACAAAGTACAATAAATCAAATGGATTGTAAGGCATTGTTAAAGATTTGTAGGTGAGTCTTTTTCTTTAGTTATTAATTAGAGGAGAAAGAAAAGAAAATGCATGCAAAAAGGATTTATAAATCTGTAGAATGTATCTGCAAGGATTTTTATTTAGCTGAAGTTAATGGAAAGATAAGATATGCATAAATAGTGAAATTTTCAGGTAAATGAAGTCCCAATCAAATTATTTTATAATATTTTAAATTATCATCATTTTTATTAATTGATTTTTTTAGAGAGGGAGAGAAGGAGAGAGGATGGAGGGGGAAGAGAGAGAGAGAGAGAGAGAGAGAGAGAGAGAGAGAGAGAGAGAGAGAGAGAGAGAGAGAACATTGATGTGAGAGAAAAACATCTATCAGTTGCCTACACTATGTGCCCCAACCAAGGATAGAGCCCTAACTGGGTAGGTGCCCTGACCAGGACTCGAACCTGCCACCTTCTGGTGTATGGGATACCACTCCCAAAACAGCCACACCACACCAGCCTTACAATTATTTTCACACTTCTGTTTTCTCATTCTGATAAGCATATCTTTCTTTTCTAATTTTCACTGAATGTTTAGTATGCCCTGAAAGGATTGCCTTACACTACTGTCTTCTCTTATTATTCATCAATAACCCTGCTTTTGCAGAACTGCCTCCAAACAGAGGAACTTTGCCTGTGTCACAACACAAAACATGGAGAAGCATAAAAAATAAAAAATGAATACTCACATTTCCCTCCACAGGAATAATTCAAAGAGGACATGGAGGTTGGAAACCATACCAGTGTGACGGAGCTCATCCTTTTGGGGTTAACAGAAGAATCTACACTTAGTGTCATCTTCTTTGTGATATTCCTAGGAATCTATGCTGTCACCTTAATGGGCAATGTCAGCATAATCATGTTAATCAGTAGCAGTCCTCAGCTTCATACCCCAATGTACCTTTTCCTCTGCCATTTGGCCTTTGTTGACATATGGTTATCCTCCTCAGTCACACCTGTCATGCTCATGGGCTTCCTGAGGAAAAGAATCTCTCTGTCTCTAGCTGGTTGTTTGGCTCAACTCTGTGCTATGGTCAAGTTTGGGACGACTGAGTGCTTTCTGCTGGCTGTCATGGCCTATGACCGCTATGTGGCCATCTGCTCCCCACTGCTCTACTCTACCCACATGTCCCGCAGAATCTGCATTCTCTTAGTGGGGATGTGCTACTTGGGTGGATGTGTGAATGCTTGGACATTTACTGGCTGTTTATTGAGTGTGTCTTTCTGTGGACCAAATCAGGTAGATCACTTTTTCTGTGACTTCTCCCCTTTGTTAAAAATTTCCTGCTCCGATATCTCCATCATTGAAATTATCCCTTCCATCTCTTCTGGGTCCATTATTGTGGTCACAGTGTTTGTGATATCTCTCTCTTACATCTGCATCCTCATCACCATCCTGAAGATGCGTTCTGCTGAAGGGCGCCACAAGGCCTTCTCCACCTGCACCTCCCACCTCACTGCAGTTACTCTCTACTATGGAACGATTACCTTCATTTATGTCCTGCCCAAATCCAGCTACTCAACCGGCCAGAACAAAGTGGTGTCTCTGTTCTACACGGTGGTGATCCCCATGTTAAACCCTCTTATCTACAGTCTGAGGAACAGAGATGTGAAAGAGGCCCTGAGAAAGACAACTGTCAGATTGTGTTCTTAGGATATATTCTTACCATGTCAGATGAACTGTAAGGTTTGTGTTTACCTGTATCACACTTAGGACCTACTAAATGCTGCCTAACCGATTGCTTAAATTCATACTTCTTCTAACTGTTATTTTATACACTTATAAATCAGTTATTATGGCTGTAGTTATCACTGTTATTAACACCTGGAGGTGTCAAGTGCTTTTTCTTAATTAATTTATTTAGCAAACAATAATTTGCATTTACTGTGTGCCATGCCCTATTCTAAGCACATTACATATATTAATAGGTTTATTTTTCACAAAAAACCCATGAAGTAGTACTACTATTCCTATTTTACATGTAAATCATTTGGGGCACAGAGACATTAAGTAGATTGCTCAAAATCATGCAGCGAGGAGGTTGTGCTTCCAGTGTTTGAATCCAGAAAGTCTGGGTCCAAAACCACTATACTTCTTAATTTAGTTTTCACACCAGTCCCATGATGCTGGTATTATAAATTTTCTTCAATTTACAGGTTAGAATGCTGAGTCTTAGGGAGATCCAGTAGGTTGTCTGGGAGATTCTAGAGAAATCAGGTCCTCTTGTTCCATGTACTTAACCTATACTGTGATGCTATGAGCAGTCTAATGATTTCAGCTATTACTGTTCTAGAGGATTTGAGCTTTGCCAATTGGAAAATAATTTGAGTCAAAGACCAATGATAAACATTAATTTCCATATATGTTTAGATAAATAGATGGATAGATAGATATAGATAGATCCTAATGTGTGTGTGTGTGTGTGTGTGTGTGTGTGTGTGTGTATTAGAGAGACAGAGAGACAGAGAGAGAGAGAGAGAGGCAGCTAATCAATGATTCCCTTTCATCATTGATGTTTCTATTTGTCCCTCTCCCTTCCTCTCTCTGAAATCAATAAAAACATATTTTAAAAAAGAAGATCTGAGATGATGGTTCATTGGCTAGTCAGTTGTAGTGTAGTTAGAAATTAACCTATTCAAGATATAGTTTAGGTAAAAGACCAAAAGGATTTGCTGATGGATTAGTATGGGAGGTTAAAAAAAAGTTTAATAATTTGAGGAAACCTCAGAAATTTTTAGTTTTGATTATTCTAAGTGAGTGTGAATGCGATGTCATTAATTAGTTAAGGAAAAGTGATATTCCGGTTAGCTATTGCTGCATAACAAGTCACTCAAACCTTATGGCTTAAAACAAAATTATTCTTTTGTATTCCATTATTTTGTGAGTCAGAAATTCAGGTTGGGCTTGTCTCAGCATTTCTCCTCCACAAGAAATTAACAGGAGTCAATTAGTGATATTGAGGTGCACTCAGAAGCCTGGCACCTTGGCAAGGATGGCTTGAAATCCTCTTCCTCTCTATGTAGTCTTAGAGTCTTTCCATAGGTCTTACCAGCAGAGTAGTTGAATTTCTCACCTGGTGGCTCACACTCCAATAGCA
Source organism: Cnephaeus nilssonii (assembly GCF_951640355.1). Taxonomy (NCBI): domain Eukaryota; kingdom Metazoa; phylum Chordata; class Mammalia; order Chiroptera; family Vespertilionidae; genus Cnephaeus; species Cnephaeus nilssonii. Next base: position 38,283,708 of record NC_137084.1, on the reverse strand, counting down.
AGTGTTTCAGGAGGCTAAAAAAGATTGTTTCCTATGACCTAACCTGAGGAGACCCAGAGCATCATTTTCACTGTCTTATATTGGCAATAAAATAATAAAATAAAATAATAAATAAAATAAAATAAATCACTAAAGCCAGTCCAGATTTAAGGGGAAGGAAATTAGATCACATCTTTCAGTGACAAATAAATAGCAAAGACTTTGGAACCATCTCCAATTTACCGTAATCCTTCTGACCACAATTACTTATCTACTTCCCACATATCAAAATACATTTATACCTTCCTATATATACTCAAAACATTATGCCATTACAGCATTGGCATTGAGTTTATCATCATGAGATCTAGATCAGGCATGGGTGAGGTTCCTTGTGCACAACTTCTTTTGATTTGCTGACCTAGGAACTAATATGACAAGACATATGAATATGACTCCTACACATCTATCAGGTAATATTGGTACAGGCATTGAAAAACTGCAGTAAATACTTCTTTCCATAAGGGAGGAATATGGGAGTCACCTAGCAGCACTGGCCCATGGAAATTGCAAAATCCAACTAGACACATGCTACCATGTATTTTTAAATCAGGATCTAGTTCTGCTTCTTGCTAATAAGTTTCTGTGGCTCTTGGCTCTGCCTTCTGAGCTTATATTTCAATCCTCTGAATCACCCTTCCTTTTACAGGGGGGAAAAATCCCATTTTATAGCTGAACTAGAGGCACAGTGCACGAATTCATGCACCTTGAGAGGAACTGTGGACCACGAGGCTGTGGTGGGTACAGGGGCAGGTCTTGGCCCATCCTCTGCGCCCTTGCTAGGGCACTCCCACCATGGCCCCAGTCCCCTGTCTGCCAACAGCCCCACTCCTGCCACCGCCACTCCCATGCACTGATGATGGCAGCCCCACTTGCACCCGCTGACAGTGCAGAGCGATTGGGGCTGGAGCCAGCAGCGGGTGCGAGCAGGGCCAGCACTGGCAGCAGGTGCGAATGCCCGGCAGAACCGCAGCATGTGGGAGCAAAGGATTTTCAGTAACTACCAGACGCTCGCCCCGATGACAGCAATCTGACGCCCCCGCTCACCTGCTCAACCATCCTGCCACAGCCAATGCCTGCCATGTTCCGCGCTCTGCTGCCTGCTGCTGATGACTGCCATGTTCCTCACATGTCCCCTGGTGGTCAGCATATGTCATAGCAACCATTTGTTCAATTGTTTGGATGTTGGGTTGTTCTACCGTTTGGTCTATTTGCATATTATGGTTTTATATATATAGATTAGAGGCCTGGTGCATGAAATTCATGCACAGGGGTGGGGGTCCACTCAGCCCAGCCTGCACCCTCTCCAATCCTGGACCCTTCAGGGAATGTCCCACTGCCGGTTTAGGCCTAATCCTGGGGATCGGGCCTAAACTGGCAGTTGGACATCCCTCTCACAATCCGGGACTGCTGGCTCCTAACTGCTCACCTGCCTGCCGGCCTGGTTGCCCCCAACTGCACCCCCCTGCTGGCCTGATCGCCCCCTAACTTCCCCCCCACTGGTCTGGTTGCCCCTTACTGCCCCCCCCCCTGCGGGCCTGGTCGCCCCCAACTGCCCCCCTCACCCGCTGGCCTCATTGCCCCTTACTGCCCCCCCACTGGCATGATTGCCCCCAACTGCCCCATTGCTGGCCTGATCACTTCTAACTGCCCCCCCTGCCAGCCTGGTTGCCCCCAACTGCCCCCCCCTGCTGGCCTGGTCACCTCCAACTGACCCCCCCCCCACCAGCCTGGTTGCCCCTAACTGTCCCCCCACCAGCCTGGTTGCCCCCAACTGCCTCCCTGCTGGCCTGGTCGCCTCCAACTGTACCCCCGCCGGCCTGGTCACCCCTAACTGCCCCCACCTGCCTGCCTGGTTGCCCCTCACTGCCCCTGCTGTTGGCCTCATTGCCCCCAACTGCCCCCATGCTGGCCAGATCGCCTCCTACTGTCCCCCCAGCCAGCCTGCTGTTCAGTCGTTTGGTCATCCTTTACTAACCCCCTGCTGGCCTGGTCGTCCCACACAGCCTGATGTTCAGTTGTTTGGTCGTCCCTCACTAACCCCCCTGCTGGCCTGGTTGCCCCTCACTGCCCCTGCTGTTGGCCTGGTCACCCCCAACTGCCCCCCTGCTGGCCAGGTCGCTCCCAACTTCCCCCCATGCCAGCCTGGTTGCCCCACTCAGCTTGCTGTTCAGTTGTTTGGTCGTCCCTCACTAGTGCCCCTGCCGGCCTGGTCGCCCCACGCAGCCTGCTGTTCAGTTGTTTGGTCGTCCCTCACTAACCCCCCTGCTGGCCCGGTTGCCCCATGCAGCCTGCTATTCAATCGTTTGGTTGTCCTTCACTAACCACCCTGCTAGCCTTGTTGCCCATTCAGCCTGCTGTTTAGTTGTCTGTCCAGTTGTTTTGGTTGTGACAGCCCCTGGCTTTTTATATATTAGGACTAGTGGCCTGGTGCACGAAAATTCGTGCACTGGGGGAGGGGATCCCTCAGCCCGGTCTGCCCCCTCTCACAGTCTGGGAGCCCTCATGGGATGTCCTACTGACGACTTAGGCCCGCTCCCCCTGGGGAGCGGGCCTAAGCCGAAGTCTGGCCTCCCTCTGCAGGAGGCAACCGGCCAATCAGGCATATAGATACTTTCTGAAGGCAGCACAGACTCCTTCCTTATTTCTTTCCTCTGTGGTTGGAGAATAGAGGACTAAAAGGTGGCCAGGTCTGGGGTTTTTGTAAGCAATGGAAAGAGAGAGAGGGGTGGGAAAAGTCTAGACATGGTTCCCTTCAATTGTCCTCCCTTTCTTTAGGCCCCTCCCTCTGTTTTTTCCTTGTCGTGGTGGACACTTGGGCCTCGGACCAACAGGAGCCCAGCGACAGTGGGGTTTAGCCCCCTCACTTCTCAGCTGAATGTACAGCCGCCTCACATTCCAAGTGGGGCTAAAACGCTGGGAATTCACACCTCCCGGCCTTTCCCCCTCTCGGTTTCTTCCTTGGGTCTGTTGCAAACTTCAACGAGACACCGAAGCAGCTCTGCCCTGGTCGTTCTGCACTGGGCCCTGCCCAGGCCCCACTGGGCACTCTTCCCTCGAGTTCTCCGGGTCCATAGTCTATGCTCGGAGAGGTCCCCAGAGCCCATTCCCCCGAGCAGGTGGGGCAGGGGGGCTGGCTTGGAGAGCTGGAGGAAGATGTCAGAGTAAGAGTTGGTATGAACCAGTGCCTGCTCAGCCAGACTTCCTAAGCTCCCCACTGGGCCCAGGCCAGGCCCCTTCCCTGCACCGGGAGGATCCCGGCTGAGATCCCCTCCCTGCACCCAGCACCCTCCTCCCTGTTTCACCACCAGGGGGCGGGAGCAGCTTGCTCGCTCTGGACCTTGACAGCCTGGCAGGTGGCGGCGCAAGCGGTGCAGCCTAATGCGCCGGTGGTCGCGAGCCTCCTCCCCCTTCCTGAAGCGTGGGGTGGGGTCGCAGCAGCTTGCGACCACCCCCGGGCATTGTGCATGGAGACATTGCTCGCCTCTGAGCCACCATCTGGCCTAGGACCTGTGGGGGCTGGGGTGGCCTCAGGCTCCTGCTGGCCCCACCGAAGCTAGACTCAGCTTGGCCACCCGCCCCCACCGCCTGAGGGCTGCACATGCCCCGTGGGCCTTGTTGCCCTCATGAATCGCCACGGCCCAGCCGTCCCATCCCAGGAAGTGGGCCATGGCTCACTCCCCAGTGCAGTCAGGCCTGCCTGGCGAGCACATAGGCAGGAATTGGGCCACCAAGGGGGAAAAGGAGGGATGCACAGGCCGGGGCGGATGCAGGGAGCTTGGTGGTGTAAACACAGCCCCCCCACACACACACTGCACCGGCCCCTTGCACCACATTCCCGGGTGCCCCTCTCGGGCCTGTGGTGGGGGCAAGGGACCTGGATCTGTGGCCTGGAGGCGGCCCTTGTTGGCTTGGAGTTGCAGTGGTCGGTCAGGGAGGATGCGGGGTGCCATGAGGCAGCCTCACGCAAGTCCCCGCTGCAAGTCCCCGCCTCTCTCTCTCCGAGAGGTCAGCAATTCAGCCCGCTCAGCATGCTGCGCACACAGCCACACAGCGGCGTTCGGTCGAGCCTTTGGTCGTTTTCGATGTTGCGGACACTGGCTCTTTATATACATAGATAGTTTTCTTGGCCTATTTCTCGCGTATTCTAAGTTGAGAGTCCAAACCTCCTCACTTTGCACTGTGCAAGCTGATATTCATCAAGAACTTTGTGAAATATTATATCCTCATGCCTTGTTTATTTTATATCTTGAAGTCTGTACCTCTGGAGCCCCATCACTATTTTGTTGACTCCTGCAACCCTCCTCATCACTGGAAACCACCAATGAATATTCTATGTATCTATGAGTGTATTGTGGGTGGTATTTTTTTTTGGAGGTGGGGTTGTTTTTTCCTTTGTTTTGCTTTTCGGATTCCACAAATAAGTGAAACCATGTATAATTCTCTGATTTATTTGACTTAATACCCTCAAGATTCATTGATGTTGTTGCATAATGGCAATATTTCATTTTTTATGGCTGAGTAATATTCCATTGTGTATCTTTACCACATCTTCCTTATCTATCATTAGTCTATCAATGAACACTTAAGTTGCTTCCATGTCTTAGCTATTGTAAACAATGCTACATTGAACATAGGGATTCATATATCATTTCAAAATAGTGTTTTTGTTTTCTTGAGATAAACACCCAGAAGTGGAATTGCTGAATTACATAGTAATTCTTTTTTTTTGGAATCTCTATAATGTTTTTCATAGTAGCTGCATCAATTTACAATCTCATCAACAGTGCATGAGGGTTCTCTTTCTCCACATCCTCACCAACACTTTTTAATTCTTGACTTTTTAATGATAGCCACTCTAACAGGTGTGAGGTAATATCTCATTTAGTTTTGATTTATATTTCCCTCATGATTAGTGATATTGAGCATCTTTTCATGTGCATATTAGTCATCTATATGTTTTCTTTGTGGAAATACCTATTTAGAGCCTCTGCCCATTTCTTGTTATTGAGTTGTTTTGTTATTGAATTGTATGAGTTCTTTATACTTTTTGAATATTAACCCCTTATTGAATATATTATTTGGAAATATATTCTCCCATTCAGTAGGTTGTCTTTTCCTTTTGTGGATAATCTCCTTTGCTGTGCAGAAACTTTTTAGTTTGACACAGTCCCACTTGTTTATTTCTTCTTCTGTCACCTTTACTTTTAGAGTCATATCTCTCAAAAATCATTGCCAAGACCAATGTCAAGTAGCTAACTGCCTATGTTTTCTTATAGGATTTTTGTGTTTTCAGGTTTTATATTTCAACTTTTTAATTGATTTTGAGTTAATTTTGTGTATGGTGTAAAATAGTGGTCTATTTTTATTCTTTCTGTGGCTGCCCAATTTTCCCAACACCATTTATTAAAGAGACTGTCCTTTCCACATTGTATATTCTTGCCTCCTTTGTCATAAATTAATTGATCATATATACATGGGTTTATTTTTTACTCTCTTTTCTGTTCCATTTATCTACGTGTCTGTTTTTATGTCAATACCATACTGTTTACTATAGCTTTGTATTATAGTTAAAAATCAGTAAGTATGATTTTGTTCTTCTTTCTCAAAATTGCTTTGGCTATTTGGGGTCTTTTGTGGTTCCATACAGTTTTAGGATAGTTTGTTCTATTTCTGTGAAAAATGCCATTGGAATTTTGATAGGGATTTCATTAAATTTATAGATTTCTTTGCATGTACAGACAGTTTAACAATATTCTTCCAATCCATGCACATGGAATATCTTTCCTTTTATTTGTGTCTTCTTCAATTTTTTTCATCAGTGTCATAATTTTTAGTGTATAGATCATTCCCTTCATTGGTTATATTTATTCCCAGGTATTGCGTTCTTTTTGTAAATGAGTTGTTTTTTTAAATTTCTTTTTCTGCTAGTTCATTGTTAGCATATACAAATGCAACTCACTTTTATTTATTGATTTTGTACCTTGCAACTTTATCGAATTTGTTTATCAGTACCAACGGTTTTTTTAGTGGAGTCTTTCAGTTTTCTTTATATAATACTAGAGGCCCGTTGCAGGAAGATTCCTGCAAGAATAGGGCTTCCTGTGGCCTTCTCTGCTGCCCCACCTGCTTCCCTCCCTTTGCCGCCTCCCCTCTTGCTTCTCTGCAGCTTCGCTCCCTTCTGCAGTGCTTGGCTTCCTTCTACCCTGTCTTCAGTCTTTGCTCTGCCTCTGGATATGCACATTAACTGCCATCTTAGTTTGGTTAATTTGCATACTTGACCCTGATTGGCTGGTGGGCGTGGCTTGTGGGCGTGGCAGAGGTATGGTCAATTTGTGTGATTCTCTTTTATTAGATAGGATCATGTCATCCGCAAATAGAGAGAGCTCATCTTGTTCCTTTCTGATTTGGGTGCCTTTTATTTCTTTTTCTTGCCTACTCACTTGGGATTTATAATTACTCTTATGGTTGTATCAATATCCACAAATCTGTATTACATCTTCCTTTACCTTTCTTATATTGGTTATTTGTACATTTTTAAAAAAACATTTTTCATTATACATTCAGTAAAAAGACAAATCTTTGGCATTGTTGGTCCTCTTCATCATTTGTTAGATTTCTGTTATATTAATTTCTTCTATTAATTTTATAATTTTTCTTCAACCCTACATTTTATATTACTATTTTTCTACCTATTAAAATTTTATGTAAATGTTATTAATTTTAGAAAATTTTATTTTTGGTATTTCTAGTATAATTTTTCTTCAAAGAACTTATATATCTAGAGCACAAGTTTTTATATGTATCATTCAGTTGTTCTTAATTTCTATATATTTACTTTTCTTCGACCTATGGGTTAGTCTATTTCTAAATATATGGATGTTTTCTAGTTAACGTTTTGTAACTGATTTGTTACTTTATATAGAGAGAATATGTTTATATAATTGAAAACTATTAAAATAGGTTGATCTTGTTTTATTCCCCAATATCTGCTCAAGTTTTAAAAATATGCTATATTGAAAACTAATGTATTTTCTGCAGTTGGTTGCTGTGTTCATATATGCTCTATGTATGTTCAGTGATGTTAGTCTTGTGTCTCAGATTTTGTACATCATATTACTTAAGAAAGTGTTAAAATATACTATGAAAAATTAAATTACCTTTTTCATTTGGATTAGCTAAAAGCTGAGTTTTATATTTTCCCCCAGCTATTATATTTTTTCTTAACTAAGGATTTACATGTGTCAATAACATTATGTAGAATTGCCGAATAATTGTTATAACAGCGATTAAGACCAACCAAGAACATATATTTTTTGTTAAACTCACAAAATAAGCATAGGCTCACTTAAGAATTTTGCCAAATAAAAACTAGAAGATCGCCAAGGACTTCATATAGTAGTACCTCTTTTATAAAATCCAAATGTGGCCCATAATTTCTCTAAGAACCCTGTATGTGCACTTAGAGTGGATGGCCCATTTCTCAAATACCACCACAGTGGGCCGTTCTGTTCTGTTTATGATCCAGTACAGAATCCTAAACAGTGCATTTTTTCAGGATCCATGTAGAGACTGCACGGCATTTAAGATCCCAGGTGGCCAGTATTATCCCATGTATGGTAAAGACTTAACAAAGTCCTTTGACTTTTCTAAGGAAAAATTTCATTTTGTGAACTTTCTATTTATCCTAAGTCCTGACAAAAAATGGAATGCAAGCTGTGTTACATGCAACATTGGTTATAACAAAAATGATTCTTTAGTTGTAAAGTGTATCTAGACTAAAAGGACCCTATAGGAAATATTCTGTTTTTTTATGCTTTCTGATTGCAGTGATTCTTATAACTGGAAACAATGCTTGTAGGGACCCTGGAGTTATACCTGACAGTATTATTAGATAGTAGAGGCCAGGTGCACATATTTGTGCACAAGTGGGTTCACTCCACCTGGCTGGTGATTGAGGCCAATCAGGGCAGTCTCGCCCAGTCCCTGCAGGAGGTTGGCTGGCTGGGGAGGGGCCGCGGGAGGGCTCCAGGGCATGTCTGGCCCCAGCTCACCCAGTCCCAATCAGCCAGCCCCCAGCAGCAAGCTAACCTACCGGTCAGAGCGTCTGCCCCCTGGTGGTCAGTGCTCATCATAGTGATCGGTCGACTGCTTGGTCGGACACTTAGCATATTAGGTTTTTATATATAAAGATGTTGTTCCCAGTTATAATCATGTAACTTCTAAGCTGGATGGCTCCTCTGTCTGTGCTTTCTCTTAGGAGACAATGTGAAAACCCATAGGGATTATTTATGCTCAGCCAAGAGAAATGACTGGTATAATGGCTGGCATGGTGAATATGTTAGTTATGAAGTTCTATATGTGTGTTTTGCATACTATTTAGTCATTGTCTTTCACTGGATGCTGGTCATTGTATTTGAACAGTTATTGGTAGGAATAATTGAGAATTGAATTGTTTGTTTACATATTCAGTTCACCTTATTGAGGCACCACCATCCTTGACCATCTAATATCCAAGTTCAAGGCTTGAGAAGACTCTCTAGCTCTGCAGGACTGCAAATCTGTGCAACACTTGATCATATCAGGTTTATCTTATTCTAGTGATATATGTGAGGTGAATTAATCAGATATGTCCTAGGCTTTGATTTAGGCCCTTCCTGTCCCAAAAGAACACTAAATCCATGGCCTGGGAGGTCTGACTTGAATAATTCTTTCATGGAAAAAGCATTCTGGAGTATTAGGTCTACTTCTCTAGGTTCTCAGAGTTCCTTATTGTCCTCTCACATGATATTTAAGATGTATTTACCATTTTGTCATTTGTGTTAGTTGTGCTCACCATGGAATTGGTTAAAATTAGCAAGCCTGGCATTGCCTCAAATTTTATGCATATAAGTAGAAGATTAGACTTTCACAGGTGTCCACATGTAAGCACATAGGTGACAGGAAGTGTTCTCAACTCCTAACATCTTGGCTCAAATGCTATATTCCTACTTCCTGCCCCTCACAGGTAAGTTTTCCTTGTTATGCTCTGCTTTCTCATTCTCCATATCACTGTCCCCTTTGAATAGTCTGAATCAATAACTTATTGGTTTTATTGTCATATTACCAAAAGCCTGGGACAATCCCTGGAATATAAGAATCATTTAATATAATTTTTGAATATAAGAAGGAACAAATGAATGAATGAAATGAATAATACTCAATGAGTCTGTCACCAAAAAGGTAGATTTTTGTGGCTAAAGCACTCAAAAGGGGACAGGAAAGGTATATAAATGTGGTGGTTCCTTAAGCCTCTCCAACAGGCAGTCACAAATTCAGTTCCCTCTAGCTTCCTGAGCAGTCTTTCCTTTGGGTCTTCCCATTAACAAGTTACTCCAAGAGTTTGTTCCACTCATTCCCTAAGAAGTTAAGGAAGCTTTCTCATTCCCATATACAGGTTAACAGGATTCAACATGACAGAATTCACAGGTCAGTCAGCAACATGAGCCAGAATCTTAGGGGTCCACAAAGCCTGCCAATCCTCAGCAGATAACCTTCCTGCAAAAAATAAAAAACATTGCTACCAGTTTTCTACTGGTTGCACTTTGTCATTTTCTCTTAGAATGCACTTAGTTGTAAGTATAATTACCACACTCATTTTAGGATAAGATTGAAAATGGACATAGTCTTAAATGTTTTGAGGTAGAAAAACCTTAACTTATGGCAGAGAACAACTTTTTAAACACACATATATAAATAGCATTGTTAAAGGATTACACAGTGTGCCATACCAGCACGGCCAAGGGTGAACCTGAGGAGGGGCGGTAAAGGATTAAAGAAGACAGACAAGAGAATACAGCTGGGGCTCCGCGATCTCCCGTGCTTGGATGAGGACACAGAAAGACCCAGCCTGCAAGCCGAGGCTTTATTTTATAGTCAGAACACACAAAGCAAAACACGGGAAGTGGTCAACATGTTTACAATGTTCTTGTGCGTTTCACCTTGTTTTGGCACCACTTGTTGCACCTCCCACAGCCCATTAGCTACCTAGGAAGGAACTAGGGAGGGCTATAAGGTCAAGCTTAATTATGCTAAGAGGGCTCTGCCCTCCAAGCTGGGACTTGTTTGTGGCCCTGTCACAGGTCAATCCGAGGCTTGACCCTATAGCCTCGCCCTACACACAGATTAGGAGTTTTTCATGTGAGCCAATATGTGTTTCTAATAATAAATTTGATGTTATTAAAGGTAACTCAGTATGGACCTCGACTTTACAGTGTGATATCAGATCAACCCTCTACCTTCACTAAAATACTCTATCCTGGCTATTAACAAATGGGCAAATATATTTAGACCACAGACATTCAATTTCCTTTCATTTATTTATTTGTATTATTACATCAAATCCTATGAAATATTAAGCTTCAGTGAGAAAATATTTTTCTACCAAGCATTCTCTTTAGAGCTCCCTTAATCTCACTGTTTCTGAGGCTGTAGATGATGGGGTTCAGCATGGGGATCACCACCATATAGAACACGGACACCACTTTGTTCTGATCCGTTGAGTAACTGGACTTGGGCAACACATAAATGAATGTGACGGTCCCAAAGTACAGACTTACTGCTGTGAGGTGGGCGGTGCAAGTGGAGAAGGCCTTGTGGCGCCCCTCATTGGAGTGCATCTTCAGGATGGTTGCAAGAATGTACATGTAGGAAACAACTATGACAAGCACAGTGAACAAAATGATGGAGCCAGCTGTAAATGAGGGGACAACTACAGGGATACTGTTCTCAGAACAGGAGAGTTCAACCAGAGGAGCAAAATCACAGAAAAAATGATTGACTCGATTTGGTCCACAGAAGAATAAAAAATAGTAGCAAATAGCAAAGGAGGAAGCATTGAGAAAACTACCCACGTAAGCCACTATGAGCAACTGAACACAGACTTGTGTGGACATTTTGGTTGAATAAAGCAGTGGTTTGTATATTGCCACAAAGCGGTCATATGCCATGATAGCTAGAAGGAAGCACTCGACTGCCCCAAAGACAGCAGTTGAACTAAGCTGTGTGCAGCATCCATGATAGGAGATGGGATTTCTCTCCACCAAGAAATTAACAAGCATATTGGGTGTGACAGAAGTTGAAAAGCATATGTCAGCAAAAGCCAAGTGGCTCAGAAAAAAATACATAGGATGATGGAGCTGAGAAGAGATTCTAATAAGAATGATTGTGCTGAGGTTACCAGATATGGTCACCAGGTAGATACACAAGATGATCATGAAGAGGATGACTTTAAGGATGGGGTCATCAGTTAAGCCCAGTAGAATGAAGCCTGTCACTGCTGTGTGGTTACCATCCCTCAGGGAATCCATATGATAATGTAGCTGCTATCAATGAACCTGAAATATTACATTAAAGAAGATATACATTTAATGATTTAATTAATACATATGGGAAGTAATAAATATATTTACGCATCAGTGCATATTTATATGCAATTATGAATCTGGTTTTTAAAAATTATTTTAGCAGAAACTAAATATAATAAGCATATAATATTTACTATATGCTTACTAAATGATAAGTGTAGGGCTAAGAATCATGTAAATGTATACATGTATACAGTTTAATTGATTGCCCATAAAATAATATTAATACTAATTGTTTTATATAAGAGTAACCTGGGTCTGAAAGAGGTTATGTAGCAAGTCATGAATTTAGAACATGAAGCTCAGGAAGTCTTCACTGCCCCATTCCTTTAGTATTATTTAACAAATGAATTTAAATAGCAAATGCAGTTAAATAATACTTAACATGAAATCAGTACATGTGGCAATGAGTGGACAGTAGGTTGTCCTTTAAGCCATCTAGCCGTTAGGAATAAAACAGGCACATACTTATTTATCTATTTCACAGTATCTGTCAGTTAAATAAAATCAGTGTTTTTAAAGGAGAAATAAAATTGTTCCTGATACTAATTCAGATAAGAATTTCAAATTAGGGTTATGAGTGAGATCATCTATTGTAAATGTACTGAATATTTTTTAATATTTACAATTCAGAATATTACTGTTTTATCAAATAAGTTGAAATATTAATGTAATCATTATGCAAAAACATGATTGATATTCAGAAGATAATTAAAATATGTAATATTAGTTCCTACTTTAACTATGTTTTCTAATTAAAGTTTTGTAAAATGAAATAATATTATTATCAACATAATATGTAGCTGAATAAAGTGTAGCCTAAGAGCTGAAAAGGGATCACCCACCTTGTGTCCAGGCTGTCCCTCATCTCCAGATTTTCTGACTTTATATCCTGAGCTTTGTCCATGGAGTTATTGCCTTGAAGCTAAAGCATTTAGAGCCATAAACAAAGTCAATCTTTCTGCAAAGACATCTACAATATCTTTACATTTTTAAATCTTAAATGTGTTTCATTTCAATAAATGTTGAGCATAGCTCAATGATAATGAATTAATTAGCATTACTGGAGAGTGCTGAGTTTGGATAGAGTTGAAAGATCATATGAGTTTCTGTCTTTGGGGTAAATAAACAGGAATCCTCATAACTTAGATTATGCCAGTTTACATATGAACTAAACAGCAGTTCAGCCAATGGCTTACTGGCTAATTGCTTAATTACATCTGCTCTGTTTCCCAACTATGACTTGTGAGTACACATATAATGTTAGGGAGTAAGTGTTCTCAAATAGTCAATGAAAATCATTACAATAGCTTCATTAACAAAAGTCGAAACCTTACCTTGGGATAAGAGGCCATTAATCTTTCAATAGCAGATTAGAGTTATTGTGGTTATATAGTGATCTTTTATTTTTGTTTCCTTTGGGGATAAATCTCTGATGATTCTAGAGCTTCAAATGAGAATTCAAAAGCATTATAGTAGCATCATTATGTTCCGTAGTGGCTAATTGAGCAATACAATTCATACACCAATACTAGTATACTAGTACAACTAATCTTTCAAGATTCTGTATATTCTCAGGTGGTCAATTTATTGTTTTCCTTCTATGCAGGTACTCACACATAATTATATAACCATTATTTAGTAATTATTAGAATATAATACAATAAATTGTCTGGATAAATATTGACTTTGATATTTTAGATTTAAGACATACTTAGTACTCCAACAAATTAAAAAGAAAGAAAGAAAGAAAAAGAAATTAGTACTTTCCACTCCTTGGTTGCAACACTAAATCTAGGAATGTCAAGGGCGAGAATGTGCTTCATGAAATGCAGAAAACTCAGTTAAAACACACACAATTTAATTGGTAATATGTATCATAGAAAGAATATGAAGCAAATAGCACAAATTTTATATTTCAATTTTTAAATTTTGATTTATCTGAATTAGATTTATTAGTTGAATGGATGAATTAAAGGGGGATTTAATGACAATTAATCAACAGACCTGTATTACGCATCTACTATGTGCAAACACCAGTAGTCAGTAAAAATTATAAAGATTAATAAAAAAAGACACACTTAGTACTAAACTTCACATATAAAAAGATAGCTTTATCCATTCATATGTATTTATTGCTGAGTATTTTATATTGATATCTGTAAAATATGTCAGTACTTTGGGAAAATATGAGATGGAACTTGATATAAAATTGAATTTTAAGTAACAAAAGTTTTTAAGACATATACATTAATTATAATATCAGATGTAAGAAAATGAAAGCTTTGAAAGTTGTATAGAACATTAAAGAAAAAAGATTTGGATGACTTCCAGATAAAAAATAGTCTCTCCAGAGACAGAGAAGCATTGATTAGACCATCAAACCTCAAAGGGAACATAGGGGAGGGTGGGTGTAAGGGGGAGAGATCAACCAAAGGACTTGTATGCATGCATATAAAGCCTAACCAATGGGCACAGACACCAGGGGGGTGAGGGCATGAATGGGGGGGTGGGGCAATGGGAGGATAAGGACACATATGTAATACCTTAATCAATAAAGAAAAATAAAAAAAATAGTCTCTCACTGTCAATAACCTCAAATGCTGCCTCCTGAGATAGTGCCTTATGGTGTAGATCCGTGATCGGCAAACTGTGGCTCGCGAGCCACATGCGGCTCTTTGGTCCCTTGAGTGTGGCTCTTCCACAAAATACCATGGCCTGGGTGAGCCTATTTTGAAGAAGTGGCATTAGAAGAAGTTTAAGTTTAAAAAATTTAGCTCTCAAAAGAACTTTCAATCATTGTACTGTTGATATTTGGCTCTGTTGACTAATGAGTTTGCCGACCACTGGTGTAGATGAATCGTGATGGAAAGCAGGTATCTTCAACCCTAAGATTAAATTTTACCTAATTCTCTTGTTAATCCTAATGAGCTAATATCCAAAATATATAAAGAACTCATACAACTCACCAACAAAGACAAAAAAAACAAAAACTCAATTTTAAAATGGGCAGAGGACCTGAACAGACACTTCTCCCATACAAATGGCTAACATATATGAAAAGATGCTTAACCGCACAAGCTACAAAGGAAATGCACATCAAAACCACAACGAGATACCACCTTATACCTGTTAGAATGACTCTTAGCAACAAAACAAATAATAACAAGAATTGCAGAGGTTGAGGAGAAAAAGGAACCTTATTCACTGTTGATGGGAATGTAAACTGGTATAGTCACCATGGAAAACAGTATGAAGGTTCCTCAAAAAATTAAGAATGGAGCTACCATATAACTCAGCAATCCCTCTTCTTGGTATTTACCCCCCAAATGTTAAAACATTTCTTCATAAAGATATATACACCCCTATGCTTGTTGCAGCATTATTCATGGTGGCCAACATATGGAAATAACCTAGGTGTCCTTCAGTGGATAACTGGATAAAGAAGATGTGGTACATATATACAGTGGAATACTACTCGGCCATAAGAAAAGGTGAAATACTGCCATTTGTTATAACATGGATCTTGACAATATCATGCTAAACCAAATAAGTCAGATGGAAAAAAACAAGAACCATATGACTTTACTCATATTTGGGAGATAAAACAAAAAGCAACAAATGAACAAACAAAAAACTCATCGACACAGATAACAGTATGGTGGTTACCAAGGGGGAAGGGAGATGAGGGGTGGTAGAAGAGAGTAAAAGGGGTCAGAATACATGGTGACAGAAGGAGACTTGACTTTGGGTGATGAACACACAATGCAATATATAGATGATGTATTATTGTACACTTATATCATATTATTAACCAATGTCACCCCAATAATTTAATACAATTTTTTAAAAGAAGCATACATTTGACAAGATTGAAACAGCCTTTAAAAATGTAACCTTCTTTCTTCATCTATAAAGGAGCCATGTCATACGAATGAGCCCACAGTAGAGTTTCTTTTGGGGACTCCTTAATTTATTTTGTCAAATAGATTCATGAAAAGAAAGAACTAGTAGCTAAATAGAACTTTCAGGTATCTTCTGAGTTGGCTTGAAGAGTCTCACTAGTGGAGGTACTGTGGGGGGAATACTGCTGGTCACACTCAGGTCACAGGGCACCAGAAGCTTTACAACTACCAGAATCACTGATTTCAATCCTTACACTATATATACATCATGGACACCATCTCTTTCAGGTGATGAGATCTTGGGTGGCAACAGGATTCTCCCAAGGAGTTCCAGATGCTTCCAGCTGTTAATTCCAAAGACTGCATTCAAAGAGCATAAAACTTATTTGAAAATACTTACACTTGTAGATGCCACAAATGGTGGGTGAAGTAAAGATAAAGCAATTATTTTTTCTGGATGCTTTGGTCTTAGTGAATGCACATTTATTCTTTACTTTGAAAATTTTCTTGAGAATGACACAATGAAATTTATAAGTCTAGAATACTATGAATATGCAATGAGACGTAGTACATTATCCATTCATCTGCAA
The DNA here is from genome assembly GCF_951640355.1 of Cnephaeus nilssonii. NCBI lineage: Eukaryota > Metazoa > Chordata > Mammalia > Chiroptera > Vespertilionidae > Cnephaeus > Cnephaeus nilssonii. The sequence continues at coordinate 38,267,769 of NC_137084.1, read as the reverse complement.
AAGAGGTCTTTATTATACAGTGTGTATTATTTAAATCAGACTACTTTAGGACCACCAATATGTTCTATCAATTTTCTCATAGGCTCTTTAACCTCCTTGATCCTCAGACTGTAGATAAGGGGGTTCAACATTGGGATCACCACCATGTAGAACACAAATACCACTTTGTTTTGTTCAGCTGAGTAGCTTGACTTGGGCATCACATAAATGAATGCAGTGGTCCCATAGAACAGAGTGACCACTGTGAGGTGGGAGGTGCAGGTGGAGAAGGCTTGGTGGTGCCTGTTGGTGGAGTAGATCTTCAAGATTGATAAAAGGATATAGACATAAGACAGAACAATGATAAACACAGTGGCTACAATGATGGAGCTGGAAGAGATGGCTGGAATTATTTCAGAAGTAAAATCATGAGAACAGGAAAGCTTCAGAAGTGGTGAATAGTCACAGAAAAAGTGATTGATTTCATTTGGTCCACAGAAGGATAGACTTAATAAACAGCCAGTAAATGTCCAAGCATTCACAAATCCACCTAGGTAGCACATCCCCACTAAGAGAGTACAGATTCTGGGAGACACGTGGGTGGAGCAGAGCAGTGGAGAGCAGATGGCCACATAGCGGTCATAGCCCATGACAGCCAGCATGAAGTACTCAGCTATCCCAAATGTGACTGTAGAACAGAGTTGGGCTACACAACCAGCAACACGGATAGAGGTTTCTTCCCTGAGGAAGTCCATGAGCATCACTGTTGTGACCGATGAGGAGTAACCAATGTCTACGAAGGCCAAATGGCAGAGGAAAAGATACATTGGGGCATGAAGTTGTGGGCTGCTTCTGATTATCATGATTATGCTGACATTGCCCATTAAGGTGACAACGTAGATTCCTGAAAACACAATAAATAAAATGACACAAATTGTAGTATCCTCTGTTAACCCCAGAATAATGAACTCTGTCACAGTTGTATAGTTTTCAGTCCCCATCTACTAGTATGCTGGAAATGGTGCCCACTGAAAGCAAAATAAGTGGATATTAGAACAGAAGAAAATATTATAATTGCACACTTATTTTACAGTGGTTATATAATAAAAATTACAAAAACATAGACACACTGGTGTAAATTTGGTACAAAGTACTTTCATATTCAATACCTCATATTAAACTTGATAGTGTATTTATTTGTTGATACAGGCCAGAAATAAAACAAATTGTTTTAACTTAGCAAACTTAAACAGACATGGGACTTTATTAACTAACTATGGACACAAAACAAAATGAAAGCTTACAATTTTAAAGAAAAGAGATGTGAATTACACAAATTCAGTCATTCACAAATGCCGTTATGGCATGGAAGTAAAGGATTGTGCAAGTGCCACGAGCTTTGGAGCCATACAGGTCTAGAGTCAAATTCTGGCTTTGCCAGTGACTCTGTGGAATCTCAGACAATCTGCATGAACTCTTCAACCCTCCATTACTTTATTTGTTAAATATATATATATATATATATATATATATATATATATATATATATATATATATATATATATTCTTATTTGACATAAGAATCCTACCAGCTATATATATATATATAGCTGGTAGGATTCTTATGTCAAATAAGATAATGTAGATGACAACAGAAAGCCCAGCTCACAGAGATAAGTGAATGCTCAACAAATGATTTAGAATAACCAAACCTTAACTTCTAATGCAAAAATTTTAAAAAGCATTTCTGTATCAATATAAAAAGAAAATTATTACCTGTAGATGTTGGTACCTCAACAATAAGGACAATTGCCAATGAATTGTCAATATAGAGCAAGGCTATATTTATGAGATTTGAGGTCTTTTGGGACATAGCCCCTTGAGTACATGTTTGTGAACATTCAACTGAAAACCCATCAAGATAGAGAAGAAAGAACAGCTAAACATTCTTTTCAGTGTGCAAGAAAACTTTTGATGGATTGCTAAATCTAATTATTTTTGGACTCACAAGAATAAACATAATGTACCAGATAGAAATTCTTCAGGGAAAAAAATAAATGCCTATTTTTTTATACATTTCTAGATGATGCCACCTATATTTTTAACTAAATGTTTTATTTTGAGATAATTATAGATTCTAGTACAGTTGTAAGAAATAATACAAAAATCCCATATACCCTTTACTGAATTTCTCCAAATGCTAGGATCTTGCAAAACTATAGTACAATAGCATTTCAGGAATTTTTTATTGTGTTATATCTCTGTCTCCAGTAATTTTCTTTGCACTGAAGACTACACTATTTGACATTAATACAGCTACTCTTGCTATCTTTTAATTAAAGTTTACATGTTATATCTTATTTCATCTTTTAACTTTCAACAAATTTATATCATTATATTAAGTTCTGTAATAATTAAGTATTTCTATTTTTGTTTTTGTTTTCAAGTTACATACAAAATGTGTCTTAAACTTGTACATTTACAAATTAAGTACTTGGTGGAGGAGTATGCAAACAAATAATAATAGTACAATTACAAATATAAAAACAACATAAAACATGGGCAAAAAAGGAATTTAAAGTTTTGAAGTGGGCATGGGTAAATATGAAACAAAAAGATCCTCACAGTGAACTACATTTGCTTGTGAATAAGTTAAAATGTCCAGAACAACTATAATAAAGGATGGCATGTAATAATAGCTTTGAAACATGAACTAGTTAATTCTATAGTTCTAGGTATGCAGTTGATCATTAAAGTACATTTTTCATGTAAACTTATATTAAAAAGAGCAGAAGGAAAAGGTCACGAGTGTTCAGTCTAGCGATGAATGTTCTACGAGCTCTTTAGATGTCTATGTGGGAGGAGGACACACCTGCAGTGAACATCTTATTATCTTAATTGCTCATTCATCTTTCTTTTATATTATGATGCTTTAACTTTAGTATGAAGAAGTCAGCAGTGCCCCATATTTTAATATCAAATTTACATTTCCCTCTATACCAAATAGAGCCTAGAAATTCTCCTTTCTAACCAGAATGAAAAGTCATAGGTTTACATGCTACAAGTTACTTAAAAGGCAAACTTGACTAGGAAGTTGCCATAAGAACTGCCTACAAGATCTGAACTACACTTCTGTTCCAGTGTCTTCCTCTTTGGTGTGAATTACAGAACTTGGGAAATGATGAGAGAGAGAAAATGCACTTCCTAATTGGAGAATGCTCTCACCTTAGCTCTGCCTTGCTTTGAATGCTGAGGTTGAGAGTAGTGTTCTTTGCAGCAATGCTTTATGGGTGGTGCTACATCACTGTAATTAATGACCAGAGAAACAGGCTCTAATCTCTTTCCCTAGTGGCCATGAGGAAAGACCCGATGCACAGAAAAACTGACCTGGATACATCAGGTGGTACTGATCGCCCCAATTTCAATGTTGAGGGGATGTGGAAGGGAGAGTGAAAGTAAGGAGGCCTATGGGACCATTAGAACATTTAGTCGCTGACCTGGTTTTGAATATGATTTTATTCTTTAGTTCAATTGGAAATATGTAACAGTAGGGAAAATGCTAACAGGAGATATGAAGACTGCTTTCCTCTTACACTCTGTTGTGATAAATATGCTAGCCATGGCCATCTTTTCTTTGCAAGCAAAAATATCCCATAGGTGTGTTGCAGGTTAGTGAAAAGCTAGGAACATTATTAAGCAAGAGGAGTAGGGAAACTGAGACAAGAAAATTAAACACAGCTAAGCAGTTTGGGGAGCTTGCAGCTAGCTTGTAAATAACAAAGCCATCATTTTCCCCAACCAAGGACACTGGAGAGCAAATAGCTAAATGTCCCTCCTCACTAAAGGAGGGGGAATCTTAATGTCCCTTCTCTCTCTGACCAGAGAATATGTAGCATAAATCAACCTGGGACTGCTGGGGCTGTGGGGAGAAGAGGGAATGCTGAAAGCCTATCTCACTGAACAAAGAAGTCAGCCATTTTTAAGAAAGGAAAAAGGTGGGGGGAGGGTAATTTTATTTCACTGCTTAAACCGTGAAGCTAGTAGTCTCAGGGCTTGTCAAGGTAAAATCACCATATGCTTCTCACAAATTCTGGGAAAGCTATATCAAGTAAAAGGGGGGACCTTGAGAGTTCATCTGTACCAAGATATTCAGCCGAGGAATTTTTTCAAAACCTATAGACAAAAGGGTGTATAACCCCTTGAACGCCCACTGCACTGGCTCTTCAGATTAGCTAAGAGCCAATCCTGGATTTGCTTACCTTGCTTCCTTAATAAATATGCATGCTTTACTTTCTTAATAAATTCACTTTAACACAGCACAATTATCTAGAGTCACTCATTTGAATTCATTCATAGGAGAACACAACTGAGGAGGGGACAGCCCTATCCCTCTGACTCGGGGGGCTTTCCAGTAACACCTCTCTGGTGTCTGTAGCAGGTGTACCCTAATCATACAATCTTTGCATAACCTCTCCTAATTCCCTGTAACACATTAACTGGGCCCCCACCCCAGCCACCACTTCAAGGCAGCTCACTGCAGATGTCCTGCCAAGAGCAGGACGAATGTCTCCAAGCACCGAAGGACTTGGGAATCATCCTGAGAACATGCACCCAAGCATCATAACCTGAGTCATCATTAGTTACCCCAGGATAACTCAGGGATTTTAATTCCCCAGGGTGGTTTAAGTCAAATGTAAAATCCCTCACAGAAATTCAATATAAACTATTCCCTTGGCACCCAGGGAGCTCTGGAATAACAAGAGATAGCAGACTCATTACCCTTTAACTTTATAAATACTTACAGGTTTGTCGGTGTGGAACACAGAAACCAAACCTTCCAGCAAGACATGAAGAAGCCGACTGGAAATACTCTAAGTGGGTGCTTCCTGGGCACTGGGAGTCCTGACTGTCCGATAGGTACTCGGTAAGTTGTATTCACTTCTCAGGCTGTCATAGTAAAAACTATAAGGCAGCCAAGAGAAGAGTTTCAGTTCTGGAAGAGGACAGGGCTTAACGACATTGCTTCTCAGAGAAGCGAATGGGGAAGGATTGGTTGAGTCTCACTTGGAAAAGCTGGGATGTTTTGTCATTGTATTAGTCTGAGGAAAGGATAGGAGGGACCTAAACTCACGAAGCCTCTGAAATTGCGTGCAAAATGCTGTATGAGTGAAACTTTCCTTGGAACAGATACTTAGCTTTCATCTGATTCTCAAAGTTGTTCATTGCCCCTTCCTTCCCAGGGGCTAAGAATATTTCCTAGGTTATTCAACAAAGTTGTCTGAATTGTTCAAGCAATGAATGGTAAAACACAAAACAACATTCTGAATCGTCAAAGGTTGACTGTATTAGTTAAACAACAATTAAGGTTAAAAGTGCTTAAAAGAACTAAGAAAAAGCATTATTGAACTCGCCCTAATATGCCTAAACATTTCTCATAGGAGTTCAAATTAGAAGAAAGAAAAAAAAGAGGAAAAACAAAATCAATAAATTAGTACTGAGGAGTCATAAATAGGGAGGCGGTATAGTTTCAGCTGAGGGCTCTGGAATCAGCCTACCCGGTTTCAGATCCTGGTTCATTTGCTTTATCTGCTTGTAAATTTGGAAAAACTGAATATTTCTATGTTTCCGTTTCCTCATTAAGAAAATGAGGAAAATGATAGCTATATATTAAATAAAATAACGAATGTAAAATAGAATCTTGGCAAAGTGTTCAAATCACTAATTATATAAGTTTGAGAATAATTAAATCACAAGACTCATTTTTCTAAAGGGCCATTTGTTTCCTCTTAGGTAGAAAATTGCAAGTCAAACATTTATTATTAGAGATTTATTATTTTATTTTTCCTGGAATTTGTCATCAGGTCTAGTTATATTCTAAGAACTAATAGACTAAACACTGATGTTATAAAAAAGCTTCAATCTTAATTGCCCTTGAAGGAAGGGCAGAAAAACATCTCCTTTGGATAAATGTTGCATGAATATTTAGCTAATAGAAAGTTTTTAAAATCTAGAAACTCAAAAGCATTAACTGCATGTTAGAAACTTCAGAGGCAATTGTGCCATTATAGCTAACATAGTAAAAATTTTATCGTGCAAAAGCGGTGGAGTAAGGCTAGTCTGCCCACTGGCTTCGTGGGTTCTTCCAGTTACTAAACCATTTCAGCTACTAAACCAGACCAGTCATAGTTTGAGGTGATAACAGTTATACAGACACACCCCAACTTATGATGATTCAACTTACAATCTTTTGATTTTACAGTGGTGGGAAAGCAATATGCATTCCGTAGAAACCATACTTTGAATTTGATCTGGTGTTATGTGGCACGATACTCTCTTGTGATGCTGGGCAGTGACAGCAAGCTGCAGCTCCCAGTCAGGCATGCGATCACAGGGGAAACAACCGTCGCTCTACAATGTACTGTGTTGCCAACCTTTTTTTTTGAATATTGTATTTCATGTTTTTGCATCCCATCATGTCTACAAAATGCACATCTGTGTCTCCTGCTTCTGGTAAGAAGAGGAATGCAATTACTAAGTGTTTGAGCACATTTAAGGTAGGCTAGGCTAAGCTATGATGTTTGGTAAGTTAGGTGTATTAAACAACATTTTAAATTTACAATGGGTTTATCAGGAAGTAACATCATTGTAAATCAAGAAGTATTTGGGAAAAAATAAAGAAGTATTTGGAGTAGGAAGACTTGACCAATTCTAGAAATGAATTCAGAGTCCAGAACAACAAACATTTTACTGAATAAGATTGTTTTCGTGCCTGAAGATCTCAAAGTTTGGTCTTGTTCTGAGCTACTATTGAGAGAGAGAAGACTACAACAAAACAGGTCTCATCTGTCATAAGCCAGGAGTGTCATAAATGCCCTTATTTAAAGGCTTCTTACCATTTCCTGATATGAGCTAATCTGAACATCTTAGGGCACCTAAGACTGCTGCTCCTATCCCCAGCCCTTAAAGACACACTTTCCCCACTATATGTCCTTTAACTAAACCTTGCTGTTACTTATTTTTCTTTCCCTGAATGATCTCATTAATTTCCACAGCTTTTACGGTCTTCTGCCTATTGATGACTCCCAATCAGTATGACTAGCTCTGACTGTATGATAGACATCTGTTAGGTCTGATCAAATAATTGAATCAATACCCCCTCCCCTGGGAACTGACCTTTAGGCCACTTCACAATGGACATTTCACTTGCTTAGACCACATTCCACTTGCTAAGACCATTACCTCTCCCCTCTGCAGTTTCCCAGAATCCAGACCTGCACAGAGAATTCTCTACCCAGAAAGAGCTCGCCTAGAGTTCTTTAAAAACCTCTGACTCGGCCAGAACTTGTTTGGCTCAGTGGATAAAGCATCAGCCTGCGGACTGAAAGGTCCCAGGTTCGATTCCGGTCAAGGTCAAGGGCACATACCTTGGTTGCGGGCACATCCCCAGTAGGGGGCATGCAGGAGGCAGCTGATCGATGTTTCTCTCCCATCAATGTTTCTAACTATCTCTCTCCCTTCCTCTCTGTAAAAAAATCAATAAAATATATTTTAAAAAAAACCTCTGACTCCCCGACTTTGGGTGCTGGTGCCATTTTGGAGCTCAGCCCATCTGGGTTTCCAGATGACCGAATAAATTCATAATTCTTTACCCCTTTTGGCTTTGTGAGTTCCTCCTTTGGCAGTCCTAACAAAACATCCACTATCCTTCAAACCAAATTCAAGACCCCTCCCCGCTGCTCCACTCCTAACTCAGACTTTCTCTTTCTACTGCACCACACCCCATGGGACAAGTGCACGCCCAGAGTCCATTCTATTCCCTCCTTTTGGATCATCACCCAGATAACAGGATCCTAAAAATCCTTGCCCAAGTGGCCCCTTGCTTACTCCCAGAGTCTATAAGAGTCTCTTTTTCAGATCACCTTTGTAAGGGAGAACTACACTGCTGGCTTCACACACCTGGGCCTCAAGGGTAGCCAAGGGATAGCTGTTTGCAGGGGCTGAGCAAACTGTGCACACGCAGGCTGCCGTAGCCACACGTCTGCAGCCGCGGGTGGGCTGGAGAAGGGTTCTCTTCACCTCCTTATTTCAGCATGAACCCCAAGAACCCCAAGAACTCTTCCTTCCAAATTATTATAAAGGTAAATTTGTTAAGGAGGGAGGATAGAACATACTTTATTGACTTGTTTTCTTTATTTTTAACTTTTGCATATTAAGCATATGATATGCAGGCCTCCATTGGTTATTCTTGCCCAATGTCAAAAGCAGGTTTGCTCCTAGGGAGCCTGTTCTTAACCACACCAAATACTTGCAGTTCTTTAATGGTTTGTCTTTCTCAAACACCAGTTTCATTGCAAAACAATTTTCAATGCATAAGTCAAACAAATGGCTGATTTTCTTAGCAAAGAGCCCCTGTAAATAAAGTGCTTAAAAGACCAACAACATAATAAAAAAATTAGCAAAGGAACTGAACTGACCAAACATAGAAAAAGAAATACACATGCAAATAATTGTTTGACAAAATGCTAACCCCCTACTCATAAATTTTTTAAAACATACAAATCAAGAGGACATGAGTTACCAATATTCACCGTCACAGTGGCAAAGGTTTAAAATATGATAAAACTGGGTCACAATATTATTGTGACAAAATCAGTATTCTTATACAATAATATTGAGAGTATAATTGTGTGCAACTTACTTAAAGGTCAATTTGTCGATCTGCATCAAAAGAGAAAATGAATGAGCTCAGACTTTCCTGAGTCTGCCTTAACAGAATGAAGCCCATTGGCTAATGGCAGCCTTTAACCATTGGGAGTGTGAAGCGCAATTTTTGTCATCTAGTACTAGAACAAAGAGGTAAGAAGCTTTTGTTAAGTATTTAATCATTTTGAAATCATGTTTTTTTCTTTTTCCAACAAGAGAGAGACCAAAATGGCCAGAGGCAATCATACCACAGTGACAGAATTTGTCCTCATGGGATTCACAGACCGTCCTGAGCTTCAACTTCCGCTCTTTTTGGTGTTTCTCTTAATTTATCTCATCACCCTAGTGGGAAATCTTGGCATAATCCTGCTCATCAAGATGGATTCCAGGCTCCACACTCCCATGTACTATTTCCTCAGCCATCTGGCATTCATTGATCTTTGTTACTCATCTTCCATTGGGCCCAAGATGCTGCAAAATTTATTGGTGAAGAAAAAAACCATCTCCTTTTTGGGCTGTTTTGCCCAGCTGTACTTCTCCAGTGCTTTTGCCACTACCGAATGCTTCATCTTGGCCACAATGGCCTATGACCGCTACATGGCTATCTGCAATCCCCTGATTTACACAACAATTATGACTCAGTGGGTCTGCAAGGAGTTGGTGATAGGGGTCTATACCTATGGCTTCCTACACTCTGTGATACAGACAGTTCTGACTTTCCAGTTGTCTTTCTGTGACTCCAATGTCATCCATCATTTCTACTGTGCTGACCCCCCTCTCCTTGCCCTCTCCTGCTCCGATACCCACAACAAAGAAAAGCAGCTCTTGATCTTCTCGGCAGTGAACCTCATTGGGTCCCTCCTGACTGTCCTCATCTCCTACATTTGCATCCTCTCTTCCATCATAAAAATCCAGTCTTCCAAAGGCAAATGCAAAGCATTTTCTACCTGTGCCTCACACCTCACGGTGGTCATCATCTTCTATGGGACATTGTTTTTCATGTACCTGCAGCAGCCTAAAGCAAGGAATTCATGGGAGAACAACAAAGTGGTCTCTGTGTTTTACAGTCTTGTAATTCCCATGCTCAACCCCCTAATCTATAGCCTGAGGAACACAGAAGTAAAGGACACCCTGAAAAAGATGATAGAGGGCAAAGAGTCACAGTGAGTGAGTTAGCAGAATGTGGCATTGGGAAAGTATGATAAACTAACATGCTATGACCAATCCGATTGATATTTAGCAGGCCAGTTGCTATCCAATCAACAAGCAAACAGTCCATCCAATTTGTATTTTTTAATGACTGAAAGTACCAGGACACTTGCTTGACATAGCAATATTTAATCCAATCAATTATGGACTGATCAGGATTTACAAGCTAGACTCTTAATAACTGTGTCCTTCATATGTTGAAAATGAAGTGACTTACTACCAGTTAGGTAATAATATGAGCTCTAAATTTTAAAAGATTTGGAAAAGCAACTTTCTAGGTAAAAGTACAAATAAATGAAGTTGGGTACAAAACCCAAACATGAATACCTATGTTGTTAGAAACATTTTCCAGCTTAAAACAGAAAATATAGTAGCAAATCATTTCTTAGTCTTAAAAACATATTTCCGTATAATGTATTGCTATAGATGCTGGTTAAGCTTCATAAAAAGCTTATTATTGCATGTAGTTGAAATGCTGCCTGCTTAAAATGGACAATAGAAAAAATAGTATTACCACAATAAAAAGGGAGGAAAGAATTTTACAACTATGAATCAGTTAAATTTGGGGGTTCTTTTACTGTTTATTTAGAAAAGAAAGTTTAATTAGAAGAGATAAAGAGGATTTAGGGTACTTGCAGAGATGTTGAAAGTAGTCCAACAGCCAGGGTTTAGTGCTTCTAGTCTCTGAAGGTGCAGTTGCGGTGATTTTTAGGGGGAGGGGGAGAGAGAGGAAGGTCATCATACATGAACTTAGAAAGGGGAAGAGCTGAGAGCTTCCTGGGAAACCAGGCAGAGTGTGCATGCCGCTGAGAAATTAAATTATTGCCTTAATGTGGATGACTTAGAGAAATACTTTCATTTTGTAACATTTTCCATGTACTTTATTTCTGTTTTCTCAGCTCTGATATGAAAACTTTCTTGGAGATATATATATATAAGTTTCTTGCTGTTAGTGGGGATAAGAGAAAGAAAAATCTCTTAATTTTTTATTCAGGCAAGAATATAAGCACTCTATGGTTTTTCTAAGTCTCAATTCTAATACTTTTTTTAAATCGTTAAGACACACACAATGCCATAAATCATTAGATTTTTTCCTTAAACTGTTTCCAAGTGTGATTACTATTTTCACTTATTTTTTTAATGGCTAATAACATATATCACTAATCAACTACAAATAAGTTCAAAATTAATCAAGAAACTAAAAGGTTCCTTTTCCCCCAGATTAAAACTTCAAATATTTGATGGGATCTTTGTTTTACTGCTGCTTATGATCCAGTAATTTAGAAAAAATTAAAAAGTTAAGTATTTATACAGTTCCTCATGTTGTGGTGACCGCCAACCATAAATTATTTTCGTTGCTACTTCATAACTGTAATTTTGCTACTGTTAAGAATTGTAATGTAAATATCTGTGTTTTCCGATGGTCTTAGGTGACCCTGCTAGCGGTTCTCAACCTGTGGGTCGCGACCCACAGGTTTGAGAACTGCTGCTGTAGAGCCTAAGACCATCGGAAAACACAGATATTTACATTACGATTCATTAACAGTAGCAAAATTACAGTTATGAAGTAGCAACGAAAATAATTTATGGTTGGGGTTCACCACAACATGAGGAACTATATTAAAGGGTCGTGGCATTAGAAAGGTTGAGAACTACTGATATAGACAGTTCCATTAAAATAATCTAAAAAACATGAAATGTGCATATGTATATATAAATTTATACTCATTTGCACATAACATGCAGAATTTTTCAGTCTGCATAAATTTAAATTTATTATTTCTCCTTACTTAGTACTCTTGATTTTCCATGCTTAGGAACATGCCGGAAGGATTTTTGATGGCGTTGATAATGGAAAAGGAAACATGAGAGGACAAACATCTATTCATTATCTTTCATATTATTTGATGTATATAAGTATTACAGAATCTTGAGAAAAATCTCAAATGTGTGCCCCCAAATTTTCAACTCTGCCCTGGATGAATAATTCTAGCATTCTTTGGAGAGCAAGGTGGAATAGGAAGGTATGAATTAAGTGCTTAAGTGTGGCTTCCACCTGCAATTAAGTGGTGCATCCACCAGATAGGTAGGGAGCCTCTGATGTCAGAAGTTGGGGAATTAAGGCTCCTGGGAAGGTAACAGATTTAGCCTGATCTTCTAAGCTCTTCTCTTTTTTTGCCTTAAAGATACAAACATGTTGTAAATAACTAGGATTTCCATCTCTGATAAGATAGGGAAAGTTGAAACAGGAAAAGGTAATCTTTTTTTTTTTTTAAAAGTAAATAATTCTGTCTTACTCCATTGCAGCAGCATAACTGTCCTAACAGTTCCTAGGTTTTATTCAGTGGTCTGGAAGAAAATGTCCTCTTTCTACAAGCTCACTTTCTCTGCTTGGGTGTGTTGACCACTCTGGCACCAGGGCATCTACCAACCTGCAGCTTCTGGCCCCCTTACAGACAATCCTGTTTGCTGACCACATGGACTTGGTCCAAGGAGCAGAGCTAGAACAATGAGCCAGCCAGGTTCAAGCACTGTCCAGGCCACCTCAGGTTCACCCTCAGCCAGGGAACCTACAGGACAGCAGGTTTCTGAGACCTCGGCAAGCATAGGGAGAGCTCCTAAGTCCATCTCTGGATTTCCCGCGGGAGGTTTTTATTTCATCTTTATTGTCTTTCCTCTTTAAAAGGACCATTTTTAAAAATATATATATTTTATTGATTTCAGGAGGGGAGAGAGAGAGAGATAAGAAACATCAATGATGAAATAGAACCATTGATTGGCTGCCTCCTGCATGCCCCCTGTTGAGGATCAAGCCCACAACTTGGGCATGTGCTCCAACCGGGAATCAAACCGTGACCTCTTGGTTCTTAGGTCGACACTGACTCAACCTCTGAGCCTCCATGGCCGGGCTAAAAGAACCATTTTTAACTCTCCTCATCCGTATCATCTCCTGTTTCATCTAAAAGCTGATCTCATGAATGGTTTATTACTTATCATCTGCCTTAAGCAAAAGTATCAACTGGCTTTCCTTAGAATTCTTTCAGATGCAGAATATAAATTAACTAGAGGCCCAGTGAACAAAATTTGGGTACTCCCTCCCTTCCCAGCTACCTGCCACCACAGGCCAGGGCCTCCCTCCCTTCCCCAGGTGGTCCTCCCCCTGGTTGAACTGGAAGAACTCCAGTCGAGGGGACAATTTGCATACTATGCTTTTATTATATAGGATGTTTGAATTAATGTAATAATAGAGCAATAATTAAAAGAAAACTCTACTGTTATTAATATTGGGAGAGACATTTTTATAAAGAAATATTAAAAACATCTGTCACATTTATTGGACTGTTTCATTCTTACGTGAGGATCTAAAGCTGGGCAGCAGGGGAGGAAAGAGTGCAGAGGAGAGAGAGGTCTTAGGGAGAAGCTAATGTGTCACTTCTCAGACTCTGTGGAGGTTCTGGCTATGGCTTTATTTCTTTGAGGAAAGAGTAAAATCTTTCAAGTACTGATGGACGCTACAGGAAAATGTAGCATTGCCTATTAAATACAGTAAATGCTCAATAAAAGTTAACTGAATCTTGGTTTCATCTCTCTCAATCTTGCTTTCCATCTCTGTCTCACACCCACATCATTATTGTTGTCGTCGTCATCATCATCATCATCATCATCATCACAATCACATAGATGTTCTCTTGGGACCACAAGCTCAAAATCTTAATGATCAAATTGATCATCATCTACTTTACAGCCAACTTCTGCTTTTCACAGTTTTGTAAATGCCACTTTCCCCCAGTCACCTGGTTCAAAAAAACTTAGTTACTTTTGACCTCTCCTTTTTTATCTTCACTTTTCAAAAAGGAGGTAAGATTTATTCATTATTTATCTGTGCATGAACACAGGATTTCTTGCATCAGTCCCCTTTCCTTCCAATCTTATCACCAGCCTTATCATTACATTCAGGCTCCTGAACCTCCCTGTGGCTTTGCTTCTAATCCCCCACCTCAGAGGTCCTCAGTAGATTCACAAATGTGTGAGTATAGTGTATGTTAATATCAGCATTGCAGACCAGTGGGGAAACAATGCACTTATCAATAAATTAGGGCAATTGCAAGCCATTAACACATTTATATGCCTTACACCTTTTATCAAAATAAATTCAAGATTAATCTGATCTTAATGTAGTAAGTAGAACCTTAAAAATACTTGAATGAAGTGTAGATGAATAGTTGCTAGTCTGGAAATAGGAAAAGCCTTCCTTAGAAGAGAAATAAGCTTAGAAATTATAAATAAAAAGTTTGAAAATTTAGGTGATATGGAAATTTTAAATTTCTATGACAATAATCAGTAAATATTGGCAAACATCAAATGGCACAGAAGAGAGATAAATCAATAAAAAGGTGGGGACAAGATATGAACAGACAACTCACAAAATAAGAAATATAAATGGTCTGACATTATGCAAAAGATGTTCAATCTCATTAGTAACAAGAAAATGCAAATTAATATAATAATGAGATCATTTTTCACCTATCAGATTGGCAAAGATAGTAAAGAATATTAATAACCAGGTGATAACATAGGAAAAGAGGCATGCTTACAGGCTGCTTTTTGAGAGTATAAATTGGTATAAAATTTCCAAAGGGCAGTTTTATAATATTCCCAAAAGACTTACAGTGAAATACCTTTTTGATCTAGCAATTTTCTTCACAATAATTTATTTTATGAAAATACTCTAAGAAATGTACAAAGATATATGCATTTTGCAACTTACTATAATAATCTTTATAACAGTAAAACATCAGTAGCCATATAAAGATATATCAATAAAGGATTGATTAAATAAGTTAAGGAATAGTGACACAATAATATATAATATGTAGTAATGCAGCAATTAAAATTATGTAGATTACTTTATTTTCATGAAAGTGCTCATGAAGTATGTATAAAAGGAGTCAAATTACGCATATAAGATCATTTATTTTTTGTAATTATATATGTGAAATATATAGAGATACACAGATTGCTGGTAGTGAATGATTGGTATTGGTCATTTCTAGGTGATAGAATACCAGGTGCCTTTTACTGATTTCTTGTTTTAGAAATAAACAAAAAATAAGAAATCAATCCTATTCAAGATTCTATTCTAAATTTTTAACTCCGAATTACCTTCCTCTAGTGCCCAGTGCAAAGCCTTCAGGAAAGGAGGCAAGTTAAAAGGATGCACCACAATCTACACAAATGGTGCGTGAGTAAGGATAGTGGGGGGTGAGGGGAAGAATGAGACAATGGAAGAGTAAAAGATGATGCAGGGTTTCATATCTGCCTGGGAGGCCACTGGCCAAAGAGAAGATGGTGTAGCAGAAAGATGCTGGCATTCAGACAGCAGCACAGAGCCTTGAACATAGCAGTGGTCTGATGTTTTTTAAAAATAGATGAATGTGGGTCCGTATGATTCTCACTATAATCAGTTGTATCAGTGCTGTATCCAGATTATTTCCGGAGGTTCCAGAAGACGCGAGTAGAGGCATTTTGATGCATTAAAGGAAGGAAACATTGAAATGGGAACCAGGAGACCTGTTTTACCCAATGGCTGTGTGTCACCTCACCCTTTCCTCTGCCTAGGAGTCTGTGCAGGGACTTAATACCACTTTTTCAGAGAGGTCTTCCCTGACTTCCAGGTCTGAAGAAAAAGGAAGAATTCGAATCCTATTCTCACTCATCTGGTTGTCAGAATTCAGCCTAGGAACTCAGAGATCTCTGCCCTGCTTGCCTAGACTTGCCACGGACAGTTAGTTTGTTGGACTTAACTGGCATAAAGAATGTACCAAGGAGTCTGCTCAGAATAACCCGGATATCAGCCCACTGTCACGGGCCCTCATCCCCACACCTAATGTGCACTGGGCTCACACTTCCCTTCAGACACCACGCTAAGCACTTTGCATGCGTGGGAATGTCTCATTTCTTCATCACAATGGCAGATCCTATTATGGTTGACCATAAAAGAGATCAGTAAAGTGGAACTCAGAGAAGCTAAGTGACATCCTGGATCACACACAGTGTGCAGATGGTGGGGTCAGATTCCGATGTGGGGAGATTGGTCATCTGCCATTACTTACAGAGCTGCAGGCCCTCCTGAGAGGTTTTACAGCTTTTTTTTCCACTAAATTGTTCACTTTCCTTTTAAGAAAAAATGAGAAGTATGGTGACTTGGCTGGCATGTTATTGAACGGGGACTGGAGATAGCACCAAAGCCCTCTGGTCCATGCTGCCTGTCTAAATGATGGGGCTGAGTTCAGGGGCCAAACTGCTTCTGGGGAGCCCTGTAGTGGGCTGTGACCTATTGTTCCAACGCTCACCAGGACTGAACTGCTCCCCCACTGTTCTCATCACGAAAGCCCAGAGCTGGGATTGGCAGGAGAGCTGGGGACCGGCTGGCCTGGACGTCAGATAGTTCTCAGAGGTTACCCCAGCACAGGAAAAAGCTGTTTGCACTTGGTCTGCCATCGCACCAGGAGCCTAGCTTGCTTTTGTCCAGCGTGTTCTCAGGTACAAAATATAGTACGGGCTTCCTGAAGGCCTTGCACATTCTCTCCCAAAAAAACACACACTTGGGGCTCCTATGACAAGAGGTGGCTCTCCTCCGTGGGCCAGTCTGTAAATCACTCGCATCAGAGTAGATGTCTGAGCCCTGGAATTCCCTTTACTTCCAAATAACCCAGGATCAAGTTACTGGCACGGTTCAGAAGGCATTAGAGCAGACCCAATTTTTTTGACAACTTAAATCCTGCCTGAACCTCTCAATTTTGTAGTGAAAACCATATTTGAGAAGTGATATGTGAGGACCTAATACTTTCTAAAATTCTGGAATAATGATAAAAAGAAAAGAAAGGAACAGCTGCTAAAACCTTATAGACCTTTGCTTGGTTAGTACAGGAACAACAGATAATTCATAAGCCCCTGCGTATAACATAACTAAGAGGAAATACTTTAATTAAGAGACTTTAAAGCATGTTTTACAATAATATTCCAAATTATGATACCTTTAAAAACTTTGCTGAATTCAAGCATATTTTAATAAAAATATTGATTTACAATTTGAGTTGAACTGAACTGTCGGTTATGTTACATCTTCTGATGAATTAAAGCCTAACTTTTTAAACTTCCTTAAGTTAACTATAACGCCTTTGAGTTATACTTTTTAAATGAATTTAAAAAAAAAAAAATACCTGAGGCAAAGCAGCTAGAAGCCACTTACTTGAGGGTCCTCGCTATCATGGATGTCTCGTCACCAGGTTCACGCTGTGGTGTAAGTGGGGGGAGTGTGTCGAGTCTGAGTTTTAAATAACTTGAGAAAATGGGTTCTTGCCATTTCCCCCGGGATTTAATACTAATCCTGCTGTTGAGAAAATTGCGTGGATATTATTAGGGAAGTTATAGCACTTGTGCCCCCTTGAAAAACATGAGCGCTGTGGTCACACGGCAGTCTGCTTTTTCCAGCCTTTGTCAGCTCTATGCAGGTTGCATGTTATTTCTGCTTTCGGTGGGTGATTTTATTTGTGTTCCTTTCTTCGTTATAAAAGCAGTGACAGCCTGAAACTGCAGGCCCAGTAGAAATCATGCAAAAACAAAACATTTGGCCAGCCCAAAAGGAAACTGCCCACTTTCTCCTCCACGGGCTTCCTCTGCTACCCCCACCTCCTCCGCTAAAAATGGTTGTTGATAAGCCTGTTTCTCCCACGGAACTGTAAGCTCCTTAGGACAGGAGGTGCCTTTAATCGTTTCTGGATGCTCAGCTTCGCTCCGTTTTGTTGGTGTTCACTCCACCCTCCATTCATATACTGTAGTGCTGGACCTTGTAGAATAATGCAGGAGATGCCTCGTACTTCAGAACAGTGTGCCACTTCCAAGCAGAATGTGTCAGCAAAGGAAGCAAGAAGGTTGGCAGAGCAACAGATAGTAGTTTTCCATCTGGAAAACCATCCACGGGAAGGGTCCTGTGGGTCCATCCCAAATATCTGGTCCTGATTTGGAGAACAGACATATCAAGACACCAGAACCTCCCGCCATTTAATGCTACCTCACAGCAGAACTCCCCGCTCTGATTCCAAGGCTCACTAGTTAAGCAGGAGAAGGAGGGTTTCCAGGGCACTTGAACTTAGATTTCTTTTTTTTTCCCGTTATCCTTCCCCCCCCCCCTTTTCTTTATTTTTATTGTTGCCACTATTGCAGATGTCCCCATTTCCCCCACCTTTGCTCGCCTCCACCCAGCCCCCCACCCCCATTCCTTCTGGCCATCACCACACTGTTGTCTGTGTCTATGGATAGAACTTAGAGTTCTAATGTTTCCTATTGCAATTGATTAAAGTGGCATCTGACTATATTCACAAGTCTCTTGTGAGCTTTGTCAGGGTGACCCAGAATCCCTGAATCAGCTCTGGGACATGGATGGTGGTGAATTTACATTTTGGTCCCTTTTTGATGACCCACCAACATCCAAAGGCATTCTCTTTTGCATTTTCTCAGCCGCAGGCTGGGTGCTGAGTGGTTAAGGCTGAATGAGACATGATCACTGCACGTCGCACAGAAAAGAGGGGAAATGGGTCCTGTGTGCTGTGATAGAAGATTGTATGGGCACAGAAGGAGCAAAAGAAGGGACTGCCAGTCCTACCTGGGTACGTTATGGGAGAAAGGTGTGTTTCCCATACACATCCTCTGGTACTGGGACAGGGCTCATTAGGAAGCAGATGGGGGAAGGAGGCACTAAATAAAGAAAATGGAGCCACTGAAAACATCAGGGAAACTTGAAGTTAACTGACTGACTTTATTGGTTAAGTAATGTTTTCTCAAGGCTGACTGATCGAAGGGGAATGCTTTAAATAACTCCAGAAAGCATTTGTAGGGTTCCTGTGTAGTAAATACATATTTTGAGTCTCCAAATGCCTTGATATTTTGAGGTCCCTCCTTTATTAAGTGAATGGAGGGCCCAGCAGAATAAGAATGTAGAATTCTTTCCCTTAAAATAACAGACCTTCCCTTTGGCTGGGAAGAAGGCCACAGCACGCCATCAGGCCTGGGGCCAGCAGTCAGCACCAGCCCACTGGCCAGAATAAGGGGCAGGACATAGTGGTCAAGGCTCAGGAGTCAAGCAGCCTGGGTTTGAATCTTGGGTCCATCACTTACGTAATCTCATTTTTAACTTCATAAAATGGGATCAATAATAGTACCAAAAGCGCAGGTAAACTGAGGATTAGATGAGATAGAATGTGTAAAGGCCAGCAGCGCCTGGCACTTGGTAAGCACTCAATAAATGTTCACTCTACACACCAGGGTGGTTGCTGACCTCTGCAAATCAGCAGTTTATGTGTAAGCTTCTTTCTCACACACTGGGGCTCTTTATACTCAGAAAGTCCAATGAAGAGGGGAAAATGGCATAAAAAGAGAAAAAAACTAGGGTGAAAGTGAAAAGAGAAAAAAATAAAGAAAAGGGGAATAGGAAAAGAAAGAGGGAAAAATCAAAGTAGAGAGTTAAGGGGAGAAATGAACCCAAACTTATTCTGAGTGGGGCTAAAGGCGACAGAGAAGCAGTTGTGTGGTCAGCGAGGCTAAAGAAATGCCCAGAGCTTCGCCACACAAGGGCCTCAGTTACTCTCCATTCCTTTCTTGTCTCTAGTCCTCAGTGTTATTTCATATTGTTATAGTTAATCATGTTCATTATAACATACTTGAAAATGTCAGGAAGTACTTTAAGATATAAATGACCTATAATTTATCAACCAAGAAGCATAGCAAGACACGGGGGGGCGGAGGGGGAGAAGTGGTGGGGTGAGGGCATGTGCCGGGGGGTAGAAGAGGCCAGGGGAAGGTCGGTGGGGGAAAAAAGGAGACATAGGTACTACTATTTGTATTACTTTAAACAATAAAATAAATTTTTAAAAATTAAAAAAATAAGCTGAAAGGATTCCCAACAAATTGGAAGGGCATGTTTAGAATGGTCTCATTTAAAATACAAGCTTTAGCAGCACAATTTACAATAGCTAAGATTTGGAAACAGCCTAGGTGCCCGTCAGCAGATGACTGGATCAGAAAACTGTGGTACATCTACACAGTGGAATACTATGCTGCCATAAAAAAGAAGGAATTTGCAGCAACCTGGATGGAATTGGAGAACATTATGCTAAGTGAAATAAGCCAGTCAATGAAAGAAAAATACCACATGATCTCACTCATTTATGGATAATAAAGAACATTATAAACTGATGAACAAAAAGATAGATACAGAGACAGTAAAGCATCAAACAGACTGTCAAATTACAGGGGGAAGGTTAGGGAGAGGTGGGGGAGATAAAAGATCAACCGAAGGACTTGTATGCACGCATATAAGCATAACCAATGGACACAAAACTCTGGGGGATGAGGGCATGTATGGGTGTGGGGTAGGAGGGACAATGGTAAGATATGTACAAATATAATACCTTAATTAAAAAAATAAATAAATAAAAATTAAAAATAAAATATAAGCTTTGGCTGAAACCGGTTTGGCTCTGTGGATAGAGCAGGGTCTGTGGACTGAAAGGTCCCAGGTTCGATTCCGGTCAAGGCCATATACATTGGTTGTGGGCACATCCCTGGTAGGGGATGTGCAGGAGGCAGCTGGTCGATGTTTCTAGCTCTCTATCCCTCTCCCTTCTTCTCTGTAAAAAATTAAAATATATTTTTAAAAAATAAATAAAATAAAATATAAGCTTTGTAGTTCACATGAAATTCACTTTTGAGTAAATTACTCACAAGAAGAAAAACATCTCAAAAACATAGCCAACCGTTCTCAGGCATCCGCAGATACTGACTGACATGGTATGGAGCAGTTTTGTCCAAGCCCTAACCTTTGGGACATGGTCCAGGGTTAGTACAGCACAAATTTATTCATTTTTTAATATTTAATATGTTTCTCTATATTGAAGAGGTGGTAAAAAAGGGACCCTCATTCAGTACTGATGGGAATGTGAACTGGCACAGCCACTATGGAAAATAATATGGAGGTTCCTCAAAAATGTAAGAATAGAGCTACCACATAACCTAGCAACCCCTCTTCTGGGCATCTACCTGAAAAAATTGAAAACATTTATCCATAAAAATAAATGCACCCCTGTGTTCAGTGCAACATTATTCACAGTGGCCAAGACATGGAAACAACTGATTGGATGGATGACTGGATAAAGAAGATGTGGTACACATATACAATGGAATACTACTCAGCTATGTGAAAAGATGAAATGCTGCCATTTATGACAACATGGATGGATTTTTGAGAATATCATGCTAAGCAAAAAAAGTCACATGGAAAATGTCAAGAACCATATGAATTTCACTCATATCTACACTAATAAAAGAGAAACATGCAAATTAACCATCACTCCACTATGCCCACCAGCTAATCAGAGCGAGTATGCAAATTAACCCAATAAAGATGGTGGTTAATTTTCATACACAGGCATGGAGCAAAGACTGAAGACAGTGTACAAGGAAGAGGGAGGGGAAGCAGAAAGCGGGGCAAGGGTGGTGGTGGCAGTGGGAGGGAAAGAGCAGGGGGAGGGCGGCGGCAGCAGCGAAAGTGCCGATGGGCTTCGCTCCCTTCTCTGCTTCACTCAGGCCACAGGAAGCCCTATTCTTGCAGGAATCTTCCTGCAATGGGCCTCTAGTGTGGGATATAAAACGGAAAGCAACAAATGAACAAACAAGACAAACAATCAAGAACTCATAGGCACAGACAAAAGTATGGTCACCAGAGGGGAGGTGGTGAGGGGAAGAGTAAAGCATAAAGGTGATGTCAAACATATGGTGACAGAAGAAGATTTGAGTTTGGGCAGTGAGCACAATGCAATATACAGATGATGCATTAAAGAATTACACACTTGCAACCTTTATATAGGTTGCAAGTGTGTAATTCTTTAATGCATCATCTTTATTTTCCAATATTGCCCAGTAAATTTAATCAAAAAGATAAATTCAGGAAGAGATAGTAGTGGGAGAGTCCTGGGGGAGGGCCCAGTTTAACCAGCGGAAGGAAGTGGCTTCAGCTCTAGAGGCATCGAGGATACAGAGACATTTTGCTCTCTAACATCATGCCGTTACTTTACATTATCTTGTGAGCATTCTACCAAATCATGAAAAAATTCTATATGACTGCGCAATCTACTCATTATGTAGACTTTTACATTTAATATAGTCAATGATCAGAGTTCACTTGATTCATTTTCATCTTTTCCACTGTTATTAAGAACATGTTAGGATGTAGATCCTCATCTAGATTTCTAATTATTACCCTCAGCTTGGGTTTCTAGAAATAAAATTCCTAGGTCAAAAAGTGCAGCTGTTTCATAGGATCTGTCATATATACTGACATGGTTTTCCAAAAAGGATATAACAGTTTTATACTTTGAACAGAACAGTCTGGGAGTAGCTCGCAAGCCTCAGGAATTACCATTTGTCTTAATACTAGACAGTTTGATGGATAAAAAATGTAATGTCATTGCTGTGTGACATGACATTGCAGGTGAGATAACATTTTCAAAATTTTGGGTAGCAATTTGTATACTTTTAGCTATGTGTGTCCTGTTTTGCGGTTTTAGTTTCTTGTGTAATAGTCAGGGTCTGGAAGGACACGCAACAGAGTGGCTGAAGGCTGCTTACTTGAAGGAACCATTTACAACGGTGGTGTGGGCAGTGTGAAGGGAAAGCAACAGAGGTGGGGAGACACACGTAATATCACTGGAGAGCCACAGCCACCCTTATGCCTGAGGGACACTGGGAGGGGGTCCAGAATCCCACAAAATCAGTAGCTTTTGGGGAAGGGATACCATGGCTCTTGGAAGAACACAACCACTGCAAAAACGTGTAATCCTGAAGGGAGGGAACCAGAGCAATCAATCTCCTGCCCCCTTTTCCTCCCAGCCCCCAATCTGCTGCCATGCCTCCCATTGCTGAACCCAATTGGAAAATAGGGAAAG
Organism: Cnephaeus nilssonii; assembly: GCF_951640355.1. NCBI lineage: Eukaryota > Metazoa > Chordata > Mammalia > Chiroptera > Vespertilionidae > Cnephaeus > Cnephaeus nilssonii. The sequence continues at coordinate 38,244,877 of NC_137084.1, read as the reverse complement.
GGAGCCTGGTTGACACAGTCCACACTGTTTAGCCACACAGGGCACAGAACATGCTGAGTACATGGAACTGGTGGGACAAACGGAATGTCCAGCAGAGAGAGTAAGAGATCTTTGATTATGAGAGATATTAGCCCACTTTATGTCACATTTAATTAAACTGCATCCTAGTTTTGTGGTTTGCCTTTTAATTTTGGTCAATGTCTTGCCACAAAGGGATTTTTACATTTTTAAGTAATAAAAGTGATCTATCATGTTGGTTATAATTGTTTTTATTACTTCATGGGAATTCCTTTCAGTGAAAAGATATTTACCTTTTTTTTTTTTTTTTTTTTTTTTACTACTGGGACTTAGGCAGTTTAGTTTTCTACATATACTTTGAATCAGCTAGTATTTTTTTTAGAGCATGCTATAAAACTCACATTCTAATTTTTTCTACACTGCAAACATATAGACCAAGCACCAGTTATTGAATTATCTAACTTTTTTCCATATTACTTTATATCATCACTAGAGGCCCGGTACATGAAATTCGTGCACTGGGGGTGGAGGGGAGTGTCCCTCAGCCTAGCCTGCACCCTCTCCAATCTGGGACCCCTCGGGGAATGTCCGACTGCCACAGGATTCAGGCCTAAACCAGCAGTCGGACATCCCTCTCACAATCCGGGACTGCTGACTCCCAACCACTCACCTTCCTGCCTGCCTGCCTGATTGCCCCTAACCGCTTTTTCCTGCCAGCCTGATCACACCCTAACCACTCACCTGCCAGCCTGATCGATACCTAACTGCTCCCCTGCCGGTCCAATTGCCCCCAACTGCCCTCCCCTGCCAGCCCAGTCACCCCCAATTGCCCTCCCCTGCTGCCTGGTCCCCCCCAACTGCCCTCCCATGCTGGCCTGGTCCCCCCCAACTGCCCTCCTCTGCAGGCCTGGTCCCCCCAATTGCCCTCTCCTGTAGGCCTCGTCACCCCTAACTGCCCTTCCCTGCAGGCCTGGTGCCCCCCAACTGCCCTCCCTCCCCTGAAGGCCTGGTTGCCCACAACTGCCCTCCCCTGCCAGCCATCTTGTGGCAGCCATCTTTTGACCACATTGGGTTGGCCATCATGTGACCACATGGGGGCGGCCATCTTGTGCAAGGGCGTGAGAGTCAATTTGCATATTACCTCTTTATTATATAGCATTATATATTTATTCTCTATATGACGTATGATCAATCTCTAAGCTGTTCATTCTCTATAATGTGTATATCCTATCTAATAAAAGGGTAATATGCAAATTAACTGTCACTCCATCACAAAGATGGTGGCGCCCATAGCCACAAGATGGCAGTGCTCAGTCTTCTCAGCCCTGCGGGAGTCCTCCAATCCCAGGGGGCGGCCACTGAGAGCGGGCAGCGTGAATGGCCTGGTGTAATGCTTGCCTCGTCGCTGTGGCGACGAGGCAAGCATTCCGCGTCCGGCTGCAGATGGGCCTCTAGGCTGTGGAGAGCCTCTGGACAGTGGGTGTGGAGCAGCCAGGCCCCGCAGAGAGCTACTGGTGCACAGATTCATGCACAGGGCTACTAGTATGTGTATAAAAATGAAGATATTATCACATATGTGTAATGAATACACGCACAAATTTCTGAGTAATTCATGCACATGCTTTTGATAAGCCAGAGTCAGTTGACCTACTGCTTTTCTATTTCAGAGCAACCAACTCTTTTAGCTATCTTTTCTGGTTAACTTCATATTTCTAAGTAATATACTTCTACTACCATTTCTTAATCTATTTTAAGCATTGTCTGTATACATTCTACTATGACAAAATGTGTTGCTCACTTATTTCACACGCATTGTCTTTTCTCCATCTTCCATTGATATTTTTGTAACATTGAGTAATCTAAAAAACTTTATTTCTCACTTCACCTGCTCTGATGCTTTATTTTTTTAATATATTTTTATTGATTTCAGATAGGAAAGAAGAGGGAGAGGGAGATAGAAACATCACTGATGAGAGAGAATCATTGATTGGCTGCCTCCTGAACGCCCCCCACTGGGGATCGAGCCCGCAACCCGGAAATGTGCCCTTGACCAGAATCGAACCTGGGACCCTTCAGTCCACAGGCCAACACTCTATCCACCGAGCCAAACCGGCTAGGGCTGATGCTTTATTTTGTAATGAAAATATTATCACCCCTGTGCTATCCTTCAGTTCTTCCTCCCATTACTTCCCCAAAACTATCACCTCTATATTTACTCTTCCATTGATTGTCAAAGTTAATAATATTCACCTTCTGTTCTGAAATCATAATTATTCATGTTTCTGTGATTCTAAAGTTGAAAATCAATAGTGTTCATACTAGACAATCATTTATTTTCATTTGAAGCATAGACATCACTGTAATATTTCCATTATTATATTGCATTTTTAAGTTTGTAATTGCCTTTATTTTTATTTTGCAATCTTTGCCTTTTTTTTCCTTTTTCCTTTAATAGTCTAATTTTTGTTTATAATGTCATATTTTCTACTGAGTCTCTATCCTGAGTGTCTCCTTCAAGGTCCTCCTGATATCTGGAGTGGTAGTCATCTAGGTCATAGTGACACCCAAGGGTGACTTTGGAACTTCACCGGATTTGTGGTTTGACACTATTTTATGGATCTCATTTTTCTTTCTTTCTTGGTGTTCTCCATCATTTTGCTATAGGGACTTCCTCAAGCAGTTCCCTTGAATGTAAAGAGAAATTAGTTTTCTTAGTTCTTGCATGTCTTAAAATAACTTTATTTTTGCTTACTCTTGATTTGAGGAGAAATACAATCCTAGACTGGAAAACTTTTTCCCTCAGAAATGCAGAATCTAAGATCTTCTAGCAAACAGTGTCATTCTGATATTTGTTCTTTTTTTAATATATATATATTTTTTTATTTCAGAGAGGAAGAAAGAGGGAGCGAGAGATAGAAACATCAGTGATTAGAATCACTGATGGGCTGCCTGCTGCACGCCCCTAATGGGGATTGAGCCTGAAACCTGGGCATATGTTCTGACCAGTTCAGAATCGAACCGTGACCTCCTGGTTCATAGGTCTATGCTAAACCACTGAGCCACGCCAGCAAGGCCTGATATTTGTTTTTTTTTTTTTTTAAGAGATATGTGGGATGGTTAATTTTATGGATCCTCTTCACCGGGCCATGGGCTGCCCAGATATTTGGCTAAACTGCATTCTGGGTGTGTCTATTCGGGTGTTACTGGATGTGATCAATATTTGAATGAGTAGACTGAGAAAGCAGATTGTCCTCCCTAATGTGGGTAGGCCTCATCCAATCCACTGAAGGCTTGAATAGAACAGAAAGTGGAATAAGAGAGAATTTGCTTTCTCTGCCTGACAGTCCTCTGCTTTCGACTTGGACTGAAACTTACAACATCACTCTCCCAACTCTCAGGCCTTCAGACTTGGCCTGGCACTCTACCATCTGCTCTCCTAAGTCTGCAGCCTGCCAACAATAGGTTCTGACTTGGCCAGACTTTCCAGGTCCCGTCTGCAATAGTAGGTGACCTCAGTGATGCACTGGAGTTGGCCAAGATGATAAGATAGGCTTCCCAGGTCAATAGCAGGAAAAAGGCTATTGCGCTCCTACTGGGCCAGCAGGTGGCAGCAGGCAAAAGATCAAGTGAACTGGTCAGAGATTATGATGAAGCAGGAAACACAAGATGTGTGTGTGAATGCACGTGTGTGCTGAACTTTAGATCTCAATAGGAACACATATGCTTTTCAAATGCCTGTGGTACACTTACATAAATATTAGACTACAAAGCTCTCAATGAATTTCAAAAGATAGAAATCAAACAGTGTTTCACCAAAATAAATTAAAACTAAAAATTGATAAGAGAGAAATAGAAAGAAAATGAAAGGATCTAAGCACTTGGAAATAAATATCTCTCTTATAAATTACTTGAGTTTTTAAAAAATAACCTTCATTTTATGACATAATTAGAAATGAGTCGTTGTCGTTAAATGGAAGTATTGCATATCAGTATTTGTCCAAAGTGGTAAACTGAAGAAAATTTGTAGTCTTAACACTGTATGTAAAAGTGAGAATGATTTATAAAATGAAGTATTCAATCAAAAGGGATAGAAATACTAATAATAATATAGCAAAGGGGTTAGAATAAACAAATACATGTAAAACTATGGATTAGATGAATTACAGAAAATCAATACATGTAAAGGGAGAAAAAATCTACTTCTTTGAAATGACCAATAATTGGTACCTTGTGGTCAAGTCTGCCAAAGTAGATTTCGAAATAAAGAAAATAAAAAGGAGACATGTAGAAAGAAAGACGGGAAAGCACAAAATTAGAATGAGGACAAAGATACATAAGCAGAGATAAAAATACTTTGTAGGTTCAGTATGATACTATGTACCATTTTGTAATAAATAATTTTTAAAATATAAATGAAAGGGTCAAGCCGGTGTGGCTCATTGATTGTGTGTCAACCTATAAACCAGGAGGTCATAGTTTGATTCTCAGTCAGAGTACATGCCGGGTTGTGGGCTCTATCCCCAGTAGGAGGCATGCAGGAAGCAGCCGATCAATGATTCTCTCTCATCATTGATGTTTCTTTCCCTCTCTCCCTCTTCCTTCCTCTCTGAAATCAATAAAAATATATTTTTTAAAAATAAAATATAAATGAAAGGGATTTTTTACACTATTCTAAAGCAGTAGTTTCCAATATTTTTTTTACAGCATAGCATATCTGAAAAATGATAACATTTAATAAGTTTTCTTCGGCCAGGAGGTAATAGACATCAAAACTCTGGCCACCCAGCACATCTGTAGCTCACTTGGTCGGAAGCTGTATTCTATAAGTCCTAGTCAATGCAATATGCCAAGGTGAGGTTAAGAGGAGGTAAAAAGGAATGAAGTGCTAAAATGAAGAATAAAGTGCTAAAGAGAGGAAACAAAATTACCATTTTTTTGCAGATATTATTCTTTTATTAAGTTGATGGAGAGAAAAATGAGGAATGCCCCAAGATAAAGCCATAATTTGAAGAGTTAGGCGAGGCTTAGGGGAGCTCTAAGTGAGCACAAGCAGAAGAAAAAGGCATTAGAGGTAATTATCAGAATGATTAGACATGGAATTACCAGTGGTTAGCAGTCCCTTTTCCTCAGGCTGTGCTGGGCAGTGGTCCACAATCTCATTTATGTGCGATTAAAGCAGTGAGTGTGAACGCTGGGAACAGAGACTCAGGATTAGTTTCCCAGGTTGGGTAGGAAAACCAAGATAAATAAAAACCATTGACACAGTCCACATGACAGTGTGTTCTGGTCCTTCAACAATGAAAGGAAGCTCATCAGAAACCAGTTCCATAGATAAGCATAGATTTTTATCCAAAATTGAAATGACTACCAAGAATCAACAAGCGCCCTAGTCGGTTTGACTCAGTGGATAGAGCGTTGGCCTGTGAACTGAAAGGTCCCAGGTTCGATTCCAGTCAAGGGCACATGCCCAGGTTGTGGGCTCGATCCCCAGTGGGTGACTTGCAGGAGGCAGCAGATCCATGATTCTCCTCTCATCATGGATGTTTCTATTTCTTTCTCCCTCTTCCTTCCTCTCTGAAATCAATTTAAAAAACTATATTTTAAAAAAAACAAAGATTCACCAAGCACTTGAGAAAAACCTATGCTTTGAAAAAGAAAAATTGATGAGTTAGGTTTTTAAACAAGCTAAATTCTTAAAAATTTAACTTATACTTTAGATTGATGTATATAATTCTGATTTCATAGATAGAAGAGATAATACCTAATAAAACATCATAAAACAAAAAGGTTAAAATTACTTCAATTAATATCACACATTTTATAAGATTATACTTTTATTAAACAGGAAGTACTTTAAATTATGTTCATTGAAAAATATTTTAAAACTTACTAGATAAGAAGGAGACTGGGCTGAGCAAGAGAAAGGACATGGTTGAAGAAAGGATTGATGGACTGAAAAGTAAACTGAGATATTCTCCCCTAAAAGCAATACAGAGAGAAGCTATTTGGAAAACAAAAGAGAAAAGTTGAAATATGAAAGACATATCCAGAAACTCAACCCTATTTAACAGTTCCATAGGAGAAAAGAAAAAAAAAATGGAGGAAAGGAAATTGTCCAAGATACTTTAAGAAAGTTTCACACAGCTGAAGAAACACAGAGTCTTCAGGTTAAAAAGTCTCATCTATAATAATAAAAGGGTAATATGCTAATTAGACCAGATGTCCTTCCTGACGAAGCCAGAGCCAGAGGGAAGCCAGCCCGGTCCTGGGTGCCTGCGGGTGGCCCAAGGGAAGCCAGTAAATTTATATGATTATGATATAATAAATCTAACAGAAATAAGATAAATTTGTAATTATATATATAATTGGTTTGCATTATGTCTTCCTTCAAACACGTACCTTGACTTGTATGTTCTGATTTATGGGATTATTTATGTCTTTTGCTATTTGCCAAGAGCCCACATGGGCAGGAACAATGTCTGTTTTGGCTCCTTATTTTAGGACTAGCTATACCCGGCCACACGTTGCTGTGGCTCAGTCTGGTTAAATGGAAAAGAAAGAAAAGAGAAAGCGCACGTTTCTAATATGTTTAATTTCACAGTGCTTGCGGGTATACAATATTTTTTGTTGTTCCATTGTCTGTGCAGATATAGAGATTGTCTGGTTTGCCGACTCTAGAACACGCAACATATAATTGTCCATGTGAGAAGCAATCCGTGTCTAGATCTAAACCGCACAATTCTAAAGATTGGCCCTGAGCTTTGTTGATGGTGATTGCAAACGCCAATCGAATTGGGAATTGGATTCTCTTAAATTGAAATGGCTTATCCGTTGGAATCATAGGAATGCGAGGAATGAGGACATCTTCACCTTTGAAAGGTCCTGTCAAGATTGTTGCTTCTACGACGTTGCTCATTAATTTTTTTACTGCAAGCCACGTGCCGTTGCAAAGCTTTGGCTGGTTGATATTTCGCAACATGATAATTGGCATGCCGATTTTCAATTGCAGTACGTGCGGTGGCATCCCTGGCAGATCGAGTGAATTCAAAAATTCTGTTGGATAATTAACCGCTTCATCTGCTTCCACAACAGTGTCGACGGACTTGTATGTGACTGCCTCGCTTTGAATGTTAGACTGAATAATATTGTTAAGTTCGTAGACGTCTTTGTTCTTGGCCACAAGAATAGCTCGTTCACTCAGCCAATCGTGATTCTTATAATTGGTTTGAATATTGGGAAATACGTTTTCAACCAATTCTTCTTTTGACGTCACTAAATTGCAGAAGTTATGAGGCAATGAAATTTGTCCTGAGGTCAGATCAACCAGCACCTTTCCGTTCCCAATTTCCAGCAATTGATGTGAGAATATCTCAGCTGATCGATCATTTTGCAGCTGGACATACATAGTTGTAGTTAATTTTAACGTCTCTACGTGTTGCCACAAAGTAGAGTATTTCAGGCAAGCATTTATTTCGTCCGCTGCTGTCGATCGAGGAATTACAGGTAATGTTTGCCTGAAATCTCCTGCAAGCAATATTAATGCGTTCCCAAATGGTCTGATGTTTCCACGCAAATCTTGCAAAGAGCCTCGAGCGATTTTTTGTGCACCATTGTGCATTCATCCCAAACAATAAGTTTGCATTTCTGCAATACTTTTGCCATGCCGGATGCTTTGGAAATATTGCACGTGGGAGTGTCAATGAATTGCATGTTCAATGGCAATTTCAAAGCGGAATGAGCAGTTCTTCCACCTGGTAGCAATGTCACAGCTATTCCGGATGACGCAAGAGTTAAGGCTGTGTCATTTTGGGATCGAATTGCTGCCAGAATCAATTTAATTAGGAACGTTTTACCAGTTCCTCCTGGTGCATCTAAAAAGAAGATTTCTCCAACCCCGTTATTGACAATTTGCATTATTTGATCATAAATGCCTTTTTGCTCAAGCGTTAGCTTAGGAATATTTGATTGCACATACGACAAAAGATCACCTGTGTTGTAATTTTGTTCACGACGCAATTCTACATCAAACGAAGCAGCAGCAGATTGATTTGGTGATGGCATTCCCAATTGATTGAGAACTTTGTTCGTGATTTCTAATCACAAATCTTCAATCATCATCAACATTGAAATGGAATCGTAAAATATTTAGTATAGCGTGTGTTGCTTTTACGTCCAACAGATGGCGCTGTTTTTCAAAAAAGCATGCTTTTACCTGTCACAGGTGTGACATCTATATAATAGTAGGTATAAGGTATATAAAAACATGCGCGTATTCAAATGCAACGTTGTGTCAAAATTTCAAAGCAATCCGAAGAACTTTGGGAGATTTAAGATTTTGAACAAACTAACATTTACATTTTTATTTATATAGATTTGGCATGGAGTGACCCCTCAGTAACATTAGCTGAATGAGGAAGTAAATGGGACATGATGAGTGCAGGCTAGTAGACGAGGGTCAAAATAATGGAACTTGGAGGAAAAGGGAAAGATGTTCTATTCCACTTATGGTGTTCAGGCTTGGACAGTGGATGTCAGCTCTGCACAGCCAGGTGTCCTCCTGGGTCAATGAAGGCCCTAGCAGTGCCCAAGCTACAGAGTTGTTCAGAGCATTAGCTGAGAGAACACAAAACACTCGGCACAGTGCTCAGCTCATAGCGGGCACTCAAAATATTATTTATTATACGTTAATACTTTTTTAAATTTTTTTCTTCTATTATAAAATTTTCATATTGAAATGTTCTATTTCCTCATTCTCTTTGGGTTGTAATATGATCTTTTAGGTGCTACTGAAACGGTTGTCCATTTCAGGCCGTCTGTAGAGCATTTGAATGGTACTCAGAAGGGCAGGTGAGAACACCGCCATTCTAGCTGTCAGACCTGCCCTTCTCTGTAAGGGGCTGGGCTCGCCTGGGGCAGAAATGGGTCCACAGGCTATAGATCCCATGGGGCCACAGGAGGTGTCACTGAGGTGGAGGCTGCTGTGCTCTGCCCTTAGTTTTTTTCTTTCACTTCTATTGAGTTCTCAGCTTTTTCTTTTTTTCTTCAGGGAAAATATAGCTGTGATTTGCTTCTATATTTGTTCTGTTTTGTTTTACCTTAGATTTATGTGCTTATATTAGACAAGTCTTAAAGGCCTCAGAGTATTAGCTAGGGGAAACTCCGCTGCTTTTTCCCTCAGAGTTGAGCCTGTTCACCTTGTCAGAAATTCATGATTGACAGAGACTGCCTGAAGTCTGGCCAGCTTCAGATCTTTGGTACGCTTAGGAAGTCTGCGAGGGCCAAAGGGGCGGAGAACATCTGGGTTTACAGTAGACTTCAGCTACATTTCACACTCTTACCCTATATCCGTGTTCAACCCCAGGGAGAGGCTTAAATGTGTGGCTTCATTAGAAAAGCAGGAGTCCTTTTAACCTAATTGCTCCCTCATCACAGTGTAAAGCTGACACTTAAACCTAGTCCCTGAGTCCTGGCACTGGGCTCCCAGGGGACCCGAGCGCTCTGACCAATTTCACTAAATGTTTTCATGATCTTGGCTGTGGAGTTAATGTTTAACAAGTTCCAGAGGAACCAATTTCCTGCTGGAGGAAACTTCCTCACCAAGTTCCCTAATTATTCCCAGACATCCCCCTGCGGAATCCAGTCTGCCAAGGGAGGGTGTTAATGGGCCACAGGTGGTAGCTGCAGTTTAGGTACCAAGGAAACAGATCAACTGTGCAGAGAGACTCATGGAAGACCAGAGACCTGTAAACACATGTATTTCTGTTGCTTTTTCTTTTCTTTTATGGGGAGGGAGTGCCTCTTCTTAAAATCATTGAGAAATTGCCTACCATTGAATTCTCTAAATGAATTCTCTAAACCAGCATCCTTAAACAGTTTAGTCTCAGAGCCCCCTTTACACTCTGACAATTTTTAGAGAACCTCAAAGAACTTTTCTTCATACCAATTATAGTAATTGATATTTACTATATTGGAAATTAAAGATAAGGTGTTTTTAAAATATTAATTTAACTCATTTAAAAATAACAATAATAAGCCAGTACATGTTAACAGAAATAACATTGTGATGGAAAATAATTGTATTTTTAAAAAATATTTAGAAGAGTGGCACCGTATTACATTTTTGCAAATCTTTTTAATGTCTGGTGTAATTGGACACAGCTGAGTTCTCATAGCTGCTTCTGCATTTAATCCGTTGTGATATACACTGAGTGGCCAGATTATTATGATCTCTGAACGCATAATAATCTGGCCACTCAGTGTATTTGTATCTCAAATGGGTACCAAAATATTCTAGACTTTTGCTGGAGATCAACCACCTATTTGCCCTGAGCTTTCTATCAGCCAGTGCAAAGGGGAAAACCTCAAGTGCACGATTTATAGTATCTTTGATGTCAAATAAATGAGGTACTCAAGAGAAGTGCACTGAGTGGCCAGATTATTATGTGTTCAGAGATCATAATAATCTGGCCACTCAGTGTATAATGCATCATGTAATTTCTGGAAAATTCTACCTTTCTGAGAGAATGAAAGATAAAAGGCAAATCGTATCCTAATATTATTATGAAAACTATTGTGACCTCACAGAATCCCTGAAAGGGTCTGTCTCCAAGGGATTCCCAAACCAACTGTGAGAACCACTACTCTAAACAAAACTGCAATAAAAATGGTCATTGAGTGGTGTTATTTCTGAATGAAACATAAAGCAAAGCAATGGACTGAGAAAAGAGCTTGCACTTATTAAGATGGAGGTGTCTGTGCCCTACTTTGGCGATTTCCACTGCTTTAGGCCATACGAGCCTATTAGGAGTTCTGGCTTCTGCTGAGACATCACTATAATGACGTCTGGGATGGTCTGCCCATGTTTCTAGATGATGATGATGATGGTGATGATAATGATGATAATAATAATAATAATAATAACAGAGAAATAGCCCATCTTAGACGTCCTAACACCCTAAACAGGTTTACTATAATTTTATTTTGAAACAGCGCCTGATATTCTATAAATTGCCAAATATCACCATTTTACAGAGTTCATTAGCAAAGGCTGCAGTACTGGGGAAAAAAGCACTTGATACTTGAAACAGTAATAACAAAGATTGGAAGGATTTTCATGTGCAATGAATGCCTGGTTTTCCCCCTCTGAAGGCCTGACTGAGAAGTCAAAAAAGAGGGCAAACATGAACTTTCTAAAAAAGAATAGCCTTTTTTTACTTCCCCAAAGCAACTGTATCGTAGACCCAAGTCGCTCATGTTGATGGGCTCCTTTCCATCCCAGAAAAGCTGCACGAGGACACACGATCCAGGGTGGTGGGTCTTTCCTGCAAGAAGAGCCAGTATTGATGAACAATTCTTCCCGTGATCTCTGCTTATGACTGACTCCAGGCAAACTGTAATACCCAGTGTGGCCCACCAGGAGGGTGCTGCAGCTGGGAGGCACATTGGAGACCACAGCTCAGTGCACGGCCATGCAGCAATGCCGGGCATGTGGCCCGACTTCTGTCACAGGAGAGACACTAGAGCAAGCCCACTGGCAAACGCGTGAACCCCTAAGTCCAAGAAAACTGCGTTCTGATCCCATCCAACCACAAAATAACTTTCAATACTTGAACAAATTACTTAGTATCTCACAGCTCCTCTGTTAAGTGGTATTGTGAAGAATAAAATGTTCTCATCCATGGAAGAGGCTTGGCCAGATATATAGTACGTGTCTGACAAATGCCAGCTATTTTTAAAATGTGAATTTGATTTTGTTTCACCCCTGTGTAACATCCTTCAGCAACTCCCCATACCTTTCAAAATTGAATTCAAATTCCTTTGTTTAGCTCATAGAGTCATTCACACTCTGAACTCACTTTCTGTCCCTCCCCAAGTATCCTAAGCATCTGTCACACGGCACTCCTTCAGATCTTAAAATCCGTGCTTTTCAGACACTAATTTTTCTCTAGATGTAAAGTCCTCTTTCTTGTTTTCGCCATGTCACTAACTCTTAACTAGTCTTACATACTGTGACCACAACCACCTCCTCCAGAAGTCCCCCCCGTCTCTTACTCTGAAGACACACAATGAAGTCTCACAGCACAGGTGTTAACCACAATTATCACACTCGCCATGCAGTGCTATAAGAGTTTATTTATATGCTTATCTGCTTCAGTATTTGGTTGTAAGCTCCCAGTGTCTGATCTGTGTGACTAACACCTAGCACAGCAACTGGTACACATGGTACATACCCAATAAATGGGTATGAAGGATAGTCAAATGAGATAACAGACTTTGTCCATTATTGTAAATGCGTAATGCAAGCATGTCAAACTCGAAGCCCGTGGGCCTCATGCCTTGTTTATTTGGCCCATTTTAGCCTTTGAGTTTGACATGCTTGGAGTAATGTGTGGGGTGTGGGATGATGATTATGCTGATGGTGATGATATGATGGTGATGGCCTCCAGACACTTCATTCCTTCCTCCTGGACTGCTCCCACCCTCTGCAGTTGAGCCTAGTAGTCGTGGTGGTGGTGGTGGCAAAAGAAGTGAGCAAAATTGGGGAAGGAGATGGAAGGGGGTAAGAATGGAGGATGTCCCTCTGTCCTTGTGATCCTAAGCCTAACAAAAATACACACCTACACCTATGAAGGACATGGAAGTTGCCACTGCCTTTGCCACCCGCCCAAATTTGTTGTGCCCAGAGCTGATGTGATTGACTCTATTACTTTCTGTGAATTCATCGGGGATGATATTGGTGAACCATAACAAGTTTAGCTCCCCTGGACTTTGAGCAGTGAGATTATAGCAATTACAAGCTGGAGCCACTAGATGGCAGCGAGAATCTAGCTCAATCTTAGGGACAGTTAACCAGATCCCTCCTGGAACATTCATTCATTTAGTGCCTGGACGCTCCTTCCCAGATCCACTTCCTGTCCCAGGTACCCTGTCCCATAGCCCCCTGATATGAGTTCCTTGGCCCCTGGAATCCCTGTAGCTTTACAGCGCTTCCTTCCATTCTCTGTTATGCATGTAGCTCTCCATCCATTGGTGTCTATCTCTTCGTCAGAAAAACATCAGCAGCACAAGTCCCGAATCATACTAATTCAATATCTCTTCTCTTTTGGATTATTTCCAGGGAACTTCAAGCCTTCTGCAGTCTCTTCATCTTAAGAAGACCCTCCGCCCTAGCCAGTTTGGCTCAGTGGATAGAGCATTGGCCTGTGGACTGAATGTCCCGGGTTTGATTCCGGTTAAGAGCACATGCTGGCTCGATCCCTAGTAGGGGTTGTGCAGGAGGCAGCCACTCAATGATTCTCTATCATCATTGATGTTTTACTCTCTTTCTCCCTCTCCCTTCCTCTCTGAAATCAATAGAAATATATTTTTAAAAAGAAAAGAAAAAAAGAAGACCGTCGTGTGCATCTCTAGCTATTGCTCTGCAGCTCTATTTCCTTAGTTCAGACCTTCCTTCTGAGCCTGGTCGACATATCTCAGCTATCTACTTGGCTGATTCCACCCAGGCATCTACAACTTTCCTCATCCCAAACTGGATTTCACCAAAAAAAAGTCTTTCCTTCCAGTGTTCCGCGGCTCAGCAAATGGCACCCTCATCCACTCTCTACTCCAACCAGAAATATGGGTTCACCTTTGTCACCTTTCTCTCTTCTACCCTCTCCCACATAGAATTCATTACCAAGTCCTGTCCATTTGATCTCTTAAATAGGGGTAGAGACATTCTTGCTGCTCCATTTCCATTGCCCCCATCCTAGTCCAAGCCTCATCTCTCTCCTGGGTTATAGCAATTGTCTCTTCCTTGCCTGTTTCTACTCTAAAACCTCGCCCACCAATGATCTACCCAGAAGGACATTTTAAAAGGACAAGTATGTCCACGGCACTGCCTTGCTTTACACCTCACTGGCTACCTTTCGCTAGTAGGTGAGTTCAGCGTGTTCACTAGACCTAGAAGACTTTGCATGGTCTGGCTTCCAGCTGCCTCTTCACCTCACTTCTCCCTCTCCAGCATTCTCTTTCCTGGGATGACATCAGACTCCTTTACATTCAGGCCTTCAACGCTTCATTCCTTCCTCCTGGACGGCTCCACAGCTGGGCCCAGCAAACCGTTGTCAACCTTAAGGCTCAGTTTGAATCTCACTTTCCCAGGGAGGCCTTACTGTTCTTCCCAAGGCCCTTTATGCTCCACCCTCCGGGTTAGATAGGTCTTCCTGTTATGAACCCAGGGTGTCTTGTGCTTTCTCTTTACAACAATAAGTACAGTTGTAATAATGTTTTTAGTATGTGTTCAGTTGTATCTCCCATTAGACTATCTTGCTTACCTTTGTGTTCTCAGCATGTAGTATAGTATCTGGTACATCGAAGTCATTCGAAAAATGTTGTTGAATAAGGGTTAAGTGGCTGCTTTCTCTTTCTCAAACTGGTCATTCTCCCTCCCACCAGTGTCTTTGCATAGATTGTTAGGAAGTCACAGCCCAGCACACACACACACACACACACACACACACACACACACACACACGGGCTCTATATTGACTCTCTACAAATAACACTCATCCTTTAGTTCTTAATTCAAGTATCACATCAATGCAACCATAATAGAACCCTAAAAGTTGACATTGATTTTAGGATGGGAGCAAGAGACAGAATTATGAGTGTCTTGAGGGCAATACTAATGAAAGTTCAATGGGTTTCAAGGAGATTGTTGATGTAAGGCTTGCAGACAATTAGGAAGTTATTAGATGCTAGATAAAAGGGCACTCAAAAACGTACTGGTTGTACATCAAGATTATTATTTTTTAAAAATACTTAATAGGTTTTCAGGGAAGTTACTGGAATGAACAATCAAGTGCTTTGCCAGGAGGCACCGTCAGGGTCCCCTGGAATAGTAATGTTATGCTAATGAAACAGTACAGCCGTGTTCCTGTAGACAGTAAACTAACTGCACGGGGGTTTGGTAGTTTGGGTTCTCTCAGTACTCACTCTTCATAAAACTAATATTAAATGAGCTGTCAAAGTAAGAATTGCACTGGACAAAGTTAAACAAGCAAAAGAAACTTTATTCAAGACTATTGCAATACAGGAGAGAGATTGAACCCAAACCCTGCTGCAACAAAGGGCTGGAGAGATTTTGAGAGCTGGCGTGAGGGAAATCATGAGCCCCATGTCTGCTAACCAATCTTACCCAGAGGAAAAGTGAACACTCTCATATCTCCATAGCAGGAGGGAGTTTCAATGGAGGTGGAGAAAGAATTTGCACTCCCTGGTTTTCTAAAGTGCTCTACGCAAAGTGAGGAGAGGGGCCTGTAATCAGAAAGAGCACCATCTAACGAGTACTCAGCTGAGGGGAGGGTTGAAGGCCATCATGTTACTTAACTTGAAGGCCTTTTTCTGTTTCTGCACTGTATCGTCAGGGCTCCTCTGAGCTGTTGTCCTTATTGCACAAGCTTTTGGTGAACTGCGTGGTGTGCAATTCGAGTTGGGAAATAGATGTAAATTTGCAGCCCAGTGAAGAAATGTCTTACGTAACGCCTTCACTCAAATCTGACCTGTTCCAGAGGCTCTTGGTCTCAAAAAGACATAAAAGTGCATTCATAGATACTGGGAGCATGCCCTCTGGAAAGTGAGGGCAGGATTACCCTGATCCTCATTGGATACCTTCCCTTCAGAGGGACACCCTGTTTGATCAGAGACTTCTCCATTAAGCCCACTGAGTGAAAGCTGAATGATATTTAGAAAAGGAACTTGTGGAGGTTTTTTCCAGGACACTGCCAAGATTCTGATTGCTACAGGTGTCTTCTGGATCAATCTGTTATAAGGGACAGTGAAGGTGAGGAAGTGAGTATATTGGTAGCAAGACCCACTCATGTACTAGTATGTGTTGGGGCTCTTCGCAAAGAAGGGGCGACGGTAGCACAGGGCGTTATTTCAGTGAGGCAGCAATGAAGCTGCGCCTTAAGAATTACAGGCACTTCATGATGTCAGAATAATTGCAACAGAAACAATAACAACAAACATGTTTGAATAGACGATTGATTGATTGATTGATTGATTATTAATCCTCACCCCAGGATATTTTTCCATTGATTTTTAGGGAGAGTGGAAGAGAGAGGGAAAGACAGAGAGAAACATCGATGTGAGAGAAACACATCAATTGGTTGCTTCCTGCATAAGCCCTGACCAGGGCCCCAGCCAGAGAGGAGCCTGCAACCAAGGTACATGCCCTTGACCAAAGTCAAATCCGCGACCATTTGGTTTGCAGGCAGCCGCTCTATCTGCCGAGTGAACCAGCTAGGGCTGAATAGACTTTTTATGTAGTAGAAAAGAACTTACTTTTCCATTGAAAAAACTCACATTCTAGGCAAAATCAGTGAATAGAGATCAAAACCTACATATATCCTCAGAAAGGAGCAGGTGAATAATAAAAATAAAGAAAAAACATCCTACATTGTGCAAACACATTATCTGATTTAATTGTTTTTCAACATCAATTATATTTATTTGCTAGTAGCTTAACATTCAGAATATTGCTTATTTCTTCTAAAACTAGATTTGCTAATCTGTTCAATGAAGTAGGAATTTACTGCATAGCAATACTGTATAATTTAAATGAGGTAAATTATAATCTGGTACAGTGGGTGGTACTAAAAATATTGGTTCTTTTCTTTTGTGTTGAAGCATTCTTTTAAATTCACAACAAATAAAAACATATCTATTGTAGCAGTTATGGTCCTTTACTTGCAAATGGCAGGGAATTCACCCACATTGACTTACATAAAAATAATATAAAATCATATACACAAAGGCCTTAAGGTTGATAATGGCTCCAAGTGCAAGACTTCGAACCAGGGCTTGATTTCTTTTAAAGAAACAGATACTGTCCAAGTGAGAACAGAGACTGTTTATTCAGAATTGGTTATGGAAAGGGCGTCAGTCACCCTCACTTGGGTTTAGTTCCAAGGCAGGCAGAAGAGTGGGAAAACTTTATAGTGGAAAAAGAAAGGAAGACTTCAAATGCGTTGTTTGGAGGCTGATGGAATGCAGAGCTGGAGGTGGGCATCTTAAAGGATTGGTCTTGGGATCATATTCGACTTTCTCTGTTTTTCCTGAGTTGGAGTGGGGGAGTGATAATACGTAAGGAAATTGCTGTCATTGATCAAGTTCTGACTGTTCTGGGCTGATCACTATAGAGGTTGTAGGTCAGAACTCTGTTGTCATATATGATCTTGCCATTATATATTCAGTTTCTCTATAATTATCAGCTCTAACTCATGGTGTGCTTACTCCATTCTGCATGTTTTATCCTAGTGGTTTTAAAAATGGCTCCAGCAACATTAGGCTTTAGTTTCTTTCTCAATGGAGTTCATCAGAGAACAAGACTCTCTTTTCTAGAATCCCTGGGGGCAGGGGGCATGCAGGGGGCAGGATTGGCCCTTCTATTTCATTGGCTCTGACTGCCTCATATCCACACTTGAGCCAATCGTAGTTGTAGGCAAGTAGAAATCATGAGCTGCAAGCCTTTGAGCTGAGTGGATGGGGAAAATAAATCCCTAAACAAAATTTGTGCTTATTTTGGTTTGAATGTTAGGATCATCTTCTATAAAATATCTATTGCAGAAATAAATGAGTAAATAGTGAGGCTGGCCTCAGTCTTTGTAACACTGAATTTCAGAACACAGTCACAATATTTTCCGACTTTTAAAGAAAACTGATTGTGATCCAGAGTAGTGTCACTAAAACATGTTGACATATATATGTGAAGGCAACAGAACCACATTCTGGTGTGCAATTACTTCTAAAAATATTCCACACTTTTATTCTTCTTAAAATTATTACTCTGGTCAGCCATTAAAATTATGAAATCAAGAATGGTGATAGTTAAAAAAAAAAAAGTGATGGACTCTAACGGGACCATCAGAGCTTTGCACTGACCCAGCTTTCAGCTCATAATAAAACTCTTCAGGGGAAATAGTACTGCAGCAAACCAAACCTGTTTAAAATCCTAAAGAAATGAACCTTTAACAGTGTGAGTGGAGTGTTTTAATGTTCATGATGGAATTTATTTATATTTTAAATATATTTTTATTGATTTCAGAGAGGAAAGGGGAGGGAGAGAGAGATAGAAACATCAATGATGAGAGAATCATTGATTGGCTGCCTCCTGCAAGCCTCCTAATGGGGATCGAACCTACATCCCGGGCATGTGTCCTGACAGGGAATCGAATCATGACCTCCTGGTTCATAGGTCGACACTCAACCACTGAGCCACTGCAGCCAGGCTCATGATGAAATTTATATGAAGCTTAAATCAAAATATTTAACAACAGGTACATGAAATGATGCTCAACATCACCAATCATCAAGGAAATGCAAATCAAAACCACAATAAGATGTCACCTCACATCTTATTGTTAGACTGTTTATCATCAAGAAGACAAGAGATAACAATTGTTGATAAGGATGTGGAGAAAATGGAACTCTTGTGTTATCCTTCATTATAAAAATAATCCTATAATCTCGTGGAAGAAATTTCTTTCAAAGAATCATTCAGGCAAGCATAATCTGGGTTGTACAATTGTTACTGTACATCTTAAATATATATTTATAGATACCAGAATATTGTTTGGTTAATTTCGAGTCATGAAACTTCTACAGATTTTCTTTAGTCAACAAATTTTCCCTTTCAATGAAAAAGAGACTTAACTGTCCCTCCAAAATATCTATGTATTAGTGTGCTAGGGCTGCTGTAACACAGTATCACACACTGGGTGACTCCATAACAGAAACTCATCATCTCACAGTTCTGGAGGCTAGAAGTCCAAAACCAAGTTGTCAGCAAGTTCAGTTCCTTCTGAGGCTGTGAGGGAGGGATCTGTCCCAGGCCTCTCTCCTTGGCTGAGGTGGCCATCTTTTCCCTGTGTCGCTTCACATTGTCTTCTCTCTCTGCGTGTGTCAGTGTCCAAATTTCCACTCTTTATAAGGACACCAGTCATGTTGGATGATGGCTCACCCGAGTAATGTCACTTTAACTTGATTATGTCTGTAATGACCCTCTCCCCAAATAAGGTCACATTCTCAGGCACTGGGGGTTAGGACTCCAACATGTCCTAAACAATCCTATTTAGTAGTAACTGTAGAAACTCACAAGATATTCATGTACTTTGGGCTCTAAGAAATTCAATAGTCCTGATTAACAAGGACACGGGATTAAGAAGCAGTCATCTTGCTATTCCCTTAGGACTCTGGCACCACAGGACAGCCTCTGGCCCTGTGGCTCATTCAGGACTTCAGAGATCTGGGCTCTCCCTGTCCCTGGTCCCTCCCAGCTCCTCTACTTCACAGCTGCAGGGTAACTTCCTTTGGTTGACTTACATTGATTAGACACATAATTCAGCCTGTTCCTGGAACTCCACTGGGTTCTGTTCTTCCTTGTTGTTTCAGTTTACTTGCTTTGGCAAAGATACTGAACACTTAGCATAACACCAGTCCCAGACTGAGAGCACAGCAAGGGGCCATTTCTCAGACCTCATTAGCCTGTGGAGTCCCGCTGGAGGTCACAAGGAGGTGAGCCTTGCACAGCCTGCCCTTTTCGCTGGCTCCTGTGCTCTCCCAAATGGCAGCTTGGAGGGGTTGTTTTCCTTTCCTTTCTCTGGAACTAGACATACGTGTGAAGAGGCTATGGGTGCAGCCCTGCATGACCTCATTAAACAATGCCAGGTAATCTTGGCATTTCATGCACTGAAAAACCGGTCCTGCATACACCGCAAGGAAATGAAAGTGTGTTTTTTTTAAGTCAGTGAGGGGAATCCCGCAGGAGAGTTCTTGGAAATCAGCCAACTGGCAGGGTCAAGAAGACTCAGTGGGGAAAGGCTCTTCAATAAATGGTGTTGGGGCCTGGCCACGGTGGTTCAATGGTTGAGCATTGACCCATGAACCAAGGGGTCACTGGCTTGATTCCTGGTCAGGGCACATGCTGGGTTGCGGGCTCGATCCCCAGTGTGGGGACATGTAGGAGGCAGCTGATCTGATCGATGTATCTCTGCCATCACTGATGTTTCTATCTCTCTCTCCCTCTCCCTTCCTCTCTCTGAAAATCAATAAAAATATTTTTTAAATAAATAAATGGTGTTGGGCAAGCTTGAGAGCCACATACAGAAAAATATGATTAGGACCCCATTCTTACAACACTCATGAAAATTAACTCTAACTGGATTAAAAACTTAAACCTAAGACCTGATACAATAAAACTCCTAGAAGAAAACATAGGGGGAAATCTCCTTGACATTGGTCATGGCAATGGTTTTTTAGCCATGAGAACAAAAGCACAAACAGCAGCAAAATTCAACATGTGGGATTACATCAAACTAAAACGCTACTGCAAAGCAAGAGAAATAATCAAATGAAAAGGCATCTTACAGAATGAGAGAAAATATTTGCAAGTCATATATATAAGGGGTTAATATCCAAAATATATGAAGAACTCACACAACTCAGTAACAGAAAAATGTAACAACCTCATTAAAAACTGGGCAGGGGACCTGAATAGACATTTTTCCAAATAAGACCTACAAATGGCCAACAGGTACATGAAATGATGCTCAGCATCATTAGTCATCAAGGAAATGCAAATCAAGACCACAATAAGATGTTACTTCACATCTTATTGTTAGAATGTTTATCATTAAGAAGATAAGAGATAACAATTATTGGCAAGGATGGGGAGAAAATTGAACTCTTGTGCACTGTTGGTGGAAATATAAATCAGTGCAGCCACTATGGAAAACAGAAAAGAGAGTCCCCAAAAAGTTGAAAATAGAACTACCATATGATCCAGCAATTCCACTTCTAGGTATATAACCAAAGAAAATGAAAAAGGGATTTTGAAGAGATAGCTACACTCCCATGTTTATTACAACATTATTCATAATAGTCAAGATATAAAAATGATCTATATGTCTGTCAATGGAGGAATGGATAAAAAAGTTATATGTATACAATATAATAGAATATTCTTCAGCCATACAAAAGAAGGAAATCCTGCCATTTATGACAATATGAATTAACCTGGAGGACATTGTGCTAAGTGAAATAAGCAAGACAGATAAAGATAAATACTGTATGGTATCACTTATATGTGGAGTTTTAATAAATAAGTAAAATTTTAAGTCTAACTCATACAAACAGACCATAGAATGGTGGTTTCCAGGGGCTGGGGTAGGAGAAATGGGAAGATATTGATCAAAGGATATAAACTTTCAAATATGAGATAAGTTCTGAGGATCGAATTAATGTACAGTATGGTGACTATAGCTAATAATGTATGTATACTTGAAAGTTGCTAATAGACCTCAAGTGTTTTCAGCTAAAAAACACAAAAAGGTAACTGTGAGGTTATGGATGTGTTAATTAACTTAATTGTGGTAACCATTTCACATGTATGCATATCAAAACATCACATTGTACTCTAAATATATACAATTATTTTTTTATACTTTTATGGATTTCAGAGAGGGAGAGAAAGGGAGAGAGAGACAGAGACATCAATGATAACAGAGAAACATCATCCATCAGCTTCCTCCTGCTTGCTACCTACTGGGGATCGAGTCCCAAACTGAAGGCATGTGCCATGATCAGGAATTGAAACTTGACCTCCTGGTTCATTGGTCGAAGCTCAGCCACAAAGCCACACCAGCCAACTAAATATATACAATTTTAATTGTTTATTATATCTCATTAAAGCTGGGAAAATATATAAATTAGGGTATTAAAAAAGAAAAAACAATCAGTGAATAAACAAATGACTAAAGAATTAGAAGGAAACCCTGTATTTAACTTCCTTTTTGTTTGCTTGCTTGCTTGTTTGTTTGTTAGTTTTAGATAAGCCTTATCTTATTGGTTTTTTAAAGAGTTATGAGAAGGAAATTGCAGGCTATCAAGGAATAGAATTCAATGAAACTTTTTTGCTGATGCTTCTTTGATGTTTGACTGACAACAGTAGTATACAACATTTAGATATTACGCACAGTTTCAGCAATCTGCTGATTAAATTTTAAAACGTAATCTACACTAATAAAAGAGAAATATGCAAATTGATTGTCCCTTTGCAATGCCCACCAGCCAATCAGGAATGAGTATGCAAATTAACCCAACAAAGATGGCAGGTTGATTTGCATATGCAGGTGCTGAGCTGCTGGGGGCATGGAGAGGCAGAAAGGCAGCTCCGGACAGAGCAAAGGCAGAAGGGCGGCTCCGGCCGGAGCAAAGGTGGTGCCGACAGCCAGGGGAAGGAAGGCCCATTCTTGCACAAATCTTCATGTTTTGGGAGTCTAGTTTGGTAATATTTATGAAAGTTTGCAAACTCACAGTTGTTTTAACCCACCAAAACTCAAGTTGGAAAACCTGTTCTACAGAAATTAAAGCACCAATGTTTATGAATGTATAAAACTAGGATTTTTATTTAGCATTCTCTAAAGGAACAAAACTCTAACAAACATTGATATGACCTCCAATAAACAATTTTTTGAAGAAACTGTATTATACTGAATATCAAGGAATAAATGCATCTATGAAAATAATGTGTATATAGGTACCCCTTATTTATTAGCATATTTGTAGAACTCAAAAAGGTACGCGTACTCATACCAAGAAATGCAAATTATTTCCAGCATTTATTAAATTTAAGAGTTCAGTCGGACAATGACCAAATATCAGGTGGCTTCCCAGCACAGTCAGAATGTGTGCAAATCTACTTTTCTTCGCCAGAATTTCATCAAAGCTCTTTTCATCTCACTGTTTCGCAAGGTGTAGATCAGTGGATTCAGCAGAGGCGTGAGAAGTGAGTAAGCCAATGACATCAGTTTCTTGGTTTCTGGGGAGTAGCCTGATTTGGGTTGTAAGTAAGTCATACTGGCTGTGCCATAGAAGAGGGTGACAGAAGTGAGATGGGAGGCACAGGTGGAAAAGGCCTTTTGTCTCCCAGTGGTTGATGGCATCTTCAGGATGGCAAAGAGGATTCGAATGTAAGATAAGAGTATCAACAAGAAAGGAACCATGATAATCAAAATGGTGCCAGTGAATGCGTAGATTTCAAACAAAAAGGTGTCTGCACACGCAAGCTCCAGCACTGCAGGGGTCTCACAAGAGATATGGTTGATTTCACTGGGGCCACAAAAGGGAAAACTAAAAACCCACGTAGTCTGCACAGTAGCCACCATGACCCCTGAGACCCATGAGAACATTACTAACTTCATGAAAACCCCTTTGTTCATAAGCATTGGGTAGCTCAGAGGATGGCAGATTGCAGCAAATCTGTCATAAGCCATTGCCCCCAGGAGAAAACATTCAGCCCCACCAAAGAAAAGAATGAAATACATCTGTGCAAAACAACTCACAAATGAAATCGATGTTTTCTCAGTGGAGAGAACCACCAGCATTTGAGGCATAATGACTGCACTGAAACTCACATCCACCACAGACAAGTTCAGGAGGAACAGGTACATGGGAACGTAGAGGCTCTGTTCCAGGGAGATGATGACTATGATGATGACATTTCCTATCAGAGTCGCCAGGTAAATAATCAAGAAAACCCCAAAGAGCTGCTGTTGGAGCTCAGGAAAGTTAGAGAAGCCCAGGAGGATGAATTCAACCACAGAGCTTTGATTTTGCCTTTTCATGTCAGTAGTATAGCATACCTTGTTTTTTATGGACATGGAAGTCACCATCCAATAGCTGTGTCTGTGTCTGCATTCACCCAGATATTCTTGGCAGATGATGTAAAAAGGAATCCATCCTGAAGGCACTCAGTTTGGCAGTTTTGGAGAATGGCCAATTACTCAGATTAATGAATCTTTCAAATAAAAAGGAGGAAGTGAAGAATTCTGGCTCAGAAACCTTGTCTGTAAAGTACAAAACATATCAAAGTTCTTTTGCAACTTTCACATTATGTGGTTTGAAAATTAAACACAACCTTAAAACAAACAAATGTTTTATAATTTGGGTTCCACTCCCATGCCATTGCTACCAGTGTCATTTATTTTTCTCAATTTTAAATAATGTGAAATTTTTAAAAAGTATTAAAAAGTAGACAAGTGGGAAACGATACCCACAAAATGTTTATTACAACTTAATAATTCAAGGTTACAGCAAAGTGATTTTATATTTATAACAAATATGTATCATGTTCAAATATCAATCATGTACATGATTTGATTACATATAAAGGCAAAGCAAGAACACACAAAGCGGGGTTGTAAGAAAAGTCCAATTTTGGTCATTCTGAAACTAATTTAAATGTTTCCATTCTCTCCCCCTCTTTTCTCTCTCCTCCTATTTATTCACCTTCTCATCAAGAACTTCATTTAATCATTAATTATTCAACAAACACTGCTTTAGCAACTAACATTTTCTAGGCTCAGTAATCTCAGATACACATTTGATCCCACAACTCCACAAAGAGCTGGAAACCCTACATAAATTAGCATTCCACCCTGACTTCAGTACTCTAACTCCTCCCATTATACCTTGCTGTATTTTTCTTCATTATTATCAACTGACATTATACATATACTAGTAAATATATGTACATTTCATAAATATATGTAAATCTAACTCTCTCACTATTACATAAAGTCCAGAATTTAAATATTTTATTTTTTCTTTGCTTTACTCACAATGTCTAAAACAGTCCCTGACACATAATAAATGCTAAACCAATATTTGATGAATAAGGAATAAAAAATGAGGAAAATCCACTATACTTTGCCCTGACTGGTCTAGCTCAATGGTTAGAGCATCAGGCCACAGTGAAGGGTCTCTTGTTCAATTCCCATTCCCGGGCTCATACCTGGGTTGCAGGTTGGATGCAAGGCCCCAGTCAGGGTTCATACGGGAGGCAACCAACCAATCAATGTGTCTCTCTCACATTGATGTTTCTCCCCTTCTTCCCCCCCTTCCACTCTCTCTAAAAATCAATGGAAAAATATCCTTCAATGAGAACTTCTTTTTAAAAACCCACTATACCTTTAAGGAATAGAGTGTCTTAAAAAGTGAAACCAGCACACAAATTTTTGGGAAGCAGAAGTGATAACAAGTGCTTTAGACATTTCAATGAGGGTCAGATTAATTCTGAATGGGGAGGAAGAGTGAACAACCATAATCATAGGATGTCACTGGTGGAAGTTATATTAGGTGGAAGGAGAAATGTGAAAGGAGGGGTGACTTGCTCAGGCCAGAGGTATTTTATGACACCTTATTATTATAATAGAGGCCTATGTCCATTATGTGATGTTTTGAAAACTAGCAAATACACCATGGGAGACAAGAAACCCATGAGAACACAGTGAGGACAAAGTAAGCTGAAGTCATTTAACACTGTCTTGTGTGCAGATCAGTAGGACATTAGCAGACAGAAGATAAGTTGATTTATTTCTGTGTTTGACCATAATCATCCATTAAAATTAACCATAAATAATTATATTTGGATATAAAATGTATTAACCATAATAATTATATTTGGATATAAAAACATTATCTAAAATTAGTAAAATGTAGTCACAGGATCAAACAATTAAACCCCATTTCTAGTGGGGAAAAAGAATGATAGGTTTTCAGCTGCAAATATTTAAAAATGGATAGATTTTTAGTCCCTGCCGGGTGACTCAGTTGGTTGGAGTGTTGTCCCATACACCAAAAGGTTGTGGGTTCGATTCCCAGTGGGGGCACATACAGGAGGCAACTGATGGATGTTTCTCTCCCCCCACATTTTCTAAGATCAATAAAAAATGTATCCTTGGCTGAGGATTTAAAAATATAAATATAAATAAAGGTGAATAGGTTTTTTTTAATTAGAAAATTTAGGGTATCATATGAACAAAATAGAAAACCTTCTAGGACTGACTGTAGGCATGTTAGGAACAGAATGTTCATGAGTGGTAAAGAGCAGCTGACCACAGACGCTCTAAGTTCTCTGTAACTTAGAAGACCCTTATGCTGTCTTAGACCTAACTTACCAATCACTCCCTTCTGTAGGTTTCATCCTTGTAATTGAAAAAGGTAATAATTAGACTTATTTACCAAGTTCCCTTCCAGTTCCAAACTTCTAAGATTTGACGATTAGTTCATGCAAAGTACTTCTACCCCTAATTATTACCTAAACGCTTCTCTAAAAAAAGAGAAAAACAAATTGAATAGCATCAAAACCAAGAGTCTACTGATTCAAATGTTGCAGCTGTGTCTGGTGATTCCTGAGCGCAGAGAAATCCCTTCAACAGCATCTCCAGCTCTCAGGGAGAAGAGATGTACCTGGAAAACCCACCGTTAGGCACACAAGCGGAAGCTTCACTTTCTTACCTATTGACTCTGTCTCTTTAATTTCACACTTCTGTGTCTGATGTTTTACCTCTGGCCAAAGCCACCTTCTCAGAAATACCACTCAGAGATTTACTGTACTGATTCTAGAACATTATATGACATTGAATTATGTGCCCTGGAGAATCCCTCCCTGGAGAATGTGGAATCACTTCACAAACACTTTCCCATGTTCTCAAGTGATAACTAAAGAGGCTTGAACTTGACCCCTCGGGTGAGAAAGCTCAAGAGCACGCACCTGGAGCCACCACTCCTTCTTATTCCTAGAGGGGGAAATGCCTCTCCACACAAGAGACACAATTTCACCATGACATCTCCCAATAGGAGGGGAGAGCAGAGGCTGAATAAAGGTTGTAAATGGGGAAAGAAGAGAGCGGTGGGGTGAGGGGTGGGAGTGGGAGCTAGAGGTAGAGGATCTGAGTAGAAGGGATGCACAGTTTGGGCAGTGGTTGAGGCAAATCTATGGAAGCTCTGTAGAAAGCCTGGGTGCCCTCCCCCTTCCAAGAACTTTTGATCACTTCTAGTCCAAATAGAGTCACTGAAAACTTTTGAGAAAAAATGGCATTACAATTGTTTCCATAGATAGAAATTTTAAACTAGGAGTCAAAAACTCTGGACTAGTTTGTATGAGTTGAGTAAGTCACTTAGCTCCTCTGATTCTATTACTTTCCCTGTAAAATCAACATTATGTCATTAATCTCATGGGATACATGTGAGAATCAGGGACTCAGGGATCAGTCCAAACTGGCAGGAACAATTAATAGGCCCTGGGCTGTCTGCAGGCTCGGCTTTGTCCAGAACTGGATGTGGCCAGAATGCAGGCTACCGTCGTCTGTTTCTCCTCTCTGTTTTCCGGGAGTGGGCTTCATTCTCAAGGGAGCTCACCCCTCCTGGCAGCAAGAAGGGTTCACTCTGTGTAATCCGTATCCAGTGGGAAATGTGTCGGTTATCCTGAGGAAAAGGGGCTTTCATTCACAAATTCTAATCCAAGGGCCCTTCCAATATCATTCACCAAGGTTGGGTAACACCCCATGCACAACCCAGTCACCTGCACTAGGTGTGAGAAATGCTTCCTTGTATGTAGTTTCCATGATTCATGACCCATAACATCCCCTGTGGGCTTCCATCATACTGATAGGTTCAATTTATTGGTGTCAGCAATGGGAATGCAGGTGATATATACTTTGTAAGAAGTCATCAGGATATTGAGGCATGATTTTTACCCTTTCCTATGTGTGTATTAGATGTCAGTGAAAAGTGTATACAAACATTTCAGGTATGTGCTAACAGGGATAAAAAGGAAGTGACTTTACTAACATTGAACTATAATTCATAGCCAATAGTACTAAACTGATAAAACAGAAATCAAAATGTGGAAGCTATAACACATATTCCTCAATGATTGACAGACAAAATAGACTAAAAAAGAGATGGAAGTGGGAAGATTTTAATACAAAATTTCTATTTAACAGATGATAATGAGAGTAAATATAAGGCAGAAACAACACTTGTTATGCTGCTAATGCTATACTTCCCAAAATATTTATAAAAATTATTTGTCAGAGAGAAAATAGTATAAATTCAAATACTTGTCAGTCATACACATAACATACTTTGCAATAAAACTGTAAAACAGCCCTAACCGGTTTGGCTTAGTGGCTAGAGCATCAGCCTGCAGACTCAAGGGTCCCAGGTTCAATTCCAGTCAAGGGCATGTACCTTGGTTGCAGGCACATACCCAGTAGGGAGTGTGCAGGAGGCAGCTGATCTATGTTTCTCTCTCATTGATGTTTCTAACTCTCTATTCCTCTCCCTTCCTCTCCGTAAAAATTCAATAAAATATATTTTTAAAAATGCAAATATATTTTTAAAAAATGCAAATAGAGAAAAAATTAAAGTCTTGGAAATTTTTTAATATTCTGAAAGTATCTCATGTTAACAGGAAGTCAGCAATGAACTATAGACTGCTAATAAGTACATTTTTAAATTAAGTAAACACATACTCATTTATTATTGTGTCCATAACTGAACACGTGGTCTTTTCCTAAAATCTGCTCCACCCTCTGCATTCCTCATCTCAGGTAAATAACAGCTTAAAGCTTCTAGTTACACAGGCCAGAAGCCTATGAGTCATCCTTGAATCCATTTTTTTTCTCCCAAACCATATCAAACCCATCACCTATCTGTGGCTCTGTCTTCAAATTACAGTGTTAAAAATTCTCACCTTTCCTAAAGCTAACACTCTGGCCCAGCTTACTTTCTTCTCTTTGTTGGATAATTGCTATAGTCTCCAAACTTCTCCTTTCTTCCTCCCTTTCTTCTGCTCAAAATATTTCACTAGCACCCTATCCCATTCAATATAGAAGCCAAACTCAAAAATATAAAGATCTGTTTCCCACCTGGGTTCTCTGGGCTCATCCTTGGCACATCCCCTTATTCACTTCTATTCAGCCATGCAGCTTCCTTGCTGTTTCTCTGACCCACCAGCTATGTTTTCATCTCACAGCTGCTGCCTCTGTTTTTCCCTGAATATGCACTATTGCTCTCAAAAATGCTAACTCCCTTATGTCCCTTTGCCCAAGTGGCATCTTCTCCATGAGATCGTCCCAAATCAACCTTTTTAAAATTGAACTCCAACAGCAACACTACTATCCTGGTTTATTTTTTCTCCACAGCACGCCTCAGCATAGACATATCTAAATCATAAGGATATGGAAAGGTTAAAAATCAAAAGATACTATAAAATAATATAGTTACATAAAAGGAAATTTATGTAACTATAATTATCGGGGGGGGGGGGAAGCATACTTTGGAGCAAGAAGCATTACTACAGACATAGTTTAGAATATAATAATTCTAAACCCCAAGCATCCAATAATACAGTTGCAAAATATATCCAGCAATTATTGACCACATCAGAAGGGAACTTATGAGTTTCAGTCATAGTGGGATAATGTAAGATGCCTCTTTAAGTAATTGATAGAAGAAATAAATAGTTGAGTAAGGATAGAGAAAATATTCACAATACAACTTAGTCTAGTACACATGTGGAGAACATTATATCAAAAAGTCAGAAGAAAGCACATCCTTTTTAACCATATACAGAACATTTTCAAAAATCTGACGATATACTAGGCCACCAAGTTTACCAATAAAAGCTTCCAGGAATGGTAACTTGGAATTATGTAACTGTGGCAGGAAATGTACTGGCCTGTAGAACGATTCAGGCATCCAACATTGGAGGGAATGAAAGTTGATAAATCAAAGGATAATAGAATTATATAGTTGTTACTCTATTGCATTGATCCCTGCAGTTAGATAATCAAAGAGCTGAGTGCAATCAACAAACCACTGAAAATGAAATGTGAGAGTCAAAGACCATGTCAATAGTTCACAACACCCTTTCTCTTGGCCAAGCAGAGAAAGCTGAAGGTCAAATCCAGGGTTGAATCATCAGAATGGCTGAACTTCAAAGGTAGTTCAGTGCTTAATTGAGGAAGTTCCATTTTGCCAAACTGAAACCAGAGCTGGAAAAAATCTAAAGACTAGACACATGGGATGAGAAATCTGGATGGATGATGTCCCAAGACATCTCTAAACCTTCTGAAACTGCAGAAGTGGCCAATCCCTCCCAATAACAGCAGGAAAACTATATAAAAGGTACCACATTAAGAACCTTCACCTCCACTCCTGAATACCAATCCTATATCTAGTTAAGTCACAACAAAACCCACCCAGGACATGCTGGGCCTGATAAGGAAAACAGGGACTGTATCATAACGCAGCCTGGAGCTGCCAAATATCAACCAGGCAGCTGCTGCAAGAAATACAATTTAGTAAAGGGTTATGAAGAAAGGGCAAAGTGGCCCGGCCAGTGTAGCTCAGTGGTTGAGTGTTGACCCATGAACCAGGGAAGCACCTTGCAATTCCTGGTCAGTAGCACATGCCCGGGTTGTGGGCTCGATCCCCAGTTAGGGGGAGTGCAGGAGGCAGCCAATTGATGTTTCTCTCTCATCAATGATGTTTCTATCTCTCCCTCTCCCTTCCTCGCTCTGAAATGAATAAAAACATATCTTTAAAAAAATAGCCATGGGCTGGCTGATTCCTGGCAAAGGGAGGAAGGGAGGAAAGAAGGAAGGAAGGAAGGGAGGAAGGAAGGAAGGAAGGGAGGGAGGGAGGGAGGGAGGGAGGGAGGGAGGGAGGGAGGGAGGGAGGGAGGGAGGAAGGAAGGAAGGAAGGAAGGAAGGAAGGAAGGAAGGAAGGAAGGAAGGAAGGAAGGAAGGAAGGAAGGTGTTCAGACAGACTAATTTGGAAAGAGAAGATGGGGTGTCAGGGGTCAAGAAAGGAAAGGACAATTTAAGGTGTAAAGAAAGAACACGATGCAGTGTGCAGATGATGTTTTGTTGAGTTGTATATTTGAAACCTGTATGGTTTGAGGAACCAATGTCACCTCAATAAATTCAATTAAACATTTTTT
Organism: Cnephaeus nilssonii; assembly: GCF_951640355.1. Taxonomy (NCBI): domain Eukaryota; kingdom Metazoa; phylum Chordata; class Mammalia; order Chiroptera; family Vespertilionidae; genus Cnephaeus; species Cnephaeus nilssonii. The sequence goes on along the minus strand of NC_137084.1, from coordinate 38,214,024 downwards.
AAATAAATAAAGACATAAGGAATGAAACACCTAAATAAAATGGAGTGAAAAACATATCAGATGGAGAGAAGCAAGTTTTACATTTTGAAAGTTCACTTTGTTCTTATCCACATTGATTGTGATTGGAAATCTTGGTGTCAACTTCAAAGCCAGGAAAGCATGATTTCAAGTGTTAGTCCTGTTAGCTGCCATGAGATTAAAGCTGGTATTGCCAGAATTGTTATTTAGAGTAGAATCATAAGAGGATCCTTTTAAATGAGCGGTTTTTGTCAAAGCCATAACTACATGGAGAATCATCATGACTTTGAAATCATCATATATGCAACCAAACCTTGAACCTTATCTGCTCAACTTCATTCCTCTGCTGGGGTAGAGACGTAGGTATGGTGTGATTGGCTTCTGTGACCTCCCCAAATCAGTGATCTTCCAAAAGACTTTGAATTCCAAAAGGACAGAGGCTATATTTCCCCCGGGGAAAGTCACATTAAGTCAACCCTAACAAAAACTTGTTTAATCAATGGATGAATAAATGAAACAATGAACAAAAATAAAAATGAAGTTGTTTATTTGTCTTGGGATTCAGGGTTTTGGAGGTTTGTGTGTATGTTTTTTCTCCTTTAATTGAACCCTTTAACGGGTATGAGAAGGAAATTTCAGGACACTGAGATACATAATCTGATTAAAGGATTTCTAAATGCCTGTTTAATGCCCTATTGAGAAGATTATACAATATTCAAATGTTACTCAAACTGGTTTCAACCATGTGATGATGAAATTTCCTTTTGTGAAAATCTAATCGGTTTTGCGTCTTTACTTCTCATCTTTGGCAGAGGCAGTAGTACATAATTAAAAGATTGTTTTTCCCACAGCTGAATGACAATGAGAATAGTATTTTACACCTTTGTTATTATCCCTGGAGCAGAAACTAAGAGCAATAGGAGCTCATATGTTAGAGATTCAATAAAGGGGCCCCTCTCTGTTTATGAACATTAGCAACATTAAAATAGGAGGCAGACATTAAATGTTTCAAATGTTGCCAGATGAGAAATTATTACTTCTTTCTCTCCATATGATAGTTAATGATGTGATCCAAGGAGCATGGAAGATATGCACAAATAGTTAATCACTTAGTTTCCCACAGTTAATAAATGAATCACCCTATGTTTAAAAACAGTGGTCTATAGCTGAAAAAGATATTAAAACTGCCAAGTGAGACTTCAGGGGAGTTCCCATGTAGTTCTCTGGCCACCAACATCCTGATGGATATCTGGAAAAATATCAAGAATATCCTGTTGTGAGTAATAATCTGTGTAGATCCAGGAAGAAGAACCAGTTTGGTCTCCCCAAAATAACTGCACTTTGTTTAGTCATTCATGGAACAGATTTTCACTCCAGAAATAAATATCTCATCCGTTTGTTGGTCTCTTGAAACTTAACCCTATTAGTGCAGCAGAGTGGGCCTTTGGGTCCACCTGAAAAGTAATTCTACAATAGCTGTTAAAATTTATAAACGTGTTTATTCCATCCCATCAAGCCAACTTTGAGGATTCCATCATGCAGAAATAAAACATCAGTACATAAGAACATAAGAAAGTAGGTGTTCATTGAAGCTTCATTTTAGTAACTCAGTAATGATTTGGATAATTACAACTGAGGGACTAATAAAATTATCAGTTGTATTATATGTTATGAAAACTTACATATCTAGAAAAATGAATGACAACTGTACACTAGTAACATATTAGGGAAGTAGCCCTAATATGTTATTGAATTTCAAAAACTAACCAAATAAGCATATCCATACCAAGAAATGCAGAATGTTTGGCCATTTATTGAATTAAAATAGAGTTTAGTTAAACAATGATCAAATATCACATGGCTTCCCAGCACAGTCAGAATGTGTGCAAATCTACTTTTCTTCGCCAGAATTTCATCAAAGCTCTTTTCATCTCACTGTTTCGCAAGGTGTAGATCAGTGGATTCAGCAGAGGCGTGAGCAATGTGTAAGCCAATGACATCAGTTTCTTGGTTTCTGGGGAGTAGCCTGATTTGGGTTGTAAGTAAGTCATACTGGCTGTGCCATAGAAGAGGGTGACAGAAGTGAGATGGGAGGCACAGGTGGAAAAGGCCTTTTGTCTCCCAGTGGTTGATGGCATCTTCAGGATGGCAAAGAGGATTCGAATGTAAGATAAGAGTATCAGCAAGAAAGGAACCATGACGATCAAAATGGTGCCAGTGAATGCGTAGATTTCAAACAAAAAGGTGTCTGCACATGCAAGCTCCAGCACTGGGGGCGTCTCACAGAAGAGATGATTGAGTTCATTGGGGCCACAAAAGGGAAAACTAAAAACCCACGTAGTCTGCACAGTAGCCACCATGACCCCTGAGACCCATGAGGACATTACTAACTTCATGAAAACCCCTTTGTTCATAAGCATTGGGTAGCTCAGAGGATGGCAGATTGCAGCAAATCTGTCATAAGCCATTGCCCACAGGAGAAAGCATTCAGTCCCACCAAAAAGAAGAAGGAAATACATCTGTGCAAAACAGCTTGAAAAAGTAATTATAGTTTTCTCAGTGGAGAGAACCACCAGCATTTGAGGCATAATGACTGCACTGAAACTCACATCCACCACAGACAAGTTCAGGAGGAACAGGTACATGGGAACATGGAGGCTCTGTTCCAGGGAGATGATGACTATGATGATGGCATTTCCCATCAGAGTCACCAGGTAAACAACCAAGAAAACCCCGAAGAGCGGCTCTTGGAGCTCAGGAAAGTTAGAGAAGCCCAGGAGGATGAATTCAACCACAGAGCTTTGATTCTGCCTTTTCATTTTGGTAGGGGAGTGTATAGTGCTTTTATAAACATTGAATGTTAATTATGAAGTCTCTGTCCCATAGCTGAGAGTTCCAGTCTGAAATTCTTGGCAGAAGATGACATGATGAGCTCATTTTGACAGATCTTCAAATTGTCAATTTTGACAATGGCCAATGTATTAGAATAGTATGTATTTCAAATACAAATGAAGAAGTCTCCTCTTATCCACGAAAGAATTTTTACTCAGAAATCTTGTTTTTAAAGTGCCAAATAACAGCAGGTGGCATTCCAGCTTGGGCCTGCCATAATGCCTCCTACAAAGAAGAGGGTGAAAAGATGCAGGACTGTTCTGCCATCAACGAGGTAGTGACTGGAGAGTACACCATCAACATTCACAAATGCATCCATGGAGTGAGTTTCAAGAAGTGTACCCCTCGGGCACTCAGAGAGATCCGGAAATTTGCTATAAAGGAGATGCTTGTTATCTCACTCCCCGCTCTGAGCTTTGATCTGTTCTCTGCTGTATTCTCAGTGCCTAAAACAGATAATAAATGACCCAATAGGTGCTAAACCAATGTTTACTGAATAGATGGAAGAATAAGTATTAAAATGAGGAAAACCCTGACTCTGTCATTAAGGTATATAGCATCTGAAGAAAAAATAAATAAACACAAGAAAATAGGAGGCCCCAGGATTAACTCATGATTTTTTAGAATTTTGAGGCCCTTGTGGGATTGGAAATACCATTGCATTGGGCTCTCATCCTGACTCTGCCACTACCATCAAGATGAGTGTCTCCCTCTCCCCACACTCAGGTGCCCCCTGTGTGGTTGGGAACAGGAAAATAGCCCTGGACATCCCTCTGGCTCTGACATGAGTGTTTCTCTGTTTGTTTTTGTTTGTTTGTTTGTTTTGTGTGGGGTTTTTTCATAGAAATCTTCAAGCTGCAGGGCTTCCCTTCCATTCATATGACAGCCAGGCTGAAGGGACCCTGGGGTAGTGGTGGGCCGGCTTGTAGGAGACACACACGCTGCCTGAGTCCTGTGGGCCAGCCAATCCCACGCAGAGCTGATCATTGCCTCCCAGTCCCTGCCTTTCCCATCCCCATCACTGAGCAGCACACCTCACTTCTCCCCCTTCTCCTCCCTAGTCACCCAGACCAACTCTCCCCAGGATCCCATCACTGTCAGGCTCAAGGATCTTTAAAATCTGGAGTCCTGGCTGCATAAGTCCATCACCACTCCAGCTCACTGCCTCCTTTCCTCTCCTTCAGCCTGCCACTCGCACCTCCCCCACATCTCCCCCATTACTAAATGGTCTCCTAACTGGCTTCTCTACATTTTGTAACTTCTCCAATTCACCCCTCATACCTCTGCCAAAATAGTATCATCCCCTCTCCCAGAACCTTCAAGGTCTCTTATCCACGAAATAAAATGCCCACTTCTCAGGCTGGCATTTAAAGGAAACCAGAGAGGGAACAAGTGCCATAGAAATTCACAGAGGGAAGACTTACTTCTGAATGGAGAGGGAGAGTGAGCGGTTATAAAGCGCAGGATGTCATGGGTAGAAGAGCCACGAAGGGGAAGGAGGAAGGCATAGGAAGAAGGCTGACTTGCTCCAATCAAAGGTGTCCGAAGACATCTTAGCACTAGAACAGAGGCCTGCTGGTCTTTGTGTGATGCCTGCCTGAAAACCAGTAGGATTTTATTGTGGGATATGAGGAGGCCAGGACAGAAGGACAAGCAAGCTGGAGACGGGTAACTTTGTAATGTCTTGAGCTCAGATCATTAGGATATTAGCTGAGGGGAAAAGGCAAGTTGATTTACTGAGTTTGACCATAGTGATATATTAAAATCAAATGTCTGTATTAACTTTAATAATTATATTTTGGATGTCAAAAAAAGTCTCCTAAAATTAATAAAGTAGACTCTGCAGGAAAAAGCATTTCAGTACCATTTCTGATAGACAAAAGTATATATTGAGTTCTGAGTGTATAGAAATTACATTAAAAATAAGATAATTTAGAGTATCCTGTTAAAAATAAACAGGCTTTGGGCACTGATAAAGTGACAGAACCAACCCAAATCACTGCCTTCATGAGTGATTAAAAACAACAGCTGAACCTGAATGCTCCATCTTCTCCCTTTAACATGAGCTACCCTCTGCTGGCCTAATCCACTGACATGTGCTCTGACTCCAGTGTTAACTCTCTGTGTGACTTTGGGCAAATCACTCCCTCTTCTGAGTGTCAACTTTCTGCATGACCAGCCTTATTTCTGAACACCTCCAACCCCAGCTACAAACCTCTATGAATTGATGATTCATGCAAGCAGACTACATATAGCTCTAATCATTAACCAAATGGTTGGATATATGAATACTAAAGGCAAAGTAGTTGACATTCTTACCTGAGCAATGAGCTATCTCACTTGATGGGCATGTCCAGTTATCAATGAAAAGAACTATTAATGGTAAACCTAGCAATAGTTACATAAGCAGAACCTAACCTGTTGACTGCTTCTGATTTTCATCCCAATTAATCATGTTTCCCCTCTTTAGCTTAAAACAAAGACAAACCAAAAAACCCACCTCTCTCATAAATACAACGCAGTGATTCACTGGACCAATTTAATGATATTATATGGCATTGACTTGTTGACCAGGGAGAATCCTTCTCTGGAGAACTAACACTCAGTTAATATAGACTTTCCCATATGGACCTAAGAAAGCTCAATGCACAAAACTGGAACAACACTTTTTCAGGTTTCTACAGGGAATAAACAGCTCAAGAGACTCAATTCCACCATGGCCTCCCCCTTAAGAAATGAAAGCAGAGGCTGAGTGAAAGTTAGTAAACAGGCAGAGTGAAGAAGGGAGAAAGGGGTGAGAGTGTGAGCAAAGGCAGGGTGATCAAGATGGAAGTTCTGATTGTCTGGGGTAGACAGTTTTTGCATTGATAGGAAGCACATGAAGGCAAGTGAATTAAAGTTACTTTGTGGAAAACCTAGATGTTGTTACCAAAATGTTTTGTTTTCTTGTAGAAACAAACACTGAAAATTGGCCCCCCACTGGGGACCAAGCCAGCAACCCAGCAACCCAGCAACCCAGGCATGTGCCCTTGACTGGAATCAAACCCGGGACCCCTCAGTCCGCAGGCCGATACCCCATCCACTGAGCCAAACCAGCCAGGGCTATAGTTGGAGTTTTTAAATTTGAAATCAAAACATCTGGCCCAGCTGGCATGGCTCAGTGGATTGAACATCGCCCCATAGACAAAGAGGTCCTGGGTTCCATTCCCAAGCAGGTCACATGCCCAGGTTTTGTGCTTGATCCCCAGTTGGGGGTGTGCAGGAGGCAGCTGATCCATGACACATTGATGTTTCTATCTATCTCTCCCTTCCTCTCTGTCTAAAAATAAATAAAAACATACTTAAAAAACCAACAACAAAAAATCTGAACCAACTTCATGACTTGGAGCAAATATGCAACTTCTTTAGCTCTTGCTTTTATGCTAAAATAAAGATAATGTTTTTTGGTTTTTTAATATATTTTTATTGACTTCAGAGAGGAAGGAAGAAGAGAAATATCAGTAATGAGAATCATTGGTCATCTGCCTCCTGCACCCCCTCTACCGGGGATTGAGCCCAGTGACTGGGAATCTAACTGTGACCTCCTGGTTCATAGGTCAACGCTCAACCACTGAGCCAAGAAGGCCAGGCCATAGACACAGACAATAATGGGGTGAAGGCTATGAGTGGGGTGGGCAGTGGGTGGGCTAGAAGGGATCAATGGGGGAAAAAGGAGACATATGTAATACTTCAACAATAAAGATTTTTTAAAAAAACACTAGTACAGAAGGAGAAATAATTACCTAGTATTGCAAACCTCAAACTGCCCTCTATACAATGACTGCAACTATCACAATCTCCTTCTAAAATGGTAAAATAATAAAATATTAAATCACTAATTTAATTATTTTATGAAATGTCAAAATAAAAAAATAAAGATAATGAATGTTATTAATTACACAGGATATGTAAGAACCAAAGTCCAGTTCATGCTTTCCTTTTTTTTTTATTGTTGACACTATTACAATGTCCCCCATTTCCTCCCCGCTTTGCCCACCTCCACCCAGCGTCCGTCACCCCTCCCCTGGCCATCACGCTCTGTTGCCTGTGTCCATGGGCTATGTATATATGCTCTTTGGCTACTCTCTTCACCTTATTTTATCCAGTCCTCCCCAATTCCATCTCTTCTGACCTCTGTCCATCTGTCCTTTGTATCCATGCCTCTGGTTCTATTTTGTTTGTCATTTTATTTTGTTCATTAGATTCCACATATAAGTGAGATCATATGATATTGGTCTTTCTCTGAATGGCTTATTGCGTTGAGCATAATAATCTCCATGCATCCATGCTGTTGCAAATGGTAAGAGGTCCTTCTTTTATACAGCTGCATAGTATTCCATTGTATAGATGTACCACAGCTTTTTTGTCTACTCCTTAGCTGATGGACACTTGGGCTGTTTCTAGATCTTGGCTATTATATATAATGTAGCTATGAACATAGGGGTGTATATATTCTTTCTGATTTGTGTTTGAGGATTCTTAAGATATACTCCCAGAAGTGGGGTTGCTGGGTCAAAAGGCAGTTCCACTTTTAATTTTTTGAGGAAATTCCATACCGTTTTTCACAGTGGCTGCACTTGTCTGCATTCCCATGAACAGTGTACTAGGGTTCCCTTTTCTACACATCCTCGCCAGCACATGTTGTTTGTTGATTTATTGATGGTAGCAATTCTGGAAGGTGTGAGGTGACCTCATTGTAGTTTTAATTTTCATTTTCATCTCTTTAGTGATTAGTGACGTTGACCATTTTTTCATATGTCTACTGGCCATCTGTATGTTTTTTTCCCGATTTGTTGTTCCACTTTATTTATGCCTTCGTTGATTCTTATATGTGCCCTGACTGGGACTCAAACCGCAACCTTGGCATATTGGGATGATGCTCTAACCACCTGATCTACCTTGCCAGGACTATACTGTCTTGAACAATCATTGAGACCATTGGCTCAGTCCCAGCAGAATGCAGGGATGAATGAATCTGCAGGCATGGCTTTATCCAGAACTCAGATGATGTAACAAGGACCTGTGTGGGTTTTCTTTCTCTGTTTTTCATCTCTGTTTTCTTAGATTAGGTTCTATTCTCAAGGAAGCTCTCCCCTCCTAGAGGCACTAAGTCTGCCAACAATATTTAGGGGTACATCTTCTCTAATCTGTGTCTGTGGAAACATACCAGTTATCCTGCAAGAAATAAAAAAATATATATTCTCACTCACAAAAACCAATCCAAGGATCCTTCCCTTATTGCTCAATGTGAAATCATACACTGGACATTGTGACTATGGGAAATACTGCTTAATATGCATTATCATGGTCCCTACCCCATAACTGGGAATAGCATCAGTCCCAACTATACATACCTAAAAAGGTTTAATGAAAAATCCCCAAGAGAAATGAAGGTACTATTGGGAGGGGAAGGAGGCCAATGAATGATGGCAAGTCAACACTCAAATGCCCCTCCCTATACCTATGAGAAAGCACATTGTCTACTTTAAATTATTGTATGAATACAGGGAGGAAGCTGAAAGCTGAAATCCAACCAAATTTTTTTAAATATATTTTATTGATTTTTTACAGAGAGGAAGGGAGAGGGATAGAGAGTTAGAAACGTCGATGAGAGAGAAACATCGACCAGCTGCCTCCTGCACATCCCCCACTGGGAACGTGCCCGCAACCAATGTACATGCCCTTGACCGGAATCGAACCTGGGACCCTTCAGTCCGCAGACCGACGCTCTATCCACTGAGCCAAACCAGTTTCAGCCAACCAAATTTTATTAGTCGTTTTGGCAAGACAGACCGGAAGGATGGATAGAGAGGGTAGAAAGGAGGAACAAAACAAGAAATGCTTTAGGGGGTGCATTGATAGTGCTGCAGGACATGGATGTGGTGCATGAAGAAGAGAGGATTTCAAATGTTGGTAAAAGAAAGAATGGAGAATAAACAGAAACCAGGCCAAGAAGTCTATAAATGAATCACTTCAAGGACACTGCACAGTTTGAGGCCTGGTTCCCAAGTCCAGAAATCATGGGAGGAAAGGGTATAAAAGGCTCCAAGGGATGAATAGCCACATATTCTACTAATGAAGGGATATTCTTTGGATTGACTCTCCCTTCATTGAACAGGCTGAGAGTCTGACTTTGAAGGCATTACTAAGAGCCCGACATGGACGCTTCAGTCTCCTCTGTCTTGTTAGTACACTCATTGGGACCTGGAAGTATGACACACAGAGCTTCTCATCTTCCGGAGTCTCTTAGGGAAATAAGAAGAAAAGCAAGAGTGAGTCCCATCAGCAGGCAGTGGCATCAGTAGATGATGAAGGGGTTGCATTTCTGCACAGAGGGCTCATGCCTCTCCCTTTCCCCAGCCCCCTCAGGGAACCCCAGTCCATCAGACACACTGTGTCTGTGTACATAGCTGTGTGACACACCATTTTTTTCTGTTCGAAATCCTTTCCTTTAGGAGTCACTCTCCCATTCCATGCATTTCTGGAGGTGTTGAACCTTTCTTATTCAGCCCTAGGGGTGTGGCAGAGTGACCTAGAAAGTATGGCCATGTGGCCTAAGCCATAAAACTCAGGTCTAGCCAATCAGAATTCATCTTCCAGACCACAGGGACTGTTCAAGGCGTGGCACATACCAGGGTCAGTCAGACCCTCCCCCAACTCCTTGCTACAGCCCTTAGTAAAAAGTCTTCTCTTCCTTTGGGATTATTGACCGTAAGGACAGTTCCAGCTGAAGTCCCTATGGCCATCTTCTCTGACACATAAAGGTTACTTTCTGAAATGAGAGCCAAAGAAAGACAACTCTAGAAAGAACAGAGAGAGAGTGAAAGCCTTGATGACATCATTAGAATGAGCAAGATGTACCTAAAACTGGAAGTCAGGTTTTTTTTATATAAGTGAATACAATAAGTCATTTATTTTTGTTAAAGTTAGTTTGAATTGAATGCAAATCCTAAGTGAAATAACCTCTCTAAACCCCAACTGGAGTTAGAACCATGTTTTGATAAAATAGACCTCTTGGGCCACATGAAAATCCAGCAATGAGGCTGGGCTCCTGTTTCATTGTTCCCAAATTCTCTGTGACATCTGGGAGCTGGCCTGCTGTGAGCATCCAAGCTCTTTAGGGGTCAACACAGCCTAGCCCAGTGGGTGCCAACTAGCCTCTTCAGTAATCCAGCACAAATTGCTCTTTAAAGAAGTACATGCACACACATATTGTTTCTTACACCTTCTATGTATACATGCAGTCTGTGTTCAACATGCTATGCATATAATTACCAAATGCAGAGCCACCGAGCTTCCTGTGAGAAGAAGACTTAGTAATTGTTCTCATGGCATACGAAGCTGACCAGTCAGGGCTGAGTTTCCTGGATTCGGATGTCTGGGCACATGCAGCAGATTGCTGCAATTGGCACATGTGGAATCAGCTCATGAAGAGTCACGACAGCGGTAAACATGTGTGAGGAGCGTCTGTACTTTTTGTGCGGCCCCGGGAGTTCCAGGCAGCATCACCCTCAGCTGCACTGGAGCCAGCAGCAACAGCAGGATGGGGGTAGGTTCCCGGTGCCTGCACAGGGTCTTTAAGGGCGTCTACAAACCCCAGAAATGAATGGGGCTCCTGACTGAATTTCAGTTTCCTCATCTGTGAAATGAGGGCTGGGGCCTGACCACACCTACATCTGTAATCCCTTTTCTTCTTCTTCTTTTATGTACAGAGGGAACCCAAACAGGCAAATGCTTTGATTAGTGCTTAGAAATGACTGCTCTTTCCAAAAAGGAAGCCAGTTAATGGTACAGCTGGAGACAACAGTGGCATGTTACTAGCATAGAGGTAAGTCAAGTCACAGTATAGCCTCTAAGACCAAATGTCTGTGACAAGCCATCGCTCCTTTCCAGCATGGAAATTCTAGAAGCTTCTAGAAAGATGGAAAGATACTATGTATTTAAGCAGCAATTGATCACAAATACAGAGTCAAAGGGACGTTGCATTATATCGCAGTACATTTCCTTTAAATGCTGACATTGATATGCTCCACATTATCCAATCTTCTAGAGTGAGCACAATCCACATTTCATTATATTAAAGAGTTTATTTTTATAGGAAAGAGTCAAATGTCAGACTCTCATAAGACTACATTTGGGGAATTTACAAACAGCCTTGGCGGGTGGGCGGTGCTAAATAACTAACGCTGAGCCACTGTGGACACCTGTGGTTGTTCCTAAGGACTCATTCCAGAGGGCCCTCTATCTACTTCTCTTTTCTGTTTGCTGTTCCGTCCTTCCACTCCTCGTGCCCATTAATTCGATCTCACATCTCTCCATTCCTTTCTACCGTCTTCCCCCTTCCTCCGTCTCTCCACCCCACCATCAGCTCCAGTGTTCCCATTTCTGTGCTTCCTGTCCTCCTCCTCCTCCTCCTCCTCCCCTCCTGGTCTCTAGTTCCTCTTCCCTCGGCCTTTCCCGTTCGCAGCCTGCTTTTGTGTCCCTGCTGCATTCCCTTGGTTCTCTAGACATTTTTGCTCCTCCTCCTTGGCATTACTCAAGCTGGTTCTGACAGAAAATGAGCTCCTGCTGTGGGGTTTCTTTTCATTGGAATGCTCCATCTTCAGCGCCACATTGCTCATCTGAACACAGTTTGCCAGACTCTTCATTTTGGCCTCATTCAGGAAGAAGTCCCACTCCCAGGTCCTGTGATGCTTTAGAGAGGTCATCTGCTCCTTGAAATTCTTCAGATCCTGCTTTATCAAGGGGGAGATTTTGAAGCAGAACGTGAGCTCCAAGTTGGAGGAGCTCTCCTTTTTCGATATGTCCAGCAGGAACTGCATGCTGAGGGTCATGGCCTCCCCCGCGGCCTGCTCCCGGTCACCCAGCAGCCTGTTCACCTCCCTGAGGGACTCTTCCCCCAGCTGGCTCTGGTCCTCTTTCACCAGGTAGGACATGGCGTGGAAAAACTCCTGGAAGCTGATGTGGCGGAAGCTGTAGAACTTCTTGATGTCGAGCCCCTCCTGGTAATCGTGGCTGCTCAGGAAAGCAGCAAGGCTGGGCCCATCCAGACTGTGCTTCCTGAGGTCAGCTTCTTCGAACAGGAACCTCTGGTGCTGGATCCCCTCGGCTGCCAAGGAGCACAGACCCCTCAGGACCCTGTCCCGGGTGAGCTCGGAGGGCCCGTCGCTGTCACTGGGCGGCAGGAAGGTGGAGACGTAGGCCATGAAGATGTCGGTGCCACTGCTGGGAGTCTCCGAGACCTCCTCGCCTCTCTCCATGCGCCCCTTCAGCCAGGAGCAGACCACCCAGCAGATGCCCGGCACCTGGCATGCTTGGTAGAGAACGTCATTGCCCCGGACGAAGTCAAAGGCCTTCTGGGCTTGCTCCTCGTCTGCGAAATAGGACCGGACGTACCGCTCCCTCTCTTCCTCCGAGAAGCCTCGGACGAGGACGTGGCGCGGTCGTCTCAGCAGGGACTTCAGGTTCCGCAGGGCCAGGGGCCGCGTGGTGATGAGGAGGGAGCAGGCGGGCAGCACCTCTCTCCGGATGAGCCGGTGCAGCAGGTCCTGCGCGGGCCCGGGCCCCGGCCTCTTCAGCCGCACGGCGAAGGGCCGCTGCAGCTCGTCGTAGCCGTCCAGGATGAACAGGAGCCGCTCGGGCTGCCTCCGGATCTCCGCCACGGGCGCCTTGCCGTCCCCGCAGCACCAGAGGAGGAGCTGGTCCAGCGTGGCCGCCGGCAGCAGGCCCACTTCCCTGCAGCTCACGTAAAACACGTAATCAAACCGGCCCGGGGACAGCGCGCCGGCCGCCCAGTCCAGCACCAGTTTTCTTGCCAGCGTCGTCTTCCCGGTGCCAGCGGACCCCTGCAGCACCACAGTGGCCGGGCCCGGGGCGGGCTTCTCGCCCGGATCGAACAGAGCCTCCACCGTGACACGGTCCAGCTCCTGCTCGGGCTCGGGGCTCCCTGGGCTGGCCATGGCCACCAGGAGCAGCGGGCTGTAGCTGCGGCCGACTCCCTCTTCCTGCCTCTCCTCCAGGCAGCGCACGTACTCTCGGTATGTGTCTCTGTAATCTGAGCCGGACACAGAGTGCGTCAGGTGGTGAGATGGGAACAAAAAAAGACAAAATGGCCCTGCGAACTCTGGGCACTGCTCTTTTTTTTTTTTTTTTTAATATATTTTACTAGTAGCCCGTTTGCACGAAGATTCGTGCAATAGACCTTCATTCACCTGGCTGCCTGCACCAGTTTTCTGCAGGCACCAGGGACCCAGGCCTTGGCTGTGGCCACTGCCTTCTGCCTTTTTCAGGGTCGGGGCTTGGCCCCGGGCGGTGGCCTTGGGCTCGGCGGCACCCAACATCCTTGCTAAGGATCGCAGGAGCCGACCCCCAGTGGTTTCCTGTGATCCGTGCAGGCTGCCCACTGGTGCCCAAGGCCGGGAAAGCCTCCGCCCCAGGCTTTCCCGGCCTTGGGCTCTCTGCACCCAGCGTCCCTGCTACCAATCACAGGAGCCGACCTCCAGTGGTTTCCTGCGATCGGTGCAGGCTCCCCGCTGGTGCCCAAGGCCCAGAAAGCCTCGGCCCCTGGGACCCCCGGGAGGGGTGGCAGGGGCCGGGCCACGCCCCCCCAGGTGGATGATCAACCCCGGGAACCCTGGGAGGGGCGGGAGGGGCCCGGACACGCCCCCCCGGGTGGCCAATCGCCCCCGGGACCCCTGGGAGGGGTGGGAGGGGCAGGGCCATGCCCTCCCAGGTGGACGATCAACCCCGGGACCCCCAGGAGGGGCGGGAGGGGCCCGGACACACCCCCCTAGGTGGCCGATCGCCCCAGGCACCCCCGGGAGGGCGGCATGGGCCCGGCCACGCCCCCCGGGGTGCTGATCGCCCCAGGCACCCCCTGGAGGGCGGCATGGGCCCGGCCACGCCCCCCCGGGGTGCCGATGGGCCCGGCCACGTCCCCGGGGTGCCGATCGCTTCAGGCACCCCCGGGAGCGGCGGCATGGGTCCGGCCACGCCCCCCCGGGGTGCCGATGGCCCCAGGCACCCCCAGGAGCAGCGGCATGGGTCCGGCCACGCCCCCCCGGGGTGCCGATCGCCCCAGGCACCCCCGGGAGTGGCGGCATGGGCCCGGCCACTTGGCACCGCCATCTTGAACTTCTCAACGGCGGATATGCCACCCGGAGTCCCGCCCCCAGCCTCCTGCCGGCCCAATCGTGGGCATAGCGGAGGTGCGGTCAATTTGCATGTTTCTCTATTATAAGGTAAGATTGATTTTTTACAGAGAGGAAGAGAGAGGGATAGAGAGTCAGAAACATCAATGAGAGAGAAACATTGATCAGCTGCCTCCTGCACACCCCCTACTGGGGATGTGCCCACAACCAAGGTACATGCCCTTGACTGGAATCGAACCTGGGACCTTTCAGTCCGCAGGCCGACGCTCTATCCACTGAGCCAAACCGGTTTTGGCAGCTGGGCACTGCTCTTTACGCTCATCTTCTATGCTCTCTAACTTGCATCTCCATGAAAGTTATACATCTGGCTTCACGGGGAGGGACCACTGTACATGTATGAGTGTGTGCGTGCACACGTGTGCGTATTCATGTGTGTGGTGTTCGCATGCACATCTGTGTACGTGTGCAACCTGTGTTTAGTGTGTGAATATGTGTGGGAAGTAGTGACCACTTGTATCCATTCGTGCTCATGGGCGCGTGCTTATGGAGGCTTGTGTATTTTTGTGTAGGGAAGGCGTGTCAGCGGGCACCAGCAAGTATGTGTTTGTAAGAATATGTGTACGTGCAAACGTCCGTGTGCACGGAAATGCGTGTGCCTCTGAAGTGGTGAGAAGCGAGAGGGCAAAGGGAAGGGGACCTGCAGGAGGGTGAAGCCACAGGAGGCGGTTCTGGGTAAAGGCCGGCCAGCGGTCGCAGATAAACCAGCTGCTGAGCAGGAGCGTGGCTCGGAGTCTATGGAAACGCCCCTCTCTGGGCACAGGTGCCCTCGGGCATGAAAGGAGCCTGTGGAGGGAGCACTGGCACCACAGACACTCCCTGGTCTCCGGCACCAGGAGAAGGGGCAGGAGGCCACTTGGGCTCCACGCCCACCCACTCTCCGGGCACCATCGCCCACCAGTTCCCTGGAAGAGCCGGGCACAGGAGCAGGCTGTCCTCTCTGAGAAGCAGCCTGGGCTGCCTGCGGGCGAGCAGCCAGGGAGAGGACTAACCCACGCCCAGATGCGTTTCTCTGGTTAGCGGGAAGCCCTTCGCCAACACCACCCCCAGTCTCCAAGCCCCTTTCTCCACACTCTCCCCTTCTCTGGCACCACAACTGGAGATAGTGGCTATCAGATCCCCTAATCTTTCTATAAATAAACCCCACCCTCAGCTCTGACCCTTCACCCCACAGTCATGAGTCTTTAGCTGGAGACCACTAGGGCCACGAGGACCCTCAGGCACAGGGGCTCCCAGGCATGGGCACAGGGGGGAGGGGAAGTCCAGGGCCACCCTGACCTCCCCTGTCCTCTGCTGTACTCACCATTTAGACAGATGTGGCTGAGCTGGTCCACGAGTTCTAACAGCTTCATGACCTCCAGCACCTTGCACACCACCTTCACAGCCCCCTGCGCTCCGTTCATCAAAACCAGCCGAGAAGCCAGGTCCACCCGACTCAGGCCCTCCAGCTCCCCTCGGGGCAGCCCCTGGCCCCCAAGCAGGGTTCTGTCCTGTAAGTGGAACTTTAATATCTTGAAGTCATTTTCGTCAAGGTCTCTCAAGGCCAAAAGCAATGCCTCCTGTGGGTTGTTGGCCAGGGCCAGGGCCATGGTACTTGGTATGAAGGGTCAAGTTCAGACCTGTGACCTGGAGAAGAGGGGAGAGAAGAAAGGGGAGTGCACTGCTGAGGGAAGAGCAGCCGAAGGCGCCTCAGTCTGCCCTGCTCTCTGGGTGCTCGGCAAGCCACCGAGCACAGCCAAGGAGACAGAGAGGCATGCCAAGTTCCAAGAAAGACAGGGAAATTCCCTGCATGCTTCTTCGTCATTGTCTGTGTGGCAAGTAGAAGTAAGGTGTGTGGGTGTGTGAATCTCTGTCTCCCTATCCTCTCCCTTCTCCCTCCCTCTCACACATACTGTTTATCAGGCCCTGTATGCCTCCTTAGACAGTCAGGGTTAAGAAAACAATTATATTTTTCTGGGACTGCAGAGATATGGCAAGGAGGTAAAACAAACAAACAAACAAAAAACACAAAACTATACTGCCCTAGCTGATTTGGCTTAGTAGATAGAGCATCGGCCTGCAAACTGAAGGGTCCCAGGTTCAAGTCCAGTCAGGGACACATGCCCAGGTTTCAAGCTTGATCCCCAGTTGGAGGGTGTGCAGGAGGCAGCAATCAGTGATTCTCTCTCATCATTGATGTTTCTATCTCTCTCTCCCTCTCCCTTCCTCTCTGAAATCAATTAAAAATATTTTTTTAAAAGTACAAATAAAAAAAAAATCTATACTCATCAACCCATTGGCCTTACACATCAGCCTCATGGACTGATTTGTAACACAGGATTTCAAAGCAGGAAGTCTTGTCGTTCAGATAAGGAGACAAGTTTTAGCCATGATAAAAGAAATGGCCACTTTGAGGGCCCACTTTGTGCTGCGTGATTAACATATTATCTCGTTGGCCATCATGTAAACTGTCTTGGGGATCCCTCCAGATGAGAAATTTTCAGAATCTTCTGGAGCTAGACCAGTGGGTATAGAGGTGGGATTTAAGTTCTGGTCCATGACCTGGGCAGATAGAGAGAGAGAGAGATGAAAACACAAAGACACAGTAGACGGGCACAGAAACCAGGTAGTTAAGCTAACTGCCCCCCGAACCTGGAGGGTGATGTAGAGATGAAAGCAGAGAAAGGAGAGTGGGGTCCTGCGTTGTATTTGACACAGAGAACTAAGATGTGGGCAGGGTGCCAGTCCTCAGAAGAAGAAAGCCAACCATGGATAGAAGACTCCCAGAGTTCGGAATTATCCCTGTGATCTAAAGCCTGTGGGGAAGCCATCTCGGTAGTAAAGTGTCTGAGTGAGCAAAAGGTATTTGGAAACCAGGAAAGTGGTTTAGCTTCAAAGATCAGCATTTTGAGTACATACCAAAAGAAGAGAGGAAATTGTAGGAATCTGTTAGGATATGACTTTGGCGGCAAGTCACAGGGCAATTTGGAAACGCAGGAGCAATTTGCAATTAAGCCTCAGGTTCCCCTGCAAATCTCTGCAGTGGGCAGCAGGAAAGAACAGAAGACAGCACTGGAGCCTGCCTGGGTGTGCCCTCCAGGCTGTTCAGTGGCTGGAGGCCGGGAGAGCGGGAGGTGAGCCCCGGACAGTGAGCTCCAACAAGGTCCTGGGAACTGACTGATACAGATCCCCTTTCTGATCAGACAGCTTCCCACGCCAGGCCTGGTCCACTAGCCAAGCTCACTAGTTCACTTCTGCTTGGTGAGGCTGTTATTAAAGGGCTGGGTGTGAACACCTGGACACCTATCCTATGAAACTCACCAGGCCCTGGTACTCATGGGCTGGACCAGGTGAAGAAACACAAACACCTACACATTTCACCTGACCTCACCAGCAGAGAACTTGCCCTCATTCTTCAACATATTACAGTTGAGAAACAAGGCAGGGGCTGAAGGAAACTCCTCTGTCACCAACAGAAAATGATGCCCCATCTCCCTCTGAACCCCAGCCCTCCTCTGTAACATGACTCCAGGCCAAGCTGGGGCAGTCTGATAGAGAAACAAAGGAATCAGGGTGCTGTCACCACCACCTCCTTGGCCGTGGCACCCTTTCTTTCCGTTGTTGGAACCACTGGGTGACATGCTCACATCCACCAAAGTGAAAAAGGAGGAAGCCTGGAGCTTCATGAAGCAGGAACCCAAACAAGGAGCAAAACCAAGGCCTGGAAGGCAGCTGGTCAGAGGGCCTGGGCAGCTGATGGCCCAGGAAGCCCTGACCGAGCAGGATGAGGTTCTGATAAATACTCTCCAAGGGGAGAAGGATGGATTGAGAGACTTACTGGTGCCACTGGCCTTCAAAAACATCCTACTGAGGGGCTATTAGAAGGTATGAGAAAAGCTAACCATAAATACCAAGAGATTTACACAAAAGTGAAACAAGGAAACTACTATCTCTAGAAAAAAAAATAACAAAGGAAAAACAAAAAAAGGAAGTCAGATTTTACATAACAGTAAATTACAACACTCAGGTGTAAATAACATTTGCATAGAGATAACAACATGACCACTGAACACTGATCTAACTAAAATGTATAATATAACCACACTGGAAGGGTAATCACGTCTGGTGGTCCCTGTATTCTCCATAAAATATGAGTAAGAGCATCCCCTAAGCATGAGAGGGCTAGGTAAGGAGGGGAGAAGCTAGGAGGTGACTGCTGGGAGCCTCTCTCCCGGGCACCTTTCCTCTGCCTCCAAGCTTCCCATGCCCATTGCCCGGGGAGTTCTCTCAGGGTCCAGGAGAACAGGTAGGAATAGGAGTTGTTCTCTCCCAGAGCCTTAACCAAGATGAGGCTAGAGACAGAAACATTACAGCAAAGAGCCAAGCCCAAGAGACCAAGATGGGAAAATAGAGTGAAACGCAGCCTCATAGATCCTGTGACAGAAGAGAGGAGTGAGGCCACTTACTATGAAGGCTCTCGGGTCTGCCTCCCCTAGAAGGCTCCAGGCCTGGAGATCACTGGTCTGGGGACTGAGAGTCACACCTGAAGGAAGTAGAAATGAGATGCAAAAGAACCAATTTTAATTGGAGGGTGGAGGCAGGAAATGAAATGAGATCTCCCTCCCTATTAACCCTGGCCTGGCTGTGGGCAGAACTGACAGCTGGTACAGTTGAAGCCCAAAAAGGGAAGGGATGGAGACAAAAGAGACAGAGACCAAGGGTGGAAACAGTCAGAAGACTGTTACAAAGAGGCACAAGAGAGAAATGAGCAGAAGAAACAGAAAGTCAAAGCAGACGAAACAGAGAAACAGAGAAAGTTAGCTGATGGGTACAGCTCTCTCTCTCTCTTTCTCTCTCTCTTCTTCTTCTCTCCCCTTCCCTCCATTTCTCCCTTCCTCTCTCTCATCCTATCTAATAAAATGGTAACATGCAAATTAACCATCACTCCGTCACAAAGATGGCGGCGCCCATAGCCACAAGATGGCAGCACCCAGTCTTCTCAGCCCCACCAGAGTCCCCCAGTCCTGGCCACTGCGAGCGGGTAGCGTGAGCTGCCTGTTGGAATGCTTGCTCGGTTGGCGCAGCGACGAAGCATGCATTCCACGCCCGGCTGCAGATGGGCCTCTGGCCAGGCCGGGGTGCGGAATGCTTGCATAAGAAGAGAAGGAACCGGTGAGCTGAGCAGAATCGCGTGGCCCCCGACTCCCAGGCAAGGTCAAGTCCGGGCAGCCAGAGGGTGGAGGGGGTGGAGGATAGTGTGACAGGAGGGGCTGGTGGTGGAGGCACAGCGGTGAAAGCCGGCTGAGAAAGAGGAAGGAAGCCCTTTATCGGAGTTCCTGAGAACCGGGAGGGAAGTTGTTTGGATTTTCCTGCCACGGATGGGCCTCTGGGCCGAGGAGAGCCTCTGGGCAGTGGGCGTGGAGGGCCAGGCCCCGCAGAGAGCTACTGGCGCACAGATTCGTGCGCAGGGCTACTAGTCCTTCTACAAACAGAGTTCAGCCTACCTGGATACCTCCGTCAGCCATTGAAAAGCCAACATCCTGGATGTGTGCACCCTCTGGTTCTGGCCAGTCAGTATCCCGGGGAAGGCCATGCCAGCACCCTCTCTCCTCCTGCCCCTGAACTCTGTGGCTGGAGAAAATAGTAAAAGTTGACCAGATCCTTGAAGGCTCCAGGCTGCCCTGGGTCCTCCCATAATTGATCAATCAATGCCTTTGAAAGCTAGCTCTCTGCCCTTCCTCCATTGCCCCAGGGCTGAACCCCACCCTTGCATTGCCATTCTCTGCAAATCACCTTGCCTCCAATTCCCTCAGAAAAACATCACTTGACAGGAGCTCCTACAACTTCCCTTCTCTCTCCAAAGTGTCTCCGGTTCTTCATCCTCCCCTTTATCCTTTCTTACCAAAGAGAAATATCTTTAGTTCTTGGTGATGCAGGGTCCACAGCCAACTCAAATCGGCACATGAGTAGGAGGCCCCAAGGGTTGTGCATGGTCAGCTGGGGCAGCAGCACCTCTTCACGGGGGGAGGTTCTCTCCTCCGGACTTCTCGCTATGGAATGATCTCAGGGCACCTGCTGGGCTGAGGCAGACCCCCACCAGGAACCCACAAGGGAGGCCACAGCCCAGGGCAGCATCTTCCTCATCCTGCCCAAGACCATCCTCTCAACGAGGCTTCTCCATTCCTGCCTTGTTTAATTACATAGCTCCCTTTACTCACTCTTGGATAGTCTACCTTTCTCTCTCCTCTAGACCCTGACCCTTAGTGTAAAAAATACTTAAAGCTCTTCCAGCCTAAATTGCCCCCTCTTTCAATCCTGATGTTCCCCTAGCTACTGCCTTAAATGTCTGTTCTTCCCAGCAACTTCCTTGAGAGAGTAGCCAACACTCACTACCTTCAATTCCAACTGACCATTATTTCACATCTAATTTCTGATTTCCATGTGCTCCTCCCCACACCCCAGTTCCACTGACAGTGCTGTCTAGGGTTGCTGAAGATCCAGGTCATTGAATCCAACTCTTCTCTAATAGACTGTATACCTGTGTTTGGGGGAATTTAAAAAATAATGTATGTCTACACAGAGCACTGACAGGGGAGCAGGATTGTGTCAATTCTAATGATAGTGGGCAGCTCCAAGGAGAAGGCAGTTCTTGGGCATAAGAAGCCCAAACTCATTCGCCCAACTTGACAGCTGAATGCTGGGACCTGACCTAATTAAGGGAGGTGACAGGTTTCCTGACAGTCAGGTGTTCTCACCCCCATTATACCAAGAAAAAAGGCGGGGCTCAGAAAAGAATTCTAGATTGCCCAAAGTTACACAGTGCGTGCCAGCATCAGAGCTCTTTTCATCACATAGTCATAACAGCTACCACTTAATAATAACTGCTGTAATCAGGCACGTGCTAAGAGATTTAGAGAGCATTATGCCTTTAATCCTCTCCCAAAGCACAGACTAGAACTCCACTGATCACTCCACAGTGCTGCTGGGATGTCTAATGGACATTTCAGTGGTGACACATCCAAAAATGGTCTTTTCCCAGAAACCTGCTCCACACTTGTAGCTTTCACTATCAGCCAGACAACTTCTTTACTAGTTGCTCAGCACACAAAAATTGGAGTCATCTCTTTTCATGCTTATACAGTTTCTCAGAAAATCCTCTAGAAAGGAAGGAAGGAAGTTAGGAAGGAAGGAAGGAAGGAAGGAAGGAAGGAAGGAAGAAAGAAAGAAAGAAAGAAAGAAAGAAAGAAAGAAAGAAAGAAAGAAAGAAAGGGAAAATCCTCTTGTCTCCACCCTCAAAATATACCTGAAATCTGCCCACCTCTCACCATTTTTACTGCTACTCGTTTGGTGCCAACCACCATCATCCCTCACTTAGATTACCTGGTATTCTCCTACCACGTCTCTCTGCTCTTTCTCTCTCACCTGCCTCTCCCCCATCATATTCTTCTCAAAGCAGCCAAGCGATCCTTTTAAAACAAGGCAGATCATGCTTAAAACTCAGGAATAGTTCCCCATCTCACTCAGATGAAAAGTCAGAGCCTCACCACGGCCTGGGAGGTCCACACTGATCTGGGCCCAGCCCCTCTTTAGAGGTCCGTCTCCTGCTACTCCCTGCCTTCACCTTAACACTCCAACCATCAAATCGCCTCCTCAAACACACCGGGCCTGCTCTTGCCTGAAGGCCTTTGCGCCAGCCTTCCCCTCTACCTGGAGGCTCTTCCTCCCCACCCCTGCCCCCCATGGGCACCTCCCTCGCCTTTTTCAAGTGCACTCAAATCTCACATTCACATTGTGACCTAACTAACTTTTCATAACTCCTGATTCCCTCTTACTCTCTGCTACTTTTTTCTTTTTTAGCACATGACTTTTATTTTTTTAATCCTCACCCAAGGATATTTATCCATTGATTTTTAGAGAGAGTGGAAGGGAAGAGGAGGGACAGAAAGAGAAAAAAGATCAATGTGTGAGAGAGAAACACCAATGTGAGAGAGATATCACAGAGGTATGTGGCCTTGACCGAATCAAACCCGGGACCCTTCAGTTCTCGGGCCAACACTCTATCCACTGAGCCAAACCTGCTAAGGCAGCACAACACTTTCTAACATATTATATAATGTACTTATTGTTCACTCCCCTTCAGAATGTAAACTTTCCAGAGAAAATGATCTTTGTTTTGTTCACTGATATATGCCAAGTGCCTAAAAAAAAATAAGTCTGGCGCACAATTTGTTGAATGAATAAACCTTATGACGGATTTACACCTTATGACGCTGTCAAAAACAAAGCCCTTTTTAATAAAAGGCACTTTTGACAGCCCTTATCTATCACATTGAAGTCTGAAACACGAATTGCGACCCTTGCGCAGCTCTCTGCCTCCACCTGGCGGCAACTGTCAGACTGAATTGTTTCTCTTCCGGCGCAGTCACAAGTTCGTTCGGAACTATTCAACTCCGCTCTCACTGAGTGCGCATCGGACAGAGATCAAAGAGCACGCGCTCCGAGCAGGAAATTGCCGTGCCGTGAGAACCACCATCAGTAACCAATAGGAACAGAGGTCTTGGTCACGCGGTGCGCGCCCAGCCTATCGAGCCGTCCATGCCGGCCAGCTTCCTCCCTTCCGCTCCACGCTCCTTCTCTCTCGACAAGATGGCCACACCGGCAGTACCGGCGAGCGTTCCTCCGCCCGCTACATCCCCGGCTGCGGCCCCAGCCTCAGCCCCAGACCCGGCCCCAACCTCAGCTCCACCGCTTTCTCCGGCTCCTGCTCCGGCGCCGGTTCCAGCTCCAACTCCAGCGCCCGCCTCCTCCCCAGACCCGGCGACAGCAGCGGCGGCTGCGACCGCGGCCCCGGGCCAGACCCCAGCCTCCGCGCCGGCTCCGGCGCCGACCCCGGCGCAGTCGCTGGCCGCTCCGGCTCTCCCAGGCCCCTTCCCCGGCGGCCGTGTGGTCCGGCTGCACCCGGTCATTTTGGCCTCCATCGTGGACAGCTACGAGCGACGCAACGAGGGTGCTGCCCGAGTCATCGGGACTCTGCTGGGTGAGTGGTCAGCGGATGTCGACGTTCTCTTCTACCTCCCTCCGCCCCTTGATCTCGCTCCCCTTTCCTCCCATCCGCGTCCGTCTCTTGCCTGATTCTCCATCCCACCTTCCTGCTGCGACTTGGCTTCCCAGGGAACTTGAGCTGGCCGGCCTGGTTGCTGTCATTATGGGCAGCATAAGGTACATAAGGAGTAGCTATGTATTAAATATCGTGTGCCGAATGACTTACATTTTTAGTATTTCACGTCAAGTATGATTAGCCCCAATCTACCAAAAATAAGCCCGGCTAGGAAGTCAAAAACCCTTCACTCCCGAAGCCCAATGACCACGTTTTTCCTCCCTTTTTTACTAAGTGTCTGTGTTTGACAGGGGTTGACAGAGAAGTTCCCTAACCAGTGGGACATCTGTTAAAAGATGTCCCTGTCAACAGCAAACCGGTTTGGCAGGAACCCATGTAGTGTTTCAGTAATAATCTGCTTTCCTAAACGTGTAAGCCTGGTGCCCCATCCCTCAGTCTCCCCGATGCTCATCCCTAAACACCCAGGTCCCCCACAGTCCCAGGTCCCCCACAGCTGCCGCTGAGTCTCCATGTGGACGCTCACAGTTGCATTGTCTGTTTATGACATTGTTTAACCTTCGCAGCGGAGAATAACCCTTCCCCCACCCATGTTCCAAATTTGGGGGACAGGTACTGTTTATGTTAAAGTAACTTGTAAAACTGAGACGCACTGAAGAGGACTTACTGGTAACGTATCCCTTTCTCTGAGGACTGCTGGTCCCACCAGATTCATTTCCACTCCATCTCAGTCACAAATTTTAGGCGCCTTTGTGAACCCCCTCCAATCACATGCCTAGCCCTATCCCAGGAGACCGTGTATTGCAAAGAGGACGTGATCTGTAGGCGGACTCCACGAAATTTGTCCCTCGCGCCTGGGGACAAATTCCCTGAAGTCTAGTTCCTTCGGGGGCTACCTCAGGCTTAGTCTCTGTGAGATCTAAATTGTTAGAGAAAGCATCTAACTGCTGGCACAAACAGCTGCTGGTTGCCTTCCTCTCCACATCAGGCCTGTACCACCCCTAAGACATGCACATTCTCTCTCTCTCTCTCTCTTTTTCTTTGAGGGTATAGCATTTTACAGAAACGTCAGTTAATCCATTCTCTTCCAAACATAGCCATGGTTTTTCTCACACCAAGCTTTTGTGTTATCCCACTGAAGTCTGAAACACGAAGTCTGACACAAGTACCTTCCCTACTCTCCCTTACTTGTTTAAGTTTCCCTCATCTCCCAGGTCCCCTGGAAAAGTGAGCAGTGTCGATCCTTCTTCCCATATTGCCCCCCCTCATCCCTATTCTTAACTTCCCAAAACATGACAGCATTCTGTGACTATGCCCTGCTTTGACCTTGTAATAAATGATTTTTGCATCACTGACTTGGCACTCAATAAATACTTACTCTTTTAGCTGCCCTGAAAAATTTTCCAAACTCACTGGAGCTATTTAACCAAAGAAACAATTCTCTACTCAAGGTTTGTGCTAAGTGCCCCCAAAACTGCAGTGACTCTAGTTAGAGCAACTGTAGCCTAAATCTTCAGATCCTCTTCCAGACACGCATCATGGTACAGTGCGAGGTGTTACAGAGGCCATGTTTACTTAAGAATGACACGTGGAGTCTGCTTGGTAGGGACAAATTTCCTCAGACATTAATTTATGAAACATATTTCATTTGGTTAAATGAAGTTACTGGTGTTTTTTATGTATCATAAGACTGTTGGGCACTTAGAAGTCAAAGCTTGATTAAGTGAAACAGGTCAGTCAGAAAAAGCGAAGAACCATATGATTTCACTCGCGTGAAATAGAAAACTGAACTCATAAACACAAACAGCAGTGTGGTGGTTGCTGAAGGGAAGGGGGAGGGGGGAACAAAGGGGTCCTAATATATTAGTGACAGGAGAAGATTTGACTGGGTGGTGGGTACCTGGTACAATATGTAGGTCTTGTAACATAAAACCCACACCTGAAACCTATCCTCCTAATATATAAAAACCCTGGGTCCGTCACATTCACAACAACCAGAGGGTCAGCCAACTGGAAGTCAGTCCTGCAGTCAGCACTGGGTTGCCGTGGCGACCCAGCACTGACTGCTATGGCTGCAGGCATGGTGACCCAGCACTGACTGCTGAAGGGGCTGCGAATCAGGCCCAGAGAGAAGCAGGGTCTGATCTGTAGCCTCTGTGGCAGCTGTTGATCAGCACTTGCCTCTCTCTTTCTCTTAGGGCCTGGCCAGCAGCCCCACCTCCATTTCTCTCCAGGCCTCCACCGGGGCTGCCTTTCTGATCAGGCCCCATTGATAGACCCAGAGACACTGACTGGCATAGAAACCCACCAATCAGAACCAAATCTGGGTCAACTGTGAGGAGCCAATGGCTGCCTAGGAGGTGGAGCTTTTGACCTGACTAGCATAGAAACCGACCAATCAGAACCAAATTGGCCAGCAGAGGAGGGCAGTTGGGGGCGAGATCAGGCCTGCAAGGGAGGGCAGTTGTGCGTGATCAGGCAGGCAGGGAAGGGCAGTTGGGGGCGATCAGGCTGGCAGGAGAGAGCCGTTGGGGGCAAGATCAGGCCAGCAGGGGTGGGCCGTTGGGGGTGAGATCAGGCCGGCAAGGGAGGGCAGTTGGGGGCAACCAGGCCTGCAGGGGAGGGCAATTGGGGGCGAGATTGGGCCGGCAGGGGAGCGGTTAGGGGGTGATCAGGCTGGCAGGCAGAAGTGGTTAGAGGCAATCAGGCAGGCAGGCGAACAGTTAGGAGCCAGCAGTCCCGGATTGTGAGAGGAATGTCTGACTGCTGGTTTAGACACAGGGATCGGGCCTAAACCAGCAGTCAGACATCCCCTGAGGGGTCCCAGATTGGAGAGGCTGCAGGCTGGGCTGAGGGACACCTAAATCCCCCCCAGTGCACGAATTTTGTGCACCAGGCCTCTAGTATATAATAAAAAGCTAATATGCAAATTGACCAAATGGTGGAACAACCGGTCGCTATGACATGCACTGACCACCAGGGGGCACTCATTGCAGGAGCTGGGCTCATAGCTGGCGAGCGCAGTAGTGGTGGCGGGAGCACTAAGGATGTCCTACAGGCATCCCCTGAGGGCTCCCGGACTGTGAGAGGGCACAGGCCGGGCTGAGGGCCCCCGGCGCGCCCCCCCCCCCCAGTGCATGAATTTCGTGCACCAGGCCTCTAGTATGTTCATGTTGACCAATGTCACCCCAATAAACTTACTGTAAAAAGAAAGAAGTAAATGCTTAATAAAATGAGTTCTATTCTAACCTTAAATTGAAGATGAAGACATACTCTTATATGCAAATAATTAGAATGTAATGTGATAAATGCTCCAGTAGAAGGGTGTCCTAGTGGCATAGAAAATATAGAAGACTTAACTATCTCAAAACCTT
This sequence comes from Cnephaeus nilssonii, assembly GCF_951640355.1. Classification (NCBI taxonomy): domain Eukaryota; kingdom Metazoa; phylum Chordata; class Mammalia; order Chiroptera; family Vespertilionidae; genus Cnephaeus; species Cnephaeus nilssonii. Next base: position 38,187,400 of record NC_137084.1, on the reverse strand, counting down.
GATGTGGTCAAGTCTTAGATGCTGCTGAGAGGTTAAATAAGATAAAGAAGGCATATCCATAGGGTTTGGGGACATAGTTTCAGCTAAGGAGCGAAACCATAGTAAAGTGGAATTAGATACTAACAGGTATAAGCAACATTGTGGTCCCTGGTGGAGAGGGAAGCACATGAAGCCTGGGATGGGAGTAGGAAAAAAACAGAAGTCAAGGGGCTAGCAGTTGTGGTGGGGTCGAGAAACAGATGTGCAGTGGGAGTAAAATGATCAGAACTAGAATAGAAGTTTGTGGTAAAAGCTGGCATTGGTGTTGGAGGTTCACAGGTAGGTTTCTGGGTGATCATAGGGTTACGATGATGATCCTGGACCAGATGGCTGAAGATCTGAAAGCATGAGGAAAGTGGTCGGAGGCCGTTAGGAGCCTTCGGGTCACATAACGGGACAATTCCCTCTCACAGGAACCGTTGACAAGCACTCGGTGGAAGTCACCAACTGCTTTTCAGTGCCGCACAATGAGTCAGAAGATGAGGTGAGTGGGGTTTGAGCTGCCCCTGTGCAGTCTGTGGCTGTTCCTTTGCTGGGCTCCCCTTCGGGCCTCCCCCACACAATATGCTGTGCTCATCACTAGAGCTCCTCCAGTTCACAGAGCTTGGCTCCATTTGGACAAACTTCATGTGCCTTTTCTGTTTGGTGGTGGCCTCTCATTCTTACCCATTTTTTTCTATGAACTTCTGGCTTCTGAGCTTCCTTTCCTGCCTTCTTAGGTGGCTGTTGACATGGAATTTGCTAAGAACATGTATGAATTGCACAAGAAAGTCTCTCCAAATGAGCTCATCCTGGGCTGGTAAGTTGGGGTACAGGGGATTAGAAAGTCTCAACGATTGCCAAGGCCTTTTGCCCCCAGACTAGATGTTGTGCTCCGTCTTCAGGAGACAGAGCATTGAAGTGTGTGACCTCGAGGGGCTGTGAATTCAGTGTGTGTTGCTGGCTATTCTGACCCTTTGAGGCCAGAAATATGTTTTCAATTACAGCTTTTACTGAACAAGTCTTTTTTGCTTTGCTAATGACTTGGAGTTTTTCAAGAGCTCTAAGTCGGCTTTTGATTTGATTTGATACAGTTTTCTATGTGTTTACTGTTTTATTATTTGGAGTGTCACCGTGTGTCCCTACCGAGGTACCTAGAGATACCCATGCCACCATCGTGGTTGGTATTGATGTCATATGTAGGCATGCGTCCACAACCGTGTTTCATTTTCCAGGTACGCTACAGGCCATGACATCACAGAGCACTCTGTGCTGATCCATGAGTACTACAGTCGGGAAGCTCCCAACCCCATTCACCTCACTGTGGACACGAGCCTCCAGAATGGTCGCATGAGCATCAAGGCTTATGTCAGGTGACCAGGGTCTTGGGCCAAGGGCATAAAAGGCTATCTAGTTCATACCATGGCCAGATGACACCCCACCTGCAGCCCAGGCAGGTATAACCCCCTGCCTCCTAGGGAAGCCCATTCCTCACTCAGAAAGGTTTTATTTGCCCTGAAACAAAATCCGTCCTGGAAATTTCCACTCGCTGATCCTAGCTGTACCCCAGATTTCTTCTTGCTCTTAACCAGTTTCAAGGGGCAGCCCTTTAGGTATTTGAGCAAGCTGTCATATTCTTCTTTTTTTTGAGGCGGGGGGGAGCTAATTCTGCACAGTTCCTATGGTCGATCCTTCCATGGTGTTCTGGTCATGGTCCTTCACCATGTTCAATGCTTGTCTGAGCTGCCCTCTGTAGTGTGTCCTTATCCCTAGAACTGAGCACAGGATCAGGGTAGTACACTTTGAGAATGGCTGTCCTTATGGCTCTCCAGGATTAAGTACAGTTTTGATGACCATGACATTACAGTATTGACATAGTGAGGCAGTGAAAGCGCCAGTTGCTGGGGGGGGGGGGGGGTAGGGGGGGTATTGGGAAAGGCTGCGGTGGCATGCTGCAGCAGGGGCTGCTCTTGGAGTTAGAAGGATTCTACTTTCTGTTTATAATGAAGGCATTTGTTAAGTTTATATGCTGATTAACTTTGTACTGCTTCTGTGTCTGACAGGGATGTAACTAGTTAACCATTATGCAGCAAGACAGATGGTGGGTACCAAGTCCTTATGGCCAGGTGGGATACCACTAAGCTCTAGCATTGCCCACTTTCTTAGCCTTCCAGCTATTTCATGCTCCTCAAGACCCAGTTGGAAGTGTTTAGCTGACACAGTAAAGGCAGTCTCCTTTAGTGCGATGACTTGCAGCGCCCGACCTAATCTGGTGGGCTGGAGTCAATTTGTCTGTTAGATGCAGATGGAGGGCTCAGTCCCAGAAAAGACCTGTCCTGTCTCTCCTTTCTGTGGTGGTGGATGTCTAAGCTCCGAGGGAAATTTAGTGTCCTGTCCTCTCATCACTGAGATTGCACAGGTACCACAGGTCCGAAAGCTGAGTCCCCTCCCACAGGCCAAGGGTTGGTGTGTGGAATGAGCTAAGGGAAGAAGGTGAGACCTCTGGGGTTCGGGCCTTCTTATGTCAGAACCTCGGAAGCCGTACTCTTGGTGTGACTGCTTTCCTGGCCTGGACCTGACATGGAGCCCTCTCAAGGCCGTCTTGTTTACCTTGACTTCTCTCTCCCCAGCACTTTAATGGGTGTCCCGGGGAGGACCATGGGGGTGATGTTCACACCGCTCACAGTGAAATATGCGTACTATGACACTGAGCGCATTGGAGGTGAGTCACCTTCCCATGCCCTCTTTCAAGGCCTTTGGCATTTTCATGGGAGGGGTTGCTGCCTGCTAACAAGGATGGAGGGCCTTGGGTTGGTTAAAGAGGAACCATTGAAGTCAGTCATTCTCCTACATAAATGGGATTCAAGGAATTATGTGTGAAATTGTTAAAGGTGGGAAATTATCATCAGTACACAGGCTACATGGCTGTTCATATGAGACCAAAACCAGTGATAGCTTACTAGGTGCAGGAGTTGAGCTCTGTCGTGAGAAACACTAATAAGAGCAGAGCAGGGGAGTTGGGGGAAGTTGACTGAGTCCAGAGGGAAGTGGGGAGTTAGTAGGATGGTTAGAAATCACCTCTTTCCTGATGGAACCACTGAGTTTTCCATTTCTTCTACCTCCCAACCCAACCCCACAGTTGACCTGATCATGAAAACCTGTTTTAGCACCAACCGGGTGATTGGACTCTCAAGTGACTTGCAGCAGGTAGCAGGGTCGTCGGCTCGCATCCAGGATGCCCTCAGCACAGTGTTGCAGTATGCGGAGGACGTGCTGGTGAGGAGGGGAGGGGACAGGAAGGAGGCATAGATCCATCCTAGCTTGCTGGGGGGTCTGCTGAAATGACAGGTCTCAGGGGTGAGACTTAACTGTGCCGATTCAATCTGTTCTGGTGCTCAGTCTGGAAAGGTGTCCGCTGACAACACTGTGGGCCGCTTCTTGATGAGTCTGGTTAACCAAGTACCCAAGATCGTTCCCGAGGACTTCGAGACCATGCTCAACAGCAACATCAACGTGAGTCCGCTTCTGGGCTTCTGGGAGCCTGTGCCGTCCTGCCTCACCACGGATGGGAAGGGAATTGGGGGCAGGAGACTGGGCTTCACCTTTGCCACCCTTACTCTCCAGTTTGGGAGGGAGGAAGAAATAGTACACGTGCTCAGAGACCCCCTTCTCCTTCCTTAATTCCATTGGCCCAGGTCCTGCTGATACTGTGACTTATCTAAATTCATAGTTGAAAGAAATGCTTAAATGCAAAGGTTAATAAAAATGAAATTTCTTATTTTTCTCATTGAGTTCAGAGATGAGAAAGTGTTCTCAAGCATTTCCTTCCCATCTTCTACCTTCCACTCTCACCCTCTGCCAGCTGTCATTTGTCCAGGACGGTCCTCACACCCACGGTCTGTTGGAGAGCTGCCCAGACCAGCCTTTCTGCTCCCCTTCCACCCAGCTCCTCACTCATCATGACTTCTTTCTCCTCCAGGACCTACTGATGGTGACCTACCTGGCCAATCTCACGCAGTCACAGATTGCCCTCAACGAGAAACTTGTCAACCTGTGAATGGGCCCGAGCAGCACTCCTTCCAATCCGGCCCCAGCGCTAGGACTCAGAATGGAGTGAAGTGGAAATGGCTTCTTGTGGTTTGAGTCACACTGAGTGAGTCAGCTGCTTGTGACTCTAAATAAACATAGCCTATCTTTTGTAAATGAATTCCATCTTATGTGCATTTACTGCTGGGGAAGGGAGGAAACTGTTCTAGAGCTCATGCAGAAACCACAAGTGAGGACTTCGGGTAGAGGTTAGTTGTGTGCTTGTCATCAGTTGTTGTACCCACAGCCCAAGCCACTTCAGCTTCACCTGCCCCCGAATCAGAGAGCCTTAGCATACTGGTCTACAGGGACACTATCTCCCCACTCTTTTTGCTTATGATCAGAGCACATAGAAAGTTCTTTATCACTTCTCTTCCATAGCATCTTATGTGGATGGCAGTATAAAGGGTTTTGTGCACAATTTGAAGTCCCTAGAGAATGTGCTGGTGAGCGAGAGAAGGAGGTGGATACAGATCTCAGTTGGGGACCCATGAGTCCTGGTAGGAAGACAGCCTTCTCCGTGGTGAGGAAACATTGCTTTACCGAATTTGTCCTTTTGGTTTTCAGCCTGGAGAAGTATCCCACAGTACTGTGAACCACTTCTTAAAGGGTCACGTGGTTTCCACAGGAAATGAAAGTGAGAATATATGCAGGGAAAATAATTGAGAGAATTGGATACTTAATCTAAACTGAAAGAGTAGAGAGTGTGCTCAGTGTTTTAAAATACATAAATAGTAGGATAGAGCTGTTTGACACTGGTTCAGGGAGCAGAATTATGATTTCTAGGTCAAGTGTTTCCCCATTTTAGTGGGGAAAGCAGAAAAGGAAATAATCAGTTGCAAAAGTGGAAAATGAGTGCTGATCTAATATTTATTGAGCACCTGTTCTGTTTGGGGGCAGTTGTTATTTTCAGAGGAGTTTAGTGTGTTACTTGAAGTTACACAGTTAGTAAGTGATGAAACAAGATTTGAATTCAGGTCTGAATTTCATTTTTGTGTGTAGCCCTCTGCTACACCGTTTAGTGGCCCAATGAAATAATTAACCCTTTGCACTCGCTTTTTTCTCGATTCCTTTATTCTAATGCTAACCGTGTCGAGTCACACTCGACATCCGAGTGCAAAAAGTTAATAGGGCAAAAATACAACATAACAGGAGCGCCTGGTAAGGATTGACCAACTCTCAGAGGGCATCTGGGAGGATTCTACCCAGGACTCAATATCTGAGCTGGTTTTTTGTTTTTCAACCAGGAAATCATAAAAGGCAGAAGAAACACATAAAAAAGCTTAGCCTGCTACAAGCTAAAGGAAGTGTTTATAAGGATTGGTTCATGGATCTCTAATAAAGCTTCAAGCTTGACTGCAGAAAAAGAAAAGCTTACCCTGTTCAGAACCTAAGGGGGCATGTGCAGGAGCCGAGCATAGGGCCCTCCGTCCGTGGAGGTGAGCTTTGTATTCTGGAAGCTGTGGGAAGCCAGTGGATAATTTTAAGCAGATTTAGTCAGATGTGGGTTTTAGGAAGATCACCTGGTAGTGTAGAAAGGGTAGAAATAGAAAGCAGGGAGATGAGTTTGAGGGCCACTGTTGGTTCAGAGGAGAGATGAGTGCCCAAACTGAGGCAGTAGTGGTGGGGATGGTGACGAAGACTCAGATTCTAGAGGATGTTACAGGGCAGACTCAGGAGGACCTGAGACTAGTTGAAACATGGATGGTGAGAGGTGGGAGGAGTCCGGGATTGCCTGTTTCTGATAGAGGTGGTTGAAGAGATGGTCATATATGGAAACTGGCTACTCCAAAGTGCTGGAAGCTTAGAGGATGCAGAGAGCTGTGACCAGAATTAAGGTTAGAGGGAACAAATGGTGAGGTCTTCGGTGCAAAACAAAAGAATTGTGACTTTGGTGAACTGAACTGCTCCAGGTCTTTTGGGAAAGGCTGAAGAATTCAAGTTAGCCGTTTGCTCATGAGATGCTTAAATGCCAAATTGTGTGCTAAGCAAAAAGCCATGTTATCTGCTTAAGATCTACCAGAGAGGACAAAGTAATCATTACCTTGGGAATCACAGGTGTCGGGGTTATGGAAGGCGTCTCATTAGGAAGTGAAATCTAAGCTGGACTCGAATGAGGGCAGACTGAAAAAGAAGTCAGGAGAAAACAGAGCATTCTAGGCACAGAAAACAGTATGCCCAAAGGCTCGGAGAAAGGCGGCGTCGACCATGTGGCTCCAGCCTTGCTGACTCCTGGGTGCTGACTCCTGGCTCGGGAGCTGTTTGGGAGGAAAGGAACGCTCTGTACCTAAGTTGACTGAAAAAGAATGACTGAATTTTTAAAAAATATTTTTTAAAATTGATTTTTAGAGAGAGAGGGCAAAGGAGAGAGAGAAGCATCAATTGGCTGCCTCCTGCACACCCCCTACTGGGAATCAAGCCCACAACACAGGCTGTGCCTTGACTGGGAATCGAACCTGAAACCTTACGGTTCACAAGGTGACGCACTGGCCAGGGCTGGATTTTATTTTTATACCCTTTGCTTATGTATGCACAAGTTTGTTTTTACTGTGAATGTGTGTACATGTTCTCTTTGTTATGTGGTTGTGCTTATGCTAAAAACAATGTGGCTTGACTTCTGTGACACACCACACTCCCCTGATATTCTCTCAACTGCCTTAACCTCTGCTTTTCAGTGCTTTTTCTTGGTCCTTCCTCCTCTGACCTCCCTGATGTTTCACTCCCCAGGGCTGCATCCTGGGCCCTCTTCACCTCCTCTGCACCCTCTGCCTGGAAGACCTCAGGAAGCCTGTGACAGTTAGGACTGCCTGTATGTTCAGGATGCCCATGCTCTAGCTCTGGCTCTGGACACATTCAGAACTAGTTTCCTGATTCTGGACTAGTTAAACAGACACAAGATACCGCACGTGGATGTCTCAAAAGCATCTGAAATTCAGTTCCATATTGAACTGATTGTCTCTTCCTCCCCCACAAATCACCTGAATTTCCTTCCTCAGGTGACTCAACTACGTACCCAGTTGTCCAAACCCTAAACCTTGGGTAAATTCTTGATTCTCCCCTCCCTTTCCACCATCATGCTTCAACTAGTTCATTACCACTCTGCCTTTAGTCTTACCCTCTATGATACTCTTATATATATGTTGGTCTTCATCCATGCTCCTGGCAGGCAGCTTGTAAAACCTTTGGAATTTCCTAAGTGATGGGAGCTATAGAGTCTTGTTATTCCTAACAAGCCCCTGTCAACAGCATCTAAGATTATGTTAATGAAGTGATTTTGGAAAGCTAGATAACCATAAGATGGGGACTGGTTGCCAGGAGAACTGACCTGCGTGATTGGAGGTTGGAACTTTCAGCTTGATTTAAGTGCCCGTGAGTTAATCAAACTCACCTACATGTGAGGCCCCCACAAACCCCACAAGGACAGTTCGGAGAGCTCCTGGGCCGGTGAACAAGAATGCAGCCAGGAACCCGGTGCGTGCCAGGACGGTGGCACAGCCAGACTGGGCCCGAAGCTCCTGGGCGCCAGACCCCTTCAGACCGCACTCTGCCTCTTCATCTGGCTGCTCATTCGTATCCTTTGCCGTAAATGAGTAATGGCTAGCAAGCTTTAGTTCTGTGAAGTGCTCCAGCAAATTAATCAAACCAAGGAGGGGGCCATGGGGAGCTCCAATTTCTGGTGGGCCGGTCAGAGCACAGGTGACAACCTGGACTTGCAAGGATGGGGGCTGTCTTATGGGACTGAGCTCTTAACCTTAGGATCGGACACTGTCTCCAGGTAAACTGTCAAACTATGCTAAACTGGGACGCTCAGCTGGTGTCAGCTGCATGGTGTGGAAAGTCACCTGCACATCTGATCACGGAAATGTTTGATGTGAGTAGTCAGTTGAGAGAAAAACGGTTTCCTGTTCTCCCTCTGGTCCCTTCTCACAGCAGCCACACTGCTCTTTGCAAATCTGACCGGGACACACCTCAGTTGAAATCTCCAGTGGAGTCCCATAGCCCAGGGTAAAGTCCACACTTTATCACAACCTGTATGGCTCATCGGATTGCCTGGCTCTCCAGCTCCACCCCTTACTCCGAGCCTGGGCTCCCTTGCACTTGCTCTCTGCTCTGCTAGAATCTGTGCCCCTGTAGCTCATCCTACTACTCATCCCTCAGGTTTTAGTCCCACTCCTACTCATCCCTCAGGTTTTAGTCCAAATGTGCCTCCTCTTGGAAGGTGCTCCTATACCAGGATCCCATGATGTTCTCCTAGCTTAGCATTTATCTCACCGTTTTGAACTTGAACTTGTCTGTTTATCCCCTATTAGAGCACAAGCTCTGTGAGGACAAAGTCTCCTGTAGACAACATTCCTAGGTCCCAGAGCCGACCCAGACCCAGAATAATGCTTAAGAAATAAACATTTGCTACATGAATAAATGAATGGATGGCTTGCAGGATAATTACCACGAGGCACTATGGACATGGTGATGCATTAGGAGTCATCAGGATCTTCTGGAGAGGCGCTGGAGGGAGGGAGCACACCAGACAGTGTTCCTTGTTTTACTCTACAAATACTTAGTGTCGCTTAGTATGCACCAGCCATAGAGGCAGGTACTGGGGCTATAGAAGTAGATGAACCATGTTCTCTGCCTTCTATGGGTCTCAGTATTATGGGGTAGATGCACAAAAATAATTATGACAGAATGCTGTAAATTATAGGGTAGGAACAAATCTTAGGAAGACACAGTACAGAACATGCTGAAATCTGCAGAGAAGGGAATGCAATCTTTAAAGACATTAAAATTGGGCGCAAAGAGGAGGAAGAGCTTTGAAGAAAGGAATGAAGATCAAAATATTACTTTCAGTTTCACAGTGGCCCACATATAGAATTGTGTTTCCAAGGATACGCAGCTTAGAGGTAAAGGTAGGGTTGCAATAACAGCCACACACAGTATCTCTGCCTTCTCTGGGGACACCGGCCTCCTCTGATTCTCCCAAAAGTTGTCCAGGGTGTCTCTCTAGTTCTCTGAACCTGGAGTCAGATTTAAAATTTGAAATTTTAATTAAATTTTATAAAATTTTTAACTGAACAAAATAATCATTGTGCCAGTAACAAAAGTCCTCACAGGGCCAACAAAATTCCAGTTGTCCCCTTTTCCCCAGCGATGTCTCCCAGAGGGGCAAACTGGGTTTGGTGATCTGGTCTCTGTTCTGTGATCGATCTGTTCTGTCCTGATCTGTCTCTTGGGGCTGCCAGCCTGTGCTTATGATTCTGTCCCAGGATGATGGTTGTTAGTCTTAGAATGGACTCTGCCTCCAAGTATTGGTCCTTCTGTCCAGAGCAATGGACCTCTAGTCCCAGAAGCAGCCCTGCTCTATGCCCGAGGTTTTCTGAGTGATGGCCACTAGAGGGCTCCCTCACGCCACTTAAGACAGCTGGTTGCTCATTCCCCTTCAGTTCCTGAGCAGTTTTCTACAGGCCTGGTTTAGAAAAAGCACCTTCAGCTTTGGAGAGGCCAGGGCAGTGCAGAAAGAGTGACCAGGACTTCTAGAAATGCTTCCTTGGCCATCTTAGGGCCATAGTGATGATTACAAAGCATCTTCCTCTATACCCACCCAAAATCACTCCAAATAATCCATTTCAAAATGTGGTTTGGAAACACTTTTAAGTAAATCTAGGGCTCACTCCGCTTCCGGTCAGATTGTAATCTAAAAGCGCCTCTACACAAAACTCCTGGAGCCACCGTTTCCCAGGAGAAACCCTGGCCCAGGCCCTGATGACCAAAATGCGGTTTCTGGGCTTCCCATCCAGGGAGGGGTGGTGCCAGAGCTAGTATAAAAGAGCCTGGCCTCTCCACATGGCGGTAGAGTTTGAGCAGGTGAATGAGGCCACTCACCAAATGAGGTTGGAAGAAGGAGATGGTATAGGGCAGGATCACGTCTTGTCTCAGGTAAGACTGCTCAGCTCACTGGGGATGCAAGAGAGGGGAGAGGTAAGGGTTACCTGAGAATGGAAACTCCAAACTTAGACCTAAAAATTCAGCTGGAGGGGGAATTTGCTTAGTTGGATTCCTTGAAAGCAGAACATGAGACAAGGACTTGGGAGAAGGTGGTTTATGTGTAAGACGATCTGTTAGATTCCTAGGGTTGCCATAGAGTACCACAAACTTGGTGGCTTAAAACAACAAGTTTATTATCTCACGGTTCTGGAGACTAGAAGTCTGAAATCAAGGTGTATTCTAAGTACTGGGGACACGGCACTATATATCAGCGGATAGTCTAATGCATGTTCTACACCCTGGAGGACCGTGGCCCAGTCCAGTTTCATCCCAGAGCTGGGTCCTTAGCTGAGGCCTTAGTGGGCCACTCTCACTTTCTACCCGTTGTTCCCAGGTAATGAAGTATATATGGTAAGACCCCTTGTTTTACAAAACCATTGCCAGACATCCTTTTCCATAAAGAGACCCTTCAGCTGAGACTTCCCTAGCAGGATCTCAGGTTGATAACTTGTCTATAAGCCATTGGAAAAGCACTACAGGCAGCAAAGAAGATAAATCCGTACTCAGAGAAAGTGTCCGTTCCAGTAAGGACACGTGCTGCCCTGTCCAGGTGGGAGAAGTTTGACGTAAGTGCTGGGGCAGTCTCCTCTGGGAGACAGGAATGACACCATAAGGAGGACCCAGCCTCTGCAAGTGCAGGTTGAGCAGGCTCTGAAATTAATACTCATGCACAAGTGGTTAAGGAAGTGCCTCCGTGGTGTGATCATAAATAATTAACAACTGGCTCTCTGGGGGGAAAAAGCCTGGATTCATAGCATTTGCCAATTTCCATGAATACTCTATGGTGAATGCTCCCACTGTGGCCAAGTTCTGAACATGGCATTGGGAAGAGATGCTAACTATCGGCCCTGGGCACTAGCTAGCTGTAGTGCACCACGGAGATGCTGCTACAGGAGACACGAAAAGGAGTGGGTGCAGGAGGACAAGAACTAGGAGGAAGGGAAACGGATATGGTCCCAAAGTCCCACAGAAGTTACAATGAACCTGATCCTACAGGGACACGAGTACAAGTTACCCGTCAGTGTTGCCCATGGCAAGGATGCTGCACTTCGGTACTCCTGAACCTGTCAGGTGTTGGACAAGGGCCATCCAGGGTGGCAGTAAATTCCTAGGTGCCTGCCACTCTGTGTGGGTGAGCAGAGTGGCTCGGGCAATGTGAAGGCCGTCCTTGGGAGAAGAGGTGCAGGTGTTGGGTTTTAGAAGCAAAAGTACATCAAAGCTGTTGGTGAAAGTGGAAGGTGGGTAGGACACACGTGAGAGCAATAGAAAGGAATCCAAAAGAACCTGAGTGAAGCAGCAGTGTTGTCTACTACCCATCTCACTGCAGGCCATCACCACATCCAAGCTTCCGGGGCCACCGCAGCAAATGTGTCAGACCATCCCGGTGCCCGTCCCAGAGCACTGGGTCCCCAGTCACAGGAGGCCGCTCCCAGGTCAGTAAGCTCTCCTCTGTCTAACCCTACGTTCCATCTCCCAGCCCACTTCCACTTGAACATCTTTAAGGTCTGCTCCCACACTTGTTCTCCCTGCTCCCGCCACTGTGTTGGATCAGACAGGGTTCAAGCAGAGCAGCAGAACCCTCTCTCCAAAAGCGGAGGGAGTCCGTGGTCTGTCTTTGGGTGAGGAGAAGGAAAAATACTGCTTCACATACACGCAAACATCAGGGGAGGAAGAGCCCTTCCTACGGAGTGGGGTGATGCTGTAGGGGCAGGACCTATCTTGAGGGAGTCCCTTAGGTCCTATTGGCCGGCTATCGATCCTTCAGAGAAGGAACATCCTTGGAGGCTTGTCTTATAACGCATGGCTCAGGAGCAGTGGCTTCTGGTTCTGCGGTGTTTGTGGGAGGGGCAACACATTCCATACCTTCTCCAGACAGGGAGGTTCCTCCTCACCCCCACCCAAACAATGAAACAAGGCTTCACATACTTGCAACATGTTTCTGGAGTCCCAATCGAGCACTCCTGAGTCTCACCATCAAGATGCAGTCAGGAATAGGAGTCCATGCATGTCTGTTACATGCAGCATTTTGCTGAGGACCTGGCCCTTGGTAAATACTGGTTAATGCGGCATTTGGGCAGCTCTGAGGGCCATGGAAAACCAGTGATTACAGAGATGGCTGTATTCTACACGGTGGCAAACTCCAAAGCTGTTGAGACCAGCAAGTTATGTGAGGGAGAGAAGCTGGATGGCTGGGGGCTGAGGCCCATTGGAGAAGACATGCTCCCTGTAAGGGTAACAGCCACTTCTGTGCTCTATGCCTGCTATGCTGAAGGCAGGCCCAAGGGCACCAGATTTTCAAGAGAAGACAAAAGGCTTGATCTATTAAATCTCCCACTTTTTAAGTGTTGTCAACTTAGCCATGGGAACGCCTGTGCCAGACAAGCAAAAAACACTTGTGGGCTGGATGCAACAGGCGCACTGCCAGTTGCAAGCCCTGTAGCTAAGGGTTAACAAGCAAGTCTAGTTTCACAGGAGATGCCCCTGATCCTTGGATTAGTGTAGCTCAACCCCTACTGCCCTGCACGCCACCTCCAGGGAATTTAGGCGCCTCCACCTGCCTGCGTCCCAGCGCCTAAGCGCAGCCTCTCCACAGCTCACTGAAAGGTCCTTCTTAGGCTTCCATGACCTTGTGAGGAGATTATACCTGCAAATCCCCGCAGCTGAGGTGGGGTTAGGGGCGGCAGGGGGAAGGAAGTGGATTGGAAGGCGGCGGGCCGCTCTCCCTCCCTCCCCAACCCACTCCACACAGCTACCCGGTTCTCCTTCCTTTGGACCAACCTTAGCCAAGTGTAGACAAAGTGTCTCCGCTTGTTGAGACAACACAGCTGGATTTAATGAAAACACCAAGGGAAACAAACAGAAAGGGATGGCCTAGACATGGGATTGTTTACAGAGCTTGGTCTTCGGAACCCAAGGGTCCCAATATGCTGAAGTGCGGGGCCGGGGGAATCCAGTGGGGGGGGGGGGGGGGGGGGGGAGGGAGAAGTGGATTTCCACTCGGGTAAAGAGGGGGCTGAGTCGCTGCAGTTTTTAGGAGAGGGGGATCCCGGAGGTTAAATAACTTGCTTGCAAGCTTGGAAGGAAAAGGCGGGGAGAGGGAGGTGAGATCTCCGAAATTCTGGGGATGGATATTCCTATTCCTGAGAAGGGGACAATTGAGGTATAAAGCTGGGGGTTCTCGAACGGATGAAGACGCTGTCCCCCCGCCCCTCCCCCCGACGCGGGAAAGGAGGGGCCATCTCTCTAGAGGGTGTCGGGGTACGGGACCTGTACCCGGGACTGCGGGAGAAAGGACAGCCTCCTAGCAGTCCCTGTCCCGGGCAGGTTTGAAAGCGCAGTGCCCTAGTGACGCCAGAAAAGATGGAACGGTTGCCATGGCGACGTGGCGCACACATCAGAAATAAATAAGCAGTCCAGGCTGCAGTCGCCGCGCCCCCGCGGGACTCAACGCGGGGGAGGGTGCCCCTTGGGCCCGGGTCCCCGCAGCCCACGCGTCGGCGCCATTGGCGGAGCCGGAGGGGGTCCGCCCCCCAGGGGGGGGAATGGTACCGTCCTCCGCCCGCGCCTGGCCCGCAGCAAGCGAGCTGGGAGTCCCGCGCAGCCTCGCCCTCCGCCCGCGGAGCCCGGAGGCGGCGATGGAGGGAGTCAGCAGCCACCGGACCCTGTCCTACAGCCGCTGGAGCTACGACAGGTAGGGCGGGCGCCTGGAGGGTGGACTCCGCCGGGCCCCTCCGGTGGCCGTGCGTGGGCGCCCTCGACGCCCGCCTCCCGCGGGAGAAGCCGGGTTCCGGGGGATGAGAGCCGGCGAGAGCGCCCAGACCCCACGGTGGACTCGGACCCTCGAGCATCCGCAACGTCGGTACCGAGAGCCTCGGATGTCCCAGACCCGAGCCGAGCGAGGGCGTCCTCACCCCGGCGGGGCGGCGCTGTCCGAGTGGGGCGCGGGGCATAGAGATCAGCGAGCTGCCGCCCACCCCCCACTCGTGGCGTCGGTGGGCGCTGGAGCCGCGTAGAAGGGCGCGGAGGGGCGGGCGGGGCGAGGGGTGGGGCGCCGCTGGGCTCCAGGCCCGCCTCCCGGGTCTGCGCCCCGCGGGACCCTCGGTGGGGACCCGGCTGGCACCCGGCGGAGTGCGGCCCGCCCGCCCCGCGGGGACCGAGAGCTGCTGCGCGCGTGGGCGGTCTGGAGCCGCGCTGCCCACGCGCTGGTCTCGGGGGAAGGAACATCCTTCCTGGTGACATGGGGAAAATGAGGACGTTGGAGTGAGTTGGTCATAGAGCAGAGTAGATTTATTCCAAGATTTTTGTTCTTTCTACTATTTTCTGGTGTGTTAGACGCTACCCCCTCTTTTAAAAATTCAACCAGGATCATAGTTGACAGATTTTTGTTGTGTTGTTTTTAAAGTTTGTAATCCCATGTCGATCTCCAGAATTCTGGAGTTACCTGTTTGCTCCATGGCCCTAAAAGGTGAGAACTGGAAGGGAAACTTCCTTAACTCGCTGCTCTCGCCGCCCCAAGACCTGCTCCCTGCTGCTGCCTTTCCCTTCGCTCTGCGAAAACCTCCTGCATCTCTGGCAGCCCTTGTGGAATTCCCTCCGACATTCCGAAAACAGGCTAATTCCCCTTGAACCACCCCCCCTTACTCTCCCCTTGATCCCATCCCATCTCTCTTCCCCATCCCACCTCCCTGTCTTTGTTGGAGATCTGTCCTCGGCCTGTAAACCTACTCACGTTTGTCCTGCCCCTCAAGACGGGTGCAACAATCCCCGGCCCGTGAGGCTCAGTGGTTGAGCGTTGACCTATGAACCAGGAGGTGTTGGCTCATTCCCGTCAGGGCCCATGCCCAGGTTGTGGGCTCCATCCCCAGCGTGGGGCGTGCAGGAGGCAGCCAATCAATGATTCTCTCTCATCATTGATGTTTCTATCTCTCTAGCCCTCCCCCTTCCTCTCTGAAATCAATAAAAATATTTTTTTTTTTAAAAGATGGGTGCAACTGGGCCACCTCTTCTCGTCAACCCTTCATTGCACAATCCTAGCAATCAGCTTGCTGTCCCTCACAGTCCCAGTGTGCTTGCCCTTTTGAAAAGCCGTGCTCTCTGTGGAGAGGAACTCTGAAACGGTGGGAATCGTAAACTTAAAATAACGAAACCTTCAAGCTGGTGTTCCGCGATCCCAAATCACATTCATTCACTTACTCAACAACGTGTGAGTGCAAACTAGTATGTGCGGGGCCTTGGAGATAAAGAGCTAAAAAGGCATAAATCCTTCCCCCAGGTGAGCTCACAGTCTAGGTCCTAGGAGAAACAAGTGGTAGCATATGCCAAAGGTCTAATACCTGTATGGGAGGAGACTTTTAAACTAAGATAATTCTATATACTTACTAAACTTTTTCCTGCAAAAAGAAACAAACAAAAGCAGCTGTGAATAGTTAACCGTCACTTTCCAACCCTGTCCTCTGGCTTCTGCTCCCACCACGTCTTTGAACCTGGAAACTGCTCTCCTTCCTTCAGGTCCCCACTGAAAGGGGCCCCTCGGCCTCCGGTTCTCAGGGAACCACTGACCTGACCTGTTTGCACTTCCTCGAAGTTTGTATAAATTCCGTCTTTCAGTGTGTACTCTCTCTGTAGCCTGGCTTCTTTTGCGCAGCAGAGCAATTCGATTTTCTCCCGTGTGGTGGCATGAATTGGTAGTTCATTTCTTTTTATTGCTGAGTCATCTTCCCTTATAGGGAGGTGCCTTTGTTTGTTTATAGGTTCACCTGTTGGTCGACACTTGGGTGGTTTCCACTTTTTGGCTTTTAGAAATAAAGCTTTGTGACTTCATGCAGAAGTCTTTGTATGGACGTATGTTTTTATTTTTCTTGAGTAAACACCTAGGAGTAACGAGGTCATGTGGTAGGTGTACGTTTAACTTTTGAAGAAACTGTGTAACTTTCCAAAGTGATCATACTATTTTACATTCCCGAAAGCAGTGTATGAGAATTCCAGTCCCTCCACATCCTTGAGATAACTTAGTCTTTTTCACTTCAGCCATTCTAATAGGCATGTAGTGGAATATATCATCGTGATTTTAATTTGCCTTTCCCTAATGACTGATGATACTGAGCATCTTTTCATGTGCTTATTTGCCATCCATATGGGAAGTATGGGGTAAAACCCTTCTCGTATTTTAATTGGGTTATTTTTTTCTCCTTATTCTTGAGTTTGGAGAGTTCTTCGTATATTCTGGATACATGTCCTTTATCAGATTTATGACTTGCAAATATTTTCTCCAAATCTGTGTCTTTCTTTTCATTCTCTTATGTTTTCTGAAGATCATTTTCACTTTTAATGCAGTCCGATTTATCAATCTGTTCTTTTATGAATTGTGCTCCTGGTATCATATCTAAGAAATCATTGCCTACCTCGAACTGACAGATGTTTCTCCTAGGAAGGAATCAACTAATTTTAGATTTAATATTTTAGGTGTGTGCTCTATTTTTAGTTAACTTTTGTGTATGGTATGAGGTTCATTTAAAAAAAAAAAAAGAGAGAGAGAGACGATATCCTATTGTTCCAGCACCATTTGTTGAGAGGACTTTCCCACTTTTTCACCTTTATTGAAAATCAGCTGTCCTTTTATTTCTATGCTATGCATTCTGCCTCATTGGTCTGTTTGCCTTTCAAGACACCAATACCACTCTGTCTTGATTGCTATCGCTTTGTAATAAGCCTTGAAATCAGGTGGTTCAGGACTTTCAACTTTATTTTTTTCAAACCAGAATGCCTATTTATTACTCCACAGTTGTGAAGATCCCTTTGTAGTAATGCCCAGGGCCCATCCCCAACCTCGAATCAAGCTACTTGGCAAGTAAAATAAAAAAGCTGCTTGGTGCACTGCCCAGTGTGTCTTGGTGGTAGAGCATCAGCCCAAACACCAAAGAGTCACAGGTTCAATTCCTGGTCAAGGGCATATACCTGGGTTGCAGGTTCTCAGTCCCGCCTCGGGGCCTGTTCGGGAGGCAACCAATCAATGTATCTCTCTCACAATCATGTTTCTCTCCCCGCCCCCCGCCCCCTCACCTTTCCACCCTCTCTAAAAATCAATGGGAAAAATACCCTCTGGTGAGGATTTAAAAAAAAAAAAAGTTGCTTGGTGAGTGTGAAGTCAGAACAAGAGAGAAGTAGTGATTTGGAGAGACACTTTTACCCAAGTCCTGGAGAAACCAGGATGTTCTTCTTTCTCAAAATTGTTTTGGCTATTTTAGGTCATTTTCAACTTCACATTAATTTTAAATGAAATTTTCCAATTCTACAAAAACAAAACAAAACAAAAAGAACCCAACCTGCTGGGATTTTGATTATAGATCAATTTGGGGAGAGTTGACTCTTAATAATATTGGGCCTTCCAATCTATGAACATGGTATATCTCTGTTTATTTAGATCACCTTTGATTTTTCTCAGGCATATTTTATAGTTTTCAGTGTATAAGTTTTTCACCTCGTTTGTAAGATTTATCCCTAACGATTGCATATTTTTCAATAATATTGTAAACGGTATTTTAAATGTTTTATTGTTCAATTGTTCATGACTAGTGTATAGCAATACAGTTGAGGTTTTTGTGGTAAAATATGTATAACATAAAATTAGCCATTTCACTGAGTATACAACTCGGCGGCATCCATTACCTTCACAACGTTGTGTTAGCATCACCACTATTAACCCCTTTTTCATCACCCCACACAGGAACTCTGAACAGTGGCTCTGGCTTCCGCTTTCTCGTGTTCCAGAAAGTTGTTCCTTGTTCCCTTACAGTATTCTGATCACCTGCACAGCACACTGTTGACCTTAGGAAAACTACTGAACGGCTGTGAGCCTCCATTTCCTCTTCTTTAAGTTGGATGTAATCAGAGTATGTATCTCCTAGGGTTGTGGTGAGGATTAAATGTGCTAATGTGTGTAAGGCTGGATAGATGTAGAGTGCTTGGGACAGTGACAGGCACATAGTAAGTGCCATGTCATTGGTGGCTATTGTTATTTCTCCCTGGCCCACAGCGGGGCTCCTCCACTAACACCAGAACTTTTCTGTTGGATTGACTGAAAGTTAGGCCATTCCTACATACAAAGGTGAGCGTGGTGACTCAGGTAGGCCCTACCTTTGTAATCAGGAGTTCTGTGAGGCGAGTGGGCAGGAAAGCAGGGGAGGCTGAGATGGGTCAGGACCACGTCTAGGGAGGCAGTCCAGGGACTGGAGAGGCATGACTAATAAAGACCTGGTGGGGACCAATGGGGACCCGTTGGGTGAGAGGGACACAGTTACAGGGATGAGAAGCAGGGCCAGATGGGGGACTCCAGGGCTGGGGACTTTAGCCAATGCCTGAGGCATGGGTGACAAGATTCAACTTCTCCAAGAGGGTCTGGGCCTTTAGCCCCAGAGGAGAAGTCACAAGTAGATCAGGAACTGAAATGGAGCCCTCTCTGAGGACTTGGACCCACAGGCCAACTCCAGTCCTGACTGCTGGGCTCAGAATCGGCAGAGAAGGTGGCACAGGCTAGGGAGCAGCAGGGCAGACCAGGGGGCGAGGGGGCGGGGGAGGCAGCCGGGCTGACTGCTGTGACATGTAGGTTCATTAGCAGCTTGTCCTGAAATAAGGAGGTGATGGTTACTGTCTGTTGCTGTGTTTAAGAAGCAGGATGATGTATTAGAAAGAGCTCTGTGAAGGGAGTCAGGGGTCCAGGATTTGATTCTAACAGCCCTTTAATTCCCATCCTGACCTGGGCAAGCCACTGGCTCTCTGGGCCTGTTCCCCGTGCAGTTGAAGGGGCTGGACTGGTAGACGAAGCACTCTTGGAGTTCTGGGGTTCTGTAAGTATGTGACCTATGACCTCAGAGTGTGTTCTATGATTGGAAAGGCCATGGAAGGTTGGGATTGGAGGCCTTGGCCATGGTGGTGTCAACTTAGGGGTTGTTGGCAGGGGCAGTTGAGGTAGCCACCAGGGGCAGGTGATTGGAGGTTCTGCTTTGTTCCAGAACTTTTAGCAGCTTTTGGTGAATTTTTAGCAGCACAGGACCTAGCCTGGGTGGGCAAATGGGGGTGGTGGTGCCAAGGTCATTGGAGGAATAGCTCTGGAGGAGGTGGTGGGTGGGGGCTGGTCTGTCTCCCGTGCAGCTGGTGTGATCGGGGCTCAGGGTGATGAGGGGGAGGGGAGAGAAGTCAGTCATGGGGGCGAGGCAAGGACTTCTCAAGCCCTTTGGTTCTTGCCCACACTGAGGTTTGAAGTCATCAGGCACTGTGGTTCCCCAAGTAGGGTCACTGGAGGTGTTCAAGCAGAAAGACCCTTCAGAAAAGGGTCTTATACACTGAAAACTATATCTGTGACAAAGGTAAAGGGAAGGGCCAGCTACAGCCATAGTCTGGAGAACAATTGATATGCAGGGGCTCACAGGCACCCAGAGACACCTCGTTTCTTCACTCTGGAAGAGCCTGTGCCTGGATGACAGATAATGCCAGCGGAGCCTGGGTCCCATCCGGGATCCTGGCCCAGCGTGAGCTTGGGAGGGGAGCACTGCTTTCTGTCCATCCCGAGCAGTGGGCTGTCCTGAAGCTGAGCAGGTAGATCTGGATCAGGTGTGTGTTCCCAGTCAGCCACGCGCCCCCCTCCCCCCAAGGCCTTGGGCAGATGATCTGGTCTTGTTTCTCCTTTTTTTTTCCTTTTCAATTTGCAATATTTATTGTATTTTTTATTGCATTTCTTAATATCCATGGTACTCTTTAATCAAGCGTATAAACTAATCTACTTAGGCTTTGCCATTCAAAGCTGGGAACATTATTAGAAGCACATTATCTTAAAGTAACAGACTGGAATGATGAGCAAGTAAGTTTGAAAATATAGCCATCATCAGTAACATGCATTTTCCCAAATCATAACTCTAACATCTATATATATAAAAGGCTAAGTGACCTTTCAACCAGCCTGTAGATATGATGCGCACTGACCACCAGGGGGCAGATGCTCAATGCAGGAGCTGCTGAGCTGTGGTGACTTGGCAGTTCTCGGGTGACACACCCTGGAACCACAGAGGAGGGAGCCCGATTCCGGGATGTGTCACCCAAGAACCGCCCTCCAGCAATCCAGGACCCCTCGGGGGATATCAGAGAGCTGGTTTCAGCCTGATCCCCGCAGGCCAGGCCGAGGGACCCCCCCCCCCCCCCCCAGCCGGAAGAACCACGCTTACTCCATAGACGCCCTTCCAGCCGCGCACCGCCCCAGGTGCTGCTGGCCAGCTGGGGAGGGACCTTCTAATTAATTTCCGTTCAATGTGCACGAATCCGTGCACCGGGGCACTAGTACATATATATTATTCTCTAGATCTCACAAGTTCATTTTACCAGAACTAGGAGAGTATGCTTTCAACCATGAGGCCCGTAGAAAAGACTATTTTAAACATGGAGTGTGCTTCTCAAAAGAAAAAAAGCCTCTTTCCTCCCTCTAATACCGTGCATGACACAACAGTAGCTGTATAGGAAGAGAAAGTGAGTTTCAATGACAGCCATCACCAAAAAAACATGCATAAATTCCTGTATTCTGAACGAAGAACAACCTAGATGTGTGGTGTGTGTGTTGGGGAGGGGGCGGGGTCTGTTGGTGAGTGGCAGGCCAGGTTGTGGGGAAGTCAGCAGGCTTAAGGCTTTGGGGAACTGCCTGGCCTTGCTGTTGCCAGGAGACAGCTTTCCCCAGGTGTGTGATGCCAGAGGACCGCACCAGCCGACTGGAACCTCGTGTAAGAATGAGGGGCACGGAGTTGAGGTCAGGGGGACGAGGGCCCAGCCTCTGGGAACCTTGGGAGCCAGGGAGGGTCTACACGAGGGTAACTGGAACCCAGGATTATCATCTCGCAAGGTCACTTTCCTCAGCAAAGACTTAATCCCAACCTGGCTCTGCCTCCAGGCCCCCCCTCTCGGCACTGCAGACCAACCAAACACCACACCAGGAATGCCCCGGGCACCACGAGGGCATTGCCTTGCCCCGACACTCCCTCCAAAGTCCAGTGTGCCCTGGGTGGGACATTCTGGGCGGTGTTCTCTCTCCATCCCAAGTATCAGGAGCAGAGGCAGTGATGGGTTGGGCTCCCCTGGGAGAAGGCTTCCATTGGTGTGTATCCCTGGGTGTGCAACTCAGTGTGTGTGCCAGAGAGTGTGTCTGGGTACGTGCATGCTATGCCAGGGCATGTGTGCACAATTGAATGTATATTGAGGAGTTTGGGCACCTTTGCTGGAGGGGCGTGTGCGCCACCCAGTGGCGATGTGGGTGTGTGCAGGTGGTGTGCATTTGAGTGGAGGCAGAAGTGCTGGAGGGAACAGGACTCTTAAGTGGAGACTAGCCAGCTCCCACCCTCCCTCCCTCTTTTGCCCCCGAGACAGGTGGGAGAGGATTGGGAAAGGGGGTAGAAGGGGCACGTTGCCCCTTCCCCTGGCCCAGGACTAGGCATGATTGGGAAAGCGGGGGTCCTTGGAAGGAGGGGCGGAAAGGTACCCGTGTGGCGTGGGTGATGAGTTCCCATGCCGATCCTTCTCCAGGATTTGGGAGCTGGGACCCTACGCCCCCCACGAGGGGCTCTGGGGCAGTCGGGGCCGCATCAATGTTGGATGAGCCCGCGCAGCCTCCGTGCGCCCTGATAGCATCTTCCCCCGTCTCACTTTTAGTGAAACCGGAGAGGCCAGGGACCAGCCCGAGCCTGCGACTTGTGATCTTCTCGCAAGGACGCCACCTACGGGGACCAGAGCTGGGGTGGGCAGGCTGGCGCGGGCGGGCTCCGGCGGCGTGTCCCAGGACCCGGTGGGCGCCGGCTGGGCCCCGCCTGGCGGGGCGGGGGTCGGTTCCAGCCTGGCCCCTCCTGGGCCCCTGGGTCCCGGTGCTGGGTTACGCCTCCTCCCCCCTCCGGCCACCTCGTCCTCCCCGGGGTGTCATCTGTCCCGTGGCGTGTCCTTGGGGCAGTTCAGTCCCCTCCCCCACCCGCCTTGGAGGGTTTCCTGTTTGGGAAGGGGCTGGAGGGACGTCAGCTGGACGGTGAGAGATCCCGGTGGGGAAGGAAGGGGAGTTGCTGCGGCTGCGCAGAGCCTCCCTCTGCAGGTGAGTGTGTGTGTGTGTGGGGGGAAATGGAGAGAGGGCAGGCCTGAGAGCTGGGGGTCCCCTGGCCAAGCCTCTCACCACCCAACCTGTTCCACCTCCAGCCTGGCTCTAGGAGGCAGCGGTGAGCTCCTAGTCCCTGAGCCTCTGGTACTTGTTGGCAGTTTGGGGATGAAGTTATGACTGGGCCGTGGCCTCAGTGGTGGAGCGTGGACAGCCACTGCGGTGGGTAGTGAGTTTGGATCAAATAGGCGACCTGGGGCCGGGTGGGCTGGCAGCCTGTTTTTGCGAACAGCTGAGTGGAACACACGCTCGCCTGTTTGTTTACATATGGTCTCTGGCTGCTGTGACACTGCAGCTTCAGAGCTGAGCACAGCCTGCGAGCCTCAGTATTTAGTCTGGCCCTTTAAGAAAACGTTTGCTCACCCCTCTCAGGTATTCCCCAGTGCATGTTCCTCTTTACCCTACACTTGTCTGTTCTCTTCCTCTCCCCCCACCCCACTCCTGGGCACATTCCCTCTCTCCTCCCCTTGCACCCCACACACCTGGCTCGCCCCAGGCTGGCTGCTCTTCGAGTTAGCTGTACGTTGAGTTAGCTGTACAGGTGAGTGAGCGGATGGCGAGCACAGCCTCTCTGGCCCCACATCTATCGCAGCACCTGAGGCTGAGCTGGCCCGTTCTGGGTGTGGGCTTCCTGTCAGCTCTCCCCGTGGGCCAGGCCAGGATCCGCCGACAGCACTGAGGTCCCAGTGAAGCAGTGGGGAGACACTGCCGAGGGAGGAGAGAGTTATAGGGCACCAGTGTGCCCTGGAGGGTCCCGGGAGCCCCAAGGGCACAGCCCCTCCCCTGCCTGCTGCCCAAGAGCTTCCAGATCCTGGGCTTAGCGTGCCTCTTTCTTCCAAGTTCCAGCTGTTGTGAACAAAGCCGGACCACTTTCCAGTTTCCATTTGCACAGCTGAGTTCTGGGATCTGTCTCCGGAAGGAGAGGAACAGAGGGGTATCCCAGTGCCCAAAGGCAGAGCTGTATTCCCGCTGCGCCGTCACTAGGTGGCGCCCTCGAGGTGCCGGCTCGCTCTGCGTAGGGTGCTGAGTGTTCTGGCACTGCCTGTGTTTCACTGTCCAGCTCCAACCTGAAAGGTTGTGGACACATACACTCTGGACCCCTCCAGGCCCCGTCTGCTCGCTGAGGCAGCTTAGCAACACCTCCAGACTGCAGTTCAGGACGTTTTTACTCGGACTGCCTGCAGGTGTTGCGATCAGCCGTTACCTGCCTGCTTATCCTCCTCTCCAGGGCTCCTTGAGAGCAGGGACTGTCTTATTCTCTTCTGGGCCACAAGGCCTGGCACAGCGGAGAGGGCAGAGGTGTGTGTGGTGAAGATATGCCACCACTGCACCAGGGTGGTGGGAGGGCAGCCTTTCCTGTCCAGCCTGGTTGTGGGTGGGGCCAGCACTTTGGGGCTCCCCAGATAGGGTGAGAGGCACCGAGGAGACACAGGCGAGGGCCGGAGAATGCCGCTTGTTTCCAGGGAGAGTTTCCAGGCATACCTGGCCTGGTGTGTCACAGAGAGCAAGCACACGCTGCTCACCGGGGTGGAGACAGGCCAGGGTCGGCTCTACGCCTGTGGTGGCCTTGCCCCGTCACCTGGCCCCCGCTCAGGCCGATCCAGGAGCCTCCTGGTCTAACAGGGGATAACTGTGTGGCTGTGCAAGGGTCCCTGACAGAGACTTCAAGGGCTGCATGTGCATTGGGGAATACAGCCATCACCCTCCTCCTCCATGAACCCAGAAACTGCTTTTGACAGCTCGGGACAATGTCCACAAGGGACCTCCACCAGCCCAAGTCTGGGCAGTGAGGTCTGAGGTCGGGATTCTGCCAGGAGGCCAGGGACGATGGGTGGGCGACGGGTGGGCGTCCCTCCCACTGTGGTGCAGGGAGGAGGGTGGGGGTTTCCTTCGACTGTCCCACTGAGTGAGGGAGGCCAGGCCAGCTGGTGCCCTTGGGAAGAGGCGGCTTGAGGAAGCCCCTCCCTGAGGGCTGACACCGACATGCAGGTGCCATTTCCCTGCCTAGAGCAGGCTCCAGGGAAGACTGGCATCACTCACCGGGTAATTACTGGTTTGGGTTCGATTTCCATTCAAAACAGTAATCCCAGCCTGAGCTGGGTGTCAGATCTGAAGGTTGATTATTAGTAACACTTATCAACAGCCTCTCAGCTTCAGGCAGTTACAGCTGATCTGCCATCCCTGCTCCCAGTGGTGCGAAGCCGCCAGCCTCTCCCCTGCCACCCCTCCGCCCTCCGTCCCCTTCTCCCCGCCCCTCCCCGCCCTCCCTCTCTCTTCCCCTTCCCTCCACAGCCAGCCTGAGGGAGGGCAGGAGGCGGGAGCCCCCCTCTGAGTTACTGTCACCACCCCCCCCATAGTGGGGGGCCGTGTGCATGCTAGGCACCTGTGCTCCCCAACAGCAACCTTCAAGTTGCACAGTCTTGTAAAATCTGCATTGGCTTCTGTCAGAACTGCCAGGAACTCATGTCTCCTGGCTCCCTGTCACATGACACCTTTCCAGCTGCCTCAGGCTCCCTCCTGCTCCTGACTCAGTCTGTCTTCCCCTCCAGGCCTGAGACTAGGGTAATGAGGCAGGTACAAAATTTAAGGAACCGCCAAAAAGCTCAGTAACCCAGATAAGTCATATGTTCATACGATAATTTTTAAAAAGCAAAAGAATGCAAAAACATCCCTAATGAACAAACCCAGAAATTTAGTAAAGACAGGCTGCAGGACGTGGCCTCCCTCGCCTCACCCTCATTCCAGCCCTGGAGGACCCTGTCTGTGTTTTAAAAATTGATATTTTATTGAAGATAATTTTGCATTCATTTTGATTTAAATATCATTTATCTTGATCACTGAGTTTTTTGGCACTTTGTTAGATTTTATATCTCAGGTGAATGCCTCATTCAACTCACCCTAGTTCTGGCCCTGCTCCCCACTTCCTGTTGGGCCCTGTATTCCCTTCAGTTCTCACTGTTTACTGCCTCAAGTTGGGGCTCAGCTTCTGTATGAACTGGGGCCCCACCCCAGGCTGTCCTCCCTGAATGCCCGTTCTCCACCCCATCCCTCTGGACCTGCTTCCTCCTCGGACACCTCCAAGAGGGTCTGCAGGTTGCCATGGTAACTACCCTGGTAATTGGAGGACAGAACACGCTGGGCTTGCTCCATTCCTATAATCATGCCCAGCCAGGGCGGGATAAGTACAGGCATGCCCGATAGAGTCCCTGATGCACGAATCTCAAAGGAAGCTGAGACATTGCTGGACGTGGATGGAGATGGAGGAAATTACATGTACCTGCATCCCTCCCGGGGAGAGGACAGCGTGTGGCTAATGGAAGACTGTGATGATCTGTGTGACAGGGAGGCGAATCGCTGACGTAGACATGGATGCTGGCTAAGCAGCCTTCTGCAGAGGGTAGGTCCGATTCGCTGAAGGGCTTTTGCTTTGCTGAGCAGGAGCTGACAGCTGAGGCACACGGGTCATGGGAGAATGCCCCCGCCCCTGTGCGCTGCCCCCTCCCTTAGCTGTGCTCAGGGTGTCTGAGGGTTGAATATTTCAGAAAGATCCATGTCGAAGGGGGTGCCCAGGATGCCAAGCCCTGTCTGGGACTTGCGGCATTGTCATGTCCAAGGCCCAGGCCTGGGCGGCTGGGCCGCTCTGTGCTCTGTGCCCAGAAGCCATCGCGGTGGGAGGCCCCGGCTTCTCAGGTGAGATGTGTTGGGAGCGCTCTGCCCCACAGCCTCCCTCTAAGGCCTCCCTAGCACCTGAGAGCCACACACTCCAGTCGCCCAGCCTGGCAGCAGGGCACCCAGTGCCTGCTCTGCCGCTGACGAGGCGGGTCCCCGCCCTGAGCCTCAGTGTCCTCTTCTGGGAAATATCAACAGTAGGGCCCTCCCTCGGAGGCCGTGCTCACCATGAAAGCAGCCACCGTGTAAAAGCGCTCTGACAGTGCCAAGCGCCGGCCGGCCAGAGCGTCACGTCTGCAGGGCTCTGGAGCACAGAACAAGAACCCAAGGGAGGTGTGCTTGGACTTGGTTTGAGCTGAAGTCATTGCCCACCACAGAGCCGGAGGGACCACCCAGCAGAGAGTGAGCCCTGAGGCTGCAGGTGTGCGCACAGAGGCACCTGCCCATCAGCTTCCTCCAGAGGGCTTCCTGCCAGGGAGGCAGACCCTTGAGGGATGCAGTTGATTCAGTGCCGAGATCCCCTGATTCCCTTTGCCCATCCTTCCCCCAGGGTGTCCTGTAGCTGAGCCCCACCCAGCCTCCAGGTGAGGATGGGCCTCCTTGGAGGCAGCTGGCTTCACCTGCAGTCGATAGGGCTTTTCCCGGGTTTAATGTGTGGACCAGTGTCCAAACCTGAGATCTTGGGCAGTACGGGGACCATGGAGTACGCTGTGCTTGAGAAGGTGGTGGTCTGAGTGTCGGCTTTGAGATGCCCTTTGACCCTGACTGGAAAGTTCCATGCAGCCCGCAGCAGGACAGAAGACACCTGAGAGTTTATGAGAGACAGAGGCGTGAGGTCCCCGGTCCCAGGCAGGCACACGCATACGGTTCCCCACCCGGGAGCTGCCGGCGTTGGAGCTCTGAGACTGTGTCGCAGTAGAGAGGACGGCAGACTGAGGCTGGGCGACCTGCTCTGACCTTCCTCCCTCTGATTTCCCACCTGTGTCATGAAGGGTGGGGTGAGATGCCCTTCCTAGCTGACAGTCTCAGCTGACCGTCTGTGGTTCTCTGCTTTCTGGAGGCCAGGGGCATTAACGGAATGGGCTGGGCTGTGCACCCTCCTCCCCAGCCGCTGACAGTCTCCCCACAAGTCTTTACCGGTCTGCTTGGTAAAGGCCTCCAGGGTCTAGTCGGAGTGGGGTCAGCCACGTCCAGTTAGGCATCATTTTCCCCTCAAATTTGAAACCGAATCCCAGAGTCCTGATTATTCTTCTAAGCACCCACTGAAGAGTGTGGACAGGGTGGACAAGAAGGGGGACGAAGTGGACTGGATGTAGGGAAGAGACAGGCGGAGGGGACGTGACCCAGACGTAGAGTGAGCGCCTGGTGGCAGGTGAGGCCGGAGGGCTGGCAGGACTTGGGCAGAGCACCGCAGCTAAGCTTCTGCCCTGAGGCGATGGGAGCGGCGGAGGGTTTAGGCAGGGTCCGAGTCATAATCAGATGGGCAGTTAGCACGCAGCTCGCTCTGGTACCAGCGGAAGGTGGATTTAGAGGAGCACGTTGGAGGCAGACACCATCCTGCTGCCCAAGATCTGGTTAGCAGACAGGGCTGCCCGACCACGGATGTGGGCCTAGCGAAGGGGGTGGTGCAGTTGAGAGCTTGGTAGGTGACTCCAGGAGGGTTTGATGGCTGTCTGCGTTGGCAGAGAAGGTGGACAAGAAAAGCGGGACGCTATGGTGGTGCCTGGGGGGCTGGTTGTCACTCACAGAGACAGAATGTATAAGATCAGTGCTCAGACTCACGGAAGCCCCAGCTGCGCACCTCAATGTGAAGTGCCGTGGACATCCAGGGCCATGTGTCCAGAGAGCACGTAGATGGAGGGGTCTAGCTTTTAGGAGAGGGATGGGCCCATGATGTAGCATGGAGATCCTTGATGTAAGGGTGTGGGAGTTGAAGCCCTGTGAGGGGATAAGATCACTCAGGTACTCTTTAGGTGGAGAGAGAGGACAAGAAACTGAGGACACAAACGAGGAAACCCTAGATCTCCCATCGCCCCTCAGCTGGACAAAGTGTGTGTCCCTCAGCACAGAGCCTGCTACGGAACCCTGCCCGGCCCAGGGCTGGCCACAGAGTGCCAGTGAATGCGGTCCTCTGGCTGAGGTCCTCCAGGTGGGGCCTTGATCCTCCGTGCATCTGGCTTTGCCTGGGTTGCTATGGTAACCACAGATGCAGGGATATACCCTCTCTGTGTCGCTGTGGAAATTAGCCGCTGGGTGTCCCTGAGTGGCACGGCTGCTTAGGCCTTGGGACTTAGTCTGGTCCTGAAGGGCCTAGGAGGGAGACTGTGACCGGCAGAGAGGGTTTCCATGTCCTGATGAATCCGTGTTAGTCTGACGATTGCCACGGTGATGGAGGAAGACACCCAATGGCTTGTGCTAGCTTCGGGACTGAGCCCAGTGAGACAAGGACCTGCACCAGCTCCAGGCTGTGTGTGTAGCCCGAACAGGACCGGCCCCCAAACTCTGCTCATCCTCTGGCTGCCATGGGGCCTAGGATCCCTTTGCTTTCTTTCTGGGTTTGCGCCCTTTTGCCAAGACAGGGATTTTGTTCCCAGGAGGCACTCCCCGGCCCATGGGATCTCAGCATTCAAAGCAACAAAGGAAACCTGGGCCCCTGAAACGGGGCCACCGAAGAGATCGGTAAGCACTCGACACCCCCACCTTTAGCCCATGGACCCCGCCTCACTCCACCCCTACCCCCCTAATGACCTCGCCCCTGAGCAGTCCCAAGGCCTCCCCTTCTCCATCGCCACAGGGGGTCCCGCCTCGCACACCTTCCAAAGCCTGGGCTGCCCACAGGTGAACGAGGAGGCTTTGCTCCTCCGCCTGCCCCGGACCTCGGGGGCTTTCTCCACACAGAGGGAGGCCTCTGCCCTTGGCAGCTCCGGCTCCTGCCCTCTGCCTCTCCGGTGGGCTCCTCCTCCCAGCCTCCACCCGCCCCTGCTTCATTCCCACAGCTCTGGTCACTACCGCCCTCATTCTGGGCTGCCTGCCTGCTGTCCTGGGCCCCACAGAGGGAGCACCCGACGGAAGTCCCTCCACCCTGATCCCACTTAACTCCCATCTGAAGCGGCTGAGACCGGGGCCCTGCAGGAGGCCTTGAGTGACCACGGTCTGGCCAGGCAAGGGGCAGGAATGCTGAGGTGAGGCAACACGGGCGTGGAGTCACCCCTGCTTTTCCTCCTCAGGAGAACAACCAGGAGGAAGTACTGGAAGGAAGGAAGGGAGATCGCTCGGTGAGCTGGCTGGGGAGAAGGGAGCTGGGAAAGGCCATCCGCAGGACGCTGTGCAGGGAGGTGGTGGGCAGGACGTGGGCGTCGTGGTGCCATGAACACCATGTGTGCTCGGGTGTGTGTGGAATGGGGTCCAAGGGAGGGTGTGACCCCTAACCAGAGTCTGCACTCACTGTGGCTGTCGTGGCCTTGGTTTGTTCCTGCTGGATCCTCCTGTGGCCCCTTTGCCCTGACTTCAGCCAGGTGATGCTCAGGCGAAGGCCCAGAGCCCTGGGCTCCAGTCCTGGGTCTCTCAGCCAGCCCTTCCCTGGACCACGGCAGTCCCACTTGCCCCACCGGCACCCCAGGCCTGCATTCTGCAGTCAGGAGATGGGTCTCACCCGGGACTCCTGGCGGGGACCTCATTTGCACTCTACTGATGGCAGGGTCCCTAGGATGTAGTTTTGGCCCAAAGAATGGGCAGAAACAGCTGCCCTGTGAGGGAGGGGGCTCAGCCCTGTGTACAGATGAGACAAGATGACGGGGTCCCCTCTCCACTGCACCATGGCTGCTGAGGGTCCCCAGCGCCTGTGGAATCTATCTGCCTTTCCAGGGACCAGGCCAGAGAAATAGGGGGCATCTCGGGCTCTGGTTTGCCCCCTCAGGGATGTTGGTCCTGGGTGTCTGGTGGGGTCTGTGATGAGGTGTCCTGAAAGGGAAGCTGTGTGCAGAGCCGTGGGTCTCAGGTATGGCCCCATGGCCACGTGTTCTCCTTTTCTATGCACAGCCTCATGGGAGGTGTGGTGTATCACGTGAGCAACTTCAGAGACTCTTGGGAAAGAGGAGGGGGAGGAGGAGGAGTGCAAGTGGGAGCCCCAGGTGGACGGCTCCTCCGCTGTCTGACTCCAACGAGGCTGGGAGACTGCAGCACATCTGTCTTCTGCAGCTGGTGCACCCACCACCCATACACGGTCAAGGTTGCAAGAATATTTGAGATCTCACATACAACCCCTCGTCTGACAGGAAAACCGAGGCCTCAGGGCAGGGTCACACTGCAAGTTCATGGCAGAGTCAGGACTAGGAAGTAGGCCCCCGGCCCCAGGCTCATTCTCTGCACTGCAGGCCAGAGAGCCAGCCTTGCTGTGTGGGGAGGAGGCGGGCCTTCCTGGGAGTGAGTGAGCGGTTCTTTGACGGTGGCCTGGCTTCATAGAGGCCCTGGGCATACTGTGGACGGTGCCTCTGCTGCTGACGGCTGGCTGGCAGGGACCCCTGGCCGGGCTGCGTGTCTGGGATGACTCCTTTCTGCCTCTCTTCCCGGGGCCCCCAACACCACTCTGCCCCTTCACGTGGAAAGGCTCTGCCAGTGTCCCTTAAAAACCGCGTAATTCAAGATGGCGCCAACGGTGTGCTGTTCGCCTGTGGTGGCCAGTCCTGTGTGGGCACGCAGGGCTGTCAGTGGTGGACCAGGGAGGCGAGAGGCCAGGCAGCCTCAGGGTTGAGAGCGGAGCTGTAGGGACAGATCTCCCCCGGCTGGGAAGAGCCACAGTTAACGGTGAGGTCAGATGGTTCAGCCACAGCTGTGAAGGGACCCAGCATTCCTTCTCTCCTCCGTGTTTTCATTGGCCCCACTGGCCCTTCCATTGCAACCCAGTGAAGAACCAAACCAACATACCTGGACTTCACAGCTCCCCTCTCTCCTACCCTTCTCAGCCCGACCCATTGACGTCCAAGTCAGTGATTATCTCCACGTCCTCACATCCTGCTGAGTCCTCAGTACCCTGCAGCCCGGCTTCTGCCTCCACGTCCCCACCACGCTTCTCATGCCCAGGTCTCCAGCGATTCTATCAAATCCGGCGGAAGCCTTTCGGTTCCTAGTTTACTTCTCAGCAGCATTCATCGAAGCCCAGTGCCCCTGCCTCTGGGCGCTCTCCTCCCTTGCGCTCCATGACCCCATGCTCTCCTTTCTGCCTGCCACGCTGATCATTGTGTCTGTTTCCTTCATGAGATTTTGTCCTCTTCACCCTGGACATGCCGAGGTGTCTCAGGATCCTGCCTGGTCTCTTTTTCTCCCTTCCACTTGTCTCTGGTGGTCTCATTCGTTACCATGGCATCAGCTTCCGTCTCTAAGACCTTTCTCCTTCATTTCATTGTTTCTTTTCAGTTCTGTCTTTTCTCCCCATGCTTAGGTATTGGAGCTCTGTGTTAGGTATGTAAACATTTAAGTTTGTATGTCCTATTAAAAACTTAACCCCTTCATCAATGTGAAATTCCTCCTTTATCTCTGGCACTGTGTCTTGTTCTTGAAGTCCAGTGGTCGGATATTAATAGAATCGTTCCAGCCTTCTGTTGATGAGTGTTTGGATGGCATAGCTCTTTCCATCCTTTTATTAATATCTCTGACTTCGTATTAAAGTGGGTTTCTTGCAAATAAGTAATTGCATCATTTTTGTTCAGTCTAACAAGTTTGGCATTTTAGTTGGAGTGTTCAGACCACTCACATTAAATATCAGGATGGTTGAGTTTGAATCCGCCATCTTGTTATTAGTATGCCATTTGTCCCGCTAGTTCTTTGTCTCCCTTTTCATCTTTACTTGCTTTTTTTGAGATTGGGTAATTTTTTTATGATGCCCTTTTATCTCCATTGTTAGCTTATTAGTTGAAACTTTTTTGATTATTTTTTATTTGTTTTTCTTAGTGATTGCTCTAGGATTTATAATATACATCTTCAGCTTGTCACAGTCCATCTTAAAATACTATTAAACCACTTCATGCATATAATAAGAACCATGCAACAGTAGCTTCCATTCCCCCTTCTTGTCTTTTGAGCTGTTATCTTCATGCATTTTGCTTGTACCTATGATATAACCCAATAATACGTTATTATGTTTGCTTTAAACAGTCATTTATTTTTGATTTTTAAAAACACTTTTATTGGGATGTAATTTATATACCATACAATTAACCTATTTATAGTGTGTAATTTAATGAGTTTTAAGTTGTGCAACCATCAATTTCAGAACATTTTTCTTTATCCCTCCCCCCAAAAAAAAACCTTCTCTCTACCTACCCCCAGCCATACACAACTAGTTTACTTTCTGTCTTTATAGACTTGCCTGTTATGGACATGTCTTATAAATAGAACTTACACTGTATAGTCTTTTGCGACTAGCTTCTTGCCTTAGTATAATGTTTCCAGGATTTAACTGTGTTGTAGCCTATACCATTTCTTTTCATTGCCAGATTCTATTCTACTGTTTGGCTATAAAAATTTTATTTTATTTATTCATCCATCAATTGATGGATATTTGGGTTGTTTCCACTTTTTAGCTATTATAAATGCTGCTGCTGTGAACATTGGTGGACATGTTTCATCTTTCTTGGGCATGTAGAAGTAGAGCTTCCGGGAAACTCTGCGCTCACCCTTTTGAGGAACTGCCACACTGTCCCCCAGAGTGGCTGCACCAGTGCACACTCAGTTCCTAGCGATGTTTGAGGATTCCAGCTTCTCCACTTCCTGGCCAATACCTGTTTCATCTGTGATTTAGATTGTAGCCATTTAGTGAGTGTGAGCTCATTGTGGTTTTGGCTTAAATTCCCCTGATATAATGACTAATGATGTGCCTCTAGGCCATTTGTATATCTTCTTTGGGAAAAAGTCTATTCAGATCCTTTGTGCATTTAAAAAAATGGGTTGTCTTTTTATTATTGGCTTGTAAACATTCTTTATATATTTTAAATACAAGTCCTTTATCAGGTAATGATTCGCAAATGCTTTATCCCATTCTTTGGGTTGTCTTTTCATTTTCTTGATGGTAAAACACGAAAGTTTTAAATTTTAATGTATCTGTTTTTTCTGTTGTTGCTTTGTGCTTTTGTACTAAGAAATTCTTGCTTAATCTAAAGTCACAAAGATTTATGCCTATATTTTCTTCTAAGAGTTTTATCATTTTAGCTCTTACATTTAAGTCTGATTAATTCTGAGTTAATTTTTGTATGGATCTGTTCTGTGAGGTAGTAGGTCCCAGGTCATTTTCATTTTGGATATTCTGTTGTCCCAGCACCATTCGCTGAGAAAACTGTTTTTCCCCTATCAAATAGTCTTGGCATCCTTGCCAAAATTCAGATGACTGTAAATGTAAGTCTATTTCTGGATTCTCAATTCTACATTGATTTGTGTCTGTCCTTATACCAACACCACACTGCCTTGATTACTGATTACTGTAGCTTTGTTGAAAGTTTCGAAGTCAGGAAATGTGAGCAGTCCAAATTTCTGCTTTTCAAGATTGTTTTGGCTATGCTGGCTCCCTTGAATTTCCATATGAATTTTATGACCAGCTTGTCAATTTCTGCAAAGAAACCAGCTGGTGTTCTGATAGGGATTGCATTGAATCTGTATATCAATTTGGGAAGTATTGTCACTTTAACAGAATTTAATCTTCTGATTCATTAAACACAGGATATTTATTTGTTTATTTAGGTTTTCTTTAATATCTTTCAAAGAAGTTTGTAGTTTTCAATGAACTATCTTACACTTATTTTCAAAACAGTTAATTCCTGCCCTGGCCAGTGTAGGCTTTGAATGAAATGTTTTACATAGTGTCTTATTTCAGATTTATAATTCTATCAAGTAGGTGTTAGCATCCCTGTGAATTGCTGTGATGTAGTTGAGCCTCAGGGCGGGTAAGCCCAAGGTCGAAGAGCTTTTACAGAGCAGGATCTGATCCCATCTTCTGTTTGATTCCACAGCTGTGCTCTTTCTTCTTCGTCTTTTTAAAATATATTTTTATTGATTTCAGAAAAGGGAAAAGAAGAGAGAGATTGAAACATCAATGATGAGAGAGAATTATTGATTGGCGGCCTCCTACAAGCCCCACAATGCAACCCGGGCATGTGCCCTGGCCCGGAATTGAACCTGTGACCTCCTGTTCATAGGTCTATGCTCAACTCTTGAGCCATGTTGGCTGGGCCATCTGTGCTCTTTCTTAAAGGCTTTGCCACTCCCTCTCCTGTTGTCTGGCTGAAGCAGGGCTACCATGGGCTTTCTAAGCTCTTGTTGCCCCAGGAAGCTCCCAAATCCCAGGGCATGGTCCTCATTTCACAACCTCGTCTGATGCGGACTCCCCGTGCCCCAGGCGGGTTTCCCCAGGCCCTGTCCACTGGGGGAAGTGGACGCTTGGCCAGTTCAGATACTGTGGTTCGGAGTCCCAGTACTTTAAACTTGAGGAGTACCATGTTGGACCCCATTCTAGATCAAGAAAATCAGAATCTCAGGGAGTATGGCCCAAGAATCTGAAGTGTTAAATAGCTCCCCAGTGACTCTAATGTCCAGACAGATTTGGGGGTCACTGACCCAGGCGCAGGAGAGCGGAAATGGATCCTCAGGAACAGAAGTGGTGGCCTCCTGCCCAGGCCAGTTTCACTGCACCGGTGAGAAGCACGGTGGCCTCCTGTGTGTGAACATATATTGTAAACTAAAATCACAAAAATTTAAGGCCACATGTTTACTGCAGTAAATTTGGAATACATGAAATAATACAGGAAAAATACGATAACCTATAATTCCAACACCCAGAGCTTACTCCTATTAACATTTCGATTTATTTTTCATTTTTTTGAAGTATGTATAGTGTACATAAATATGCACAAACTTTTTTTTGCACAATTTTCTTTAAGTGGAAGAAGCAGTGAGACTGAGAGCGGGCTACTCCACAGACAGAGCAGCCAAAAATGCACACATTTCAAGTGCACAGCAAATAATGAGTTTTCACAGCTGAACAGAGTCATGGTAACAAAACCCAGGCTAAGAGGCAGATATTGCCAACACCCTTTGACCCCCTTCTCCCTCCTGAAGAAGTTCTCCTGACTCCTAACGTCACAGATGAAGTTTGCCTTTGTTTGGCTTTTATATAAACGGGATAATTCATCATCTACTCCTCAAGTTTGGCTTATTTTACTCAGTGTTATATTTGTGAGGTTCGTCTGTGTTAGGCCTGTAGTCCTGTAGTTCATTGTTACTGTGTGGTGTTTAATTATGTGACTGCAGCACAATTTATGTATCTATTCTACCGTTGGTGGGCATTTGGGAAGTTGAAAGAACTTGGCAGTTATGACCAGGGCTGCTGTGCACATGATTGCACATGTGTATACATTTCTGTGGGGTATGTGCCTAGGAGTGCAATTGCTGAGTTTTATGTTCAGCCCCTGTAGATGCTACCAACGTTTTCCAAAAGGGTTCTCCCCATGCACGTTACCGGAAATATGAGTCCTGGTTGCTCCATATCCTCCCAAAACTTGGTCTTTTCTGTCTTTTCATTTTAGTGCCTTTGGGGAGCGTGTAGTGTATGGTTTTGTGGTTTTACTTTGCATTTCCCTGGTGAGTAATGAAGTTGAGCATCTTTTCCTTCATGCGTTTCTCTTTAATCTTTTCTTAAGAGCCCACTGTTGGTAACTTAATTTATTAAAAGAAAAAGAAAAGAAAAGAAAAAAACAAGTAAGGCCAAACCACAAAGCAAAAAACATGCGATAAAGAGAAAACAAAATTCCGCTAAATACTATGTTACTTTTCCCTTCAGTGAAGTCTGTCATCTTAAAAATAAGACCTTAAAGAAAATAATATGTTCTGTTGTTCTGTCCTTTAACTCTTCCTTCCTATGCTTTTCTCAACCGTTTAATTTTCACTTGCTCCACCAACAGCACTTGTGTCCATTGGGGATGTATTTTTGCAAACTTTGCATGAATATCCTTAACAAAAAAGCTGTTTTGACAAAGGAAAAGCTTGGACTCAGGGTGAGGCAGGAAGCCTCGGGGAGCTAATGCCCAGAGCTGGTTCCTGTTGCTCTTCTGGGAGCAGCAGGGAGCTGTGCAGAGTGGAGCGGATGGAGTAGTGAGCATGGTTGAGTAAATTCTAAGTTAGGTTGCATTGTGCTGTGTTGTTGCTGCAGAAAACTGTTGATTGAAAAAAAAATGGGTTTAAACTCTGTTTAGGTGCTATTTTTTTTGGGGGGGGGAGGGGTTAAATCTCAGGTGTTATCTGGAGAAAAGTTTGCAGTCTGAGTTTGTTCACAAGTGGTGATTGTATGTTGTTGGTATGTGCATATATCCTTTTCACAAAGTCACGTAGCATGTTTTTTCACCGAAAGTGTTCATGCAGCATAGTTTTCCACATCCTTAAATGTTATTACACAGATACTGTTTTTACTGGCTGTATAATAGTTCTTTTATGGACTTATTGAAACTCATTTAAATATTCGGTTTTATTTCAATAATTTCTAAGCTCTCAGTGATGGACATCTT
The DNA here is from genome assembly GCF_951640355.1 of Cnephaeus nilssonii. Lineage (NCBI taxonomy): Eukaryota > Metazoa > Chordata > Mammalia > Chiroptera > Vespertilionidae > Cnephaeus > Cnephaeus nilssonii. The sequence continues at coordinate 38,150,872 of NC_137084.1, read as the reverse complement.
TGTACATAAATCTCCAGGCTCACCTGATTACTTCCTTAGAATAGCTTCAGAGACATGAAATAAATGGCTCAAAAAGAATGACTATCATAAAGGTATCCATTAAAGGTCTTTGATCCATTCATATGACCATACTTCCTCCCAGCAAGACGGTCAGTCAGCTCTCTCCCCAGCATTTATGAAACGCCTCCTCAGTGCATGTTTGCCAACTTCACATTCACTTCAGTTGCAGCGTCTCTTGCCATTGAGATAAGACCGCTGTTTTTGACCTGCTGAACTCTGTATGGTTTCTGGATTTACAGATACACTTAGAAAAGCTCCCCTACTCCCTACACTTGATTAGAAAATCAGTCTCTAACACTTTCTGTTTGCAGTTTTCTTGTTTCCCTTTTCCTAATAAGTCCTTCATCCACTTGTTAACTGTACCTGTGTATGTGATCTGAGGCAGGCATATAACATTCACCCCTAAATGGGTAGCAAGTTGGTCTCCAAACCATGTAGCAGAGAGCACAACCTTTCTTCGCTGTTTTGCTCTTTATCATAAACCTGTTCCCTCTGCACTCACGGGCCTGTCTCCACATCGCATCAGTCGGTTTGGTCATTCCGGGCCAGTGCCACTGTTTACTGGTTAGTTCAGATACACAGTCAGGTTGATAGCTGATGTGGCAAGTGCTTTCTTATTTTTTTTTTTCTGTTATAAAATTTTCTTGGCTATCTTGGAAAATGGGCTGATTTTTCCAGATGAATTTTAGAATAAGTTTGTCCAGTTGAAAAAAAATATCTGACTGTACTTGTGATTAGAATAGTATCAAATCTCTAAATTAATTTGACGAAATTATAATACCATACAGAAAGAAAGGGTATTTGTATAGTTAATATTTCTAGTTTGCTTTAGTAGAGTTTTAATGTGTTTTTATGTATGTTTGAGACATTTCCTAGATACTGTATGTTATTTTTTCTGTTGCTTTGGTGAATAAGATGCTTGTGGCTATAGTTTAACTAGATGTTTCTGATATGTAGGAAAATTACTTAGAGTCGGTGAGTCAGAGCTGGAGTCAGTGTGTCAGAACTGAAAAGGTCGGGATGTCGTGTCACCATCACTGAGCCCTGGGGACACTGCGGCCAGAGGGTTGGGGGCTTGCCCCAGACCACAAGGTGAGCCATGGCCAAGCGGAGTCTGCAGCTCAGGCCTAAATGCCCAGCCCGTATCCACTGGAAACCCCCCAAGCTAGACAGAGAGAAGGGCTTGTTGTAGCTCATCATCCAGGAAGCCAACTTCTGTTGCCATGGAAGCCTGAAGGCAGTGTCTTCTGGGAGGACCAGGGTACAGAGTCCAGAGAGAACTGGCTGCACTGGAGTGGGGCCAGTCTAGGATGGCCTGTTTCTGCACGTGCCTCTGTGTGTGTGTGTGTGTGTGTGTGTGTGTGTGTGTGTGTGTGTGTGAGAGAGAGAGAGGGGGGGTGGAGGAAGGGAGAGAGAGAGAGAGGGAGGGAGGGAGGGAGGGGCAGGCGCGGGGCAGAGGGAGAGAGGATGCTTTCTAAATGAGGAGATGCTCACCCCTAAGGAGGCCTGGTCCATGCCTCTGGGTTACTGTGGGTGGTGTTAAGAAGGGATGTTGTGTGAGATGACTTTCCTGTGTCCATCAGGGCCATTCCAAAGCTGCTCTTGGACTTGGACAGAAGTGCTCCGGGCAGAAGTGCTGGCATCTGCCCACCACGGGCCCTGGAGCCCACGGGCATCTGCTGGACACCGACTTCTCCTCCCTCAGAGGATGGGGTGTCCACACAGACATTGGGGAGTGATGGGAGCAGAGACAGATGCCCCACTCCAGGACTCACCTCTGTTGCTGATGTGCCGGAAGGCAGGGAGTGCAGGATGGTGTCTGGGAGACAGGACAGGGCTGACCTTCAGGGGGAGCTGAGGGCTGGGACAGCCAGGGGCAGGGTGGGCCTCTGCCACAGCCTCAGTCTGGCAGGACCCAGGCGAAGGACACTCCCCGAAGTCCCGCGAGCAGCTGTGGGGTTTGCAGCTGAGAGCCCTCTCCCCCGGGACCCTGTGCCCTCTGATCCTCCCTGGGAGCCAGGAGAGCCTGACGGCATTCACTGCAGCCCGAGCAAGGCCCGCAGGCCCATGGAGCATCCCAAAGCAGGCGGGCATCTGGGTTGGAGGTGGGGTGCTGGGGAGAGCAGGGAGGAGGTGGGCTGCTGGAGCCACCTGCACCTAAGGCTGATCTGAGGGAAGCTTCCAAGGTGTTTAGCCACAGCCCTGACCCATCCCTTCCCAGGCCTTGTGTCCTCTCTGTGCCTCCGGCCAGGCCCTGAGCTCCAGGGAAGTGAGCTGTCACCCAGGGGAGCTCACTGCAGCTTTCCTGCCTCCTGCTGCCAGGACCCCCGCATGCTCCTGATCTAGGGCGTGGGCTTAGGGGGCTGGGGAGTGTCCTTTGTCTTGGAACATGGCAGCATGTGAGCTCTGTGTATGTTTGAGCACCCGTGGTATGCGAGTGTGGAGAGAAACAGATGACATGCGTGGTGAGTATGTGTATGTGCGGGGAGGGGAGGAGGTGTGTGTGGTGTGTCTAGAGTTGAGTGTGTGGTATATTGGGTGGGGATATGTGGTGGGTAGAATAAGGTGTCTGTTGACGTGTGAAGTGCTTTGAGTGGGGGTAATAGGTACTTGGTGGGGAGAATGCATGTATGAAGTATGTGAAGGAGTTTTGGGTAGGTATATATGTGTGAACATTATGGTATGGTGGTTCGGTATGTGGATAATGGCTGTGTATGAGATATAGTTGGAGGCTAAATATGTATGTGTATGCATGTGAGCTTGTCTGTGCATGGTCTAGAAGGGGCTGACCTGTGATTGTATGTGGTTTGGGAGGTGGAGGGCTATGTGCAGGTCAAAATATGTGCATGGTGTGTGTGAGGTAGTGTGTGTGTGAGTATGTTGGTGGAATGATGGAAGCGAACAGCGCATGAGTGTAGAGTGTGGGGGGAGAAGGGATAAGTGGGCATAGAACCCTCCCTACACTTAGGAGTCAGTGGTCATGACTTTTCTCCTCCACGTTGAGGAACCTGAGGCTCATGGGGGACACCAGCACCACCTCATTTCCGGCAGCTCACAGCCTAGATGCTGGAGGGTAGGGTGGTGGTGGGGGGACTGTCCCTCTGGTGCCCAGCAGGTCATGGTGGGTCAGGCTCAGTTCCTTAGGGTTCCTGCCCAGGAGCTGGCTCCCATAGGCTCCTGAGAATCAACTGCACAATGAAGGAACATTGCTGTGAGCCAGGTGTTAGACAGCCATTAGTAAGAATTAAATTGCTATGTTGTTGCTTGTCTAGACTTAAAAAGTGATGGGAAAATGTTACTAACGCAGATTGAATTTTAAAGTTTGTCATGTCTATAGCTGCTTCATGGGAATAGAACAAAGTATTAAAGACACATCCTTCCACTATTCAAAAACTACTAGCCAGCTCAGCAAAGAAGCCACTCAAGCCATGGATGGGCGAGGGAAGTTCTGACCTGTCTTGGTTGTTTCATCATCTTACCTGTTAAATGAAAATATCCACCAGCATTCAGATTGGAGCTACACTCGTTTGTCATGGTAACCCTAGGTTGGCTCCAGATAAAGAGTAAGAGGAAAATCGATGAGTGCATTGATTTCTGGGACAATCATTTGGCTCTGTGGAATTTTTAATTGTAAATTGTGTACTATACATCCTTTATATCAGCAAAATTTACAATAAACGTATGTATATATACATGCAGACAGTTTTTGGAGAGCCGGGTGTTAAACATCACTATTTAAAGCTCCCGGGCGGCCCCATGTTACCCTCACCCCAGCATGTCTCCTTCATTGTCCATGGGCTGAGGTTGGGGGCGGGAGCAGAGGCCCTGGGAGCAGCCTCCCAGATTTCCAGATAAGCGAGTCCTGGGCATGGGCATTGGGACTCACTCACCTGCTGCCCCCATTCATTCAGCACTCGCTACCTCAGGGGCTGAGGATTCACAGGGAAGGGGAAGACATGGTTCCTGCCTGCATGGAGCTCCCAGCCAAGAGGAGGCCACACCCAGTCACAGCCAGCCACTCCCTGGAACGTACAGGTGTTTCACCCAGAACGGTGCTGCTCAGCATTTAGTGCGCGGCACCCCTGGGTCTCTGTGGAAAATGCACGGGCTCTCTTTCAGTAGGTCTGGGCAGGGCCGTGACCGGGAGTCTGCAGTATGTCAGGGGGAGGTGAAGCAGGTGACCCTCAGGACACGCGTGGGGAAACATTGACCTGGGGAGAGGAGAGGGTGCGTGCAGGGGCAGGGAGATGAGGACGATGACGTTCTGTTGGGAGATCTGCAAGGAGACTTTCAGGCTGGCTGGAGCAAGCAGAGGCGGGCCGGCCTGCAGGGAGGGCAGCTCACGCAGCCTCGCAAGCCTCACGAGGGGTTTGAATTCTGTCCTGTGGAAGGAGGAGCCGTGGAAGGACCCTTGTTAGCAGACAAGTGATCTGTTCAGATTGGTGTTGAAAAGTGTGATGCTTGTGGAGCGGAGAGACGGGGAGGAGGCTGGAGAGACCGGAGACCTGACCCCGGATAGAGGGATTGGGGACAGAGAGGAGGGGGCTGATGGAGGGCGTCCCAGGGCCAGATGAAGGAGGGAGGAGTTAGGGTGGCATCTGGGTTTCTTTGTTTGTTTGTTTTTGTTTGGCTTGGTTTTGGCATCTGGGTTTCTGGGGCAATCGAGTGGATGGTGAGGCCATTTGTGTTGCCAGGAAACAGGAGGAAGAGCATGTCTGGAGTGAGATATGTTCGAGTTTGGAGCTGGTGAGTTAGGGGTGCTTCTGGAGGGGCCCAGAGGCCTTTGGGGCTCAGGAGAACCATCAGGAAGTGAGAGCCCATGGAGGACAGGTGGGGGAGCACGGGAGTGGAGCGGTCACCTGGGAGAACACAGCATGAGAAGAGTGTCAGAACATGGATCCAGCCATGAAGGGCCAAGAATGCCGGTGTCTGTCTTGGCCTCATTTCTGGAAAGGGTGGCCCAGCCGTGAGGTCCCTCCTTGCAGGAGAGGCAGGCAGTGGGCGGGAGAAGGTCGGAGGAGTTCAGAACCATGGACAGGGTGGCCGGCTGCCTTCCTCCAGGAGCTGGAGGCCATAGTGATTAGGAGTCATGGGGCCTTAGTTCTAGCTCCAGTCCTGGCTCTGCTACCAACTTGCTGTGTGACCTTTGGCAAATTACTGCCCACTCTGGGCCTCAGCTTCATCGTCTGCAAATGGGAAGGTTGTACCAGACCAGTGACTTTCAATGACATGTGGAGCCCCCGGGTCACCCAGAAATATCCCTAGGGAAGCTTGGGGAGAAGGGAAGAGGCTGAGGGGGTGGCTCTCCAGCCCTGCCCTACCTCAGCTTCATCCACAGCTGCTCCCTTTTCCTGTGTTGGGGTGCGCGGATCCCAAGTCTGTGAATCCTTGTCAACACAGACCCTGGTGGGGCCTGACGAGTAATAAAACACGACGAGGAAACCGAATATCCCCCTGCAGATACAGTGTGAGCCTCGCCACCCATTCCCCATGTAGTCCAGCTGTGGTTACACCCACGGTCCCATCGGACTCGGCTCTGCCTAGCTGCGGGCGATTTTAGCAGTTGGTGCAGCTCAGCTTGCTCCCTCCTCCTAGCAGGGTGGGGGAGGGGGACGCGGGGGGTCACCAGCCTCAGCCATCAGTGCACCCTGAGTGGGTCCATGTGCTGCTGACCCTTCCCTGTGGCTCCCAGGACACACGGTGTGAGGGCGAAGCCGCCGGCGGCCTCCCTGCTCCTTGATGTTCTCTGCCATTGTTTCTACAAAGACAGAGCAAGGGTTCTCCGAACAGGACGGAAACGTCAGGTTCTTCCCAAAGCCTGGGCTCCGTGACAGTGCCCACCGTGTGCTAGAGGCCTCAGCCCGTGCCCCGGCTGCCCCCACCTCCTCCCTCACCCAGGTTCCCCCAAACCCCAGGACAGTGGGGCATTATCAGTCAACCGGAGGCGACGCTGGGCCCAGACCAGCGAGGGGGAGGGTGGTGAGGGGAGGCCCCACGAGGGGACAGAATGCTTTTCCAGGGCCCTGACATGAAACATGAGGACCCTTCAATCTAGTGGCCTCTCAGCCCAAGAAGCCCGTGTGTGGCTCCCCTCCCTCAAGGCAGGGCCTCTGAGAGGCGCACACCCTCGCCCTGGGACCCTGCTCAGAGGGGCCAAAGGCCATGCTTGTTTGCCCCGTGCCCCTTCCATTCAAGCTTGTGTCCCAGATGCACTACCCTCTCAGGGGGTTGTCCTGCCCCTGCCCCACCCCCTAAGGCAGGCGTCCTCAAACAACGGCCCGCGGGCCACATGCGGGTGTTTTTGCCGTTTTGTTTTTTTACTTCAAAATAAGATATGTGCAGTGTGCATAGGAATTTGTTCATAGTTTTTTTTTAAACTATAGTCCGGCCCTCCAACGGTCTGAGGGACAGTGAACTGGCCCCCTGTTTAAAAAGTTTGAGGACCCCTGCCCTAAGGGATTCAGGCTCCCAGATCAGGCCCCCCTGGGCCCCAGGACTCCAACGTGAAGACAGGGCCTTTGAGAGCCCCAGGGCCCCCCAGGTCTCTGCTGCCAGGGGCCCAGTTTGGAGGAAGCTCTCGGAAGTGGCCCGTGTAGTAGATAGGGCTCAGAACAGCGCTCCAGGACCCCTCGGAGGGCCCCTCCTCCCCGTGCCCCCCCTGCTCTCTCCGTTCCCAGGACCATGGAGGCCACTTCACCCAGTGCCTCCTCGGCAGGGTGGTTGGATGGGGGCGGGGTGACGACTCTCGGTGTTTCCTGACAACAGGCTGGGGGACTCGAGCACCAATGTGAAGCTGAAGAGTGTCGTGGAGACAGGGGGCTGTGACACCAGGTCTGCCCCGGCCACGCCCGTGGCTGGGCTGTGGCCCTGGGCCTGGGGAGGGTCGCTGTTTGAGCGGAGGACGCAGCTCTATAAAATGACTCCGTAAGTATGCCCTCGGCAGGCGGGGCGCAGGCCCTCTGCTCCCCCCGGGACCCAGGCACAGGCCGGGAGCACCTGCAGCAGGTGACCTGCAGCTCTCATGGGGGACCCAGAGAGCTGGGAGGCTAGCGATGTCAGGGAGACAGGAGTGTTTGGGCCCAGGCAGAGGCTGGCTCGGGGCTTCTGGGGAACCAGGGAGCCCCAGTAATCTCAGGGGCCATTAAAGGGCCGGCCCTCATGCTCTAGGCCCCTGGGCTGGGGCCTTCCCTTGAGGGTCACGTGTGCATATACACATGTTAGGGGTTGTGGTCTCTTCCATGACGCGCTGACTGCAAGCTGGTGTTTGGCCCCAAATAAGAGCCCTCTGAATTCAGGAACCAGGAAGGGAGGCCGTGATTTCTTTGTGAGGCATCAAAGCCTTTAGAACAGTGATTTGCCTCAGGGAAACCTCTGGGAGAGTCCTAAAATGCACATTCCTGGGCCCTGCCCCTGTAGAGTCTGGGACGGAGCCCAGAAGTCTATTTTTTCAAACCTCCAGGTGGTTTTGATGGGAAGCGGTAGCTGAATGAGGAAACCATCTCTCTAGGGCCGTGGTCGGTAAACCAGCTCGCGAGCCACATGCGGCTCTTTGGCCCCTTGAGTGTGGCTCTTCCACAAAATAACACGGCCTGGGCGAGTCTATTTTGAAGAAGTGGCGTTAGAAGAAGTTTAAGTTTAAAAATTTGGCTCTCAAAAGAAATTTCAATCGTTGTCCTGTTGGTATTTGGCTCTGTTGGCTAATGAGTTTGCCGACCACTGCTCTAGGGGACACGGGCCCTGGGCCAGTCTTACTGTGGGCGTGTGGGAGCCCAGGCTTCTGCTCGCATTGGACACTCATACTTTGGTTCCTGAAGATGTCTGGTCGTCCAGGATTTTACGGGAGGGAATACCCAGCGTGCCCTCAGTAACCTCTTCCTGAGCCCATCAGAGAGTGCATGTTGCACAGGCCAGCCCTGGAGGGAGAAAGACACCGGGAGGAGGGGACAGAGCCTGAGGAGGAGGGGCTCCCGCATCCCAGCGTCTGTCTGGGGCCTCCCACCAGGCCCGTGGCTGAGCCCTGGGCACCTGGGTCTATACCAGCCTGGACACCACCCCCTTTCAGTCCTGCGGGCGAGCCTGGCTCCTTTTGCTCAGACATAAGGAGAATAGAGGTTAGAGACAGAACTTCATGGAAGGTGAGCATGCCCAAGGGTAGTTATGAAATTTCATCAACACCGTTCCTTTTTAACATTTCCAATGCCTTTTAAAAAAAGAAACCACTTAATTTAAAATGACCTCGAAAGCCCTCCTAATTACCAGGAAGATTACTGACTTCACTGAATCAACATAAAATAACCGACTGAACGTTGCCATGGTGAAGCTGGAGTCTGAGCTGGTCTGAGCTGGTTTATGTCCCGTCTGGCCTCCCCGGGATGCACATTCCTTGGGACCCCGCACACGTCCACGCCTCCCCAGGATGCACATTCCTCCGGACCCTGCACACGTCCACGCCTCCCCGGGATGCACATTCCTCCGGACCCTGCACACGTCCATGCCTCCCTGGGATGCACATTCCTCCGGACCCTGCACACATCCACGCCTCCCCAGGATGCACATTCCTCAGGACCCCGCACACATCCACGCCTCCCCAGGATGCACATTCCTCCGGACCCCGCACACGTCCACGCCTCCTGGCGCAAAGCATCGAGGTGCTCACACGACCCAGTTTGCTCGGTTAATCCCCAAGTGCTGAGCCTTTGGGCTCTTTCCAATTTCTTGCTATTATAAATATCACTGCTATGAATATCTCTGTACAAATTACTTGCTTAATATTTTACTGGGAAGCCTTCCCCAAGTGGAGTTACTAGGTCAAAGGGCATGAGCAGCGTTATGCTTTTTGTCACATATTACAAGACAGGTCTCCAGAAATAATGAACCCATTTACCACCACACCGATCATGCCTGGCTGTCCCCTCCGATGTGAAGGCTCGTTTTGCTTTGAGTTTTCCCATTTGGCCACGTTGGTCAGGAGCCGCGCTGGGAGCGGTCTTCACGGTGCGTTCCTGTCATGACTGGTGGAGCGGGGTGTTCTCTGAGGACCCTGCAGGGGATGTGCGGGCAGCGGGCACCCAGGGCCACCGTTCCACGTGCTCGGAGGCCGAGCGGCCAGTGTGTTTGACAGCAGCAGCACGGGTCCTGGGTGGAGACTGAGATGAAGGGGAGGGGGACGGGCTCTGTTGGGGGGCTGCATGGCCACCTGCCCGGCCGTGGGCCTCTCGGTGCCCAGGTCACCATGCTGTGCGATGGCCGTGGCATGGGGCTTGGCAGGATACTTGCCTGTTATCTGGATCTGGATGATGGGGGTGGGGGTGACGGGGTGGAAAGCTGCGCCAAGGGTCTGTCCACTGTGTGTCCAACCAGGGCTTTGGCGGTGGCTGGGTGAAGGCCGGGAAGTCTGGGCCCGCGTATCTTGGCTGGGGTTCAAGCGTGGGAGTTTGGGACAAGGAGTGTGTTGGGGGTACATTGACCCACGTCAGGGCCCAAGATGGTTGCCTGCACGTCATGTTAGGAGGGCTCAATGGTGATATCAGGGACTCAAGACAGAGGCAGTGAGGTTCGGGGGCATGAAACCCGGAGATGGAAACTTGGGGTCTCAGAATAGACCAGATGAAGGCAGTGGATAAGTCCGGACAGACATGGCTGGTGGGCACTGAAAACAAGTATAGGGCATGAGGTCAGCAGCCAGAGTCAATATCCAAGGACTCAGAAAACTTGAGGACAAAGAGACATGTTCAAGGTGTCCTGGGTAGGATGGAGCAATAGGGACATTGGTGTAACAGGGGGTCTTGGAGTCCCCATAGCAAGGGCCTGTCCAGTTGACGCAGGAACTGGGGAGGGGAGGACCCAGGATCAGAATATGGTAGAGACAGCAGGGCCCCATCTCTCAGAGGGGAATCGGCAAAGCTGGCCAGGGCCTCAGCATTGCAGCCTAGCACTGGATTCGGGCAGGACTCCTGTCCCCTCAGCCTCTCGTGGCAGCAGAGAGCTGGCCTGGCTCAGCAAGGTCCTCTGGGCTTTGGGCAGGAAGCAGATCCCCTTTCCCTGTCATCCCTGGCCTGCTGCTCGCGGGGCCGGGCTTGAGCAGGGCCGTGGCAGGTGGTCACGGACAGAGGAGACCTGGCAGGTGCCCCAGAACCTCTCCAATGGCAACTACACGGAGAAGTGGTTTGGTGCAGCAGAAGTGTGGACTTCAGGTTCAGGTAACCTGGTCTGGTCCTGGCACAATATGTTACCATGCAACCACAGTTTAACATCTCTGAGCCTCAGCTTTCCCTTCTGTAAAATGGGGATATTCATTATCGGGTGGTTGAGAAGATCAAATGGAAAAGAATACCTGGATGTGCTCAGCATAGATAGTAGTTGTTCAGCAAACGCCTCCTCCCGTATCTACTAGTAGAGCAGGTCGGTGTCTCTCGGTCCAGGTGGGCTTTCGCCCTAGACCTTGGGCGGGGAGTAGGGGACGCGGTGGCGGTGGAGAGGGGGCCGTGTGCTCTTTGGTAAATCCAGGAGCAGAGCTGGACCTCAGCTTCTGGTTAATCTGGCCCGGGGGTCGTGGTGAACTTAGCCAGGTGCATGTACAACCCGGGAAGCAGCAAGTGGATGGCTAATCCTAGCCAATTTCTGAGCCTCGGTTTCCTTAACTGAAAAATGGATATATTACCACCTCACTTCCAGAGTGCGTGAGGGCTAGCGATAAGTCGCGGAGAGCACTACCACTGCTCATGCACATCGTAGGAGGTCCATGCCTGTGTGACTGTGGTCTGTGTGGCTGCGGACACCCCTGTAAACCTTGGAATCATCTCACTGTGAGGGACTTCTCTCTGCGACCCAGGTGTGATGGACATGGAACAGAGCTCTGACTGTTTCCGTCTGTGACCAATCGTGTCATCCTAGAGCTGGCTGCGGAGGGGTGCCCAGCAGGAGGCTGCCCGAGGCCCCTGGGACCTGTGGGGGCTCCGGGGCATGGCCAGCAGCAGAATGGGCACATAGCAGTTCTCTCTCACACACAGGGTGTTCCTCGAGCGGCAAGTGCCAGCAGGTGGGCTCAGGCACTGGGCTGAGGTCTCACTGGGCACCCGCGGGCAGCCTTTCCCCTGTGGAGCGTTCCCTAAACCTCTGTCCAGCCTCAGATGCGGTGTCTGCTGCAGAGCCCTGCTGACCCCGGCCAGGCTCTGCTGCCCTCTGCCCTGAGCCCCGCAGCCCCGCACCTTCTCTCTGGCTGGGCTGGCTCCCCCTGCCTTTGCGGGTTGTTATGTCTGCATCCGTCCGTGTCCTCCACTGCCCCGTGATCTTCACAGGCCGGCGCCCTGTCATCTCCGGGTCCCAGTGACCGACCGGGCTGGGGGCAGACAAGTGACTCGGGCCAGCTGAAGTGACTCGGGCCGGCCGACCCTGTCGCTTGGTGATTGGGCAGGAAAGGTCAGAGTGATCTTTTAGTTCTCCGTCTAAATCTGCTGAAGCCAGCAATAGGGCCCGATCCCAGACCGTCGCACCCCCGGAGGGCTGAGTGGGAGGGCCCGGGGAGGTCATCCGCAGGAATTCTTTATCTCTGAAACAGGCTGAGCCCAGAAGAGGGAGACCCAGCCCAGGGTCCCTCCGCAGGAAGAAGTGACTAGAATGCCGAGCCCCGGCTTCTAGTTCAGGGTACCTTCTGCTTTGCTGACCTGACTGTCTAGTCCAGGGGTCCTCAAACTTTTTAAACAGGGGGCCAGTTCACTGTCCCTCAGACCGTTGGAGGGCCAGACTATAGTTTAAAAAAAAACTATGAACAAATTCCTATGCACACTGCACATATCTTATTTTGAAGTAAAAAACCCAAACGGCAAAAACACCCGCATGTGGCCCGCGGGCCGTAGTTTGAGGACGCCTGGTCTAGTCTTTGCTCCTTTTCTACATAAGACACCTACTGTAGTCGCCATGGTTACTTAGACTGAAAAGCAGTGCAGTCCCAGCTCTGGAACGTTTCCTTCTCCCGTACAGGTAACCACACGGGCGCTTTAGTTCCCACATTTGTCATCACAACTTTGCACACTCATTTTCTTATTTAGTACTTTTTGTAAATTAGCGTCTAAATGGAGCTTTTCTAGAGAACGGGGCATATTCCTGGGTTGCTTCCTTCCTTCCATTGAAGCTCATGTGACATCTGTGTCTGTCACTGTTTCAGTTGTCCCCTTATGATATAGTTTAATATCTAGGGGGACTGGTCCTCTTCTCATTAACCATCATTATGAGAATTTTCTTCACTTTTCTTATCTAGTCTCCTCCCTGCCTCCTTCCCCACACCCCCGCCAGATCATCTTTACCTGGGTTATATAGAGGAATGAAGGGCCGAGAAATAGTTTGTCCCAGGCTGCCCTAATCTTGGGCATCGACACAGATCAATTGGACACTTAACTCACGGCTCTGAACATGGAAAAGACACTTAAAAATTTGGGGTCAGTGAACAAGGGAAGGCAGTGGAGCATTTTAGGCAGCAGGTGCACTGGTTGGTTTGCATTATGGGAAGAATCACTCGCTGCCATGTGAGAACAGACAGCAGGGAGGCAGGAGGGAAAGGGGGCACAGATCATTATATAACAGCTCACTCACATCGCCTTACTGTGGGCCGGGCACTGCCGGAAGTGGTTTACATTTATATTAACTACCAGAGGCTCAGTGCACGAAATTTGTGCACTGGTAGGGTACCTAGCAGCTGGTGGGCGGCTGGCCGGGTACTCCCTCCCTTCCCCTGGCCGGTCCTGCCCCCTGGTTGAACTCCCGGAAGAACTCCCGGTCAAGTAGGGGGCGTTCCAGGGGACAGTTTGCATACTACACTTTTATTATATAGGATTGAGTCCCCAACTACACAAGGAATCCGTGGCAGAGCCTGGTTTGAAGCCCCAGACCTGGCTCCAGGGTGTACACTCTGAAGCACGCTAGCATGCCACCGGGGACGTAGCTTGGATGAGGGTGGTGGCGTTGGAGAGGGTGAGACAGGGACTGGTGGAAGAGATACCCAGGATTTAACAGCAACTGCACCTGGTGATGGATTAAACATTGGGGCCGGGAGGGGATCTCAAGGTGCCAGTTTTTCACATGTCTGTGGCGGTTTGGAGTTTCTCTGGGACTTGTCTGTTCACTTTTCCTTTGGGTGGTTCATTTATGCTTATCACCTCTACCCTATTTTTGTGGGAGGGAAGGAGGGAATTCAGATCACCTCCCAGTCCCTCCCATCTGTCTTCTGGTGTGTGGCTGGGTAAGGGGCGGGTCTCTGCTCATCATGCCTTTTGCTTGGGGGTGTGAGAGCCAGGTAAGCCTGGTCTAGGTGTTCTTAGCCCTCTTGGGGCAGTTGGGGTGGGAGGTGAGACACGGGTGTCCCTTCATGGAAATTGTCAGACGGGGCCCTTGATAATGGAATCTAGTGATATTGGGGGCCTTAGGCATGAACCCAACTCCCTCACCTCGTAGACAGATGCATTGAGGCCAAGAGGACTAAGTCAAGATTTGCCTGTGGTCATGTAGGAGGGCCTGGAACTCAGGTTTCCGGAAGTCCAGGACATGAACGCATCTTCGGATCAAGTGAGGATGTTAGCCTGTGACATCGGCAGGTTTCTGGTCGCCTGCCTGGTGGGGGACGGGTGGATGTTATACTGTATCAGAGCTAAGAGGTGGGGTGGGGAAAGTTAAGAGTAGGTTGGGTTGAGCCAGAGAAATGGGTACTGAGAGCTCACAAACAGCCAATGAGCTGAGATGTGAGTATAGGGAGCTGGCACCAAGTGCAGAGACCTGGGCCATCTTGGAGCATGTGGTCAAGAGACTGGGGCAGCCTTAGCTGGTTTGCTCAGTGGATAGAGCATCGGCCTGTGGATTGAAGGGTCTCAGGTTTGATTGTGGTCAAGGGCAAGTACCTCTGTTGTAGACTCAATCCCTGGCCCTGGTCTGGGTGCCTACAGGAGGCAACCAATCCATGTGTCTCTCTCACATTGATGTTTCTCTCTCTCTCTCTCTCTCTCTCTCTCTCTCTCTCTCTCTAAGACTGGGGCAGAGGAACGCACAGCACCTCCCAGGGCCCTGCCTGCTGGGGAATGGATACCTTAAAAGTCCATTCTGAGGACGGTGCAGCTTGCCCGTCTCCAGGGAGACCTCAGAAGTCCCGATGAATATGAAGGCTAGGTCAGGGCCATCTGGCTTCAATGTCCAGGTCTGAATTAAGGGCCACATCTCACTGAGCGGAGCCCCTGTCCCTAGGGCACCCACTCTTTGCTAGCCTCGGGGTGGCAGGATCAGGCAGGGAGACGTGGCAGGAAGGTGGGCTATGATGCGGACTGGGAATCGGGTAGAGAAGTCTGAAGCAGCCGGGAGATGGAGAAAGGCAGAGGTAGATACTGCCCCAGCCCCAGCCCCACCCACCAGCCCGGGTGTGATCTCACCCAAAGGCGTCTAAAAGGGGCTGCACATGGCCTGTCCCCCCCCCCCCCCCCCCCCCGCCGTGCAGGGTCGGAGGCACTCAGGGCCCTCTCCTCCCTCCTGGAGCCCAGGCAGGGCAGCCCCCAGGACTGCCTGTTCTCATTCTCAGCTGAGACGGGCCCAGGCCCCTGGCCACAGGCCTTGGCGGAGGCTGAGGAAATCCTTGCTGTTGTGACCACCCGCAGCGCTTACGCTTCCTTCTGGGTAATAGCTCCTCGGGGTCACTGTGAGCAGTCAATGCGATAATACATGTAACACTTAGCACAGCGCCGGCCTGCTCGAGGGCTTGGGAAGTGGGAGCTCTAATTACTGAATGTTGTCACATCTCTGTGGTCCTGTGGATTTGCGACACAGCATCACAGGTTCACGTTCGTTTTCTCAGTCCAGCCTCACACGCCCTGTGCAGTGGGGCAACACATGCATCGTTCCCACTTAACAGATGAGGAGACCGAGGCCAGCCCGGTGAGTGGTCCCTGGCCACCCAGTGAGTTAGCATCACAAAGATGACGGGAATTCCTACGTCCAGCATGTTCTCACTGCTCTGTGTTTCTTCTATAAAACGCAAGACTTGTACCCTTGTTTCAGGGTTGTGCAAACTATAATTAATCGTCTTCTCCTGTCTCCTCACTGCCCTGCTGTAAAGAGTCAAAATGTCAGAGAAATTTAGTTGCTGGAAGGTAGCCTTTGAGACCATCCCACCTGCTGATTTTCATGGGGCACAGAGAGGCAGTATACTCAAGGTCACACAGCACATTAGTAGTAGAGTCAGGCCTGGAATCTGGGTCTGGTGTTCTTTCCTCTGTACCTGCTGCCTATATAGGCCTTTGAACTTTTATCCCCACTTTAGAAATGGGAAAACGAAGCCCGTTTCACTCGAACCCCATAGCACCTCCTTTCAGGACATCGCTTCTTCCGTGAGCTGGTGGCCTTGGAGCTTGATCTTTATGAACCTTTCACAACAAAAGGAAGGGCCATGGAGTGAAAAGAGGGTGTTTGGGGATCGTAAACATTGCCAATAGTTTGAAATGTACTTCAGCGTCTGATTCCTCTTGTTAGAAAGCCTGGTTTTTGAATTCAGAGTAGGATTGTTTCAAAATGCATTTTCCATTTTAAAGAACCATGGTTTTCTTAGATGATGGGGCGGGGAAACAGGTCGAAAGTGCAGACTCATAGGCTTTCCGGAAAGGTTGCAGAATAAAATGTTCTTTGCTGGAGGACACAAAGGCAGTGGCTCTGTCTGACAAAGAAGAGGTCTCTGCTAGATAAACCCTGCATTAGGGACAAATGAGAGCTCTCTGCCCCTCTCCCTGATCAGCTTAATTCCTTGTTGCTTATCTGCAAATCCAATAACGCTGGCGAAACAACCCCCCCCCCCCCCCCCCCCCCGCTTGCCGGCTGCGCAGGGGCCCTGGGCACGCCTCCCCAGAGGCCTTGCCAATTTATATCCTCGGAGCCGGCACCCAGGAGGGCTGGGCTTAGAGGCCCTGTGGGGAAGGGGCAGGAGGGCATGGCTGGGGACAGTGGAAGCTTCCCCAGGACTGGCCACTGTGCTTCAGCTCTGGGACTTCCAGCCCCCAGCCTGGGCCGGCTGAGCAGATCCCCAGAGTGCAGCTGGCGAAGTGAGAGAGGGGCAGGTACGAAGGTTCCGCTCCCTTCCCACACTTCCCTGCCTTCCTCCGAGATAAATAACCTGGCTGGACAGTGAAGACGTCTTCTGTGCCCGATGCATTAGAGTGTGGCCAGCTGGTTGTCATCGTGGCAATATATCACGCCACGCTGGGTGACTAAGGGTGTTTCAACTGCATGGCTTTTAAAATCGTGTTTATTTGTTTACCAAATCTATTGTGTACCAATAGTACTTACTGTCTGTCTCCCCCACTGTGGTGTTGGGGATGTTGGGGTGCGCTGTTTAGGGGTCCCTGGGAGATCTCAGGAGCCAAAAGCTGGAGTTAAGAGGAGGCCTGAGCCCTGGAGGGAGGAACCAGCTGGAAAGGGAGGTGTGGTCCCCAGGGTGGCCTAGCCCAGTGGTCAGCAAACTCATTAGTCAACAGAGCCAAATATCAACAGTACAACGATTGAAATTTCTTTTGAGAGCCAAATTTTTTAAACTTAAACTTCTTCTAACACCACTTCTTCAAAATAGACTCGCCCAGGCCGTGGTATTTTGTGGAAGAGCCACACTCAAGGGGCCAAAGAGCCGCATGTGGCTCGTGAGCCGCAGTTTGCCGACCACGGGCCTAGCCGATCATTATGTAACAGCTCACACACAGAGTTGTCTGTGTCTTTCTCGCCCTTAGCAACTTTTTATGAGGCCGTTCACGTATGTGCCAGCGCGAGGAGCTTCTTTATAGGACTTTTCACTTCCCTACAATAGTGTGTCCCGTCTCATAAACCTGTTCCCTGACATTAAATTCCCCGTAGAGGATGCGAAGTGATCCACCCTGTGAACGTAGAATTACTGACTCAACCAAGTCCCACCTGCTAGACATTGTGCAGCCCCACTCCTGCCCGTTTCCCCCATTAGCAGTAAAGCTGCGATGACGGTCTCTGTGCATAACTTTTTTTCCATTGGCTATTTTCCGTGGCTAGATTTCCAGAACGGGAATTCCTGAGTCAAAGGCTGAGGCCACCATCCCGCGGCTTTCTCTGGAGGCCAGCAGTGAAGCCTGCGGGCTCCGGAACGCCCCTCTGCTGGGTTTCCATGTGAACGCTTTCACTTATTATTTGTGTGACTTCGAAGGTTATGTAACTTCCTGTTCTTCTTCTGTGAAATGGGGATAATAATACCTCACAGTGTTGTTGCGAGGATGAAGCGAGCGAAGCCACATGGAACTGCTTGGTTGGAGAGGTGACTCATGAGATGTCATCATCAAAGCAAACCTTATTTTTGTCTCCCACAGTCTCTTTAATGTTATACTATGCTCCCCCCCCCCCCCTCCTAAATCTAGATGAAATTGCAGGTAAGTCCCATGGCCTTCTTGGGCATTTCCAGGTAACCGAAAGTCATTCTGTCCATTGTCATTAAAAAACCTTTGAACTTCAGCAACAGAAACGCCTCTTGCCCATCACAGTGCTGCAGGCCCGCTGCCTGCAGGTACGGGTTGAGCTTGCAGCTCTGACCCTTTCCAAGGAGCAGGCGGGGAGGGGAAGAGGAGGGGAGAGGGCAGGAAAGTCCTTCCCTGACTGAGGAGCTGGTGTCACACTCTGGGTCTTTCTCTCATTGGGGTGCTCCTGTGGTTTCTTAGAGACCATTCCATCACTGGGGTGTCCCCCCAAGTACAGCTTCCTGGATGTGGGTAACCCTCTCTCCCCATAGCTTCATATGACACTATGGTTCCTTGCTCAGGCCCTGGGAAGCCTGGGCTCCTCCCCTCCCCCAGTGTCACCTCCCCCCACCAGGGCCCTCCTGGCAGGGATCTACGACAGTCACATCTGGGCCTCACGCTGGAACCTCCATTGGTCCTCAGGACAAGACCTCGTGTCCTTCGCCCCACGCCTGGGGGCACAGGCTGACCCTGAAGCAGCAGCACCCTCTTGGCCATCAGGGCAGCCAGCTGCCACCCACTCTTTGGATTTTCCAGGTGTGAATCAGATGCCCGTGCACTGTGGCCCTAAGACCGTTGTGGCCACATATTAAGCTTTCTTAGGGGGGGGGGTCTCCTTCAAGCACCTTCACCCCTTGGGGCTCACTGGTCCTTGGGGGCTCTCTCTAAAATTCCTCTTAAACCTCCACCAACCCTTTCTTCAGCCTCTTCCATTGTTCATGTACTAGAGGTGGGTGCTGGCTAACGGCATGGACCCAGGATTTCATGCCTCCTTTCTAAGTCCCAGTGGATGTTATCCCACCTCATTTTGGAGTGTGATGTCTATGAACTCAGAGCCGCCCTGGAGAGTCCCCCTGCATCATCCCATGCCCATGCTAGCTCTTATGAACCATAGAGAAGTGCCCAGCAAGGAGCATGCACCCGACAAATGACAGTCACGAGTGACCCAGTCTCATAGGCTCTGCGTTTGCATTCACATCAGCACCATTACATCCGGCTTGATCCCTGGTACCTTGTGTTAAGCTTTCCGAGTTTTATGTCTCCTTCAGACCACGGCTCATTCTTTTGAGATGTGGAGATTTTTATTTGCTATTATCTTCTGCAGTGATTTGGAAAATAGACAGATGTTTTTCATTCTACTAGTGCTTACCGTACATTTTCAAAGACATTGGTGAGTCTTATGTTATCGCACTGTAATCGTGTAAAAGGGCAATGGTCTTTGTATGTCCTACAGTTATTCATATTGTCTGGCCGCCCACACATATGCTGCCATATTGCCACGATGTCTGCCCAGCAGCTTTGAAAAGGCACTGACTGGGCTCTGGCTTAGGGCCCATCTAAGAGCTGGCTTATCTCTGTCCTGGACTTCCCTCAGAGCCAGCTAGCAGTTTTCAATACTTCCGGTCTTGTCTCCTCTCTCTTCCATTCTGCTCCTAATAATATCTTTCTAAAAGGGACATCTGAGCAGGTTACTCTTGACTTAGAACCCTTTAGTGGTCCCCAGTGGGCTAGAGGATAAAATCCAAGCTCCCGGCCTGGCTGGTGTTCAGGGGGCCATGTGCTCTGGCCCTCCCGGAAATTCCGAGGCCCCTCTCCTGCCCCACTCACCTACCTGCCGCCACACGGGTCTGCGCCTTGGTTTTCAAGTGCGTTGGTCACATAGACGCGTATCCCCGTGGTGTTGCTCATGGCATCCGCTCTGTCTAGAATGCCCTCTGGGCAAGAAGCCCAGCACAGCCGCTGGCCAGTCACAGAGTCGTGGTAACCGTTAAGCTTCCCTCTTCCTTCCTAATCCATCAAAATCCTAGTCATCCTTCAAGGCCCGATTCAGTTGTCAGCCTTTTTCATCCTAAGGAAGGGCTTGTTCTAACCTGACTTCCCGCCTTTGGTACCGTTGTCTGCCCGTCCTCTGTGTCCCTGGCCCCCAGCACTGTGTACGCCTGTATTGGAACCAGCACCTTGGCAGATAGCTCCCCAAGACTTGCAGGATTGAGCCTGACCCTGCCAAAGCCTTGCATGGACTTTTGAGCCCAGTCAGTCAATGTTTGATTGATTGGAATTGCCCTCCTCAGATTGCAAGTGTACAGCACCAAGCTCCTAGGTGCTTGGGACTTGGTGCCTAATCTGAATAGAAATTCATTTATTATTCATATCCTCTTGCTTCCAAAGTTGACTAGAGGTGGCCTAGACTCAATAAAACTGTTCAATTAGAAATTAGAAAATATAAGACTTTACATGGAAATAGCCAGTTTGCCAAAATGCTAACCTTCTTCCTTGGGTGAACTAGAGCTTGCACTGGGTTCCTCCGGCTGGGATGGCAGATGTGAGGTCTCCTTGGGGCTGCTTCAGTCCACAGGCATTCCTTCATCCCAGCCCTCCCCCCGCCTCACCTCCCGTCCCCCTCCCCCACCCAACCATGGCCGTGTTGAAAATGCCTAAGATGCTATGAGGAGAACTTAAATTCATGGCAAATACCTCATCCTTGTAGGATTTGGGCAGGTGGGAGTTTGGTTCTGCTGTGTAGCCACATTTCAATAGAGATAACCTTGTTCCTAGGGCTAAATTTGAAAAGCTTAGGCCCTCCCTCAAGGGCCACTGCATAGCACGGTTGTATTTTAACCATGGCCTAGTACAGTAGTTCTCACGTGGCTTCTGAAGTGGCTCTCTGATGGAAGCCAAGGGCATACACTTAAAATGTCAACCCGGGAGCCACTTGACAAGGAAAACCCATTGCCAGTTCTGAGTGCCATGTCATCTGGCCCTAGCGAAACTCCTGAGGCCCATCTCACATGCACCTTAGAATTCACAGAAGCACACACTTTTATCCTCCCCCTGCACACACATGAACACACTACCCAACAAATGCTCCTGTGCAGACCGGCTCAGCCTGCAGGGCCACCTCACACACACACTCACGCATACACTGGCACACAGCCCCTCTGGTTCCCACACGTCCCAGGCCCACAGCCTCCACAGGAGGAGACACACGGAGAGCTGTCTCATTTCTGCACCTCGCTCTGCCTCCGGATTTTGCTCCCTGAGGACAGAACCGAAAGTGTCTATTTAATAGATTCAATTACTTGGGGCTCCTGAGACCTTCCAGCGTGATTCTGATTGCTTTAAGGTGTCAGATAATTTGGGAATAAAGGGGAAGAGCCGTCTCAAGCTCCTGAACGGGAAGTCTAGGCTCCAGTCAGCTGCAGATTGCGGCGTTGGGAGGGTTCTTCTGGAGGACAGGCTGGCCTCTTGTCTCTGGGGGTCTCATCCAAGGATCCTGGCTCTTGGAGGACGGAACCCTTAGGTAGTGCTTTCCCATGCTGCCTTGACCTCTAGGGCAGGGACCAGTCCCTTTCTGCTGCCCTTCCTGGGAGTCCGACGGGGGTGAAAACAGAGGCCCAGGTCAAGTGTCCCAGCAGTCAGGCACAGCCCAGCTTTCTGCCCCTGCACCCCCCACTCCAGAGTGATTTATTTTGTCTGCTCTGTGTCCTCAGGGACAGTGATAGCTCTTAGAGGTTGATAAATAAACAGAGGTCACAGCCTTCGGAGCGCGTTGATGCTGTGCCAGACAGAGATGGATCTGAGGGTCCTGCTCCAGAGGACGGCTGTGTGCGTGCGCGAGCGTGAACTGAGTAGGCAGGAAGGAGGCTAAGGGCAAGGGCTCTGGACCCAGACCCCTGGTGTGGGAATCCTAGCGTCACACTTTGACCAGCTGTGTGACTCTGGGCAAGATCGTTGCCTTCTCTGTGCCTCAGTTTCTTCTGCTGTAAAATGGGTATGATGATAGCACCTTTCTCTTCGGGTGGTTGTGAGGATGAAATGAGTACCATATATACATACACCTAACACAGCTCCTGATGCTCAGCAAATGCTCCCAGTATCTTGGTTACCGTTTTGATAGAGGCAAGCCTGAAAGGCTGGGAGAGGTCTGGGTGGAGAGTCCTGGCTGTGAACTCAGGCAGAAGGACGGGGCCCTCCCTCAGCCAAGCTAGCAGCTCTCAGGCTTTCTCCCACTAGTCACACAGTCAGGGCAGCCTGGTGAGCACCAGAGGATCCCCACAGGGACACTGCTCTGGCATGGTCCGGGGTGGTGACGCTCATGTGTAGAGTGAGCAGGCCCCTCCCTGATCCCCTGGCTTCCAGCCAGCCCGCTCGCTGTGGGTTCTTTGCCCTCCACCTCAACACGCCACACCTTACTTTAAAGTTGGTACTAATCACAGCCAGGACTGCTCAGCACTCGGAGACTTTGAGATGATCTTCATTGGGAGGTTTTTGCTCCTTTTAAGTGGGGCCCTTAAAAAGTGCTCTGGAGGATGGAGACCCTGGCTGCATTTCAGCCCCGTCGCCCCCTAGCTTTGTGTCCTTGGGCATCATAGCATTCTTGAGGCTTTCTTTTCTGGGAATTAGAAGCACTTGCTGCTCAAGGCTATTGTGGAGATTAAATAATATAACTTTTAAGGGCCGGGAATGCATGGTATCCTTTCCTTGACTGTATTGCTTAGACAGGAAGGACTCCCCCCGCGGCGAGGAAACACCTCCTTTTCTAAAACCGAAGAAAGAAGCCATCCTGGGGGAAAGTGAGAACTCGAGAGGCGAGAGGCGGGAGGGGGGGGGGTGCGGGGTGGGGAGTGTGTGAAGCCACTGGGAGGGAGAAGGCCAGCCTCCAAGCTTAGGACCTGAAGGTTCCCGGGACCTCTTCTGGTGTCTGCTGCCATCATCCCCGACCTGCACAACCAGACCCCCCACCCCCACCCTGCAGTTCTCCCCCTCCCCCATCTGAGCTGCAGTTCCCCATGTGAAAATATAAGACTGAGCTCAGTTCTGAGCTCATCTGAGCTGCGGTTTCCCATCCCTTGTTGGAGATAGGTAGGTAGGTGTTGGGTTATCCGGGATTCACAGAGGAAGGACTGAGGCTTGGAGGTCCGGGGACCCGCCCAGCGGGTGGGCACGGGCGCCGGTGCGGTCACGTGTGCGGCGTGGAGCCTGGCCGCGCGGTTTCAGGAAGGGGGCTGGGACATTGAGGACGCGTGGCCGGCCTAGGGGTGGGGTCTCCGCCGGGCAGGGCGGGGCGAGGGAGGAGGGGAGGGCGCCGCAACCAGGCAGAGCTCGGACCTTCCGCGCCGGGAGCCCCCGTAGAGGCGCGGGGCGGGCGGCCCGCCTCTCCCCCTTCCACGGGCGCGCACGCCGCCCGCCCTCCCACGGCTGCCCCGCGCTCCGGGCTGTTTCTCCCGCCGCACCGCGCCCGCAGCCGCTCGGAGCCTGCGGCCGGGGCCCTGGCGTGCGGCGCGGGCCTCGGCGGGGCCCAGGGCCCCGGCCCGGGAGGATGCGGCCCGGGGCGGCCCGGGAGCTGAGCAGGGCCCCCGCGCCGACCCTCTGGGGCCCCGGCCTCCGGAGCCGCCGCCGCCGCCCCGCCCCCGACAGACATGACTTCCAAGCCGCATTCCGACTGGATTCCCTACAGGTACGTGGGCGCCGGTCCCCACCTTTTCTTTAACTCGGGGGCGCGGCCCACCTCTCTCCACCCCGGAGGGCACCGGGCAGGGTCGAGGGCGCCGGGCCCGAGGCTGGCTGGGGTCACCGGGCGGGGCGCGGGGCACCCTCCGCATCTAGCCCAGAACTAGGAGGTTGGAGGTGCTGGACCTTCCCACCCCAACTTTGGGGGCCCCGGCGGACTGAACCCGCCTGTCTTGCTCCGCCCCTTATCCTCCTGGGTTGCTGGAAGGGGCCAGTGCGCTGGGCCTACGTGGGCCTTACGGTCCATGTGGCCGCCTGGGGAGGGAGCGCGCGTTGCTGTGAGCCCCCTCCTAGGCCCCGCGCGCCGGCTCACTCGCCAACATGGCCTTGCGCGCACTCCCATCCGTCTGCAGGCGGCCTCTCGGGACGGCCGCGCTGGGTCAAAGTCGCTCCTGCTGGTCCATTCCCACACTCGAGGCGTGAATTCCTGGAGACAGTTATTCTGAACCAAGAGCCCAGGCGGCTCATATACGCATGCACCATGCAGCTCTCCACACACACACACACACACACACACACACACACACACGTGCAGTGCTACACATCTGTACATGTACATATGCTGTATTTGGAGAGTACCTGACACCTACTACTCATTCACAAGTACTACTCATATCTTTCAGTGGCTCACAGGTCCACTTGCTAACAGGTCTATTCCTGGACACACACCAACTCACAATACACAGAGCTGCCTTTACCTGCACAAGAGCACTCAAGAGCCCAGGCACACTCGGATAAGCACAGCCAGGCACATGGCCTGCCTCAGTGACAGCCGGGCTTCCCCACCTGTGTGGAGGCTGGGGTAGGGGAAGGTCTCTGGGGCTTCTCACAGGTGCAGGCCTTTCCCCCATCCACTCTACCCAATTCTCTCCATTACCACTGTAAAGCAGCTCATTGCCATGGTAGCGCCAGATCCTTGGCCACCCATTGGCTCCTCGGTTGCCATGGGCTACAGGCCTGTCTCTAGGCCTCCCCGAGAGGCATGTGTGTAAAAAGGGTCCCAGACTGCTAGGGTCCACTCTGTTCTTGCCCACTCAGGTGCACATGCCTGTGGGTGGTAGAAACAGGCCTTCAGGGTCCGCCTGGTAACACAGCCTGCTCTCAGGAAGGGACCTGATTCCAATCACCCATAGACTGTAATCTGACAGAGCTCTTCTGTGAGTCTGTCCAGACAGCATGCAACATGGAAACCAGCTGAAACCGCCCGAGGCTTTGTTAAAGCAGATCCTTCTGCAAACAAGCACCTGTCACTGGCTTGGGGATTCAGGGTTGCTTTTGAGAACTTGCTGTTGTCTCTAATCTCGACTCCTTTGGGGGCTTCATGGCTTTCCAGGTTAGAATTTGTGGTGCCCCTCTCACCAACACACAAGTCACCCATAGGGCTTCCTGCAGACACATGTAATCACACCTCAGAGTCTCACATAGACCAGGGAGATAGTCCTATCAGGGGACTGGGGCTGGGCTGACTCAAAAGAATGGCTGCTGCGTACAGGGCATCTAGGCTGGGGGCACAGGAGGTTCCTGGAGCATCCTGGCTGTCTTGACACCTGTGGGCTGACCTTGTAGAAGACAGTGCAGCCCCACAAAGTACCATTAACCTTTGCTTGCCACCCGGCAGAGGTGCCTGGATAGTTCCTGTGGGCCGAGTGGCCTCTGGTGTGGGCGTACCTGTATGGGGTGAACGTGGCGGGGTGTTGGCCACAGACACTTAGGCGGGAGGGAAGGGGCAGCACTTGTGGCTGTGGATGTGGTGATGTGTTCAGTGTCTGGCAAACTGGGGACCAGGCCTGCTCAAGGCGTAAGGAAGCCCTCCCAGGAGCCAAGGACCAAAGCAAGCGGTTTCACGGGTCTTAGAAAGAGCCCGCCTCAGACGGGGGAGGCTTAAGCCTGCCTCTGGGAAAGGGGGACCTAGGAATGTGGGGTTGTCTCTGGGAAGGACTCTGCTCATCAGCAGGTGCCCACGGCACTGGCATCATGCAAGGAGTGATTTGACACTTGCCCAGCCCAGGCCCAACCCCTGCCCCCATTCCTTTCTTGGCCTCACGCTCCACCTGGAGTACAGAGTCCTGTCCCCCTGGGAACCTAGCCCTGAGGAACAACTGGACACCCATGTGGCCTCGCCCTGCTTGCTGTCCCATTGCTCTGTCACCCCTGCCTTTTTGCTCTGCAACAGGGAGGGTAGGTGTAGAGGGCGGGCCATACTTAGAAGTTGCCAGAATCTCTTCTGTCCCACTGGGGTCTTTTTGAGCATGCACTGCGCCCGAGAAAGCATTGGCCTTGGGGTGCAGGCTTCCGGAACGGGAGACCTGGGCTGAGAGGAGGAGATGCACCTTGCCTCCTGCATTAATGGGCTGCTGACTGCAGCCACAGCCCCATGCCTGTGTGATCACAGAGAAAACGGGGGCAGAAGACAGGCCCGGCCGTTTACATGCAGGTGGGGGGGGGATGGGTGCGTGTGCTTGTGCTTTGGCGTGAGGTTTCCCTAACGGTTGCAGCATGTCAGCTGGAATGTGTCATTGGGTTTGGGGCCGAGAGGTCGATTGATTTCTTGTTAACTCTGCTGGAGATGGTTGCACCTGTGCCCCCTGGCCTGGCTCAGTTTCTCTGAAGCAGTGATAATCGCTGGCAATCTTCTTAAGGGCAATTGTGGCTCCGTGTATAATGCTCACGAATTAATCTCACATTCTGACTTAGAAGGAAGCTGTTTCGTTGGAAGTTTAACAATTGGAATGATTTGCCTTTCATTTTTTTCTATTACAGCTAATTCCATTCCTGCCATATCCTCTTCATCTCTGTTCTTGAGGAGTGTTAAATGCCCCTAGTTCACGGCCTTCTGTGAGTTGTAGGTGAGAGTCAGGAAGGACCTCGAGAGGTGGGCGTGAGAGAGCCTGTGAGTGAGAGAGCCCGACCTCAGTGTTGCCCGCGGCTGTTCCTCTCGTCAGGCCATGAACTCCTGGAGAGCAGGGGCCTCAGCTGGTGCTTGGCTGTGTGCCTGGCATGACCCGGCACAGACAAGATGCCCATGACTTTGAATCAAAGTGGCACCCCCAGGTAGCTTTTAGGACATTCCTGGCCCCATCCGATTGTCTGCTCACCCAGGGACACAGCCCACCCTCCACAGTGGGGCTTCCGGGAGTCTCTAGGTCACAGAACGAGGCTCTCAGGGTCCTTCCAGGCCACGGAGTCCTGTGTGGGTGCTCCCCGTGCATCCCCAGGAACGCCTTCCACCAGAGGCCGGCTGTGACCATCAGAAAGGTCTTCCTGGGGGTGAGCTTACGCGTGTCTCTGGTTCCCTTCCACGCGCCCTTGTTAGGATCCTCCACCCCTTCCTCACTCTGCTTTCCAGGGAGCAGAGTGACTCCTGGTGAAGCCAGCCTCCTGGCTCTTGCGCTTCTGCCTCTGGTGGAGCCCCAGTCCCCAGACGCTATGGCCCAGGGCCTCCCCTGGTGAGGCAGGAGGAGCAGCACCCGTGCTCCTAGGTCCACGGTGACTCTCTCCACTCCTTCCTCGGGCCCAGGCGGGGTGCCTTCTTGCTGCTCCTGGGGTGGAAGGAACAGAGGAAACACAAAGCAGATGGAGCTGACCAAGGGACAGGACCCTGTGGACGCCCTCAGCCTGGTCTCTGCCCTCCTCCAGTGTGGGTCCTGCAGCCGCAGGCGGTTCCCGGTGTGGCCTGTCAGCCTGGGCAGAGTGAGGCCATGAAGTCCTCCCTCTGGACCCCTCCCTCTGGACCCCTGCTTCTGTTGCAGCCCTTGAGCCCTCCTTGCCCCATGGATGGCCTTGACTCCCTGACCAGTCACCTCGAGACCTCTGTAAACAGAACCCCAAAGTCTTTCCCCAGCTGATGTCAAGCCCCGTGCTGCCTGAGTGGGCAAGACCTGGGTGTTGGCACCCACATAGGCGACTTGACCTGTCAGGTGTCTCCTTGTCTTTCTCTTTGCTAGCTTTTCAGAGTCTCCTGAATTCCTCCTGTCTTGGTGAGCCGTTTAGGACCTCTTCCATCTCTGTCAACTGTGAGGCCTGCCTTGTCGTCAGGTCATTGGTTAACATGCTAATAACCAAGAGAAGCAAGATGCTGGAAACCTCCTTTGACTCTGGCATGACCCAGAAACCTTTGAACGTTTGTCTAATTGGACTAGCGTGCCGCTTGCATCGCCTCTCCTCGCCCACACGTTATCGTCGGTTGCTGGTCCCTGCGATTCCATGTGGGTGCCTGGCTGTTCTGTCTTCCCGTTTGCCCAGTAGGCCCGAGGACCTGCACCCTGACTTGCTGGGAACTTGGGCTTGCCCCTAGTGGTCACTTGTCTTCTGCTACTCAACCCGCCGTCCAGCTGTTCAGTCAGTCCCTTCCACAGTCTTCCCTGAGGCCTGCGATGGCCCGCTGACCTGCAGACTACAGTTTCTTACCCCGGCCGGCCGAACATCAGGCTGCATTCACAGGCTTCCAGCCTCATAGCAGCCCCCCACATTCTTGTTCCTTCCTGATGGTCCTCCTTTGCATGCCGAGCATTGGAACCACCTGGGAGACTTGCTTACAAGAGAGAGTGAGGTGGGGTATTGAGCCTGGGCATCTTCCCCAGCAGTTCCGAATTACCAAGTCAGGGCTGATGAGCTAGCAGTTTTAATGCACCTGGCTGGTAAGTTAGGACGCCAGTGGCTGGAATGGAGACACCTCATGGCTGGAGGCTGGAAGGCTCGTGAGCAGCATGGTTCTTTCCCTTCTCGAACTGCCCGCCTCCCATTGTTCCCATCCCCACTGTTTCCACAATGTTCCGAGCAGCCCTAGGCCAGTGATTTTCAGTCGGTGTGCCACAAGAATTTTTAAAACATGCAATACCTGGCTATTTAGTCAGAGGCACTGACCTCCTTTCCCTTAGATCGGGGGTGGGGAATGTCTGGCCTGCTGACAGTACAAGGCCCGTGAAATCATCCGGTCTGGCCCTGCCAAGGCTAATGGGGTGAGTTAATTCAACGTTTGACCAAATATAAATAGCAGGCTAATTTTTAAGTTGATAATTTTGTATGGCCCTTGAACGGTATTATGACCCTTGGCAGAAAAAGGTTCCCCACCCCTGCCTTAGATTGTCAGCACAATAGCCATCCGGTGTGAATGAATAAAAATGATGCCTACCTCTTTAGTTAAATTGGCAAAAAAATGTATTTTTTGGCGTGTCACAGAATTTTAGTAATTAGCTTATGTGTGCCATGAGATGAAAAGGGCTGAAAGTTGCTGCCCTGGGCACTGGATGCCTGGATGAGCTGGGTGGCTGGGAGGGTGTCTAGCGTTGGGCACAGGGGTTGTAGCCGGGCACCTGGGTGGTCTTTTCTTCCCTTTTTCCCAGGCCACTGTGCCTGAGGGGGAAGGAGGAGGACAGGAAGGGGAGGGTGAAGTGGGCATGGAGAGTGGGTCTGTCCCTGGGTTGGCCGGGCCCCCAGGCCCCTGTCAGCTCAGGTGGATTAGCTGGAGCATGTGGGGTGAGTCTGAGCAGGGGCGAGAATGGCTTCCTAACGACGCTGGCCTGTCTGGATTCCCAGCCCGCAGGAGAAGTGCCCCGCACTCGCTTGTCCAGCCTGGTTCACTCAGGTATCTGTCTGACCTCTGGGCCAGCAGGGGATGCACACAGAGGCTGTCTGTCTCCCTGGCTGGTGCTTTCCTGGGCTCCCTGGTCTGGCCCCCAGCAGGAGGTGACCGGAATGAGGGAGCCACCAGGGTCAGCGGGAAGACCATGCACCAGGGCCCCGCCTCCCGGCCGAGTCTCCTGGCGGGGCTGCAGCTGGCAGCCTGGGCTTGGCAGTGATTCCATAATTGGAGCCTGAGTCATTAAAGAGCCATTACTGTCTCCTCTCATGGTTATCGTTCAGTGCGGCCTAGAACAGCGCCTGTCGGAAAGGGGGGCTGGCGTGTTGGTGGGAGAGGAAGGTGCCTAGGAGGTGCTGCAGTGAGCGATGAGCAGGCAGGGCCTTCCTGTGTGTGTTTGTTGGGGGGGCGGGGGGGAGGGAAGTGGAGGCTGGGCTGCGGAGGAGGTGACCGCAGCTTGGGTTCCGCTCTCCCTGGAGACAGCCCTGTTGTCATTGTTCCCAACAACACGCTGCTGTGCACCAGGGACAGGTGTGTGCTCCAGACACACGGGTGCCAGGCCGAGCTTGTGCCTGCGGGCGACTTTGCAGCCTCCTGGGATCCCCGCTGCACCAGGGCCCTGCTTCCCTCCCCCGCGGGCCCCTCCTGGGGCCTAGTGCAGGTGTGCGTCTGTCCGCCTGGGTGGTCTTGCTCAGCCAGCCGCACTCTTACCCTCCAGCACATGCTGTTCCCCCAGCTGCCGCCCACCCTGCGCGCCCTCCTCCCCACTGCCCCACCACCTGGGGGAAGTGAGGTGGCAGGCGGGCGGGCAGCTCTCTGGCACTTCCAGGACATCTGAGTTTCTGGAATTCTTTACAGGCCGAGCCCTTGTATGCATCCATCTTTCTCTGAAGGCTGGCGGTTAAGTCTGTTCTGTCTGTACCCTGACCTGGGGACCGTGTTATTAAGGGGTGCGGCTCTTTGTCATTATCCCCTATCCGGGAATCGGGTGGGGCAGAGGAAGAGGAGTAATGTTTTCATGGAAAGCAGCCTCCTTCCCTGGGTGTAACGTGTGGAAAGTCCACGGCAGCGGGGCAGTGACCTGTGGTAGGAACCCCCCCCCCCCCATGCACAGATAAGGACACGAGGGGGGCACTGGGCAGGGCGGGCACAAGGGCTGGAACCATCTTTTGTCAGTCGGGCAGCCCTGTGACCCAGCAGTTCGGCGGCGGCTTTGCTAATGTGAGCTCACCTCTCAGCTGGATGTCACCTTTTCTAAAGGAACCATGCACCACGGAAGTCATCTTCTTCCTGCTCGGCCAAACCCACTGCCCGGAATGTCCCAGAGGCATGCCCCTGGCCCTGCCCTGTGAAAGGGCAGGTGGCCTGCGTCACCCCAGGAAGCCATGACACTCCTGCTGCAGGAGGAGAGCCAGCGCCGCGTGGAGGTGACCCGGGCTCCTAGGCCACGAGCACAGGACTGGGACTGCAGGCCTCCCGGTGCGTGCCCGGCCCAGCGCTTGGCAAGCAGAGCCCAGTTGGATGTCGGGCCCGTTGCTCCTGTCAGCCAGCTGTCATGCAGACCCAGCCCTGGCAGTGGTGCCCGCGGCGGACACGGGGACAGTAGCGTTTGGACCTGCCCTTCTCGGGCAGTGTGTATGCAGGTGCCTTGCCCTGGTGTTACTCAGGGCGGTGATGGCAGGTGGAGAGACAGGTGGAAGAGTTGTAGCCCCTCAGGCCCCGCAGGGCCCCAGGCACCTTGCTCTCTCTAGTACCGCCCCTCTTTCTCCTGAAACCCTGCTGCCCTCCAGCCGTGGGGCGTGCCTTCTGTGCCGGGACACCCACCATCCCACCCGTTGGCGTTTAGAAGATGGTCCCCGCCTCTGGTCCCGGCAGTGCGCTCGGCAGTCCCAGTGCAGCTGTGTGCTGTGAGGCAGGTGGGCAGTTTCAGGAAGACAGGTCTGACTTAGAGGCATGTCTGTTGGGTTTTCTCCTGGGCTGTGGCAGCTGAGGTTTTGGCAAAGAAGGCTGGTCTGTGCACAGCCCCAGATCACAGTCGGGGCTCCGCCGAGTGCGTGTCAGTAGGTAGGATGCCGTCGGTTTAAGGTATGCAGAGCCCTCGTCAGTGTGGCCAGGGGGGTGGGTGGTGGGCTGGCTGTGGTCATGGACTTCCTGCCGCTCTCCGGCTGCCTCCCCAGCCCGCAGAGACACAAATAGTTTGGATGAGCGGAAGGGACAGTTCAGGTGAATGAGTATTTCAGCCAGAAGGGCTGCTACTGCTGTCAGGAGGAGTGGAAATGGCTTCACTTGTCTTTGGGGTGATTGGACCTCATCTTTCCCCCGTCCATGCACACTGCACTCACCCACACACAAGCACGCCCACCTCTTACACAGGTAGATGCACTTGCACATTTGACACCTCCCGGTGTTTGCACATGCGCGAGACATACTTATAGCCTCACACACGCAAACCTCATGCACTCAGACATGTAACTGGGCCAGGGTGGCTGGGGGTTCCCAGAGCTCAGCCCCTCAGGCTCCAACCCCACCCCATGCAGCTGGCCTGACCTTGGTTCTTACAGAATTGGGGGCATAGGTCCCATGTATGTGCCTTGGACTAGAAAGAAAATTAAGTGGTTTGAATTACCAGCTCGCTGCTGTGCTCTGCCTTCCTGGGAGGCAGGGCCAGTCTGTGAGACGACGCTGCCTGTCCTGACACCTCAAGGGTTCGATGCCCTGGTGCTGCCTGGCGCCACGTCTGTGGCCAGGGAAGGGCCAGTGGCTGGTTGCTGGGTCGTGTGTTGCTGTGCCCACCCAGCCCCAGCCCTGCCCTGCGGGACTGGGTGGTCACGTGGCCGCACGCTCCCTTGGCCTCAGGGGGCAGTGTCAGCACCGCCCTGCCACCCGGAGAGCCAGGAGCTTGCTTTGAACAGAGGGGAGAGGGTCTGCCCCAGGGCCCAGCTTTCCCCAGAAGGACCGAGAGGCAGGGGAAGGAGTGGTGAGATCCGAGAGGGGCCCGAGTGGGCAGGTCCCTGGTCCGAAGCCTGGCCTTGGGCCTGGCCTGTGCCCGATGCCTCTGGACAGGGCCCCTTGGAATGCAGTCAGGCCCTGCTCAGGCGCCCAAGGGAAAAGCCTCCTGTAGCTCCGGGCCCAGGATCCCAGCAGGAGCTGCGCTCCCAGAGCACAGGACTGTAGTGCAGGCCTTTTTGTCTCCAGCTGGTTTCCCCATAGTAGCCTCACCCTTCCTCTCAGCCGTGATGGGAGGGGTTTAAAGAACCCAGATGTGCTGGGTGGGCTCTGGGCCGTTCCCTGGCACCTCGTGGGCAGGCCCTGAACACCCCTCTCTCCCTCCGCAGTGTCTTAGATGATGAGGGCAGCAACCTGAGACAGCAGAAACTTGACCGGCAGGTGAGTGAGCCTGCGGCCGGGCGGAAGGGTGGGCACTCACCATCCTGGCTGCCCCCTCCTGGGTGATCCTGACTGGTGGGGAGCCCTCCTCCCCCTCAGAGCAGCTCTCTCCTTTACCAGCTCAGCATTAGCACTGACCCGTACACGGGGCTTCTGCCACGCAGGCCACTGGGGGGCTGTGGTCCTGCCAGGACAGCTTCCTGGGCTGAGTTTTGCCTCCTTTTCCTGGACCCCAAGTTTTGAGGCACCAAGGACACGAGGCCTTGGCCCAGAGTGGGCTTTGGCCCCCACTGCGATCCCTAGAAGCAAGCTGAGCAAGAGGGCCTACTCTGCTCCCAGGCTGGGAGCCCTCCCTCGGGTGGAGGCGGTGGGCTGCCCCCTCCAGCCTGGTGACCCCTGTGCCTGTCCGGTGCCTCTGCAGCGGGCCCTGCTGGAGCAGAAGCAGAAGAAGAAGCGCCAGGAGCCGCTGATGGTGCAGGCCAACGCCGACGGGCGGCCTCGAAGCCGGCGGGCCCGGCAGTCGGAGGAGCAGGCCCCCCTGGTAGAGTCCTACCTCAGCAGCAGTGGCAGCACCAGCTACCAAGGTACACCCTGCCCTTGGGATGGACAGCCAGCCCGGGAGGCTCCACACCCCTCGGCGACTTCTGCTAACCTGAGGGGCCAGGGTCCTCTGTCAGGGTGTGTCCAGGCTGAGCGGGCCCCCCAGCCCGAGCCGACAGCTGAGTGGGGCCGGTGGAGGGAGGCTGGGACCTGGAACCTTGGGCTCCCGGCTCAGGTGCTGGAGCCAGAAGCTAAAACTTTATTGTCCAGGTTTCTGATCAGGAGAATTTCACCGAGACCAGGAGGCAGTTCCTAGGAGCAGAAGGTCTGCTCCCCACCGCTGTTCTGCCTCCTGGAGGAATCCGCCTCAGCAACCCACACCAGCCAGTGTCTCCTGCGGGACACCCATTGCCTCCCCTCCCCGGGCTCCCTGCGCCGCCGTCATCCTGGCTTCTGACCTGCAGGTCTCGCACAGGCCATGGTGACTAGCAGCCTCCAGCTCTCCCATCTTGGCACTCTGCTGGTCGGCAGAGCTCATCCTGGGGTGCGGGAGGGGTGGCTCCATTGCCTCCCTGAGCTCAGGACCCACCTGTAGGCTAGGGGAACCGAGTGCCCCAGGCTGAGCAGAGGGTTGGTCTCTCTGATCCCTAAGGAGGGACTCAGATGCAGTCCCACTGCCCCCTGCTGGCTGGTGCAGGTAATCCCAGTGCCTTCTCTGTCAGATGGTGGCTCTGCAAAGGTGGCATCTGGCTTTTGCAGTCGGAAGGAACCGTAGCCACCATGGCGCTCCCCTCCTCTGCGGCTCCCTCGGGTCCTGCAGCGCCAGCCACTCCGAGCTCCTGTAGTGGCCTCGGCTCAGGGCTGACCTTTCTCATCGGACTGTTGGGCCCTCTCCACGGCCCGGCACACAGTGTCTCAGGGTCTGAGCACACTGGGTCCCCTTCTCTGTGTCTTGGAGGGCAGCACCTAGTGCCCAGTCTTGGCACAGCACCCTGGACAAGCTCCGTGCCCTCCGTGTGCCCTCGTCCCACTGAGGAAACCCACTCATACTTGATAATCAAGGCACTTGCTAGTGGCTAAGCATGGTGCTGGGTGCTCTACCTGTGTCACCTCATTTATTCTTTACAGCAGCTCATCATCCCCACGTGGTCAGTAAGCATTTGGACTCCCAGGGGGTCACCGACGTGCCCGTGGCACATTGCTGTGAGCATCGGGACGAGGCTTTGCACCCAGGCCTGTCGGACTCCACACGGCCTTGCCACCATGTGGGTTACCTTCCTGACAGGGAGGTCTATCCGTGATTTCCCTGCATTGGCTTCCGTTCAGCACCCAGGGCCACAGCTGGTATGGCGGCACTCCACCGAAGAGGCCCTGCACAGGACGGGACAGGGACCTCAGCCCACGCCGCTGCCTGGGACAGCCAGCTCCGGCTGCTCCACGCACCCGGCCCCAGCCCCACCCTTCCCTGACAGCCCCTCCTCGCACTTGCTCCGTGAGCACTGTCCCGAGTGGCAGTGGTGCCCTGCAGGGAAGGCACCTGCTGCGGTGGGTCAGCCTGGCGCCTGACCGTTCGAGGCTGCACTTGGGATGGGAGCCTGCTCCTGGGACTTCAGGCCCTGCCAGTTTGGGCCGCAGGCCAACGCCTGAGGCTGTGAGAGAGTCTTACAAGTCACCGATGCGCAGTCGCGTTGGCAGGTGCCTCTTGAGCACGGAGCTGTGTACCAGGCCTGCAGGAGGGGCCAGCCTCAGAAGGCAGTTTCTGGTCATGCCACTCCCTGCTCACCTGTGACTGAGCAAGTCACTGACCTTCTGGGTTTGCCTCCTGTCGGGGAGGAAAATTCTCTCCAGACTTGGAACATTGAAGCAGCCGTCGTGCTTCGAGGTCCATCGTGAGGGTCCAGGCCAGGCTGGGTCCTGCTGCTTCTCCTGCTGGGCTCTGAGGCGGACCCAGCCCCAGAGGGCTGCTGCCCCTGTGGCGGGCTGGCCTGGGATTGGTGTTCCCTGGAGCGCCCCAGCCCTCCCCGCAGCACTAGCTTTCTCCTGCTCTGCCTCCTGCTGGCTCTTGGTGTTAAATACAAGGGGAGTTTCACCAACATGAGGGCCCGGGACCTGATTACAGGTCCCAGGTGTCTTGCAGCCCCCCTGGCCCAGGCCCAGCTTCACTGGGACCCTGGCTGCTCCACGCCCAGGACCTCTGTCCCCAGAACTGTGATCTATTCATCCGATTCTTAAGTATTTATTTTGAGGGCCTACTTTGTGTCAGCTTCCAGATTAGAGCTGGCAACCCGGGGTGAGCACAAGCGGGTGTGGCCACTGTTCCCTCCTGGACCTGACGGCCTGAGAGGGAGAGAGTTAAGCAGGTGGTCACAGGTGTGTCTGTGGGGAGCTCTGTGCGTGAGTGGCAGACCCCGCTCCCAGGGGAGGTCAGGGAGGCTGCCGAGGAGCTGGAATCTGCAGGAGGAGTGGGAGTGAGCGGACGGGGGGGGGGGGGGGGGCGGGGAGAGGGTGCATTGGGAGGCAGTGGGACAGCGAGGGCGAGGCCCCTGTGGCCGGAGGGAGTCAGGTGCACAAAGAGCACGGTGTGACTGGGACCTGGGCCTGGGAAGTGAGGAGTGTGCGGTTCGGCCAAGGCCACGGCGAGGGAGATGGAGGACCAGACTTGCAGGAGAACGTTGGTCTTCATAAGAGCAATGAGAAGCGGTTCTGGGACTTGGAGCAACTAGGGTTCTATGTGGAGAACTTGGAGGCCACCAGCTGGGACCCGCCCGAGGCCTCTGTGCCGCTCCTGGTGTTCCGGATGTCTCTCCTCCCTCAGGGCGCTCTGCACCCCAGGCCACCATGGGCTCGGCCCCTCAGGGCAGGGCAGGGCAGGGTCCCTGAGCATGGCCCCAGTTGTGGTCTCTTCCAAGAGATGCAGCCTTTTCTGTCTTCATCCACCTTATCCCATACACGCTCCCGCCCCTGCCCTGCCCCAGCTCGAACAGTTGGCTGGCCCGGAGC
Source organism: Cnephaeus nilssonii (assembly GCF_951640355.1). Taxonomy (NCBI): domain Eukaryota; kingdom Metazoa; phylum Chordata; class Mammalia; order Chiroptera; family Vespertilionidae; genus Cnephaeus; species Cnephaeus nilssonii. Next base: position 38,115,307 of record NC_137084.1, on the reverse strand, counting down.
TTGGAACGCTCCTTGGTTGGTCATGGTGTGGGCAGGCTGGGATGCCACCTCCCTGTCCCGGGCCCCTGGGCCTGGTAGAGATGGGTGGTGCGGAGGCCCTGCCGGGTTGGGGAGGCTGGAGAACGTGCTGGGAAGTGTGAGTCGGAGCTCTGGTCTCACCCAGGGCCCGTGTGTGTGTCTCTCTCTCTCTCTCTCTCTCTGTCTCTGTCTCTGTCTCTGTCTCGGGCCCTCTCCTAACAGTTCAAGAGACCGACCAACTTGCCAGTGTGCAGCTGGGAGCTGCCCGCCCAACAGCACCAGCCTCAGCCAAGAGAACCAAGGCAGCGGCCGCCGCAGGGGGCCAGGGCGGGGCCTCGAAGAAGGGGAAGAAGGGGAAGCACAAAGGTTGGCTTGCCCCCTGACCCCCCGCTGGAGGGCTGGGAGGCTTATCTTCCCCACCTGGCGGCCAGGGACGGGGTGGGAGGCCCGGGGAAGGCACCAAATGGCACTCAGAGGCCCCATCTAGCTCACGGGGCACCTGGGCTGGCCTGGGGGTGAGGACAGGCCCTCCATACTGCTAAGAAGGGAAGTCCAGCTCAGCTGTGGCCCCCGAAGCCCCTCCCCTGCCCTGCCCAGCCTGAGCCCTCTGCCTCCATCCCGAGCCAGGACACTGTCCCGTGGGGCTTGCAGCCTCCCAGTCACCCTGGGCCTCTGCACCTCCCCGGGCTCAGCGCCACCCTCAGGCCCACAGACCAGTCCCCCTGCTCCTCTCTCCAAAGGTCCCCAGGGATCGGTACGCTGGCCCCTGCCCCGAGTCCGGTTTCTGTGGGCTGGACACCTTGTCTCCTCAGCCACGTGTGTGCCCAGTGGTTTCCAGGCCTCTGGTCGTGGTGGGACGGTGGGGGCCAGGCCTCGCTCAGTCACCGAAGCTATGGCAGCTGGGGAGGAAGGGGACATGGGATGGGAGAGCCTCCGTGTGGGAAGGCGCGTGTGCCAGCCGCAGCCTTTTCGAAGGGCCCGTGTGCTTTTGCTGAGTGGGAGCTGACGGTGTGTCTGTGAGAGAAGGAAGTCAGCGCTGATGGCTCGTAGCTGCCACGTCCGTGAGCGCGTGAGGGCCTCGTGTGGTGTGGATGGTCCTTGTTCTCTGTTGAGTCTTCTTCACTGTGAGCTGGCTTTGTCGGCAGCTGCCGTCTGCCTAGGGATGTGAGGCGTTTCAAACCAACCCTCAGCAACTAATTCTGGGGACAGCGGAAGTGACAGAACCCGTGCCCCTTCAGAGCTTACCGAGCATTAAGAGGCCGACAGCAATCATTAGTTTTTTAAAAGTCAGTTTTGCAAGTAAAGTTCTGCAGAGGGTCCCCCCCACTCAGCCCTCGCCCTCTTCATGGACGTCTGTGGGTCCAGCTCTCCTCCGCCCCCCCCCCCCCGCCCCCCGGGACTCAGAAGTGTCCCTGGCCTGCAGGCGCCGGCGGGCCAGCGGCTCTGGCAGAAGACGAGTCTGGGGCGCGAGGCCCAGTGCAGATCCTGACTGTGGGCCGGTTGGACCACGCCCAGGACGCAGGGGCGACAGCAGCTGGTGGGGGCACTCAGCCCAGCGGGCAGGACCTCCGTGCCACGATGCAGAGGAAGGGTGAGCCCCGTGGGGGTCCAGTGACACCCCCAAAGCTCAGTCCCAGGTTCTCAGATGCACCCTTCTTGGGGAGCATGACCCTCCTGTGTCTCTTCCAGCCCCTCCCAAACCCTGGTGCGAGTGAGGCACAGGAGACCGATGGAACACGTGGGCAGGGGCCCCTAATGAGGCCACGTTCAGAGAAGTATGAACCAGGGTAACCAGCCAACCCACAGCCCAGCCCTGTCTCCCCCACTCCTGTCACCTGCCCCCAAGGAGGCCCTGGCTTTGGGGACAGTTTCCGCTCCCTTTGGTCCCTTTGAAAGCTGCTTTTGTAAAATGTTCCCTGTCTGCTGAGCGAGAGCAGGGCCGGGATGCTGAGAGGCAGGGCAGGTCCTGGAAACCTGCCAGGGTAGCTTCCCCACTGGGAGCCCTGCCCAGGGAGCCCCTGGTCGGCGGGGGTGGGGGGGGCGAGGGAAGCCCAGCAGTGCCCCACATTCATGGAATCAGAAGGAGGTGGAGAGGGCGTTGGGTGGGGAGAGGCACACAGACGGGACCTGCCGCAGGCTGGGAGGGGAGGAGTCCGCCCTGCGCTTCCGCCAAGGCCTCGGGAAGCCTGGGGCCAGAGGAGGCTCCAGCACAGGGTCAGCCGTCAGGCCTGGCTGCACAGGAGGAGGCATTGCGGGTGCTGGAGAGGAGGGGGTCAGAGGGACTGACCTGAGGCTTGGAGTGGGGGCACAGACCCCAACAATCATGGCCAGTCCCAGCATGTACCTGAGAGTGTGCCCTTGTGTGTATCGGGACATCTGTGGGCATTGTGTGAATGTGTGTGCACCTAAGGCCTGGGGTGTGTGCATGCAGGTATGGATGACGCGGTACCTGTGAACAGGTGTCTGTCTGGGTGTGTGTGTGACCACGCCTCCCACCTGCTCCTTTCTGGGTGTGTGTGTGTGTGACCACGCCTCCCACCTGCTCCTGCCTGGGTGTATGTGTGTGTGACCACGCCTCCCACCTGCTCCTGCCTGGGTGTGTGTGTGTGTGACCACGCCTCCCACCTGCTCCTGCCTGGGTGTGTGTGTGTGTGTGTGTGTGTGTGTGAGTGACCACGCCTCCCACCTGCTCCTGCCTGGGTGTGTGTGTGTGTGTGTGTGACCATGCCTCCCACCTGCTCCTGCCTGGGTGTGTATGTGACCACGCCTCCCACCTGCTCCTGCCTGGGTGTGTGTGTGTGTGACCACGCCTCCCACCTGCTCCTGCCTGGGTGTGTGTGTGTGTGTGTGTGTGTGTGACCACGCCTCCCACCTGCTCCTGCCTGGGTGTGTGTGTGTGTGTGTGTGACCATGCCTCCCACCTGCTCCTGCCTGGGTGTGTATGTGACCACGCCTCCCACCTGCTCCTGCCTGGGTGTGTGTGTGTGTGACCACGCCTCCCACCTGCTCCTGCCTGGGTGTGTGTGTGTGTGTGTGTGTGTGTGTGACCACGCCTCCCACCTGCTCCTGCCTGGGTGTGTGTGTGTGTGTGTGTGACCATGCCTCCCACCTGCTCCTGCCTGGGTGTGTATGTGACCACGCCTCCCACCTGCTCCTGCCTGGGTGTGTGTGTGTGTGACCACGCCTCCCTCCCTGCTCCTTCCTGGCCCAGGCATCTCCAGTAGCATGAGCTTTGATGAGGAAGAGGAGGATGAGGACGAATACAGCTCCAGTTCCTCCCAGCTAAACAGCAATACCCGCCCCAGCTCCGCCACTAGCAAGAAGTCCATCAGGGTGAGTAGGGTGGACGGCAGTGTGGGGCTGGTCACTCACCCAGGCTGCAGGGGAAATGAGTGTGGAGAACTGATGGTGAGTGGCTCGCTGGGGCTGGGCCTATGGAGAGCTGCTCAGGCCTGGGCTCTCCCACCCACCCCACCCCCCCTCCATCAGGTCTCTTCGCCAGGCCAGGAGGGTGGGGGAACTGGAGTTGGACAGGATGACCTAAGAACCTGCCCCTGTCCTCCATCTCTACCCCCAGGGATGGCTGAGAGAGGGAAGGGCTGGGAAGCTAGCTGATGACCCCAGGGCCAGGCTGGCCGGCCTGCATCCAGGGACCGTGTCTCATCTCCACCACCACCACATAAAGGGTCAGCTCTGGACTCCAGACCCCCAATTTCAGCTACTCGGGGTCCCACTCTCTCCCCTGTAGGAGGCAGCCTCAGCCCTCAGCCCAACAGCCCCAGAGCCCTCGGCAGAAGTTGAGGTCCAGGATCTCGAGGAGTTTGCACAGAGGCCAGCTCCCCAGGGCATCACCATCAAGTGCCGCATCTCGAGGGACAAGAAGGGGATGGACCGGGGGATGTACCCCACCTACTTCCTGCACCTGGACCGAGAGGACGGGAAGAAGGTGAGGTGGGCCTGAATGTGTATTTCACCTGCAGGCTTGAGGGCCAGGGGCTGGGATGTGACTGGCAGCCTCAGATCCCACACCCACCTCTCAGCTCCCCCAGAGACAGAGGCCCTCGTGCCTGGTCAGTGCGCACCTTTGTGCTGCCAGTGCGTGTACCTGTGTGCACACCTTTGTGCTGCCAGTGTGTGTACCTGTGTGCACCTTTGTGCTGCCAGTGCGTGTACCTGTGTGTGCACCTTTGTGCTGCCAGTGCGTGTACCTGTGTGTGCACCTTTGTGCTGCCAGTGCGTGTACCTGTGTGCACCTTTGTGCTGCCAGTGCGTGTACCTGTGTGCACCTTTTTGCTGCCAGTGCGTGTACCTGTGTGCACCTTTGTGCTGCCAGTGCGTGTACCTGTGTGCACACCTTTGTGCTGCCAGTGCGTGTACCTGTGTGCACACCTTTGTGCTGCCAGGGTGTGCATGTGTGTGAGCACACTGTTCAGGAACTGAAGCAAGGAAGGGACAGTCCCTCGTGTGAGTGCAGGGGGTGAGCGGCACCCGTGATTGTGTGCGGATCCGAGGCTGGGTCTGGAGTGTAACTTACTCTGCTTCCCCAAGGTGTTCCTCCTGGCGGGAAGGAAGAGAAAGAAGAGTAAAACATCCAATTACCTCATCTCTGTGGACCCTACAGACTTGTCTCGAGGCGGGGACAGCTACATCGGGAAACTGCGGTACCAGCGCTCCCCCAGGAGGGGGTGGGCAGGCTCTCTAGAGGGAGGAGATCTAGGCCAGGAGTCAGACCCTCTCCTCGGGTCCTCTGTCCCTCAGATCCTACTCTGCCAGCCTAGAGCCGGACTTGGAGGTGGGCCTCACACACCCACCCCAGGCTGCTCCCAGCCAGGTGGGGCACAGGCCCACCCTGAGGACGGATCAACCCCCAGGATGTCCCTGATGATGTAGGCCACCACGAAGGCACCTTGGCCGTGGTCAGCGCTGAGGGGCAGGGCTGAGAGTGAGGCCTTGACGGAAGAGAGAATCGCTTTGGGAGAGGAAGGCTCTGAGCCAGCCTCAGGGGGAGAGGGTTTGCTGAGGAACGGAGGGCCAGATTTGGGGAGCATAAGTCAAACTGAGAGGTAAGGAGCCAAAGCTGTGGAGATAGGGCTGGACCGAGACTCAGGCGGGATGGGACAGGCCAGCTTGCCCAGTCTGCATGGCGCACTGCGTCCCCTCTGCGGTCCTGCCAGCTACCATTCCGTTTGCTCACGTCTGTTCCTCCAGGGAGACACTCTGTGGCACCCTGACTTCCCTCCCTGAATTTACCCCTGAACCAAGAGGTTCTTTGATTCAACTCAGAGCAAGTCCAGGCCTTTTGCCCTTTAAGATGGGGAGTCAGTGAGCGGTGTGCCCCCCCCCCCCCCCCCCCCCGCCACTGGCTCCTGGCTTCGCCCAGAATGCTTTGCAGGCTCCTCATAGGATAGGCTGTTAGCTGTTTGCGGCCCTGGGCAGAGGGTGGGTGACCCTGTACTGATCGTGCCTGCCCTGCAGATCCAACCTCATGGGCACTAAGTTCACCGTCTATGACAATGGAGTCAACCCCCAGAAGGCATCCTCCTCTACGTTGGAAGGTGGGACCCTGCGTCAGGAGCTGGCCGCCGTGTGCTACGTGAGTCCCGGTTCCTGGGTCTCTGGTCTCCAAGTAGGATGTGACGGTCAGGACTGGCTGCCTGATCTGTGGGCTGTCCCCGTGGAGGGGCCCTCTCCTCTCTCTGAGTGCAGACCCCAGGAGGCCATCTGCCTGGGAGAGCCCAGCCCCAGAGCCTCCTGCAGAGGAGGGGCCGGAGGCCTGGGTTTTTGTCTGTGCATCCCTTCCCTCCTCCCTCTAGCGTCCTGATGGACGAAAGGCCCTTTGCGTTATCATCTTACTGAAGGCTCAGTCTAAGAGCTCAGTCTTATTATTTTTTTAATTATATCGATGAGGAAACTGAAGCTCAGAGGTGGGTCACTAGCCAGTGTCACACAGCTCAGACCAAACTGAAAGTACAACGGATTTCACTTCATTTTAAAATGAGGGATTGGTACCCCCATCAACTTGGGCTAATTGGGAATCCATAGCTGTTTGGCTGTTTTGTACGATCCTATGGTGCCACCTGCTGGTCAGCTTTGGGGAGGCAGTCCGAATCTCAAACTACTGAGTCCCAACTATGTTCCAGGTACTGTTTGAGGGACTGAGAATATAGTAATGAACAAGAGACATAAACATATACCCTTATGGGACTTAAACCCTTAGTTTAAGGAGATAAGCTATAAAATAGACAAAAGCAATATATGTTCCTGATAAATGCTAAGATGAAAAAAATAAAAGGGGGAGGGCTGTGAAGTGTCCAGGTGTGTGTGTGTGTGTATGTGTGTGTGAGCTTTTAGGGGGATGGCAGGGAGGGCCTCACCGAGGTAGCACTGGGGCAAAACCCAGAAAGAAGTGAGAGCCAGCCATGTGGGTGTTGGGGAGAGTACCATACAGAGAGTACCATCCAGAGTGCCTGGACGCCTGGCATATGGGGAACAGCAAGGAGGGCGGCGAGTGCAGGGAGAATAAGAGCTGCCCTAGGGGTAACGGGTCTTCAGCTTTTACTCTGAACTAGAGAGGAAAATGATATGACTTAACAGGACTACTGGCTGCTGTGTGGAGAGCAGGTGGCAGGAGGGGGAGGGGCCAGGGGTGGGAAGGAGGAGTCCACTGAGGTTTTACTGTGAGCTCAGTGAGAGGGTGGTGAGAGTGACCGGATTCTTGATGTAATTTGAAGGTAGAGCTGACAGCATTAGCTGATGGATTAGAAGGTGGGGTGTGAGAGAGGAGTCAGGTATGACCCCAGGTAGTTTGCTGACTTGCTGTTGAGTGAAGCAGAGAGGACTGTACGGGGAGCTAGTTAGGACAGGGACTCAGGAGTTCGCGTCTGGACGTGCTAAGTTTAGATGCCTGTTAGAGGTTCAGGTGGAGATGGTCAGAACTAGCTCCTCTCTCTCCCCTTCCTCCAGCCTCCCCAGTAAGGCGAGTCCTCAGGTGGCCACTGTTCTCTGTTTCCCAGGAGACTAACGTCTTAGGTTTTAAGGGACCGCGGAAGATGACTGTGATTGTCCCAGGCATGAACATGGTTCACGAGAGAGTCTGTATCCGGCCCCGCAACGTGAGTTTCTCCCCCACCACACCCGCCCCCTCATCCCAGCCTCTGCATGCGCTCCTCAGGGCAGAACGCCAGCTAGTGTGACTGCATGGGAGGCAAAGTGTGAGGAGCCCGGGGGGTCTGGTGAAAGCTGAGGACCCCAGCCCTGGGCCCGATCCCATGGCCCTGGGTTGGTCACCGAGCCAAGGCTTCTCCCCCAGGAGCATGAGACGCTGCTAGCGCGCTGGCAGAATAAGAACACGGAGAGCATCATTGAGCTACAAAACAAGACACCTGTCTGGAACGATGACACGCAGTCCTACGTACTCAACTTCCACGGGCGCGTCACGCAGGCCTCCGTGAAGAACTTCCAGATCATCCATGGCAACGACCGTGAGTGTCTGCCCCGATGCGTGGCTGCCCGCATGCTCGCCAGGCTCGGCTCAGGGCTCGGCTCGCCGGCCCTGCCATGCAGCCAGTGCCGCGGACGTGGTCGCACAGCTTAGATTAGCGATAGAGAGCCGTACTGCCTGGGAGACCGGGAGGACCAGTCTCCGGGTGGGAATGTCTCCCTTCGCCCCCATCTCCTGGTGTTTGTATGCTCCCTCTGTCCTGCCCTGCCCCCAGCTGGTCTGTTTCACCTCCCATGAGAGTCCCTGGGTACCTCTGCCTCTCGCTTCCTCTTCCCTCTTGTGATCTGGGTGTCTGTCTGTCTTTCCCGTCTCTCCCGTCCGGACTGTTCCTGTCTGCACGGTGCCTGGCTCCAGCGGACTACATCGTGATGCAGTTCGGCCGCGTGGCAGAGGACGTGTTCACCATGGACTACAACTACCCGCTGTGTGCGCTGCAGGCCTTCTCCATTGCCCTGTCCAGCTTCGACAGCAAGCTGGCCTGTGAATAGAGGCCTCCTCATGTCCGTCGGGGTTGCCCAGCCCGGAGTGGAGCTGCCTGCCTGCCCCCTGTACATAGGCCTCCTGCCAGATGAACCTGTGGCTCTCGGTGGGCCCCCGGGCCCAGCCAGCCAGGAACTGGCTCTGCTGCCTCCCCCGTTGAGGCAGAGAAGTGGGGTGTGTGTCAAGGGCCCACAGTGAATTCTTCCTGTGCCCCAGGATCCACACACACACCCGGTCTTGGGTTAGCGTCCTGCTGCAGTCGTGTTTGCCAAGCTGCGAAGGCAGGAAGAGGTGTAGGGAGAGAGGAAGCACAATGCCGGGCTGCTGTGGCCCAGCCACCCACTCAACCCCCGAGTCGACGACCACGGATCCCGACAGGGAGGGGCACAGTGAGTGTGTGTGTGGAGGGCCGTCACGTCACACAGCGAAGGGCTTGGTAGCCGAGCCTGGCCCTTAACTGCAGAAAGTCCCCTGGCTTCAGCAGGCCTCAGCAGGCCTGGGAGAGGTCACCAGGCAGGGGAAGGGTCAGTGGCAGGACCCTGTCAAGGTTGCAGGGGCCCGGCTGTGGGAACTGCCTGGTGGCCTCGGGTTCTAGCTCATCTGATTTCTCTAGGTTTTCTCTGTGCACAGAGGCGGCAGGAGGCCAGCCCTCAAGGCCAGCTGCCTTAGAGGATGAGGCCTGCAGGACACAGGCTCAGCGTACGGGAGGTGCATGGAACAGGCGTCCTGGGCCAGGCTGTCCTGGGAGCCCTGCCAGCTCCAGGAGCTCTCTGCCCAGCAGCCTCTGTACAGGAAACGGACGGCCTAGGTCACCAGCCCGGACTCCACACAGGTAGGCGTGCCCGGGCCGGGGCTTCAGCTCCTGCTGCAGTGAGCCGCGGTCGTGGCTGCTGAGGGCCGCCCTGCGTGGTCCTCAGGAGGACGGGACAGGCTGAGGAGGGCAGGGAGTACTGCAGAATCGCTAGAGAGGAGAGGTGGCAGGGCCCTTAGAGATCAACTAGTACAACTCTGCCACCACAGGCAAATCCCCCCAAAAATGGTACTTGCCTGGTGAGTGGCCAAGTCAGAGCTTCAGCTCCCTGGATTTCTGTGTTCCCACCATCCCCCCAGAAACTGTTATCTGTGGCTTTCGGGCCTTCCCAGGGCCCAGTCCGGATGCTCTCGCCCCAGGTGAGATGGTGCGTGTTTGGGGTGGGGTGGCTATAGACTGAAATGGGAACTATTTCAGTGGATTGGCAGTTCCCTGCTAAAAGCCGTCTGGCTTTTTGCACGTCAGACGGATCAGGGCTGACCGTGTCTGGCTCCCCCAGAGAGCAGGCCTAGCGAGGCTGCTGCCCATTTTTGCATGTGGGTGTGATGGGCGGTGCGTGTGCCGGGTGGGGCCTGATCTCTCCCCCCCCCAACATCCTCTTCTCCCCGAGGACATGGGAACTCCTCTCTTGCCTTTTTGTCATTTTCCATGGTCCACACTGGCGGAGGCTACTTGCCCAGATGGAGAGCAGGTCAGTGGGGAGCAAGCAGTTGTTCCTCCCTTCAGAGTAGATGTGCTTGAAAAGGCTGTGTAGAAATTGATGCTTTAAAAACATGTCAGTGAGGTCTGCCGCGAGGTGAAGGAGTTGTTATGACTTGGGTGGAGGCAGTGTGCTCTCGTTTCCCTGAAGTACAGGTTTCCCGTGGAATACTTCGAGCAGGGTTGTCTGTCACAGCCCCGATCGCCCACACCCGGGCGTTTCCTGGAGGCCTCTCCAGTGGGACCGTTCCGAGGGCACTGGGCTTTCTGTAGAGGGCTGGCCCACTTCCCAGGGAACCTTGTGGTGCCCTCCTCCTTCCCATGGTCCCGTTTGGCGCTTCCTTTTCTGACGTGGGGAAGAGACCTGTTGCCAGTTGGGATGATGGAAACTAGATGATCTCTATTGTCTGGTCACGCTGTTGCTCTGAATGTGATTTTAAGGCAGAACAGCTGGTGCTGTATCCCAGTGAGAGGGGATCCTGGTGGCAGAGTGGAGGAACCAGAAGCACAACGGCAAACTCCCGCTTTCTCCTCCAGCGCACGGGAGCCGGGGTTGGCTGTGTTTTGGTAGGACCCAGAATGTGGGCTGAGCTGCTCGCTGGTTGTGCAGAAGGGTAGCTTAGCAACAAGACCCTCTGTTGGGCATTGAGTGACAAGCAAGAACAGTTGTCACCTGCTCGAGACCCAGCCTCAGGTCTATTCTTACGGCCCTGTTCCTGGTGACACTGGCTGTCCTGGTCCACTGGCCCCAGGACCCACACACACACCCGAGAGCTGTGGGCCCAAAGACTCGAAGCTGCCAGGGCCCCGCCTCTCTGTAGTGAGTTCTTGCCCTCCACCCAGATGGCCCTTGGTCGGGCAGGGCACTCGATGATAGGATGGGCAGTCCCTGTGGGCGTGGGGCAGCTGGGACCGTAGGCACCCCTTCTGGGACTGCTCCTGGCTCTGTGACTCCTTTTGGGGCCACACCCCAAACCTCTACACCCTCTGCCCAGAACAGTTCTTCTGCAGAGTGGTGACATTCACTTCCCGCCTCCACTTTTTCTTTCCTTCTGGCTCCAAGGTGCTCTGTGTCTGTCTGCATCTCTGTGTCTGTGCGTGTTTGGGGAAAAGGGCAATCTGCTAAGAATCAACGGAAGTTTGTTTCTAAGAATGAGCAGAAAAGGGTTAAGGATGCAGTGAACCTGCAGACTCTGTTCATTCCATTTGGGCTCTGTTAGGAAGCGCGTCTCCCAGGGTCTGATTCGGAAACATGGTCTGAGAAAGTTGTCAGTTCCCATTCTGCGTTACCTGGGGACACCTGTGTTGTGTGCACGCTTTTGGATGAACCTGAGCATATTCTAGTGACTGTGCCTTAGAAAACACTAGTTCAGGAGGAGCACGTAAGGTCCCGCCATGCTGAGGACAGGTGCTGGGAGTATGTAACCGCAGGCGTGAAGAGGGCCTTTGGAGTCCGCCTCCCAAAAAGGGCAAGAAAATTGTGTAAGTTTTTCTTTGTCTACAAAGAGCAGGGCATTTGCCTCAAACTGAGCAAGCAACAGCGCTGATTTCACACTAAGAGCTCCGTGCGTCCTCGCAGTGGGGTCTGCAGGGAGGGGAGATGCTGGGCTGGCACGTCTGTGGCTGTTACCAAGCACAAATCCCATCTCCCCCGAGTCCTGGTTTCCCCTGACTCAGCGACACTGGCCTTCCCCTCTAGAAGTCCTCACCCTCGCCGGGATATGGTGTGACCTCAGCACACCTCTCGGGATAGCCGAGTGAGTCTTCCTCGTGGTGCCCGGCTTGCGTGGGCCTGACTCCCCTGGGTTCTGGCTTGTTGAACTTGTAGCAGCCCCAGGAACAGGCCAAAGGATGGGCTCTGGCTTGAGTTTGATAGTCACCTGCCCTCATACTTCCAGTTTTCTGTCATCTCAGGATACAGGGGCAGAGGCAAGCAGGACTGGGACAGGTTTGGCTTTTTAATTTTCCAACCAAGCTGAGAAGCAAGTTGGTCTTACAGAAAGCATTCCTGTACTTCATGGCTACTAGCATGTGATTTTGAGCAAATCAGGAGGCTGGACTGTCAGTGCTTGCAGTGGGAATCAGGGTGGCTGGGAGTTGACCCTTGCTTTCATCACCACCGTTTCTAGCTCATCATTGTGCCTTTGTTCTTCCCTAAGATGTCACACCCCTTCCCTCTTCTGTTCTATTGCTCCCTTCCCCACCCTCCCCCACCCCCTGCCCCAGTCAAGGTCCAGGCAGAGCTGAGACGAGGCTGGTGGGAGAGTCCTAGAGTGACTTGGAGTGGCGCAGAAAGGGAGCGGGACTCTGGCCCTTTCCTGTGTTTGGTGACGAAGGGGGTCTTGGTCAGGATGGGTGACACTTCTCTTGCTGAGAACACAGTTAGCCAGTTTTCATAACGCTTACAATGTGTATGTCTATTTGCACAAGACCGTCTTTTCCTATTTTGGAGTGGTCAAACATTTATTTTTGTTCAAGATTATCTGGAGTTTTAGATGAACTTGCAAAACTGTGCTTTTATTGACTTTTTGAATAAACTCTTTGGTATTCTGGAGCAAATGTATTTATTTATTGGTATGTGCAATGACAAAGTTGGTATTTTCCCACGTTATGTATGTTGTATAACTTAAGTGTTTGTCTAAGTACAGACCATATATCATCAAATTAAACTTGAACTATTTCAACCCTACTGTGTAATTTTTTTCCTATAACAGGAGAAAAAAAACCACATGTTTTTTACCTAAAAGTTTTTTTTCTACAGCATTCAATCCTTACGAGCCTCAGGGAGGAGGCGGAGGATGGTGGTAACAACAACAGGTGGGTCTAAGCTGTCCTCCCTCTGGCCTGGGCTCTTCGAGTTTAAGGCTGGCAGAACCACACGCAGAGGCTGGGAAGGGCTGGAAGAATGGTAAGGACAGAAGTATGTGCATTAGACAGTCCTCCGCAGGGTCAGCTGTGCCAACCGGAAGAAGGCTGTTGGTTCCTGAGTACCTGTGAGGGCCTGGCCCTACCTAGAGCGCCCCCCCCCCCCCTATTTAAACAGGACTCGGACATGCTCGGGAACCTTCCTGTCAGCCTGTGGCAGGCCTGAAGCCAAGCGCGAGGGAGGCTGCAGCGGTGGCTGGAAGCAGACATGGAAGGTAACGGTCTGCTCCTGAGGAAGGTCAAAACTGAAGTCACCCATAGCCGTGGAGGGCGTCCGGTGTAACAGCCCCGAGGGATGGCAGCGAGGATGCTGTCGTGAGCACCTACCACATGCGACACCTGGGACAGACAAACAGCCTTGCAAGGTGGGTATTACTCCAAATTCATACATGTTCAGAGAAGGAATAATCTAAGGAAAAGAATAGGTTTGTCCTGCTTGTGAAAAAAGTGAGGAAAGGTTAAGTGCCTTTTAGAAAGATCGGTATAGTCAAGGGAACATCATGGCTGCTTCATGTTTTCTTCTCAATATTGCTGACTAGCTGAAGTACTAGGTTTTTCTTTGGCGCATAGTCTGGGTTGAGACGGAATTTAAGAATGTGGTCATAGGAGGATTGGTTTATAACCCTCAGTTTTCTTGTAGCCACAAGCATTTCCTGTATGAACCGGGGCCTGTCTCCTCGGTTCTGCCTCTGTGGGAAACAGCACACGTGGGGTACTGTGGAAAGGGAAGAGGTTTTTATTGTGTAGTGGTCAGGACAGTCCTGGTTTATACCTATTTTCCTGGCATAGTTTTTATTAAAGCTCCCTTTCCTAAGTGTCCCAATTTGGACCACACCTTGTTTGACACCCCACCACCTTTTCTAGAGGCCAAACGTGCCTCCTGCTACGGCTGCCTAATCTGAAATGACTGAAAGTACAAAAAATTTCTGGACTATAAATATATTCCTGCTAATAAGCCAAGCAAGGGGTGGGGCAGCAAGAGGCCTCAGGAGGTCGTCACACATCTGGCAGGACCTCCTTCCATAAGCAGTTTCCCCCAAAGATTAACATTCAAATAAAGACTTGGTTATGTAACACCTTCCGTAACAGCCCCATCAAAATACCTGAACATCCACATACTTTGTCTGAGAATGCCTTCTCTTCCTTGTTCACTGGAGAAGTGCTTCCTATGCCTCAAGATCCAAGCCCTCTGTGAGGTTTCTTGGAAGTACTTTGGCAAATATGATCTCTGTTTTCCTGTAGATTTGGGTCCGTGTCTCAGTTCCAGCATAAAACCACAGCTACCATTTACTGAGTGGTTGTCATGTAGGACCAAGGCTGTTTACAGGCACTGATGATGCCATTTAATACTCGTAACCACCTGGGAGACCTAGACCCTTGCTTTAGAGACAAGAGCCCAGACAGAAGGCTTAAGGAGCCGACAAGATTCCAGTCAGAACAGACGGGTGGATTCACGACTGCCATCGCTCTGCCTGCAGAATTCACGAGCTTGAGCCCTTTTATAGTGTACAAGAGGCCCGATGCACGAAAATTTGTGCAAGAGTAGGCCTTCCTTCCCCTGGCTGACAGCACCTGCTTTGCTCCAGCCCTGGCTTTGTCTGGAAGGACGTCCGGTCTTATTAGCATATTACCCTTTTATTATTATAGTTCATTAAAATAAATTGGATAAGGCTTCCCCCATTAAACTGAGTTTTTAAAACAGGAATTGAGCCTTCCGTTCCCATTGCCTGCCTCTGGGAATGTCTGCCAGATGAATGAGTTGAAAACTAGAAGGAAACATATGCATCTCTAATACAGGAATCATAGCCTATAAGGCAGAAAAAGAAATTTGAAACAGGGACCCAGAACTCTAATAAATCAACACCTGTGAATGAAGGGACATAACATGGAAAACAACTTATCAAAACAGAGCACCTACATTATTTTTTACCTTGAGCATTACATCTAGATGCTTTTCAGTACATTTTAAACTGCATCTGTTACAAGTGAATCAAATGTCCCACACAAAGACAGATGCGATATGCTTTCTATAAGCTCAATCTTCAATGACTTCTCTGCAGTTCATTAACTAACAAATGTCTAATAGTAGCTAAACTTATCTTAATATGATCCCATACCTTCTGACAGCAGGCTGTGTGATTAAATATGTTCCTGGCATTTTGTGCCATATCTACTTTTACATAATGTCTTAATTTTCAAGTCTTCCAAATTTCATGACTGGGAATGTCCTCGGGAATGCGTCCTCTTTAAACCCTCGGGTCTACCATGGGAAATGGATTCACTCATCCTGTCTCAAGAACACAGATGGCAGCTTTGAGATCAGGCCTGTAGTTTGGTCACAATCCTCCCGGACCTAACCTACTTCCTATCCCCCAGCTCTCTTGGAGGACCCAGATGTCTGAACACAGGCAAATAAATGCCTCTTCCCCTGGGCACTACTACACTGGTTCTCCACAGCAGACACACTCTGCAACTTCCCTGTTGGGCTGGCACTTTGTCAACAAGTTCAGTCCTCATTTCTGTTTCAATGCATGTGGTTGGGAAACCAATTTCCCAGAGGGCACAACATCCAGAAAGAGCTTCGAGGCAAGGGCTGTCCATAAATGCGTGGCTCACTCCCCTCACTGGCCTTGTGCATCTCATGGCAGGACCACTACCCTCAGGCAGGCTTTCCTGCAGCCTCAAGCCTTGGCTCTGCAGGGCCAGGACTAAAGTCTCACCTAAAGCTTCCTCTGGCCGCTGGAGACCAAGAGGTGGGTTTAGCAGTTCTATTAAGCAGCACAGGGATAAAGGAAGCTAGAGATCCAGGCAGTATCAGAGTAAAACTGTCCCCTACAGGCCCCTGGGCCCCTTTTCAGGTCAGTGTGAGTCCTCTGGCCCTTGCTGTGAGGAAGGGACTTCAGCTCGGACAGCAGAGTCCTGCTTTGGCTCCATCATCCCCAAAAACTAAATGTTCTTTTCTTGAACCCAGGGAACCACTAACCTGCTCAAGGCCCAGAGAATAAGGCATCTCAGACTCTGAAATCGTCACTCTTGCAACCTTAAGTCCTCATCATGTGTAAGCTGATGTTTGTTCACAGGTAAACCACCTGTTACCACCAGTACGGAGTCGAACCTCTGCCTTGAGGGGTCCCATCTGTAATTATGATAGAGCAAACAGTTACTCAGTGGATCAGTTCTCTGATGGAGGAAAGGCAGGGAGAGAAAGAGCAAAGCCATCTTGTGTTCCTACTTATCTCTATGATGCTCTACAGGTGACAGGTGTGTGAGCACCAGGGAGGATACATGATATCCATGGTACTGACCTGATTGGCTATAATATTTAAACACAGAGAATGAAGTACAGGGCCAAGGGTGAAATCTAGAGAGGAGACAAAGGTCATCTTGAGACCAGAGTAATGGATACTTCACCAAACTGGCTGATTTCACTCTAAACCCTGGGGGTTCCGCTTCCTCAATGTGCCCCCAGTACACGCTCTGTCAGCACTGATGCCCAGCCCCTCATCTCTGAAGTCCTGGGGCCACGCTTCCTGGGTGGTGTCCTCCTGCTCACTGTAACTGTCTGCCATGAATCCAGCATTCTCCACCAAGACAGCGGGGTCCTCTTCTCTGTGAAGACAGCAGGAACATGTTTCTGGCTTTGGGTCACACGAAGTAACAGAATTCTCTTCCTGGGCTCTGCCGTCAGTGGGCACTTCCCAACCCAAATGGTCTGACTCCTCTAGCACCCCCATCCTTTCAGCTAGCTCTTCCGCAGAGGGCTCTTTGGGGTCCGGGTAATCCACCAGGATTGTTTCTTGCCTACGCTTGATGCAATCTGAAAGGTCATAAATTGGATAAGTCTCTTCAGGGTAACCTAGAGAGAAAAGCAGCACAAAGTCTTACAAAGAATCTCTCTTCAAAATAAAGTGTCAGACTCAAAGAGGCTTCTTGGGCAGCAGCCATCCCATTCCAACAAATCCATTCAAGAAATCTCGCAGATGACTAACAGCTCTAAAGTTTCACTTCAGTAAATTCTAAGCGCCTGGCTGACTATCCAGTGCTCTCTGAAATTCAAACCCCTTCAGATGGAAATCCCTTCTTAAGTGCAGGGTGCTTGGGGCAGAGGGTGATTCTCACACCTCCAGCTTCTGCAGTAGCATGAAGATTAAACAAACAACGGAGCCTTCAGTGGAAAAGAGAAAGGACCAAACACCAGATGGAGAGAGCACAGCTTAAGGCTACTGTTTATAATGTCTGTTTGGAACCTTCCACATCTTCCGGGGGTGGAGGGCGGAGTGGAAGGAAGGAACGCTAAACTCTGAAAAATACACCAGGAAGCCTTCTACTATTGAAATGGCCGGCCAAGTGTCAGAACAGAAATGCTTTAGCGAGACAGGCCCAAGATCCCGAAGGACAGCGCTGGGTTTTCAGAAGACAGGATTCCCATTGGTGGCTTCTTCGTCATCACAAAATGGAACAAAAGAATACAACAAATTGGTAAAAAAAATTAGTAGCACTGGTACTGAATCCCAGCTAGATAATGAGGGGAGAGAAAGTGTTGCCAAATTAAAGAGCGAAATGAAATCAATCTGTGTCAGCCTGAGCAGCAGATGGGCCATGCTGGAGCCCACGCCCGAGCTGGCAGCAGCAGCGTGCTCGCTGCTCAGTGTGGTAAAGCTGGAGGATCCAAAACCCGTGTGCACATTACAGTCATCAGGAGGGTCAATCCAAACGCAAACCACTCCTGCTACAAATTCTGAAAAGCAGGGGTTCTTTTTGGTATGTGTAGAGTATGGAGGGTTTTTTGTTTTGTTTTGTTTTGTTTTACATTTACTGTTTGTTTTTCTCATTATAAAAGTCATAGGGACTCATTGTGGAAAATTTGAAAAATACAAATTTTGGAAAGAAAACAAAATATCTAGAATCCCACCACTTATAATTTGTTGTATTACTTCTGCCTTTTTACCATATATAAGCATGTGTACATATATGGTTTTTTAAAAAAGGATCACCCTGTATATAAAATGTTATACCTGATTTTTTTCATTCAGCATTATATAATGAGCATTTCTCCTTGTCAGCAGTCATTTTAAAGTTGGCTGCACAATATCCCCTCACACAGCTACAGAACTGATCTGATTTACCCTGCCTCTTCTGGAGACACTTAAGATTCCTTCCAGTTTTCCCTTATAAGTAACATAGCAGTTAAGATCTCTGAATATAAATCCATGTCTACTTCCCTATTTTGTTAAGATACACTTGTAGAAATATGAAGACTAAGCCATCAGCAGAAGGAGGGAATTAGCTGCAAAGGGAGAGGGAACTTGCTGAGGTGATGGAAATGTTCTGTATCATGGTTGTGGTGTAATTACACACCTCTACACATCTGTCAAAACTCACCCAACCATACCCTTAAAATTGGTGAATTTTACTATATATACCTTATACTTCAGTAATAAAGCTGATTAAAAATAATTAACATCTCCTTTCTGGGCTGACAGCTAACAGAGAAAGGAGAAGACACTTTACCTTCCCAGTCCTCCATGTAAGGGGCCTCCTCAGCCTCTTGCTCTGGAGTGGGCCTGTCAGTGAATCTTCCTTTTTTCATGACCCTGGTGATTTCTCGGAGCTGATACAGCAACTGTTTTTCTTGGTCAGAAGTCACAGTCTGTGCTCTGCTTAGAAATATCGGACAATCCAACCATTTAGTGGTAAGTGCTCCTTGGCAATGAACATAAATATCATTATGATCTGTCTGGATTCTAGAAAAGGAAGTTGAGCAGCAGCAGATAATTCTAGGAACTGATTCTAAAGCAGCATAGCTGGTAACTACACATATTAGTTCAGCGGTTTGATTTTATATATGGGAAAACTAAGGCCCAGAATAGATCAAGGTATTGCACAAGGTCCCACATGAGTTATGTCAATACTGGGACCAGACCCCAGATACCTCAGCTTTTGGTTCAATATTTTTTCAATGCACCTCACTGTTACTTAATAACACTCCATTTACTGCAAGCCACTTTAGTCTGACACAAGGTCATCAAAAGAAAATGTGCTGGGCCATTAGCCTCAACTAGGGGAAAATGTGCCACTAGGCCATCCCTACAATCACCAGGCTGCATGTACTTGTGCAGAAATACAGATACATCCCAAACTTCCAGAGCGGGATCCTTCTGACAAATCAATTATCTAGACCACAGACACTAGGGGAACTGAGACCCTCAGAGGGGAAATTATACATTTCTATTGCTAGTTAATGTCAGCACTTTAACTAAAACTAAAGTCTCCTGACTTCTGAAAGCACTCGGTGCAATTCTTAAAGCACAATGCTCAAGTTCCACAGTTTATAAAACCTGGGTTTGAGTCCCAACTTAGCTGGTGGCTCTGGACAAATGTCTGCAAGAATAAGATGGGCCCAAGGAAAATGGTAGGAGCATTTTTTATTTTTTTGAGAAGGAAGCACTGCATTACACGCATAGGCAGGCAAAGCCCTACAGAGAAGACTGAGAACTGTCTGCTTTGCTACAAGTTTTATCTAGTGGCAGTATTTAACAGAGGCTACTTCTTTTCTTAAAAACTCAAAGCATTCAAAATCAGCATAACACTAATGAAGGAAAAATAATACCTTCTGAACAGCCTCCATGGAGGTGTCCTCTATATTTCTAATCAGCCAGTGGGAGCCAGCATTCCTTTTTATGCTCAGCCTAACAAGCTTTAGCCTTAATGACCAATAAGGAAAAAGAGCAGCGTTTCCTCCCTCCAATGTTAAGGTGGTAACAGGGAAATAAAGGTGCACTTCTGCAGCCCTCAGGGGGAGGAAAACACCAGGGCTCCCCTTCCACATTAATGGCCTCACAGCCTGAACTGAAGAAGCTTGTTGGTTCTACATTCAGCTAAATGTATTGGGCCTCTAGACCTCTACTCTTCCCCCATCAGTACAGGAGTCTTGACTCACCACAACGGCTCACCTGCTCTACATAACCCCCAATTCTTACAATGGCCACTTTGGGGGAGGCTTCTGGGGCAGTTAGGTCCCCCCTACCTACCAGAGCCTTTGTGCTTATCACAGAGCTCTTGCTCTTGGGCTGCACATGCTGCTTCTCTGGACTGTACTCAATGTATTTTGATTTTTACTGAGTGAAACAGCCTGGATTCTGTTTCTCTTTTTGTTTGTTAATCTTCACCTGAGGTTATTTTTCCACTGATTTTTAGAGAGACTGGAAAGGAGGGGGAGAGACAAAGAGACATCAATGTAAGAGATACGCATCGATTGATTGCCTTCCACATGAGTCCTCATCAGAACCAGGGATCAAGCCTGCAATCAAGGTACGCGCCCTTGGCCGGAACTGAACCTGGGATCCTTCAGTCCGAGGGCCAACATTCTATCCACTGAGCCAAACCAGCTGGGACTGGATTCTGTTTCTTAACTAATGAAAAACCAGAACCTTAAATAAAACAGGAATGGCTAGCAGAAGCAGAAACAAACAAGAGCAGCTTTCTCAGAGAATTCCAAACTAAAGCATCTCTTTCATTTCTGAACAAGTCTATTAATGTTGCCCATGTCATGCATCAGGCAATTCATCATGGCCCACCTTTCACCTTCTGAATTTATCACAATGAAGATTTGCATAGATTCCTTATTGTCTCACCTTTGTTTACTCCTGGAAGACAGTGGTAACTGCAACTGTATAGGCACAGTGCCATGAACATTGTAAGTGCTCATGTGTTAGGTTGCTCCCTGTTTCCTCACAATCCATTTTCTCCACCTCCCTGAAATCTGGCTTCCATTCCATCATTTTACAAAAACTTGCAAAAGTCATCAATGACCACTTTACTCTCAAGTCCAAAAGTCTTTTTCTCACATTTTATTCTTAACTTCTCTGTACTGTGGACCATCCTCTTTAAATGCCCTCTTCCTTGTCTACTGAGACATCTGTATTCCTCCCATTTCTTTAACCATTCTTATCTCTGATCATGGCCCACTTTCCTCCTCCCAATTCCTGAAACATGGTTGTCATGAAGGCTCAATCCCAGGGCCCTCATTTCTCTACTCTTACAAACACGGCTTCAGGAAGCTGACCCAGTATCAGATTAAACCACCACCTCTACACAGATGATGTCCAAACTCTACCTCTGCTCTTGACTTTTCACAAAAAGCCAGTCTCATTATTCGTTATCCCCTGAGCACTTCCACTTGGAGACCTTGCCACTACATCGAAGTTAACCTTAAATTCACCCTTCCAACCCAGTTCCTAGTTGGGCCAAATTAAGGGACTTCATGGAGGAAAAAAAAATCACGGGCTGTACCAGGAGTCCTTGGTTACAAGCAGCCCATCTTCCAATAAATTGGCTGCTTGTATTGGAGGAGGTAGCAGAATTTATTGGGAGGATGTGGGATAGCTCACAATATGAGAAGAATCGCTGAAGATCCAGGATTCAAGAAGGTGGGAGGCAGAGCAGCTCTAGGATTAGGGAGCAGGAGCAAATGGATAATTTCTTTAGGGACTGTTGCCAGGGTGAGTTAATATGAAAAGCTTTCAGATCAGGTGTCACTGGGTTCAAGATCCAGTTTTAGGTGAAAGTACACTTGGCCCAACTTGGGTCCTGTATATACCACTGAACCCATCACTGCAGCCAAGGAGATGACATGTGATGATTGGCCAGGGACCACATAGCCACCCTTGAAGGGGAGGTGAGGGGTGGAAGGGCTTCGCCTTGACCTTCACAGTCACTCTCAATGTGCATAACAATGAACATATGCTCTGGAGATTGATTAATAGCATGAGAATGGAAATGTTTTGTGAGAAGTAACATGCAAATGACAAATAAGTTGACAACTATATAAAATGAAAGTAAGTGGCCCAGAAATCAAAGAAGAGAAAAATCTTGAATTGATTCTCTAAATGGGAAATAGTCTGAGTCCTGAAAACCTACCTTTCACCATTAGGTCCCACTCTATTAATTAATTTTTCCATGGCTTCCTCTGTCTCCTTCAGTTTTTCTTGCAGTTGAACAAGCTCAAAATTGGCTGAAAAACAAGCATTGATCTAAGAACCATCACACACAACTCCCTAAGCTCTTTTCTGAGACATGGCTGGCTGTGACACTCTACAGTAATCCAGGCTGGTCCTGAGGCTCAGGGAAGAGACTTAAGAGTTTCTCCAGCTAATCCAATCAGGATACAAAGGTGCTGTGGTTTGGGTGCCAAGATCTAAAGGATACATGTTTACTGAGTGATGAACAAATCACTATTACGCACAGAAATACAGTAGGACCAGCTAAGAAAATACCTAGGACTGAAAAACATACCCCTATAGTCACCCAAGAAGAAATGAAGAAGATAAACATACCCCTTTTTCCTGTGTTTTTTTTTAACTAAAATATAGTTAATATATACATTGTATTAGTTTCAAGTGTGTAACATTGTTATTCTACATTAATATACCCAACGAAGTGATCACCATGCTGTCATTATACCAGGTTATTATATTTTGACTGTATTCCTTATGCTATACATTACAACCCCATGACTTTTTTATTTTATAACTAGAATTTTGTACCTCTTATTCACCTTTACCTTTTCTTCCCTTTTTCCCAGCCCCTTCCCCTCTGGAAATCATCAGTTTTTTCTCTATGTCTATGAAACGGTTTCTGTTTTGCACTGTTTGTTCATTTGCCTTGTTTTTTAAGATTCCACATATAAGTAAAATCCTATATAATAAAAGCATAGTATGCAAATTGTCCCCTCCACCAGGAGGTTGTCTGGGAGTTCAACCAGTGGGCGGGGCCAGCCAGGGGAAGGGAGGGAGGCCCTGGCTGGTGGGGGAGGCAGGCGACCAGAGGAAGGGAGGGAGGCCCCTGCTGGCAGCCGCTACTTCTCACGAATTTCGTGCACTGGGCCTCTAGTCTATATATAGTTATTTGTCTTGCTCTGTCTGACTTATTTCACTTAGCATAACACCCTCTAGGTCCATCCATGTTATCGCAAATGGCAAGATTTCATTCTATTTTATGGCTGAGTAATATTCCATTGTATATATGTACCACATCTTGATCCATTCATCTATCTATCCATGGACACTTAGGGTGCTTCCATACTTGGCTATTCTAATCGAAATGATGCTCAAGCGTAAAGAACCAAATATATAAGGTACTTTAGAAAACTAAGTGAAATGAGCAATATTTCACCTGCACATGAGGTTAAAACCCTATCTAGAAGTAACAGTTTAAATGTCATGCTTCCTCAGTAGAGGAAATCTTGAGACCTCTCTGCCTGAGATTTTCTGTCCCAGTCACATGGAGTGAAGTGGTGTAACCCTGCCTCCCAGAAGTAGTTTTCTCAACTAACAAAAGACCCTAAAAGTAGAACAGAAAAAATAAATCAATCAGTTCATGAAATGAACTTTAAGGCAGTAGGAAAATAAAATGTTGTCCATTATGTAGATAATCTAGTTTTTCTGTGTCATACCCAGTGCTATCCTCCACCCAGATGTATTCAAAGGGTTACTGCAGATACAGTATTTCAAAGGCCTTTTAATACTTCTCGACCACATTCTTATTCATGCAGTTAACATCTATAAAGTGTCTGGAGGACTGTGCTACATAAATGCTTAAGTTATTTTTATTTTCTGCATGATTCAAAATTGAAGGATAAGGAGCTAATATAACTGCTACTACATTATAAAATAGCTGCTCTTAGGAATTCATTTTATTCTTTCTGTTTTAAATGCATATGTGACAGGATACAGAATTTGCTACTCGAATTTACTGGTAAAGAGTCCACCAACCTTTTAAAAATGGTTTTACTGATGCATTTACCATCACTGTTAGACATTATCTCAATTAAGAACACAGCAGCTTTCTTAAAGAAGTCCCTGAATATGTAAGATTTCTAAAAAGGATGCAGAGTGTGACTGAAATATCTATTTCCATAGAGAATGTGGAATAAATACAGAAAGCAATCATGGCCGAGGGCAGATGCTTCTGTGGTCCAGCCTCACCTCACTTGGCTGATGTCTTTGTTTTAAAAACCTCTGATGAGGCTTCAGGATCCACTGGATAAAGCCATCTGGCCTCAACGACCTTCAACAATATGGCTTAACCTTCCTACTCTTCAGGCCTTCTTCCCCACAGCTGTCCTGTGCCAGGCTGTCTCACCCAAGCCATCCCATCTAGCTGGCAGGCCTCCTCTACAGACACCCAGCTAGACATGATTTCCTATAAGGCTTTTATCAGATCCCTTCTGTCTAGGTCAGTGGTCGGCAAACTCATTAGTCACCAGAGCCAAATATTAACAGTACAACGATTGAAATTTCTTTTGAGAGCCAAATTTTTGAAACTTAAACTTCTAATGCCACTTCTTCAAAATAGACTCGCCCAGGCTATGGTATTTTGTGGAAGAGCCACACTCAAGGGGCCAAAGAGCCGCATGTGGCTCGCGAGTCGCAGTTTGCCGACCACGGGTCTAGGTAGTCAACTCTGCACAAGTTATTTTTCCTGACATCCATCCTAGACTATAAATTCTTAGAGGGAGAGCTATGCCATATACACTGCATTTCTCCAGAGAGCACAGAATATTCTAGTTGGTAGTGAACATTTAATGATCATGTTTCAAGAGCCTGAAGTGTTAAATTCTGTCCCTGGATCTAATATCTGACTTTGGCAATGACTTGATCTCTGCCTTGCTTTTCCTCTTTGTGAAATAAGGATATTTGCTACCAATATTCTGAAGTCTGGACATGAGAAGGAACCCATTCCAAATGTGAAATATTAATTTACTAACATAAAAAAGTGAACTCGTAGTTTTGTACTTTTTGTAACTATCTTTCTCTTTAAAGCCAACATCAATATGGAAACTTTCAGGAACTCTCAGAGCTAAGGTAAAAAATGGCATAATTTGGGACAACTTTTGAGAAATGCCTTTAGGTCATACCCAGATTGTCCCTCTGGCTGCATTACAGCTGTCTGACCATTCCAAAGGGGGCACTTACTAATTTTCCTGAAGGTGTCTCCAGGTGTGGCGGTAGAGCATTTCCGGTTCACTGCAGTAGTTTTCCCCTTTGAAAGCTGAGAAGTGAAGGAGGTACAGCACATCAACAGCAGCTCAGAACCTCAAAGTCACGGAACCCCTCATATTAAGTGGGGGGGAAAAAAAAGGCTGGGAGACAAAAATTAAGTCAGAAATCCACTTGAATAGCAACATTAGATAAATATCTAAAAAAAAAACAAAGCAAAACAGAAAAACAACAAAAACAAAAAACAACAGCTTTCCAAGTAAAAAATTAGCAAGGCACAAGGAAAAAATCTCTCTCTACAGGTCATCTGCCTTGGCCATGCTCACCTAAGACTCAACTCAGGCTGCCTGCAGAATTTCTGGGCTAGGAGGAGCTCGCCTATTACTCTAGTTAGAAGGGCAAAGTAAAACTCTTCCCCCTAGCTAGGCCCATGGCCTGCCAAAGTTGGGCTGGCGGTGGAACTTAATTAGCAGTCTACTTATAAAGGACCCAAACCATGTCTCCCCAGAACTAAGAAATACCAGGCTTAGTTTCATGATATGGCAGTTCTGTTTGAGAAGAATTACTGAAGATAATGTTAAAAAACAGCACTTCATACTCCGGGGAGAAGAAGGACAAAGTGTTGTTGGTATAGTCATCACTTGGCCTCACAGTGG
This sequence comes from Cnephaeus nilssonii, assembly GCF_951640355.1. NCBI lineage: Eukaryota > Metazoa > Chordata > Mammalia > Chiroptera > Vespertilionidae > Cnephaeus > Cnephaeus nilssonii. The sequence continues at coordinate 38,090,218 of NC_137084.1, read as the reverse complement.
CTACCTGAAAATCCCTGAGCCAATCCTAACAACAAAGCTCTAACAACAATCCTAAAACTCCAACAAGAGCCGCTTTATGCCTTTTCAGCTTGAAAATATGCCCAGTCAAGGGCTTTTAACTTTATTGCTAACTGGATTAGCAAGTAGAAGATCCAGGCTCAAGTCGTGTTTCTGCAGTGTCAGTTGTGAATTTTGGACAAATCATTTACGCTCTGAGTGGAGATTTTCTCATCTGTAAAACTTAGGATAGGATAACACCTATCCTAAGTACCTTATGAAGAGAAAGCAAGGTTTAAAGAGATACTAGATTTGAAAAAGGGTTATGAACTGTAAAGGGTTTCAATACCAACAATGATTTTTATTACGATAATATTAGATTGTCACTGATATAATTGATCAAGATGATTCCACTTACCTTAAATAGAATGTACAGTATATATAAAAATATCCCAAAGCCATAGATTGGAATAATCTGCCCCATCAGGCCTCTTCCACTACCTCCTCCTCCTCCAGTGCCTCCACCTGATCCTTTGGCCTTTGCAAAGGCCTCTGCAAGGTGAGACCTCTGGGCACGCGCTGTAGGGGTCTGGCCATCTAAGGGTGCTTGGTGATGATGCATCATAGGTGGAAATCGGCCCAATTTTCCTGAGAAAATAAATTAATCAGTCTTTATTTCTTCTACTATTTTAAATATGGCTGTTATGAAAACACCTAATGCATCTAGGTACAAATAATAGAAGCCAACTCAAACAAGTTTAAGTAAAAACAGGAACTTGATTATAAGGATATAGAGGCATCACACCGATAATATGATGTGGCAACCTCTAGCTGTTCACCAAACCCATTTTTCCCCTTCCTTATGGGTCCACAACTAGACAGTTTTCAGTTTACCATACAGTTAAATGTGGACACTTGACTGAGTTCCAGCCAAGGGAATGTGAGGGATATGTGCTAGTTCAAGGCCTGGCCTATACAACTTTCCATGTATTAAACTCCAAGTTCATTTCCCTTCAGCTGGATGCTTGGCACCTAGGGAAACCTCGGAAGTCATGTGACGATGAAAACGGCAGAACCTCCATCAACCTGGACTCCTAGACACCTGTGTGGTACAGAGCCTTCAACTTAGAAATAACTTCCAGTAGGTTAGGGCCACTGTATACTCTGGAGTCTGTTACAGCAGTTAGCCACCCCTAACTAGTACAGATCATGCAATCTGGTCTCAGAAGAGAATAGAACTGGAAACTGGAAAGCCATCAGGATCCAGGACAGCTACTCGCACATTCTATCTCATCTTTCTCCCTCTCTATGGGGCCACAAGGCTTTTTGTTGTTGTTTGTTTCTCTGTGCATATCTTCTTCATTCTTTCTCTGCAGACCATTTCTTTAGCTTCTCTGGAAACATGGGAGAAGATGGTTATCCCCAAACCCCTCATTTGCATGTCTTTCAAGAGGCCAGCAGAGAGTGGACCAAATTCCAAATTCCTGAAGGGAGATGAATACTCAGCTTGTGTAGGTATACACCCCTTTCTAGTCAGCAGTAGCTGACCAGGCAGAATGCATGCACTACAGAGTCAAAGGACTTCTTCCCTGTGAGTGAGAGCAGGGCTTACAGAAAGGGGAGTGTATCAGTTTTCTTGCATTTATTTTCCTCCATCAGAAGAGAAGCAGCCAAACATTAACACCAACTGCCAAACCTCCTGAGAGCCAGAGGTGAGAAAGGAAAGACATCGCTTCAAAAGGCCATGTAAACAGGCTTGTGTAGTAAAACCACAGGAAGATAAAAGTATAAAGCAGAGAACACTAGAGAGCAGAAAGACTCCATAAATCAGATTCTAAAAATACAAAGTGTCCAGTAAAAAACTTTACATTCAACAAAATTATAGATTTCTGTTCAATAAAGAATACCATGAACAGAGTTAAGATAGATGACAAGGAAAAGCTTTTGCAACATCTAAAATTGACAAGGGATTAAAATACTAGAATAGACAAGAAATTTCTACAATTAAATATGAACATCACAAGAAACCCAATAGAAAAATGGGAACTAACTGAAAGAAAAGCTTAAAAGATTGTTAAAAATAAAAAATTACATTAAGAGATGACCAAAGTAAAACCACTGAGTAAAATATAAATTATAAATGTATTATAAAAAATATAAATGAGATAGCACTCATACCTGTTAGAAGGAAAAAAATTAGAATGGTGGGTAATAGTAAAGATTGGCAAAGATGTCAGGAGGCAAGAACTCTTATGTACTGTGTGGTGAGTGTAAACTGACACAGCCATTCCGCTAAGTGATCTGGCTGTACTTAGTGACATTAAGTATGTCTATACTCCAGTGATCCTATTCTGGTGCATAAATTCCAGAGAAATTCTCAAATAAAGCTGTCTATAACCTAATTTGAATGCTAAACTTTATAGACGTGTGTGAGAATGTTTACTGTGATGATCCTGTAGCAGAAGGCTTGAAGAAACTTTGCTTTTCATAACTGGAAGAATAAAAAATCAATATGGGATAGATACAAATATAGAATTCTATGTAACTTTTAGAAATTACACTTTAGATATACCTATTGCAACATTAGGGCATCTTAAAAAGCACAACACTGAGCAAAAAATAAGCAAGTACCATTGTTATGCAAGCTGGAAATACACCACAATTATACTATATCTTCTCAAGCAAATTTGTAGAGATATAAGGACATAAAAAATACATTAGAATGGGTGCATATGAATGGATAACGTAATGGGCATGAGGATCGAAGATAAAGGGTTAAAAAGTAAAGAACAAAAGGAAAAAGGAAACTTGAACTGCTGATGTTAATAAGGTACTCTTGGTTCCTGGGTTGACACAACACTGAGCCACACCAGCCAGGTGACACAATGTATCTTGAGAAAAGGGTGGCCACCACATGAAACCCTGACGGTCTACCTGTTTAGACAATAACAGAAACCAATGTACTACACAGCATTACAGAATTGTCAGTCAGAAGGAGCCTTGAAAGTCATCCAGACTTGGGACTTAAAGTAAAGCATAAGAAATATAGTCAATAATCTCTATATATAAAAGGCTAAGTGTCTGTCCAACTGGTAGCTATAACGTGCACTGACCACCAGGGGGTGAAAGGGCAGAGCAGGACAGCACAAAATGTACTGTACCCTCCATCCTGTGTAACTATGTATATGACTCCTTTTTCTTAGAAAACCGCGAGAATGTAACAGTTGCATAAACCTGCCAATAGGAATGTAGAGAAGTAAACTCAGTCCAAATTAGGCAACCTCTGTAACCCACGTCACTTCCCTAAGCCCACCCAAATGACCAACCCTTTATAACCTATCGCTCTCCCGGGGTTCGCTCTCTTTGGTCTCACTGCTATGCCAGAAAGAGGCCGGGAGCCAAACCCGGGTTTGAATAAAGACTCTTTGCTTTTGCATCGGAGAAAAGGCTCCCTGGTGGTTGATTATTGGGGACCCTGAACTCTGGGCATAACAGGGGCAGACGCTCAATGCAGGAGCTGCCATGATGCCTATTGGACATTTAAAAATAAACGGCACCACGGACCTGGAGCTGACAAACCAACACTCAGCTTCCCCCAAGTGGAACACAGGCCCCGCCACCACTCCAGAGTGACAGCCCACCAAATCGCAGCCAACCCTGGCAAGACCCCATGGCGCAAAATGCAGCCCATAGCTCAGCCCAGCCGAAAACGGTTGCTATGGGTGCCGGGTAATGACGTCACATAGCAATGCCCGGCTTCCTTTCCCTAGTGACTAGCCTCCTTGGAGTTTCTTTAGCCCTGTAACACAACTTGCTTTATAGCCAGGTGCAAACATTTTACACTTTAGCCAAATGTCTGTGAAGCGTTTTCCCATGCCTCATCTCATTTGATCCTCACAGAAGTCCTGGAGTAGGAAGATAGGAGACTCGGTAGAATCCTATTTTCATTAGCCAGAAAATGGAAATTTAGAAAGTTTAGAAACTTGACCTGAGTGAAAAGAAGTAAGAAATGGTGGACCTTGAAAATGACTTCAGGTTTTCTCACTGCACAGAATATAGTCAAACACTGCTACAGTTAAATATTTTACCCTTTGTTCTCCCTGTGTGATCTATAATAATAATCTGCTTCATGTTGATATTTACTGCTTACTATGTTGCTTACAATTACCTGAAAGAGAAGTTGGGGTGCTTCACTGGACTGGAACAAGTTTAGCTAAATCAGAAAGCAGGTCTAATTAAGCAAGTTTGTTCTATATATATAAAAGGCTAAGTTGACTTGCGCATGTGCGATACATATAAAGCTCTCGCTGGCGCCAATTGCATGCATGTATTTTGGTCTGTCGTTGATTGTGAATTTGGTTGACACTTCTATTATAGAGAAAGGGTGAGTAGTGATATTAAAATATTTCTTCTAATTAATTTTCTTTCAATGTGCATGAATCCAGGACACCAGTACTGTAATAATTATGGATGGGCCAGGTGGGTATTGGAAATGTTGGCAGGGGGGACAGTTTGTCAAGTATATGATTGTCTAATCACTAGGCTATGCGCCTGAAATTAGTACAAAATAATGTTGAATGTGACTGTTACTGAAAAATAACCTTTAAAAAAGGGTATCCAGTCTTTTTCAATAAATGGTATGGGGACAACCAGATATCCACATGCAAAAGGATGAAGTTAGGCCACTAATTCATTCACACCATGTTAAATTTAAAATTTAACTCAAAATGGATTAAAAACCTCAATCTAAGAGCTAAAACTACAAAACTCTTAGAAGGAAACAGATATATACCATCATGAACTTGGATTAGAGAACAGTTTTTTTTAGATACGACACCAAGCACAAGCAGCCAAAGAAAATAGGTAAATTGGATATCTTCAAATTGTAAAACTTGTGTGCTACAAAGGACACCATCAAGAAACTTAAGACAACCCATTAAATGGGAGAAAATATTTGCAAATCATATATCTGATAAGGGTCTAATACACAAAATTTATAAAGAACTCCTACCACTCAACAATAACAATAACCCATTTAAAAATGGTCAACGGCTCTTAATTGACATTTCTCCAAAACATATGAAAGGCCAACAAGCACATGAAAAGATGTTCAACATCACTAGCCATCACAGAAATGCATATTAAACCCACAATGAGATACCACTTTATACCCAGTAGGATGCTATAATAAAAAAGACAGATAATAGAAGTATTGGGATCTATGTACTCGGGCAAGGGAAACAAAAGAAAAAATAAACAAACGGGACTATATCAAACTTAAAAAGTTTTTGCATAGCAAAGGAAATAGCTAAACGAAAAGACAACCTATTGCATGGGAGAAGATATTTACCAATGACACATCTCATAAGGGGTAAATATCCAAAATTTATAAAGAACTCATACACTGAACACCAAAAAAACCTAACAACCCAATTAAAAAATGGGCAAAGGATTGGAATAGATACTTTTCCAAGGAGGGCATACAGATGGCCAAGAGACATATTGATGCTCAACATTACTAAATCATCAGAGAAATGCAAATTAAAACCACAATGAGATATCACCTACACAACTTTCAGAATGGCTATTATCAATAAATGAACAAACAAGTTTTTGGCAAGGATGTGGATAAAAGGGAACCCTTGTGCCCTGTTGGTGGGAATGCAGACTGGTGCAGCCACTATGGAAAACAGTATGGGAGGTTCCTCAAAAAAAATGGTACTGCTTTATGACCCAGGAATTCCACTTCTGGGTATATATCTGAAGAAACCAAAAACACTAATCTAAAAAGATATAGGCACCCTATGTTCATTGTGGCATTATTTACAATAGCCAAGATATGAAAGCAACTCAAGTGCCCATTAATAGATAACTGGATAAGGAAGATATGATACATATGTACAATGGGATATGACTTGACCATCAAAAAGAATGAAACTGCCCTGATTGGTATGGCTCAGTTGGTTGGGCATCATTCCGTGCACCAAAAGGTTGACAGTTTGATTCCTGGTCAAGACACATGCCCGGGTTTCGGGCTTGATCTTGGGTAGGGGATGTGTAGGAGGCAGATGATTGATGTTTCCATCTCTCTCTTTCTCTCCCTTCTTCTCTAAAAATCAATAAAAAAATCTTTTAAAAAATGAAATCTTACAATTTGCAACAGCATGGATGGATCTAAAGGGTATTATGCTAAGTGAGATAAGTCAGACAAAGACAAATACCATATGATTTCACTTATCTGTGAAATCTAAAGGGCAAAAGAAATGAGCAAACAAAATAGAAACAGACTCACAGATGCAGAAAACAAATTTATGGTTGCCAGAATATGCTCACACAAAAACTTGTATACAAATGTTCATAGTAGCATTACTTAAAATAGCCAGATGTCCATCAAATGACAAATGGATAAACAAAATGTGTATATCCATACACTAAAATATTATTTGGCCATAAAAAGAAAGGAAGTATGATAATGCTACAATATGGATGAACTTTGAAAACGTTATGCTACATGAAAAGAAAGCCAGTCATGCAAGATCACTTATTATATGATTCCATTAATATGAAGAGTCCAGAATAGGCAAACCTACAGAGACATGAAGTAGCTTAGTGGTTTCTTAGGGCTGGGGTGGGGGGAGAATGATAAAATGTTCTGAAATTGATTGTGGAGATGGTCACACAACTCGGTGACTTTATTAAAAATCACCAATTGTACACTTCAATAGGTAAATTGCATGGTATGTGAATTATATCTCAACAAAGCTATTTTTTAAAGTCATCTAGTCTAGCCACCTGTGTTCCATATCCTTACTTCCCTTAAGTGGTGGTCTTGAATTTGCTGAATCCCATCCAACAGGAAACTCACTACTTCCCCCAGGACACTCATGCCACCTCTATACGGCTCAGACTGTTCGAACTGTCTTGAGTTAATGAGTGAGTAACGGGTGTAAGGAAGGAAGTACAATATAGGATTTCAAAAAGCAACACTGACTGAATCATGATGTGTCAAGAAGTAGAACAACATGATTAAGAAAGAGAATGTGGAGTGGATTCAAAGAGGAGCTGAAAAAATAGAAAACAATGTTTATAAGTCTATCATCTCAAACCTAAAAATGAAACTCATCTTCACCTTCCAAAACCTGTTCTTCTCCTGTATTTCTTTTCTTTGTAGAGTCATTCTCTCAGACCTTTAAGTTTGAGACCTATATATAACCTCTACCACCTGTGACCAAGAGTATACCTGAAACGGCAGGCTCAAGTCAGAATGCTGAATTTGGAAGAGATTTTTCTCTTTGTAAAGTTAACTGTCCTCAACAGGGAGCAACCTCACCTCTTGGGTCTTGGTGCCACCATGTTTCTCAGAATTTAAGAGCTCAGAATGTTTAAAAAGTCCATGACTATAAAACATTTAAAAATGTCTAGTTGATTAAAAATTTTTAATGAAATACTCCAAGTGTACAAAAAAGTATAAATAATATATGAGCACTTATATATCTACTTATCATGTACATGTAACTGGAACTCCCATGTACCCTCTCTCAGATAGCCACAACTCTGAATTTGGTGATTATTAGGTGTGCTTTTATTTTTTTAATTTTTATTTATTTTGAGAGGGAGAGAGAGCGAGCGAGAGAGAGAGAGAGAGAGAGAGAGAGAGAGAGATACCAATTTGTCGTTCCACTTATTCATGCATTCACTATTTGATCCTGACCGGGGATTAAACTCACAAGCTTGGTGTATCAGGATGATGCTCCAACCAAATGAGCTACCCAGCCAGGGCTTAGGTGTACTTTTAGATTTTACTATGTAAGCATGCATTCATAAACAATATACAACATTATCTTGACTATTTTAAACCTTTATATTATGAATGGTAGTGATGGCTGTATAACAATGTGAATGTACCTAATGCCACTGAACTGTACACTCAATGGTAAAAATAAATTTTATGTTATGTATATTTTACCACAATTTAAAAACCTTTGTATTATGGTATCATACTGTACTCATACTTCTGCAACTTCTCTTTTTTCTGGATGGGGATCAATATTTTGGTCTAGAAATGCCCCATCTTGATATATGTAGCTGTAGTTCATTCACTCAAAGCATGTATCCATGTCACAATTTATCCCCCCTCCAGCTGATTAACATTTAGCTTATTTTCTATTTTTCACTATTCCAAACATTTAGCTTATTTTATACTTTTCACTATCCCAAACATTCTACTTTATAGCTACATTACAAAATTTGTGGAGGTTTTTAAAATATGCTTTAGAAAACTAAAGAGATCAGAACATTACAGATAATAGAACATTAATATTGCAGAATTTCCAAAATAGAAAACAGCTGTTTTCACTATCTCTAAATGTACTTAAGCATTCCCTAAAATGGGACCTGACTAAATCCTAATTGTTTATTGAAAGCTTTCTCCATATATAGGTTTACTTAATTATTAATACTTCACTTAGCATGTCATTTAAGCTTGACTAAAAACTTAATGGATTTTACAGAGCGAAGCTCTACTTTCCATTGTTAATAACCATTCCTGCTGCTCAAAACAAAAACAAAAACTCTAGCACTGTTAACAAAAGAGCTTTCTGAAAGCAACATTAAACCATCTGCAGCATTTCATTCTCAGGGCAAATAAATCAATAAAGAACTGAATGTGTTTTTATTTCTGATTACACAGTTCAAGAAAGATCTTAATGGGCTAGTTCCGTAAGGTATGTGAGCTTCTTTCTAAATAATGAGGACATTCTAGAGGCCATATTTAATTCAGTATTACTTAAGTGGAGCCTGGGACAACAGCTGTTTCCTCATCACTCGTCTCTAAGGGCCTCTTCTTACATTCCCCTCTTAACTCTATTTTGCTTACCACTGCTTTGATGTTTTCTGCTAACTTAACTAGATCTTTCTTCATCTTTCACCAGTTCATCCTAGATATTACTAAAAAAGATATTTATGTACCTAAGTTGCATAGGGTAAGGTCCATGTACTCTATACATGTTAACTATTACTGTTTTGTTACCAGAGCAATCTTCCTGAAGCATAATTCTAACTGGTCTTGCTATTTTTCTGATCAAAGCTTTCAATGGTTGCCACTGATGACAACTGGGCATGTTAAACAGGAAGCAACAAAGTGAAGTAAAATGAGTACCATCTTTTCGGTCAGAGTTATTAGTTAAGATCCTGAACCTTTCTAGAGCTAATTTTCATTATCTGTAAAATACGAATAATAATATCTACTTCTCAGCATTGTTACAGGATTATAGATTAAGTAAAAAAAACATAATCCAAGCACCCAGCATACACAGTAGGTGTTTAACAAGTTCTGACTGTTCCCTCCCTACAAACAGAATTCCAAAAAAAACCTGAATTCCATAATCTAGTCCAAAAGTCCCTCTTCACACTTCTTTCCCATTACATACTCCTGACTCAGCCTAACTAGGCTCCTCACCATGCTTTGAGTATGCCCTGTGATTTCTTGCCTCTAAGCCCTTGTATTCCAGTGGTTTTGCTTTTCTCTCCAACTCCACATAACCTAAATTCAGCCTATTTTTCAAGGCCCAGGCCATTGCCCTCACCCCAAAGCGTCTTCTCCCCATGTACTTAGAACATACTTCTCAAACCTCTTTTATTGCACCAATCACACCTGGCTTTATTCAAGAGTTATATTTATGTGCCATATAGCCTCTATGTGAATGGATTGGGAAACAGAAATAGGTAAGGTCTTCCACTAAGCACCACTTCTACCCAATTTTATTTAGTGCTGACGGAACTTACAAATCATAGCTGAGAGAAAGAAAAGCAGCCCATGGCATTCAGAAGCTGCCCTAGTCCTATCAGCTTGGCCCTGGTGTTGCTACAAGCTGGTCTGGCACTCACATTTGGGTCTTGGTGTTTTCCTGTTAAACAAGCAATTTCAGGGCACCAACATCAGACAGGCCATTATGTGTCCACAATAGATAAAGACCAAAAAAGAAAGAAAGAAAAAGACTACTCAGTAACCTGCTTGAATACAGACAAAACATGAACACTGTCCCAGCCAAATATCAAACAGCCCCCACTCCTGGAAAATGAGTGACTGCTGCTTCTTTACCAATTACAGCTGCAGAATTTCTCTAGTCTGCCCTCCCTTTAGATAAACTTTCCCCACTTCCTGACAGCATCGCAAAGCCCCACATCCTTAAACCTTCCTCTAAATCAGCAGTCGCCAACCAGTGGTCCGCAGACCAATGGTGGTCCGTGAGGTCTGAAAGGCTGGCGACTGCTGGTTTAAGGAAACCTTTGGAGCAGCGATCACCAATGGTGGTCCGCGGACCAGTGGTGGTCCGAAAGGTTGGCAACCGCTCCTCTAAATCACCTGCTACAAGCCCAAATCCAATAATGATGCTTTTCAAGCACTCTCTTACTGAGATACCGCACGCTTCTCCACAGCGTGCATTCTGCCTGGCCACAACAAGTACTAAACCCAACTTGTCAACTACAGGTGTATTCCTGTTGCTCGGTGGCTGGAGGACAAACGAAGAACTTCCTGAATAAAAGTGTAGTATTTTCTTTATGCTTGGGGCCCTACAGGGCATGCTCTGGTCTTACACACTGTACACATTGTCCAACTGATCTGGATGTCTTACACTGTGCCTGTTGGCCTACACTGTAATCTCAAGACTCAGCCCAGTCACTTTTAGGACTAAAAATAGTTTTTTATTTCATTATTTTTAGTGTTCTCAATTTCACCATTTTGAGAATAGAAAATGGCAGTCAGGGTGACTGATGAAAGTGCTCTACACATACCACACTGCTCCACACCCACTCACCTAAAAGGTTCTGAACTTGACAAAGAACATATTTACATACATTCACAGGCTCTCAGATTGCCTCCTCTCTTCTCTGAACACTATTTCAGCATAGATATAATTTAAGATAATAAAGATTTATGAATGTATATGTGTATTATATATGTATGTATAAATGTATATACAAACACACATATATGTACACTGAGTGGCCAGATTATTATGATCTCTGAATGCATAATAATCTGGCCACTCAGTGTATATCCTATAAAATAAAAGGCTAATATGCAAATTGTCCCCTCAACCAGGAGTTCGACCAGCAGGCAGGCCGGCCAACCGCCCATGTCCCCTCCCCCTGGCCAGGCTGGCCGGACCCCACCCATGCATGAATTCATGCACTGGGCCTCTAATATGTGTGTGTGAATGTGTGTGTGTGTATACACACACACGCGCACGCACACAAACACACACTCACACACACACTGCACTGAGTGGCCAGATTATTATGCATTCAGAGATCATAATAATCTGGCCACTCAGTGTATGTGTATGTATTTTCACATTCAGAGAGGTCAAGATTCAGTGGGCACAACTCACTTGAGCAGAACATGATAGCAAAAAAGTCTGAACTATTCTAGAGAAACAGGGCTACTGGGAAAGGGCTGGTAAGGAAGCCTATTTATAAGCATTCAAAGTGAAACACTCATTGGAAAACATGGGCAAGCAGAAGAGATGCCAGATATGACATTATTGTGGGAGCTCCAAGTGGAGGTGGTGGATAGGACCCCCCTGAAGCCGACTCTAACACAGAAGCAGCATACTGTCATCTTGGAGGGCTTCAACAACCCTGGCACCCATTCAAAGACTTAATCAGGTAACACTGGGACAACTAAAAAGTTCCTGACCTAGTGTGCTGACATTTCATGTTCCACGGATACATAAGGTAAAAGGAGGGGAACTGTTACTCTGGCCAAAGAAGAAATTGGTTGGTGAAATGAAAGGAGAATCATAGGAAAAAGAGAGCAGGCCAACTTAGTATTTGTGATAACAAAGTAGAGGTTGTGTGGCATAGGCTCTAGGAAGTTCTGAAAACAGACACACAGTTCCATGGCATGAGACCCTCTCTAAAAGGAAAGCTCTTTAGATACGTTTGTTTGGGCATTCCAAAAATTGTCAAGCAGGTTGGAAAGGCAGAGGGAAAAAGCAGACGTACAGGGAGCTCTTCTAAAAGAACACAGAGAGTCAACAGCACATCTGAGTCTCCATCAACCAGACTCACACTGTTTGCCCCACTCTGGTGATTCCCTGAAACCCTGCCCCACCACCCAAGCCATTTCCAGGGGGCTTTTCCATACAAATGGCCTCTCTTGCCTCATGTTTCTGACTTTCCTAAAATCTTTCATCAAATAGCATCTGACCCCTACATAGCCTGTAACTCTTGCTAAGTGGCTCCAGGATCAGCACTGGCAGCAGCCAGTCTTGGTTCACAGCTTGGCCTCTCCTGGGCACCTCCAAACCCAGCACAAGTAGCAGTCATCTGCAGATCACTCTGTAGATTGTGCTGGGTGGCCCCAGGCAGGAGACAAGCAGTGGCTGATCTTGCACCTCCTGGGAGGCTCCTGGTAGACAGCTTCAGACCATGCCATATAACAAACCCTACCACTTCCACGAGCTACACATTCAAGAGGCAGGCTCAGTGAGCACCGAAACCCTACTGAAGCTAGTCCTGCTCTACAGAGTCAATCCCAACAGCAGCTCCTCTGCTATAGTTGCAGCTGGTCCTCAAAGCCAGTTGGTCTGGGGGTCAATCCCTCCCAGTGATGCCAACAACAACTAAGGCTCAATTACAACAGGGACAGTGCACACAGCCCACACAGGGGCACACCAGAAGTGCCCAGCTCAGGTGACTGGGAGGCTGTGCCACTGGGCCCTACAGGACACCTACTACAGAAGGCCACTTTGCCAAGTCCGGGAGACATAGCATCTGTACCTGATACATAGAAACAACCACAGGAAAGTAGCCAAAATGCAGAGACAAAGAAACAGTTTCCAAATGAAAGAACAGGAGAAATATCCAGAGAAAGAACAAAGTAAAATGGAGGCAAGCAAATTACCATATACAGAGTTCAAAACAATGGATATAAGAATGTTCAAGGAACATTCTCAGATTAATGAGAGCTTCAAGGAATTTTAGTGAGAACTTCAACAGCATGAAAAAGGACACAGAAACCATAACAAAAAAAACCCAGTCAGAAATGAAAAATAATTTACATGGAATCAGTAGAGCAGATGAAGCCAAGAGTGAAATCAGTGATTTGGAATATAAGGAAGCAAAAAATACCCAATCAGAACAGCAAAAAGGAAAAAAGAATTTAAAAATGAAGATAGTGTAAGGAGCCTCTGGGACCACTTCAAGCATACTAACATTCACATCACAAGGGTACTGGAAGAAGAGAGAGAGCAAGAAATTGAAAACCTACGTGAAAAATGTCTGAAAACTTCCCTAATCTGGTGAAGGAAACAGACATACAAGTCCAGGAAATGCAGAGTCCCAAACAAGATGAACCCAAAGAGGCCCACACCAAGACACATCATTATTGAAAAGCTAAAGGTTAAAGACAAAGAGAGAATCTTAAAAGCAGCAAGAGAAAAGCATTTAGTTACCTACAAGGGAGTTCTCACCATAAGAATGTCAGCTGATTTCTCAAGAGAAACTTTATAGGCAAGAAATGACGAAAAGCAAGGACTTACACCAAGATTATTCTACTCAGCAGAGTTACCATTTAGTATCAAAGGACATATAAAGAGCTTCCCAGACAAGGAAAAGCTAAGGGAGTTCATCACCACCAAACCAGTATTACATGAAATGTTAAAGGGTCTTCTTTAAAAAGATGAAGAAGGAGAAGGAAGAGGACAAGGAGGAGAAAGATAAAAATATGAACAATAAAATGGCAATAAACACATATCAATCAACAATTAAACCTAAAAAATAAAATAAATGAACAAGCAGAACAGAAACAGATTCACAGATACAGAGAACATTTTGACAGTTGCCAGATGGGAGGGAGGGTTGAGGGGTTGGATGAAAAAGGTGAAGGGATTAAGAAGAGATTGGTTGTTACAGATTAGTCATGGGGATGTAAAGTACAGCATAGGGAGTACAGTCAATAATATTCTAATGACTATGTATGGTGTAAGATGGGTACAAGATTTTTCAGGATGTATATGTCTAATCACTGGGGTAGACACCTGAAACTAATAAATAGTATATGGCATCCATAACTGAAACATAAAATATGATTAAAAATAATGAAATTTTAAAAATAAAAGAACAGAGGAAAGATGAACAGAAAGACACAAAAGCAATCAGCAAGAAAGAGTAGCAAGACTTGGAAGAACCACATGAGGAGGTCAAGGTCCAAAATAAATTAGGATCTACAAAAAGGGTAGCAAAAGGGTATTTTTAGAGCAAACAGCAACTTGCCTGATAATAAAATGTAATGCTGAGTGAGCAGAATTTCCTAACCTTTATTTTGCTTCCATATTCTCTATCAAAGGAAGTAAATTTTGTGTTAAATGGAAGAGAATTAACAATCCTAATGGGGAAAAAAATAAAATGAAGTTCCAGATGGGTGAAGAGAATAAATTCAAGCCTATTCACTAAATAATTTCTACCAAGAAGACTGAGAACACTTACAAATAAGGTCACTGAACTAAAAAAACTTTTAAGAAATTATATCAATAAAAAGAGAAATCTTGAGAGAATGGAGATAGATAACTACTGTTCCAGTTTGCAAAAATATAGAAAGTGAAGGGTGGACTTTTCAACTACAGAGAAGTGAGTAACTTAGATTCTAAAATGGACTTTTCCATTTTATGATGGAGTAGATGGAGGGAAAAAATAGTATTTTTTTCCTTATTAGAAAAGAAATGCATACCTATGGGAAATTGAGAAAGTACAAAAAAGTGTAAAGAATAACAACCACCCATACTTCATCCAGAAATAACCACCGTTAAAATGTTGACCCATTTCTTTCTGTTAAATAAATAGTGAGTATATCTTTACTTTTCACGTGTAGCATATGATTTTCCCCTATCATTTAAAACTCATTAATATAATTTACTGGATTCATAATAGTCCACACATGCACACATAATAATTTACATAACCATAAAGAATATAATAATAACAGTAAAAAGGTAATGGCTTACAAATGCTAACAGAGGAAGCCATAATCCCTAGGAGCCAGCATTCATTAAGCACTCAATTTACTCATTATTTCATTCATTAGTAAATATTTATTGTCTACTATGTGCAGGCATGGTCTAAAACTGGAGATACAGCAGTGAACAAAACAAAAATCCCTGTCCACGTAGAACCTCCTTTGTAAGTAAGAAAAGAGATAATAAACAAGATAGTGATAAATACTAAGGAGAAAAAAATAAGCAAGCTAAGGAGATAGTACGTGTTGGGGGTAGATTTTAGCTCAAGTGGCTAGAGAAGGCTCAGGAGATATCATTCAAGTGAAGGCCTAATAAAAGATGGAGGAAAGGCAGATGGATATTTTTAAAAAGAGCATTTCAGGCCAAGAGAAAACAGCAAATGCAAATTCCCTGAAGTGGAAGCATGCCTGGCATGTTAAAGAACAGCAAGGAGGAGGCCAGTGTGGTCAAAGCAAAGTGAGAAAGCAGGAAAAGTAGAAAGAAATGGCGAAGAGGACTAAGTAGGGCCTTTTAGGTCATGTACAGATTTTGTCTTTTCATCTGAGTGAGCCAGAAGCCACTGGAGGGTATTGTGGAGGAGAGAGACTTAGGCTTTGATAGGATCAATATGGCTGCCTTATTGAAGACGGACTGAAGAGGGAAGGAAGCAGGCAGATCAAAGTCCAAAGCAGACAGTAATGTGGAATAAAATAATCAAATGACCAACTGGTGGAATAACTCTCTTCACAAAAGATGCAATCCTAACAGCAGTTTCAAATGACTGATACTTTAAGAAAATAATTTGCGTGATCTATCAAAAAGACATGCTGATCATAATCAAGAGTGAAATTGTGAAAAAAATATCATAAGGCAGTGAGAGAAATTTGAACACCGACTGGATATTTAGTGACCTTATGGAATTACTAGAGGCCCAATGCACATGCAAGAGTAGGCCTTTCTTCTCCCGGCTGCTGGCACCAGCTTCCCTCTGGCACCCGGGACCTGGGCTTCCCTCGCAGCATCTGGTCTAATTAGCATATTACACTTTTATTATTATAGATTGATTTTTATGTGTGATAATGGTACTGTGGCTATGTTTTAAAAAGAATTTGTGTTTTTAGAGATGTATACTCTATCTTTAAGTATTTAAGGGTAAAATAATCCAATGTCTGGGATTTGCTTTCAAATAATCGAGTGTATAGGGGGGAAAGTAGGTAGAAATACCCATGACACAAAATGATAGTTGTTGAAGCAGGGTAATGTGAATTCATTTTACTACTCACTCTACTTTTGCTTAGGTTTGAAAATGTCCCAAACAAAAGATGTTTTTAAAAATCAAGAATGGCATATAGCTGAGAGAGATGGTAAATAAATACACTGAATGGAAAAATGAATGCTCTGAAATAACTTCAAGAGGCTACAATAATAGACCAAATTTAAACAGGTAAAATGCAACAGGGAAGACTATAAAGTATATATTTGGTTCCAAAACATCAAGTAAATAGTACAAAACAAACAAAAATCTATTTTTTAAAAACCTTAGGATTCTAATATACAGCAAGATCAGCAAGTAAAAATGCCAAAAGTCTAAAGCAATCCCCCAGGATGCATTACGTATAGGATTTTAAAAAGAGGCAATATGCTGCTCTTCCATGAGCTAATTGGTTTACACATGCTGTTATTTACTTTCTAAGAGGCGATGTTGAGATATTTGCAACTATGTCATCATATATGTCACATGAGGAATGGAAGAGGGAGCTTGAGATGTCAAAGTAAGAAAACAGACTAAAGAAGGGGACATGATACTAGTCCTCAATTTCCTGAACTCACCACCTTTCCCCTCAAATCTACTTTTCCTTCACTCCTGTTTTGGTGAAGGGCATCACCATCTATTTAGTCACCTAAACAATGACCTGAGAAAAATCCAAGATACCTCCTTCTCCCTCACCTTCCACTCATATTTAAAAATGTGTCTTAATATTGTTCTCCTACCCACTGCTGATAGCCTCTCCTGTTCTATTTACTCCTCTTCCTCTCGTACCCCTATTTCCCTCTGGCAATCACTCTCAACTTCAGAGCAGTTAATCAGCATATTCTTCCTACCCAAAGACTGCAAATAACTTAATTCAAGCCATCAAAATAGGTGGATATGTTAATTGGAACTACTGGAGAGTAAGAGTGAGGTGGGACTGAAGGAAGAATTTAAGAGAAGACACACTCTTTCCCTGAATAGACAGAGTGATGGCTGGAACAGTGGCAACCATTGTTGCTATCCTGAGAGAACAGTCAGAGGATAGAACCAACTTCAGAAGGAGCCCAGAAGTTAAAAGGACACAGAAAAATCAGAGCTGCAGCCCTGATGAGATTGTGAATCTCTGGATCAAACAACACTGGAGGCCAGTTCTAAGACAGAGTCTTCTCATTTATAAGACAATAAATTCCCTTTCTGTTTTAAGAGTACAGTTCAAGCTGAATTTTCTGTCAGTTGTCATGAATATCCTAACTGACCAGCTTAATGAAGCCCATGATGTCTCCACTGGAATCCTGCAACAATCCTCTCCCTGAAGAAATCCTCACAACGCAGCCTCTATGCTGCTGCCAGGACATCTTTTCCAAAACCAGACTAGATGTCTCCTACTTAGTAGCAAACTTACAATGGCCTCCTCTACCTTTAGAGTAAAATATAAACTCCTAAAGTATGGCAGAAAAAAAATCTTCAGTTTGGCCCTTCCAATTTCTCTGTCTCATCTCTTACAATTCTAAAGCTATTTCAGGGTTCTGGGTTTTTTTTCTCATGTTCCCTCTGATCAGAATGCCCTTCCTACTCTGGGTGATAAAAACACTTTAAGAGATAGCACCTCAATTTAGACAAAGAATGCAAAGTTGATTTAATATCCAAAAATAAATCATGTAATACATTATATCAACAGAACGAAGGACAAAAACCCCATAATCATCGCAATTGACCTAGAAAAAGCATTTAATAATTCAACATCCCTTCATAATAAAAACACTCAACAAACTAGAAATCGAAGGGAACTTCTTCAATCTGATAAAGGGCATCTACAAAAAAAACCCACAGCACTTCTATTCAACATTGTACTAGAGAGGTTCTAGCCTGGGCAGTTAAGAGAAAGAAATAAAAGGCATTCAGATTGGAAAGAAAAGTAAAACTACATCTATTTGCAGATGACACGATTATGTTTTAGAGCAAATAATTCAGCAAGGTTGCAGGATACAGTATTAATACACAAAAATTAATTGTATTTCTATACACTAGCAAACAATCTAAAATAAAATTAATTCAATCTATAACATAAAAAAGAATACTTCGAAATATATTTAACAAAATAAGATTTGAACACTGAAAATTACAAACTTCTTTGAAAGCAATTTAAGACTTCAATAAAAAGAAATATTTTGCTCATAAATTGAAAACCTTAATATTGTTAAGATGGCAGTACTCTCCAAATTGATCTATAGATTCAACACAATCTAGTAAAATCCCAGCTGGATTTCTTTCTTTCTTTTTTCTTGCAAAAATTGACAAGCTGATTCTAAAATTTAAATGTAAATGATGGGTCCTAGGTGTCAGAAATCAATCTTGAAAGAAAACAAAGTTGAATTCACAATCTCAAAACTTACTACAAAGTTACAGTAATTAAGACTGTGGTACTGCATATACATACATACACACACACACACACACACACACACACACATATACACTCACGGAGTGGGGCAAAAAGTAGGTGTACAGTTGTAAGTATGTGAAACAGAGTTTCTTCTTTTACTAGAGGCCCAGCACACAAAATTCATGTGCGGGTACAGTCCCTAGGCCTGGCCTGCGATCAGGGCCATCTTCCCCGGCTGCCCGCAGCTGGTCCCGCCCCCCGCCATCACCCACCCCTGGTTCCTCATTTGCCATCAGGTGATTGGTGCCTGACAGCCGGTGGAAGAACGAGAGGTCGGCTGTTCCCACCCGCTTGCTCGCCCCGCCCCCGCTGCGAGTCACCCTCTGTGTGTGAGGCGACCATGGGGCAGGGGCCTTGGCCTGGTGCCACCCATGTCCCCCACCACCCAACCCCAGTACCCCATTCGCCATCAGGTGATTGGAGCCTGCCAACCAGGGAAAGGGATCGAGAGATGATCAGTGATCCTCATAGTGACTGGTCCAGTGGTCATTCTGGTCATTCTGCCATTAGGGTCAATTTGCATATTACCCTTTTATTATATAGGATTATTATTTATTAATTATTGTATATTTTCCATACAAGCAATGTAAACCTACTTTGCCACACTCTGTATATATCAATATATGTATATCAATGGAACAGAACTGAGATTCCAGGAATAAACTCTCTCATTTATCTTCAACTGAATATTGACAAGGTTGTCAAAGCCATTCAATATAAAAAGAATAGTTTTGCTGGGACAACTAACTGCATATCCACATGAAACTGGACTTCTACTTAACATTGTATACAAAAATTAACTCAAAATGGATCAAGGACTTAAATGTAAGTGCAAATACTATAAAACTTGAAAGCATAGGCATAAATCTTCATGATCTTGGATTTGGCAATGATTAATTATGAACCAAAAGAAGAAGCAACAACAACAAAAAAAATAAACTGGACTGCATCAAAATTAAAAACTTTTCTTCCTAAAAGTACACCATCAAGAAAATGAAAGCAATCCACTCAATGGGACAAAAAAAAAATAATTGCTAATCATGTATCTGATAGTGGACTTGTATCTAGTATAAAAAGAACTCTTAAAACTCAATAATAAAAAGTAACTCAATTTAAAAATGGGCAAAAGATCTGAATAGAATTTTCTCCAAAAATATACAAATAGCCATTCAACACATGAAAACGGCTCAATATCAGAGAAATGCAAATAAAACCACAAGGAGATACCTCTTCTCACCCACTAAGATGACTATAATCAAAAGGGCAAACAATAACAAGTGTAGGCAAGATGTGGAGAAATTGGAACCCTCATACATTGCTGGTGGGAATATAAAACAGTGCAGCCACTTTGGAAAATAGTCTAGCAGTTCTACAAACAGAGAGTAATAAATCACATGACCCTGAAATTCCAGTTAGTTCCAGCCACACTAAAATGTTCACATTTGATTCCCAAGAGAAATGAAAACATATATGTACACAAACATTAACAGCAGCACTATTTATAATAATAAAAAATATAAACAACCCAAGTGTCCATCAACTGATGATAAAATGATTTTAAAATGTGGTATATCCACACAAAGGAATATTACTCAGCCATAAAAAGAAATGAAGTACTCATACATGCTACAACATGGATGAACCATGAAAACACTATGCTAAGTGAAAGAAGTCAGTCACAAAAGATCACATACTGTATAATTTAATTTATATGAAATGTCCAGAATAGAAAAATTGATAGAGACAGAAAGTAGATTAGTGGCTGCTCTAGGGCTAGAGGGTGATGACTAAAGATTATGAGATTTTTTTTGGGGGGGGGGGATGAAATGTTCTCAAATTGATGGTGGTGATGGTTGCACAACTCTGAATATATTAAAAACCACTAAATTGTACACTTTAAATGGGTGAATTGTATGATATGTGAATTATATCTCAAAAAAAGCTGTTAGGTGTCACCCCAATGAGTTTAATTAAAATAAAATGAAAAAATAACCAATGTCACCCCAGTAAAGTTAAGAAATTTTTAAAGCTGTTAGAAAAACACATATACCATATTCTCCTCCAACAACTTTCTTGCCTCCCCCCACCCCCGCCCCGGCCCAAACACCTGACCATTCTAACCATATATCTCCCCGTTCCCTGCAAGGACTTGAGACCTGTAACTGATACTTTTTGCACTTAGTTGTTGTCTGTTTTCCTCCACTAAGCTGTGGGTTCCTCAGGCAGAGATCTGGCTTATTTTTTCCTGGAATTCACAATAATAGTAACTGTATACCGTGTGTATTCTATGTGAAAGGGGGCATCACAAATATTTGCTAAAAGACTATCTTAAAATAGTTGTCATGTAGAAAAGGGAATGTGCTTTTTTTCACATACTCCAATGGGTAGAAATGGATGCTACAATGACACAAATTTCAAGAATTTTTAAATAATTGAGATTGCCCCTTTCTTTAAAGCAGGGTTTCTAGGTTCTGTGAATTCTCTGAATTGATACACAAATTCTGAATGTATACATAAAAAGTACGTGCATTTTTCTAGGGAGAAAATCCATAACTTTCATCCAATTCTCAAAGGGATATGTAACCCAAAAATGGTCAGGAGTTGCTGTTTTTAAAATGTTAGTGTACAAGGGCAAGGGTTTTAGCAAATTCTAGTTACCAGAATATATCATTTAAGATTAGTTTTTTCCTAGATTATACTACTTCAGTAACTAATGAAAAAAGTGAGTTCACTATTACGGCAGATAGCTTCATAGTCTTAAATTATTCATTTAAAAATATTTATTAGTGTTATTTTAACCAGATGCTAAAGAAATAGTGGTAAACAAGATAAGGTCCCTGCCCTCAAAGAGCTTACAATCTAGAAAGCAGAAACAAAACAAAACAAAAATGAGTAAACAAGAAAATTTCATATCACATAG
Organism: Cnephaeus nilssonii; assembly: GCF_951640355.1. Classification (NCBI taxonomy): domain Eukaryota; kingdom Metazoa; phylum Chordata; class Mammalia; order Chiroptera; family Vespertilionidae; genus Cnephaeus; species Cnephaeus nilssonii. The sequence goes on along the minus strand of NC_137084.1, from coordinate 38,068,607 downwards.
TCACCCTTGCAATCTATCTATATAATAGAGGAATATGCAAATTAGCAGAATGCAGTAACATCACGACAAATAGCAGGGACCTGAGGCTGCGTGGCGCCTGGCCAGGGTGAGGGACCTCAGGCCACACACCCCGCCCCCGCGGGGCTTGACAGGGGATCTCAGGCCACACCCCCCGCCCCCGTGGGGCTTGACAGGGGATCTCAGGCTGCACCCCCCACCCCGGCGCCAGGCTGGGAGACCTCAGATCATGCCCCCCGCCCCAGTGCCAGGCCAGGGGACCTTAGGCCGTGCCCCCCTGCCCAGTGGGACTTGATGTTGGACCTCAGGCCATGCCCCCTGCCTGGTGGGGCTTGACAGGGGACCTCAGGTCACGCCCCCCACCCCAGCGTCTGGCAGGGGGACCTGAGGCTGCGCTCCTCCCCTCCCCCCCCCCCCCCCCCCCCCCCCCCCGCCCAGCAGGGCTTGATGGGGGACCTGAGACTCCGACCCCCGCCCAGCACCAGGCTGGGGGACCTGAGGCTGCACCCCTCGCCCGGAGGGGTTTGACAGGGGTGGGGCTGGTCGGGGCTGGGTCTCCTGCGTTTTTGAAGCGCGTGTGAATGGGGACTTGACTCTGGGTCCCGCAGCGCGCCCCAGACTCTGACAGGAGGAAGATTTTCATATATATTTTACTAATTTTCTTTCATCTCTGACACTTCTATTATAGAGAAAGGGCAAATAGCAATATTAAAATATTTCCTCTAATTCCCTTTTAATGTGCACAAATTTCATGCACCAGGCCACTAGTAAAGAATATAAAAGCCTGGCCAGTATGGCTCAGTGATTAAGTGTCGACCCATGAATCAGGAGGTCACTGTTCGATACCCGGTAGGAGTACATGCCCAGGCTGCAAGCTCAATCCCTGCAAAGATTCTAACAGGAGAACATTGAATACCAGCACTTGAGTTCTCAAGGGAAAGAGCCATGTCTAATCTCTACTCTCCACGCTACAACATTCAGAAGAATGTCTCCCACTCACATTCAAAAGAACTTATTAAAGATAACTCAGAATAATGGGAATTCAACTCAGTAATATGCTGTTTTAGAAAAACCTTTATTGCTCAAGATTATCATGAATTTGCTTTCCTTCATGGCAGATGGTGTCATTAGACAAGTGAGTAAACCCTTTAGGATTTTGCAATAAAGAAAAAAGTAAGAACAAATATGTAAAATGTTTTTTAGGAGTCTCAGGCAAATTGTTTTGTATGTATAAAGATTATCAAACAAATTCTATCAACAGAATTCTGGGTTTGATATGTCCTCCACCCCTAGAGCCTAGTTCTCTCTCTTTTTTTTAAGTATTTATAATCTATGATGTACAAGAGGGTGGGACTACAGCTAGTGTGCACCAACTAGAGGGAAATGGATTTCAGTTTAAAGGGAGCTGTCCAATAAGCAACAGACTGAGCATTAGTGGAAGTGTTTGGAGACATAACACCATGCCTTAAGGATGTTGCAGAGATAATGTACAGGAGACAGTTACAGTGGCACCTCATCACCTGTTCTCCTTCCCTCTCCCAGCCTTAGGCATTCACCTTTGCACTCATTCATTACGTAAAAGCCCCGGAGTGCAACCAACAAGATGGATTTTTAAACATGATGTCATCGACATCATGTCAATAACAAGGGACCAACAAATTACTTAAGAAAAGGGACCTTAATGATTTGTTCACTTCAGAAACTAACACTTGGATAAAAATCAAGTCACAAGCATACCTCGCTTTATTGACCTTCCCGGGTGTTGCTTTTTCTTTTTTTTAAAACAAACTGAAGGCAAGACCTTCCACCAGCAAAAAGATCACGACCGGTGTACTGCGATACTCGCTTTATTAGGGTGGTCTGGAAGCGGACCCACAGTATCTACAAGGTATGCCTGTATATTTTAAAAGGCACACACACACACACACACACACACACACACACACACACACACACAGCCCGAAGCTGTGAGCACCCAACATCAAATTAAAACCACACAAGGAATTAAGGTTAACACCACCAACTCCAACGGACTTTATTACACACAAAAGCACAACAGAAAGCACACGGAAACCTCCTACACAGGGATCCCAGGAGGGAGCCCTCCTGACCCAAAGCACCTGCCGGAGATGAGCTAAGCCAGTGAGAAGGGGCAGCGAGTAGCGGGCGTGCCGGCCACTCAGAGCGCCCGGCGCGAGCGCGCAATCCTGGCCCGGGAGCGTCAGGAGGCACAGGGCGCAGGGGAGTGGGGCCCCCCTGCCCTCCGAAGCCAAGGGAACTGCGGGGCTTGGCACCTCCCAAACGCCGCCAGGTCGGCCTTCTCCAGCCGGCTTTGCGGCTTTGCAGGTGGGGACCGGAGAATCCCTACAGGTAGCGGGGATGCCGGGCGCTCCTGGGGAGCTGGCCCGCGCTTACCTCCGGGCGGCGCCGGCGCCGGCTCCTGCCGCTTTCCGCGGGACAGGAAGACCTTGGGCAGCAGCAGCGACACAGCCAGGACGACCCCCGAGGCCAGGGCCACCCTCTGCAGCGTGGAGTACGCCATGGCCGCTCGCCCTCGCCACAGGTGCGGACGCGAACCGGAAGCGGAATCGCAGCGCCGGCGGCCTCCTCGGAGCGGACCGCGGGCTACGCCGACGGCGACGCGCGAGGGACACGTGCGTTCGGCGCCCGCACCTCCCACTCCGCGGTGCCGGGCTGACCCGCTCCTCCCGCGAGGTTTCACTGGGAACGGTACCGCGCACTCCCAACAAATGAGGAACTCCTCCTGCCCCTACCTCCCCGCCTGCACCTGTGCATCCTGCCCTGTGCATCCTGCTGCCTGAATAACCCACACTGCGTGCCCTCCTCCATCCCCGCTGACCACCATTGCTCACTACCCACCCCAGACCACACCAGCCATTTCCTCATTACTTCAACAAACTGACAATCTTCCAGCCTCCCACCCTCATGCCCCTCGCATTCATTCTCCATCTGCGGCCAAAGCAGGGTAATGCTAAAATGCAGGTCTAATGATCTCTCTCCCCAGATTAAAATGTCTCAGCAACAACTCTTTCTCCTCAGAACGACTGTCAAACTCCTTTCCAAGACCTCAAGGCCCCGCAGATCTTGTCTTACCAGTGTTCCTTCAAACTAGATCATTTGCTATATCCCCGTCATGTTCCTTGCTTTGTTTGCCCGGTTCCCTCTGCACCCCTTAAAAACTCCAAAGAACATCTGAAAAATACTACCCTCACGGAACGTTTCTAGTCAGCCTCTCCTTCCTCTGGATCCCCCAAATTCTTCCTTACTGTCTGTATTATCTATTTAATAAACATTCTTTTAGTTCTTACTGCGTCTCAAATCCTGAAATGGTACCACAGGGGCTGATGAGGAAGATGGGTTCCATAATGGGGCAGATAGGCACCTCAACAAGAAAATGCAGGGAATATTTTGGACTCTGTACATTAAAGTGAAGTCCTTCAGAGAGAAAGCCTCTAAGAAGCAAACTAATTTGCCCCTCAGGACCTAAAAAGTCTTAGGAATTGGAGGCACTGAGTTCCTTTAAAGGCAGAGATGTGGAGTGGGGCTGACTAAAGAAGGATTGGTTGCAAGTCTGGTTAAGGATCAATTGATAGTCTCCAAATCTTATTCCTCAATTATTGCAGCCAGGTGGTTGCCCCTACTGGTGTGGTTCGGGCATCATCATCATTGATATTACCAACATCATTAAATGTTATTGAGTACTTACTATGATCCAAGTATTTTACATATCAAAACAATTGATTCTTCTAACAATGTTATGGAGCAAGCAATACCCATTTTACAGATGAGAGAACCAAAGAACGGAAAACTTAAGTAACTTGACAACAATTATGCAGTATAAATTGGAAGCTAATATTTAGACTCAGTTGTACTTACTTTAAAACTTGCCCTCTTAACTACCAGTTTTACTTTCTGGAACCAGAGAAGCTCTGGACTCACGGACAACATGTGCAGGTTAGGGAAGTAGTGACTGATGGGATATGAGTTCTAAGAGGAATCTAGGATGACCCCCCACAAAAAAAAATTCTGGTGTGGGTAACTGACTGGTTAAACACTAATTCCATATTACAAGATTTTGAGAACAGAAGAATCAAGTTTGTGAGAAAGATGATGAGTTCAGATTTTGACTAGTTGAGTTTGAGTTTCCATGAAATATGCAACTGGGGCTAGCCAGTTGGATATATGGGTCTGAAGCTCAGAAGAGATGTTTGGGATGGAAACAAAAGGAAGTCATTTGCCCATCAATAGTAATGAAGTTTGGAAGAAGATAATGTTAGCAAGAGTGCTCATGAAAAATGGTAAGAGGCCTCAGTGGAAACCTATGTTACATCATTATGTTGAAGTTCCCAAGTATGAGGACAGAAACGTGACAGAAAAGAAGATAGTGACCAGGTGTTAAAATCGTGAATGAATGAGGAGTCACTGGAAGGTTGGAAGGTACAGGAACAGACGAGCTAATATTCCGGAGTCCAAGCTCTGGACCCTACTCTGCTTGAAGCCTTCAGTGACCACCTCCTGGCTGCCATACGAAGTCCCAGCTCATTGGGGTCCCCTTTGAGGATCTGCATAATGTATCCTCTTGCCTCAAATCATGTTCTTCTCTCTGGATCAGCAGGAGCTCTGCTTATTTCTCTCTCAGGATACTCACCTGGTTCCCTTCCCTCCTCGTGTGTGTGTCTGTGTGTGTGTGTGTGTGTGTGTGTGTGTGTGTGTGTGTGTATTTGTATTTCAGAGGGGAAGGGAGAGAGAGATAGAAACATAATTTGAGTTAAGAACATTGTCCTCCATAATGGGGGTGGGCCTTACCCAACCAGTTGAAGACCTGAATAGACCAAAAGACTGATCTCCCTGAGTAAGAGAGAATTTTGCAGCAGGAGATCTTCAGACTTGAACTGTGGCATCGACTCTTCCTGGGTCTCTAGCCTGCCAGCCCACCCTGAGGATTTTAGACTTGCCCAGCCTCTATAATGAGCCTATTCCCAATTCCTTAAACCCTCTCTCTCTCTCTCTCTCTCTCTCTCTCTCTCTCTCTCTCTCTCTCTCTACACACACACACACACACACACACACACACACACACACACACACACACGATTTGTTCTATTTCTCTGAAGAACTCTGACTAGTCCAGTAACTTTGGCTATTTCTAAAAATGAAATTCCCCCATGAATGAGGCTTTTCCATCCCAGAGGAGATTTCAAGGATGTACCTCTGTCTCTGAGAACAATTTTAAAGAAGAGCCCATAAGGAACCACAGTAGGTCCCATTGTAGGGAGTCCTGAACCCTTACTATAGGCAGGAAATGGGGGTGGTTAGCAAGGAAATGAGACCCAAGTACCCAGGACACTGAGCAGAAGGGAGCAAGGCCTGTAACACGGAAGCCTAGAACGAAGAGGCTAAAGAAGGAAGGTAAGAAGAGCAACAGGATGCACACAGGAGAGTATGCTGGATCTGGCCCCTGAAAGATGGGTAGAGCTCCTATCAGGGATAAGAAGTCTATGATAAACACCCGTCAGTTGTGGATGTCCAAAATCTTTGTAACACACTTTTTTGTCTGATGCTATCCACCTTGAGATCCTCACGTTCTCAACGTATAATCCAACAAACTAGAGTTCCCCTTGCCACTAGGGTGCAGATCCATTGCTCTTTTCCCCCAGATACACACCCATGGCTGACTGTGGTTTGGAAATGATCTCTGAGAGGAAACCGCAATGGCTGGGCTGCCCGTTTTGACCAGCGTAGATGGCAGCAGAGGACAGATATGCCTGCGGTTGGCAGTGGCCACCAGCTGCCTCCCGACAGGCAGAGTGGAGGCCACACAGGTCTGGGGTCAGCGGCAGCTGAGCTCCCTGAGGAGGCCAGCTCCGAGGTGTGGTTGTTGGAGTTGTTCCAAGCTCTGGAGCCCCTGTGTACTCATCTGTGAAATGGAGTCTGTGCGGCTCCTCTCCCCCGAGGTGGCAAGTGTGATGGAGCCTGGAAGGCAATCGTGTGTGAGACCATAACAGCGGCAGTAGCTGCAGCTCGAAGGCAGGTCGGAAGGAAGAAAATTGGAACGAGAGAGGGGAAGACAATGTCAGAGGAAAATCTATCGGGAGGAAGCCTCTACAAGGCCCATATTCCTCACCTAAAGCCTATCCAGCTGGGCCTGGGTGGATAAAGATGGGGCGTAGGAGGACCCAAGCTTCCTGGTGGGGAATGGTCCAGGAGAGAAGGTCCTCACGCTTTCCTACTAACTCCCCTCACTGGCCCCGCCCCTGGCGGAAGCCGAGCAGAGAGAAGTCACAGTTGGATACCTTGGGCCTTTCTGCCTTGAATGAGAAGAAATAGTCTTTGGATCCAATTAATTAAGCAAACTGATAGAAATTCCCCTCTTAAGTCACACTTTGCATATCCATAATCCCTGCGCTACATTTTCTGTATACTTTGCCCCTGGGTAAAAATTGGTGAGCATTTAAATGCTTCCTCACATAATCTTGCTAAAGCACACCCTTGCCTATAAATATTCATGCCACTGCCACAACATTTGCAAGCTTTCCCCAAAGGTGAAATGTGCGTAATGTACTTTGTCTTCTGGGTATAAATATTATCCAATACATTCTGGTTAATATGAATACACTAATTATTCCTGTAACCCTTTTTAAAAGGGTCATCTCCATGATGTGAATTTTTAAAAAATGTAATTACAGTAATTGGATACTTAATCTAATTAAAATTTGCTTTATCTTTAATGGGAATTTTTGCTAAAGAGGCAGAATGACAATTGGCTTTTTGATAATGACTGTTTTCTTTCTGCAGGGGATCAAGTTGGTGCAAACTGGAGAAGCAGGCAGTTTTGTGTCCGCCAGTGCCTTTCTTCTGACGACTCAGTACTTCTGTAGTGAGTATGGGTTTTAGTTACTGAGGCACTGAAGAGAGTGGAGGAAAGGACTAGGGAACCCTTTCTATTTCCACAGGTAAAGCTGCTCCCCTTCCTAGCAAGCAGCCTTCTGTTCCCTGGACTGTGATTGGTCCACGATGGGCACTTGATCTAAGCCTGCTGGGTCAGGGTCCCTCATAGGCTGAGCTGGTGCTGGAAGGATTTGTAGTGGATCTTACAGCAGACCTCATTGGTCCACCCTTGAGCTCACCCGAAGACCGTTTCTGTACCCAGGTTGAGGGTCCTGTGTTTCTCTGGATAAGGTTGTCCTCTGGCTTGAGGAGTAAGCTAGGCCTGCTGGAGAGCAATCACCCACAGAGCAACTCTCAGGTGATGGGCTGGAAGGTAAATACTCCAGCCTCCTTGCACATTCTTTCCGAGGCATCCCAGTGGTGTGGCGCCCCAGTGGCTCCAGCTGTGACCTGCTCCTTCACACACCATTCGGGGGCTTCCTCTCCTTCCTGTCTTACTTTCTGACTCCCTCATGCCTCTTGAGATCATCTCCCAAGTAGAGCACTGCACCCAAACTCTTGCCTTGGAGTCTGCTTTGTTTAGGGGGGCCCAAACTCAGACAGATGTAAGGTTGGGGTTTCCAGGCGACTGTTTTCTCCCACCATGTGGAATAGGCCTGTCTGAAGGAGGAGAGATTGAGACCAGCAGGAACAAGCAGACATGAGAGGGATGGAGAGCGAGCCTGGTGGTGTTAAATCCTGGCTCCACCAAGACTCTTCTGCTCCTTCTTTCATTCTGTGACTGCCCTGAACCCTTCCCATGAAATGAGCCATACATTTCTCCCATTTTTTTGGTACATGTTAAGCTCTCTTGAGTTAGATTTCTAGCTCTTGCAACCGAATGTATCATAACTTGCAGAGAATAACTGAGTTTGGCCCAGCCGGTTTGGCTCAGTGGTTGAACGTCAACCTATGAACCAGGAGGTCATGGTTCAATTCCCAGTCAGGGCACATGCCCAGGTTGTGGGCTGGATCCCCAAGTAGAGGGCATTCAGGAGGCAGTCGATCGATGATTCTAATCATCGATGTTTCTGTCTCTCTCCCTCTCCCTTCCTCTCTAAAACCAATAAAAATATATATATACTTAAAAAAGAATAAGTGAGTTTGCATGAACAGCACTTAGAATAGAGCTTGTCTCAGATTAAATGCTACTAACATCACTACTACTATTAAGTGCACAATGTTATGATTCAATGCTTCACCTGTTTCCAGAAGGGATGGCTCAAGAACTTGGAGCCTAGAAAAGAGTCACCAAAAAACAAACAAACAAAAATCCAGCTTAATTCTTCCTAATTTCTTCCCTTTTCTTTTTCATAATTTAATTGGGTGAATGCCCACTTTCTCTCTCACTGGGAGGTAGTTATGCAATCAATAACTATAACTTTACTGTCTTTTACTGATCACCAACAATGACCAATGAAATATTATTCTATTTTGCTTAAGGGTCACATTAGTTTTGCTATAATTTTGTTACCAAACTTGAGTGGCATCGACAAACTGCTCAGTGTGAATGCCCCAGTCAGGTTCAGGGTGTGGCAGGTCCCAACCGGCTGCAGGGCCACAGGAGGACCATCACCAACCCTAGGCGCTTTCGCCTTGATGAGCCCCATTCTCCATAAAACATATTCAAAATTATATTTTACTGGAGACCCAATGCATGAAATTCGTGCACAGATAGGGTGTCTAGGCCTGGCAGGTGATCAGGGCCGATCTGTGGGGCGACTGGCAGGGCAATTGGGGGGCCCCTGCTGGCACCCACCTTGGCTGGTCTAGGGCCTGCAGGCTGGGGGCAGCTCTGGCATTGAGCATCTGCCCCCTGGTGGCCAGTGCACATCATAGCGACTGATCGTTCCACCAGTCGTTCTGCTGTTCTGTTGATTTGCATATTAGGCTTTTATTATATAGGATGACTGCATTAGTATAAAAATATGTTAATATTGTATATTTAGATATTTTCTACCTAAAATTTTATATTCCCTTCTTATTTTAAGAGAAATTAAAAAAAGTTTAGTGATGTGCCTCCCGCTTTATGTTTTCCATGTTTCTGTGTCCCCAGTGCCCAGAAGTATAATAGTTTTTAATTGTATCAGACACCATAGAAGTAAAGAGTTGGCATTTTTAGAAAGGTTGCCAGCAGATGTGTCTGCATTCCAGGGGTGGTAGAAGACTTGATCTCAGCCCAGGGAAGATGCACCCGTGAATCTTTTGGTTGGGCAAAGGCAAGGCCCAGAGGTCACCTGAGCTGAGTAGGGGTTGAGACAATGAGGACTAAGGGGCTTTTCAGAATAAATTAAAGTGGCGTTTTCCTTCAAGCAGAGGTTGCCATGGAGTGAAATTTGGGACTTCTTCTGGTGGTCTAAAGACAGGAATCTGACAGGCCAGGGGCTGGGAAAGAGGGGACAGGTTTGAGGAAGGGCTGCGGAGTGGTCAGATGAAAGCAGAGAAGCAGGCTGCAGGGTGTCTGCTCAAGAATGTGTTCAAGACAAAGACTGTTTCTCCCCAGTGCACTGGAAGAGAGTGATCCTTAGGGGGAGAGGGGCAGAGAGAAGGAATGGATCCTATTATTACGGGTCCCAAGCAGCCAGAGTTCATAAACATCCTCACCTCTCTGAGCACACCTCTCTGACATCTCTTTGCTTCCAGCTCCAGCCCATTGGAGCTCCTTGCTCTCACACAGTCCTAGGTAGCGCCACCCTGCGCCCTTACGCCTGGGATGCTCTTGCCCCAGACATCTGCTGTCTCAACCCCTCACCTCCTTCAAATCCTTGCTCAAATACCACCTCTCTTGGTGATACCTTCCCTGCCCAACCTACCTAAGTAAAACACTCTTTATCCTCCCGTTCTGTTTCATTTTTCTTCGTGGCACATGTCTTAGCCCAGTGGTCGGCAGACTCATTAGTCAACAGAGCCAAATATCAACAGTACAACGATTGAAATTTCTTTTAAGAGCCAAATTTTTTAAACTTAAACTTCTTCTAACGCCACTTCTTCAAAATACACTCGCCCAGGCCGTGGTATTTTGTGGAAGAGCCACACTCAAGGGGACAAAGAGCCGCATGTGGCTCGCGAGCCGCAGTTTGCTGACCACGGTCTTAGCCAGTTTGGGCTGCTATAACAAAGTGCCATAGACTGGGTGGCTTATAAACAACAAGACTTTACTTCTCACAGTTCTGAGGCTGTTAGTCCAAGATCAGGGCGCTGGTGGATTTGGTGTCTGGTGAAGGCCCTTCCTGGTTCATGGATCGCCCTCTTCTCCACATCCTCACATGCACAAGAGGTAAGGACACTCTCTGGGTCTCTTTTATATGCACTAAATCCACACATGAGGCTCATCACCTTCACGACTTTACCACCCCCCACAGGCTCCACCTCCAAGTACCATCACATTAGGGATTAGGTTTCAACATACGAATTTTGGGGAGACACAGACATTCAGTCTATAGCATCGCTTATCACCTTCTACAGCTTGGCACTTTAGTTTCTCTCCTGTCGCTCCCTCTAAAGTATAAGCTGCATGAGGGTAGGGAGTTGGGTCTGTTTTGCTCACTTCTGTGTCCCCAGTGCCCAGAACAGTGTCTGGCACATGGTAAACGTCAGTAAGTATTCTTTGGATGGATGAATGAAGATGACGATGCCTAGATTCTACAGGTAAAGTGCTCTGAAGCAGCTCCTAAACTGTCAGGAAACAAGCCTCATGCATATTACACAGCAGCTGGAAATCACAACTGGGTAAATGAAGTGGGACCAGGTTTACACTGAATCACTGATGGTCCACATTCTCATGTTTGGCTTAGATGGTGTTTATCGTGCTGGAGCTGGTGGTCTGAATATGGTTTCAGTAGGAACTTGTGTGCTGCTGGGCTTCCTTCAATGTTTGTTCTTAATTTTCTTTTCTTTTTTTAAACCTCACCCAAAGATATTTTTCCATTGGCTGAGACAATGCTTATTGGACACATATGGGCTATTCCCTTACGCATTATAGTGTGCCTCGAAGTTTGGTTTCAGCCATGTGACTACTTCTAGCCAATGGACTGTGAGCAGAAGTGATGTATGTTTTGCCTGGGCTGAGATAGTTAAGAGGCAATAAGTTTTCTCCCTCTTCTTCCTTTACTGCAGTTTTGTAGGCCATGTGTTCCAGGATGGCCCAGATACAAGGCAGAAGATCCTTTATCAGCCTTCATCCCTAAATGACTGTTTGAAACAGGCATGAAGCATGAACAAGAAATAACCTTCATTGTGTTAAGCCTCTGCAATTTGGGGGTTTGCCTGTTCTGTTAGCTATTACTTACCTTGTCTAACAATGTATTTAGACTATGACTCTTCCTCTGAGTATAGCTTTAGACATACCCAGAGGTTTTGATATATAATTAAAATAATGATTTATTTTTTCTGTTCAGAGATATATGTACCAGTTCCCCTTTGTTCAGTCCAGTTCTTCAAATCCCAGTCTGGCCAGAACTCCAGGCCCTCCCACTCCACCTGAGTCAGTCTATAAATGCAAACTGTGGCTGCCCACCAGGCCCGTCTTTGCCTGCTGCATTGACTCCTGACTTGCTTCTGCTCAAATGCCTCCCCCCACCGGGTTACCGATTCTTGGCTCCATCTCTCCTTCACAAACCTGCTTCTCCTCCTTTGGTCTGGGCATTTGCAATCCACCTGTCAGATGTCTTGAGGCTTTTCTATAGACTAGCTTGGATTCAGCTCACTCCCTTCAGATGGCCTCAGGCAGCTGGTGCCACAACCCAGCCCTCCCTGGCCATCTCAGGAAGGAGGTGTTGGGGGAAATGGCATCCTCAGGTTCCCCTGTGATCCCATCCACTCTCATTCCTCCTCCTTCTCACGTTCCCTCTGTTGAGGATCAGATGTACACACTGCACTGAGTAGGTGCTTGGGGAAGTCTCAGTGCTCTCAGCTTGGCATAATGAGGGCTTTCTGCCGCTCCACTGGGAGGCCTGAGGGAGGGGGTGAAGACACAGCGCCACCACCACCGTTTTCACAGCTTTGCAACAATCTGTATTCTTGGGCCTTTTCTAAAGAGGGAGTGTGGGAATGCATATGGTTTATAATGTAAATAATATACACTGACAAGATTGCATGAACAAAAGCTGGATAAATAAAAGTGCAGGAATAAATAAGCCTCCTACCTCGGCCTTGCTCTGAGCAGTGAGGGAAATGGTAGGAACATCACACAGTAGGGCAGGGCAGCCAGTGGCTGCAGCCTCAGCCCCTTCCTCCCCAGAAGCTGGGCGGCCTCCCTGCCCACCCATCCCCCAGGGTCCCCCTGTCCTAATTGCCACCCAGATCCTACATTAGGAGCTGACTTCTTCACTCTGGGGCAGGCTGGTGCACAGAAAAAGCACAGGACAAATACTAACTAGCATTACAACCTCCAGCCAGTCAGCACCCCCCATCCTGTGGCCCTCCAGGCCTTGGTCTCCCCATCTATAAGTGAAAGGATTCGGCTAGATGTCCTCCAAGTCCTTCAGGAATGAGCTTTCATCATTCTTCTTATCAGAGGGGCGGTGTGATAGGCCCTATTTCTGGGCCTCAGTTTTCTCATCCATTAAGTGGGAGCTCCGATGGGATGTCTCAGAGGCTCCTCCCTCTCTGTGCCCCGCTAGGTGGCTCTGACTCTCCTGACTTCCTTCCAGATTTCACTAGCAGGGTGGCTCCCTGCTCCTCTCCTCCCGTCAGTGCAGTCAGCTCTGGCATGGGCCTGGGTCTCTGGCTGGCAGTCCTCAGGCAGACTGAAGCAGCACACCCAGATAGCTTCCCCTCCGGACCTATGACAGGTCAGACACTGTGGCCACCCTTCCCTGCCTGGCCTGGTCCAGCATGACTGAGGGGACAGACAATTCCTGCCCAAGGGGCGGCACTCCCCAAAGCCCTGTTCTGTGCTTGCAGCTCTGCGCTAGTTAGGGAGCAAGTGCCTAAGGTGGGGAGTTAGGGGAGAGGGACCTAAAAATAGAGAGGGATCAGTACCCTAAGGGAGTGTGAGAGGGCTTGGGAGGCCAAAGGAAGCCGGCAGGGAGTCAGGGAGGGAGGCTGGGGACCTTCTGTCTAGACTAGCAGGAGACAGGGGCTTTCCTAGGACGGGCGCTGGCTTGGACCCAAACGCAGGCAGGGCAGCCTCTGGGTTGCTCCTATGTCCTCCCAGCAGATGGCAGTGTCTGTATGGGAACCAAAGTGAGGACAGCTCCTGGGATCACCCGAGGAAGATTTTACAGGCTAGAGAGCAGGAAGTCGGCCACTGTCGCTCCTGTCAAAGTGCTGGATGACTCAACCACCCCGGTGAGTTGCTAAGGTGAGGCTTGTGCAGGAGAGCTGACCCAATAGTGGCGGGTCCCTTCTGTCTCCCAGGGGTTAGGTCCACCTGCCCTGCCCAGGGCTTAGGCTCCTGTGGGCCTGGGTGGAGTCAGGATTGGTCACAGACCTCAGGGCACACCCACATGGGGAAGCCCACCCCTGTATAGCCAGCTCTGTGGCTGCAGCTTGTCCCCAGCTCTCTGGTTAAAGGTGCTCTGGGTAGCTCCTCCCCCAACCCCCCCCCCCCCCCCCCCCCCCCCCGCCCTGCCCTGTCCGTCTGTCCTATCCTGTCTCCTGGGCCCCGCAGCGTGGCTGGGCTGTGTGAGCCTGAGCTTGTTCTCAGTGGCAGCCTAAAGCTCAGCCTCACTGACCTGGCCACTTCCCCAGACACAGTGCCCTAAAGAGTGAAGCCCGGAGAGGCAGACAATGGCCCACCCCTGGAGCCCCAGGCTGGCCTCTCAGCCCAGACTGCAGAGAGGAAGGCCAGCAGATGGGCAGTGATGGTCTCTTTGGTTTTACTCAGGGGTCTTTGGTGTAAAAGGAATAGAACAGCCCAAGGAAGGGAGACAAATAAGCAGTGAATCTGAGACTTCCCACAGCCCAAGGACAGGACTCTGCCTGACTGAAAACTGTTCCAGACCCCTAGTGGCTGGAGGACCTCGGTAGCAGGTCTTCACTGCAGCTCTGTCACTAACCCGCCTGGGTCACTCTCTGTGTACCTGCTTCTCCTCTTCCACACATAGTCTGTGTGCCTTCTGAGTTCCCGGCTTCTTTTACTCATTATTTCTCAATTTCAGTTTGCCACAACCTTCCATGGCCCCTCAGAAGTTATGACCCCATACTCAACTGCAAGGCCTTTCTGGATGCATCTTTTTTTTTTTTTTTTTTTTTTTTTTTTTTTTTTTTTTTTACCTTCTACTCCTGCTATTAACGGATTTTCTCCCACATTATGATCCAGATTCCAAAGGCAAGAATCTGGTTTGCCATCTCCTGGCCAGATACCAAGTTCTTGTTCAATTGGTTGTACTGGGGGATTGCGTAGTGCAACACTTGCTGCCAGGAGAGAGCAATTTCAGAGGCTGTGACAGCATGCCAGGAGGCTACTTACAGTTGGGCAAGTGGTGCCCTGCACAAGGGTGCCTGGCAAGCGGGGGCTGCCGTTCCATCTGCCCTCCTTGGCAAGCCATGCAGCTTCATGTGGGGCTGCAGCTGCCCAGGGGAAGGGAGAAGGGTTGTCTTTGGCAGAAGAGAAGTGGTCTTGTGATGTGTCAGATGCTCTGATTAGCACATAATCTTTTTATTACGTAGGCCTATGCATCTCTTATCTCTTTCTATTCCATCCTGTATCAGCTGGTTTTTTGCTGCATAACAAACCAGCCCTCCCTGCTATGGACTGAATGTTTGCATCTCCTTCAAATTCATATGTTGAAGCCCAGTGTAATGGCATTTGGAGGTGGGACCTTTGGGAGATAATTAGGTCATGAGAGTGGAGACCTCATGAATGAGATTAGTGCCCTAATAAAAAGAGTCACAACAGAGCTGATCTCTTTCTCTGTCCTCTGCATGTGAGGTTACAATAAGAAGGTAGCCATCTACAAACCTGAAAGAGAATTCTCACCAGGAACCAAATCAGCCAACATCTTGCTCATGGCCTTCCCAGCTTCCAGAACTGTGAGGGGAAAAAAGTGTTGGTTGTTTAAGCCACCTGGCTTATGGTATTTTGTTATAGCAGCTCAAGCTAAGACACTCCTCCAAATTAGTGACTTAAAATAACAACCACTCATTGCTCATGAGTCCATGGGCTGGCTGGGTGGTTCTGCTGATTTGGCCCTGGATTCATTGATCTAGGCTAAGCCTCCTCATGTGTCTGCCATTGGCTGGAGGCTTAGCAAGGGGCTGGATGACCCAGGATGGCATCACTCACATGGCTGACAGCTCTGCTTCTGAAAGTTGGCTGGCTGTCAGTTGGGGGAACAGGGGCAACTGGCTACATGTCACTCATCAACTAGCAAGGTAGTCTGGAATTGTTTGCCTGGCAGCTCAAGGTTCAAAGAAAGTAAGTGGAAGCATGCAAGGCCTTTTTGGTACAGGATCAGAACTTCCACAGTATCTCATCTTCCTTGTTCTTTTGACCAACAAGTCACAAAACCACCCAAGATTCAAGAGGTAGAAAAAATAATCTTGATGGGAAATGCTACAAGTCACATTTCCAAAGGGCGAATAGAGTAAATATAAGTTGCAGCCATTTCTGCAACCTACCACACACCAGTAACTCTGACCATGAGTTTTCATTACAAGCAGGGAAATGATGACCAGAGAGGAAACCAAAGCATAGCCCCAGGGAGCTCTTGTGGGTAGAAACACACAGGTCTGCTCCTAAGCCTTAAATACAGATCTAATGCCTTAGATATAGGCTGGGTGTTGTGGGGTGGGGGGTGAGGAAACCATGAAACTTCCTGTTCACTAAGTGCCCTGTCTTTGCTCTCACAATTCATATAACACGAAATTCTCATAGCTGTCAATGGCTTCCTGAAATCTATGCCCTTCCAGAACACACTCTTAGACAGCATGGGTGATAGAGTGAGAGGCTCTGATATCTATGGGAGGGTCCACTTACTACCCTGACTTCTCAGGGTCTCAGCTTCCTTTTTCCACCTGCATCTGGCTTCATTCCCACCTCCACACTACTTTAGCAGCCCTTGTCTAGAGTCACACTCTTGTCCTTGTCCTTACCCAAACTACTTCATCTTTTGAAGCCTTATCCTCTGATATTTCCTGGCGACCACAACCTTATATTTTTAGGATGTTCACACTTCCTTGAACTTGAAAGCTCTTCATGTTCTTTTGTCCTAGAATGTTTTGGTCTTCTCCTGGTTTTAGTTCTTCTTGATCCTTCCATTGATCCATCACATTTACTACTGTCTTGTCAACACACTCAGTTCAACTGACCTCTGTTTTCCCACTGCCCTTGTTAGCAAACTCCTAATCCTGTATCAGTCCAAACAATCATCTTTCCTTCTCTGCATCCTGGGAGCTGAGTACTACTTGGGACAATCACCCAAATACAAGGAGCAGAATGCTACAAATTATGGGCTCCTTTCTGCCAGGTTCTCAGTACTGCCCATCCTTCCCTCTGTTGGTCCCCAGTACCCTGTCTCCTGCTTTCCACAGAAACTATTTCAGATTTTCTCCCTCTTCCCTAATTTCCCTCTTATTCACTCATATCACAAAGCCCTATGAATAGAAACCTTCATATGGTAACTCCTTTGATAGCCTTCTCTGTAAATAATGAGTTGCAACCTCTCCCAGTTTATTAGCTCTGATCTAACTAGTTCTCAAACTCCAGCTCTTCCTTCCTCTCCCAGTAGCACCACTTTGATGATCTGACCACATTGATAGTCTCTTTAGGTTTAGCCTAGAGGGGACACAGCTATGTAACTGATGTGAGGGTCTGGGTGCGATGTGGGGGGGTCTCACCCAAGGTAAGACAGGGGCAAGCTAAAGAAGGAAAAATCAAATTTCATGCCCTAGAAACACCCAGAACAAACTAAAAGTCCAAAAGGATAGTGGCAGGAACATAGTTTGGGTTGTGGAGCAAGAGTTTAGAGTCACATGAGATAGTATCACAAGGAAAAGCAGATGAGGAAGGAACAAGGGAGCGTGTGTCTGGCTGATTTCTCAGCAGCCTTGGAACATCCAAATATTCTTTCTTAGCTTTTGGATGCCAATAGGCAAATGGATGGGGGGTATAGATTGATTTAAATGTGTGAGAGAAGCAGGGTGAGACCAGGTTCCCTCTGGATTCTCCCAGAGAAAAAGAGAATGTTCCCAGGAAAAGAGGAGGTGGCTGAGGTCCTGCCTTCCTTCCTGCTGGATTCCTCCCTTTGACAAGTGCACTGAGCTGTCCGTGGTACCTTCCCTTCTGGGTTGTGACAGCCAGACTGAGGGCAGCCAGACTGAGTGCAGAAGAAGGGAGGGGGAAGAGTTGGGGGATTGTGACAGGATGTCTTGCACATCCAGGATGTCCTGCAGGACAGTGTGTTGCACACAGTAGGACCTCAGTGAATATTTGTTGAATGAATGATAAATGACTCAGGACACTCATACACGTGTGGGCATATCTGGAAGATGATTTGTCCATTTGTTGCTTTCTTCCATCCAGATGAGGCTATTTGAACCCTGGCTTCATGAAGACTCATGCTCTCTGTGTGGGCCCTCAAGGCCAGATGAGTTCCACCCTGTTCATATCACACCAGATCAATGCTAGCAAAGCAGAGTTCTCCCCTTCCCACCCTCCCATCCCAGGAGGTAGTATGTTTTTATGGGAGGAGTTCTGGACTCAGAATTAAACACCGGTGTCCTGGTCCCTTCATCATCACTAACTTGTTGAGTGAGTTTGGAAAGGTCACCTATTCTTGGGGCCTCCATTTCCCCTGGGAGTAGTGATCTTTACCTTTATAGGGTCATTGCAAGATTAAATAATCTAATGAGTTGAAAGAGTTTTACAGGTCATAAAACATGGTGATGGTAATGATACTGAGTGTAGCATCCAAGATAAGATAAGGTCTTAAAATATGCAAGCTCGGTGAGAGCAGAGCATGTGGGTGATTCTTCTCTGGAGTCCCCCAGGACACAGTAGGAGAAGTACATAATGCCAAGTAAGTCAATGAATGGAAATGAACTTCCTTCTTCAAAAGATGCTAGGAGTAACCCATATCTGAAGGTTTTAGGCCTAAGGAAGGTGAGACTCTCCATCGCCTGTTATTCTCCAGGGATCAGCTGTTCTTCCTTTGGCTCCCATCCACCCATCACTCTGGGCCTCAAAGAAACAGCCTAGAGTCTGAAGCCTCCAACTTCACCAAGTGCCTCTTCTGAACCTTGTCACATGGACTGCTACCATCACTGTGTGTAGTGTGGCTGGCTACCCAAAGGGAGGGAAATGCACAGCATCAGCATCTGCTAATCAATCACTCCCTCATGGAAACGCTACTCAATGCAAAACTGAAAGCAATACTTACGCTAACTACATCCATCTCTTGTTATTGGGAACTATTCAATAGGGTAGCTGGTTATTGTATAGCTATGTGTCATTTTACAGTTTTTAACTTCTTAATTATATTTGACCCAAACTTGACAAAATAAATAAATTGGAGTCCAACCCACTGATTAATACCAGGCATGAGACCATTGGGCACCCTCTGGAGCTGGCAAACCAGTGCCCACGTACCTTCACCTCCCTCCACAGCTGGCCATTGAGGATGCCCAACCTCAGCCCCTGGGCATTGTCATAGGTCAACATTAAGGGGAGAGAAGAAGCTGAGGTTCAGGTGGCTGTGAGAGGGCAGATTTGATCTGAGCTCAGAGAGCAGACCTGGGCTCAGAAAGAAAGCACTCCAAGTGCTCTGGAAGGACACGTGGCACAAGGACTCTCTGATGTCAGTGGACATTTGACAGCCCGTTTACAGCTGGTCTGGAAGGGGAACCCAGATCCAGGGAGGCTCTCCTCTCCCAACCTCGTTGTGGTGGCTCATGGCATGATGGTTCTGCTCAACCTCTTCTCCCTTCCTCTGCTCTTCCAAGACCACCCCCTGTCCTAGTGCTGTGCCCCAGCCACGCAGCCCCTGGGTCTATCTCCCCCACGCACTCCTCCAGCCATATCTGGCCCCACATTTGACTCTAGGAATGAACCTGGTGGGGGCAGATTGGGAGAAGAGAATGTGAGGAGCCTCAGCCAAGCATTTGATGGCTGAGCAGTATCTGCCCCCCTCCCCACCACCCATTTCTGTACACCGTTCTGATACTGGCACCTCGGGCACCCCTGTAATCAGCCCTTTATTCATGATATAATAAGCATTAATTGAGCACACAGCATGTACCAGGTTCAGTTTAACCTCATTTGTTGATTGAAACATGTGAAATGCTTATGGAGACATGTTGGTAATAAGTGAAGGGTCAGGGCTGGATGCCTGTGGAGTCAGAGCTCTTGGTCTTCCAAAGATGGCCCCTGGCCTCACTTACTTGCTCTGAAATTTGGGTAAATTATTTAACTTCTGTGCCTCATTTTTCTAATGTGTAATAAGAAAAGAATATTAAGAACTAGAGGCCCGGTGCACAAAATTCGTGCACTGGGGGGGCCCTAAGCCCAGCCTGTGCCCTCTCACAGTCCAGGACCCCCCAGGGATTGGGCCTAAGCTGGAACTCAGACATCCCTCTCACAGTCTGGGGTTCTTGCAGTCTAGGACCCCTTGCTCCTTACCACCCAACTGCCATGGAGGTGGGAGAGGCTCATGCCAACTCCGCTGTGCTCGCCATCTGTGAGCCTGACTTCTGGCTGAGCAGTGGGGGGTGGGGAGAGTGTGGCTCAACCAGAAGCTGGGCTCGCTGCTTCTTATCACTGGTCCCACCCTCCGCCCACTGGTGGGGGAGGCTATCTGGGGCCAGGCTGGCTTGGGGAGGGGCTGTGGGAGGTTGAGGCACAGTGGTAGCACCCCGTCCAGCCTCTGTGGAAGGAGGGGCCATGGTGCTGGACCGGGACCACCATGGCTGGCCTGGTGGAGCAGGCTCACTGGCCCCACTCCCCCATCCACTGGTCATTTTGGAAGGTCATCTGGAAAGTTGTTTGGCTGTTTGGTCTAATTAGCATATTACTCTTTTATTATTATAGACTAGAGACCCAGTGCACGAATTCGTGCACAGGTGGGGTCCGGCCAGTCTGCCCCAATTGTGGCTGATCAGGCTGGGCCAGCTGGGAGGGGCTGCAGATGGTTGGCCAGCTGGCCCCGCACCCATTGGGATGTGGGGGGCCAATTAGGGTTGGGGCTGGCCAGGGTGGGGGGGAATCTGTGGGCGATTGGCCAGTCGGCCCCACCCCCTGGTCAAACTCCTGGTCGAACTCCCGGTCAAGGGGACAATTTGCATATTAGCCTTTTATTATATAGGATGGTAAGGGTATGGTAAGAATCAAATGAGATATTAAGTAGAACCATGTAAGATTGCAACCAGTTGGCTATTTTTGAGTTGCAAAACACTAAATTTATGTGGTTTAACATAACAAAGTGCTTAGCACAGGGGTTGGTGCAGAATAACTGCTCAGTATGTGGTAGCTTTACTTCTTATTATCCAAATGGTATAGGCCTGACAGTGACTTCTCTGCCCTCACCTGTGTGTCTATTGCTAACATTTGGAGATGAAGCTCTTTCTAGTAATGAGGAAAGGTTTTGACTCAAAATTTACATACTCAGCGGCATAGTTGGGGACAGTCATGTTAGAGCAGGCAGTGATGGACGAGAGTTGAAGACCAGCCGAGGAGCTACCTAATGCTGTCTAGGAGTTGGCATTTCATTAGGTGTTATTCAAAGTGGTACACATCGGTGAAACAGAAACTTAACTATTAATGCTAATTAATCTCTCTCGATTACTTTGAGTTTTATTTCTAGGAAATCATAATGGAATGGGAATTATCTCTATACCTAATCGCAGCTAATGTGCCCATTAATCACAAATGTATATATAGTGCCAGGGAGAGGCAGAAGCAGGAGCATGGTGGCCATGAGCTAGTAAGAGTGCAGCCCTCAGTTCTGAGGGGCAACAAGGGGACTAGGAGGTGGGGAGAGAATCTGTTTTCTGGAAAGCTTGAATCTCGGAGTAACACAGAGCCTGGAGGCCAGGGCCCTGGACAAAGCCCTTCTTTCTCTGCACCTTTTTCTCTTGAAGGACCGGGCAGCGCTGTCCCTGGAAACATCAGCGGTTCTACCCTGCCAGGAACCAGCCCACCTAACCGGTGTCCAGAGCTTCTCCCACAGCAGCACTGGTCTCTGCTCCGACGCCCAGAGGTGAAGAGCGAGGTAGCATCTGTCAGCCTTCCCATGAGCCCCCGTCGGCAAGGCCGGCTTCCCAGGGCTCCATGGATTTTCCCAGGGCTCCTAGGGCTGTCTTGCATTCCCTCCACCCAGGACCCAATTCCTAGTTCTCCAGGAAGTGAGGCAAGGCTGCTAGCTCTGTAGTCTCCTGGAGCCTGCGGCTTGGCAGAGCAAAACGGTACCGATACCTGCAGCAGCTGCAAGCCCCTTCCTCTTGGCTCTCATCTCCCTCCCCCAGCACGTTTCCAGTTCCAAGACGAGTATTGATGGGGACCCTGAATTTCCTTTGGCTTTTAACAAAGAGATTGTACTTTTATTTGTGGTGCCAACAAGCTTCGTGGCAAAGAGAAAGCAGAAATACACTGTGGTTCGCCAGCCATTGACTCAGAGCAGGGAAGTCCCACCCATGTGTTGCTCAGGAATCAATGGAAGCTCAGAGAAGGGGAGGGGCTCACCCAAGGTCACACAGCGAGTCTCTTTTCCTCGCTCTAATAAGCTTTTCTTTCCACAATTTTGTGCTAAGTGCCAAACTGTAGGCCACCCCCAGAGAAGAAGAAGAACAAGAGAGCCAATCTCAAAGTTTGCATCTCAGCCATGGAACCCTCTGTGTTACCAGGCCCTAGGGAAGTGCACCGCCTGCCCCCCCGAGTTTGAAGTGAGGAGGCCCCCCTCTTGAAAAATCAGTTACTAGTAAAATGCCCTCCTTTATGCACATGCCAACTTTGACTTCAAAAAGACTTTATTCCCAAGGATAAACAACTCCTTGTTTGTGTAATATAATTAAGTGAAGGCATCTTTAAATGTCATAGTAGCTTGTGCCCATTTCAAATTGTTATGCATCAACAGAACTTAACGAGATAGCCAAACCTTCCCCGTGCTGTGAGACTGAGATAAGCCACCGCACTGTGGGCCCTTTAATAGATTGCCAAAATAAAGCATTTTCTATGCAAATTATTCATGCCGTGGGACAGTTAATCGCTTGCCAAGAGCCCGCCCACTGCCTCTCTGCAATTAGTCGTGAAGTTGAAGGAGCTCCAGACTCTGCAGGCGCACTCAGGCCCTCCTGCTCCGGCTGCTGGCATTCAGGTGAGTGGAAACTTCCCTGGTGGTGGGGCCTGGATGTCCCTGCACAGAGGCAGGTGAGGGGAGTGAGGGGCTGGGCAGGAGGTAGGTAGTGAAGGGAGAGAGGGGAGGGTTGTTCCTGGAGTATTGCACTGGCCCAGCACCTGACTCAGTGCATGTGGTGTGCCCTTGGGCGGCCTCAGTTTTTCCATCTGTAAAGTCAGGATGGACACGGGTCTGAGGCTCTGATGTTTCAGGGACAAGTGGCAAACAAACAAAACAAACAGAAAACCAGGAGCAAGCTTAGGCTGTCCCCCGCTTAAAGGAGAAGCCACTTTGGGCTCCCAGGAAAGCAGTCTCTCAAGATTAAAATCGGGGTTTGAAGTCAGGAAAACCTGCAGGTCCCAGCCCACCACCACTCCTGCCCTGGCAGCTGTCATCATAGACACAGGAAGGAGAGGCCCCACTAACATAACCAATAACTAGAGCTTCCCCCCACCGCACACAAACCAACTCGCTCTCTCGAGGTCCCCCTTCCTCTCTCCCAAGGCTGTCTCTGAGGCTCTCAATCTCTCTCCATGTCTCTGGCTGTCACTGGCTCTCGCTGTCTCTCTTTCTCCCAACAGCTGGCTGTGGGAGCCTCCCCGAGAGGGGGCTGGATCCAGCGGCCCCGGAAACACAACCAGAACAGATTTGATCTGGGAAAAGAAGATTGGGGTGTTTTGTGCATGGCAGCACCCCCGACCTAGGACCACACGTTCACTCCCCAAAGGGGATGGTGCCAACATTGTAGCCTCCAATCCCGATTTGGTGAGACGGACTAAACCCAAGTTGTCCAAAGGAGCAGACTTGCTCAGTGAGGGACCAGGGAGCCATATGGGGGTAAAAGTCACTGGTGTGCACACATGTGGGAGAAGGGATTGTTTTGGGGTTCTGGGCAGTTTTCGAGGCTAATTGCTCACTTGGTAGGTTGGGGCCTGTGCAAATCCCTGGGTTCTTAAGTCGACGCTTTGCTTACTTAACGCAGGGTGATTTTTCTCATTAGGGTTTGTTAGTACATCAAAATGGCAGTCATTTAACTGAGGAGAGTGAAGGGTGATGGATACTTGCCTTGATGTTCTCCCACAGCCGTTTGATGCTCCGGGAGCCCCCGGGAGGACGCCAATGAAAGGATCATCTGGTTGGGATCCTGTGCATCCTTCCCATGCTGAGTGCTGGTGATACCAACAGCCCACACAGGCGGAATGTGCTGCTGAGCCTCCCCCACAGGCCGGGGGCAGCTCCAGAAACACCTGACACCTGTTAATCCTCCAGCGCAGAGGTCAAGGGCCTGGAGGCTGCTCTCAACATAGAAACAGCTGGGAGGAGCAGCCCATTGAGTCCTAGCTGCTGAGTCACATTAGAGACAAAAGAACTGCTCAGATTAGCCAGTTGCCGCTTCTCTGGGCTTCCTCCTTCCTCTCTCCTTGGCCACTAAACCCCACCAGTGGCCTCAGGGTGGCCCAGGAGGCCTCACTCTGGTCTGGCTCAGTATCACATCTCCTCTTTACCGTGGGCCCCAGGGCTGATCACTTTATCCTAATGTGGAATGGGGCTCACCTGATTCACCTGCCCAGGATGCCAGCTTTCTAAGCTTAGAGATGCCCTTTGCTCAGACCAGCTTTGCCCCACCAGCCCTGCCTCCAGCTGCTGTCACTGAGGCCCTATCACCTGCTGATGCTCAGCCCTCCTTGCCCACCTGGCCATGGTTCTCGGATTATGGCCCTGAATTCCCATCACTAGGCCCAGCAATCTGCAGATACTTCTCCCGCTGCGTGGGATCCAGGGCATTGAGCTTGAGCTGGGTTATGCCTGGTGTTTGCCCCTATGGCCTCCTTGTTGTTATGGCTTGGCTAACTCTCAGGCAGCGTCTGGGAGCAGGTGGAGGATGATCAAGGCGGGGGTCCTCCCTACTTTCTCATCCTGGGCTGTCTCCAAATCCAGGCCCCTTAACTCCCTTCTCCCTCAGCGACTCAAGCTTGCTTTTTTATTTGTGGAGTCACCATCAAGCTGCCCCCTGCGTGCTTGTGACTCTGGATATGTGGTCTGGGCAAGGGGAAGGCAGGGAGAAGGCAGAGCTATAGACTCTGAGCCCTACATGCAAGGGCAGGCCTGGGAGGCTGCAATGATAGAGGGGGGTCCAGGGGGTGAAGAGAGAAGATGGGGCAGCAGGGTCATGTAGGACGCTGAGAAAACTGCACACTCAGAAAGTAGTCGAGGCCTCACCGTGTTGTCAGCCTTGGGAAGAGAATAGATAAGTCTCCCTCCATCCTCCTCCTCCCGTCCCCATTCCAGGGACCCTTCTGCTAAGGCGATGCTCTGAGACAGATTCCCGGTGGGCCTCACAGTGTCTGGGGGTTAGCCTGGGGACCCATCCTCCCACGTGGACATCGTTTCTGTGGAAAATGCATTCTGAATACCCGATGGCTCCCAAATGGGTTTCTGCAGTATAAATCCTGCATAGCCAGAGCTCGCTCCATTGGACACGTGCAGCCTTGTTCCACTGGACAGGACTCCTGATGGACCGTGACCATGGTAGCCTGTTTTGCTGCCTCTTTGCTGGCCAGTCCTACTTTCCCCAGAGTGCCCACCAGTGCTCAGGGCTCACACCTCAGTGACCCAGGAATTTGTATATTTAATTCTTCCCCATCCTAGTGATTCTAAGACACAGTCAGGAGTAGGAACTCTGATCTCCTCAATTGCTTCTTAGTGCACATCCAAACCATCTAGAGCAGTGGTCGCCAACCTTTTGGACCTCACAGACCACCAGTGGTCCATGGATCACCAGTTGGTGACCACTGATCTAGAGAGCTTACTAAAGTATAGATTCCTGGGCTCCACCTGGAGTTTCAGATTCAGGAGATCTGAGGTGGGGTCCAAGAATTTGTGTTTCTAACAAGTTCTAAGGTGAAGGACAAGCAAGTCCCATGGACCAGCCTTAGAGTAGCCAGGGTCTGGTCCAACCTCTGAGCAAAGCAGGGCGGGAATGCTGGCCACCGGTGTAAATGCCTGTCTCCGAGGGACCTGGTTCCCACTTGAGGAGAGCCACAAAGCTCAAGTTCAACCCAAGGGGGGCCTCTGCCCTGGCCCAGACGGCCAGGGCATCAAGAGCGTCAGCCACTGTCATTGGCTGGTCCCTCATTGACTGATTGTCACCGTCGTCAGAAACTTGGCCAATGGCAATCAATCAGGGGGCCCGCGCTGCCTTAAATACCAGCAGAGCAAACAGCCTTAGACAAAGCTGTGCCATATATCAATTACCAAGCGGCTGCGTGCTCCTCTGGGTGGAGGGAGCTGGAGCAAGCGGCCAGGGCTGCTGCCCCAGCTGATAAGGGCCCGCATTGTTCGGGGACAGCTGGCGGCCCGATAAGGGCCTGCACGCCTGAGATAATGGCAGTGGGCAGGCGCCTCGCGGCAGTTTAGAATTTCTTGGGTCTCCAAGAAAGGTTCTATTAAGCCCACTGACCCCAATTGAATATTAATTAGCTAATTAACGGATTTATTGTTCCACGCCATTTCTGGAGAGGCCATTTTTTTCGAGTGCCATTATTTTTGTAAATGATTTTTTGCATTGTGCATAATTGAATCTTTGCAGCTGCCAGCATCTTCTGCATGATTTGGCAAAAAAAAGGAAGCAGAAGCACTTAGGGTCCCCCCCACCCCCTCTCTGTGAACAAATGTTTCCAGCCCCTCCTGCTAATGCTGGAGCCGGGGGAAGAGGGGGGGGGGGGGACTGGCTCTGTTTCACAGGTTTATTTTTTAAGCTGAACTGCAAAGTCCGCACTCTTTTTTTCCTTCCTTTTGTAGGCAGCTGAGGGCCGAGGCACTCCGGGCGGTCCCGCGCTAGGCCTTTGTCTGGCTGTCTTCAAACTGGCCAGACTTAGCTTTTCTCAGCCCAAACTCCTTAAAGCATTGTGCTTTATATTAGGGGCTAGGTAGAGGGAACAAGGCCTGAGCTTGTCCCACCCAGAGTCCCCAATGGAGGGATGCCAGCTCAGACCAGCAGGCCAGGCCAGACCCCCTGTGGGCTCTGCCTCTGTTCCTGCCCTTACCTACCCCAGCCTAGCCTTCCCTAGCTGGGGCCTACCCTGGGTCTGGCTGCAGGAGTGGGGATCGGGGGACCCAACCCCACCTGGCATCTCTCTGCTGCTCTTTAATAAATCTTTGCTCCAAATTCCACGCCAGGGCTGCCTGACTCCCTGGAGCTGGCAACTGCCCATAATAAGTTGGCCCGGACGGTCCCACAGGCAAATGGCTGATTGAATCAAGCCCATTCCTCAGCAGAGGGTCTGGAATGGGGGTGGGGTACGTACGATGGGGTGGGGCTGGTGTGCATGGCTCAGCAATATTGTCAGACAACACTGAGGAGCCCCCCGGACCTCTCAGCCCCTTCAGCATTGTTAATGAAGCCGGGGGCAGGTGCCGACTCCAGGAATATTAGTCAGGGCCCCCCACTAGGTGGGTCTAAGGAAGGCTTGTGCCCAGGACCTGCCCCTGGCCACCAGGGGCCTCAGAGCTTTATTGGGATTTTTTATTAAGCCACCTCTTCCTGCCCTTGGCCCTGTCCCTATCCTGCTGCTTGTGCTCAGAAGGAATTCCAAAGGCTTTTATGAGCAGAGAGATGAGGCGGAAAGTGGTCTTGCACCCTCCTGTGCAGAAACTGGCTGGGCCATGCCATCTGCCCATTTCCTTTGCTCTGAACCCGAATAAAGTCCCAGCAGACAGATTGACATGGGCATCCCCACCAGATGCAAAAGTGGAAAGGACCCCAAAACGCCAAGAACTGGAGGTGGCCCTTAGAGTGGGGGAGGGGGCTCATACAGCCTCTGTTGGAACACCTCCAGGGGTAGGAAGCTCACAGCCACTGAGGCAGCTTTAATAATGAGAAGGGTCCTCCTTATATAGTGCCTGCTGCCCTTCCCTATGACCACTCCCAGTCTCTTTCTTCCCTATGACAGCCATTCAGCTAATAGCAGTAATCTCTCTATATAAAAGCCCAGCGACCGAACAGTGGACCGACCAGAATGACGGGTCGACCAGTCGCTATGATGTGCACTGACCACCAGGGGGCAGATGCTCAATGCAGGAGCTGCCCCCTGGTGGTCAGTGTGCTCCCACAGTGGGAATGCTGCTCGGCTGACTAGGATGAGCGGCGCTCCCACAGGGGGCCGATCCCCGCAGACCACGCCCCCCACCAGTGCACAAATCCCATGCACCGGGCCTCTAGTAATCATAATAGTATCTAATACTAATTGAGGAACCACTATGTGCCACCCACAGTACTAGGCACCTGTCATGCATCGCCTCGCTTAGTCTTCCTAATACACTGTGAGGTAGGTGGGATTCTGAGGCACAGGCATGTGATGTAACCTCGGCGAGGCCGCTGATGAAAGCAACAGCACCAGACACCAAACCCCACTTTGCTAGACCTGAGCCCCCACTGTAGACCACTACACTCTGCAGTCAGAAGTACCATGTCCCTGAGCTGCTCTTCTGCAGGGTAAACCAGCTCAGTTGCCACAGATGCTCCTCATCTAACAAGATCTTTCTTCTCCCTGCTGTCCTGGACCTGAAGTCCCAGAGCCCAGAGGTGGTCTGACCAGGAGAGAGCAGAGTGAGCCCGTCACCTTCCGCATCTCAGACACTATACTCTGTTAATGCAGCCTGATTGGCAGTAAGGTTCTTAGCGAGGGGCCACACCCCTTTACAGCACCTTCCTGCCCTCCAAGGTTCGGACTCATTGTTTTGAAAAGGAGCCCAAAAGATCAGACGTGAAGAATAAAGACATCGGAAGTAGGGCGGGCCTGAGTATGTACTATCAGCAGCTCTATGAAGCCATAGACGTTTCCGTTCCTCCGTTCTGCCTCCCTCCGTGTCAGCTTCATTTGAAGGCTGCTTTCCTTTGTGGTCATAAGATGCTTCCAGTGGC
This sequence comes from Cnephaeus nilssonii, assembly GCF_951640355.1. Lineage (NCBI taxonomy): Eukaryota > Metazoa > Chordata > Mammalia > Chiroptera > Vespertilionidae > Cnephaeus > Cnephaeus nilssonii. The sequence goes on along the minus strand of NC_137084.1, from coordinate 38,040,446 downwards.
AAACAGAGCTACCTATTTCCTTAGTCACATATCAAAAGGACAGGAAGCCTCTCCCCCAGTCGGAGAAGGTAAGTCCTTAGTTTGATCAGAACAATGTGGATATCTATCCACCCTTTTTCATTTAGACTGACTATCCGTGCAGTGGAGGTTGGGAGCAAGCAAACGCCCACCGCACAGGGTGTCTCAGTTGGGTGCTCCCTTGCTCCTCTGTGAGAGGAAGAGGTTCCTACTTCAGCTCTAGTTCAGTCTCAACCAGAATGCACTGCTTCCTCCTCGGTTTACCTGAAAGTCACTGCAGCAAATCCGATTCTCCCCGGAGGAACACGTATTCCTCCGAGGATCTTGATTTTTATTTCTCTCCAATAATTCTTGGGCTAAGGAAGTGTTTAAACTCATTTCTGATCCTGCTCTCACAGGGTCCTCATTCACTGGAAATGTCCCCACCTGTGTCCTTGGGGGATATTGGCACCATGCTCTATTCATTTCTCTACGAGCCCCCAATGTCCTCCCTGGTACCGGGGGGCAGAGGAGGTGGCCACAGTCCATCTCAACGCAGCCCTAACTGTTTGCCCAAAGTGAACACCTTTCCTTCAGCCTTTTTATTCTCTGTGCTTGGAGATGCCCTAGAAGCAGGGGGTGGAGGAAGTCCCTGGGAAAAGATCCGGGAGGCCGGGCTTTCTGAGAAGGGAAAAAGCAGACCTTGCAAGCTGTGGTGATGGGGAGGGGAGCATTTCACCTTTGCATCCCAGGAGGGGTCTAGTATATGTTTTCTGAATGGATATAAAAATAAAAAAAAGCCCAGCAGGGGCTCATGAAGAGCAAGCCAGGCAAAACTCATTTCTCATCTGGGCAATTGAAACCGCAGGTGTCCCCACCCCTGGTGGCTGCTCCCTCTGATTCCCCCTGTATATCACCCCAGAATGAGCTTTCAAAGAGTGCAGATCTGGTCATGTCCTTGTTCTGTTACAAAGCTCTGACATTTTCCTGTTGTCTCGAGGATAAAGGCCCGTCTCCCCAGCCCGGCATGAGATTCCCCCGCCAGCAGCCTTGCCGCTCTCCGGGGCCTCTGCATTCGGTGTTGCAAGCACTCCCAGCTCTGGGCCACCCTCCACCCAAACCCCACTCTCTCCATGTCTGGGCCTTTGCCCACTGCCTCCTTTGTTTGATGGTTCAAGGATCCTTCATCAGAAACGTTCCTGGCGCCTAGGCTGAGTTAGTCACCTTCCCTCCCTTCTTTCTGTCTTGACACCGATCACACTGAGTGATGACTTTTTTACAGGCTGCCTCCTGCCTCCTCTCCTTTCTGTGAGAGTTTTTGAGGGCAGGGACTTTGCTCAGTTTCTTTCGCATCTCCCTTGCCTCACACTACCTTAGACGCTCAGCATATATCGGGTAGATGGAAGGAGGGATGGAAGGAGTGAGGGAGGGTGGGAGGGATGAACGAAACCAACCTCACTTTTCTCTGCCTAGGTCAGTAGACACCCATTGGGTTTGCTTTGTGACGTCTGGACTTTTGATGCACCCTTTCATAACCTCATCCATGCCTGTGGTGGAAAACGGCGTTTGACATGGGACTACTCAGCTGTTTGAAGAACTGCCCCCCAAACAGCACCAAATAATGGGAGCCTGATAGCAGGTGCCGAGTGACCAGCCATGGGCTCTGCCCTAGGCCATACCACGCTCAATTTTTAGCCAAGAGATTGGTTTCATCTCTGCTTTTCACCAGTAGTATGACTCCTCAGCAGAGGCCATGTTTAAAAACGTCATCTTGTGTTGTTGTGTTGAACTCTACCACTTGCTGAGCCCTTCTGGCCCATTAGGCTTTGGGATCCTCCCCAATGAAAGGCATCCTCTGACCCCAAGCATGTGCCTTGTTCCAAAAGACCATCCAGTATCTCTGTGAACTGCACCCCTTCACCTGTAGCTTCCTTCCCTACGAGCACACCTTGGCAGCCCTCCTGCCCCCTGAGTACACCTGGCCACCTGCTCCCCCAGGAGTTCCCAACACAGTCCCACCTCTAGGCCTTTCCACTTGCTCCTGTCCCAGCCTGAAGAGTCCTTTCTCCATGTCTCCACACAGACAAATGCTAGACCAGCTCAGACAAGCCCATTCTGCTTCGTGGGCCCCAGCCTGACCCAGCAGCAGCCTTCTACCTCGGCACTCTGCCTCCACTGCGGCGGTCGCTCTGCCGTTACCAAGTAGAGCTTTGATAAGTGACGCCCAGTGAGTTTCTCTTGTGTGCCTGCAGGAAAGGACGTATCCATGGGATTCGGGACTTAGAAACGGAGGACGTGTGTGCCTGCTCAGGAACCCGTGGCAGCTCCCTATGCCTCATACACAGAAGCTTCAATGATTCTGCTCAGCTTCTCATTTCCTGTCCCCAACCCCAGCTCCAAACCCATTCCACTTCCCAATTCCCTCTCTTCCGTTACAGGTAGCGCAGACTCCAAACTCCCCCCTGTCCCTGTAAGGCCTCCCCTCACCTCTCTAGCTTATTTCTACAAGAAGAAACTCTGTATCTGACTCTCTCAGGTATTTTGTGCTACATGGGCCACCTCCTCTCCGGTGTTCTCACAACCTGACCACTTAGCCACTCATTCTCACCACGTATTGCTTGTGGTGATGGTGTATACCTGAGATACCCCAGTGCAGGCACCCTGTCCCAAGCTGTGACAGAGCTGACTTCTACTCTCTCCTCCACACCACCAACTACATTACAGTGAATTTTAGTTGCTCACCTATAAGGTGGGATTATTAACCTGTGCACTCCCAGGTTAATACCATATAGCCCTGGAGGTGACATGCATTTAATAAGCAGAAACCTGTGTTGATAAGTTCCCAGAAGGTACAGACCTGTGACCTCAGGTCAGTAGGCTTCAATAATCTCTTCAGGCCCAAGAGTATTGTTTTGCTGGACATGGGGCTACTGATGAACAGTGGGGGTAGGTAGAAAAGTGAGCATCCTCGTAGTGAATGAAGGCAACCAGAAGGGTAGTGGGGATCTGGTCACCACCCTGATGGGGTCAGGAACCTGGAACCTACATCTAGTGTGGGACCCTGGAATCTGTGCTTCTTCTTCTGTATGGAGTGGTTATCCTTGCCCCGTTCCCTTTAACAAATCAGAAGGCAGAGCTTGAAAGGTGTACAGGACTGGGAAGGGGAGTTAGGAATATGATGCTTCACTCTTCAATGTTGTGCTAGTGGTGAGGGTCACCAGAGACAAAGCCCAAGGTTGAAGGTCAAGTCTGAGCCCTCCTTAGACTGAGGAGGGCCCAGGGCTTCACAGTAGAGGCATTGGGGTCCCCAATAGGACAGATCATGCCACTTTTTTCTTAAATCCCCACTCTAACAGGGTCTGGTTATGGGCTAAATATTGATGGGTATCCACTGCAGGTGGGGCTGGGAAGAGAGCACGCAGTGACAGCCCATCATCAATTGTCCCTTGGGAGGGACCTCATGGATTACGTAGCAAAGCCCCCAGTGAATATAGGGGAGCAGTGCCAAATGGAGTCAGTAGCCCCAGTTGAGGCCCCAAGTTAAAGAAAACATGTGAAGGCCTTCCGTTTGTGACTTAAAATAAGTATAATATCTAAGGTGCAAAATAAAATTATATTTTTGAAATAGAACAAACTTACCTATATGCTGAAATTAAGAATGCCCTTTTTTTAGATAGTCTGACTTCTTAGTTTGTTTTTTTCCACCTTGTGGGTCCCCAACAGTGGTCACAGGGGAAGGGTCACGGTAGTCACAATGAAGGGCAGTGTTGGCATCATTTCCTGGGGTCAGAGGGCCTGAGCAGGGGCCTTCCTTCGTAGGATCAAGCTGCTTCTAGAGGTAGTGAGCTCCTGTGTTGCAGGCAAAGGCCCCATCTTACTACTTGGAGGCGCCTTCCATCACTCCTTCCACTCTGTGCACCTATCCGGACCCAAAGGCCTGGGGCTAGAAGATGTCAGGACCACGGATAGCTCCAGAGCGGTCTGCAGCCCTGACCTGGTTCTCCCTCCCGCAGGGTGTGTTCAAGCCTTGGATTTGGGGAGGACGTTTTGCAGCACTGAGGCCCCAGAAGGGCCAGCGGCCACATTCCAGGCTGGTTTTCCCTTTTCTCCCTCTTCCTGGTCACTGTCCTTCCTCTAACCCTCCCAGCCTTCCTGCGCTCACTGGGATGTCTGCGTGCGGGAGAAGAGCCTCTGGTGCTGCCACGGCCCAGAGAAGCTCCTGTGAGGAGCCACTGCCTGAAGGAGGGCGGGTGGGAGGACAAGGAGCAGGGTCCCTCCTCAGATGGGAAGTGGTAGTAATTAGTCTTAACGGAGAGGGAAGGGTAGTTCATTCCGCAGGAAAATGGGATTTTTAAATCACTTTAAGGGCTGTGTCAGCTCTCAAATGGCCTGTAGTGGGGCCTCTGAGGGGCTGGTAATTAACTCTCTTGTCTCTAATGAAAGCAGCGGGGCCAGAGGAGGAGTCACTTAATAAACACAGGGATTAGCTTCAAAATAGGCTCCAAATAACTAGGCAGGTGCAGGGGAGGGAGAGGACAGGCCTGGGCCACCTGGGCCCCCGGCTGAGGGGCAGCCCGCCTGTGAACTTGCCTCCCTAACCCTACTTTGTGCAAAGCCCCCCCTCACTGTTCACTGGGAGAGGCTAGGGGTGGATGGTGGCCTCCCCAGCCTAGGAAGTTCATAGCCCACAATGAGTGGAGGTGAGGGGGCGGGCGCTGGAGCCGGACAAAATAACCCTTCCTACAGGGGGCACCTACGGGGCATGTTGTTGGCAGCCTGCAGGAGTCCCCACACTTCCACCTGCCTTGGCACCCGCCCCCCCCCCCCCGCCGGGGACCCCAAGAGCCAGGAATGTCCTTTAGGAACCCTGACGCCGAGTCTCAGCCCAGAGCTCCTCCCCCCTCAGAACAGACCAGCGGGGCTGCAGGTGGCGAGGTCTGGAGAAAAGGAAAAGGAAGGCTTGTCATGCCAGCCCCATTGCCCGTGTCCCCCTGGACATGGCCAAGTCCTGCTTTACAGAAGATCCTCCTTTTCCCTGGAAAACTGGTCACGCGGAGTTTGCATGGAAACCTACTTCCTTGATGTGTCCTCTGTGGAGAGCGGTAATTCCAAGGGATCCGAACCATCAGGCTAGGGTCCCTAGAAGCCATGGGTCCAGCCAACGTGCTCCAAGTTAGTGGCATCATGGGGCAAGGAGGCTGTGATGGCAGCCAGGGAGCCAAGCCCAACTTGGTGGTATTTTTAAGGAATAAGCAGGAGTCCAGGCTGAGCAGCGCTTCCTCTCCTCCATGCACTGTGTGCCAAACGAGGACTCAGGGGCAGGAGACAGAACCCTGGGCCAGGCTGAGGGCTGGGACCTCAAGCTTCCAACCAGGCTGGCTCCAGTGTACCCTGGCCACCACTTCCTCTTTGGGCCTCAGTTTCCCCAAAGTGAGCACCTTGGATAAGACGGTTTCTAAGGATGGGCGAGCAAAGGTCATTCCTTCCCACTCTGTCTCAAGGAGGCCTCCCTCCAGCCACTTTCCAGCACTCAGCGTATCTGTAGCTCGCTATTGACCTGTTGATTAGTTTACTGCCTGTCTCCCCACTGCAGACAGAAGGCCCCTGTCTGCCGTCTCCCCTGGTGCCTCCATTCCTCAGCACCCAGCAGCCTGGCATGTGGCAGGCACCTGATTCATCTTGGCCGACTACCTGGCAGGCTGGCCTCCTGACTGAATGAATGAGGCTGCACGGGGGCCTGTCCCGCTAGGACACCTCCAGCCCAAGGATGGGATGAGCTGCCTGGGGTCGGGCCACTGCTCCACCCTGCACTGCCTCGGACTCCATCGTCTGTAATGGCTCATCCCACCCAGCACCCAGCACAGGCCACCCAGCACTCAGTGACAGGCTCAGTTAGGGTGTGCAATGAGGGACAGAAGTGCCCAAGGGCCCTCCTTACCCAGGGACCAAGCCCTCCTTGCGGGGTGGGCCGTAGAGAGAAGCATGGCTTTGTCAGGGTGCCTCTAGGTGTCAGTTTCACATGGAAATTCCCTGCATGGAGACTGGAGTCAGGTTCTATTACTAGAACAGCTCTTTGAGTCTCAGTTTCTTCAACTGCAAAATGGGTTGATGATCGTAAGAGCCCCCATAGCCAGGGGGATGATAAAAGTAGCAGCTCTCTAGGAGTTCCGGAGAGGCGTAAGCCGGTTAGACGTGTTTTTATTTACGAAAGCCCACTTGGTTTGTCCCCCGCTGGTGCCAGCGTGCCGGGCCCTTTACAGAGAGCACACACCAAAGCCCGGGGGCAGCTGAGGGGTGAGGCTGCTGCGGAAGCCCTGTGGGAGGGCCCAGCGACCTAGCGTGGGTGTGCGGAGTGAGTGTCCCGTGTTCACCGTAAGCCAGGCACCTGTGATCAGTGCTGTCCATGCGATGACTCCTCGAGGCGCGGGGAGCCCTGAGAAGCAGGCACTGACCGCATCCCCTTGAACAGACGACGGCACTCCTGGGTGCGGCTGCCAAGCGGAGGAGCTGTGATCTGGGCCCACGTAATCTGGCCCCTGGGCCACATGCCAGCACCACGCCACACTGCCCTTTGCTGCCCCGGCTGCCCTTGCCCCGCACCTTCCCTGCGGCTAAAAGGTTCTTCCCAGACCCTTTGTCCATTCTCTCTCTTTCTCTCCTCTCCTGCCCTGTCTCACCTCTTCCCACCTGTCTCCCTCTCTCCCTCTCCCCGCGCCTTCTCCCCCATTTCCTCCTTCTCCGTTCCTCCCTTCCCTCTCTCCACTTGCTCTCATCTCTCTCTCTTTATCTCAGGTAAGTGTGCTTCTCTGACTCTGACCTGGCAGGTGGGGAGGAAGGCAGGAGAAGGGGAGACAGGGTCATCCTGAGGAGCCCTCGGACCCCCAGTGGGGAGAGCCCCTATATTGTCCAGGGGCTGCAGGGAGACCCATTAGAACAAGGGATTTGGCCCAGGAACTGCCTCAGTCCCTTAACACCTTCAGACTCTGGAAGACAAAACTGCGCCTGCCAGAATGTAGGCAGCCCGCTCTGCTCACAGAGCAGACCCAGGAGGCAGGGTCCATAAATCAGCTCCCGGGGCGGCCTGCACCAGCTCCTCCCTGGAATCTGGTTGTGCCCCTGGAGAAGGCAGGGGATCCAGGGGTGCAGGCCCCACCCCAAAGGGCTCCTGAGCCCCTGAGGGCTCACACTTGCCCTGAAAAGGCCACACACAGTGCCAGCGGGATAGTCTGGGGACCGGGCTGTTTGTCTTGGGCTCAGAGAATCAGGGCCGAGGCAGCCCCCACGGCAGTTTCATAGTAAAGGACCCCTTGCCTCTGCCCGCACCCCAGTTGGAGGCTCTGAGCAGCAATGGCGTTCCCCTGACCAGCTACAGCCCTGAGCCCCTAGGAAGGGTAACAAGGTCTGACCCAGGTCCAAGGAGCCCAGCAAGGATGTGCCCTGCTCCACGAAGAGGGTGCAGGTGGTGAGAGGGAGAAACCACAGGGTGGAGAAAAGTTGGGTGTGAAGCTTACAATACACGCGCTGGAGCTTCGAGGGCAGTGGTGAGTGCTGGAGACCACTGGGGCCTGTGGGGGGTCAACATGGTGGCGGGGGCAGAGTGGTGACACATGGGGCAGACTCATGGTGGGAGGCTGTTACTGGGTGACAAAGGTGGTACCAATCGGAGGTCTAACCTGAAGGAGTCATCGCATGGACAGCACTGATCACAGGTGCCTGGCTTATGGTGAACACGGGACACTCACTCCGCACACCCATGCTAGGTCGCTGGGCCTCACGCCTGGGGAGGGGCAGGAGGCTCCCAGCCTTGCTGGGGTGAGGCAGGATGGAAGTCTGCCCCAGGGCCCAGTGCAGAGATGAGGTTTGCTCATGAGGTTCTGATGAACTCCTTTCTGGGTTTTAGCTGCACGTGTGTGTGTGTGTGTGTGTGTGTGTGTGTGTGTGTGTGTGTGTGAGAGAGAGAGAGAGAGAGAGAGAGAGAGAGAGAGAGAGAGAGAGAGAGAGTGTGTGTGTGTGTGTGTGTTTGGTTTATCTGGTTATTTTCTCATGATGAATAAAGCTTGACCTAGTGTGGTGTTTGTCTTTTTTTCTGGACTAACTCATCTTCATGTCAGCCTATCTTTATTCATCCATTTTTAGGCAATTATAGTTTTAGAGGTAATATAAATGTCCACTTACAGACCGCCAGCAATCTCTCAGGAATTTTCACCCAAGGTGATGCCCAGTCACAGCTGCAGCGCATCCTGAACCGCCCCTCACCTGGTGGCAGCATCCCCAGGTGGGTGGTGCTGCGTCACCCAGCACCAGATTCAGTGAGTCGGGCCACAACTACCTCCGACAGCTTTAAGAGAGGGGCAATTGTCTCCACGCAGAGATGAGATTTCCCAGGCTAGAATGTCACGTGGATTCTGCCATGGCCTCTGCGTGTCTCCAGATGCAGGGCATGGATTCTGGGACCAGACGCAGGAGAAGAGAGGACCCATGTGAGAGTCCATGATGGGCCCTGCAGCGATGTCAAGATCAGAATCAAACTTCTTTCTAAACACAGACTACGGGGTCCAGCCTCAGTCCCAGGAGTGGGGGCACAAGCCGGGGCCATATTCCATGGGTCTCAGGCCCCTTGTTAGGGTACCTCTGACACCAGGCCGCCACGGAAGGCAGGAGGGGAGAGAGGGGCCCATGGGCTGGTTGGGGGAAAGGGGACTTGTGCACAGCTACAGTACAGGCCCGTCCACATCCCCACCTCCCTCACGCCTGGGCTGAGGGTCGAGCTGTTGCAGATGCTAATGGTTCATGTTCAGTGCTCCCTTGCTCCCCTGTACCCCATGGGCTGTGATGGGCTGCAGCCCCAGCCAGGACCATTCATGCCCTATACTTAACCAAGTTTCTCCTATGCAGTGTCTTAGGGGGCCAGGGGAGGGGCAGGCTTTCCCTGGTGCCCTCTGGGGGTTGCAAATCCTCTCCAGGTGCACACTCCCTGGCCTCTAGTAACCATTCCAACCCTACCTCCTTTGCCCTGCTACAGAGAGAGCTTGGCCTCCCCTCCGCTCCCTCCCCTGTACCCTACTGGTTCCATACCTGCACAGGCAGGCCTGTGTGGGGGCAGCTCTGGGCTGCTATGAGACTTCCAGGATGAAGGCTCTTCTACTTAGGGCCTCAGGATGGTGAGCCCAGCGCTTCACAGTGTAGACCTCAGCCTCCCCAGCTGCCCTGGGAAACAGACCATCCGTTTCCTGGATGAGGACGGTGAAACGGCAATATGTGGGCCCATGGTGCCGGACCTGGCGTGTCCCGGCCAGGCTGAGCGAGGAAGCCCCGTGGCGAGGTCTGGGGTGGAGAGTGGGGCTGGGGTCCTTTTCAAAGGCCAGCTCTGCTCTTGGGGGCTTTCAAAGCCTGGCTGCCTGACTTGGAGTCTCTCTCATTGTGAGTGAATTAATTGTTGTGCAACCTAGAGTGGTGAGACAAGTTAATTACATAATTACTACAAAATGACATGTTATTTCATGGCTGCAATATGGTAACTCTGTTGGAAACGATTGTAATTGCCCAGAAACTGCATTCGAGTGGCTCCGTTATCTCTCGATAACCATGTAATTAACTTGTGTTACAACTTTATCTGCAGCAAACTCTGAAGTTAGTAGTTGGGAACCTTGGGGTGGGCACGGCCACCTGAGACCTAAGGGCCCGGGGAGGGTCTGGCGTTGGGGGCTCTACTATGATCCAGGAAGAGAACTTGCCTTTTCATGTCGAGCAAGGAAAAGCCCCTATTCAGGACTCCAGCCCTCAAACTCATCACCATCTCCTCCAGATGGCTCCCCAGTTTCACCAGCCTCATGGCACAGAATAGCCACAGCAGCCAGGCTGCCTGACTCTCTGCCCCTCACACATGGATGCAGTTCCTTCACAGGAGGGGGAGCCCCCAAAGTTGAAAACTCCTACCCCAAGATCTTTGGCCCTAGCAATCTCTTCCCGTGGAGTAGGCCACAGGCCACAAAACCACAACTTAGAGACCTAGCCCCGTGGTCGGCAAACCGCGGCTCGCGAGCCACATGCGGCTCTTTGGCCCCTTGAGTGTGGCTCTTCCACAAAGTACCACGGCCTGGGCGAGTCTATTTTGAAGAAATGGCGTTAGAAGAAGTTTAAGTTTAAAAAATTTGGCTCTCAAAAGAAATTTCAATCGTTGTACTGTTGATATTTGGCTCTGTTGACTAATGAGTTTGCCGACCACTGGCCTAGCCCATCAGAGCCTGGAGAGCAGCCTGAAGTCAGGGTGACAGGAGGCCCAGGCCCGCCCACCCCAGCCGCTGGTTCCCTGCCCGGGGTCAGGCAGTGGAAGGGGGGGCTGGCTCCATCAGCCCTGGGCTCTGTTCTGTGTCCAGGATAAAAACCGTCCCCCGGGAAGGACAGCAAGTGGCCTGATGGTGGGGGGAGCCTGTCCATATAGCCTTCCCTGTCAGGTTGGACCCCAGAAGCCTCCCCGCCCCCCACCTTCAATACCGTTCTGGGATACCTTTTCAGTTCTAGGCTCTGTGCTGGGTGCTGTGGCTGCAGCCAAGACAAGACAGCATGCCTGTTGCCCTGGGTGAGCCTGGCTCAGCAGGTGGACAGAAAACACCCTGGGTGTCTGCCTGCCAGGCTATCGTCTGGCCTGAGTTCACTGCCTGCCAGCTTGCCAGTCTGTCCCGGCCTATCTCTGCCTACACCCCCACCTCTTGTGTGTCCCTCTCTCCTGCCTGCCAGCACATGTATCGGACTGGGTGTCCGCTGGCTGATCCGTCCCTGACTCTCCGGGGTCGTCACCAGTGGTCCTGTGTGCACTGGAGGGGACTGGCCTGTCCCAGGTCCCCCTGCAGTGTTCATCCTCACCGCGACGCGCTCTGTTTGTTTTCCCGGCGTTCTCTCTCCTCTTCAAGGGCACGGACTGTGTCCGATTCATGATTCATCCTCGGGTCTGGTGCTTAAGGCGCGGGGCTGAGACAGTGGATTAAGGTTTGCCGACTGAGTGAACGAGAGCCTCCAGCTGCGTGGGCTGCATTACAGGGGAGCAGGATTGTTCTCAGTCACCCAGAAAAGCGGGGGGCTGGGCCCCAAGTCAGGCCCAGCTGCAGGGAGGAGATAGCAAACGCTGCCCATCACTCTGAAAGCAAAGAGGGGTTTCAGGGTGGTACTCCCATGGTAGGGGGCTCCGGATTGGGGTCCTACTATGGAGGAGGTCAGCGCTAGGCTGCTCTCTGGGCAGAGAGAGGGGAGGTCTCAGTGGATCGATATAACAGAGGAACCCAGGGAAGAAAGGGTTTTATCTTACCCCTCTTCATCTTGGGGGTCTGCTCAGAATCAGGGTACATGCTCTGCCAGGGGAAGGGGGCACCCCAGTTCCCACCTCTGGGGTGCTTGGGGTTGCCTCCTCCCTCCAGCTTCTTCCTACTAAAACCCACCTGGAGAACCCAATGCCCTGCTCCATGCCCCTCCACCCCCAAGAGCCCAGGGGTAGCCCCCCTCCCCAACTCTCAAGCAGCGGGGAGGGGGCCCAGGTCTGTGTCAGTCACGTGATCAATGCAGAGTAACCTCCCCGGAAACATTCATAAGTTTAATCCACGCCAGTAATAAAATCGCATTACATTTCTCATAAAATAAATGTTCCCATTTATATACAGAAGACAGACTGTACAGGCCCAGCCTGGCCCCAGGAGGGGTCACACACAGACGGGCAACAGCGGAGGGAGGGCCGTCCTTCCCGTGGAGGATGGAGGAGTTCTAATCGGTGGGAGAGCGGTTGGCCAGCCGGGCAGTGGGCAGGCGGGCAGACGGACAGATGGGCCGGAGGCCAGGCGCTGGGCATTACTGAACCTGTGAGTCAAAGGTGCCATTGAGCTGCCCCTCCTCATAGTCCATCTGACACAAGATCATGTTGTTCTTCAGGAAGAATTTGTCTCCCACACAAAATCTGGAAAAATCCAAGCAGGAGAGAGAGGTCATGGAAGGGTCCCAGAGGGTGGTGGGGGCCCCCAGACAGAACTCAGGAGGGCTCTAGCCCCATAGAACCCAGCTTGGCTGGAGGTGGACCATGGGACAGGAGGTCCTGGGGGGCTTGCTTCTTAAACTTTCCAGAGGGCACACCCAAAAGTCCCTGGGTTAGCCCAGCCCTCTGCCAGGCCCTGGGGTGTGGGACAGGCAGACAAGCCTGGCCACAGGCCTTCCAGTCAGATCCCCCATGGAGGGCTGGGTGAGTGGGAAGGGATAGGAATAAGCTACCCCTGTCCCAGAGAGGGAGAAAGAGAGAGAAGAACAAAGAAACAGGAAAAGACCCAGACAGGACAGAGGTCAAGATGGAAAGGAAAAGGGGTAAAATGGTTGATTTTCCCACCCCTCTGTCCCCTCCCCAATTTAAGAGGATGGTCAGTGAAAGGCACTTTCTCTAAACAGAACCTGTGGGTTTCCTGGAGCATCTTTCCAGGAGGAGGTGACCCTGTTCCACCATCTCCCCCTACCAAGGAAGGCTCTGCTGTTCCCTCTCTTCATATAGTCTTCCTTAAGCCCTGGAGGATTCAGCCCTTCCCTCAAAGATGTCCCCAAGGTGGCTGAGCCAGGAGTGGGACCCCAGGGTCCCAGCAGATCCCAGTCTAACCACCAGGTGGCGCTGCAATGTCACCGAGCCCTCCTAGCAGCGGTCCGGCAGAGCCCCAGCCAGGCCAGTGCTCCCTACAGGTCCCTCAGAACCTAGTCCTCTGGGAATACCGTATACGCTCCTTCCTGTCCTGGGGGCTCCCGAGAAAAGGGCCTCCTTCAGAGCCCCCCATCCAGGAGGGCTCTCGCCCCATAGGTCCCTGAGGTCCCCCACAGGGCTGGGGCCAAAGGCCCAGAAAGGAGGCTGGGCTGGAACCAGAATCACAGAAGAGGGGTCCACAAGGAGGGGGGCTGTTCCCTGAAGGGATTTCGCCCTCCAGGCCTGGCAGCCCCTTCTCACTAGAACATACATGCACATGGCACACACTAAAGGCACAGGGCATGTGTACAGAACCCTTGTACATGCACATTTAAAACGGGTCTTTTCTCTGCACATGCCTACTCATCACGCACAGAGTACACACATGCCCCCATTTGTATAGGGACACCTCGAAACACATGCAGATGCCCACGCGGACATGGATATTTAAAACCACACATGCACATGACACACTGTGCATACACAGTAAGCCCACACATGCTCCCATCCACTACATTCACACAGAAAGAACAAAGAAACAGGAAAAGACCCAGAGAGGACAGAGGTAGAGATGGAAAGGAGAAAGGGGTAAAATGAAATATGCCCACACGCATGCACACACAGTGTGGGAACACACACATGTGACTACAGGGCTTAGGCATATATAAAACACACATATGTACACACATACTCAGGACAGCATGCACATGCAGCCACATGCACACACGGGACCCGCATCTGCATGCAGGCCTCCACAGCTTCTGGTCCGTTCCGGCAGGAGTCACCTGGGGTCTAGCGAGTGTGTTGGGTTTTCTACCCGCCTAGCACTCACCTCTGGTTGCAGAGCTGGCAGGCGAAGCAGTCGAGGTGATACACGTTGTCCCGGGCCCGCATCACCATCTCGAAGGCTGGGATCAGCTTGCTGCAGGCAGCGCAGTTTCCCGTGGTACCGAACAGCCTGCAGAGGGAAGGGTGCAGATGCTCAGGAGCCAGCCAGGGAGCTCGGGAGAGGGTGGCAGGCGGGTTGCCTCCACCCATGGCCCCACCTGTCTCCCTAACTTTTACTAACAGATCAGGTTTCTGAGAAATTGGCACATCAACTGAGGGATGGAGGTGTAGGGGCTCATTCCTGGGCTGGGCTGGCAAGGCCTCCTCCCAGGCTCCCACTGGGGTCCCTCAAGCCCCTGGTATCACCAGAATACTGGGCTGGACCCCGAACAGGACTTTAGATTCACACAAGCCAGGAATTAGAAGTAGTTGGCCAAGCACAGGCTGTGTGTCCCTCAGGCAGGACACCCAGTCTCTCTGAGCCTCATTTATTTCAACTGTAAGATAGGGACTGAAATACAACCTAAATGCAATGTGGGAAGGGATAGGAATAAGCTACCCCATTTTGCAAATGTTCAGTTGCAACTCATGTAGTGAACACCTATATAGTGTTTACTATGTACCAGGCATTGGTCTAAGGCAGTGGTTCTCAACCTTCCTAATGCCGCGACCCTTTAATTCAGTTCCTCATGTTGTGGTGACCCCCAACCATAAAATTACTTTCGTTGCTACTTCATAACTGTAATTTTGCTACTGTTAATGAATCGTAATGTAAATATCTGTGTTTTCCGATGGTCTTAGGCGACCCTGCTAGCGGTTCTCAAGCTGCTGTAGAGCCTAAGACCATCGGAAAATACAGATATTTACATTACGATTCATTAACAGTAGCAAAATTACAGTTATGAAGTAGCAACGAAAATAATTTTATGGTTGGGGGTCACCACAACATGGGGAACTGTATTAAAGAGTTGCGGCATTAGAAAGGTTGAGAACCACTGGTCTAAGGGCTTTACAAAGATCAACTCATTTAACTTTGACAGCAACCCTGTGAGGTCTTTTTCAGCTACCGACTCAACTATGCGACTTGCCTAAGTCCTTTTTCCTTTCCCTGGACCTCAGTTCATCCCTCTTTAAAAGGGGATGACGGACTAGATGATCCTGTTCGGAGATGTTTCTACAACAGGACTGACGTCAAAAGGAAGCTCTAAGGACCTGTGGCATGATGCCACTTTGGGGCAGACAACCCTTCTTGTAGCTGCTGCCTGCAAAGCTCCAGGGACAGGGAGTTCGACTGCCCCATGCAGGCTAATCCTTAGCTGGATGTTTCCAGGGCCTGAGCCAGCCAGGCTTCTCTCAGCTTCTTCCCTGCACACTGGCACAGAAAGCCCCGAGTGAGGCAAGGGGCTGAGAGGCAGGCGGGAGGCCCCTCTAATCCCTGATTTGTCCAGCTCAAGCTCAGGCGTCTGCAGACGAGCTTGGCTCCATTATTCATCAGTCCAAGCTGCGTGGTGGCTCAGATTAAGGCAGACAAAGGCCGGGCCACAGCATCTGCCTGCCAAGAGGGGCCATTCTTGCTACCCGTCCAATAAGCAGGCTGCAGAGGGGGCAGGCTCTAGAGAACCATTTTTCCGGGGCTGAAAAGCTCAAGGAAGCCCCACCCCCATCCTGGCCCACTGGCCTACCTGGCCCCAAAGTCATTCCTTGGCCTCTGCCAGCGCCCGGGAAAACACCTTCAGGCTCCAGGAGCTGGCAGGGCCCAGAACGCTTGTGGGTGCTTCAGCTCTCTGACAAGCCCAACCTGCCCTGTGGTCCATCCTCTCCAGGTCCTGCGGACTCATCGATGGTCTGTCATCCCCTCTCAACCAGGTGATGTCCTAAACCTCCAGAGTTGGACACCGTTTCCAGGTCATTGGCGGGGGGGGGGGGGGGGGGGGGGCGGGTGAGTCCCAGGGGCATCCCTTCCTTAACCTCTCCTCCCGGCCTCAGCCTCTCTCTTCCAGCCCTGCAAGGAGCACTGAGTCACGGGTCCCGGTTTATTGCATCACTTAAAAAATAAACAAACTCCTGCAAAAGGCAGAAGTAAAAGGGAAGGTACAAGCAGGTAAATCTTAGGCTCTCTGGGGAAGCAGGGGAGCCTCCGCTGATAAGCCCACCCCTCACCACGTCCACACCTGAGCAGAGGGCGCCCCAAGAATCCCTTGCCCCGACCTATTAATTAATGAGATGGGCCTTTCTTCCCCACAAGGCCCAGCCACCACCCAGAACCTGTGTGAGAGCCAAATGCAGATGCTGGGTCTCAGCCAAGGCCCTTTCTCCGTGGCCTCCTTCCAGCCCTGCTGATGTCATAGATGGCCTAAGGGAGGGTTAATTGGGGGAGGCAGTCCTGGGGAACAGGATCCAGGCTGTCGGGGAGGGGGAGTTAGAGCTCTGATGAATGCAAAGCGGGAAGTTATTCTTTTCACCACAGAGGGGTAGACCGAGGCTCGGAGCTAGTTCAAACCCAGGTCTTTCAGCAGCGGTCCTTCTCCCAGGGCCTAGCTGACTGCCAGGCTCCCCGGGCAGCCGGGCATCTAATCCCAGGGCCCTTCTGGGAAGGTGGGGAGAGCTGGGCCCTGGGGAGAGGTGGGAAGGGCCCAGGGCTGTCAGAGCTTTCCCACCTGCTCCTGGGAGCCCCTCTGAGGCATCCCCTCCCAGATCCAGGGCCAGGAGGGTAGGGGATGGTCAGAAGCACCTGACAAAGGCAGGGCAGGGACAGGTTGGTCCCCTTGGGAAGCTCAGTTCAGGTGCCCGTGGTTATAGCTGCCTGCCTGGAACCTGTGCTGGCCCCTGAGCCCCAGGCGTTAAAGGCATGGCCCTGCCATGGGGGCTCCACAGGCATGTGGGGGAGCAGGGCAAGGGCAGGGGCGGGACAGTCCGGGATGAGCACACACTCAGGCTGTGCACTCTGGGTACTGGGTCCACAGCCAGGGGCTCTCTGAGCAGAAGGGCGAGGGTGGGAGGCGGCCCACCTCAGGTAGTCTCGGCGGCACAGGATGAGGTTGGCCTTGGTGTAGAGGGTGGAGCCCACCTCGCCCAGGCGGCAGTCGCAGCAGGCGCACTTGAGGCAGTCCTCGTGCCAGTACTTGTCCAGAGCCTTCAACAGGTAGCGGTCCTTGATCTTGCGGTTGCAGCCAGCGCAGCCCTTCTGCTTCCCTTTGGGCTGGACGGACAGCATCGGCACGCCTGCGGATGGGCAGACAAGAGACAGATGGACACGGGTGGGCCCTGCGGCTCTGTGCCCTCTGAGAATGGGAGCCCGCTGCTTCTCTCTGCTGTGCCCCTCCAGGATGGGGTTCCCAGGAGCCCTCGCTTTCTCCCCAGCAACCTCCTCCCTGGCCTCGGGTCCTGTCCTTTGGGCCGCATGGCACAGTCTGTTCCCCTCCCCTGTGAAGGTCCGTCCAGAAGCTCCAGGCAGCACTGGGGAGCCCACGTCTGCTCTCCGCAGGGCACACACATGGCCCAAGGCCTGGCCCCTGAGTGGTTCCGCCCCATGCAACCGCTGCCCCCTCTGCAGCCTGATTTACAGGAGGCCGAAGCCCCCCTCATGCAGCCACCATCCCATTGGCTCTTCCTGCAGCCCCAAGGATGAAGCCTCATGAAGAGCATGGGGTCCACTAGACCCCCCAGTGCTTCCTGCCATCTCAAGACTTCCTCACACAGCTTGTGCGTCTACCTGTTTTAACCCCCAAAGCCGGGCTACAGCCTCTTGGGCTTATTTATGCAGAACCACGGAGGCGTCAACAATATAAGGTGCCCTGTGACCATCCCAGGAGGAAGCAAGGACCCTGGAGCTCACGCAGGTGTGTGCAGAAGGCTCTCCTCGGCAATGCTCGCAGTTAGTCAGACTTCCTCCCTGCCCTGGCCCGAGGGAGGGGAGGCTCCCAGCCTCCGGATCCCTGCTCTTCCCACCAGGACAAGAATCTTGGAACCACTGGCCCCCTCCCAGGGCCCACGGAGCTTCTCAACGTACAAGAAAATACCAAGTACAAGGGGCTGGGACCTAAGCCTGGCATTCACCAGAGGAAGGTGATGCACAGTGGGCAGGTGTGTGCATCACTCACACCCCATGCACACGGGCACAAGGAGTGAGCACAGGGAGGAACCGCTGAGGAGGAGATGGGGACACATGTCAGGTGTCATCCGGGAGCTTGGGCATCCACATGGAGCCCTGAGGCTTGAGTGTGGTGCAGACCAGGCTTGGTGGGGAGAGCAGGGAGTCTCAGAGCTCCCAACGGGGGGAGTGGAGGTGCCTGTGAGCACTCATGAAGGTGGTGGGGAATGGGGTGTTCCCTCCCTGACCAGGCTCAGGTGGATGGAGGGGTTGACTCTGAAGAGAACAGCCCCCGCTTTCCTGCCTCCCTGGCTCTCCAACCAGCTCCTGCACTCTGCCTTCCGCTCTTGGCTCCATTCTCGCCCTGCACTCTCCAGGGCTCTGGGTTCAAATCCTATCACCTGGCACCCCCCCTCCCCCCCCCCCCCCACACACACACACACGCCCACTACCCCCAGTCCATTGTCTGAGCTGCTTCCTTGGTGTGACACTTCCTCAGGCTTCAGAGGAGAACCACAGCCTCCAAGGGGCCTCAGTCTCAAACCCACAGGTAGGAGGTCAGATGGGCCTTCGGAGTGCTTCTGAGCCAATGGTCTCCTTCTATAGAAGAGGACACTGAGGCTCAGGCAGCCCAAGGGGCTAGTGCAGGGCACCAATTAAGCTGGTGCGGGGGACCCTTCCCTCCTCCTGTGCTTTCTCAGCCTCACTGCCTCCTCAGACGCCTTCCTGAGAGGGGGTGGCCCTTGGGCCGAGGGCCCGCAGGCCAGGTGAGGGCAGGGAGGGGGTGTCACAGGCTGCTGTGGGCTCTCTCCTCCGCCCTCCTCCAGTCCCCGCAGGGCAGGGCTGTCTGTTGCTGGGAAGTTTGCTGCCTGATTTCCTTAGTGCAGCTCTAAAGGTTAATTCGACTGAGAGAGTGATGCGGCTCAGGACGACTCTGTCCCCGGCCTGCTTGTGTCTCTTCTGAGAGGGTTCAGCCCGGTCACAGCTCTGAGGAGCCCTGGAGGCCAGCTGGGGACCAGGCACCCCTGAGAACTAAGGCGGGCCAGAAGGGCTTCTTTCAAGACCTGGCCTATGGAAGGAACCAGGTGTGGCCAAGAGGGGGAGGGGTTAAGATGTGGGAAGGTTCGGGGGGCCTCTGGGTGGGATGATTTTTCTCCAGGGCTTGTAGAGGGAGCGCCCAGCCAGCATAGCCACCGATTTGGAAAATCTCAGGCCAGGCCTCCAGGATAGACGCGAAGGCTGATTTCCCCTGGCTTCCCTGACCCCCTCCCCAGCAGCCAGAGCCCTTCAGCTGTGCTCTCACTGGTGAGGGGTAGGAGGGGGTGAGGCCTGGTCTATCCATCCATCTCAGGGGATGCACCTGGCTAAGTTACACCCCAACATGATGGGGGATCTCAGCACTAGGAGCATCTGCCCTCTCCATCTTCCTCTGGCTTGGATCCTGGACAGAATGTCTGGCCACCGAGCCGCAGGGCTATGAACTAGAGCACTAGCCAGCAATTCCATCACCGGTGCAGGCTGGTACCTAGCGGACCCAGGGAGGCCAGGAGAAACAAGCTTTCCCCAGGTCCCCCACCTCCTACCTGTGCCCAGGCTGGGCCTGGCACACGGCAGGTTCTTGGTAAGGCTTGGGCACCCTGCTCTAGGGTGCTGAACTCTGCTTCCTGGGCCCTGAAGTCTTAAGAAGCCGCGTGGTTTCTGCCAGAAGTCCACTCAGACAGAACACCAGGGCCAGCCTGGTGACGGAGGTCTCAGAACATCTGGGGACCTTGAACTTTCTCTGCCTGGAAAGGCTGAGGTCCTGGGCACAGATAGTCTGACTGGTCCCTCCCTTCTTTATGGAGCACCCACACTGTGCTTTCTCTCGCTGGGTTATTCCGCAAAACTTGAAAACACTCCTAGAAAGGTAAGGAGGCTCTGAGGGGGCACCTATGGGTCCCTGCTCCCTAGAGGGTCCAGGCTCTCCCTGGGCACCCTGCCTCCCCAGCCCCCACCCAGCCTGCCAGCCGGCCCTGCAGACACCTCTCCCCCCTCCCTCCCCTGCCTGGCTCTGGGAGCTGAGCCTCGGGCCATGCACTTTCCATTAAGGAGATAGCATCCCTTTGCTGAAGTCCATTTGGGATCCATTTTAGTGTTATCTAAAAATCAAATCTACATGGTAATCCTTTTAATGTACTCCTGACTTTAGAAAAAAACAGGTTTGCGCTCCTTCAGGAAAGGTTTTAAAGCATTACCCAGTAATTACTACTCACCCATGAAAACACTGATCTTTTACAATGGGTGATGTGTGTGCCTGCCCGCACACGCCCACACACGCTCAGACACACGCAGGGGACCTGGCCAAACAAACCAGTTCACTCAGCCCCTGTGCTCCCCTCAGATCTCAGGGTGTGGAGGGGACATCTGTGGGGAGATTGGCCAAACCCCTACCCCGTCTCTACCCTGGGCAGGCTGATGGGAGAAGGCAGCCTCCCAGTCTGACTCATCCAGCTGCCAGACACTTACCCTCAGCTCTTTAATCTGGGAAAAAGCCAGACAGTCCAGGTGATCGGAGGGACTGCCAGAGGTCATTCAGCTCTTCCTCCCCCTCCCTCCAACCAGAAGAGCAGCCCTCCTCTTCGCATGGACTCCCCAGGTGGTCTGCCAGCCAGCCCAAGTCTGCAGCAATCCTGCCCACCAATCCCAGGCCAGCTGCCTTTCAGATCCGGCAGGTGGACTTCTCCAAACTGCCAAGCCCCTTGGCTCCCGATCCCACCAATGCCTCCAGCTTGGAGAGGAGGCTGAGCCTGGCTGTGGAGCACTCCTGCCTCCTCCTAGTGAGCTCCTCCAAGGCCCGTCCTCCTGTCCAGAATGCCCACCCCACCCAGTCCCAGGTCACTCGGGGCCTGCCCTGTGGCTCCCCGGCCTGCAGCCATTGTGGCCACCACTGGCAGCTCCACCTGGCATTTGCGGCCCCTTCCACAGCCCAGCATGTCCTGAGGGGCACTCTTGGATCTGCTCCCCGTAGAATTCTGGATTAGCACCCCCTCCATCCTGCAAATGGATCTGGTTTGCTTCCGTCCCGGGGCCCTTACTCCGCCACTGCTCCAGGAAGAAAGGCCTCGCCTGCCCACCGAGGGGTTGAGGTAAAGAGCACAGGCCTTGAATTCCGAGTCTACTTTCCAGTCTGGGACCTGTCCTAAGCAGCTGGAGGGCCAGGAGCAAATCCCGTCACCTCCCTGACTTGCACCTGTGAAACGGGGGCAATAGTCTCTTTCCACGGAGACTGTGGTGAGGGTAGAATAAGGTTGCGCACAGAGCCCGGCATTCAGAGGGGACGGACAGGAACCAACACGCACTCCAGGCCGACCGCCTTCCCCGCCCTGCCTGCCACTCAATTTCTTTTCTCTACAACTTTTTGTCTTGATAGAATCGCAAACTTTCAGAAATGTTGCAAGAATAGAAAGAACTCCTGTATAACCTTCACCCAGATTCCCTAAATACGAACATCTTTACCATATTTATATTCTATCTACCTACCTACCTATCTGTAATATTTTTCCTGACTCATTTGAGTTGTTTTAGAGATGAAGCCCCTATACCCTTTAACACTTTGGTCTTATTTCCTAAAAGCAAGGGTATTCTCCCCCCATGAGCATAGTACAGTTATCAAAACCAGGACATTATCATTGACATAATACTACTATCTAATCTATAGATCTCATTCCGATTTCACCAATGATTCCAAATAATGTCTTTTATGGTAATAAAATTCTGAATCATGCATCACATTCAGTTGTCAAGTTTAGTCTACTTAAATCTGGAAGAATTCCTAAGCCTTTGTGCTTCCAGACACTGACATTTTTGGAATACAGACTAGCTTTTTATGGAACATCTTTCAACTTGGGTTTATCTGACATCTTTGACTGCATGACTTTCACTCCTCTGTGCCTCGGTTTTCTTTGTTATAAAATGAGCGTGAAAATAGTACTCACAGCGTTACCATGAGGAATAAAGGAGTTAATGTGTTCAGGACTAACTGGACCTGGGAGTCGAAAGTTAGCTCTGCTGAGGGTCACCCCACCCCATTCGGCCCATGGGGAAGGATGACCTGTCACAGCTCCATCTTAGATCCCCCAAATAGGGATGGGCACTTATTCTGAGGAGACTAAACTGGGATGAATGGGCCACTGTGGTAAGAGTCACACACGTACTGACCAGAGTCCAGCATGACCCAGAGGACGTCCAGTGGTCACAGCAAACGTGTGACCACAGAAGGAAGTCAGACCCTCTGATAGGCCATCCCATGTCCGGAAGGGGGGCTTGCTGTGACAGCTCAGAGGGTGGCAGGTCGGGGCAGGTCCCTCTGGCTGCTCTGGAGCAAGCCCTGGGGGCACAGGCACGTGTGGCCTTGGTATGTCTCACAATCTCCCCTTGTGCCTCAGTCCCAGTGCCAACCTGTGCCCACACAGCACAACAGAGCTGCCCAGTCCAGTTCTGGGGCTTCCCCTTCTCGCCATGGGCGCCCTCCCCTCCTCTGGGGCAGGCAGGGAGCTGGGCGGGGCTTTCCCGGGGGTTAAGAGCCGTCTGTGGGGAGAAAACGCCAATGGAACAATTAGTGCTCCACTTCTGGGCACTTGGCTCACAACTGCCTGATGAGGTAGGTACCATTATTCTTCTCATTTAACAGCAGGGAAACGGGGGCAGGAGTAAGGTTATGAATGACGTGTCATGGGTGACACAGTTAGTCGGGGACAGAGCGGGGATTTGAACCCTGGCAGTCTGTTTTTGGGGCCGCAGCACGGGACTCACCTGCTCTGCTGCCAGCCTGTGTGTGGCTAACCTCTGAGGTGCTACGGACCCAGGCGGGAGGCACTGCAGAGATTAGGAAACCTGGATGGTACACAGGTGCAGGACACATATGCAAATATACACAGCCACACACAAATACATGTACTGGAATGACACACACATACATTACGTCCACAAGCGGCGGGACTGTGTCTATGTATTCTCCCCACAACAATTTTATTCTAGTACCCAGCACAGTGCTAAGTATAGTAGCTGCTCAGTAAGTTGCATGAAAATACACAGGCGTGCATCCAAGCACACACATGCCTGGATGTGCGTGTGAAAACATATGCACACATAAGCACAAGCAGTCACATGGACTTTTACTGCCTTTTGAAAAAAAGACATTTCCAAAGAATGGGACGTCACTCAAAATCAAGCTCTGATTTGAACAAAAGGCTTGGTGATCTGTTCTCAAAACCACTTTCCCGGGGAAAGGAAGAGTGCGAGCCCCGAGGTTCCACCCACATGGACTTATGTGGAGGGCGGAAGCTACCCAGGAAGTCCCACCATCATCATACCCACTTCAGCTGCTGTGTGTGTGTGTGCGCATGCGTGCGTGTGCGTGTGTGGTGAGGTGTCTATGGCCTTCAGGAATCTGGGTCCCTACCACCTGCAAGGTGCTTGTACCCACCTGGGCCCACACCTGGGCCTGGAACTGCAGTGTGGAATCAGAAACGGAGCCAACCTCAGCCCCTCCTTGGCATCAATCCCGTTTAATAAGGAAATTTGAAAGTGTAATCTAATTCTGCAGAATCTCTTTAAATCTCGTTTTCTCAGAAGTAACTTCATTTCGCACGGACACATCCAGCCTTGTGAGAAGGCCTCCATTTCACACCAGTTTTATCTCCACAATTTCTCGTCTCACTGCACTCCTATCCCAGGGCCTTGCCACGCGGCAGGCGAGGCCTGAACTAATAGCATTTCCTACTCATTTGGAATCAAAAGCCAACGAGAACAACTGTTGAAATGCACGGCTACAGCCACCTAGAGCACGCTCATTACCGCCCCCATTTGCAGGCAGCGTGCCTACTGGGTTAGTGAGGGAGAGGAGCAGGGTCCTGTGGCCTCCGACTCCCCGCTGGGGCCAGTGAGGGAGGCTGAGGCTTGGCTCATGGGGTGCGGTCGGTTCAGTGGAGGAACTGGCCCCTCTCACTCTGGGGCTGCCCCTAAAGGGGGTGTGAGAGTAGTAGAGGCTAAGACTCTGGGCCCTGCAGACAGATGGCCTCAGCTTGAACTCCATCACTTCCTAGCTCTGCCTCAGTTTACTCATCTGCTAAATGAGGACAGCCTACTGTGAAGGATTACTTTGAGTATTAAATTAGATTAATAGACATGAAGTACCTATAACAGTGCTTAGCTTTATCAAATCAGCTAAGAAAACGTATGTGTATCTCATGACCCAACAATTCTATTCCTGGCCATATGCCCAACAGAAAGGAGACCTTATGTCCACCAAAGGAGATATATACAAGGATGTTCACAGCCATTTACTTCATAATAACTCGCAACTGGAAACAGCACAAATGCCCACCGACAGTAAAATGGACAATAAATTATGGTATGTTCATACAATAAAAGAGTCCACAGCAGTGAAAAGGGACAGATCACTGACACACACAGCAATATGGGTGAATCAGACAGCAGAATGCTGAATGAAAGAAGTCAGACACAAAAAGGCACTTATCGTATAATTCTATTTATATGTCGTTCCCCAACAGGCAAAACGATCTGTGACAGATGTCAGAATAACAGGTGTACTATCACCTGGCAGGAGGTGTGGGGAAGCCGGCGGAGGTACTGGAAATGCCCTCTGTCTTGATCTGGGTGGTGTTTAAAATGGATGTATACACATGTAGACATTCACTGGAATGAACATTTGAGACTTGTGCAATTTACTGCTTATATTTCACATCTTTTTTTTTTTTTTTTTAAAGAACTAAGAGGAGCCTTCTCAGCCAGGGCTTTGTATGCCTCTTCAGGAAACCCACCTTTCCCTCAGCACTTGCTGCATCTGTCATCTCGCTGAATCCTCATTTTAGCTCCCAGGTACTAAATGATTATCCCCATTCAACAGGTGAGGAAACAAAGGCCCAGGGAGGTTCAGGCCCTGCCCCAGGCCACACAGCTGGGAGGGTACAGGGCAGGGATTGGAGCCCCAGCGCTCCAGATTCCAGAGCTCAGGTTCTCACCCAGCACAAGCCCATGGCCTCCCTGCCCAGCCTGGGTGAGGAAGGCTCCCTGGAGCAGCATCTGGGTGCTCCTGTACAGCCTGGATGCCGGATGATGCTGGGCTAGGGGTGAGGGCATGTATAGAGCAGGGCCTGGGCTGAGACCAGGGGGAACTATGGCCCATGTGCTGGTGGGTCACAGGTTGTTTCTGCTCATCTGCTGGTCCTTTAGAAGCTGTGGCTGCTGCTGGATCCTAAAAGGGCATCTGGGCAAGGTCAAAGGGAGACATGGACCAGAAACCAAGGACATAGAAGGGACAGGGCCTGGGAAGGGAGCAGGAGGGCTGTGTAGAGGCAGACCCGAGATGTTTGCTTTGTAGCCTTGAGAGGGATGAAGAAGCCTTGAGAAGGCACATGGCCTCAAGGGGGAGGGTCCAGCTGTGAGGGGAAAGCTGGGGGCTCTAGAACCAGAGCCATAATAGTGGGGGGAACCCTCAACCAACAGCCCGGGGCTTGTGTGTCAATGAGGAAATGGGAAGGAAGAGGTCCTGGAGAGGAGCTGGCTCAGGTAAGACATTTAAAAGCAGTCCAGCCCCACAGCTGTGGCTCAGTGGTTGAGCGTCGATCTATGAACCAGACAGTCACAGTTCAATTCCTGGTCAGGGCACATGCCTGGGTTGCAAGCTCAATCCCTGGTGTGTGGTGTGCAGGAGGCAGCCGATCAATGATTCTCTCTCATCATTGCTGTTTCTATCTCTCCCTCTCCCTTCCTCTCTGAAATCAGTAAAAATTCTATATAATAAAAGGCTAATATGCAAATCGACAGAAACGGTGGAACGACCAGTAGCTATGACATGCACTGACCATCAGGGGGCAGATGCTCAATGCAGGAGCTGCCCCCTGGTGGTCAGTGTGCTCCCACAGGGGGAGCGCGGCTCAGCCAGAAGCCAGGCTCATGGCTGGCAAGTGCAGTGGCGGTGGCGGGAGCCTCTCCCGCCACTGTGGCAGCGCTAAGGATGTCCGACTGACGGCTTATTCGGACATCCCCCGAGGGATCCCAGACTGCGAGAGGGCCTAGGCCGGGCTGAGGGACACCCCCTACCCCAAGTGCACAAATTTTGCACAGCGGGCATCTAGTAAATAAATAAAGGCTGTCCAGCAATGCTTGCCTTCTCTAAAGTGCCCAGTCGCTCCTGGTCTCCACAGTCCACCACAGTAGGGAAGAGTATAGATGTCCCCAAACATCTGCAGCCACTGTAGTTCCATTCAACCACATGCTAATACCCTGTGTTAAATACCTACTATGTTCCAGGTGCTTCATTCTCATTAACTCTCATCCTCACCACTGAGGTCAGGGAAATTATAGAACCTGCCGGAGGGCACAGCTGCGAGGGGCCAAGCGGGCCTTCTGACCCAGGCGACTGGCCCCAGCCCCTCCCTGCTCTCTATCAGGGCCAGAGGCAGCACCGCAGCATCGTTTTCCTGAGCCACGGGGACAGTGAACTTCTGCTTGGACCCTATCTTGACCTTGGGAAGAGAAGAAGGCTCTAAGGGCCCCTTGCTGGGATCCATCGGTCAGGGTGGGCTTCCAGTCCCCAAGGCCCCATGGAGGAGCATTCCTGTGCAGGAGCACAAGGCAGCAGGCATTTCTGCAGCGTGTGCTGGTGGAGGCAAACCTTCCTAGGAATGGAGTGTCCTAGAGCCTGAACCCGCAGAGACCTTCCAGTGTGTGTAGACGATGGGGCCGAGGGGCTTCCACACACCTCATTGTGGAGGGAAGCTGGGCCCCACACAGCCCTGTGTCAGGAAACAGCTTGAGGGGACCCAGTGGGGAACTTGCAGGGCCTGGAGGGTTCCCTGAGAGACACTGGAGCAGGTCTGGTTGGAAGCTGCTCGTGAACACACACAGTTTCCTGGGCTCTTTGGTGAGGGGAATTTAGAGAGGGCAGAATGTGCTCGTTGTTTGTCCCTGGGAATGATGCTTAAGTTAACTGCGTAGTCATCTGCAGGGGTGAGTGTAGGCATTGTCTTCCAACTCTCTGGTGGTCTCTGTAAAGTCCCAGATGTATCTCGAAAGCAATAGGCCCAAAATAGGACTCTAGGTCGCCTCCTCCAAACCTGGGCTCTGTACTCTTACCCAGGCTTCCCTCACCATACAGACACCATCATCCACCCAGGCCAGAATCTCAGTCATCCTCAGACCTCTCATTATCCTTGCCTCCTTCCCCTGCTGACTCCTTCTCCCCATCCCACCTGCTTCTTTTCATTTCCAGCGCTGCCACCATCTTTCACCATATTATCAGCATAGCTCCCCACCAGCTTCTCGTGTCTAGGATCTACAATCCGTTCTTCATACAGCAGCTGGAGAAATCTTTCCAAAGTAGGTCATATTACTGCTCAGTTTGAAGCACTTCCATAACTTCCGGTGGCCTAAGAGTTCACACTCTTCACCAAGCCCATGATATCCTCATGTGGGTCTGCCCTGGCCTCCCTCTCACACTGCACTCCAGTCACATTCTAGATCTCCCTACTGCCACAGGGCCTTTGCACATGCTGTTTCCCCCTTTACAGAACACCCTTCTGCCTCTTCATGTGGCTGGCTCCTTCTCATCTTTGGCTTTCAGCTTAACTGCCATCTCCTCAGAAAGGCCTTCCTTGACCTCCTTATTTCCTTATTTAAATGACTCCCTCGTCATTTCCTTTTGAGTTTTTATCACAATTTGTAATTGTTTTACTTTTCTGTGATTTTACTTTATAAAAAAAAAAAATGATTGGTCTCTCTCATAAGATTGTAAGCCCCATGAAGGCCTGTTTTGGGGCCCTGCCTGTCTTGTTCACCATTGTGTCCCCCGTGCTGAGCCCCGCAGCTCCCTTTTTAACCATCGGTTCAGTTAATGAATGAAGATACTCAGCTATTACTGGCAAGAGTCTGCTGGCCAGAGTGGGCTGCTGCAGACAGGCAGGCTCCCCAGAGACAGGAGCCTTAATCAGGCTTGCTGCTGACTCGAGCCACCAGCCCCAAAGCACCTGTAGCTTTATGGCCGAACAAACAAAGCAATGCCTAGGTCCTGCCTGCCACGATCTGGATTGCTGAGAGGCCCATCACAGCGCAGTGCAGGGCTCCAGCGGAGAAATGACACCTCTTGGGCAAATATAAGCCTTCCATCCCTTAGATAAAGGGACAGCAATCCTGCCCTTCAGGCCCTTAGACCCTTGCACGTAACTACTCCATCCCAACCCTCAGGGACTGGGGGTGGAGCCAGAGCTCAGGCATCTGTGTAACCTCAGCAGCTCAGTCTTTCCCTTTGCGTTGTGGCCTGGGCACCCCCTCCTCCCGACACAGGCCTAACCTCCCCAATCAATCACCCACCTGAGGGTCCTCGTGGCTTACAGATATGACCACTCTTCCGGTCTAGTCTAAGCGCTGGGGGCCCCGTGGGAGGGAAAAGCCCCTGAAATTTGCGGCAGAAAACCCCAGGCCCAAGCTTTCCTTTATCTGTAGCCTCCACCAGACCCCGTCCCATCCCAGGCTGCTGGAGCTAGCCCCCAGGGCCCCTGACAGGATGCTGCTTGGAGCTGCACAGCTGTGGGGACCAGCAGGGAAGTGTCTGGAAGGTACATTCCCCAGACAGCAACTCAGCTGCTCCCTGGGCACCCGCAAAGCCCGAGTCACCCATCTAATGAAACAGGGCTCCCAAGGGGCCTGCAATCTCCGCAGAGAAGGAGGAGGGCACGGACTCTCAGACGAGTCTCAATTTCACAGCATCAGGGACGTGAGCACCAAGGCACTGAACCAGAAAACGAGAGTCTGGCAGGAGCGGCAGACACACCGTGAGCGCCAGGGGATCGGAGATTAGGGCCCTTCAAAATCAATTTTGAATTCAAACTTCTAAATGTGTTCTCCAGACGCAAAGAAGGGACCCTCCAGGCAGCCTGGGCCCAGCCAGCTGCCGGGTCCCGCTTCCTCCCTGACGCAGCCAGGCCCGCCTGCTAGCCACTGGGCTGGATGAGGGAGGGAGGCTCCGGCCCCCGCCCCCGGGAGCTGCAGGGACAGGAGCTGCAGGGACAGGAGCCCCTTGAGCTCACCTCAAAGCACGACCTCTGGGGTGCCTGCCTGAGATACTGTCCTGGGGCTTCCTGGGTGAGGCTTTGGGGGCTCCTCCACCCGCCTTTATGGACCTGGATGAGAGGAGCTAAATGCAAGGCCCATGCGGGCCAGATTCCCTTAACCCCCACCCCCAGCCTGGCTGAGGAGGCTCAAGGGGCACCAGTGGCTGAAACCATTTGGAATGCGAGCCTTGGACTCAGACAGGCAGAGATTTGTAGCCTACACCAGCCCTGAGCTCCCAGCGAGAAGATTCTGGTTCAGAAGAGAATTTCTTCTCTGGAAACCTGGTGGGAAGAAGCCTGCCGCGAGTGTCGCAGAATGCAGGCCCTGTGGAGTGAGAGGGAAGCCCCCGAGCAAAGGGAGAGACAGTGGCATCCCGGTGGAGTCAGCGAGGCAGCCGGGCTGCTGGGAAAGCTGGCGGGGCCCCAGGCTGCATTATCGGGGGCAAAGTGTCTGCGGCCAGGGAGCTGACAAGCATGCTGCCTGTTACCTGTCAGACCACGTGTGGAGCACTGCATCCTGTTCGGGGCCTGGCACTGGGCGGCAGACAGGGACACACAGGGCAGCAGGCCCCACGAGGACGCTGACCTTAACAGACCGCTCCAGCCACGCCTTGGAGGAGGCGCCAGGGCCCGCAGAGGATGCTCCTGGCAGCCCACCTATGGCTCCCGGCTCCTGCCGGGGTCCCTGCTCAGCCATACTTGTTCCTCCAAGCCTAGGATCAGCCCAGCACTGAGGCCTTCCTCATTGCTGGGTGGGGAAGCTGGTCCATGGCAAGCCTGTCTGACCCCAGTGACCTCATAGCCTCTACTCGCCTGTTTCCCAAACTCAAGACTAACCATCAACCTTAAGCCACACTCCTGAGACATAGACACGAGTGACTGGGAACCCCTCTTCTGCCGAGAGGCAACAGAAGGGGTAGCCGAGGCCATGGGCCTGCAGAGATCTCACAGGGAGGCCCTGCTGGGGTGCGGCGCGCTGGGAGAGGGCTGGAGTCAGCAGACCACTTAAGGGAGAGCAGGCAGGGACGCCCTAACCCCTCCCGCCCTGGCTTGGGAGTGGGCTGCAGGCTCTGTGAGGAAATTACAACACAGGCCTGGGTAATGCTCCTTTTAGTTACAGCATAAACTGCAGCAATAAAGCGTACCTGGGGAATGTTTAGAGAAAGCACTAATGATTTCTTCCCCAGTGGTTAATAAATTCACTTCCAGATCAATTTGTTCGCGATAGAGCCCAGCGAGCGGAACCCGCGAGGCGGGCACAGCCGAGTGTGTCTTTTTCAGTATAAATGATTTATTACGATGATTAGCGGCACATAAACAATTTAAAATACAACGCTAATTAGTTTGGGGAAAAAGGAGGGGAAAAGCCACACTGCCTCTCTCCCCATTATGTTCTACTTCCCTAAGTGTGTACTTTTTAATTAAATCCAAATGTCACAATAAATTTAAAGTGTTTTATTACCACTCGGGCTAACGAAGGCAGTCATGCACGCCCCCCTCTCGGGCATCGGTGGGCTGGGCTGGGGTGAGGATGGCGGTACCAGCAGGGTCTGTCCACAAACTCTCCCAGACATGGGTTTTTTTGTGTGAGATCTCTGGAAACCCCTCCTGGTTTCTGGCAGCCCCAAGCTGGAGACCTCTGGGACTCCCCACTTTCTCTCCCCTTCCTGGCAGCCCAAGTGACAACTCCTTAATGCCGGCTCTGACCAGCCCAGAAGCCAGGCACGTCTCCTCCGTGGTCCCCCAGGATTCTGCACCCTCTTCGAGCCCTCCTCAGGGGCTCCATCGTCACATACCTAACATCTTCTGCCTGCCCAGCATCAGGCTCGGCATTTCCTATGCATCTTACCGTGTCCTCGTTCCAGTGCTATGAGTAGTAATTATTGTTTCAATTTTGGGGATGGGAAAATCGAGGCTCAGAGAGGTGGGAACATTTATCTAAAGTCACACAGCTAAAAAGTGGACTTTTGCAACATCCCTATTCCTACCCCCACCATTCTGCCTCAGAGCCCACATCTAACCACGCCCTGGTTTCCCAGCCCCCGGAATGGGGAATAGAACACAGAGCACAGAGCCTTGCTTTGCCCAGAAACACATGTGAGGCAGAATTTCAGGCCAGGGACCTGGGCCCTGATGAATCTGGGTTCAAGTTCAGGCTCTGCCATTGACCCAGAATATAAACTCGGCGAGGTTCGCAGCCTCTCAGAGCTTCAGCTTCCCTGTCAGCAGAGCTGGAGCAATAACACCCAACTCACAGGCGAAAGAACCAAAGCGGCTAGAGCAAGCAGAGCGCCCTGCAATCCGCGGCGCGCTGTGTGAGTAGAAATTACTAACAGAAACCCTTGAGGTGAGCAGGGCTCTGTAAGAGCACACAGGGCCCGTGTCACTCATGAGAAAATGGAAGCCAGCAAGGAAAAGGACTGACCCAAGATCCACTGAACCTTAGGAGCCAGGGGACCAGGTTGCAGGCAACCTCCCTTCCAAAAGCTCAGACAGCCAAGAATGATCTTTCTCCTAAACACTCTTGGCACTGTTTATTTGAAATAAAAAACAAATACCCCTACATGTAGAGTTACCGTATGACCCAGCAATTCCACTCCTAAATACATGCCCAAGGAAAATGGAAACAGATGTTCACACTGAAACTTGCAGATGAATGCTCATAGTAGCAGCATTATTCACAATAGCTAAAAATCGAGCAACTCAAAACGCCCACCGGCTGATGAATGGGTAAATAAAATGAGGCATACACATACAATGGAGTAATAGTTGATCATAAAAAGGAAGTACTGATTACATGATACAACATGATTGAGTCCTGAAAACACGAGGTGAGGAAAGAAGTCAGCCACAAAGAGCACATCTCGTATGATCCCATCGATATGAACTCTCCATGAGAGGCAAATCCATAGAGGCACAAAGTAAATGAGTGGTCGCCAGGGAAGGGGAAGTGACTGCCAGTGGGTATGGAATTTCTTTTTAGGGTGATGAAAATGTTCTGGAATTAGATGATGGTAATGGCTGCACGATTCTGTATGTATACTAAAACCACTGAATTGTACATTTAAAAAAGTTAACTTGTGGCATGCAAATTATATCTCAACAAAGCTGTTACAAAGCAAACCAAACCAAACGTTCCTTCGAGAACAGGAGAAGTCAGTTCATAAAAAAATTACTTCTTGGGATCAGGAGAGAGGCCCTGGGAGGTCCAGCAGCCATCCCTGGCCATCCCATCTCTCGTTGGCTGCTCCACAGGGAGGAAAGAGTCCCCCTTGCCTCCCTCCCCAGTCTCCCACACCCAGAAAACTGACTGTCCCCACTCTTCCGGCGCTGCTGCCCAGGAAACCCAGACCCTACTGGAGCCATCACTCTTCTCCGCCCCATTTGCTTCCGCCACTGCATTCTTGTTTTGTCTTCCCAGGTCTCTGTTGAAATTTCTGCATCCTCCCAGGCCTATGCCCAACCTGCAATGCCCTCTCTACAAGCTAGGCATGCCCATGGGGGAGGGGTCCCCTTTCAGACCTTGAGCTTGTCCTGCATTGAGTACCATAGTTGAGGTCTGTGCATAATGACCAGACCATAGGGAGGCCCTTCAGGCCCAGCCGAGGTTCAGTATGGAGTGCTGGCCTCTCCCAGGACCTGTGAACCCTGCCCCGGACAGGGGTGTGCAAGCTCAGATCCAGGCCAGGGAGGCCAGGAAGGAAGGCGACATTTGCCTTTGGGTCACATGAAAACCACTGGCGGGAGAGCACACGGTGCCCAGGCTAGGGACAGCCCCCTTTGTGGTTTATCTGAGAGGTTGACTCAAGAAGATGAAGCATCCTGGCCAGCCGCAGCCGGGGGAGCCAGGCCCGCTCTGGGGTTAGTTTCCTGAGGGGCGGCTCCCTGAGACAGCGTTCCATGATGAAACCATGAAGACTCATGGAGTCAGCTTCATGCCTAGAACATGGGTACTTAGCCCAAGGCCCAGATATCCCCCTCAAGTGACCGGAGCCATCCTGCCCCATCCATGGGGCTCTTCCCATATGTGGAGGACTTGGAGGCTGGTCTCTCTGCTGAGATGAGGCCTGAGGTACCAGAATGACCCTCAACATAACCAAGTTGAAGTTCTGCCTGGAAACAGCAAGGGACAGGACCATCCAACCTGATTCAAATGTGGCAAGACCATGCCTGGAGGGCCCGGATGCTCTCACCGGGATCTCTGCTTCTCCTGACCCCGGGGGACCGAGGAGAGACAAAGAAACCTCACCAGGTGGTTTCCTTCTCCCGGCTCTGGCCTCAGCACACCGTTCCCCACCCACGGTCATGTCTCAGCACCACACTTGAGGCGTCAGCCGCCAGTGACCCTTGAAATGTAAGGCGAAACCTAGACTGCGAGAGGCCTGCCCAGGGCCATGCTGTGAGCTGGGGGCAGAGCCAGGCTGGGGCTGCAGGAGTTCTGGCTCCCAGCCCCGTGTTTCAACTCCCAGGAGAGCCTCTTTCAGCCCAGCGCTCATGGGAGGAACCACGGAAGCGGCCTCTGCCAAGGCCACCTCAACAATGCCGGCTCCCCCGCACCTGGCAGCATCCAGCAATGGGGGGAGGCCCTCAACCCCCACCAGCTGCAGGGAGGCTGGCTCAGGAAGGAGCCACCTTCATCTCCTCCGAGGGTGTGGTCACCACTGAGTGAGAACACAGGCCCTGGGGTAACGGACACTTGCTTTGCAGGCTCCTAGTGGCCTCGGCAAACTTACCATCAGTGAAAAAAGGAAGCCAGCAGGTCCCACCCGCAGCCCTGACCCCTGTGTGTGCGTGTTTATAGTCAGTGCCACCCCCTCTCCCCACCACAATCAGGGAAGGCCTGGGAGTATATTCACCACCACCTCCCAGGATTGTGCCAAGAGACCTGGTTCTCACCTGAATTCTGCCACATACCAACTTGCTGGGCTCTCCCGGGCAGCGTCTGTCCCTCTCTGGGCCCAACCTACTCCTCCACAAAAGCGGGCTAGTATTAGATGCCGCAGCCCACCATGGGTGCTATAAAGATGAAATGAAAGGCTCAGAGACATCTGGGGCCTTCCCTGGCAGGAGGTGATACAGGAAGCGGAGGCACTGGGCCTCCCAGGACCGAGGCTGGTGATTCATTCCCTCTGGGGGCAGCTAAACCTTTGGGCACCTGGGGCCCGAGATGCTGTTCCAGAAGCTGATCTCTCACAGGCTGGTTTTTCTAAGACAGTCCCCAGTGACCCTCCGTCTCCTGATAGTAACAACCTTGGTGCGATTCCCCCCCACACACACTTCCTCGAGTGGGAGCTGGACCTAGTGACTTGCTCCCAAGAAAGGAAATACAGCAAAGTGATGAAATGTCACATCTGTGATTAGATGTGTCACATCTTATAAAAGACTGTGACTTCCTGCTTGCCAGCAGACACTCTCATAATGGCTTTAAGGAAGCAAGCTGCCACACTGCAGAGGCCCACATGGCACGGAACCGGGGGCAGCTTCCGACCCACAGTCAGTGAGCAGGGGAAGCCTCAGTCCACCAGCCCGTGAGGAACTGACTCCTGCCAGCAACCCAACCAGGGAGCTTGAAAACTCATTTCCCAGATTAATCTTGATTTGAGACCGCAGCCCCGGCCGACACCTCTATTATGGTCTGAGAGACCCTGAGCAGAGGACCCAGCTAAGCCATTCCCGGACTCCTGACCCACGGAAACTGTGAGATAATAGATGGGTGTTGTTTTAAGCTGCCAAGTTGTGATTTGTTGCAGAGCAGGAGGCGACTAGTCCACCGCCTCACTGCATACACACACACACAGGCCAGGAGGGCCTTGCCTCAGGCCGGAGAGAGGCGGGCCTGCAGACAGACGTCTGCCCCACCACGCGTGTCCTTGTGAGCTTCCCGCTGGAGCCCAGTCCTTGCTAAACTGTTGGGCACATGGACCTTGAGGTGCTGTTCCTGCTGTGGAGTGTTTCCAGGAGAGGTGCCCAGGAGACAGAGCCCACTCCCCGGCCTGCCCTAACCAGACTCTCTCCGCTGGGCAGACCAGGAATGTGGGCGGAGCTGATCACCTCTTCCTGGCGCCATAGCCTGGGGGCTTTCAAAAGAACAGCCCTCCCAGGGCTCTGCACCCCAGGCACCTCTGGAACAGGATAAGCGTTTCAAAGAACACCCACTCCCCCCTTCTCCCCTCCTCACCCAAACCTAGGTAGGTTAGGGAAACCCCACCAGTCACCTACAGAACCTTCAAGAGCTTTGCCTATTGAAGGCTCAACAGACCTAAACAGTGGTCATGATCATATCCATTTGACTAGTTGGAATCACCATTGCAATTTACGGTTAAGAATTACTATGTGGCAGAGGCGGGATTTGAACTGAGTCTGTCTGATACATGCTAGTTCCACTTGTTTTAAAATTGGAAACTGAGAGAGAGTTCAAGCATTCTGATGGTACCCATAGGCAGCCCCGACGCAGCCCTTCTAAAACAGTCTATCACCAGGGGTCAGGAATTGGAGTTTTTAAAAATTCAGGGGAGAGGAGAGGCAGGATGGAGCAGGTGCTGGCTGTGGGCCCTGGATGTTCAAGCCAGAGCGGCTCCCACTTATCTGGGAAAAG
Organism: Cnephaeus nilssonii; assembly: GCF_951640355.1. NCBI lineage: Eukaryota > Metazoa > Chordata > Mammalia > Chiroptera > Vespertilionidae > Cnephaeus > Cnephaeus nilssonii. Next base: position 38,005,125 of record NC_137084.1, on the reverse strand, counting down.
CGGGTCTCCCTCCCCCTCTCTATCAAGTCATTGCGCCAACCGGCAAAATTGAATTATTAAAACTCCCTTCTGGGGTACCACACAGATTTTTCTCCACTGAGACTCAGAGCGGAGGGGCGGCAGCTCCCGCCACACAATATTAAAATGTCAGGAGTTTAAGGCCTGCGTTGGTTGAGTCATAAGTTATCAGCACCCAGTGAGGGCCGACAGAATGCCTCCCTTAAATTATTAAGCAGAAAGCGTCAGACTGTAATATTTTGCTAAACCAAAGTACAGACACAGACAAAGATGTCATTTCAATATTTGAAACCAGCAAGTTTAATTTAAAATAAGAGCAAACCAATAAGCTCAGAACATAGCCGCGCATGAGAGGAAAATTATACTGTGAGAGGAAAAAAAAGTGGAAGGACTTAAGAAATTTATAAAAGTAATCTCAAAGTGGAAATTAGAAATCAAGGCCTAGAAACAGAATAACACAAAAGAAATATTACTGTCCACTTTCTAAATCAATATAACACTGCTCCACGCCAGAATTACCATGGTAACTCAAGTAAAAAGAATCAAGCAATTCTTATTATTTCAAAATAAAATCACAGCCTGAAGCCTGGGTTTTATTACAACCACTGATAGATCGCTGGCTTGTATTTATCTGAAATATTGCTTTTCAATCAGCTGGTTTATGAATGTACACAGGCCTCTCACCAGCCCACTTACCGCCCCATTTTGAGGCGAGGGGCTAACCAATGAATTGAGTCCCGCCTGGCCACTTCTGCATATATGCCCAGGTTGAAGTTAGCTCTTGTAACCACAGAGCTTCACACCCATCCCTACTGCAGGACAGAGAAGAAAAGCCAGAGAAGGCAGTGGGGGCTGATCTCCCTATGGTCCTCCTCCCCTGGTCCATGAAGGAAGAAGCCAGGGTTCACATGGCAGCGCAGACACTCTCCCCAACCCCCACCTTAGCAAGCCTCCCTCACCATCTTCCCAAGTCATTCTCTGACTGGCTCCTCCCCTACACACTCTACAGTCAGGCAGCCTGGGTTCACAGCCCAACTCTGGACTTGTGAGCTGTGTGGAACCTGCCGACCCATTACACAGCCTCTTTATACAGATTTCTCACCTGTCAAATCAAGATCACAATAGTTGCTGTCCCTAAAGGTGGCTAAGGATATTGAATGAAATTATACATGGAAGATGTTTTGGTGGGTTGAGTATAGAAATGGCCCCAACTCTCTACCCCTCTGGGTACCCACATCCTGTGCAATGTGACTTTCACCTCGTCTCTTCAACGGTATAATCTGTTTCCCCACCCCTTGAACTGAGGTTGGCCTTGTGATGTATTTTGGCCAAAAGACAACATCCAAGAGCCAAACCAAGTCCATATGAAGTTTTGTGAGTGTCCACTCTCTCTCCTGGACCTGTCTCCACCACGTGAGCAAGCCGGAAGAGTCTGCTGGATGAGAAGGGACATGCAGCCTTGTCACCCCTAGCATCCAGTTGATCAGCTATCAGCCAGGCATGAGTGGGACCCCAAAACTGCAACTCAAGAGCTAAACAGATGCTTATTTTGAGCCTCTGAGTTTTGGGGTGGTTGCTTACAGCAATAACGAATTGATACACATCCATAGCACGACATCTTACTTTGAAGGGTTCAGTAAAATGATAGCTATTATGTTTTTATGACCCCTAAGGTCCAAGAGTGAAAGAGCTCATACTGTAACTGTGTGGAAAGCAGTGTCACTTCACACAGGCATGAAGCTTCCTGGCTTATCAAATGGGTACATGGACACTGGGTGCCCGTTAGGTGTGGTTCCCATCGTAGAGATGGAAAAACCGAGGCCCAATAAGTTGTCTGAAGTCACATGGCAGTCAGCTGGGACTAGAATCCAGGCCTCCTGAATCATGCCAGCAGGCTGCACCTGAAGACCCAGTCAGGAAGGGGCAGGAGGTAGGAACTGGGGAGCCAATCTGCCCCTGCAACCTGGACCAGCTGCTTACGCCTCTCACACCGTCTGCTGTTAATTTGCTCCAGTTGTGTCAGCCGCTGTGCGCTCCTGTTTGAGAGCAAAAAGTAAACCCACTCGACCCAATGAGAGATGAGCTTGTTGCTAGGTTGGGTGGATGTGACTCTGGAATGGCTTTGGCCACCTGTAGGCTCCTGCAAGGCCAACCAAAGGGGAAAGGGCATGCCAGGCAAGGTGGTCAACACGAGCAAGGGCAGAGAGGCACCGATGCCCTGGGCTGTCAGTAGGCTGGCGAGGGCCATGACTGGGATGCCCAGGCACATGGCACCAGGCCAGCTGGTGTTCCTCTTCATCAGGGTTCTCCGTCACCCAGCCTCACCATGCATTTGGGGCCAGGGAAGAGGGTATGGCAGCTGGACATGGAACCTGAAAGATGCCGAAGCTCTGGGCTGTGACTCCCAACATAACTCTGGGCAGCTTACTTGCCCGCTTCGTGCTTCAACTGTTCCCCGATAGATGGAGGGACCTGCAAACAGGGATCTTGGAGGCTTCTTCCCCTGATGCTAGTCACCTTGGAGATCTGGGCAGTGGTGAGCAGTGGAGCCAGCCTGCCTCCCGGGCAGCAGTGACCGGTGGCCATGACGGATGAATTGACTGCAAGAGGGAAGGTGATGTCCCACTGCCCAGAAGTGAACAAGGCACCAACCGGGCACAGGTTATTTCAGACCACACTGTCGCTGTGCAGAAAGCAATGTCGCCTCCCACAGACACGAGCCTCCCTGGTTTATCACGTGTGTACGTGGACATTATCTCATTTAATCTTGATAACAATCCAGCCAGTCAGGTGTGGTTATTCTCATCGTAAAGTTGAGACTGTATAAAGGCAAAGCAGTCTCAACATTGGGTGGGCATGGTTTTGTGATCCAGGGACATATTGGACCTGCAGAGTTTAGCAGGATGGTAAAGGTGGCAGCCAGTCCAATAGTACCCGGCCCACTGGGGTACCCATGCCTTTTCCTCTACCATTTTCTCCTAACTCCTTCCTATCTTCCTAACACTGCTGATCGAGAGTCCTGAGGAGGCCCTCTAGCCCCTAGAGATAGAACTAAACAACAGCCTTGACTTCCTGACTACTTGGGGGACAGCTGTGCCTTGGATGGGATGCAGCGTGGAGGGGCCCGCACTTGCTGAGAACCCCAGCATGGCTTGGGCCAATTCCCCATCAGCCTCCCCTAGCTGTACCACCCCAGCTCTGCCTCCTGCTCAAAGAAGGCCAGCCTGCCCAACCACGGCCACTGCCCAACCTCCGCAGCCTTTGCCAGCAGCCCAACTGCACCGAACCGGAACCTCATGTCTCCGCCCAGGACCTCAGAGGGTCGGCCACCGATGTTGGAAATCATTCATTGGTTCCAAGGAAGAAAGACCAGAATAGAACTCCTGGTCCTGCTGAGGGGCTCCTTAAATAGAAGCAGGTGGGGCAGCTGCTGGGTTTGACTCTGGGACACCGTGTGGGGTGGGGAATCCATTCTCTGGAGTAATGAGAGGCAGGCCGTGGGTCTAGGAACATGCACATTTCTATGTGCTAAAAGCATCTTCGTGGGACATGTTCAGAGAGAGAGAGAGATAGCAAGAGAGAAAAGCAGCTCTTATAGCCACAAAGGCCAAGTGACGGGCCAAGCCAGCACCATGGCCACCCCGGCACGCAAAGGGTGAAGCTTTTAGGCGAGCAGCGGCCAGTGATCTCAGCTTCTCCCAGTCCTAATGCTCCTGAAAGGCTCTCTCCCACTCCCTGTAATTGGGCATCAGTAGTTAATGCAGTATTGACTGCATTACACGCTCCCGTGCCTCCCCTCGCTAATGCCAATTGCATCACCTTGTACAGTCACCGGCTTGCTTAGCCAATAGCCGTTAAAAGCAATCCAAATCATGAATCATATGGGAAACTTTTAGCAAGACACCGCCATCCAAGGAGACAATTTACAGTTGAGTTAATCTGGGTACATTAGTGAGACATGGATTCTGGACGACAGACCAATTTATGTTGTTTCCCTGTCCCCCCCTTAGTGCTCCATGTGGGCAAGTGAATGGAAGAGCAGGGAACAGAGAGAAGCACCTGCTTCTTAACCCACGCTCCGAGAGGGGGTGGGGGAGACCCATCTTTACAGACTCCCACCTTTGGGCAGGAAGGGGGAGCGGCTGTGCGTGCTGCTCAAGATTTGCGACGCTTCATTCCCAGCCATGAGGAGGTGGCTGCTGCTTCAGGCTGGCATGGTAGGTGCGGATGGAGACCCTCCGAGTGCCAGGCCGGATCCCCACCCTGCCAGCCTTCCAAGGCCTTTCCCAGGCCTCAGGAGGCAGCAGTGCCCGCTGGGATCCACCTTCCTGTTGACCTGCTGGGGTCTCTGGCATGGAACAGTGCCAGGGCCCATTCCCTGCCTCCACTCCAGGCCAGGGAAGTGCTGGCCACACTGTGCCAGGAGAGGCCCCCAGGACCCTCTGTGGTCCAGAGCATGATGGGATATCCCAGGAGGTCCTGCAGCTCAGCACCCAAGCATAGCCAAGAGCCTGCCCTCATGGATCAGCTGTAGAGGCTGTGCTCACGGCGGTCATTAACAATTGAAGATTCGCTGTCTGGTCCTTCTCAGGCCAGCTCCACTCTCCTTGGGCATTTTTACTTATTAAAAATGCTCTAGGAATCATGTCTGGCTTTTGGTTCTACAGCCTGCTCGCTGCTTCCTGTGGTCACCCCAGCCTTTGCAGAGGCGGCTGACACCCAGACCCACCCTTCAGCATGCGCCTAGGGACACACCAGCACCCCCAAAAGGGTATCCTCAGCATCTTCTCCTGCCCATTCCCCCACAATCCAAGGCTCTCGTTGTTCTTGGGGTGGCCTGGACCCTCTGCTCTCTGCCCCTACTCACGGGCCTCTTCTCCACAAGCCTAAGGGCTAATTTGACTCCTGGGGCTCAGGACAGTAGCTCTCTGCTCCCCCTAGGACTTCAAGCCTCACCGGAAAGCCCACAGCCTGGTACCAGTCCAGGCGCACGTGCCAGGGAAAGGAGGGCCACTTCTCCGGGAAAGTGGGAGCTGGGCTCCCTTTGCTGACAGGCAGACCCGACGGCATCTAGAGAGCCTGGACCCTGAGTTCCAGTAAAGTGGAAATGGCTAGGCCAAGAGCAAGCGTCCAAATGAAAGCAATTAATCATAAAACCCGAAGTTTAACCGTTTGCAAAACAGATCTTTCCTCTCTGTGGTGGCCCTTCACTGCTCGACCTAATGGATTACTTTATTAATAATGCACTGTGCTTAAAAGCAAAAAAAAAAAAAAAAAAAAAAAAATTTTCTGACGATTCAATACTTCAGAAAGTCTCTTAAACCCGTTGCCACGGCAAAGCGATTGATATGTTATTATCTTTCAGAAGTGCAACATGAAAGCCCAGCAGCCCAGCCGAGCAAGAGCTTTGGTCCGTGGCAGCTGGCAGACCCAACTTCAACCAGAGGAGCCCCGGCCTCTTCCGACAAGATGCTGTCAGGTGGAGAAAAGGCTTTGGGGGTGGTTAATAAGAGCCCCGAGTCCCTGCTGCAGCCAGACAAAGGGTGCAGGGACCTAGCCCTGAGGAACACACCCCTTGGGGGCCAATGCCGCCACCCAGCCCAAATGGCCACCTGCGGAGAGGGCCTATGTGCTAGGGAGGAAGTAGGCAGCAGGTTTAGAAGGGCAGGTGAGTGCATCCAGAGCCTTTCTCCCTCCCCCAATTGCAGGTGCCAGCTTCAAGGTTTCGTGGAACCGGGAGAGGCCAGACTCTAGCAGGGAGTGGAGGGTGGATTTATGAGCAGAAAGGTTACTTTGGGGGGACAGTTCTGGGCAGGACAAGAATCCGGTGCTCCTCGGGGCTCTGGCTGTCTGCATGCCTTGTGCTGTAATGGGCCCCAGAGCTCACGGGCATCCACGAAAGCGGGCGCCGTATTATTTAGACTGGACAAGGTGGGGCACTGAGGGGCACCACACGCTCTCTGCCCCAGGTCTGGAGGAAACACACATGTCTGGGGTGGTTGACGTGCACTGCAGGCTAGAGGCAGGACACTGGCTCAAATGACTTCCAGAGAGCCATCCCCACTCAGGGCTCATCTGAACGCCTTTAGGGTCACAGAGCCCACAGCACTCTGGGTGCCTGGACAGAGAGCCACCCCTAAGAGGTCCATCTCCCTGCCTGAGGCCTCCCAGGTAGAGGGCCCGGTCTTCTGGATTTCTGCCTTGGACCTAAAGACATATCCAGATTTCCACATGCTTCCCATAGTGAGAGTACTCCAGACACCAAGTGAGACCCCGGCACTGGCTTCTCTAAGTCCCTCGTTTTACCAAGAGGGAAAATGACGTCGAGAGATAAGCATGACTGGTCTGAGATAACACAGGGAGTTAGAAACAAAAGGGGCGAAATCAAGGCCTCCTCCCTCCCCATGTGGCCCGGCCCAAGCCCTTCTTTTCATTCCATTTACAACGAGAGCAGTCCAGTCCTCCGATGGCCCGCACAGGGCTCCAGGGGAGGGGTCCCCGGAGAGAGAGGAGCATACAGGAGGTGGATGTCACGCCCCAGCTAGACGCGGGCCAATGGATTCTTTTGGACAGAAGCATTGAGTTCCCTCTTCATCTCTTACTACACACATACCGAGAACCGGCCTTCATGGGCTTACTGGCCACGGGGCTCCCCCACATGCCACCCTCAGGCCAGACACCTTAACTGCCCCTCCCGGCTGGGGGATCTCAGAAGGTCAAGGGGAGTCTAGGGGCATCAGCACGTGGTAGCAGCAAAGGGAACCTCCTGTGTGACCTTGAGCAAGTGACTTAACTTCAAGTTTTTGCCAAGTGACCATGTCAGTAGCACCATTGACCTGGTGGGCAGAGGGCACAGGCCCAGCGGAGACTCCCTAGAAGGTCAGAGGACGCCACCGCAGTCGCTCTAACTCGCAGAAAACCCACCTTCCAGTTCCTTACCAGTAGCAGCCTGCGTGTCAACTGTTACACAGACATACATCTCCCTACAACTAACAAATTGGGGAAGCCTCACCTTCAGGGCAGGAGGGCCTGGAACAGCCAGGGGACGGGCTCTCTTCTGACCCTGGGGGCTGTGCTTGGGTCACAGGACACCCCCACTTGGTTTTACCCTGGAGGGGACTGGGTTCCCCAACCTCTCCAGTGCACACCAGACGCTAACTGCAGGGCATCCCCAGCCAGGAAGGCTTTGGAGTAGGAGGGCCTCCAGTAACCACGGACCCCCTCCGTCCTGACCTCTGAGGCGCCCTGAGGATCCTGACCGCGGCAGGTCCACGCCACTTTCGCGGGCCAGTCCTGCGGGAGTGCTACCAGCCTGTAGCGCGACACTTTCTTCCTCTGGGCCAAACTCCTGTCTCCGCGCTCAGGAGACCGGGAGACAGTGGGCCCGCACGGGAGGCACCTCATACTGGTGGGGAGCTATCTCCCCGAGGGTCCGGCCCGCCTTCCCCTCGCCGGCCTGGCACCCCAGGGCGGGTGCCGTCTTCCCGAGCGCGGCTCGCCGCAAGCCCTGGAGCCCGATTTTCCAGAAGCCACCGATTTGCCCAGCGCTGAGCACCTCTCGAGTTACGCGGCGACGCCAGGGTGATGGCTGCGGTGAGCGGAGCAGCCGCAAAGACGAAATGCTCGGCACGAACCGCCGCCGCTGCCTGCGCGGAGATCGAGAGGGAGCCGCAGCCTCTGGCCCGCAGAGCACCACCTGGCCCGGGCACCGCTCGCCCGCCCGCCCGCGGCCGGGCCCAGGGGGCCCGCACCCAGGGACTGACTCACTCCCCGCCCTCCTCCCCAGTCCCACTCGGTCCTCCCCGCCCCCGCCGGGCCCCAGCCCCCGTGCCGCTCCCCCCGCAATCCCAGCCCAGCCCGGCAGGTGCGCGCCTGTGCCCCCCGGCGGCGTGTGTTCCCGCGCGCCGCGGAGTAAGGCCCGGGGTACCCGGCGTCGGACCTCCGCCCGCCACCTACCGTCCTCCTTGTCCAGCACCATCATCTCGGGCGCTCCGTGTCCAGCCGCAGCTCGGCTCGGCCGGGAGAAGGGCGCCGACTCCGGGCGCGCTTCGGCGGGGCGGCCGGTCCTCGGGCAGCGAGCGGGCTCTAATTACCCGCTTGTCCGGCTCTTAACCTAGATTGCACTCAGCTAGAATTACATTCAGGAGTGAAGCACTTCGCAGATACAAAAGCCGTCTCACCTACTTTTGTGCCTCAGAATTGAAGGAACTACGAACTGCAATTTAGAGAGAGAGAGAGAGAGGGTGAGAGAGAGAAGGGGGAAGAGAGGATCAGAGCCGTTTCTTTGATTCTCACCTTCTAAATGGCTCAATTTGCCCAGTATAATCTGTCTTAATGTAATTGCATTTGATAGCTCATAACCCGGGCTCTGGCAACGACACTGCTTTCAGCTTCATAAAGTGTTTTCCCCTCGGATTTAATCTGAATCTCAATCTAAAATTATATTCAAAGAGATGGGGGAATCTCGGCGGCTGTCTCCCGCTGCCTTTCTCTCTCAATGTATGAGGTTTGCGCTCCTGCTACTGAATAAATGCACACATTTCCCGAGCCACCCCCCCTTCCTCCGGGTTAATGGGGAGTGGAAACGCGCGGCTGCCGGCTCCGCAGCGCCACCTGGAGGCCGCTCGGCCCCAGCTCGGCGCGTGGCTCCGCTCAGGCAGGACCCAGGGTCCTCATCCTGGAGATTTGTCTGAAGGACCCCTGGTCTGTCACTCCCAGCCTCCCAGCCTTGATTTCTGCTCCCCTCTCACCAGGGCAATCTTTCTCTGACCTCCTACCCTCTCTTCCTACTTGCTCTGCCCCGGGGTTTCTGGTTATTCCCTGGACCTTTTGGCAAAGTTAACCCTGTGCCGGGCACAAACTCTTCCACGGTAAATCTCACAGGAACACCTTTACCCCAGCAGCCCCTTCCCCCACAGGGCATCCTGATTCCACAGAAACCGGGATCCTGTCTTAACTTCTCCCTGAGCAAGCACAGCGCGGCACTGAAATCTTTTCTCATTCTACAACTGTTGGTTGAGCATGTATTATGTGCCGAGCACTATTCGAAGGCACTGGGGACACAGCAGTGAACAAAGCAAAGATTCCTGCTATTACAGACTTCACAGTTCTTGCTCTGTGACTCAAGAGGCAGGAGGGGGACAGGGTCCAGCTCCTTTCCTCCGGAACCCTGTGTCTCCCCAGAGCCCTGGGGGTCGTGCCCAGGCTGCCTATTCCAGGAAGGCCACTCAATAACCAAGCGCTTTTTCTCTTGACAGGACAGAGTTCCAGGGTGGGCTGGACATCTTAATCACTTTTTTTCCAGCCCAAGGAGGGCTCCAGACAAATGTGTAGAAGACTCAATCCTGGTAGTTCTTCTGAGGACTAGACCCAGGCAAGGGGAAGGGAGCAGAAATCCCTGGAGGGGCCACTAGTTGGGATTTCACACCATCTCTACCTATTATCAACAGTGGCTTAGCAAATCCCTTTCTCTCTCTGGGTCTCAGTTTCCCTGTTGCAGTGGGAGACCTGCTCTTCTATCTCCAAGGTTGCGGTGGGGATCAGATGGCATAATGTATGTGCATGTGGCCTTGTAAACTGTGGCACCCCAGACAATGAGGGGGTTTCCTGAGTACAAAGGAGACCTGGAGGCCAGGCTGAGCCCCATAAGCCCTGGAGGCCCAATGCCGGTGCTTGACACGGGGTGAGGAATGGAGGCGCTGGAGCCGTGCTGCAGCGGGAAGTCAGGCTTTGGGAAAACAGGAGGGAGGCGGCGTCTAATGAGATGCCTCATCTGCAGCTCAGAGGGGTTTGCTTTCCTCTTCATCTTGAATACTTAATCCTAATAGTCCTTGAGTATATTTGGTGTTAAATATATCATTTTGCTCAGTCTGACCATCCCTCAGGACGGTGAGCTTGATCTCTCCTCGGCCACTGCAGCCGGAGCTGTACCCTGAGGGTCTGCGGGAGCCTTTGGCTCTGCTGCCCCTGGTTCATTTAGTGCCAGCCCCTCACCCCAGCCTGAGCTGGGGGCCAGACGGTGCAACAAGCAACGGGCCTGGCAAGCTGGCAAGGGGCAGCTTCGTGCTGTAGACACCTCTGGGCGACCTGGAGGCATTCATTCCACGAGCGCTGCTGCTTTACTTGTGACCTCCAGGACTGCTTCTCCTCACTTCCAGGGCCTGGCCCTGACCCACAGACCAGGACTCGACCAGCTGGGGCCACTTTCCCACTGTCTTGTCCATGCGCTGTGCTTGGGACTTTGTCCCAACACCAGCTCTCCCAGCCTCCAAGGTAACCAGTTAGCAGCCACACAGCCAACATCCCTTTGGGGAGGCAGGAGCCCGAGGTGCCACCACAGGGACTGGAGCGGGCCTGGGGTGCTAAGTGATGGACTACAGAAACGGGCCAGGTATGTCAGGAGGGGACTGGTGCTGAGTGTGAAGGACTGTTTGTGCCCAGAGGTGGCTCTCTCTGCACCCCCAGTTGTGAGCATTGAGCTGCCACCCTGATCTGGAAAGGGACCTCCACAGAGGTTGGTGTACAGAACTACCCAGCAAGCCTCTGAGGGTTTGGATGACCGGAGCTCGTGGCCAGGAAGGGGGGCCTGCTGGGTTGGCAGAGGCAGGCATGCGCCTCACTCGTCCAGTGGCCTCCCTCTCAGCTCATGGGTAACTGTGGGTCAGGCAGGTAATTCCTGTGTCCATGCCCACCCCCACCCACAACACCAGGGCGGAATCCTCAGGTCCCCTGGGGCTGGAGGGGGTAGCTTGCATCTGACACATTCCACAGGTGATGAGAATGTACTCCCTAGGACACTACCAAGAGTGCTCCAGAATGCCCTTGAAATGCCTCTGGGGGCAGCAGAGGGAAGCCACGTGATCAGCCCCCAAGGTTACAGCGAGGAGAAAGGGGTTATTACTGGCTACCTTACAACGTTCTGGGCAGGTCCTAGCAGTTTGTCACTGCACCTGGGAGGGAAGCACTGAGGAAGGGTTCCTGCATTGGGAGTGGGAAGGGGGCGGGGAAAACGTGGTGCCTGAGGGCCTGGGCAGACCAGATATTCCAGAACTCTTCAGTGGAGGCCGTCAGATGTGCCTGCACCTGAGGGCCCTGCTCCCAACACAGTGCGACTGTCTTCGAGATGGGCTTACAAGCTGGTTTTACAAGTGATGCTCGGACAGGTATTCAGAGTGACAAGGGCCCCTTCCCTGTGGCTACCACAGTTGACAAGACAGTGAACCTACAGACTTCGCAGTACCATCAGGATGCCCGCTGGCCACATTCAGATGCTCTGCTCTGCCCCCTAGTCACACAAAAGCAGGCCATGCACAGAAATTGCAACCAGCTAGAGTGGCGAAGTGCACACTTTTCCTCCTTTGGTTTCTGGAAGCCCTGGACAGGCCTTCTAGGAGCTGCAGCTATAATTCATTAGGCCTTGCGGAGGCTTAGACCAAATCTGCACCCCAGTAAACAAGTCTCTCTTTCCCTCCCCCTTTGCTGAAGGCTAACCCATCCCTGCACAACAGCTCTGAGAGGTTGTGGCTGTAGGCTGTCCAACTGTCCCAGTGTGCCCAGGACTGATCAGTGTCCCAGGATGTAGGACTTTTCCGTGCTCCAACCGGGTGGTCCTGGCAAACCAGGCCAGTTGCTCACCATAGAGGGAGGTGGTAGGTAGGACAGGGGACTAGGGGAGCCAGAGAGAAAGGCCAGTCAGCCAGACCCTTCCTCCCAGCCCCACATTTCTCAGCCTTCCAACTCAGGGCTCCCTCTCCCAGGCACTAAGGAGTTCCTAGCACCTGGGGAGGGTGGGTGGGCCAGCAGGGCTGTGAGTTGGCCTGAGAGACCGGCAGTTAGAATGGACCCAGGGCTGGATCCAGATTTTGTGAGAGCCAAACTTACTTATGCAACCGGGGGAAAGAGGATTCTTTAAGAAAAGGAACGCAAGATCACCAATGAAGCTTAAACTTCATTAGCTTCCAGATTAATCCGCCCCCTGATATTTTGGTTATACGGCCCACAGCCGGCAGGGCACCTCTTATCATGCTAGGCAGAGGTGGGGTGAGGGGGGCAAGACTGATGGTGAGCGCCCTCTCCAGTCCCTCCAGAGGTGAAGCAATGTCACCCATCCCGCAGCTAGAAGTTCCAGACCCCTGGAACCTCAGAACCATGCTGGTTTGACTCCACCCTCAACCCCAGGTTCTCAGGGCATCTCCCTCGGAGAACCATTTCACAGTCCGATGCAAAACTGGGGACATGCAGACACCCCGGGAGGCTGGGCGGGGGGGGGGGGGGGCTGAGGGTCAGCGGGCACTGCGGGGAGGCGCGGGGAGGACAGGCGCTCCTGGTGCCTGGGAGGCGGCAAGAGCCGGGGAGAAAGTTCTCGGCCGGAGCGTGTGGGGCTGGCTGGCTTGGGGTGGCCCGTGGGACTTCCTAACCCCGCTGCGGAACCTCGGGGGGCTGGGCCTGGCACCCTCGTCCCCCCCCCCCCCCCCACGTCCCGCCGCCGCGCTTCCGGGCAGCCGCCCAGCGCCCGGAGCTGCTGGGGCTGGCGCGGGGGCGCTGCGGCCGAAAGCGGGGTGGCCTCGGCAGGCCCCCGCTACCGCCCCCACCCTGCGCCCCACGCCCCGCGCGTCCCCAGGCACCTACCGTCCTCCTGGTCCAACACCATGGTCCCCCGGCGGCTCCAGCCCGCACGGGCCGAGGACGCGGAGGGCGCGCGGCTCGGAGTCCGCCTCCCCCGCCTGCTCTGCTCCGGCCGGCCCCGCGGGCTCCGCGCCTCGCGAGCTGCCGCCGCGGACGGGGGCGGACGGGCGCCGGGAGCTCGGCCCCGCGGACGGGGAGCGCGGGCGGGTGGGGGCGGGCGGGGTGGGGGTGCGTCCGTCGGGCCGGGATCGCCGGAGCGGTGCGAGCTGCCTCTCCCGGGCCCGGCCGAGCCGCGCTCCCGTCCTCTCTGCGCGCCCGCCGCGCTCGCCGCAGCGGAGTGAAGCCTGCGTTTCCCAGGGCCCCTCAGATTCCCCCGTTAATTAAATCAATTCATTATGCTCAGATCTGATTAGCGGCCCTTCCCCCGCTTTGAATCAATTATTCAATACACAAACATAATTGCTTGGGCCAGAGGTGCCCGCCATTAGCTTATTTAACTCCAAGGACACTAATTACCCGCAGGGCACGGGAACTTTTCTCATTAATTCTGACAAAACACAAAAGCACAGCCAGAGTGTGTGCCTGTGAGCGACTGTGTGTGTGTGTGTGTGTGTGTGTGTCCGCATGCCAGAGAGTGAGGGCTGTGTGTGTGAGCTGAGGATGCGCCTGGGGTGGCAGAATGTGTGCGATTGCGGGTGGGAGTTGGGGGATGTGACCCCGCCGGTGTGAGCGTGGGGCTCCGTGGGTGTGATGGTGAGGGAGGGACTGTGTGCGCGCATCGGGGTGGAGGTGGCTCCGGGTCTGGGCCAGGGTTTGGGCCCCAGCACAGGAATGTGTGAGACTGTGTGAGTGCTTGCTTCTGTGTGTGACTTTGGGAATGTGACTCCGGGGCGACTGTCCCAGGCGCCCCTGCCCCCTTTCTTTCTTTCATAATTGATCCACCATTGCCCACTGCACGCTCAGACCCACGGAGGAAAGTGCAGACCACAGCAGAGAAACCGGGGAAGATCAGGAGACAGTGGGTGGGTGGGTAACGCTGGAGCCAGGCTGGAGCAGTGTCCCCCTCCCCGCTCCCCCCTCCCCCCCCACACATCACCCATTTGTATACTGGTTGAGCTACACTACTCACCCCCCAGTTATAAACCCAAGGTTTCCATCGCCCCCTTCCTTGGCTCTCTCATTGCACATCCAATATTTCCCCACTCTCCACTTTTATCCCAAAGCCCTCCCGCGCCCCTGCCCCCCTCCCCCCCACATTTCCACAAGTGCCTGACACCCAGGCACACCCCAGCCCAACTCCATTCACCCTATGCCTAGTTCTTAGCCTCCTGTCTGCAAGGCTGAACCAAGGGTGTCCTATGGTTGACCAACTTCTCCACACTTTACCTCCCAGGAAATCTCTATTGAGAGGGAGGAGTGAGAGAGCCCACAGGAGCAGGGACACAGAGGGTAATTGATTCCCCCAAATTAGGTTTCTGCTTTCTAAAGACCGGCATTGTTCCTGTTCTCAATGTGCACAGAGGTATTGAAGATTTCCTTTTTGTTTCCTCGGGCAATGAATGAGCTTAATCCATTTGGCTTTATAAATCAGGAAACTAATATTCGCTCCTTCCATAGCAGCTTTTTTAAAAATTTAATTGCTGGGGGAGGCACAGTTTGTCACCCTGATGCTGTCCCCAAGCCCCCACTTACAAAAACACATTCTGATTGAGGGGTCCAGAAAGGCTGGGAGTGGGGAGGGAGAGCTCATCCTGACTCCTCCTGCCCTCCTCCATCCTTGCACACGGACCCACACAGTATCTGGAAAAGTGTGTGAAATGATTGAATGGATTACATCCAACGCAGTGATGAAAAGGGGAGTGTTCAGTGGTGCTCTTCAGAATGATCTCCCAAATCTGCTGTTCGCAGTCTCCCACTAGCACTGGACGTAAGTAGCCATGCCGTGCCCAGGTTTGGCAAGCCCCGCTCCTCACCATCCTGCACAAGTCTCCAGAGTCATCTTCCTGGTGCCCAGATCTGACCCTGCTACTCTCCTGCTCAAAAATCTTCCATGGCTCCCCACTGTCCACTGACAAAGCCCTAACTATGTATTCTACCACTAGAGGCCCGGTGCACAAAATTCATGCACAGGTAGGGTCCCCAGGCCTGGCCGGCAATCAGGGCTGATCTGTGGGGCAACTGGCAAGGCAATTGGGGTGGGGGGCCCTGCTGGCACACACCCACTCGCTGGCCCGCTCCCCACCACTGCTGCCAGTAGCCTCCCTCTGTGGGGTGACCGACGGCACCCACCTTGGCTGGCCTGGGGCCTGCGAGCTGTGGGCAGCTCCTGCGTTGAGTGTCTGCCCCCTGATGGTCAGTACCCATCATAGCAACTGATCGTTCTGCCGTTCGCTCAATTTGCATATTAGGCTTTTATTATATAGGATTTCAGGCTCTTCCCGAGATCTGGAGAAGCCTTTGTGAACACCACCACCCTTCACTTTAATTCAACGGATATCTATTGAGCAATAAAAAATCTTACATTCTGCCCTGGCCAGTGTTTCCCAGTGGTTAGAGCATTGGCCTGCAAACCAAAGGGTTACGGGTTCAATTTCGGTCAAGGGTACATCCCTGGGTTGCAGGTTCCCCGCCCTGTTTGGGGTGCGTGCTGGAGGCAACCGATGGATGTGGCTCTCTCACATCTATGTTTCTCTCTCCTCTCCCCTTCCCCACATCCCTTCCACTCTCTCTAAAATCAATGGGAAAAATATACTCCAGGAAGGTTTAATAAAACAAAATAAAAAGCTTACATCCCTGCCCCTCTGGACTGTTTTGCTGTAATTCAATACACCCTGCAGGTTCCTGTTCCAATGCCTCTTCTTTTAGCAGCCTTTTCTTAGAAAGCCCTTGCCCACCTCTCAAAGTCCTAAGGAAATAGCTCCCCTATGTTCTCCAACTACTAAGAGGATGTCTCTTTGTGAAGGCTTGGTTGCTGAGTAGATGAGTGGACTGTAGATTATTCCATCGAATCCTGGGGCATAAGATCAGCCCCTGAGAGCCTGATTTTAGCTCTCCTCTGGAGTGGGGGGACAGGTGAGCTATCAGGAACCTACACGGGGTCCCTGGAGAAAATGGGAGCTGCAGAGGCAGGGGAGGGCTTTAGATGCAAGAATGCAGGCTCAGAAGGAGAGACCTTTGGGCACTATCTTTTTCTCCAGGATTTTGGATGGCATGGGACCAGGACCCAGGCACATGCTTCTTCTGGAAGCCCACTAGTTGGATCTCCACACTGTTTAGTTCTCTGTGTAACTACATATGGCCACTGCCTAGATTGGTGCCAGCTGTTCCCTGTACTAGGGCATTTGGCCAACAGGGCAAGAGGGAGCTGAAATTCTGCCCTCTCTTTGCTCTCCAAGCCATATGTTTGGCATGGACTGCATCCACCCGAGAGGGCACAAAGGCACCACATGGACTAGTATGGCCCTGCCATTGGGTACCTGTGCTTAGCCAGAGTTCTCTTAGAGAAGCCAGCCTGAGGGGTGAGCGTCCAGCCTCCCCTCCCCCCACCCTCACTTGCACCAAGGGCCTGTGTGAACTCTTAGAAGACCAGCCTCCTGGTTTTCATAGAGAAAGAGAAAATCCAGAGAGCTTGGCCATTATGGAGTGGTCGGCATACTGAAACAGATGCCCAGCTCCATCTCTGAATTTCTATGGGGCCCCAAGCCCTGGTGAAAGACACTGAACTCCATCCACAGCTGAGATTCAGAGAGGGACAGACCTCCTACAAGGACTGAGGCTCCCACGGGGGCCAGGCTGGAGGAGAGACAGTGAGGTTCCTGAGAGGAGATCCTCCTGGGGGAACTAGACTTGAGCCACCAGCCTTGGAAAGGCAAAGCTGGGCCTGACCTACTCCCGATCAGCACTTTGGGAAGAAGAGGGCAGTGGTGCAAATGAGAAGCTGGATCACTCAAGGCCCTACCGCTTTGCTATGGGATCCGCATCTGAAAGAGGTGATCACTAGAGCAAAAGTTACCTCCCTGTTGGGCTGTGAAGAGCAAAAGCAGCCAGGGTCAACAGTTTTGTGGCATTGGCAGTGGTGCATGAATGGAATACACAACAAAATGGCGAGAGCACTGGGCAGCAGCTCTGATTATATGGGAGGCACCTAGCTTCTAGCCCAGTGGTCGGCAAACTCATTAGTCAACAGAGCCAAATACCAACAGTACAACGATTGAAATTTCTTTTGAGAGCCAAATTTTTTAAACTTAAACTTCTAACACCACTTCTTCAAAATAGACTCGCCTAGGCCGTGGTATTTTGTGGAAGAGCCACACTCAAGGGGCCAAAGAGCCACATGTGGCTCACGAGCCGCAGTTTGCCGACCACGGTTCTAGCCTATCAACCCCACCTCCCAACCCTGGGGTTGTTGGAGAGAAAATGACTTTATCCAGAACTCAGAATCTAGTAGGTGTCCAGAGGGGACTTGGGTTACATGTGTAAGCATGCCTAGAGGATCCCACACAACTTTTTTGAGAGGAGGATCCTGAAGAGGAGAATCAGAGCATCAGAATTGGGGGCTAATTATTGTAAATGTGTGAGCTTTGGTGCTCGGCATGTACGGTCTTTAAGTTCCAACCTGTCTTAGCTAGACAACAGCCATGCAGGGAAAGGCTGTGTGGGCAAGAATGGGCCAGAACAGAACAAAAGGGGAGCCGCCCCACCGCCAGCTTTGCATGGTGGCAGTGGAGCTCCACAGGAGACTCAAAGGGCAGCTCTGCCTCAACGCCAGGAAGACCAAAGGCTTTGCTCTCACTGCCCCTCCCCTCCAGGAGGGCCTCTTGAAGCCATGCTTGCTCTCCTATGAATTTCCATCTCATATCTCTTCTCTTCTCCCCAATCATCTGGTCCCGCTGTTCCACTCCAGTCTCAGCAGATGCCATCACTTCCTACCTTACTGAGATGAGAGAATCCATCAGACAGGAAAGCCCTCCTCCTGCCTCCTATCTTCATCTTCAGCTTCTGTAACAGGCACCTGGTCACACGCACCTTCCCTCCTGAAGCATTAGAGAATGTGGCCTTCCTCTTACCCGGGCCCTTTCAGCATGTGCTCTGGCCCACCTGCTACCTCCTGCAAGGTGTTCCATTGGCTCTTCCTTCCCCTCAGTCTTCTCATTCTGCTGGGCCTGTCACCACAGCAGCAAACAAACTCTGGTGTCTCACCCAAAACAAGCAAGCGAAGGAATTCCCTGGACTGCACATCTAGAGATAATTTGCTACCTATTCCCCTTTGTTGTCATGCTTTCTCACCTCCCCCTGTCTCCTCACCTGCTCCTAACTGGCTTCAGCCTCCAAGCTTGCCAAGGTCACCAGTGACTTTTCTATCCCTACAGGACTAGTTTGGGGTCTCACCTCATTTGACCACTCAGCTTTTAATACATTTAATGCCTTCCGTCTTAAACATGTTTCTTCCCTAGTCTACACATTCTCTGGGTTTTCCTCTTAACCTCAGGGGCGTTCCTTTCAGTCTGTTTATTGCCAGTTTCTCCTCTCTCATCCAACCTTCAGCTGTTGGCATTCCCCAGCCTGGGTCCTCGGCCAACCTGGAACCCCTTTCCCCTGGTGCCATCCACAGCTGTCAGTGTGTGTGACCTTCACTCAGGATCACTCCTTTGAGTTCTACTCAAGTATGCCCACCTGGCATCTCAAAGACATCTCACATTTTAAAATCCAAATGGAGTCCTTGATTTTCTTCCCAAATCTTTCTTTGTCTTGTTTCAGTAAAACAGTCACCAGAAATCTGGATGTAAAGCAAGCCAGCAAAAGTAAAAAAATTTCAACCAAGCCAGCAAAAGTAAAAAAAAAAAAAAAAAAAAAAAAAAAAAAAAAAAAGAGGTGGGGGCAGAGCCCAAAATATATAAAATAAGATAGAATAAGCAAAGCTAAGTATATCCGAATATTACACTAAACGTGAAGAGACTGAATTTCCCTATCAAAAAACAGATTGTCTGAGTAAGTAAAAAAACAAAGTACAGCCAAATGCTGTTTACAAGAAATACTCCTAAAACAAGGTGACAAAAACTAAAAATAAAACAATGGGCAATGGTATACCAAGCAAATGGAAGCTCAGAGGGAGTAGGAAGAGCAATATTGATGTAAAAAAAAAAAAAAAAAGCAAAATTCAAGCATAAACTGCTTGGAAATTAAGAAACATTTTCTTAAATTACTACTGGATCAAAAATCAGATCAAAACTGGAATTGTAAATCAACTAGTAAAGAAAAAGAGAATAGAGCATACCATACAGAACTTATGGAACATGGCTGTACTCAGAGGAAAAAATATAGCCTTAAATGCTTTTTTTCTTTTTCTATATATTTATTATAGGTATAACAGAGGTCTTCATAAATAGTTGCATCTTAAATACTTTTAATATTTAAAAAAGCAAATTAACTAGGTATTTGATCTAAGAAACTAGAAAGAGAACAAACTAAGCCCAAAGAAAGTAGGAGAAAATGAATAAAGCTAAAATCAGAAATTAATTAAATAGAAAATAAAAATATAATAGAGAAAATAATTTTTAAAAAGTTAAAACCTAAACCTGGTTCTTTGAAACAAAACAAAATAAAACAAAACAACCAAAAGAATAGATAAACCCTTCCATAAACCTGGATAAGGAAAAAAAAAAAAGCAAAAAATACAATATTGGGTTTAAGAAAAGAGATATATCAAAGGTACAGAAAAGATTAAAGACATAACAATTATGTGTGTAAGCCTATGAAAATAAAATGTGAAAACCTAGAGGAAATGGATGAGTTCCAAGCAAAGAGGAAAATGACAAAAAACTGAGTATAGAAGTTGAAATCCTGAGTAGGCCAATAAACAAAGGAGATTTTAAAATAAATGAAAATTTTGCCATTAAAACATTACAAGATATCATATGATATAGCAATTCCATTTCTGGGCATATACCCAAAGGAGCTGAAAGCAGGGTCTTGAAGAGATATTTACATATCCCTGTTAATAGTATCATCATTCACAACAGCCAAAGGTGGAAGCAACTCATGTCCATCAATGAATGAGAGGATAAACAAAATGTGGTATATACTAGTACATACAATGGAATATTTTTTAGCCTTAAAAAGGAAGGAAATTCTGACACATGCTACAACATAGATGAACCTTAAGGACATTATGCTAAGTGAAATAAGCCAGTCACAAAAAGACAAATACAGTATGACTTCATTTATGTGAAGTACCTAGAATAGCCAAATTTATAGAGACAGAAAGTATACTGGTGTTTTCCAGGGGCTAGGGGAGAGAGAAATGGGAGTTTCTGTTTCTGTATAGAGCTTCTATTTTACAAGATGAAAAGAGTTCTGGAAATTGATTGTACAAAACAATGTGAGTGTACCTAATACTACTGAATTGTGTCTTTAAAAATAGTTAAGATGGTAAATTTTGTTATGTGTATTTTACCATAATTAAGAATAAAATTAAAATATCGTAAGCCACAGATTACATTAAAATAAGTTTTATATATAACTTTTAAAATAGATGAATTTTAATGTTATTTAAATAATTCCAGACAAGAAAAAAGTTTAAAGTTTCTGGTTAGTTTTATGAGCAAGCATTTTCTTAATTCCCAAACCTTATGAAGACTGAATTAAAAAAGAAAAACAAAGTCACAGACCAGTTTGAATGAGTGCAACTGGGTATGGGAAAAGTATCAAAAGAATACACCATACAGGGTTTATTTTAACACCACAAACATAATTCCCAATCATGAAATTTATCACTATAAATAACAAATAAAGGGAACAAAATATGATGATAGTAATATATGCCAAAAATCATTTGATAAAATTCAACAAGTATTGCGAATAAATATTAAACAAAACAGAAATAGAAGAAATCTACTTCAAGTTGATAATGACTATTTACAAAAATCCAATAGCAAATATATAATGCCTTCAAAAGCTATTTCTAGCAACTGAGAACAAGATAGGATGCTCATTATCATCACTATTACTCAACATTTTGGGGAGATTTCAACTAATTCAATAAGATGAGAAAATAATCAGAACAAATAGCTAGCTTTTAAAAAGGACAAAAACGTGTTTACAAATGATATGATTATATATCAAGAAAAATTCAATAAAATTTAGTTTAAAAGCTATTAGAATAAATCAGATAATTGGGAAGGGAGCTAAATACAAGGTAAATAGACAGAAATCTATAGTTTTTTCTAAATAACATGATATATTAGAAATGGAAATGAATCAGATCACTTACAATGGTGACAAAACAATAAAATACTCAGGAATAATTTTAAAATAACAACTATCACAAAGGTAAAGGTCTTCTTTGAAGAAAGTTATGAAATCATATTGAAGGACATAAAACAAGATTTGAACATATGGAAAGATAGCTATGTTTCAAAGAAAAGACTTATTCTCATAAAAAGTAAATCCTTTCAAAATTAATGTAGGGATTTAATGCAATTTCTATTAGAATCTCAAATAAAAATGTTAAAACTGTAAAAATATTTAGTTTGAAGTACATTTGAAAAATAAATATCGGTACTGAGATAAGAAAACATGAAAAAAAAAGACTAGTTGAAGAGAACTTGCATTATCTTATATAATAAAGAGCTAATATGCTAATTAGACCAAACAGCAGAACGACCATCGGGACGACCTTCCAGACGAAGCCGGGGCAGCTGGGACTGCGAGGGCCGAGCCCCTTGCACAAATTTCGTGCATCAGGCCTCTAGTTAGATAATAAAACATGCTACAAAGCCACCATCATCTGAACAGTATGGGGATTAGAGGACCAAGAGCCAATAAACAAATCCAAATATAGAAAGAAATCTAATATACTAGTATAATAAAACTTGCATTTCAATTCTTCAGAGAAAAAGATTGATAACTGGTACTACCATCTGAATAGACTTATCTAAGGAATATATATGAAAATATGCTCTACATCATTGGAAATGCACCACAATAATATATCACTTCACAACCACTAGGAAGGTAGAATAAAAAAGTCAGATAATAACAAATGTTGGTGAAGATGTGAAGAAGTCAGAACTCAGACACTGTCTGTGGGATTGTAAAATGGTCCAGCCACTTTGGAAAACAGCATGGTAGTTCCTCAAAAGTTAAACATAGAATCACCATATGACCCATCAATTCTATTCCTGGGTATATAGCCCAGAGAAATTAAAACATGTCCACACAAAAACTTCCACATTAATGTTTATAGCACCATTGTTCATAATAGCCAAAAGGTGGGGGGAAACCAAATGTCCGTCAACTGACGAATGGATATTATTTGCCCATAAAAAGGAATGAAGTACTTATACTGCCACAAAATAGATGAGCCTTGAAAGCACCATGCTAAGTGAAAGAAGGCAGTCACAAAAGCCCACGTCATGTGATTCCATTTGTATGAAATGTCAACAGGGAAGTCTGTAGAGACAGAAAGCAGATGAGTGGCTGCCAGGGGCTAGAGGTCATAGGGGAATGACAGCTGAAGTGTATGGGGCTTCTTTTTGAGGTGATGAAAATGTTCTAAAATTGACTGTGGGGATTCACCTATCTGTGAATATACTAAATGGGTGAATTGTATGGTACATGGATTATATCTCCATAAAGTTGTTTTAAAAATGGTGCCATCATAAATGGTCATCCATCTGGAAGAAACAAATTGGATCCCTACCCCCTTATGTATAAAGATTATGTTCCAAATGGGCTAGAGATTTTCATATAAAAATGAAAATGTTAGAAGAAATTTTAAAAGAAAAATGGAATAGATTTGGATAATAACATGAATAAATTTGGTGGGAGATACCTGTAAGGTAACAAAGGAAAAGATAGATATACTAGGTTCAATTTTTAAAGTTTCAATGGTAAAAGCTACCAAAGACAAAGAAAAAAGACAACTTACCAGAAAAAAACATGCAAAATATACAACAAAAAAGGGAAACTATGTTGTACATGCAAAGAATTTCTATAAATTGTAACAAAAAATGCCCAGGAGAAAAATGGAAAAGAGGTATGAACAGACCATTCCAAATTGAGGGAATCTAAATGGCTAATAAAATGCTTACCTTCAAATGCAAATTAAAGTAAAATAAGTTTTCATTACTTTAATTCATCAGATTGGCAGAAAATTTTTAGTGAAATGTTCAAGTCTGCTAAAAATTGGAGAAAATTGGTATCTTTGTTTGTTGATGAGCAAGTTATCTGGCACTATCTATTAAAATTAAAAATACACATGCCTTTGACCAGGAAATCCTCCTTCTGAGAATGTGTTCTACGGAGGGAAGTCACCTGTATAGAAGTGGAACACTATAATTTCAGCATCATTTATGGTGGCAGAAAACTGGACTATTTGAATATCAACGTCACTCAATGATCAAATAAATCGTCACATGACCAAGCTGTGGACTATCATGTAGTGGTTAAAACATGAGTTAGAGCTTCAGCTACTGACTTGTAAAGGATGTCTGTGATGTACTGTCAAGTGAGAAAAGTAGGTTGCAGAGTAGCAAGTAATATCATCCCATTTAGAAGACAACCTCTCTCTGTTTAGATGCACATGAAAGAAAGATGTGCAAGGCTACCCCTGTTTGTCAGCCTGGTGAGACTTTGTAGGTGAGAATGGAAGGTAGTGGTTAAGAGGAAAATATTACCTTTCTTCATTAGACACTTTTAGAATCTTTTCATTACTTATAATGAATGAGTAATTTGTCATTTAAAATTTTTAGAAATAAATTAGAGTCATTTTTTATATTCCCTGTAATCACATACTCACTGTGACTGCACTAGTCCGAGTGACCATTATCTTTTGCAAGAGCTTCCTACTGGCCTCCCTGCATCCACCTTAGCCCCACGAAGCCAGCCTCCATATGCAGCCAGAAGATATTTTAAAATGCAAATCAAATTTTGTCAACCAGCTCTCAAGCCTGAAATAGCTTCCCTTTGCTCTCAGAAAGCCCCCCACCCACTGCCCGACCCCTGGCTCTGCACATGGGCTTCCCTGAAGCATCTCCCATCATTACACCCACCGCTTGCTCCCATCCTGCAGTGCGTCACCCTTGCCATTGTCTGAACCACTGACTGCCTCAGGGCCTGCAGATGTGATGTTCCTTCTGCATGGAATGTCCTTCCTCCTCTTCATTGGGACCACCTCTCGCTCACCCTGTGGGCCTGGGATTTAATGTCACTTCCTTTGTCAGTGTGGCCTCTCCTCTCAAGACTAGGTTAGACCTCCCTGTTAGAGTCCAGCACAGCCCCTTTGCTTTTCCTCCATAATGCTTATCACAGCAATCTAGTTGATTACATAGTTATTTGTATAATTATTTGTGTGACAGGGATAAAAGAAAAACTGTTAAAAAAAGCAAATTAACTAGGTATTTGATATAAGAAACTAGAAAGGGTTTGCATCTTCTCTTCCAGCTCCCTGCTTTGGGAGAGAAAGGGGTCAGACAGGCATCTAACCCAACTCTGAGATTCTGAACTTGCCCTTGTCCTCCTCATGCCCACCACCCAGTTAGGAGAATTTCCTGGCTTGAATATTTCCCTCCTCTCTCTTACTGATCTAGCCAACCAGCTAGTTGTGAGCTTTGGTTAGGACAGAGCCCTCTGAAGAGCTGGTGAGCTTGCAGGCTTCTCCAGACAGTTAGAATGAGCTACAACTGGAGGATGGGACTCTCCCAAATGGCTTTCTTCTGCGCCTCCCAACCTCCAGAGACGCTCTCCACGTGGGCTCCCGGAGGCTACAAACACCCCAGCAACAAACCCCAGCCTGACCTGCCGCTTCAGAATCTCAATCTGAACGCCCACTCTGCATGATTAGGGTCATCTGTTCCCTCTCCCACCCTCCTAGTCACCTGTCCACCGAGGACTGGAGACCTGGGCCGATCCTGGGCTGGGTCTTGGAGGCTAGGTGTTCCCAAGTGCTTCTGAGGCGGGTGCTGGTTCAAGAGCTTCGTTGATTCCAACCGACTGGCCTGTGGGGCTGAGCACTGTGACTCACGCCCAGAGAACAGACTTTCCCGACAAGCTCCTCAGAATGAACACACCCACATGCAGGTGGTCCCCTTGCAGCTACGACCGACCGCATGTCCCAACAGCACAGGCATCTCAGAAGCAGTCCTGGATGCTGCAGGCAGGGGCCCGGTCTGTGGCACTGGTGGGGGAGCACTCCTACTCTGCTTCTTTCTAGACTTTAGTAGGTCTTCCTGTCCTGCTCCTTCCCCCCAAGATCGTAGAGACCACGAAGGGGTGCCTCCTCGCTCTGTGCCCAACCTGTGTGAGAGGCCTCACCAACTCCAACATAATACAAGTTTGGAGAAAAAAGCTGCTCCCCCTGGAAGCTCACAGTCCTCCATGGCTGCTGCTCCCAGAGCCTGCCTGGGCTTCTCCAAGCCAGGTGCTGAGCCCCCGGCCACCCCTTGTGGTGAGTCATAGAAATATTTGAGACCCGTCAGGGCTCGAGGTCACCGTCACCTAGAGCCTGCTCTAGGTGTGCCTAAACCTGACAAATTAAGCCACCCACAGCTTGGGGGACCGAAGCCTGGGGATAGGCTGCTAATTCAAACCCTCGGCGCCTGCAGTGCTGCCCTGGGGCCTCTCAGACTTGGTGGTGAGTGCTCCGGCCTGGATCCTGGCTCGGGCTCTAACTCCACTTCTTACAGATCTCAAGCAACTCCCCCTTCCTGAGGGTGGCAGACGGCTGGTGGTGTTGCCAGTCTCTGTTCTCCCCTCTCTTCAGAACACACAGCTGCCCAACTGGAAACTCTCTTTCCCAGCTTCCCTTGCAAATAGCTTTAGACAAGTTACTATTTCCATCTGTAGGCAGGAGAGATATAAGCTACTTCCGCCTCTCTTAATTCCAAGAAAGTTGCTTATCCAGGGTTTTCTGTCTTCCCCCTTCCCACAAGCTAGACTATGGACATTCTAGCACCCAGATTTGACTATGCAGATAAGAACAAAGAGATGCAGGGAAAAAGATGGAAAGAAGTTGGGTCCCTGAGTGACTTGTGGAGTAGCCCTGCCAACCTGGGCTTTTTATCGCCTTTGTGTGAGAGAGAAATGATGTTCCATCTCATTCAAGCCATTGTAGTTTTGGGTCTCGTTGTTACAACAGCTTAGCCTTTTCCCTAACAATATGCTGAGCCTGATTCTCCATCAATAACAATAGTTCCTATGGTTTCTGCAAGTTCCAAATTTCTAACTCTAGGCTGTGCTTTGCCAGGCCCCTTGCTTCTGAGAAGCTGCCCAGGATGGGAACCATCATGCCTTAACCCAAGATGAGCCTCACTATACTCCCTGCTCCCTCTTTACTTCCAGAAGTTCCCTGATGCTTACATAAGGGCCTGGCCCTGGGAGAGATGGGGGAAAGCATACGTAAAAGCATCCAAGCCCGCGCCCCCACCCCTTTTTTAAGCTAAGGTCACAGCTGGAACAGGATCCAAGGGAAGGAGGATTAGGGTCGGCTGCTACCTCTGTCTAAGGCTGCCTAACGTTTCAGGACCTCCCTGACATGAACCTAGTTAGGTATTAATCATTACCCTATCCGTGGCCATTTTAGCCCAACTGCTCCAATGGTAGGCCTCTTGCATGGCCCACCCCTCACTCACCCATTCTTCTAGTTGTAGGCCAGACTCTGAACGTGAAGATGTGGTCCAGACCTGTGGACACAAAAAGGCCACAGGGCTGCTTTCCTCAAAGTCTACTCCATAGGACCTCCGATGAGTCCCTGGCTAAGGTGGCAACTACCTACTTCATGCCTTGCCTGGGGGGCCCCTACAAGTTGGTTTAGCAGCTATTAGAATGATGTGATAACACACAAACCTGTGCCCTGGTGGGCAGCCCCTAGTTTAGTCTAGCCCACGCTGACCTTAAGAATTGGCCCAAGGGTGATCTAACAGAAGCCCAGGATCTGGAAGCTACTGACCTAGAACCAAATGGCCCAGGATAAACCCAGACCTCCTAAGAACCATGCCAAGGAGTGGAAGTGGGGCTCAGACTTCTGCCTGTTAAGTCTGGACTGAGCCTCATCTCCTCCCTCAGGTTCTCCTTGTCTACAGCCAAGAGTGTCTTGTGCCTCCTATGGTCAGGTCTCATGCTGGGCACCAGGGTTCATGTTCACTGCAGTAGACAACTATGGATATCTGTTTAGCATGCCTCCACCCAAAATACGTTCCTCCATTCGCCATTTTATTCACGTCTCCTGTGAAAGATATCTACTTCTTATACAATCCCACCCCCAATGGCCAGATGGGCCCTGGCGTGGGCACCTCATCCGAGCTAGGCTGATGGGTCTTTCCTCTGGGAGTTCTGGGCTTAGGACAAGAGAGCTGAGTTAGACGCTCTCTGGTTGCTGAAACTTTATGATGTGAAAGTCAAGACTCATCTTCTCTGCCACATAGATAAAGCTACTCTGTGGAGAGACAAAGACAAAACCAACATGAAGGGACAAGCAGAGACAAGTGACAGGCACAAGCCCCATAGTGTTCTGTTTCCTACTTCTATTTTTTCCCGAAGCTCAGCTCTATTCCTGCCCTTCCCTTGGGTTGGATGTTCTAGGACTAAATTGGATTTAGATCCCTTGCAACCCAAAAGAAAGTCAACTAACATACTCTTGATTGTGGAAGGTATGAAGGACTCAAACCTTAGGCAGACACAACCAGGGAATTGCAGGCATTCATTCCAGCAAGGAACGAGAGGCCTGGGATCATGAAGGGCTCCCCAGGCACTGAGGGTGGTGGAGCCTGTGTCCCTGGCTCTGCCCAGTCTTCTGTAATGCTGTATAATATGCTAGCAAAAAGCATCTTGTCCAAACTTTTCAGGTCAACATTTCAAGACCTTTCTCCACATGCATTTTTTTCTTATCAGAAATGCACAGCTCCAGTCATGCCCCCTTTGCCTATACATGTCATACCTGTCTTGGATTCATCTGTCTTCCTCCAGGCAACCTTCTATAGTAATTCCTGTCCTCAATGGTCACCCCATTTCCAGACTCCTATGTCACTCTTCTCCTTAGAAGAAGAACCCATTTTAGGATTAATCATAGTGACAGGCCTCATGCCCTTAACTGCATAGGTTAACTTAGGGCTGGCATAGAGAAAGTATGAGTGAGTAGAAGGATAAGTCGATGGATGAACTGAAGGATAGTAGAAAATTAAATATTTGGAAAATGGATGGATAGATGTGAGACAGGATAGTAAGAAGCTAGGAAAATTCTTTGGCAAGTGGGATGGGGAAACTGAGACAGATAGCTGTTTCAAACTGGCCTCACTCAGTACCTTCACTCACCTGCCTCCTTCATTGCACAACCCTCCCTTAAGTATTAAGCCCTCAGGACAACGAGGTTCTTATCAACATCAAATAATTTTAGGAACAAAGCCTCCGGTCTGTTGACCTTAGGGACAAAGCCTTGGGTCTGTTGACCACAGAGCCAGAGTTTTGGTCAAACTAGAGATAACATCTAGGCCTCAGTTGTGTTTCAGCTCAAGGCCTAGAAAAACTGCAAAACCAGATGAAGTGAGCCATGGCTGACATCAGGACCAGATGCACTGACCAACTACCCCCTACCCTAGAGCTGACCAATCAGTAGAGACCATGACCC